>NC_066621.1:152187377-153391175 GCF_025201925.1 Gopherus flavomarginatus
CTTTTTTACACCCACACCCACACCCATCTTAAGGAAGGCTGCTTTTTCTCATTGGGCCAGTTTTGCTCTCCTTTAAACTGAAATCAGTAGAGTCAATCAATATTTAGTCTGGTGAAGTAAGAGGAGAATTAGGCCCGTTGATAGAATCACACTCACTACACACGAAATGACCAAGCTGGTTGGGGCATCAGAACAAACAGAGTGGATCCCCCTGCTTCTGCATATTGATTCCCACTGGGCAGAGTCTGAATGTTTTTCCTCAGAGATAAAAAGATGAAACAGTTTTCCAAATTTAAAGAAAACTAACCCTGTTGGGGAAACTCTTTTGTGTTGAGTGAATCATTCCCTTCACTTGAGGGTTTTCCTAAGCCTGGGATCTGACCCACCAGTTAGGAGTTTCTATTATTCCCTTCCCTTCAGATGGTTGTGCACTTCCAGTGCAATATGAAAGCAGGCATAGGTCAATGTTCAAGATGGCTTTGTAAGAGAAGGACACTGATTCTGTAGCCAGTGTCTTGCTACTAGCTAATAAGTTCCATAGAGCTATCTCACAGCAGGGTACAACACTTCTCACCCAGGCTATTCAGGAAGAAAACACTATCCAAAGCCTGTGCATTGACATCCTGCAATGTCTGGACACCTCAGTCAGTGGAATGACCCAAGTAAGTGACCTGTTGCTACTGCTTCTTGAAATAGGGACGTTCTTCCTTACATTCTTTGTACTTCCCCACAAGGAAACTTTTTGCACACTCAGCATAATGGAGGAACAGTATGTCAAATTCATGTCAGGGATGGTGTGACCCCTTCATCATGGAGTAAGTGGTTCACATTAGAGAAAAGATAGAAAGCAATTTAACTGGAAGAAATCATGTTGCAGAGATCTTCTCTTCATTCTTTCCACTGTCTGAGTGCAACTCCCCCTTAGATCCTCCATGAATACTTCTGATCTTTAGATTTGGTGATCCTGGATTTGAACAGATCTTAGGGCTGGGAGTGTGCCTTATCTAGGTCTGTAAAGTTCTGGGTGAGTTGATGGTGCTATCTAAATAGCTCCATAATGCTGTAATGCAGGGAAGGAGGATTCATCTCTGAGTGAGAGCCAAATTGCTCACCAAAGAAGGCAGTGTATTTAAAAGACAGAGTGAGGGGGCACCAGACAGGTAGAGTGAGATGATGGGAGGAGAGAGAGATGAGGTGATAGGTAAGGGAAGGGTCAGTGATGAATAAAAGGAGAAGCTACATGAGAGGGAGGGATTCAGACAGCAGGATACTGGAGGTGGGGGAATGGAAATAGCTGTGTACTGAACAGTCTCGCTCTTCTCTGCAGGTGCTATGGCCAAGGCTTCTAGAATATGTGGTGCCAGCTGAGTACACTGGCACTTTGAAGCCTCTCTGCAGATGCCTTAGGGAAGTGGTTGAGAAAAAGCAGCAGGAAGGAGAAGAAGCTGCTTGCCTGGACTACGGTGGACCAGGTTTATAACAGAAACTCTTTCATTTATTCTCTCCAGGCACACTATGAAATGAACAGGTTCAGTCTGCTCCAGTTCTCTCATCTGCAATGAGAAGGCTAAAATGAGGGATGGTCTTGTGATTGCAACATGGCCATGGGAGGAAGCTAGGAAATGTGGGTTCTGTTCCCAGCTTGCCACCAAAATTCTGATGTGACCTTGGGGAAATCACTTGATCTTTCTCTCTCAGCTTCCCCACTTGTGACATGAAGGAGTAATTAATGCCAACCTGATAGAGGTGCTGTGAGGCGGAATTCATTCATGTCTGTAAAGCATTTGGAGAAGCTCAGACTGAAAGCACTATGGAAATGCAAGCTATGATCAGCTGCATTGAACACTGGTGGGCACGTTGGGAATGGCTAGGTGAATAACATCAGCAGGACTCTCTGAAAGCCTGGCAAAATTAATGAGATTCTCTTTCTTTCCCTAGTGAAACTCCCTACACCCCAGGGGCTGCTGGCACGACTCCTGGTGAGTAGACCATGAGAATAGGTTTTCTGTGGAATATGAAGTGGGACAGTTAACTATATAAAAATAGGTTTTCTAGCCAGATGCTTGTAGACAGGCTGAGGAATGTGTATGATTGGATCTCTCTGTCTCTGCCCTCTCCTGAGACACACTGTTCTGGATCCTCACACTAGCTAGAATGCTTTCTTCTTCAGGAAGGCGCTGCAGTAGAATCAACAACTCTATTGTACGGTCTCCACAATGAGAGAGTCTGAACTATTCTCTCCTTCAGGACCAAACTGGTATTGTGCTGACAAAACTTAGCCTGTTCTTTCTCTCTCATTGGCAGGTAGTAGCCTCATCCCCTTATTCAGGAGAAGGACACGGATGTGCTGCCTTGCAGTTACTACAGGCCCTGCACCAAAATATCCATGCAGCAGTGGGTGAGATGTGGGTAGTAAAGATCCCATCTCTGGTGCAGTACATTGAAGGTAAAGTGCTAGTTAGGACAAGTGCGGTCCATAGAGAATAGATGGGAAGCCAGAAAATGCAGCTTCGTATGGACATGTGTTGTGCCATTCCTGTTGCAGTATGTGGGAACAGTGGGGAATTGAAATTGGGCTTCTAGGCCCTCACTTTTCCTTCATCTGGATAACTGTGAACCACTGGGGTAAATCCAGAGTTGATCCACTGAGGCCAATTCAATCCGGGCAGAATCAGGCTGGGAAGGTTTGAGCTGAATGGCAATTTTACAGCAGTTCCCCCCACACCTTTGCTAGGTTAATGTTTGGGAAGATGAATTACGCGTGAAGCTGGAGGTTAGTGAAATATTTTGGCGTTACCTATATAGTCTGATTTTGCAAACTGAATTTTTCTGAAAATTAACCCCCATGTTTACTTTCAAGGGTGACTCAATTAAAAAACCCAGAGTTTTTCTTTCTGTAAGGAAACCTGAACCATAAAAGCCAGGTTGGCCAAGTGGGTGCCCTATGTAGACTCTAGGTATTGGGGGCCTAATAATGTCTTTCATCAATTTTACAGTGGTATGAATCTATTGACCTCCTCAGTCAGTGTAGGCTGTGTCTACACTATGGGGTTATGCCAGCAGAGCGCCAATGATGTAGCTCTGCCAGTATAGTCTCTGTGGAGTATGACAGACCCTACATGGAGCATAACCCGATATGTTTCTGATGACTGTCAAGCCCCACAATGTTCAGGTAGGTTTGATATTCAAAAACAGATTTAAAAAATGAGCTGTCTCTTCCCTAGTGGTTGTTGCTGTACAGAGTCTCCAGTACTACCTTGTGCCGACATTAAAGAAGGGTAGGTTAGAGCTGGACATTCAGAAACAGGGCTAGATTCTCAGCTGATGTAAATCAGTATAATTCCATTGACTTCAGTGAAGCTACACCGATTTACATCAAGTTAGGACCAAGTCCAGAATCTCTTATTATACAGGAAAAGTTTGTTTTCATATTAAGCCCAGTCTTCTGATGTGCTGAAGAGTTTTGTGAGATGCTAAGTACCCTCAGCTCCCATTAAAGTCAACAGGAATTGGGAGTGCTGAGTATCTCACTCCTGGTGGGTTGACTGACCCTGAATAACAATGCCAGCAGGGTACATAATATGATACTTTCTGTTGGTCCAGCAAAGAATGTTGGCGTATGTCCCATTTAGCCTTGAAAGCCCAGGTATGTTACAGCTTGGCAGAGCAGGGGTTTTCGAAGGACTAACTGCAAAGGAGATTCCTGGGACGACTCTTCTTGCTAACCTAGGTGACATTATTGTTTTGCCTCCTGCTTCATAGGAAACACAGAGAATTCCCTGGACTGTGCGCGGTGGGAGCACATGCTGCTTCAGGTACAAGACACCTTTCAGCTGTATTGTCACAGCCCTCCCTCCCCCCTCCAAATGTATCAGCTGGGGAAAATATTAGTGATAAACTATTCATTATAAACAGAGCTGGTCAGACCATTTCATTTTGTTCACTGAAAACTGGCCTTTTTTATTTTCATGGGACATTTTCAATTTTTTTTTTTTTTACACAAAACAAAACAACCACAACCCAAATGGAAAATGTTCAGTTTTTTAAAATGGAAGTTGATGTTTTGGGTTTTTTTTTCATTTGCTTTCCTGTTTGTCTCCTTCCCCCTGCCCTCCCCACCCCCGGCTTTTTCAGTCACAAAGTGGAAGAGGGGAGGAAAGGCCTGGGGACGAGGTATAAAGGGAAGGAAAGGGGGAAAACAAAGAACTGAATAATGGTCCTTTTTGATTTTGAAAAGCAAAATATTTTTGTTTCTTTCACTTTTCATTTGTGTTGAAAAATGAAGAAAACAAAAGAATTCCACTTGTTTTGTGAAATGAAGTTACCATTGTTCAACCAGCTCTAGTTATAAATAACTCCTGTGTTACCACTGGGAACAACACAAAACTTAACCAGAAAACCAACATGCTTGTGGTGCTAATGCACCACTAGGGGACCTCTAAAGGATTCTTTTTTTTTTTTTTTTTTTTTTTTTTTTTTTGCCACTCAAAAGAAAATTTGCTATGAGAAACCCAAAAAGGAAAAGAGACAAGACAGGGTTTGGTGACTGTATCTCATGAAGAAGCCTTTCTGGTTCAGAAAGAGCAATTTACAGCCTCATGTAAATCCAGACAAGGAACATTTTTATGGCAAGTGCTGAAAATGAAAGGAAGGGACCTAGTGATAAATACGCCCCAGAAGGTTTGGAGTTCCATTTGGGGTTGGATTACACTCTAGAATTTCCCATTCCAGATCCCAGCCTTATTTGAAATTCTTTGGGCTAAAAAATCAAATCAGATTAGGTTTTCTTATGAGGTTTCTGATATTTTCTGGCTGCTGTTCAAAATTCAGGCCTGAAACAGCAAAGTGCTGAGAGTTACTAACCTCTGGCTGACTTCAAAGGGAGTTGATGGTGTGACCCCAGGTCCTTTGGGTGCCCACTGACTTAGGCCACAGGATTCCCAGGATCTGATCTCTATATAATCAAAGGGTGTCATGTGAAGCCTTTGCTGGATACCTGCGCCACACGGCTCATCATAATCATTGCACAGTGACTGGATGGAGAATATATAAGATGTTATGGTTGTATACTGAAATTGATGCTTTTAAGGTGTGTGAGTTGAGGCTGGTCACCAGAAAGTGATAAACAAGTTTCTTTCAGGCCGGAGATGCTTATCTGCCTGAATGGCTGTATGTAGACAGAATATTTATTCACAGTGGATGCTAATCAATAGAGGAAAATTCTAATCAAGTGATTGCGAAGTCTCCAGAGGAGATTTGATACAAGAAAAACAAACAAACAATAGGGGGTACCCTGTTTACAAGTGAAGACAATGGATGCTTGGAACCCTATCTGGAGGTCCAGAGATATCCGGCACCAGGTATCCTTCACCTATTGGACGAACTGCCAGCTGGCTTGTCTTCTGAATGGAGGATCACCTTTGGTCTGGGTGTTTCATGCTGGGAGAGGGATTTGGGGGAGCTATCCTTTGTGAGACAGGGGAATGTTTGGTTATCCAGGTATAAGCTCTAGAAGTGTGTTATGATTTTATTTTGATGTAACCATTTGTTTACATTAATTTTACTTGCTCCTTCTCAACTCTCTGATCTTTGTGAATTGAACTCTGCTTGTTTTCACTATAAATGTATCTAAGTGTGTGAAATGGAGCGGTGACTCTGAGGTGAAACTGGTAAGGTGGTCTGTAGCAAGCCTATGAATTCTGTGAGTATCCAGTGGAACAGGCGCTGGACGTTGTGGGGCTGCAGAGAGGGCTCGGCGGTTGGACTGTACCGATTGCTTAGCTGGATGGGGTGAAAAGGACGTGTTTGTGTTTCCTGTGGCTGGCAGAGCACAGAGAAGGCTTCCTCATGCTAAGGGCAGGTGGTAGTGAGGTACCTCACAACCCTGGGGACGTGGCATAAAGGGTCCAGAGCACTTCAGAGAAGGTTCCTGGTCCTTTGTAGTCCAGGTCCCTTTGTTCAAAGTTCATTAGACTCATCCTCCATCCACTATAAAATCACTCCTCAATGGTCAGATTTCTTGGCGCCATCTCATTCTCCAATACTCTGTCCATCTGGGTTTGGAGACTGAGAGGAATCATCAGGCAAAGGTTAAAGAACAACAGCAGAGGAAGTCTGGGTTGTCGATGTTTATAGTTCTCAATAGGGAAATAATCTTCCCATGACACCTGAATATTGGAAAGTTTACAAGAGAGAACAAGGAAGGAAAAAAAACACCAAACAAACAAACACACACCCCACAACAACCCCCAAATTCTTGCAATGAACCATCTGCTTTAACTCTTGTTTTACACTCAGTTCCTAAGAACATCTCTGGAGATGATAGACGACAGTGCCTGGAGCAGGCAGATAAGCCTTGAGTTGAGCCAGCAGATGGCCGGCTACGCCAGCCCCTCCAATGAGAAGGTTTGTTCTCTGTTAAGGCTTCGTTTCTAGTTAATTTCCCTTTAAATTCTGAGGGGGAGGCTGCTTAAGGCTTCTCTCAAGGCTTCATTACTTTCTATTTTATTCTGCATATACAATTTGTTTTTACTTGTTCCCTGCTTTCTTGCCCCCCTGCCCTTCCAATATTTGCTTGGACAGGCTGCTTGTCTGTGCTGCATTGTTGGTTCTCTGGCTGGGCTAGATGATGGGATGTTTCTGCAGTATGGGTGCTTGGACTTGGCTATCTTGTTCCTTCCTGAGTGTTGCTGAGCTGGGTCTGTACTGACAGGCACGTTGTGTTACTGATATCTCGGTGCTGGTTTCTTTCTTTCAGAGTTTCCTGTATAAGGCGCTAGGAACATCCTTGGCAGTTTGTCAGGACCTGGTCCATGTTAAATCACAGCTTCAGCAATTTCTGACAACAACAGATTATATGGAAGTCCCTGAGAGACAGGTGAGGACTCTGTCCCTCTCCCCACTTTACCAAGTAAACCCTGAATGCTCCCTGTGGGGCTCAGCTCTGAGTTGGCCTGGGACAGATGCCATTTCGCTTCATAGCCTCTTCATTGCTATTTCACTCAGGCCCCGCTCCCCATGTGTCTCACGCCTGACTGGCGCTTTACACCACTCCAGGTGAAAGGAATGGACTCGTGGGTTAGATCCTAACCAGTATTTTTCTTGGGTGACAGGGAGTCATTTCCATCCTCGCATTCTCTGCTGAGAGCCATCTGGACCTCACCTTGAACGCACTTCAGGAGTTTGGGGCTGCAATGAGCAAGGTTAAGGTTTCTGGGTTCATCAGCCGCCTGAAGGTAAAGGAGCCAGGGGGTTCTCTCAAACTTCCTCTCCCTCTAAAGCAGGGGCAGCAGCTCTGGGGTAGTGTCTCCTCTGGTCAGCTAGCATTGTCCCCCAGTGTATGCGTTCTACGTGATGCCTGCAGTTAAGCAGAGAGAAGCACAATCTGGAGCTGGGGTTCTCGCAAATGATTTTATCATCTGATGTCTCATGGCTTGAGCACCCCTCCCATGCACAATGTGTGGGAACTACCTCAGTGGCTTGCATGGAAAAGCATTTAAGGTCTTTTTAGCATTTTTTTTAATCCCAGTTAGTAGCTGGAAATGAGGAGGTGTTGCAAGCAACATGTGGCCAAGCAACCTGCTTTAGGTAGACCACCATCCATTGTCTATGGATGACAATTATGGAACATCTGATTTAGAGCAGTGGTTCTCAACCTGTCCAGATTAGTGTACCGCTTTCAGGAGTCTGATTTGTCTTGTGTATCCCAAATTTCACCTCACTTAAAAACTACTTGCTTACAAAATCAGGCATAAAATTATTAAAAAGTATCATAGCACATTATTACTGAAAATAGCTTATTTTCTCATTTTGACCATGTAATTATAAAATAAATCAACTGAAATATAAATATTGTACTTGCATTCTTTGTAGTCTGCTATAAAACTAGGCAAATATCTAGATGAGTTGATAAACCCCTTGGAAGACCTCTGCAGACCCTCAGGGATACACAAATAGCCCTGGTTAAAAACCACTGATCTAGAGGCTAGAGTAGGAGACTAGGCCTCTGGGCTTCCACTGCTGGCTCTGCCATTTACTCACTGTGCAGCCTTAGGCGAGACGTGTAGCACCTGATCTTGTACCCACCAGTGTCAATGACTAAGCTCCCGTGTACTTCACTCCTGTAGGTTCAGCATTTTAGGCTCTCTGTGTCAGAGTTACCTAGTGGGAATGATGGAGATACTAATCTCTCCACACCTCACAGTTATTATATTGCTTAAATACTTTTTGCAAGTGGTTTGAGATCTTTGGCTGAAAAGAGCTTTGCAAGTGCAAGCTGCTATTCCTGCTGTGGGGAATTCCTTGGTCAGCAGCAGATCAGAATTCCAAAGCAAAAGGAATCAGAAGAACTTTCTGATTGTCTAGGGCTACCACCGGGGGAAAAGAGGCAAGACTCTCAGCACCTTGATGCTGACCTACAGCAGCGTGGCTGTCCATGCTCCAAAAGACCAGCTTCTCTCCCGAGTAGAGGCAGACATCACAGGGAACATCCTTCTCCATTACAGAACCAGTTGTCAGGTAAGAGCTTTTGCGTAATAAGTGTCACAGAACTCAGATTTAAAACTGTAATGGATAGAGCGTGAGCTGTCACATGTTGTATCATTTTTGTTGCTCTTTTTTGTATTTTCTCTAGTTTTCTATATTCTTCTGAAATTCTGTAGACCCCAGCTACACAGTAATTCAGATGCAGTGACACTCAGGCTATTCAGAATAACACTCTAACTCCCCTAATATGGTTGTGTATCTAGCTCTATCTTTTACTACCCAAGAGAGACTAGTGCTAGCCTGTATTTAGTTGATTTGCTGTCACACTGTTTCTTGGACTCACTACTTCCCTTACCTCTTATCTGTCTTCTTGTTTGTCTGTGTGCTCCATTATTTCTGTTCCCCAGGTGTCTGACTGCTGGTCCTGACTCTCATCTCAGTGCAACCTCTCCACGAGACTTTGCCATTCAGTTCTGCCTTGTCTAACTGAGACTCTCACTTAGGCATTGCCAAAAACAGTTGAACCAAACTGAGATCTTCCAGTTGTTCACAAATGCAAATATTACGGAGGATGGCCCCTGATACCGACCTCTGCGGAATACCCCCTCTGGATACATTTCCTGCCTTTTGGAAGATTTAACAATAGTGATTTCTCTCTGCTCCATATTCACCAGCTAGGACGTTTTGAGGTTGTGTGTTATGTGGGACTATCTACATTGCTAATAGCTGTTTTGCATTTTGTTTTTCAGATGATGTGTCATAACATTTTTTCCCAGATGTGGACTTTAGCGTCCAAAATATGGGTGTTAGCATGAAAACCTCCCAGCTTAGGTACCAGCTTGGACCTGGTATCGCTGCCACCAGCTAAGAATTATACAGTGCCTAGCTCACTGTGGTCTCCCCAAAACCTTCCCTGGGGGACCCCAAGACTCAGATTCCTTGAGTCTCACAACAAAGGGGAATAAACCATTTCCCTTCCCCCTCCTCCCCTCCAGGTGTTCCCTTCCTGGGTTCCTGGAGAGATATACAGAAGCAAGCTCCGTGAATCTAAACAAAGGGATTCTACCCTCCCTGTTTCCAGTCCTGGAAACACAAGTACCGAGAGAGCTAATCTCTCTTCCCCCCTCACCCAGAGTGTATGCAAAGTCAGGCTTAATAAATCTAACACAGAGAGATTTTCCCCCTGACTTCTTCCTCCCACCAATTCCCTGGTGAGCTGCAGACTCAATTCCCTGGAGTCCCCACTAAAGAAAAACTCCAACAGGTCTTAAAAAGAAAGCTTTATATAAAAAGAATGAAAAAAGGACATAAAATGGTCTCTGTAATAAGATGACAATATACAGGGTCAATTGCTTAAAGGAAATAAATGAATAAACGGCCTTATCCAAAAAGAATACAATTTAAAACATTCCAGCAACTACACACATGTAAATACAAAAGAAAAACAATATAAACCTATTGTCTTACTATCCTTGTACTTACAACTTGTAATTAGAAAATTAGAAAGCCTGGAGATAGAAAACTCACTCTCAGAGCCGAGAGGGTCAGACCCAAGACAAAGACAAAGAACTCACACCCCAAAACTTCCCTCCAGCCAGATTTGAAAAAGTCTTGTTTCCTGATTGGTCCTCTGGTCAGGTGTTTGGTTCCCTATGTTAACCCTTTACAGGTAAAAGAACATTAACCCTTAGCTATCTGTTTATGACAGATGGGCATCACTGTTGCAAACAAGGTACATTGTAAATAATCTGCCCTCATCTTTTGCATTTTCTGTACACAAGTTGCTTGTTTAAATTGCATAGAGCTTGGTTTCCTTGCTACATCAAGCAGGAGTCCTGGCTGCTCTGGTGTAAATGGACCTGGATTTTTTTATCTGAACCTGGGTTTTCTCTTCTTCTGAGGTGGATGCAGAGCCAGAGTCCTCTACCTTCCGGGGTCTGCGGGCACCTCTCTCCTTCCCTGAGGCTAGATTTAATTCCTGATCTTTATCTTCTGGACTGTGGTTCTTCTCTCAGGTTCTCATCCACATCCTCTTGTTTCTCCTTCTGGATTATGTAGGACATGTACCTAAAATTAACCTTCATCCACAATGTCATGGAGATTAGCTGTGCCATCTTGGAGACCAGAGACTCCCAGGAGTTTGAATTCTCTTACAAACTGGAGCTCCTTGGCTACATGCTGGTGAGTGATTAGGCGTTTGTTGTAATGTAATAAGACTGGTTTTCCAGGGGGATGTTATTTTATCCATTGGCTGTGATTGTACTACTGCAGTCTCATGGGCTACCTGCATGGCACCTAGGATGCGGGATCCACTCTGAGCTTGGCAGGGATGCTGACATCTTGTGGGCTGTAACTGGAAGGAATGGCTTGTGTCTTGTGAGTTCTCTTTCTGTCCTCTGTATAGCCTGAAAATGGCCCTACGGTTCATTTCTGAGGCAGAGAACCTGCTGAGTACAGTGTCTGTTTGTTCCAAGTCTGGCAGATGGCCCTGTTTTGGGGGGTGAGAGGACAGCCTCTCTGCCTTTCAAATCCATTTCCCATTTTTGATGTCCCTATTCATGCATTTCAGGACTTCATTAAAAAAGAACCACTGGATTCCCTGGCATCTCCAGTTCGCTACAAGGCAATTCTTGCCATTGGACATCTGAGGTAGGCTATTTTCTGCCACATTTCCTGGCACTGTGATGCCTTCTTATTTGTTAATTGATGAGTGTCAGGTTGGGAGCAGTCTAATGCCTGCAGGGTTTGGCTCAGCAGGGCCACCCAGGGGAAGCAAGTGAGGCAATTTGCCCCAGGCCCCGCAGGAGCCCCCATGAGAGTTTTTCAGGGCCCCTGGAGCGGGGTCCTTTACTCCGAGGGCCCTGGAAAACTCTCACGGGGCCCAGGCCCCTGGAGTTTCTGCAGCTCCAGGTCTTCGGCGGCAATCCGGCGGCGGGGGGTCCTTCCGCCCTAGGACCCACCGCCGAAGTGCTGGGTCTTCAGTGGCAATTCCCCGTCGTCGAAGACCCCAGGCCCCCTGAATCCTCTGGGTGGCCCTATGGCTCAAATGCTGCTCACCAGCAGGACTTCAGTTCTCAAGGATTTGAATGTGTCCATTCAGAGGCTTGTGCTCGAAAGACACGAGATTGGAGGTTGTGGGGTATGCAGTACAATGGAGCAGAGTTCAGATGGGGAGGGAAGTGTCTGGCTAGCTGGCAGGGGGAGGGAAGCTTGTGGGTTTCTCTAAAAAGGGGACTTGAAGTTTTAGCTTGACTTCTAGATGAGCCAATACTTAATAGAAGTGCAAAGTGAAGTGTTGTTTGCACTTGGGGTTCTAGATTGGGACGCTCACTAGTCATTGGACCCAATTCTTTTCCTTGTTGGTGGTACTGAGTCTAATGCATGACTTTTCTCTCTATCTTTCTTCTGACAGCAAACTCAAACCATCTCTGACCTTGGAGGGAAACCGTGAGCTCCTTGATCAGTGCTTCAAAAGTTTATTTCCCCTTCCTCCTTTAGAGATGATGAAAAAGGAAAGCGAGACAGCAAAGGATGCTCTGCTTATAGAAGTACGTGACAACAATTCTCCTCTGGCACCATCCACTGTATTTCTGGCCAGCCGGCACTGGGTGATGGCAGTGACACATGGCCTCCCTGGCAAGGCATGGTTAGCTTTCCCCGGCCCACACACACAAATGATCTGTGCTGAGCCTCACTCCTTCTCTTCTGGTTTCAGTCACTCTACGTGAGGTCCTTGGAAGCCCTTGACAAGCTAATGGAGACTTTGCTGGAGGAAGAACCAACCACCAACTGGTTCCAGGAAATGTTTGAAGTGAGTAGACCATTGAACCGTGGTGGAGATTGTTTCTCGTGTTACAGCAGGGAAGAGTTGGCGATTTAGGGGGTCAAGCTTCAGTTGTGGAGGAATTTTCCACAATGGAGTGAATTTTAGGGAGAAAGCACCAAATTCTTCCCGGGCTAAGCGGGCATGTGCCCCACTGAAATCCATGGAAGCTTTGGCATTTCATGCCAGGGCTGGATTGGGACCAAGTTCTTACAGTGTCATTGACACTACTTGGAGTGGCAAGAAAATCACCCCTGCAGTAGCCAAATCCAAGAGAACCAGTTGAAACTGATCACTTCTTGTAAGAGGAATTCATGAATGTTGAGTTAGGCCCCCTGTATGGAAACTCATTCAGAGGAGACTTCCTGTTCCTCAGACATGGACAGAATATTGTGAAGAGCTGAGGGGTGGGGAGTTTGATGCACCTTCAGTATAAAAATGAAGTTGTAAAAGGAGCTGGGCTGGGGGGACTTCTCTGCTCTTATTCAAATTAATAAAAAGAAATGCTCCTCTCTGTCATTTTGCCATTCAACATGGGAGAAGTTGCCCAGGAAACAGACCACAGCAGCAGACATCAAACAGCATGCAATGTGCTAGACAGCTCCCATCAGACAGTCTACAGCAGACATCACATAGACGGGCCCAGATTCATCTCTCATGTAACTCCTTTGGCTTCAATCACCAGAGGTGAATCTGGCCCCTGGGACTTGTATATATTAGGGGCTCTTCCATTAGACATGTAATTCCTTTGCTCCATGGAGGTGAGATGCTTTGGAGAGGGATTTTAGTGACTATTAAACCTGTTTAAGAGGAACTTTGGGAGGGATTTTCTGTTACTAGCTCTGTCCGTTCCCCTGCTCTACCAACAGCTCCTAGCGACATGGTTCAGTTCAGGGAAGGAGTGGGAGAGAGAAAGGGCCTTTCAGGCCAGCACCCGGCTGCTGACTGCCTATCAAGAGACAGTTCATAGCACAGTGAGTATAGCCGTACTCTTCCTTGAGCTGACTTCTCTGCTTCTATCAGATCTGACACTCAATGCAAATACATGAAAAACTCTTCCAGGGCAGCAGCTGGGATTTCAAGGTGACTAAGATCCCTCTGCTTCCATAAGAGAGAAGTTTACACAGCAACGCTGTGACCACACTGCGGGCAGACTGCAAGAATTAGAGGGCAGACAATCTCCCAAACTGATGGCTTATTCTATAATTGGATTCACCAAGTCAACAAGCAAAGAGCTTCCACCCTAGTTAAAAAGATGCCAAACGCCTTTCCCTTTTGGCATTCCAGATCTTGGCTCCCATCTAAACATCCATGTCTTGGAAGAGAGGGGAGGGATAGCTCAGTGGTTTGAGCATTGGCCTGCTAAACCCCAGGTTGTGAGCTCAATCCTTGCGTGGGCCCCTTAGGGAACTGGGGTAAAAATCTGTGTGAGGATTGGTTCTGCTCTGAGCATGGGGTTGGACTAGATCCCTCCTGAGGTCCTTTCCAACCCTGATATTCTATGTCTAATATAATGAGGGGTTACTGAAAACCTGATTCACCATATGTGGGGTTCACTAATTATAAAGGCCCAGATGCTTATCCCCAGGTCAGGTCTTTCCCAAATATCATGCTGTCAGCCAATCCTTAATAACTAAATCTAAGACTAATTGTTAAAAGAAAGAAGAGAGTTACAAATGGTTAAAAGATCACTATCCAGACAGTGACTTTCAATGGTCATAGTTCAGGATCACAACAGGGATGGAATAAACTGCTGGTTTATAAAAGTCTCTCTGGAATTATCCCAGCAGATCAGGATCCAAAGGCAGCATAGATGTAAAGTCTGTCAGTTTTTCCAGGTTATTCCAAATGATTATTTGGAAGATCTCTGTGCTAAGGCTCACACTTACCATGTTCAAAGTTTAAGCAGACTAGAGATGATAGGATCAGGCCCCAGCCTTCCCTTTTATAGCTATTCTAGCAGGCTGACAAGCCTACCTCATAGAAATTGTCACAGAAGGACCTTCCTCCAATGCAGATGGCCTGTTGTACTTTGCTTTGAAGATAATCTTCTATTTCCTGTGCATATACAGTAATCTAGTTACATTCATTCACATAAGGTAATTAGCCGTTCTTCCATTATAACACAGATAGTTAAGCTGAAGATAATGTAGAAATGATTGTTTTCCTGAAGTGTCTTACATCTCTGATTTTAAGGTTAACTGAACACTTTGCATACATAATTAAGGCAATTAAGCCTTGAAAGGGAATTAGCATCTACAAGCTAATTTGGTTACATTGTGAAACTTCTAACCGGGTATAGATAACCACAGACAAATACACTTCGCATCTATTGTTCATTTTTGAATGAGTTGATGATTGCTAGTCATTAGACTAGCATCTCTTTGATGTATTAACATCTCTTTGAAATTCACATGCAAGTGAACTGTCTTGATACAGTAGAAGTGCCTTTTGTTAAGTTATTATGGGTCATACACAGGTTAACTGGTCTGCCAGTGTCACAAATGCATTCTTGGTTCTTATGCTCCCAGGATGCTAAAGCTGAATTTCTATGTAATCAGCTAAGAACATAAAACATAAGAGTGGCTATCCTGGAACCCCCAGAAGAATGGTGCATCTAGCCCAGTATCCTGTCTTCTGACAGTGGTGGGTGCCAGATGCTTCAGAGGGAATGAACAGAACAAGGCAATTGCCAAGTGAACCATCCCCTGTTGGACAGTCCCAGCCCCAGCTTCTGGCAGTCAGAGGTTTAGAGACACTCAGATCATGGGGTTGCATCCCTGACCATATTAGCTAATAGCCAGTGATGGACCTGTCCTCCGTGAACTCATCTAATTCTTTTTGGAACCCAGTTATACTTTTGGCCTTCACAACATCTCCCTGGCAATGAGTTCCACAGATTGACTGCATTGTGTGAAGAAATGTTTCCTTTGTTTGTTTTAAACCTGCTTCCTATTAATTTCATTGAGTGACCCCTTGTTCCTGAGTTATGTGAAGGGCTAAATAACACTTCCTGATTGACTTTCTCTACACAGTCATGATTTTATAGGCTTTGATCATATTCCCTCTTAGTCATCTCTTTTCCTAGCTGAAAAGTGCCTGTCTTTTTAACCTCTTCTTGTACGAGAAGCTGTCCCATACGCCTAATAATTTTTGTTGCTCTTCTCTGTACTTCTTCCAATTCTAATATATCTTTTTTGAGATGAGATGAGCAAAACTGCACACAGTATTCAAGGTGTGGGGGTACTGTAGATTTATATAGTGGCATAATGATATTTACTGTCTTATTGTCGATCCCTTCCTAATGGTTCCTAACATGTTGTTAGCATTTTTGACGGCATGTGGAGCAGATGCTTGAAGAGAACTGTAAACAATGACTCTGAGGTCTCTTTCTTGAGTGATAACAGCTAATTTAAACCCCATCTGTTTGCATGTACAATTGGGATTATATTTTCCAATGTGCGTTACCCAGTTCAGTACAGGAATCAGAGGCACACTGTTACCAGATGTGCCCGTTACTTTGGGTAGGCTCATTAATTAGGGTTACTCTTCTGTGAGGAGGGGGGCGGAGTGGTTCTGTAATTCTATTAATGTGCTGCTTATGTCATTTGCGTGTTCATATGGAGCTCTGCTCCTTCCTTCTACAAGTCCTCTCCCAATGGAGCTACCCTGCAGGATCCAGGTTCCGCAGAGCTAATAACTAGAACTAGACGAACATGTGTACACACACACACACACTAGCAGAGCAAGTCAATCAGCACTCCCCAGCTGATCCCCTTATATGTCCCTGTATTCAGTGGGCTGGGTTAAGCAGCACTTTCAGCTGTGCCCCCCCCCCTTATGTGCCCCAGGTTTAACACGTTCCTATCACACTTTCACATTACAATTGTATGGATAATAATCCACTTGATGAGCAAACTCCACAGTATTTGGGGGCACTACAGGGATCTTTAGCTTAGGTACAAAAAGTGTTGCTGCAGAGTAAGTGGGGGAAGCTAAAAAAACAAAAGAGTAAAGTTCAGAGAGAGAGAGAGAGAGAGAAGCAACCAGCTGAACTATAAAAGTTATTTATTGAATCCTAGTGATAACTACACCAGGAGGCCTAAACAAACATAACAGTTACATTTTAAAGGTTAATACCTGAGGTAGAAAAGAAAACAGAGAGAGAGAGATGGATCTCACCCACTCCATGAGGCATGAACTGGTCAGGATTTCCAGGTGATGGTGGTAGCTCAGACTCCTGAGTGCTGGAGACGGGCAGAGCCCCCAGCACGATCAGTCAGGAGATGGAATCCCAGTGGAACTGATGCAGAGTTTGGGTCTATACATCAGAACCTTACTTGGGCATGGGTCGAGGGTTTTGTAGAGAAAATACAATGGTTCAAGGGAGAACACTAGATTTGTTTATGGGTAAACTGATGGCTCAAGGGTTTTCTTTAGGTTAGACAATAGGAGCTAATCACTCTTGGCTATGGGTGTTGTTTTCTTCTGAGGAGCTCACAAGGCAACTAGGATGCTTCAGTATTTTGGGATATTAGTCAAAGATTTATTACTAGAATTGGTCTGATAATTGCTGAGCTGGGTGTGTGCAGGTGTAGGTTTATTAACATCTGGAGCAGGGATTCCCGTGTTTCAATGCGTTCCTGCTTTTCTGGTCCCAGAGTTCAGTGCGGTTCTCTGTTCTTCTTCTTTATGCTAATCCCTATTCCATCTTTCATGCAATTGAGGCTAGGGGAGTTGTCTCTGGTCTTCCTTCTGTATGCAAATGGAGATGTCTTAATCTTGTCAGCCTTGTCAGGAGGGGTCTAGGTGTGTCTCCCCAAACCCTTCATTGTTCTCTGCAAGCCTTTTCTCTGATCGGTTTGGGTTCAAACAGAGATGGGGGTTGAGGGTGTCCTTCATGAGTCACACAGGCTAGATACTGTGCCCTGGTTCCCCAGAAACACAGAGCTGACGGGTATCAACGATAAAGATGGCAAGTGAAGTCTAGAACAACTGGAGAATATTCATTCTTCCTTCCTTCTTCTTTAATTAGACTCAGGAAACTTTTAATCGGTTTGGATCTCTGATTGGACGAATAGCACCATACAGCTGTGATTCACTGGCCACGTCCCGTCAGTGGGTGGTTGACTGTATCAGCTGCCTTCTCAGTATGCAAGGTGAGGAGACTATTAGCAGGTATAAGTAATTCTTCACTGTAAGCAGGTATAAGTAATTCTTCACCTTCTTTCACTGTTGTAATGTCCATTTTTCTGCCTGTCTAGTTCTTTCTGTCCTGTCTGTTGGCACTTAGATAATAGAGTGGTGGGCATCTTGTAAATACCTCATTAGAAGAGATAATTATGATGTGTAAAGAGCCTAGCACACTTCTGGGAACTGTTCAAATAATAAATGGTCTGCACCAGGTAGATAACTGCTCAATTCCTTTGGGCTTGTCTACACAGGGACACTAAGGAAAGTTAATCCAAATGAACTATAGGTGTAAATTTAAAGTGGCATTAAACACACGTGTGGATGCTCTGATACTGAATTAATTATAGTGAATTATAAGAATAAAACTAACCTGAAATAAGGCCCCTTTAATTCTAAATAAATGTGTCCCCAAAGGTGTTTAATGAAGTTTAACGAATGCATTTTGAAAATGCTTTCTTGACTATCTTCATATAGACAAGCCCTTGGTACTAAACATTTTCATTCTCTTTACCCTGCCACTGGCTGTATTGGAGGGGTTTCCTGGAATAATTCTTTAAACAAAAAGTTCTTCTAGCAGCCCTCTGTCATGAACATTCAAAGCTATTGGAGTAAGTGTAGGCCATTTTCCCCTTTGTGAAAGAGTAGGACAGGGGTAGGCAACCTATGGCACGAGTGGCGAAGGTGGCACGTGAGCTGATTTTCAGTGGCACCCACACTGCCCAGGTCCTGGCCACCAGTCCGGGGGGCTCTGCATTTTAATTTAATTTTAAATGAAGCTTCTGAAACATTTTAAAAGCTTTATTTACTTTACATATAACAATAGTTTAGTTACATATTATAGACTTCTAGAAAGAGATCTTCTCAAAACGTTCAAATGTATTACTGGCAAGCGAAATCTTAAATTCGAGTGAATAAATGGAAGACTCGGCACAGCACTTCTGAAAGGTTGCTGACCCCTGGAGTAGGATATTCTTTTCACCTAATGGGATAGAGCTTGGTTATCATTTAAGGGCATTTCCAATTAGGGTCACCAGACAGCAAATGTGAAACATCGGGATGGGGTGGGGGATCATAGGAGCCTATATAAGAATAAGACCCCAAAATTGGGACTGTCCCTATAAAATCGGGACATCTGGTCACCCAATTTCCAATTATTATTAATCAGTCCTAAAAAACAGTGTTGGTGATTCAGAAACAGAATAAGGGACTCCAAACTTTTAAATGTACAACATGGAAATCCCAGCATTGTTTAGAAGTGACGGATGAGCCTGGGTTTCCTGCCAAAGTTTTTGTCCATCCCCATCTCTTTTACAATGAGAGTTTGCTGGAGGGATTCACCTCTACATTGGAACCTCACATCCACCTGCCTGAGTTGTACTTGAATATGAGATTAGATTTAAATACTGAGAGCAGAGATGCTACTGAAACCAGACACACCCAGAAAGCTGCTCCAAGCAGAATATGGTGCTTGTTCAATCCCGTATCAGTCACAATAACATACCACTACTGTTAACTTTCAGACATTTAGGGTGTAATCTCGACTCCGTTGTAGTCAACAGGAGTTTTGCCATTGACTTTGATGGGGCCAAGATTTTACACTGTGCTAATAACAGCATAGCACATGGATCCTTCTGTATGAATGTCCATGCAGTAGAGGTTCCGTTTCATTAATCATTATAGCACTTTTTCTCCTTTTCTCCACTTCAGGCCAGCCCATGAACCTGGGGTCAGCGGAGGAGGAGCTGAGCTGTCTCTGTGAAGAACTAACAACAGCTCCAGACCCTGAGGCTCTGTTTCAGGCATCTTCCAAAATGGCCAGGGTAACTGACTCAAAAAACTTGTGCGGATGTTCTAGTGACCAGGCACTGTTCATTTTACATTTACGCTTTCATGATGCCTTTCTGTACTTGGAGCAAGCTGTGGGCGTGGGGCATTCGTTGCCTGTAACCAGCGAGATGCTTTTCGCAGATGTGTGCTATGAATGCCATGTAAAAACCAGACTCCACTGAATGTTGCACGTGCATGAAAATGCGCATGCAGATGCACACACATGTACCTATCCAGCCATCCATGAGAAAAAACTGTGTTAGTGGAACATCAAGCTGAGAAACCACCCAGTCTTCATTCTGTCACCTTGTGGGTTTGCCTTAGCCTATATTTGTGTGCATGCCTCTCTTGACTTCATTTGATAGGTTGTAAAAAGATGCAGTGTATCTAAGAGAATACAGATTGGAAACTTACCTCCTGCATATCCAGTACAGTGTTGTGCTAACTGTGCAACAGCGGCTTTCCCTCAAACCTGATATCATTAGTGTAGAATACAAAAATGTAGTATATAGACTATAGAGAGAATTTGAATCCCAGATGGTTAGCTGGACATAAGACTAATTAACAATATGCTGATTCATAGATCTTTTTCCATGGAGATATTAGGCTTCCATTTTTAAAGTGCTTGAGCCAAACATCATAGCAGTCTCTCCTGCTTTTGCTTTGTTCCCAGGTTGTTAGTGAGTACTTCCCTTCCGAACAGGCTACAGACTTTATTGAGACCACAATGGATAGTATGCTGTCTGCTAACCCCACCTGTGCCACGGCAGCTGGGCTATGGATGAAGATCATCCTAAAGGAGTGTGGAGATGCCATGCTGGACCAGGTAAAATGGGAAACTGGAGAGGTTTTCTGCCTAAATTGTAGGCTTTTAGATCTTTGCCCTCATGTATAAGGAACAAAAATCTTGCTGTTTCTCCCCCTCGGACACAGAGTCGATTCCATCTCTGTTCCTACCCTAAGATAGGCAATGGCAGAATCAATAGCAGTAGACAGAGAATCCAAGGGAAAAGGAAGGTGGTTGGTTATTTATTTGTCTAGCTTGTTGCCACAGTATTCAGCCAAGAAAGGCTTGAAAAAACAGACTCTGGGGAAAAGACAAGAGGAAAGAATGACTGGCACTTGGAGGCATCTAGTTCTTAGGTGGCCTATGGCTAAGGGCTACCTGGATAAAAATAGCCCTGTAGTCATTCCCAGTGAGTCTGGAGCCTGGGCTCTGAGACCCACCCTCTTGCCAGGTTTCAGAACCTGGGCTCCAGCCCAAGCACGAACAGCTACACTTTTACACTGCTGTGGGATGTTTGTTTTTTTTTCTGTGTAGACGTACCCTTTAAGAATAGAAGGAGGGAGAGGAAAAACTAGAGTGTCTTTGGGATCCACTATTTATAAGCTTTATTCTGGAGCCCAGTGCTTTAGGGCTAGATGAAAGGAGCACTCCACAAATCTTCTAACAAGGCTGGTGAAAGGCCTCAGGACAGGGAACCCTCACAGCAGAACTACCACATTTGCACAGTATTTTGAAGATGTGAAGGGCTAGGAATGAATATGAGAGGTCATCGCCTGTTCATAATCCCAGGCATTTGCACACTGTGTTTAAAGCACTTTCATATTTTGTGCTTGTGGTTGTTTATGAACTCTGCATCCTTTGAGGCAAATGGTCAGATTTGGCTGCTTAAATCACACCTGCAAAATCTGGGCAAGCAAAGCCTTCTCTTGTGCATGCAAACTGGTTTATTTAATGCGTAGCTGGGCACCACCCCATTAACTTCCCTGGTATGTATATGTGTGTGTCAGTGTTAATTTTTACAGCCAAGTGTGGGCAATTGTTGTGGGTTAAAGTTACGCAGACATAGTTGAACGTTTGTTTCTTGAGGAATTTCAAAAAAAGCAGCAAATGGCTAAATAAAGTTTTTGATTCTGTAGACTGAATAGAGAGAAAGAATAAGGGACATTTCTTTCTGGTTTTGTTCCTTCCAGGTGCCAGCTATCCTGGATATAATATATAGCCACATGTCTAATATCCAGGAGGGCAGCTTGAGGCAGTTCCTGCTGGAGGCAGTGCCCATTCTAGCTCACCAGCACCTAGAGGCAGTGATCTCCAGCCTCCTCAGCAAACGTCTGCCGATGGACAGGTATATACCGCTACCTATTGCATTCATCTTGGTAAAACATGGATCCCACAGCTTTACTGGGAGCTGCAGGGCTTCATTTAAGCCGCAGACAGTTTGGGATAATTCCTGACGGTTAATAGCCTGGGTCTTTCTGCAGGAAGGTCCAAGAGCATGTTAAGGTGGGGTGCGGAGAGAAATTAATTGTCATTCTGTTTCCATTAATTCATAACTGCTTTGACATCCTAAAGACCTATCTTTACTGGTATAACTGGAGATAATTTGGTCTTTACTTAAAGATGACGCATTCAGTCTGAGCCACAAAAGTGTCCAGGGGTTACATGTAACTTCTATTAAATTGCAGTGACACCACTGAGCTGTGGAGATCTCTGGGGGGAGACCCCTTGCTTGCCACTCAAGTCCTACAGGTCCTAATAGAAAAAATAAAGACGTCAACAAGCCAAGAAGGAAGCGTCACCTCAGAGACTGAAACTGACAGGCATTTGGCAGTTGCTGAACCTCTCTCAGTAAGTTAGATGACAGACACGTCTTTCAGGCTTTCCTCTGCCCTGTGACAATCCTGCTGATGGAAAGCTAGAAGTGTGGTAGAATACTGCTGTGTGGGCAGTTCTCCTCTGATGTACTGTTTCCCTGAATCCAGCTCTGCTGTCTGTGGAACAAATACGGCAGTTTTAGAGTACGTGGCTGATTTACTTAATAACATCTGGCAATAAGAAAGTCTTTGAACCAGGTTTCTCACAGTGCTTTAGAAATATTCCTTAGGACTCACAACATGCCTTGGTAGGTCATACACATTTTTATAGATGTGGGAAACTGAGCCACGAGTTAAGGGAGTTGCTCGCAGTCATTCAAGTTACTGGCAGAAGTGAGAATTTAGTAGAGCAGATATCAGAAGGGGAGAGAGGGTGTGATGGTGTTGGGAGGAGATCTCATTCTTTACCATGCTCTCCTTTCAGGCAACATGTGCCATCTTTGAGGTGGTATCAGCACTGCAGTCGAGCAAAGCTGTGCAGGAGCTGCTCCCAGAGTTGTTTCCTGTTCTCCTGCAGCAGGTCAGCCGAACTTTAGGCCAAAAGATGCCTTTGCCAGTGATCAGCAGTCAGGAGTCATTCCAAAAAGACCGACAACATACTGAAGGCAACCCTTGCCGGTAATTAGAAGGAAGGGAGAGAAACAAAGAGAATTCCAATAGAGTTGTGTGACATTCCCCAGGAGTTCCCAAGGTTATGAGGCACTTTACCATCGCCTGCCCTTAGAGTGAGGAAGTCTTGTCTGTGTCTGCTGTGGGTCAGTTCCCTAAAATGACCAGGCTCTGGCAAAACAAGCACTGCCATCCAGGCCTCCTCAGACCCTAGTCTCTTTGTACAGGTTAGTGATAGGCACACGCCAACCCCCGAGTCTTCTGACCATTCCGTATAGTGTCCAGACCTTTTATTCACTGAACACCCACAGAATTACCAGGCCTGCTGTTCCCAATGGAACAGTACGCACCAGTTTATTACTTAAACTTTAGACTCTCTACTTTATACTGTATTACTTATACTCTATAGTGCAAAACACACAGCACTTAGATATATTTATAGTGCAAACAAGAACAGAGATGATCAAAGAACAGAGATTCCAGTGATAGTGAGTAAGAATGCAAGCAAAAAATGGTTACATGTAAAATGAAATCATAACATGCTCCTAGAGACTAAACTTAACCAACAGGTTAACCTCCTGTCTAAAAATGTTTCTCACCCAATGTTCTCAACCAAGCCTGATAGCGACCCCGCTGTCCATCTACTTCCTATGTGAAAGATGCCAGGGTGTCGTCTTTGTCCCCCAAATATACTAGAGCAAACCTTTGATGTTTACCCCAAAATTGGGTCCTCATCCCCTGTCTACTTCCTGTTACTTTTCTTTCTTTGAAGTTCTCACAGTCCTTCTGAACTGATTGTGAATCCTACATGCTTAATTTACATGTAAACAAACAGATAGGAGAAACATTTCTTGCCTGAAAGAAAACCATATTTTCACCTTTCCTGGTGACTAGTCTCTAGACACAGATCATAAGAATGTAATTTTCAATGCATATACATGGATCTTTACACAGCATCTGTAGATACGTTTCACAATGATATTGGTGACATGGGCTTTTCTTTGAGACTCGTATGGCAATCTTTTAGTTAACTAGAATGTACATACCAGACCCCTCAGCATCCACTCTGTGCCCCTCCCCAGTTAACACTAAGAGATTCCTGTGTCATCAGTTGACTTCAGCTCTGGTAGCCCATTAATGTACATTTCCCACCAACCTCACAACATTATTAGTTTCTATTATTATTGTGTTTCTTTATTCCGAGCCAACAAGGTGCTCACATTACAGACTTCCTGGTTTTATAATGTCTCTGACTTTTCCTAGGAAACCGGGAACTAAACTCTGTTCACGGATGGGCAGCAGGTATAAAATAAACATAAGGAAGTACGACTTCACACAACACATGGTCAACCTGTGGATCTCATTGCCAAGGAATGTTGTGAAGGTCAAAAGTATAAGTGGGTTAAAAAAAGAATTAGATACATTCACGGAGGACTGGTCCATCAGTGGCTATTAGGCAAGATGATCAGGGATGCAACCCCAAGCTCTGGGTGTCCCTAGGCCTCTGACCACCAGAAGCTGAGACTGGACAACGGGGATTGGATCACTTCACGATTGCCCTGTTCTGTTCATTTCTTCTGAAGAAGCTGGCATTGACCACTGTTGGAAGACAGTGTACTGGACTAGATGGACCATTGGACTGACCCAGTAAGGCTGATCTTATGTAGTGGCCACAGTGAGTCAGGTTTTCAAGCATGAGTGCCTAAGTTTTGTCCACAAAACTTGAATTTGTTCCCATGGATGGGTACCTAGCTATGTGATCGCTGACGCTGCAGACACAAGTGTATATTCTGCTCATACTGTTGGCCCATGCGCAGGCCAGATTTAGGTATCTATATGTGACGGATGGTATGCTGTGCCCCAGCCTCTTCCACGAACACAGACTTCTCGGAGTCCCTCCAAAGTGTTCTCGGGATGCCGGCTCCTGAGATCCTGGTGGTCAGGGATCTGCTGACTGTTTGACCCCAATGGATGATCTTAAGTCACCTTTACTCTTGACTTTTGTTTTCTCTCTCCTCCCTCTTGTCTCTCGGGGGACTTCTCCATCCTCACCTTCTCTGTGGCTTGTACTTTCGTGTCTAGGTTCCTCCACCCCCTTTCGTACATTTCCTCTTTACCTGGCCCTGCAGGTTTTACTTCCACCCTTCTGGGCCTCCACACATGCCTTGGTGTCCCGGTTAGAAAGGGATCCCAGTCCATGCCCAGCAGAAGGCAGTGGGGCAATCCATCCACTACCCCTACATGCTTCTGTCTAAACTTCCCCTTGATTTCCAGAGTCACCTCTGCCATTGGGCAGAATGTATTGTCCCCATGGACATATTCAGTTTTGATCCTACCTCCAGGAAGTATCCAGTGGGGTTTCACTAACTCCTGCCTGATCAGCAAACAGGATGAAGCTGTGTCCATTATTCCCTTTGATGGCTCCTCCCTACCCATACCGGTATGGTAGCTACTTGCTTTTTTCTTCCCTGCCTGGGAGTCTTGTCCTGGCCACAAAGCTGTGCAAATTCACAGTCCATTTTAGGACAGTCTCTTTTTAGCTGTCCTTCACGTCCATGTCAGAAGCACACTGCAGGCCGAGCTCCTGCTACAGTTCCTTGAGGCTCCTCCCTCTTCTTCTTGCTGCCCTTCCCATCTGGAGGCACTCTGCTCCTTCTCAGATCTAATCCCTTAAACCACTGACTCACTC
The DNA here is from genome assembly GCF_025201925.1 of Gopherus flavomarginatus. NCBI lineage: Eukaryota > Metazoa > Chordata > Testudines > Testudinidae > Gopherus > Gopherus flavomarginatus. The sequence goes on from NC_066621.1 coordinate 152,212,664, forward strand.
TGGGAATGTCCATCCCTGCAAATTCCTCTGTAACTTTAACTGTGAGGTGCAGATTAACTGGCTGGCGCCACGTAACCCATGCCCAGGTATGCTCAGGGAGACTCTGAAGAAACTTCCAGAATCTCCCCCCTCCCATTTTGGGTATCTGGCCTTACCAGTGAGTGGCCCAGTCTTTCAATTTCTATCCAAATGCACAGGGGGATAATCCCTCAATCCATCTTTCAACTCTCCATTTCTGGCAGTACTTTTCTACGGACAGGCCCCACCTAGTCCAGCATGGCTGCTTTAATCATGTCATAATCTCTTGCTCGCTAATCACTAAGAGCCATATATGTGCTTCCCCAGTTAAATAGGGTGTCAATCGAAGGGCCCACATTGTTCTGTCCCTATGAGTTCTCACTGCTGCTCCTTTAAGAGTAACCAAAACCACATCAGGGTTGTTTGCATGTCCCATTTTACAGAGTCTGATCTCTTGTGCCTGGTTTCCATTTCCTGTCACAGGACTTGCCAGACTTTGGAGGAGTTGTTGCCAGATCTGGGCTTACTCCCATATCAATTCTTGAAGGCGCTTTTGCTGTTAAACCTACCAGGCAAGCAAAGGCTGTTCTTCTGCATGGTGGGATTGTTGGAAGGTCTGTAGGGTATTCTACACCAGCAGTTCTCAACCGGGTTGGTTTTAGGGGATCCGCCAAGCAGGGCTGGCATTAGACTAGTTGGGGCTCAGGGCAGAAAGCTGAAGCTCTCAGCCCAGGCAGGCTGGAGCCCTGAGGCCCAGGACCTGCACTAAAGTCCCGAGCCCCTGCACCCTGTGCAGTTAAAATCCAGAGCCAGGAGCCCCAAGCTCTGATGCCTGGCAGGGCCGAGGCCTGGAACTGGGCCATGGAGTATTTATAGCATATTGGGGGTGGGAGGAGGCTCAGAAACAGAAAAGTTGAGAACCCCTGTTCTACACTTCTCTTTGCTGCTTCGCCATCCATTTCAGCGTTCCCTCCATCACCTGGCCTGCCAAACCTCTACCCCGGCTTCTCCAGCCGGCTCTCCATTTGCATAGATAACAGGGAAATCCCTGATGAGCCCCCTGCTGTGACAGAGAGGGGTGCTGCACCCCCACATCTTCTACAAACCTTGAGACTTTCTTGTTTGTACACTTCAATGTATAGTCTATTTAATCCCCCTACCAATACATAGCACCTTTATCTCGTATCTCAACTCTCTAAACTCTTCTCCAAAATGGGGGGTAAGGTGTTTCCACTCAGAGACCTTACTTTGTCAGGCTCTCCCAGCTTTTTTCCTTCTGTTTCTCTTAGGGTGACCAGACAGCAAGTGTGAACAATCAGGACAGGGGATTGGGAGTAAGAGGCACCTGTATAAGATAAAGCCCCAAATATCGGGACATCTGGTCACCCAAGTTTCTTTCTCTGTCTGTTCCCCTCAAAGGGCTCCTGCCCATGTCCTTTTACACAGAGTCCCTATTAATGGAATGATTGGTTCCTTGACTCACTAGCCCCAATCTGACCTCATAGTCAGGTACACCTCTGAGCAATTAGGCCTTCTGTGAGGAACTGAATTAGTACGAATGGTGACCAGAATGCTGACTCAAGTGCAAACCCTCAGCGCTCTGTCACATCATATCTGGAGATATGACCCCAAAATGTCCATTAGTGATCGCCACACTCTATGCCCCCAGTTTTTGGATCCTGATCATGTATCTTTTCCATATCATTGTAGTCTTAGTGCCCATGCTCCATGCAGAAAGGGAAAAATGACTGCAAAATTTTGCCCCTAGCAAAACTAGTTATATGAGATGTATGAGACTGAAACTTACCTCCCGGCATCAAGTCCTTCCAGGGACGCTGGTGTCCAGGATATTGCCAATGGATGAACTGTCGATGAACAGCAAACCTGACAAATAACCGGGGCTTCCTGACTCTGCTCAGGCTGCACCTTCCTACCGATTGCTGCAGTTCTGTGCCTCTCTTTCCCCAGGTTTTCTGTCCAAGCATTTGAATCCATGCTTTCCAAAGTTGGGAATGTGAGACTGATGAGAGAACTCAGGGAGCAGGGAACGTGGATTCTACTTGAAAACCCCCAGACTCACCATGAGGGAGTGTGTCTGCTGGTGAGGTAAGAGATCTAGGAGGCATCATTTTATCCTTGGGAATCAGTAGCAAATAGAGTGGCTGAGAGGGAACCTCCAGTTTACAGCTTTGTGGGGGGTGCCCTGGGTGGAAACACACAGCTCCCACCCATAGATATCAGAGCTGTCTGCTCAGACCAGCTGAGTTTTTGAAGTGTGCAATCGACCCCATAAGCGGTTTCTTTTGCCTTCCAGAGTTCTGCTAAGATCTGAACTAGTAACACCTGAGATCATCCAGAGCCTCCTCGCCTGGGTGAATTCCCCGACAGAAAACTACCGAGTCACCAGCACAGCTTTCCTTGCCCAGGTAAGACACAGGGCTCTGAAGAGCAGTTTCACCTTTAGACCATTGCCTGTTTGCCTTTCTTTCTTTGGGAGTTGTACAGTTCAGTTCATAGGAGTAATTGTCATTTTAGATTGTAGAATGGATCCCCTTTTATATGGAAACCTGACAAGGAACTTCATTCTACCTTTCGGAGTCATTCTCTCTCTGATATTTGTATTGCTGTCATTGCCTATACTAGCTGCACAACCACAGGGGCTGGCTGAGAGAGATACAGACAGAGTTTGGATTCCTGGACCTCTTCTGCCAAGTCCTAGTGCTGATACTAACCAACAGCTCCTGATTTTGGTTTAGCTCAGCAGATCTTCTGAATGAACCTAGTGTCCTAATACTATAAAACAAGCCACATACAAATACATTCACATCTATCGTAGGTTCTCATTACTGTAGTATCTGAGTACCTCAAAACTCATTAATGTATGTCTGTATCCCCACATCACTCCTGGGAGGTAGGGAAGCACTCTTATTCCTATTTTACAGGCAGGGAACTGATGCACAGAAGGGCTAAGTGACTTGCCCAAGGTCACCCAGGAAGTCTTTGAGGGAGCAGGAAATTGAAGCTGGGTCTCCTAAGTCCTAGGCTAGTGTGATAACTGCTGGGCCATCCTCCCTTTCCACAGCCTTCCTCTAACATGTGCATCAGACTTCCCACTTATGCTAAGCAACTATCTTAGGGGCTCATCTGGTTCTAAGAAAAATAATCGATCTGTGACTGTGATGGGCTGTACCTGGGCTTTGAGGCTCCTTACAAGAGGCCCCGTGGTCCTACTACACCCTGCCCCAGGAAAAGAGCCACAAATCTGGGTCTGTCTAGAGAGGTCTCATGAAAGCAGCCAATCAGAGCCCATCAGGCTCAGCTGAAAGGAGCTGCAGGGCCTTAGCAGGTCAGTTCCTGGCAGGAACTGGAGGGGCAAGAAAGGATGCTGCTCTCTGGTCACAGAAATTCAGGGGATTGCCAGAGTTTGATTCTGGCAGCATTTGCTTAAGTTGGGTTTGCAGGAAGAGAGTCCTTAAGAATTTTAACCTTGAGGTGAGGGTGAAGCTAAAAGTGGCCGGTAGGAAGAATCAACAATGACCTGAAATCAAGCAGTGCCTAACTACTGTTTACAGGGTCCATGGTTTGTACCTCAGAGTTCTGGGCAGGCCCTGGTTCCCCTATCACTTACAGTGGCATAAGGCCCCGGAAGGGGACAATGCTTATGGAGAACTTGAACAAAGGACAGAATTTCAAGGACCCAGAGTTGGGGCTGGAGACCCTAGTGAGGGCAATGGGACTGTTCTTGACTACCCCAGAAGGGGTTCATTTGGCCTTTGGGACTTAGCCAGAGGCCTGAGCCACAGAAGACTCACTGAGGTCGGCTGGCAGGGTGCACCAGGGGTGAGAAAAGGACTGTGAGAGGATCCCTATTATAGTGCCCAAAAGGAAAGCTCCATGTTTTTAAGACATTTCTCATTTGCATGGAATGATAAAGTTACAGTGTGTTATGTGCCAAGTGTCAGAGGGGAAGCCATATTAGTCTGCATCTACAAGACTGTGGCTGTAGGAAGACTCCTTGTTGTTTTTAGTGTATTCCATGTCTGCTCAAATTCTATTCCCAATCTTTATGATCATACTGGGGCTAATGGACATGTTGATTTTATTTCAGCTAATGAGTGATCCCATGCTCAGGGAGAAAAAGTTCCTTAAGAGTGTCTTACGCGTCTTGGAAGAAAGGTCACAGGATAGGAACAGCATTGTCCGTCAGATGGCTGTAAGAGGCCTGGGAAATATAGTCGATGGGGCGCCTCAGAAGGTATGAGAGATTACTGAATAGAATGCAACATAACTAGAGAAACCAAGGGAAATAATTGTTCAGAGTTTACAGAGACTGCACACAATGCACTAGGCCAAATTCTGCTCTCTCCCATACCCTAGTAACCTTTTTGCAGTCAATACAGAGCAAGCTGGATCCTTTGGTAAGCTGGGCATAAGTAAACAATGTGCACTTTAATATGACCATATGTAAATGTATACATCTAGGAAGAAAAAATGCAGGCCATACTTACAGGGTGGGAGACTCTATCCCAGGAAGCAATGACGCTGAAAAAAAACTTGAGTCATGGCAGAGAATCAGTTGAACATAAGCTCCCAAAGCCAAGTTGTGGCCAAAAGGGCTGAAATGATCCTTGGAGGCATAAGCAGAGGAATCTTGAATTAGAGTAAAGAAGTTATTTTCCCTCTGAATATGGCACTCATGTGAGCACTGCTGGAATACTGTGTCCAGACCTGGTGTCCACAATTCAGGAAGGATGCTGATCAATTAGAGAGGATTCAGAGAAGAGTCACAAGAATTATCAAAGGATTGGAACATAGACTTTTAGTGACAGACTCAAGGAGCTCAATCTATTTAGCTTTACGAAGAGAAGGTTAAGAAGTGACTTGAGGACAGTCTATAACTACTCACATGGGGAACAAATTTTGGTAATGGGTTCTTCACATTAGCAAACAAAGGTATAATAAGATTCAATGGGGAAAAACAAAGCTAGACTCATTCAGAATGGGAAGAAGGCATCCATTTTTAATGGTAATTTTAATTAACCATTGGAACAATTTACCAAAGGTTATGGTGGATTCTCGGTCACTAGCCATTTTAAAATCAAGATTGGATATTTTTTATAAGAGACACTCTAGTTCAAATCGAGACTATTTTGGGGAAGTTCTACGTTATGCAGGAGGTCAGACCGGATAATCACAATGGTCCCCTTTGGCCTTGGAATCTAAGTAACTAGAAATCTAATAATAGGATTACACAGGTGTATTATGGCACCGAGTTTGGCTCATTGTAGCTAGCACCTGGTCTGAAATATAGCTATAGGTCTCTGCGGTGAGAGGGGGTTGATGAAATTCCCACTGCTTCATAACTGTTAAAGAAAACTTTTTAGAATTGTGATCAGTGATAATTGTTCTTTAATGTCATCTGTTTGTCCAGGTGAAAAAGCACAAGAAGTTTCTTCTGGACATACTGATCGGGGCCTTACATGACATTTTCAGTTCTGAAGTCATTGGCGAGAGCATGAATGCACTGGCCAAAGTCCTGAAGCAACTGAAAGAGAAGGACATCGGTTCTTCCTTCAGAGACCTCACCCAACAGATCCGGACCTACTTTGACGATGTATGTGAACAGAACTATCCAACCCCAGTTCAACCGATCTTGATTAGACTCCATTTACGATGTGTGATGGGAACTCCCTGGGCATTGCTCATGTCATAGTGCAGCGATTTTAGGCCCCAGGGAAGAGAGGTGTTTTGTGGAAGAGGAGAACATTAGGAGGATGGGGATGACATCCCTGCTCCCACAGTCTCACCCTTCTGTTCTTCTTTATTGCCACTGAGAACCTCAAAGAAAGTCTGAATACTAGATTAGGTAGCTAGATAACCATGAAAAGGGGGTTACAGAGTGCAATAGAGAGTTCTGGGCCTGGTCAATACTATTTTTATATGAGAGGGTTGGAACGATAATTCTGTTTAGCAGAGAATTTTGAGATTTCAAATTTTGGTTTTGTTCCTATTTGTGGGAACCCCTCTCCCCAAACTTCAAAACTCCTTGTGAAACAGAATTACTATACTCAGCCTAGCTCTATTGGAAGCCTTGGCCCAGGGCAGTCTGCTCTCAGACTATCCTGGTGCTGGGAACTAGAGGGGCCAGGGAGTTACAAATTTGAGAGCCAGGACTCTGAGGGTCATAGAGTTGGAAGGAACTTTAGGAGGTCATCTAGTTCAACCCTCTGCTCAAAGCAGGACCAATTCCCAGCTTTTTACCACAGTTCTCCAATTGGCCCCCTCAGGGACTGAGCTCACAACCCTGGGTTTAGTAGGCCAATACTCAAACCACTGAGCTATCTCTCCCCCTGAAGAAGCCTACAATCCTAGTCAGCCTGCTAGATTGGCTGCCAAGGACCTGGATGGGTGCACTGGCAAGACACCAGGCAGGTTTCTAAGGACCCCTGCCTGGCTTCCGGAGGAATTTCGTCAAAATTGAACTGGCTCTAAAATATTTTCATGAATCAGCAAATGTGAACAAAAAATTGGTTAATTAAAGTTTTTCCAACTAGCTGTAGTTGGAATCACTCTACTTTAGCGTAGAAGAGATGGCTGTGTGAGGTGTGTGATGGGATTATCCCTTACTTACCAAGTTGTGGGGTTTTCTTGGCTGTAGGAGGATGATGCTCTTCGCTCAGTGGCCTTTGTCTTATTTGGCATCCTGGCTCAGTTGACAAAGAAAAAATGGAAGGCCTATTTCACCGAGCAGGTTCAAAAGAGCTGGGTCACGCTTCTGCTGCACCTGCAAGACCCAAACCCCCAGGTTTCAATGGTAAGACTGACAATGACTTATTTCCTAAGCCAAAGGAATCTTCCTCCCAATGCCAGGGGAGCTCTGCTATTCCTGCCTGTTGTGGAGGCCCAAATTCTCCCCTTAGTTCATTGCCCTCTTGCTGAGTCAGTTCCAGCCAGCTTGGTCCATGGCTGCTTCACCAGAATTCAGGATAGGTCATGAGTCTGACTCCTACAGGTCTCTGTTCCTGTCTGTCTCTGCACCCCAGGCCCCTGCCTCCCCAGAACAGAGGAGAGACCACAGCTGTGGCTGGTGAAGCAGCTTTCATCAGTATAACTGTTCCCAAAAGACATGGATGCTACCTCCAGTTTTCAGTGAAAGCTCTCTCCTCTATTAGTCATTCTTGCATGTTTCGGCCAGTTACACCCAGATGAATCCCTTTTTATCCTGGAATAGATGCGCAGTCACGCAGGTGAGTTCCCTTTGATTGAACACAGCACTCGGTAGGGAACAATTCAATGGTGTGACACTCTTTTTCAGAAATGCAGAGCTACATTTCACCTCTGTTTCCCGTTTTTGGGACTGAAGAGACTCCAACATGTGATTAATAAGCACCTTGATGACACAGCCAAGCTGAATCCTACAGAACTCCAGGAGGACATTTGCAGACACCTTGTGAGTGAGCTGTTGAACTGTATGAGATTATTGACTGGAGAGGCTTGTGGTGGTGTAGAGGAGTGTTTTGGGGGCGGATGTGTGATGGACAATGTAAATAACTATAAGGGTGGGATATATGAGGGAGGGTGATGGGAAATGTAAATCTGCCGCAGATTCCCATTTTTCCCACTTCTACCCAGCCACCTGTTCTTTCTCATATTTACCTGTGGTTCGTAAAAGCATGTGCTGGCAGTCAAAGGGCACTTCTAGCCAGAGAGAGCTCATGTGTCCCTGATTTCCTCTAGGCCAAAGAGAACTTAGAACTGCTGGAGAACTTATACAAAACCACTCTCACGTACTTCTACAGCAGCTTGGAAGGGATCCGGGCAGCTGCCGCCAAGTTAGCTGGTGAGAGATGATGCCCAGTGTCCTTTGTGATATTCCCATTGAGGGGGACAGAAAAAATCCCACTGTGCCATTAATGTCTCTGTGCCTCAGCTTCCCACCCATAGATGGAGATGTTAATGTCCCTGCCTCTCCAGGGTGGTGGGAGGAGGAATTCATTAGTTGCTATGAAGTGCTTCGGGATTGTTGCAGGGAAGGCACAGTGCAATCATTTTGCAGTAGTGGCTGGGACACCGTCACGTAGGGCATGGTTACACTTTGAGCTGGGGGTATAATTTCCAGCACCTTGTCAAGGAACCATTAGGTTCCTCCTCTTTGGCCCTCTGCCCTCTTCTCCCTAGCACACCCATGTGAGACAGGCAGGCATTGTAGCTCATCTGAGGCTTACCTGTCAGTCACCTTGTGAGATCCCTGCTTAGAACTCACTCATTCCTGGCCCCAGTCCTTTGCTCAGACCACTAGGCCAAGACACTCTCTTAGTATGTCTTCAATAACTGACTGCAGTGGCAAGAGGCGCACAGACTGTTTCAAGCAAATGGGGTTTCTGTAAACAGTCTTTTTTAAAAAATGTCTCTCTCATTCTCTTTAGTGTGGACTCTAACCTGCTCCAGAATCCTCTTGCCCACAGCTCACCCGTAGGCCCATAGTAAGAGACGCCAAAGACCTAGGGGCTACCAATATCACTTTGCACTCAGCAAGGGAAGGTTTTATTATTGTTGCTGTTATTTATTTTACATTTTGTATTTAGGCATCATCCTGGAACACATAGACATGCACCTTATGAAATGGCTGTACCGGGGATATCTGCTGATGTGTAAGTAATAAATGCAGCTGAAGTCCTGCTCATTAGTGAGTTGTTATAAAGTGTTATAAAGGAATTTAGCTGACAAGCAGCAGTAACTGATACCACTGGTGCAAAGTGCATCAGCCACACATCAAAGGACAAATTCACTCTTGCCCAGTAGAAAGTCAGCTTTAATTTCCCCTGAAGGAGGAAGCTGCAGAAGGTATGATATGAGTCAGTGCATCTCCTGGTTGTTCTGGCAATGCCCCCTCCCCAGCCAGTACTATCCACACTTTGGGTTTTATTGGCGTTCTGTGGACTCCCCAAGTGAGAAGAAGTTGTAGCCACTTTCTGCTACCCCCAATTTCCCACCAGCAATTTTTCTTCCAGTAGGTGCCCTGTATCATGCACAAACCAGCTTGGACCTGGCTTCTGTTAAATTCCAGGCTTAGTTGAGCTCAGGCAGTGGCTCCTGAATAGAGCTGGAAAATAACTTAAAAGTGGAAGCTGTTGAAAAATGGATCTTCTTCCATTTGCAGCAGAGTGGATGACTTTCTGGTAGAGTCAAGGTCTCCCCACAGCTGGGAGCATGGAAGGAACCAATGGGGGAACCTAAAGCTTTGTATTGGAGAGCTACTGTAGCGTGGTAGTCAGAGGTAATAAGTCTCCAGCTATTTCAGGCACAGGGGACTATATGAAAAGTGAGGCCTATTCATCTCTCATGTATTTTCCACCCCAATAGAAGGACTGAGCCCAGTTTCACATTTTTCCATGTGATCATTTTGCTCACGTACTTCAAGGTTCTGTGATCACACTTAGCTGTGATTTGACAGTCTGTTCACTAATGTGTTGTCCTCTGTAATTTCAGATCTCCAGGTCCTAGAGAAAGATCCAAGTCCCACTGTCCAGCTGGTGGCAACTGAGATCATAAGTGACATCCGTTCTGGTGGAGTCCTTGAGAAATGAAGCGGAACGGAGACAAACAGAACAAGGCGCTCCAGTAGTATAAGGGCCCTACCATTAATCAAATGTTAATCCCACCCCTTGACCCAATAAGCCCTGCCCACTGGTCAGCAGAAGACCCACCCCATGGGGTATTACTTCTGGGGCCAAGGCGGACACATGACCAGAAGCAATATGTGTCATGTGACCCCTCTAAGAATTCCTCTCACTGTCCTCTACCAATCAGGATGGGTTTCGCCCCAATAGGAATGTCCCGAGAGAAGGTTTGACCAATCAGGGGGAGCTCCGGGGCGGGTGACCTGTCCGGAAGTGATTTGTGTGACCCCTCTAAGAACTCCTCCCACCACCGTCTACTGATCAGGAGGGGTTTCAGCCACTGGGGATCACCCCAAGAGGAGATTTGACCAACGGGGGGGAATTCTGGGGTGGGGTGACCCATCCGGAAGTGCTTCATGTGACCCCTCTAAGAACTCCTCCCACCACCCTTTACCAGTTGTGATGGGTTTCAGCTGCAGAGGACTGCCCCAAGAGGAGAGTTGACCAAAATAGGGTAGGTTCTCGGAAGGAGTGAACCGCCCAGAAGAGGGTCATGTGACCCCTCTAAGAACTCTTTCCAATGTCCTCTGCCAGTCAGAGTGCAGCACAATCACCCCATAAATCCCAGCGCTGGGCAGAGGAGGCCATCTCTTACCAAGGAGACATGTTTTATGAATTATGGAAAGGCTGAGAGGAGACATGGACTCCTTTACCACCCCCCTGAGAACTTCGGACTTTGTTTAGCCCTGAGGACCTTTTGGGCTTGTATGGATAAAGCGCTATAGCAGTGACAGTTCTTCTTCGAGTGATTGCTCACATCCATTCCAGTTAGGTGTGCGCGCCGCGCGTGTACGCTCGTCGGAAACTTTTTACCCTAGCAACTCCAGTGGGCCGGCAGGTCGCCCCCTAGAGTGGCGCCGCCATGGCGCTCGATATATACCCCTGCCGGCCCACCCGCTCCTCAGTTCCTTCTTACCGCCGTGTCGGTCGTTGGAACTGTGGAGCACGGCATTGCTGTCCTCCACGTCCCTAGCTCTCCTTGTTACTACCGTTGTTACTACCGTTGTTAGTTAGTGGTTAAGTATAGTTAGTTAATTAGTTTGTAGTGTAAATAATTTTGTACATAGTTGTTAGCCGGTCTGGGCTGTAGCCCTTCCCGGCACCCGGCACCGGGCTCATGCCTGGTTCGCCGGGCTTTAAGCAATGTGCGGCCTGTAAAAAGCCTATGCCAACCAGCGACCCTCACGACGCGTGTCTAAAGTGCCTGGGGGAATCGCACAGGTCGGACAAGTGCCGCATTTGCAAGGCTTTTAAGCCCAGAACAAAGAAGGAGAGAGACCAGAGACTCAGGATTCTCCTAATGGAAGCGGCACTTGACCCAGCAGCTTCGCAGGCCGTGATCTCTACGCCGGCACCGGATCGCACCGGCACCGGAAAGACTCCCCGGCACCGACCTTCCCCGGCACCGGGTGCAGAAACAAGACCATCGAAGTCTGCAACTCCAGCCAGGCAGACTCGAATGGAGCGCCCGGCATCGACATCTGCCGCGGCGCTACCGGCACCGTCGACTCCGGGCCCGGTGGGTCCGTCGAGTCCGGTACCGCCGAGCTCCCCCATAAGATCTGGGGTTGAGCTATTGGTCCCATCCACTCCAGAGACCTTCGCCTCGGCACGGGACCTCATTGCCCTGACTGAGTCAACTCAGCCGCCACCCCCGGTACCTCCGGTGCGGGTAGCATCTAGGGGCAAGCCCATGATGACGGCGCCGTCTCGGGACTCACGCTCGCGATCGAGGTCCCGACGCCACGGTCGCTCGAGATCCCACCGCCGCTCGCAGTCCCGGCACCGCTCCCCTCGGCAGTACCGGTCGTACTCGCGGCACCGATCGACCTCCAGACGGTCACGGTCTGGCTCCAGCCGCCGATACCGGCACCGTGACTCTAGGAGCCAGTCTCGCCGTCGTTCAGCGCACCGGTCGACCTCCCGGCACCGAGCTGGTGGCAGGTCCCGGTCCCGGTCGACCTCCCGGCACCGCGTCGGTGGCAGGTCCCGGTCCCGATCCCGGCACCGAAGCAGCGGCCGGCACCGAGACAGAACTCGGTCCTGATCCCGGCGCCGGTATGACTCCCGGTACCGATCCCCGGCACCGAGAACATCTTCGGTGCCAGACCGCGGAGACTCTTATCAGCCGCGGTCGGCCCTGCCATGGCCTTCCAGACAGCCGTCGGTGTCATCACAAGCGGACAGCGTATATGCGCTGGGCACCGACAGACAAGCGGCTCTATTCCAGGACCCTCCGCAACAGGACCAGGGTCCGCAGCAGTGGGGGTTTTGGACACCCTGGGCGTACCATCAAGCCCAGGGCCCCCAACAGCTTCCTGCTAGGCCTGCAACGGCGGAGCACAGGGTGCCAGAGGCGTCGTTGTCTCGCCCCTCTCCCTCCCCTGATGGAGAGGAAGGATCGAAGCAGCAAGACCCTGGTCTTGCTCCTGAGCCAGAGGCGAGGGCTGAGGCGGACCCCCCGCTGGACACTTTCTTGCCAGGGGTCTCCTCATCCTCCTCTCCCGACGAAGCGGTGGCTGGCACTTCCTCCAATAGCCCTCCTCCGCTAGATCTCAGGGCACACCAGGACCTCCTTAGGCAAGTAGCACAGAATCTGAGCCTGCAAGCCGAGGAGGTCTCTGAGATTGAGGACCCCGTCGTCAGCATCCTCTCCTCCGATGCTCCCACCAGGGTCGCCCTACCCTTCATTAGGACGATCCAGGCCAACGCCAATACAATCTGGCAGTCACCGGCCTCCATCCCCCCTACGGCGAGGGGCGTCGAAAGGAAGTACATGGCCCCCTCCAAGGGCTATGAGTACCTCCACGTTCACCCGACACCGTGTTCCCTGGTGGTGCAGTCGGTGAACGAGAGGGAGCGCCACGGACAGGAAGCCCCAGCCCCCAAATCCAAGGAGGCCAGGCGTATGGACCTCCTCGGCCGCAAGGTCTATTCGGCTGGGGCCCTTCAGCTCAGGGTTTCAAATCAGCAAGCCCTTCTTAGCCGCTACGCTTTTAACTCATGGGTGGCAGCGGACAAGTTCAAAGAGCTGCTGCCACAAGAGGCTCGTCAAGAATTCGCGGCGATTCTTGACGAGGGCAAGAAGGTTGCACGAACCTCGTTACAGGCCTCTTTGGACGCTGCAGACTCGGCTGCCCGTACCCTCGCCTCGGGGGTAACGATGCGCCGCATCTCCTGGCTTCAGGTTTCTGGCCTTCCACCGGAGCTCCAATACACCATCCAGGACCTCCCGTTCGAAGGCCAGGGCCTGTTCTCAGAAAAGACAGACCCCAGACTGAAAAGTCTTAAAGACAATCGGGTCATTATGCGCTCCCTCGGGATGCACACGCCGGGGATGCAGCGCAGACCCTTCCGGCCGCAGCAGCAGCAGCAGCGTAGGCCATACCCCCAGTTCCGCCAGCGGCAGGACCTTAATAGGCGCCGCGGCAGGAATGGAAGGCGTAGACAGTCGGGGAACCAAGGGGGGCAGAATCAAAGCTCCTCCAAGCCCCCGCCTGGGCCCAAACCTTCGTTTTGAAGGTGCGCCCGAGGGCGCAATAACAGTTTCCCCCACGGATCCTTCCCCCCCGTTTTCCAACCGCCTTTCGTTTTTCCTCCCGGCGTGGACCCAAATAATATCAGACCGCTGGGTCTTACGCACGGTGCAGACGGGATACCGCCTGCAGTTTGTATCATTTCCTCCCTCCCGCCCCCCTTCCTCGTCCCTCTTCAGGGACCCCTCTCACGAGCAATTCCTTCGACAGGAGGTACAGACGCTCCTCAACAAAGGAGCTATAGAGGCGGTTCCGGAAAACGAGAAAGGCAAGGGGTTTTATTCCCGCTACTTTCTGATCCCCAAGGCCAAGGGAGGCCTCAGGCCTATCCTCGACCTGCGAGAGCTCAACAAGTACCTAGTGAAGTTGAAGTTCCGCATGGTATCCCTGGGGACCATTATCCCATCCCTGGATCCAGGAGACTGGTATGCCGCCCTCGACATGCAGGACGCTTATTTTCACATTGCCATATGGCCACACCACAGACGTTTCCTTCGATTCGTGGTGGGCCGCCTTCACTACCAATTTGCAGTCCTCCCATTTGGCCTTTCTACGGCTCCGAGGGTATTCACAAAATGCATGGCCGTCGTTGTGGCACATCTTCGGCGCAGTCGTATCCACGTGTTCCCTTACCTAGACGATTGGTTAATTCGGGGCACGTCGGAGCTACAGGTTTGCAGCCACGTCCGCAGGATCACCGACCTGTTTGCTACCTTGGGCCTCATGATCAACGTGGACAAGTCCACCCTGCTCCCCGCGCAGAGGGTGGAGTTCATTGGGGCCGTCCTGGACTCCACCGTGGCCAGGGCCCTTCTGCCGTTGCCAAGGTTCCAGGCGTTGTCGGCGATCGTTCAGCGATTGCGGGCAGCCGCCTTAACATCAATACGGACATGTCTAACCCTGTTAGGCCACATGGCAGCATGCACATTTGTGACCGGTTACGCTCGGCTCCGCATGAGGCCCCTCCAGTCGTGGCTCATCGCACATTACCGGCCGGCAAGGCAACCACTAGACATGCTGATCACAATCCCCCAGGGGGTGTTGGATTCTCTCAGCTGGTGGCTAGACCAGTCCGTAGTGTGTGCGGGGCTCCCATTCCACCCGCCCCAGCCCTCGGTGTCCCTAACGACGGATGCCTCAGATCTCGGCTGGGGGGCCCACCTGGGAACCCTGAGAACACAGGGCCTGTGGTCCCCGCAGGAGGTGAAGCTGCACATCAACATGCGGGAGTTGAGAGCGGTCCGCCTTGCTTGTCAAACGTTTTATCACCAGCTTCGGGGTTGTTGTGTCGCGGTATTTACCGACAACACGACGACCATGTACTATATCAACAAGCAGGGCGGCACCAGATCCTCTCCCCTATGTCACGAGGCGATGCGACTCTGGGACTTTTGTATAGCCCACTCCATTCACCTCACGGCTTCCTTCCTCCCTGGAGTACGGAACACGCTGGCGGACTGCCTGAGCAGATCCTTCCTCTCACACGAGTGGTCCCTTCGCCCGGACGTCGCCCTCTCGATCTTCCAGAGGTGGGGTTGTCCCCGTGTGGACCTCTTCGCGTCCGGGGGGAACAGGAAATGCCAGGCGTTCTGCTCTTTTCAGGGCCGGGAACCCGGGTCTATAGCGGATGCCTTCCTTATTCCGTGGACGACCCACTTGTTCTACGCGTTCCCCCCGTTCCCGCTGGTCCACAGGGTCCTTCTGAAGGTGCGCAGGGACAGGGCCCGCGTGATCATGGTAGCCCCGGCGTGGCCCAGACAGCATTGGTACCCCATGTTGCTGGACCTGGCCATAGCCGACCCAGTTCGCCTGCCCCTTCACCCGGACCTGATCACCCAGGAACACGGAACTCTCTGTCACCCGGACCTCCAGTTGCTGCACCTAGCAGCATGGCTCCTGCGTGGCTGACCAGTTCTGAGTTGCGCTGCTCCACCCCGGTACGGGAGGTACTCTTGGGCAGCAGGAAGCCTTCCACTAGAGCGACATACTCGGCCAAGTGGAAGCGTTTCTCCTGTTGGTGCGTGGAGAAAGGTCTCCACCCGATGGAAGTTTCGGTGGCCAATATTTTAGACTATATTTGGTCCCTCAAACAACAGGGCCTGGCGATATCGTCCCTGCGGGTCCACCTGGCAGCTATCTCCACCTTTCACCCCGGTGGGGATGGCCGCTCCATTTTTTCTCACCCGACGGTGACTAGATTCCTGAAGGGGCTGGAACGTCTATACCCTAATGTCCGACTCCCTGCCCCGACCTGGGATCTTAACCTGGTGTTGTCTCGGCTCATGGGGCCCCCCTTCGAGCCGTTAGCTACTTGCTCCCTACTCTATCTTTCTTGGAAGACTGCCTTTCTAGTAGCTATCACCTCAGCTAGACGGGTGTCGGAACTCCGGGCTCTCACGGTAGACCCCCCGTATACAGTCTTCCATAAAGATAAGGTGCAGCTGAGGCCACACCCTGCCTTTCTCCCCAAGGTGGTCTCAGCCTTCCACGTCAACCAAGAGATATTCCTCCCGGGTTTTTTCCCGAAACCTCACTCTTCAGGCAGGGAGCAACAGCTCCACTCGCTTGATGTCCGTAGGGCTCTCGCGTTCTATGTGGAGAGGACCAAACCGTTCCGCAAATCCCCCCAGCTTTTCGTGGCAGTAGCGGACCGCATGAAGGGGCTTCCCATTTCTTCGCAGAGGTTATCCTCATGGGTAACTTCCTGTATCAGGACCTGCTATGAGCTGGCCCATGTTCCTACGGGCCGTGTGACTGCGCATTCTACCAGGGCGCAGGCGTCGTCGCTGGCTTTCCTCGCCCGTGTGCCCGTCCAGGAAATCTGTCGGGCAGCGACCTGGTCATCGGTCCACACCTTTGCTTCCCACTACGCCCTGGTCCAGCAGTCAAGAGAGGATGCGGCCTTCGGATCTGCAGTGCTCCATGCCGCGACTTCTCACTCTGACCCCACCGCCTAGGTATGGCTTGGGATTCACCTAACTGGAATGGATGTGAGCAATCACTCGAAGAAGAAAAGACAGTTACTCACCTTTGTAACTGTTGTTCTTCGAGATGTGTTGCTCACATCCATTCCACACCCGCCCTCCTTCCCCACTGTCGGAGTAGCCGGCAAGAAGGAACTGAGGAGCGGGTGGGCCGGCAGGGGTATATATCGAGCGCCATGGCGGCGCCACTCTAGGGGGCGACCTGCCGGCCCACTGGAGTTGCTAGGGTAAAAAGTTTCCGACGAGCGTGCACGCGCGGCGCGCACACCTAACTGGAATGGATGTGAGCAACACATCTCGAAGAACGACAGTTACAAAGGTGAGTAACCGTCTTTTCCGAGGAGGGCCCTTTGACTCGACCATTCATAAATACCTCAGAACCCGACCCCGAACCCTCATGACAGGGCCGGCTCCAGACACCAGCCCACCAGGCACATGCTTGGGGCAGCACCTCGGGACAGGGTGGCATTCGGGGTTTGTTTTTGTTTTTTTTGTTCGGTCAGGTGGCGCTGGGGGGAGGGGCTTGGGAGGCATGGTGCCATGCTGGGGGGCAAGGACTTGAGTGTCATGGCGCTCGGCTGGGGAGGGCTTCAGCGGCACAGCGCTCGGGGAGGCGGGGACTTGGGCGGTGTGACACTCGGGAGGGGCGGTGGACTTGGGCGGCACGACGCGATGCTGGGAGGGGGTGGGGACTTGGGTGAGGTGACGCTTGGAGGGGCAGGGATTTAGGCGAGGCGACGCTCGGAGGGGCGGGGACTTGGGCAAGGTGACGCGACGCTCGGAGGGGCGGGGACTTGGGCGAGGCGAAGCGACGCTCGGAGGAGGCGGGGACTTGGGCGACGTGACGTTCGGGGGAGGCGGGGTCTTGGGCGACACCACGGTCGGGGGGGCAGGGTCTTGGGTGACGCCACACTCGGGGGGCCCGCGCTCTTTGTTTTCGCTTGGGGCGGCAAAAATGTTAGAGCCAGCCCTGCCTCATGAAGAACCCTGATGAGTGTGATGGCCTCTCATTGTCCACCCCCCCAAAGTTGGAAGACGACATGACTTGGGGGAGTCACCAGCGGACAAGGTGAACGGGAAAGACGTCGCTCAGGTAAGTGAATGATTAAGAAGCAACGATCAATCATGGGGGTATAATGGGGTTAAGAATCGACCTGGCATTGCATAAATCTAAGAACAAGGAGGGGAGGGCTAACACTGTTTTTTGTCTGAAAATCTCTCAACAGCTCGACGATGCCTTTCAAGAGGCCTTTGAGAACTTACACATCGGTAGCCCTGTCGTTCATCAGCTGTTTTTGTTCCTGTCTGAGACGCAGATCTCAAGAGGAAAATCCGGAAAAGGACAAAGTAGAAAAATGTACCAGATCAGAGTCCCTCATTGTAAGGGTTATGGTGTCCATTTTTACAGACAGCTGTCAAAGGTTGTGTTAAACCAGGCAATTAATTAAACTTATTTAAATGTGTCCATATGACTGCATCCCCCTCCATGCTTGTGTTAGTAAAACACGGTACCAGAAACAGTCCCGTCTCCACAGACAGCTCTGTTAAAGAAAATATATTATACCCCCAGGGAAGCTGGGAGCTTTGGTGAGGTGAATCCTCTTTTTCGAGTGGCCAAAAAGCATAGTAAAACTTTCAATAGAAGACAGGCAACTGCTTGGCTTTCACACCAGGAGGCTTATACTTTACACAAACCGGCTCCAATACGTTTTAAAAGAAACAAGACCATTGTTTCAGATGTGAACGCGCAATAGCTGGCAGATTTGGTAGATGTGCGCCGGTTCTCCAAACACAACAGAGGCTTTAAGTACATCTTAAAGGTGATAGACATCCTATACAAATATGCCTGGTCCTTAGGCCTAAAAGATAAGACAAGTGGTGAGGTATCCAAGGCCTTTAAAGCTATTTTTAGCGAAGGTCGAGCCTCAAAAATTACAAACCCATCAGTGGAAAGAATTTTTAAACAAACCTTTTATCAGGTTGTTAAAACGGACGGCGTTCACCATTTTGTTGCTAATAATGAAGTCAAAGCAGTGATTTAATAGAACTTTAAAAAGATATGGAGGATGTGGAGATATTTTACAGCCCATAACACCTTTCGCTACATTGATGTGTTATCTGACTTTATAAAAAGTTACAATCAGAGCTTTCACAGAATTATATGTACCAGACCCGCTGATGTTAATCCTTCACATTCTCTGAAGATATGGAAAATGGTTTATAGAGATGGTTTTAAAATAAAACTGCTTGTTGCTTTTTTAGAAAAGGTGAGCACGTGAGACTAAAATCAAAGGAGCCTTTGAAAAATGTTACAAACAGACGTTTACTGACGAGCTATTTATAGCAGATGAAGCCTTAACCAGGAGCCAGAGACCTGTATACTGATTACAAGATTACGAGGATGAGACAGTTACTGGATCTTTTTACCCTGAAGAATTACAAAAAGTAAAACCCAAACAAGACAGGATTTACAGGATCAAAAATGTTCTAGTGGATAAAGGAAAAGGGAGAAAAAAGCAGCCACTGTTGAAATGGTTGAGGGGTGATAAGTTTAACAGCTGGGTGGAAGCTTTTCAACTCTGTGACATTTAGACATGAACAAAACAAACAAACAAAAAGATTCCTCCTGCAAAGACAGAGAGAAAAATGAGCGACAGCGGATTCTACATTACTTTGCTCAGCAATGCCAGCTCTGCAGTTTTTCCTCAAAACACAGCTTGAACTTTACAATACGGCTAATTAAGCCCTGGGATTTCCGGAGTGCCTGGGAGGTGAGGTTAGTGGAAATACAATACCCGCACAGCCGGAACACTATCAAGAAAGACACCTCTTTTGAAATCACCTTTGGAGATATGGCATGGAATTTTATCCTATGACGAGGTTATTAGTGGTCCGTGTTGTCAAGAGGTGTTGTCAGATGCTACCAGTGTGGTGCTCTGCTGTCTCCTTGTTGGTATCAGTCGGCTGCGTGCGTGTGCTCGCCCCGTGTGCTGCCCCAGCTCTGGAGATAGCTGATGCAGCAGACTCGACGAGAACCCCCAATGACCACAGACTCTAGTAAGGTGCAAAGTCACGTCTGCTAGGTTTATTGCGATCTCAGACACAATGGCAGTTCCCTGTAGGTTTCTTAGCCTAACTCAGGGCATACTACGAGAAAGTGTCTCTTAGCAATGGATCCGGCTCAGTCAGTGGCGGGACTTTCCACTGCCCCCTAGGCCAGACAAAGACACTGCCCCAGGGATATATTCTTATACACAGGTACAAACAAGTTACACATCACTCCTGACGTATTGAGGTGCAACCCTTCTACGTAGCAAAGTACAATCCCTCTACGTAGTAAAGTGCCACCTCTCACCTTGTACATGTTGGTTCAATCAAAACAACTCTATCCATCATTTTATCCTTTTGCCTGTCATTGGGATGGGTCGGCCTGTTCCTTGTTATCTGTGTGGAATGTGCAAGTATGTGAATGTTCTGATCTCTAATGTCCAGTACCTTTTAGGTATGTATCTTCTTGCAGCATCAGCCCTTTCCTTGCCAGCTTCTGTGAGCAGGGCCTGCCTCTGGCTCACAGCTTCACTTTGCTTTATGTTAGCAAAGTCTTGACCATTACTTTAGTTCAGGCCTTAGGCCTCATACCAGGCCTCTGATACCAAGGTTTACATCTTAGGGCCTCCTCTTACTACAGTCCATACCCGAATTATTGGATCATATGAACAGTACTGTGGCTCATCATCCCAAACCACCTGAGGTGGTCATGAACTATGACCCTGTGCGTAGAAAAGTTAGTCTTAAATCTGCCGATTTTACTTCTATGTTTTCTACCAGCGGGGAGCTAGCTAACATTCTAGGTTTGGGCCCCAAGCACAGCGTCGAAAAATTCCCCTTCTCAGCAGACCTCACAGGGCTTTTAACTTTTTGTGTCTGTTCACAGATATTGTAGAACACCAGTTTGTGGGGGACTTTTCTGTTCCTCTGTTACGCTGTGTTCCTGTCCAAGGAAGGAACAAGGAGTTTGTCACCATCACCTACGATAAACCTCATTACGTTCCTGTCAGAAAACACCACATCGATACCATTACCATTGAAATAAAGACAGATCAGAACAGACACATCTTATCTCGCTTTGGCAAGGTGATCATCAAGGTGCACCAGTGTCCCCGGAGAGAGCGAGGTTTCTAAAAGGTAACACATTAAGGCGATCCTAAAAAATTACAGCAACCCCACCATCTGCAGGAACTGTTACAAAGCCCAGGTGGGATATGACCTTCTTGGATGTACGGGGCTGGCGTGGGTGGAATATTCCGTAACCAAGCCTCTGCAACCAGGCTTCAAGGCAAGATGCTGCATGAGAGAATACATGAATCTGGTACAGACAGCTGGTAAACACATGAAAGATCGTTCTCTGTTAATCAACCGTGAGGAGTTTGCACAGAGTTACACCTTGTTTGCCTTTGACCTATCTCCCGACCAGGAATGCGCCGATCGCTGTTCCCTGATTAAAATTGGGAACCTGAGAGCAGAAATAGGTTTTGGGATGGCTTTAGCCATCACCGTCAGTATGATCGTGTATGGGGTTTTTGATAACGTCACAGAGACAAATCAGAGAAGAAATGTTCTGCTTGGCTATACGTGAACATGGGCACCGTGCAGCTCTCACGTGTCTCATCAACGTCCTCTTACATGAAAAAGAATCCCCTTATGATTGGCTCCCTGGCAGCAAGCTGTCTCAGACATGATTAGGTTTGGTGGTCAGCACGCATCCACGTAACCAACCTGGTGAACACTAGCTCACCTTGTATCTGGCGAAGTGTAACTGTGGAGAGTTTTTTTACTCATACGGGCACCTCCCCGAATAGCGTGTTATTTCCTAAAAGCATTATGATATTTTTAAACAAAAATGCCACAGACAATGTGTTTCACAATAGACAATTACAAGACCCCCTACCCTGTCGCCAGCAGAGATCATTGCGTGTTTTTCTTACATCATCGTGGCAAGGGTTTATCTTTTGACTGGATTTTAAAATTGTATTCTAACGACTTAGTGCAAAACGACCAGATGGTGATGAATTTTGTAAAAACTAAATTTAAATGCTTGGGCATATCTAGCCTTGCTCAAAACTTGTTTCAACAAGTCCAGACATGCATATCTTGCGATGATTTTTATAGCCATGTTATCCAATACTCTTAGGCATAACAGACAACGTTTGTTTGGCATTATTCAACACATTTTTTATAAAGTAACTTTTCCCTTAGTTGCTAGGCCCCTCAAGAATTGCAGAAAAGGAGTGTTTCCACCTCGGATCCATTTTAAAAGCCGTAGGACAGGGTTTTAAACTCTTACCCTAGGACCCTCTTATTGAAAACGACTTTCTGTGTTTTCTTAAGGGTTTTTGTCTCTATTTGCCACTGGTTTTTGTTCCTTATGATAGAGGGCTGCTGCACCTCTATCTTTTTGGAGGTGTTTTCTCACAGGCCTGTGCAATAGTCCAGGACTAGGTCTTTCAAACTGTGAAAGTTGATCTTTTCACAGTTTGCTACGTTCAGGGTAATACCTTTTGACTTTCATACAGGCCTTTCCTCCCGACAGCTTATACCCGTATGTTTTCGGGCCTGCCGACACAAACTCGAGGATGCGTTGATCTGGTGGAATCTTGCTTGTGAGGTCCCCTAAATAATCCCACAGAGGGGGATTCCAGTCCCGCTCTGTGGGATTCACAAATATCACCAAGTCAGTGTCATGGTATGGGCACCGCTCTTGCAACCTATCTAGCAGGTTGTATAGTTCTAAGCGGGCATAAGCAGTGGTGAAACAGGCCATGAAAACTTTGGTAATTCCAGAGACAGAGTACCGGTCTTTTGCATCCTTCCATACACTCATGCTGTTTCATAGTCAATAAACTCGCAGGATGAAACCTTGTAGTTGGAGCAAAACAGGTACTGAAAGAGTTTGTCAGGGTCTCTCACGCTGCTGGTGTTAGCTAGGTTTGTGAAGCAGAGAATATTATTATTATTACTATTATAAATCACATGAAAATATCTTGTAAACTTAAAAATAAAACATTCATTAGGGTATTTTTCTATTTAAAAAGTCAGCTTTAAAACAAACTAATCCATTTCAGGCTGTACAACATACAGGAGTTTTGAGTTTATTTCTACCACTTTAAAACAACAAACCCACAAACTTTTTTTTTAAACACACCTCATTTTGCAAAATAAAAACCAAACTGCTTTTAAAATCAACTTTTAAAATCCAGTTTAAAACACATTTTGTACACCAAAAAAACCACGTTGTTAGTTTGAAACACACCATTACCATCAGTTTGCAGTCATATACTTAAAAAAAAAACGCTATGTTTTACAGAGAGAGAGTTTGAAACACAGTTTGCAACAAAATAGTTTTCAATAAACCCACATGCCAATAAAAGCCAATTGCAGAAAGTTATCTTCTACTATAGGATAAAGTGTTGCAACCTGTGTAGTATCTGAAGTTATTAAGCAAAACTACAGTTAAAATGGTTTTTACCTTGGCCTGGTGATGAAACGCAATTTCAAGTTACTGGTTCCATGCTAAACAGATCACACTGCAATAAACACAGGCATCATTATTTACTAAGACAGCATGGCCAAGGAGTGATATTATATAATATATATTTTCAGAGTTTAAAACAGGGAGCATACCTCCTCTTGCAGTCCAGCAGCCATTCAAGAGAGTTTCTGTTGAAAACAAATAGTCTCCAAAATACCTGAGGCTTTTATATCATCCTAACCCTTTGTTTCAAACAGACTTCAAAATAGTAGCTAGCAGGTTGATTTGATTGCTACAGCTCTGAAATACTAGATATTTAAGGACTTTAGGCCCCTTCCTAACATTCTCTTTTGTGAGCTGGGGTGGTGGAATGAAGCTGTCTGAACAACTGAGTTGCTTTCAGCTACATTTTTTTCTTTTCTATAGGGCCGCCTTACAGTATTAAACAGTAAATCCCCAATCCTTAATGTAACTGCACCCATTCCCAAGTAGGGACCTTTTCCAGATATCAGTATATCTCTTTGGGGCTTGTTTTTTAAAACGTTTCTTTCATGCATAAAGTTTGGGGTGGCGATTGAAATAAAATGGTTGTATCACAACCATAATAAGCCCCCCAGAGCTTTTAAATGTTTGATTGTCTGTCTTTAGAGCAAATGCTTGTTCTAAAGCATGGTGAAGGTTTGTGAACTCTTGAGACATTTCAGTTTTGGCTTAGACCCTTGTGTGTGTGTGTGTGGGGGGGTGTGTTTGTTTTTTAAATATATTAATTTAAACTTTTAATGGCTTTGAATTGTTAGAAAGTGTGACCCATAGCATTCAAACAACTCCCAGGTCATATTTAAACTGTCCAATAGAGTTCTGCCAACTCCTGGGTCCTTTAAACTGTCCAATAGCGCTCGATTAACTCCAGGGGTTATATTTAAATTGCCCAATAGCAACTGTGAATTCCTGAGGTTTTATTTCATTTCATATTGATCAGAACTCACCCACCCACCTCTCTTACTGTGGGTGCACACCAGTCAAATTTATCCCTATGGCAACAAGGGTAAGTAATCACAATTACCTTCGCTATTCAGTGGGGGTGTGGTTAAAACCATTCAGTTCAACAGAATGAGTCAACTCTATTGTACTCAAACACCTCTCTGAACCATCCCTGTTTGTTTTACTGTTGTAAGCAGAGTCAGGATGAGATCTGTCCTGACATCTGGTGGTGAGTTGTGGAAAAGAACGTCAGGGGCTGGTCATGAGCCCAGAGTAGCCCAAATAGTCATTTTGGCTGCTGTGGGATCCCCAGTTTCTCTGTTACTGAGGCAGGAAGAATAAAGTGGTGTTATCCTGATTATGTAAATCAAGGACAGTGGAACTGTACTTGGCCTTTTGTGGTGGAGGGACTCACCTTCAACTAAGTAGCACTCGCTAGGCAAGGGACATGGGTTCCAAAACTCAGTAAATTGAGAGAGACTGGGGACAGGTATTTGTACCTGGTGATGCACTGACCCATCCCCCAATTCCATTGCCTCTACTGCATAATGTTAGTGCTAATTCTGAGTGCAAGAGGAGTTTGGTTACAGACTGCAGAGCGGTATTCATTTTGGGCTAATGGTGAACAAGTACTGAGGTCCTCCTACAACTTAACACAGTAAGTGGTGATTTTAGCTTGTAGTAGGGGAGTCTCAGTGCCCCACTGGCTCGGGGCTTGAGCCAATTTTGCATTGTGTTATTGGAATGGAGTTCCTAGATACTGAACCCAGTCCTTGTTGTTGCCAACACTGATGGGCAGAATGGTTACACCGTAAACACATTTTTAGGATTTTCCCCCTCCCACAACATACATTTCAGCTTTTTGCTGTAAATGGATGTCTTTTTTCACAAGAACACAAAAATTAGATTCTCACAAACTATTTTTTTTTAATTTAAAAGACATACAGCTCCTTGGAAAGAAACCAAGAGGCTCTATTAAAACTTTTAGCTCACTTAAGGGCCAGAGACCTTCTAACAGAAATGCAGATAGTCACAAAGCCCCTTTCAATAGATGGTTTTTTAATTTACATATTTAAATTTACATATAAAGTTGAAGTCCAAATCACACGGTCATGGTGCTGTTGGGCTGGGGCATCTATGACACAGCCCTCACAATCTTCAAAAAGCTTTTCCCTAAGACAGTGATTAAGAACAGGACAAACAGCAACGCATACAACAGCCCACATAAATTTTTACGCTCGTGATGTGACGCTGGCTCAGCGAGTTCTATGCTAAACCTTCTTCTAAACTCCTTATAACCTTCATCCTCGAAGACCTCTTCAACAATTTTTAGTGGTGTTCAGCAAAAACAAGGCGGGCCCGGTTCATCTTTGCTACTTGATGCAACGTTGTCCAGGGCCTCTGGGTCCTCTAGAAAGTCATCATCGAGCTGTGTCAGACAAGAAACAAGTGTAAGTTCTCACTGCTTGTTTTTTAGATTTACACAACCCCAGGTTCCTAACCTCATTACACCTCATCATCAACTGTTGCTTCTTAATCATTCATTTACCTGAGTGACATTTTCTCTGTTCAGCTTGTCCGCCGGTAACTCCCCCAAGCAATGATCGCCTTCCTCCTCCAGGGCGGCGGACAACGAGAGGCCACCATGCTCATCGGGGTGTCTCATGAATGGTTGGGCTTCAGGTTCAGGTTCTGGCATATCCATCAATGGCTGGGCCAAAGGAATCCCCTCGGCTGCTCCCTCCTCTTCAGAACTGTTGCTGCTGTAGCAATTCTCCACACAAGTCCAAAGGTCCGTGGAGCTAAAACAAAGTCTGAAGTTCTCAGGGGGGTGGTAAAGGAGTCCACATTTCCTCTCAGCCTTTCCACAATTTCTGAAACATGTCTTCTTGGTAAGAGATGGCCTCCTCTGCCTAGCGCTGAGACTTATGGGGTGATGGTGCTGCACTTTGATTGGCAGAGGGCATTGGGAGGAGTTCTTAGAGGGGTCATACAAACCACTTCTGGATGGTCACCCTGTCCCAGAATTCCCCCCAATTGGTCTAATCTCCTCAGGGTGGTCTCTAGTGGCTGAAGCCCCTCCTGATTGGTAGAGGGCAGTAGGAGGAGCTCGTAGAGGGGTCACACACCCCAGAACTCCTCTTGATTGGTTAAATCTTCTCTCAGGGCGTTCCTATCGGGGCAAAACCTATCCTGATTGGTATAGTGGAAGGAGTTCTTAGAGGGGTCACATGACACACCTTGCTTCTGGTCATGTGTCCGCCTTGATCCCGGAAGTAATACCCCATGGGGTGGGGCTTCTGATGACCAGTGGGCAGCGCTTATTGGGTCAAGGGGTGGGGTTAACTTTTGATTGACAGTAGGGCCTTTACACTCCTCGCTCCTGCTACCCAAAATTGGAACAAGACAGAGGCAACTATAATACTGGGCAGTAGTCGCTGTTGTCCTACTGCTCAGATGCTGTAAGTAAGAGAAGGATCAGACCCTGTAAAGTAGCTTGTGTTGATTTTTATTACTCAAAGCATTTTTATTACACAGCAGGACATCTGGTCATTCTGATGGACATGCAGCCTCTGGACAAGCTCCGTGATAAGCATGTGCATTGTACTGGTTGCTCGGGGGTCGTTACTATAGTAACAGCCAAGTACTAGCCCAGATCCTCAAATACAACTGAGCTCTAGGCTCTGGGTTGTTCTAAGTTATGCTGTCTCGTAACATCCATTGCTGCACTGGAGATAGCTATAGCACAATGCACACTGTATGTGCTATCTTCTGTTCCCAGCTCATACCCCATATACTTTGGTGGGAAGCTAGGAGTTGGTGACATACAGCCAGCTACACTGGCTGTACACTCTATATGCTGGTTCTCTGGGTGTTAGGGATTTGTGCATATTGGGGAATTCCTATCTGCCTCTTAGGGCAGCTTTATGGCTACTTTGCCCTGCTCCACTGCAACATAGGGCAGCAAAAGGGTGACTTTACAACTAACCCCACCCCTATTGATGCACCTACCCGTGGTTGTTAGGCGTCTGAGTTTAGGTATCCGGGGTTGGAAAACCCACTCACCTGGCATCAAGTTGTCTGATGCCTTTAAACATCAGTCCC
Source organism: Gopherus flavomarginatus (assembly GCF_025201925.1). NCBI lineage: Eukaryota > Metazoa > Chordata > Testudines > Testudinidae > Gopherus > Gopherus flavomarginatus. Next base: position 152,239,497 of record NC_066621.1, read on the forward strand.
CTTGTTTTTCAAATATCTATTTGAAACACCACAATGCTGACAGAGATTTAAATGCCCTAATCAGGACCTCTGCAGGTGGCTATAATGGGTATTTAGGCTTCTACCTGCAGATTTCAGTGCTTAACTCTAGCCGCCCAAGGCCCTTGTATTTGTCTTTCCCAGGCCTATGAGTTGCTGAGTGTTCTCAAACTCCCACTGGTGTTATTGGGAGATAAGGATGCTCTGCCCTTCAGAGAAGGCGCTCAGCAGATATAACTCATCCTCCAAAGTTAGCTACTATGATCCTCCACCTCATAGCAAAAGGTCACTGAATGGTCAGGTTTCTAGTCTCCATCACCACCTCATTCTCCAGTTCACTGTACCCCTGGTTCAGGCCCTGTGAGGATTCACCAGGCAGCAGTTAGCAGAGGAGGGCGAAACTCAGAGGGAGTCTGGGATGTTGTTGCTTATAGTTCTCAATGGGGTGACAACGTTCCTGTAACAGTTGACTATTGGACGGGAATCAATAGAGACCCCTGTTGAAGTGACACATTCTGCTAATTCAAAAGTGACTCTATTAAGTAATATGGGTTCCCCTAATCTTGTAGTGTTTCCTGTTTTGGTGATTGTTTTCTCTACCGTATCCAGGCGGCTTATCCCCGGTCCATGTTCTCATGTTGTTATTCCCTAGTATTCTCCACTCTGTTTATGTGTATTAAGGGGCACTGGACAAATCCTGATGACTCTTCACATTTCTTTTTCAGGTGCTGGCTGTGTATCACACAGACAAGGTCATATGTAAATAACCCAGCTGCAGATTTTGTATATACTGTGTACACATTTCCTATTAAACTGTTTGAAGTATCTGTTTCAATTCAGAGGCCTGATTTCGTTTTTCAGAGAAATTGGGGCTTCTTCAATGTCCACTGTAACCATGATGTGGGGGCTTCCTCCCTTGCCCTTTCTCCGTGGAGCTGGAAGACTTCAGCTCAACGCCTCTCTAGGGTCTCTAATCACTCTTCCGGGATCCCCACAAAGTTAGAGCTAATCCCTGTAGTTAGTGATTGGGGGTTTGGTTCTTAGTCATATTCTCTTCTTTGTTTTTCTGGGAATTCAGTGTGGCTGATGAATTCTGGGTTGTAAGTGGAATGGACTGTGTTCTGGTGAGTTATCCTCCCTCCTGTCTAGCCTATTTCTGGGTCAGAAGGCTGTCTGTGAACTGTGTCTGTTTACTTACAGACTTAGGATAGGTGCCCGTAATAGTGTGTGAGGGAAGGCATCTCTGCTTTTCTGTTTGTGTGCTGCAAGACTTTATCCAAGAAGAACCATTGGATTCCCTAGCCTCCCCCACTGCACTACAAGGAACGACTGTCATTGGGTATCTCTGATAGGGAATGTCCTGCTGTGCTCTCTGGTCTTGTGATGTCTTCATTCGGGGACCAGGTCATTTTGTTAATAATTCACATTGGACTAGAGCTGGGTGAAGGCTGATGGGGCAGTTCACTGCAGGGCTCACCAGTTAAACTCCACAGTTCAGAGAATCCTAGAAATGCAGGGCTGAGAGGGTCCTAGAAATATCGTCCCATCCAGCACTCTGCTTAGACCGTCCCTGACAGCTCTTTGTCCAATAGGTTCTTTAAAACCTCCAATGACGGGGATTCCACAACCTCCCTTTGAAGCCTATTCCAGAACTTAACTACCTTTATAGTTAGAAAGTTTTTCCTAATATCTAACCTAAATCTCCCTTGCTGCAGATTTAGCTGATTCCTACTTCTCCTGCGTCCAGTGCACATGGAGAACAGTTGATCAGGAGAAAAATTTTCTCATGGAGCTGATATCTACTCAAGGATAACACCACTTTCTGTTAGCCAGCCTACCAATCTCCATAGGGCTCTGCCAGCCCTGGCTCTGCCTTGCACGGTAACACTAGTTGCACCGCAGCCCCCAAGCCCCTCTGAAAGTGTCCCCCAGTAGCATCAGGTTACTGTCACAGGACACTCACAGAAATTACCAGGGAACAGAATCTAAACAGCTTGATTGGTACAGCTCAGGATCAGATCTTTATAAGCTCACAGCACTGAGACATAATATAGTGGAATAATCCTAAATTTATTATCAAAGATTAAGATTTAAGAGGTACCGAGTCAAGATCATGGAAACAGAACTGGTTACATATAAAATGAAAATCATAACATGCTTCTTAGCATCTAAAATCAATTATTACAGGAGTTTTTCACCTAAAGCAATCTCCCAGCAGCATTAACCAACATGCCTGGGATCCAGCTTTCCTGAGGAAGGAAAAGGGCTTTTTGTATGCTGTTCCCAGATGTGCCCGTCACTTTGGGGGTTGGCTCATTTATCAGGGTTACTCTTCTAGGGGACAAGTATCAGAGGGGTAGCCGTGTTAGTCTGGATCTGTAAAAACAGCAAAGAATCCTGTGGCACCTTATAGACTAACAGACGTTTTGAAGCATGAGCTTTCATGGGTGAATACCCACTTCCTCAGATGCATCTGAGGAAGTGGGTATTCACCCATGATATCTCATGCTCCAATACGTCTGTTAGTCTTCTAGGGAAGGGGTTCTATAATTCTATCAAAGTGCTGTGAAAGTCGCTTGTGTGTTCATATGGAGCTCTACTCCTTCCTTCTGCAAGTCCCCTTCCAATGGAGCTACCCTGCAGGACCTAGGTTCCCCAGGTATTACATGGGGGGGGTCATGAGCTGTCAGTCTGCACCCCAACCCCTCATTGACTCCAGCATTTATAATGGTGTTACATTTAATTTATAAGGAGGGTCGCACTCAGAGGCTTCCTATGTGAAAGGTGTCACCAGTAGAAAAGTTTGAAAACTCCTGTGCAAATACATCCCAGAATGAGGTGTGGTTTTTTTGCAACAGCAGTAAACTTTTGACTCTTATTTAGCTTGGGATCCATGGCTTCATGGTCTGGGATACCGCTTTGTGAGGGTTGGGAGGGTACTTCAGTCAGGCTGAGAAAAAGATCCTGGCTGTTGGGGAGAACGGAGAGCTGTGTGCTCTCCTCAAGCTCGTCGTCCTCCTCTCCTCCTCATCTTCTCTGTCCGCATTTTCCTCAGGCATGACTGAGATTACCCCCTCCTCGGAATGCACAGTCAGGGGTGGGGTAATGGCGGCGGCCCCTCCTAGAATTGCATGCAGCTCAGCATAGAAGTGGCATGTCTGTGGCTCTGCCCTGGGCCTTCCATTTGCTTCTTTGGTTTTCTGGTAGGCTTGTCTGAGCTCCTTAACTTTCACATGGCACTATAGTGAGTCCCTATTGTGGCCTCTCTCTATCATGCTCCTTGAGATTTTTTCAAAAGTTTTGGCATTTCGTCTTTTGGAACTTAGTTCTGCTAGCACGAAATCCTCTCCCCGGACAGCGATCAGATCCAGTACCTCCCATGCCGTCCATGCTGGAGCTCTTCTTCGATTCTCAGACTGCATGGTTACCTGTCCTGAGGAGTCCTCCATGGTCACCTGCGCTGATCAGCTCTCCATGCTGGGCAAACAGGAAATGAGATTCAAAAATTCGCGGAGCTTTTCCTGTTTACCTGGTCAGTGTATCTGAGTTCAGACTGCTGTCCAGAGTGGTCACAATGGTGCACTGTGGGATAGCTCCCTGAGGCCAATATCGTCGAATTGCAGCCACACTAACCCTAATCCGAAATGGCAATACCGATTTCAGCGCTACTCCCCTTCTCAGGGAGGAGTACAGATATTGATATTAAGAGCCCTTTATATTGAAATAAAGAGCTTCGTTGTGTGGACGGGTGCAGCATTAATTCAGTTTAACGCTGCTAAATTCAAAATAAACGCATAGTGTAGATCAGACCTTACTTAGCTTGTGATCCACTCTGACCCCCAGAGCCCTTTCTGCAGGGCTCCTTCTTAGGCAGTCATTTCTCATTTGGTATGTGGGCAACTGATTGTTCTTTCCTAAATGGAGAACTTTACATTTGTCCTAGTGAACTCCATCCTATTTACTTCAGACCATTTCTCCAGTGTGTCCAGATCATTTTGAATTTTAGTCCGATTCTCCACAGCGCTTACAAGCCCTCCCAGCTTGGGATCATCTGCAAACTTTATAAGTGTTCTCTGTGTGCCATGATCTAAATCACTGATGAAGATATTGAACAGAACCGGACCCAGCACTGATCCCTGCGGGACCCCACTTGTTATGCCCTTCCAGCTTGACTGTACACCACTGATAACTGCTCGCTGGGAACGGTTTTCCAACTAGTTACGAACCTACCTTAGAGTGGCTGCATATAGATTGTATTTCTCTAGTTTGTTTATGTCACGTGAGACAGTGTCAAAAACCTCACTAACGTCAAGATATACCCCATCTACCGCTTCCCCCAGCCACAAGGCTTGTGTTACCCTGCCAAAGGAAGCTGTCAGGTTGATTTCACAGGATTTATTCTTGACAAATCCATGCTGACTGTTACTTATCATTATTATCTTCTAGGTGTTTGCAAATCGATATCAAACCTTCTAAAACTTCTGTAGTTGTGCTAGCGGCTGGTCCCCAGACTTACATACCCATTGTCTTCCTGCAGGAGAGCACTGAATCTACAGCCCATATACTCTGATTTCTTCTGCTGATTTTCATGCTGTTTCTTTCCAATATGCACTTCCGTGTCTCTCTGCATCTTCCTTCACTTCCTCTTTCCTCTCCCAACACGGAGCACTACAACATCTGTAAAAGACATGTGCCAGGGGACTCCTCTCTGGCTGCTTTCTGTCAATGCATCCAGCACCAATATGAACAAAAAAGGGCTTAGTCCCAAGCCTTGATGTATTCCAGCTGCTACTAGAAACTGTTTCCTTTCTCACACGAACCTTTCGCTGTGGCAACAGAACCATTGTACATGTCCTGGACACATCCGATATAAAAGCTTTATTCATTCAGTGTGAGGTGTCAGGATCAGGTCCCTGCATAAGGCAAACACCAATGTCGGTCGCCCTTCCGCAGCTGCAGAACTCACCTCTGCCCTGGGTCTCTCTGCAGGGAAAGCAGAGCAGCAGGAGCAGCAGTTTTTGCTCTTTCTTTATTTCAACGTTAGACAGTTTCATGTCCACGTCTGGAGATGGGAGTGCGGCGTTATCACTGGAAAGGTGAGGCTCTTCCCCTTAAATGTGCCCTGCAGGCTAGTGCCCCTGAGTGTGCCCCGGGGCTCTGCGTGCTGCTGTGCCAGGTTAGGAGTCTCACTGGAGGGGAGGGAGACATATAGATACTCCTCAGACAAGATCTGTGCCCTCCACTGCTGTGGGGAGGGGGGGTGCACCCACTAATGGTGTTTGTTTGAGTGCACGTTTGTGTTATCCACCCACATGCGCACTCTAGTATTCAGAACAGTTGTTGTTCATCAGAGGTGCTATACTGCTAACAGTTAATGGGGATCATCCTTCAACTCATCTGTCAGTGACCTGAGTGTTTCAGGCAGCAGGATCTGTGCCCTATCCCTGCCCTGCCAGACATTTCTGAGCAGCTGCCTGATGCAGCATAGAGACAGCCTAGGAAACCATGGGCTTGTGACAATGTTGTTCCCTGGCATCTGTAATGAAGGGATGTGAAGAAGGAGTGAAGAAGAAAGGACAAAGGGTTCTAGTCCCAGTTAGCTTCAGGTCCCAGTGGGGCCCTGAGTCAGCCTCAGTGAACCTCCCTTGTATAGGGCTCCCCCTCTGAGAGCACTGCAGCCCCTGAACTGGCATTGGCTGTGATGCCCGACACCCCCTGGGAACACATGGGACGTGGCACCTGAACCCCCGGATGCCTCGCTCCCAGGGCTTTTCCTTTCCTGTCCCCAGAATGTGACTCTCCCTTTCAATGCCCTCCTGAAGAGCACCTCCCTCTGGGACAGTGCAGACATGGACAGGTCGGCCGTCATGGTCCTGCTGCAGAGCGTGGGACTGGCTGCACTGGCCACTGTGCTCCGGTCTCTGGAGAGGACAACACAGAACGTGATGACAGAGTCTCTGGGTGAGGGGGGACTTGTGGTTCTCAGCGCCACCTGCTGGCTGCTGTGAGCTATGGGGTTACACTCTGTGCCCCAAATCCATTGGCAGTTAGAGCCTATATCCCATTGTGATGTGAGCCTGTGTTCAGTACAGACAGAGAACCCTGCACCAGGTGCCCCTGCACCAGGAAATATAACCCAGCCCCGCCAGTGCCCCCAGGAGCAACAGCAATGCCCGAGAAGGGTTTAAATGTCAAATTTGGCATTTCACCACTAGGGGCTGCCACGCTGAGCCAGGTGCTTCCTGACACACACACACACACACACACACACACACACACACACACACACACACACAGAGAGCCAGACCTTTTACACATACTCACACACAAACGCACACAGACACACACACAGAGCCAGACCTGCCACACACACACGTACGAGCAAACACACAGACACACATAGAGCCAGACCTGCTACACAAACACACACACAAACACACACACAGAGCCAGACCTTATACTCACACGCACAAGCGCACACGTACCTGCACACACACAGAGCCAGCCCTGCTACACACACACACGCACATACACGCACACGTGCACATACACACACACACAGAGTCCCAGACCTACTACACACACACACATATGCGTACACACACACAGAGCCAGACCTCCTACACACACACACACACACACACACACACACACACACACACACACACACACACACAGAGCCAGACCTGCTACACATACTCAAACACTCACACACACACACACACACACACACACACACACACACACACAAAAAGCCAGACCTGCAACACACAAACGCACGCAGACACACACACACGGAGCCAGACCTGCTACTCACACACTTGTGCGCACACACACAGACACACATAGAGCCAGACCTGCTACACAGAAACGCGCGCACACACACACACACACACACACATGCATACACACGCACACACACAGAACCAGACCTGCTACACACAAACACAAACACACACCCAGAGCCAGACCTGCTACACACACGCGCACATGTTATACCATTTATATTAGACCAGTAAAAATCAGCAGGATCTTATTAAAGGAGACAAGACATTTGTCACATTTATTGCCAATAGCATAATAAAATAAAAGATAACAGCAAACAATGTTGTTTGGCTACTTATTCCTCTGATTACTTATATCTCCATTCACACAATCATTCATACTAGTTCTGTATAGATATTACAGTTACCAGCCTAAAGTTGCTTGTGACAGAATACTGGCCAGGTCCCCTGTACACGAGAGTGGAGCCGAGTCCGGGTCAGGTGCACCTGATGCTCCTGGGGGCTGGCAGCAGAACCATAGCCCTCGTCCAGACTAACCCGCGGCATCGGCGGGTTAAAATCGATTGCTCGGGGATCGATATATCGCGTCTAGTCTGGACGCGGTGTATCGATCCCCGAGCGCGCTTACATCGATTCCGGAACTCCATCAATCCGAACGGAGTTCCGGAATCGACACGGAGAGCCGCGGACATCGATGCAGCGCCGTCCAGACTGGTGAGTACCTCGATTTTAGAAATTCGACTTCAGCTACGTTATTCACGTAGCTGAAGTTGCGTATCTAAAATCGATTTTAATTTCTAGTCTGGACGTGGCCATAGACTCAACGTCCTCAGTCTTCAGAGTCCAGTTTTACAGGGATTTTTCCCTATGTTAGTTCATGGGAGTTGTTTCATTCTGCTGTTGCTAGATCAATCAGCAGGTGGCTGGCTCCATTCTGTCAGATGTTTGTTAGGTGCTTGGGGTGGATTCCAGTTCGCCCTCCGGGGTCATCTGGTTGATTCCACTTGACACCTTCTTTGGCCGACACTGAATTTTTCAGGCTGGTAACTCCCTAACCATTCATTCATTTCAACTAGGCACTCATTCACATACACTCTTTATCTTTTGCGGTGTGACACTCCCTGTCTTTAGAGAAAAATGAATGTACAGAGGTGGGGGTCTCTATTTGTAGTAATTACACAGTTTTGCCTGAGGCATAGGGTCAATTGACGGCTTGTGCGCTGAGTCAATTGACCAATTTAGCAGTTGCACTTAGAGAACAGGGCTTAGAGTCAATTGACGTTTAACAACTTTTATACAAAGTATCTCTTTTGAGCAGGCTTCACACAGATACAGCTATTTCTAACAATAAATCATTACAAATTTACTTCTAACATAAACCTTAAGTTATAAATTATTAATTAACAATAAATCAATAAATCATTTCTCACATAAACCATGTTTAATATAAACCTTTTTAAAAAATATCCCTACATAAACCCACTTTTGACACTACGATACACATATTCTTGTTGGTGTCACTTTCGGTGTAACCTGTTTAAAAAAAGGTACTGTGAGGCAACATGGGTTTGTGATTCCAATCTATTGTACATTCTTTTTATCCAAAAGCACATGCTAAACATTCCAATAATACAAATACAATTCAATACTAAGACAACTATCAAGGGATGTAGCATTACTGATAGGATGCCAGTAGTGGTTGGGGACCATCCAGAGAATATATCATACCAATGATAAGTTGTTATTTGTTTCTCTGCAGTGGCAATCCTTAACATGTCCCCGTTGGCATGTATAATATGAATAATCCAATTTCCTACTTGGTTATCTGTTTGTTCTGAAAATTTGGTCACTTCTTTGCTTTTAAGTCAACTATTAGTAAGATCTTGCCATTTAATTCCAAGGTTAATTGAGAAGTCAGACGGCTCAGCTGTTAGTGTTAGCTGAGACTTTTTTGGCAGAGGCAAATAGTAAGTGTGATTTTTAGTAAAAACAGTACTAACTTTGCATTTACATTCATCTACTGGGGGGCTGCTAACACTCCCATCCTCCCAAAATACTTCCTCCCACGAGTGGATACGTACACATTGTCCATTGTACAATACTCTGGTGTCATTATCCAATTCATCCACATACATGATCCCAATGAAACATCTTTACTACAAGGCTCTGGGGCAACAGGTAAGGTGAGGCATATCCACTTTTGAGGAGTCCATTGTGTACAACCTCTAGTGTCCAATAGTTTCCCTTTTTCTCCAGCCCACTGGCTTAAGGTCCGAGGCAGCCAGAATGATCCCAGGTGTAATATGGGGAGTGGGCTAACCTTCCACACCTTTGCCTCTAGAGACTGTTGATGTGCTATTTTTACAATTATTTCCCCAATTAACAAGTGTGGGTTTACAGTACTGGAAACATACTGCATCCAGTTATATTGGTAAGTATTGAACAGAGATCTTTTCCTTTGGTTTAACAAATGTATTAAAACCTTAATATTACCCAAAATTACCCAAAACATTTCATGTTCCAAAGTAGATAGGGCATGTATCTGTATTTCAGTGCATCCCATAGCTATAGCTGTGTGGTTTCCAATTTGTAGATTTTTCTTATGGAGTAACCAGGTGGTAGTATTTAGCCATTGCCATAAATTCCATTTGGCTTTTAGGTTACCCAGGCCAATTTGGACTAAGTCTACATTCGCGTGTACTTGTTTTGGTATAAGGCTGTCCTGTAGTTGGGCCAGGGAGCTTAATTTGTTCTTAATAGTTGCCAAGTCCCCTGAGTTTGCAAGTCCTGCTCCTGCTCCAAATCCACCTAGCATAGTATCCATAATATCTCTTTTGGTTCTGGGATGTGGTGCATTTGGGGGGAACAGTTTGTGTGTCCTTATCCAGGCTTGTAGTATTGGGAGGGAAAAAAGTCTTACACTTTGGTTCAACTTTTGAGACATTTAATCTTGTCCAGTCCATGTCAATTTTTACTTCTACCAATAGGGGGCTCACCAAGACTTTCACTGGAGAAGTTTGAATTTTAAATAAGGTTGGTTTTGTCATTGGTAATGGGGTGTTTTTTATGAACATATGTTCTTTCTCCCATTTCCAGTCACATCCATCAGGGAATGGTATCGTATGTGCATGGTTTGGGCAGTAAACTATGATTACTGTTATGAGGGTCCCTGATTTCACGAAACCGTCCCATATATAAGGGAGCGAAGGGTAGTCTGAAAGCATCGTGGTATCTCCTGCATATCCTTCCGTGCGCACCCCTACCATCCAATGATATTTGCTTGCAGTCCCAGTTCCCCATCCCCAACATATATATGAGTGTCCCCTAAGGGTGTTATTGTTAAATTAGTTGTTAAATCGATCCATCTTAGGTGAATATCTGGTTGTCGTACTGGGGTCCACGGAATGTTGTATATGTGTGAGTTGCTGTGTGTCAGCAATGCGGTGAGGATTGTTTTACCTTGTTCCAGGTATGTTGAAGCATGTCTATCGTTGTTAGGGATTGGCGGAGATTTGTGCATTTTTCCTTTGGGGACAGGCTGTGTCTTTATCATTGAGATTAGGGCCAATGTTGTGATCCAGACCAAGAACTGCCGTGGCTCTGTGTCCCATTTTGTGCGAGGCATCGTTCCGTCTGATCTTTTACTATCCTTTTGAGAAAAGCGGAGACAGGGTTAGAACTGGCAGTCTCAGCAGCCGCATTTCGCGCCCGATAGTCCTGCAGGAACAAAAATACACCGCGTCCACAGGGGGTCTTGTATCTGGAAATATAGTTGTAAAAAAATAGAATTAGTTTATGCAAACAACTTCATTTGTGAAACATGAACCCACTTTAATTTACCATTTTTGTCTATGCGGTAAATGAGAGGGCTGAGGCGGTCCACTATGGAGTAGGGACCGGTCCATTTTGACTCCAGTGTGTGATCCCTTTTGCCCAACTTTAAATACATGACCTGATCCGCTGGTTCCCACAGTAGGGAATCCCCATTCTTATTTTGATCCATTTTTGTATTCATGAGCTCAATGGCTTGGCTTATTCTATGCTGCAGGGTGGCTTTGTCTTCCTGCAACTGCTTTAACCACTGCCAGTGCTCATGAGTTGTAGTCTCTGATTCTGCTGCTTGTTCTGGGTTGATGACCAACCTCATTGCCTGTCCAGAGGATCTGGTATGGCTGGATCTTAGTTTTCAGCCTGTTACTGCTGCGAATGGCTGCTAATATTAGCGGCAGTTTTTCCAGCCAGTTCTTACCGGTGTTGTCTACAACTTTCCTAAGGGCTTCTTTAATAGTGCGGTTCATTCTCTCTACTTGTCCGGAAGACTGCGGTCTGTATGGGACGTGGAGTTTGTGTGAAACTCCTAATGCTTTAAGTAGTAGAGTAAATATGTTTCCCACAAATAATCCTCCATTGTCTGAGTCAATAATCTCAGGAGTCCCATATCTGCAAACTACTTCAGAGAATAGTTTCTTAGCAGCTGTGCGGGCGCTATTGTTCCTAGTAGGGAGAGCTTCCACCCAACCTGAAAAGGAATCTATAATTCCAAGTAAATATCGAAATCCTTCTTGACTCCTTGGCAATTTATCAATGAAGTCAATTTGGATTCTATGCCAGGGTCCCAGCCTTCTTTGATGTAGCATCTGAGGCTGGTGTGGAGGACGAGCTTTATCTTTGGCACACTGTATACAATTTCTGACCCATGTATCCACATCGTCTCTCATCCCCTCCCATTCTGCCACTTGCTTTAACCTTCCCAGCGTTCCTTCCACTCCGTCATGCATGAACTGATGAGCTATGTTCACCAGTTCTTGCCTTTCAGTTCTTCCTGGGGTGCGGACTGCTTCTAATACCTTCTTTTTCTGCCTTCGGGTCACCGCTGCTATCCCTTCATAATCTCTGGCTGTGGCATCAGCACAGTTATTCCATACTGTTTCAGCTGCGGAGCCTTTTCCATATGCCTTGACATGTTTGATTTTAAGCTGGTTGATATGAGAGGTAACCCAGGCATCAATCCATCTCCATTCATCTACATATGCTCTCTCTTTCCCGTCTGCGGCTTTCCAATTGTTCCTCTGCCAATCAAACATCCAATATTGCACTCCGTTTACACAATAATTGCTGTCAGCATAGATGTGCACAGTCTTGGGGCAGTTCTCTGTTTCATACTGTTTTAGGACTTGGTATATGGCATGGAGTTCAGCATGTTGTGCTGAGCCATGATCCAAGTACCCCTTCAGTACTTCCTCTTCTAAATTGATGGCTGCATATCTGATTCTCTTTTTACCATGCACCACCATGGAACTGCCATCCGTGAACCAAATATTTTTCTCCTGACCCACGGTATCCAAGTCTTCCGGGGGGGTGCTTGGGCTTGTGCTATTCTTTGTTCTAGTGTGACTGCTGGACATACATGCTTAGCCCCTTTTTCAATAAGAGCATGTGTCAGCATGTCAGGTTTAGATACTGTGTCAGTTCGGACTCCTCTGTTTACCAGTGTTAGAGTCCATTGTGCCATTCGGGTGTTAGACACCCTGCCTCCTATTCGTAATTGGGGCACTGCCGGTAAGCGGCTCAAAAGACTGAACGGCCCATACCGCTGTCAGGCATTCACGTTCACAGGCGTCAAAATTTAGTTCAGCTCCCTGTAGTTTTTTAGACTCATAAGCCACTGGTACCAATGTTTGGTTTTCATTTTGTTGCAAGAGAGTAGCCGCCATGGCCACCTCATTAGCTGCTAACCGGATGACAAATGGTTTGGATTCATCCGGGAAGCGTAAAGCAGGGGCTCTTAAGGCTTTTTGCTTCAGGATATATAAGGCATTCTCCTGATCTGGACCCCATTCCCAGTGCGTCTTCTTTTTTAGCAGTTTCCACAAAGGACGTGTAATTTCTGCATATTTGTAGACATGGGGTCGTAGAAAGTTAAATCCGCCCAGCAAAACCCTTAAGGAGTGCACATCCGTAGAGGCTGGCATTTCAATTAAAGCCCGTACCTTTCTTTGATCTACCTGCCTTCCCTCCTGCCAATGATAGTACCTAGGTAGACAACCTGGGTTTGCATCAATTGTGCTTTTTTCCAGGCTTACCTTGAAACTGGTGTCCTGGATTAGTGCAAGGACGTCCTCTGTAAGTCTCTGCACCTGCGTCTGGAGCTGGCCAAAAACCAAAACATCATCCACATAGGAATAGACAAGTGGTTGATCAGAGGGACTTAACTGGTCCAGCATATCTACCACATGTTTGTGGGCGATAGCTGGAGAGTCTTGGAATCCTTGGGGTAGGCGCCAAAATGTGTACTGCTGGTCTCTGATAGTGAAGGCAAATCGGTCCTGTGAATCAGGATGTAATGGGATGGCAAAGAAACAGTTAGCCAGATCTATAACTGAAAAATACCTGGAGGTGGCTTGTACCCTTTGGATGACCTGTGTCATATGTGCCATGATGGGGGCCATGGGTATACTTCCTTTGTTGATTCTTCTATAATCAATGGTTAGTCTCCAGGATTGCCCGTCTGCCTTCATGACTGGCCAGATAGAGGAGTTAAAAGGGGAGTTAGTTTTTCTAATTAGTCCCTGCTCTTCCAGGTCCTGAATGATTTGGACAAGCTGTGTTTCTGCTTCCCTGGGATACCGATATTGCTTCTGTGGGGGCAACAGTTCACTTACAATTTTAACACAATCTGTTTTCTTCTGGGTCCAGACCGTGGGAAATTTAAAACGCCACTTCTCCTGCTGTTCTGCTGTGAGCGCAGCAACTAGTTTATCACTCCTGTTACTGACAAACTTATCACGGCTTGCTGTAGGGAGATAAGGGGGGAGGGTTTCCAGTCTCCATAGAGCGCTTTTGGGGAGATCAACAATAATGTTATTTTTGAACAACCAGTCCATGCCCAGGATCACGGCATCTGTCATATGTTTTGTTTGAATTAGATTCCCAGTGGTGTGGAATCCTTGTACAGAGAATGGTACCTGCACCCATTCTTGTCCGGTGCTGGGTTTTCCCTGAAAGGAGTGTAATATCATATTTTGCCCTTTTGTTCCCGCTAGAGGAGCGATTTTAATTAGAGAGACGGAAGCTCCAGTATCAATTAGAGCCATCACAGGAGCTTGATTTCCCTGCTGGACATAGATATAGGGTCTTCCTCCTGGATCCCAGGTTAATTCCCCTATAATCCTCCACTGTTGGGCTCCTACGCCAAATGGGGATTTCACGTCCAGTGGGCTTCCCTAAGAGTATTCCTGAAAATCTAAAGGAGCACTTGAGGTGGTTACTTCTGATACCACTCCTCGCTGGTCCTGTAATCTAAGAATCTCTGTTATAATATCGGCCGAGGGGGCCTTTTCCCATTTTTGTCTATTTCCTCCCACTTGTAATAATAACTTGCATGCCAGGCGGCACACATCAGTGACGGGTTTTTCCGGCTGACAACTGTTTTCGGCTGACCTGAGATCTTTGAAGGTCTGGGTACAGCCGACCCCTAGACTGGTTATTCCCCCTTCCCCTGAATTTGACTTTTGAGTGCCCTCCACGGGATCCTGCAAATCCCTTTGTGCCACTTTCATTTGAATAGGTGACCGTTGGCTCCACTGCCGCCACGTACGCCACCCTTTCCTTTTTAATATTGGGTTTGGGTCCGGCCTGGGTAGTTATCTGTTGTACCATCCCTTTTAATTCTCTTAAGGTGGCAGTGTGCCCATCCTGCCAAACGGCAAGCTTGCCTGAGTAATAGGGAAGTAGTGAGGCAGCGCAATCTCTGACAGATGGTACAGAGAAGGGGATTAAATCTAAATCCATATTAGCCGATATGGTTACTATACCGGCCATAATCTGCATTAGGGCCCACCGAGTGAGATAATTTTCAGGATCCTCGTTAGTGTCCTGAGTAGAAGCCATGGCTTAGGCAATAAAATTTCACCTGCCTATCTGTTCTCCAAAGGTGGCCATTAGGGCTAGCTCACTATCATCAGCGCCAATTCTTATGCGGTCCAGGGCTGCTCGTATTTCTGGTGCCACAGGATTCTTTGCTGCTTTTACAGATCCAGACTAACACGGCTACCCCTCTGATACTTGATCCCTCACCCATGTTGAAGTTCAGGTCACATTTTTCATGAAAAGCTCGACAGGTGATAAGACACATCAGAAAAAACCCTGGTATTTCAGAGGACAAGTTTTATTATTTTATTCTCTTTATAAATCTTTGGATCAGGGTTTGGTTGTGGGTCATTATTATTAATTTAATTCAAATGGCTGAGAAACAGGTAGGAGAAAAGAGGTTTTTGTTAAAGATTAAACCCACCCTCCCCTTCCTTTACACAGCTCACAATCCACAGCGATGAGACTTCCAATGGATCCTCTAGCAGATCCAGGATCGACTAGCACCTTGTATTTCTAAAGAAAGAAGAACAAGCAGAAAACACCCACATGTCAATGTGTACTTCATGTACTTACTTGCTGCTTCAGGATGGAGAAACGTGACAGGCAAGTTCTATATTATTATTTATTTGTATAACTGTAGCTGCTAGAAGCCCCACTCATGGACCAGGCCCCAGATGGTGCCAGGTGCTGCACAAACGCAGAACACAGAGTTGCTCCGTGTGCCAAAGAGCTCACGTCTATATAAACTGACCTGTCACTTTTCTCCATCATGAAGCAGCCAATCAGGAGCATATGTTCTATTTCCAACCAGCCCCACTCTTCCCTTTCGCCAGTCCCTTTGCTCAGGCTGGGCATTTTGTTAATATAATCTAAGCAGGTGCCTTGCGATCTGACACAGAGACTTTGCACCCATTCTACTTCCTCCATCGCAGTGACAGTTACTCTGGAGGTGGCAGCTCTGATCCTGTAGCCCCCTGCACTGCATGGAGCCCCAAGCAGGGCTGGCGCTTCCATTTAGGTGACCTTGGTGGTCGCCTAGAGCACTGGGATTTGGGGGGGGGGTGGCATTTTGCCACTCTCGGCAGCAATTTGGCAGCAGGGGGTCCTTCCGTGCTCCAGGTCTTCGGTGGCAATTCTGCGGCGGGTCCTTCACTCGCTCCGGGATCTGCTGCAGAATTGCTGCCGAAGACCCAGAGCGCGGAAGGACCCCCACCTAGGGCACCAAAAAAACCCTGGCGCTGCTCCTGGCACCAAGGGAATTCTGCAGACAGGTGCACCTCGCTGGTCATGTGTCCTAGTCCTGGAGGAGCCTTCAGCGTGCAGGGGAGATCTCCCGCGGTCTCTGCAGGGGAGTTGGCCTAACAAGGAGGGTGCATTGTTCGGAAACGTTGCCTTGGCTTATTATTTGTTCCCTCTCCAGCCTGCATGGGAGTTCTCATCCAGGATCTATTGTTGTACACGCATCTCTCTCCAAGCAGGGGGGAATCTCCGATGAACAGGCAGGTGGAAAATGTCCCCTCAGCCTTTCCCCAGTACTTCACAGGTATTAGGGGTGTGTGTGTGTGTGTGTGTCAAGAGCCCCATTTTACAGATGGGGAAGGAACCTGCCCAAAACTCCATCCCTGGCTCCTCCAGCTCCCCGTGGGCTCAGTGGGAGCCATATCAGGCCCATCACTAAATCGGTGGCAGAGCTGAGCATGGAACCCAGGCTGCCCGTCTCAAACTCCAACTCCTCGCAGGGTTATGCGCTTGTGGGGAAAGATGGGGGCAGGTTTGTCTCCAGTTGGTGCCCCCTGCTAGAAACACCAGAGAGATGGTCCTGGCTGCTCTGGACATGCAGAAACCTAGGGCTGAACTGCTTGGGAAGGGGCATCTGACCTGCCAAGGCTCCACCAAGCCAAAGAATCAGCTGAGTACCCATGGGAGCAGCAGGTGCGATAGGCTCAGTACATAGCCAGCAAGGTTAAAGGCGGCCAGGCAGGTCCAGAGGTCAGCAATGGTACTAGCAGGCCAAGGAAGGTGGTGTGGCCAAATGGAAAGAACACTGGACTGGGACTCAGGAGACCTGCCTTCTAGTACCAGCTCTGCCACTAGTCTGCTTGGCAACCTTGGGCAAGTCCCTTTGCCTCTCTGTGCCTCAGTTTCTCTATCCATCCCAGGGGGCTAACCATTCCCTCCTCCTTTGTAGAGCCCAAGGATAGAGAGCCGATATTGTCCAGGTAGTAGCTCAGCACCAGCCTAGAACCTGCCACATCCCCACCCATATATTCACTTAGAGTGTCATTTCCAAAGGTGCAAGCACTCACTGTCCCCGCTGGCCCTGCTGGAGCTGGGGGCACTTGGCCAATCAAGCCTTGGGGTTCTGATGGACGTAGCTAGGAGGCAGCACACCCAGTGTTATAACTGCAGGCTGCGGAATCCCCAGACCCTTTCTCTGGACCACATCCAGGCCCTATAAGGCCTCTGGCCACAACATGTGTCCATTCCCAATTCTCCTTTCTCCTTGTTCGTCCCCGATTGCAAGCAGTGATTCAAGGGACGAGTGAGACAGGCGGGACGGGGCCGGCAAGGAAATGGATGTCAGGGACTCTACCCCAGACGGCAAAGTTCATTGTCTGACCGCGAGAGAGACAGGCAACACCAGCAAGGTCCGATCAAAAGCTCTTTATTGACAAGTGCACGCATCAATAGAGAGCAGCTCGTCTCCAGAGAGAACCAGCCTGCTCTTTACATCTTAGTATAAGCCTATATAGACAGTTCCGTCGCGTCATAAATTATTCACTGGAGCAACCCACCCCCTTCTTCTAACAACTAGAAACTAGACACCTTTAGTATACATGCATGCCTAAAGTTAGAAATGTAGGGGAGTTCAAAACAAACAAAGAACAAAACCAGGGAGCGAAAACAAGGAGGCTGGGAAACGAGGACTCTTATCAGTTCTTCGAAGGAGCTGCCCGAACACAGCACATCTGGTACTATGCCAGGAATGCAGCTTCTCTCTTATCTCACTTTTTCCCAGCGCTTGTGAGACATGCTGCTGCTTCTCAGTGTTTTCCACTCAGGGATTACCCACAAACCTCTGTTAGCCTGACTTTGGTCAGGTTGGCATACCTGGTTTTGTCTGCTATATCTTTATTCAGGCCTAACAATCCCCCCTTTGTCCCTAGAGGACCATAATGGGACTCTTGGGACACATATCCATTTAACAATTGTACGGGGGAGGCTAGTAAACCATGACCCAAGGTCTGAGTGGAGGTCCTTAAAACTTAAAGTGTGATCAAGAGATATAGCATGGAAAACAACAGCAACATTCTTAATAGCTTGTAAATCTTTGTCAATTAAGCCAGAGTGATTAACAGCAAAGCAACATTTTTCCCCAATGCGATAACAAGCCCCTCCCTAATTCAGCATTCATGGCATTTAGCACACGTCTATTTTGCAAAGTTACTTCTGCTACTTCATCAGTCTTTCGTTGCAACTTTTGGAAAGCGTCTATTAATGCATTAGCTGTTTTTTTTCAAGCTCTGCGGAAATATTTACAACTGTTCTCTTGAGCTTAGCCACCCACAATCCAGGAATGAGTGCACGGACAAAAGAGTGGAATCCTGTTTGTCTGACAACTAAGGGATTGGGGCACTGACTATAAATCAGTTAGGTATACCAAGTGGTCTAATTTCCCAGATGTTTCGGTGAATAATCCAGTCCCATGTGCATCCTCCCCATGGACCCGTCAGGATTCGGTATGTGGAAGCCCACACCCCCCGGTCCAAATGCTTGGAAGGAGCACTGTAAATGTTTACACTTCCACCCAGAAAGTCTTTAGTATATCTCCATGACCACAGATCAGATGGTACTCCTGATGTGTCTGTAAGGGCAGTGGGCCAAGTCTGGTACTCAAGATCACTCCAAATGGCCATCAGCTGGTCATTCAGAAAATTCTGAATCTCCAAACATACTAGATCCCACTGCAATGCCTTCCCAGCCTCAGTGATATTTAATACCATCTTTCCTTGGTGTAGTACTATATTACATTTGTTATTTAACTATTTTCAGGTACTTTTAAAAGGCATTGACATTAATAGCATAGGAGGGGGTTACATTATTAGTCACTGGAATGGTTTCAATACAGGTAAAATTTCCAGTGGCAGAACAAACTCTTCGGGTACTTGTTATTTAAAATCCAATTAGAGAGAGCAATACATGCTGAAGAATTTATCCAGAACACAGGGCACAGCCTGTAGAATAAACCCCAAAATCCAATCAATACCACATTCCCAAGCATGGGTCCCACAAATTTTTTCTGCCAGTGTACAATTCTTTGTTTCTTCACCGGGGTCAGTTCTTAATGCCCTTTCTAGTCAGGAATTCCTGGACTTTAGCAATTTCAGTGGAGTGAGTGTTCCTTCTTCTTTCCCAAAACAGTCTTGGTGCAGCATCATATAGGGGAGAGGTTACTAGCACATCACCCTGTAATGGTTTTGCTTTTTCTAGAAAAATTCAAAGACACAGTAGATCTGTCAGTGGATAAGGGAGAGGTTGCTAGCACTTCACCTTGTACTTTTTCCCTGCTGTCCAGAAGGCACAGTGGAGCTAGAAGGTGAAATAGGCTAATCATCAGTAGGAGAATTCTCCCAATGTGGAGGGGTCTTTTTGCACTGAGAATCTTGGGTCCAAGCAGTCAGTCTTTGGCACTTCACAGCGGTGTTGGTAGTCATCAGGACTTAAGAGCCTTTCCAGCATGGAGCCAAGGCAGTCTTTCGTTGGTGGACCTTTACATCAATCCCGTCTCCTGGTTGTAAGGAGTGGCAGGGCTGCTAGGGTCTTTGGGTAGCGATTCCTTACCTGTGAGAAAAGAAACTTAACACATTTCATTAGTGCCTGGCAGTGTTTTTCAGATCTCATAGCTGCATGGGCAAATTCAAGCTCTCCTTTTCCTGGTTGTTAACCAAGTCTTAACTGTGAGCAGTGTCCTTGAATGGAGTCAGTGTCTTATCTATAGCCTGAGCTTGCTATTTTATTTTATTTGATTTTATTTTTTTCAGTTAATTCATTTTGTTCTTTGTCCTTCTTTCCTTCCTGGCTTCTTTTAACCTGCAAAGGAAACTTTCACTTTTTACTTATACACCTTTTTCCCAACAATGAACACCTACACATTGTCATTATACAGTACATTAGTCTTATTATTCAATATATGCCACACATAACCTTTTACTAAAATAACCTTATTACAGAGCTTTCGAGCAACAAGCCAGGACAAGCACACCCACTTTGAGGAGTTCACTCAATACAACCTCTAGTCCAATAGCCTTCCACCATCCCCAGCCCTCTGGCTAGAAATCTGAGGTAGCCAGAAAGATCCCATGTACAATATGGGGAGTGGGTTAACTTTTCATGTCTTTGCTTTCAAAGACTGTTGGTATGCAAATTTTAACAACAATTTTTGCAATTAACAATTTGACCAATAAAGTTTCTTTTCCTTACTTAAGGAAATGCATTAGACTTTAGTATATCACATTCTCCTGAGTTATCTAAACACTTTGTATTCCAAGTTGAACAAAACAAGTATCTGCATTTTAATTTAACCTTTTTGTTTGATTTTAAACTAGATTATTTTATAAAAATATTAAACACAAAAATTCCGGCCACAAGACTAACACCACAAGACAGAACATAGAACACAAAACATAATTTCTATTGTGCCAGTAAATGCATGGTACGTTGAATGCTGTTTAGCTGGCATCAGTTTTCTCTGATTATCTGAAAGACAAAAAAAAACAGAGGTCTACCCCTTCTGGGCAGACAATCATTGCTTAAAATAGACAAATACCCTTGTTGATTTCAGGAAAAACAGAGGAATTATCCCATATTTTATGTGTTTCATAGGCAGCCCAGGTTTCAGTGGCTCCTACCTTATCAGTTAGATAATTTGCATGAATACAGATGCTTTCTGGCTTGCTTTTTACTTTTAACTCTTGCTTTCAAACACTGAAAGAAAACATCACTACTTATAGTGCCCTTACAGCCTAATAAAATTTCAATTACATAGCACTATATACATTCTTCAGCTAATTTAACTAAATTCTAAATGATTGCAATTAACAATTTCTTTGCCTCAATTTATTTACAAACATTTCAAAGACACCAAGAACTTTTCTCTTTAGCATTTTTACAAAGTTCAACTGCTGTTTCCTCCAGCAACTACAGAGTTAACTTCTCACTTTCCCTTAAATCACTTGCTTGTCTCCCAACAGCCACTTTTATCAACTCAAATCACCATTCCAAGTAAGTCCTGGGTATTTGAAATCCCCATGCTTACACTTACTTACTCCTTCCTTCCACTACACCCTTAAAGTTTTCCAACCTGTTTTCCAATCTCTCTGTCTGTTGCCTGCCCACCTGGGCCCGATCCTGCTTTTCTCACGGAACCGTCCCTTCCATAGGCACCAACTTGTTCCACTACCAGTTTAGCTAGGAGGGTGGGCTTCTCAACTAGCCCCCACCCCTCCTGGTCTCTTGCCTTAGACATTCTTACTTACAAGACTACCCGAGTCCTCCTTCATGAGGCTTGCCACCTGGATGAAGACAAATGGCAAAGGCCATTTACTTAACATATAATTTGAAGGACTATTCTTAGAGGGTTTACCCAGAGACTCATTCATCTGTTTGACACTTAAACAGAAAAGAGAATTACACAGAGCGCAGAGGGAATTACAATTTAAGCCAGACTTTCCTACTTCTATACACTGACTGCTACAGGAGACGGGACAGAAGGATCTTAATTCCACCTCAGAACTCTCTCGCACACATGGCTTCCACTCCGAGGAATTACGAACGAGAGGTTCAGTTCCGCCCACACTCCTAACACCCAAATGAACAGAGAAAAAAAAACAACAACAGTAACTGGTTAAATAGAACAGAACCAGAACCAAATAGTGTTTCCTTATCCTATTAGGACTTACTTTTACTCATGCAGTTCTCAGCGTATAACACCAACAGTACCAAGCAAAGCAAACACAAAATAACAAGGGTAAAACAAATAGATGGTGTAAATTCTGCAGGGCTCCCCCCTTCTTAATTGCTCACCAAACCGTGACAAATTTCTGTTACCAATCTATCCCTCATGTCAGATGATCAGGCTGACACTACAGGATCGTTGGGGGAAGATAAAGAAAACACACCATATAACTGAATTTTAAAGCTTCATTTATAAAATAATAAAACAACAACGGAGAGTGTTGGGAACGCTCTCACATTACTCAGGAAAATATTAATGCCCCAAGCCCGAAGCTCCTTTCATACTTACACACGTACGTCCAGACTGGCCACTTCTGTGTATAATGTTCAGAGGAGGGGGAGAGGTGGAAGGGAGATTATCCTGTATACAGCTTGTCCAGAATTTCCAACATGCTTCTGCTCTTGGGAGGGCTGTTCTTTTACACCCTGGAATCTCCTGCGGCGTCTCTTTCAGAGGTTCCAGTCCAGGTCGGCTGCCTGTGGCTTCTTTGGTGTCACCAAGCCACACCGACTCCAGGGTCACAAAGGCACACTGTTGGATCTTACTGGACAGTTAAGCTTTGCAAATGTAATTTCAGTTCTGTAACTTGTATTTCCTTTGCTTCGCCTCTGTCTATATTTTTTTCCTTCACAGCCAGCTGGGGCTGAAAGCAGCCCCTCCCTGCACCAAGCACAGTCCACGCCGATTCCTGACCCTGAACGCAGAGCAACCCCCTCCTTCCATCCCGGGGCCAAGATGATTTTTAAATTAACCCGTTCCTTATGTCTTTTTCTTTCTTTTTCTCTTTCCCATTAAACATTCTAGTAGCAATGCTAACTACTTTAGACAAACTTTTCCCTTGCGTACCATCTGGATGCTCTCTAAATCTCTTTGCAATATCCTTTGCACATTGTGACATGAAAACCATTTTAACCATCTCCTTTCCATGATCAGTTTCAGGATTTAAATTCCCATGCTTTTTAACTTCACAAATCAGTCGAGCACAAAAGTCAGAGAGGTGCTTATCTGGATGCTGAACACAAGCAGTCACCTTGCTCCAATTTGGAGTAGCCTCCCCTGCATCTCTAATACCATTCAAAACAGCTTTTAAAAAATCCATCCAACTTTGTCTTTTGAGCTGGATTATTGGGATTCCAGTTAGGGTCAGTAATTAGCCAAGGTGCATTCAAATGAGCTGCAGATTTTTCTTTTACTTTTTGTCTTTCATCTTCTGTCATGAGAGTATCTAATAACTGATTTACATTTGCCCAAGTGGGCACATGAGTGAAAAAGATTGTGCAGAACATTCTTTCCACTGCCTCAGGATTGTCTCATAAGTGAGGCATAATGCACTGCCAGTTAAACAAATTTGAAGTTGCAAACAGGGTATGGGTAAAACCATCTCATGTTCCCCAGCAACCAGTAGAACCAGATAAATTCTCAATGAGGATTGTAATATCAGAGGTGTCTCAGAAACATTCTCCCTCATGGAGTTAAGTAACCTAGTGGGGGTCCACAAGGGCAAGGACAAGGGCTGCTGTAATATTGGGGGTGTTTGAAAAGCAGTCCCTGACCAAGTTTGCAAAAGGCTGGCTGGAGGCTGCACAGAGGGGGTGAGGCTGCCTGATTCCTCTGAAGATGAGGGAACATCACTCTGAGCTCCCCCTTGATTCTCCTCTGTCCCTGAACTGTCCCTAACCTGCTTTTGAATCCTTGCACTCCATCAGACGGGGAAGAACAGGAACAAAATTGTCCTCCTCCCGGTGCGGCTCTGGTGCATATGGTGGGTGATTTTTTTACAAGAGCTCTCCATACAAACAGCTTCAAAAGCTACCCGTCCCTCCATGGGTTTATAATTATACCATACAAACAAGTAATCCATTTGTTCCGGCCTAAGATCAACCAAAACATCCCTTAAGGAGTTCATCCTATCTGTGGAAAAGGTTTCACCCTCCGGCCAGTCTCTAGTCAGGGGCAAATGAAAGGTAAATGATGGCCATTGGATCCAACACAGATTTCTCATCTTAAATTTAACTAGACCAGCTGTCTCAGAAATCTCTTTCCAATCTCTAAGTATCAGAGACAACGGGGCGTCCCCCGGGCACTTATTGCCAACTTGTCCCATTTTAATGAAGGGACTCTAACCCCTCTTCCCTGCGTCGAGGTAAAGGGACTCTAACCCCCACCTCCCCACGTCGAGCTCTCACTTACCTCTCCAGGGACTTGAATACCTGGACTGGGACTCAAACCCAGACAACTTGGATCCTGCGCAAACCTGGACTGGGACTCTAACCCAGACCTGGACTGGGACTCTAACCCAGACCTAAGTAGTCAGGGACTCTAACCCCGACAACCTGGACCCTACTCAACGGGTAGGTGGATGTTGCTGGATTTCTACGAGTTTCAGCTGGTTCACAGAACACGCCTTATCGCCAACGCAGAGATCAGATCACCAGGCAAGGCTCCTCTAAACTGGAGGATGCGCGCTGCGTTGCCTCAGGGTCCGATCCCCCGCCGGAGAGTCAGACGGGTCCCGGCGGAGTCGCCAAAGATGTCAGGGACTCTACCCAGACGGCAAAGTTCGTTGTCTGACCGCGAGAGAGACAGGCAACACCAGCAAGGTCCGATCAAAAGCTCTTTATTGACAAGTGCACGCATCAATAGAGAGCAGCTCGTCTCCAGAGAGAACCAGCCTGCTCTTTACATCTTAGTATAAGCCTATATAGACAGTTCCGTCGCGTCATAAATTATTCACTGGAGCAACCCACCCCCTTCTTCTAACAACTAGAAACTAGGACACCTTTAGTATACATGCATGCCTAAAGTTAGAAATGTAGGGGAGTTCAAAACAAACAAAGAACAAAACCAGGGAGCGAAAACAAGGAGGCTGGGAAACGAGGACTCTTATCAGTTCTTCGAAGGAGCTGCCCGAACACAGCACATCTGGTACTATGCCAGGAATGCAGCTTCTCTCTTATCTCACTTTTTCCCAGCGCTTGTGAGACATGCTGCTGCTTCTCAGTGTTTTCCACTCAGGGATTACCCACAAACCTCTGTTAGCCTGACTTTGGTCAGGTTGGCATACCTGGTTTTGTCCTGCTATATCTTTATTCAGGCCTAACATGGAGATGCCGATTTCAAAGCTCTGGGAAGCTTTTGAGTGCGGCTCTGCTCTGCAGACTGCACGACTGTGAAAATGACCTTGGGAGGAGGCTCTATCCCCTTGTGGGCACACATGCTTCCCTTGCCAGAGAGAAGGGGAGGTTCCACCTACCAGCCCTGCAAACCTGGCCAGGGAGGTGAGAGGCACTGGGCTCTCTCCCCACCAGGAATAACGGCTCCACAGGCCAAATCCCGTCCTAGACACCAGTTCAGGCCAATCACCTTCAGGGGAAGATGCAAAAGGAGGAAGAGACGATGGCTGCCCACTCGCCTCCCGCCCCTGGGCTAGGCTGCTCTGACTGGGCTAACAGGAGGAAAAAGCCAGGGAAAAGCACCACACACTTGTTTTCATGATCTCAGGAAGCAGCACCACCTCTGACGCACTCTGGGTGCCAAGCTGGGCAAGAGGGCTCTGCATAAAGTGAATGGCCTTTCACAGCACAACTCATGTCAGCCAGAATGTGTCCACCAGCTCTTCCACTGAATCTTTTCTGTTTGCAATGCATCCAGGTCCTCTCCCTCCTCCACCCCCCCAGGTCACCAGCAGTGGTTTCAGCCCAGCCATTTCACCAGCAGCTCTGTCCTGCCAAGGCAATGGGAGCACAGGGGTCCCACTCCATAGAGTCGCTGCTAGAGCTGCGTGTGAATTTTGCAGTCAAATGTTTTTAATTTAAAATTGTTGGTTGGTTGAAACCAAAACTGTTGGTGAAACAGGGTCGGATCTGATTAACCTTCCTCCTCAGAGAGATGGGAAAAGAGTTTTGACATTGTTAAAATGTTTCAATTTGACATTTTCTAAACAGAAAATCTGAGCTTTCCTGATTCAAAATGACATTTTGTTCTGAAATTTAGGCTTGTTAGACAAAAAAGATTGAAATCAAACAAAACATTTCCATTCACTCAAATGGAATTCTTTTGGGTGAATGGAGGGTTGGTTTGCAAATATTTTCAAGATTTGTACATTTTGTCCCAGTTTGAGACAGGGAGAAACACTGAATTCTCAAAAATATCCCAGGGTGGAAAGCAGCCCCCGTCGCTGGTGCCGGCCCAGGGGTGGGTCTGATATCAGCCGGGGCACAAGGCCACCAAACAGCCAAGCCCACTTGACAGGGGCAAGTTTGCCCCGAGGAGGTAACTTGTGACTGGAAAGCCTGCAGGGATGCATCAGAGCAGCCCCATGGGCAGGCAGTCCCAGGCAGTGCGGTCTCTAGCACAGATTTCAGCGACCCTCTTCTTGATACCAGGCCAGCCAGCAGGTAGCTGGTGTCAATCCATTCCCAAACCCTCAGGTGGGAGCAGTTGGTATCTCTGTGTGGGGCTGGCTATTGTTTTACTTAATCTCTCAGCACTTAGCAAATTGCATAAAACCAGACAGCTTCACACAGACAGACACACATGCCCCTCCCCCATCATACATGCTGCCATCTGCTGTGGGTCACTCCCTCCTCCAGCCCTCATTTAAATCCAAACTCAGCAAGAGAAGAGCTTCAAAATGTGCATCTCAGCACACAGCCACACCCCTCTGCCAGAAGCGCCCAGCTCCTCCCCAGAGCAGCCAGCAATGGAGTGACCGGGGCAGGGTGCAGGCCAGGAATCACCTGCCCCAGCTCCTCCAGGGACTGTTTGCTAACACGGGTCAGTAGACCCCAGAGCTGCCTCCCTAGACATGGGGGTGCACCGGTGTGTGGGGGGTAATGGGCAAGTGGGCACCCCCAGATGGCCAGTCCCCCTGGCAGCATGGGCCAGCAGACTGCTGGGCATTCAGTGAGCATGGTTTAAACAGGAGTTCTCATCCCAACAGCCACACGGAGAAGAGAGAAAGTAGAGACAGAGCAGCAGCACTGGGTCTAGCACTCTGCTGGCCCAGCTGCGCAGAATCCCCTCCATCCCACCCCCAGCTCCTCACCCTGGCAGCCCAGCCAGCCCACCGTGGGAAGACGGCACCGGGAAGGGGTTTCAGAGAAGTTGGGAGCCATGATGCCATCGCCAGGCGAGAGGTGGGGAGGCAGCATGGGTCTGGCAGAGAAGCGACTGCCCAGCGGATCAGCAAAGCAGCCCACAGATGGTCAGGGCCTCTGAGAGCTGAGGGGGTCATGCCACGCTGACACCCAGAGACAGGCCGGTTGGGATGGAAGATCCCTCACATGTTCCCTCCCATTGCTGGCACCTGAATATTCACAGCACACTCACGTGGAGAACTCCTCCCCCCGCCATTCAGAACAATGGAGAACACTTCCTCCCACCATTCGAACAATGGAGAACTCCCCCTCCCCCATCTCCCAGTTCAGAACAATAGAAACTGAGCACTTTTGAAAGTCTGGTCCAGTGTAGCTTCTTTCCACCTCTGATCTCAAAGCCCTTCCCAAGGGGGCAATAACAGCCATTCGGAGGACAGGGAGAGAGGTCACATGCACAGCAAAGTGGGGCATGGCCCCGAAGAGAAGGATCCAGGAGACCTTGCACCAGCCATGCCCTGGCCTGCCTCCAGGAAAGGGGAAAGGTCCATGGGAACAGAGGTCTCAACCCTTTAGCTCTTAGGCATGGATCACCCAGGAATACAGCCCCCCTATGCAGTCCCCCAGCTGCAGATGCAGAGGAAATATTTGTCACAGTCGGGATTGCTGGGGGGAGTTCTGAGGCCTTCTGCTCATAATGGGCCCTTCTGGGGGCAGTGATGGGGGGGTGCAAACCCAAATGCCTGGGACTTCTGAGTGAGTGAGGGACACCACGCTCCCATTGGCGCGTCCCATTCCGGTCTGTGCCTACAAACTCTGCCTCCAAAGAAGGGAGGCCGAACCCACAGCCCTGATGAAAATTCAGTCCTTGAGGAGGCGCCATTTTAATACAGCCGATGATTCCCGGTCCAAGTACCTCCCACCGCCACACTCCCGAAACTCTGAGCATCACCCCAAGCTTTGAGGAAATCAACTTCCAGCAGAAAATACACTAAACTGGTCCCTATGCGAGGAAGAAGGGGATATTTCAGAAAAGAAAGAAAACGGCCAAGTGCAGAGCATCTCCCGGAGCTGTCAGGAGCCAGCCGTGCAGCAAGGAGGAGGCAGACTCAGCAAAGACTGGTAGCAAGGAACCAGGGACACGAGGGCAGGAAGGCAGGAGCTGTAAGTACTGTGCAGCGCAGGGGAGTGGAGCGCTGCTGCCTCGCTAAACTGGGCACAGACAGGCCACTTGATTTATAGAAATATATTAGGGGAGAGGCCAGCAATATCCCCTTGATGTGATCTATCTGTTATACTGAGAGCTCCCCTCCCCACTCTCCTTCCTCCCCCCACCCCATCCTACATGTACTTAACCCTTGGCAACATATGGAGCCTGCAGGCAAATGTTTGCAAGGGATGCAGAACAGACAGAGAAACAAGTACCAATAAACAGCTGGTCTCCCCTCCCCCTCTTCCCCAGTTCTGTGAACAGGATCTCAGACAGGATGACCCCACAGACACCACTGGGCGCGGGATGTCTAGAAGAACCTGCACTGACAAACCAAAGGCTCATCCCCTCCAGACTGCCCCGTCCCCAGAGAACGCGCAGTTTTCTAGCCTCAATACAAGCCAGAGATTTCTTCCCGTCCCCAAGATTCGGGCAATTAAACTCCCCTGTAGGGCTGCTCCAGCACCAGCGTCTGCTTTGTAGTTAGTGTTAGATCAGTAGGTGGGAAATGCTGAAACACAATCAGAAATTCTCCTCTCCTTTCAAAGGCAAGTGCAGATCACGAGTGCGGAAATTCATGCAAAGATTAAAAGGAAAAAATAATTTGCCTCTCAGCTGCCTGCGTTGTCACTCAGTTAACTTCAGTTTCTCTTTTTAAATATATATATAGTGGTGAATGCTATTTTATACTTAAATCCTGTAACAGGTTGCAGCCAAATCATGCTAGTGGGTGCCACAAAAGCTTCACTAATACAGATCTGCCAGTTCCGC
The DNA here is from genome assembly GCF_025201925.1 of Gopherus flavomarginatus. Taxonomy (NCBI): domain Eukaryota; kingdom Metazoa; phylum Chordata; order Testudines; family Testudinidae; genus Gopherus; species Gopherus flavomarginatus. Next base: position 152,268,264 of record NC_066621.1, read on the forward strand.
TCAATTTCAAACCACAGCCCCCCCCACCACTCCAGTTCTGCATATGCCTCTCAATCCCCACCCGCAGCCCCAGGTATCGCAGCCCTGGGCTCTCCGCACACCTTAACACACACACTGCCCTTCTGGTGCCCCTTGTTCTGAACCACCAACCCCCTACTGTCTCAACACCCCCAGCTCTGCCAGTGCCCCTCAACCCTGACCCACAGCCCCCCTCCTCCCCCAGCCTTGGACTCCCACAGCTCTGCCAGTGCCCTCAACCCTGATCCACAGCCCCTCTCTTCCCCCAACCCTGGGCTCCCACAGCTCTGCCAGTGCCCCTCAACCCTGACCCACAGCCCCCCTCCTCCCCCAGCCCTGGGCTCCCACAGCTCTGCCAGTGCCCCTCAACCCTGATCCACAGCCCGCCTCCTCCCCCAGCCCTGGGCTCCCACAGCTCTGCCAGTGCCCCTCAACCCTGATCCACAGCCCGCCTCCTCCCCCAGCCCTGGGCTCCCACAGCTCTGCCAGTGCCCCTCAACCCTGATCCACAGCCCGCCTCCTCCCCCAGCCCTGGGCTCCCACAGCTCTGCCAGTGCCCCTCAATCCTGACCTACAGCCCTTGCTATCCCAATTCTGGGTTCCCCCACCTGCAGCTTTGCCGTTGCCCCTCAATCCCGACCCCCCCCCTGCTATCCCAGTGCTGGACTCCCCATACTCACAGCTCTGCCAGTGCCCCTCAACCCTGACCTACAGCCCTTGCTTGTCCCAATTCTGGGTTCCCCACCTGCAGCTTTGCCGTTGCCCCTCAATCCCGACCCCCCCCTGCTATCCCAGGTGCTGGACTCCCCATACTCACAGCTCTGCCAGTGCCCCTCAAGCCCGACTCACAGCCCCAGCTATCCCATCCCTGGGTTCCACCTACAGTTCTACTGATGCCACCCAAACCCCACCCACAGCCCTGGGCTGTCCCCCCCCCACACACTATTCCCCTGATGCTGACCTACAACTTCCGAATCCTGGTGTCTTCTGAGCAGGCAGCACTGGCTAGATTTTACTTAACACTACAAATCACAATCAGAGTCTTTAACTGGACTTCATTGATGTCCAGCACCTCCCCTAGTGCCTTTCATTGCACTTGCGAATTTAGGACTGGCCAGCAAATCCCTGCCCCCCACCTCCACATCTTGCCCACTTGACTATGAAATGAAAACTGATTCACGGCTATTCATACAGAAAGTTTGGTCAATCTGGAGCGAAGGCTGCAGGCTTAACCGTGCCCTTAACTGGATTGCCTCCCAGCAGGATAGGGTTGCAGGGCTCCCTTTCCCCCAGGGCAGAATGAGGCAACTTTGGTCAATAATAAGAGCTGTGAAGAGTTATTAACAGCAGTGGTCAGAAGAGGAGTTTTGAACTCATTGTCTGCTGGCCCCCAGCCCAGTGCACCTTCTCCTAGGCAACAGGGTATTTTGTGGATGCAGGTTTCAGTCTCTCTCTCCCCACACATGGCTCTGCAGCATCACCCCCAAAGTCCAGTCACTGCTGCATGACTGGGGTTGGTTTGGAGCTGGCTCACATCTTGGCAGGAGGTGTGAGTGGAACTGACCACAGCTCTACCACCCCCTGCAAAGAGAGTGGTAAGAAAGGTGAAATGTTTAACATAGGCCATGGGAGCATCGGGGGAACTCAGAAACCACTGGACCAAAAATGCGTATCACAAACTCCGTCCTGGGCCCAAACTAGCAGGGTGGTTTGCAGCCCCATCTGACTGCGGAGGAGCATTTCACAGAACTTTCACAATTAGGGTTTGAACACAAACCCTGTTGCAACCTTAACTATGAAGCGGCTACTCGCCACCTAGAGGCTGCTTTTTGTATTACATCAACGTGACAGGACTTGGCAAGCAAAGTAATTCTGCCCATCTTGTCCAGCCCTGTTTAAGGGACCTACAGGCCGCAGCATGGGCGGTGTGGGGGGAACAAGGGTTACCCAGCCCAGCTGAGAGCAGTTCTGTATGATCACACAGCTCTTTGGGGCCGGGACCGGGCCTTGTTGCACATCCTACAGGCATGGAGCCAGACAGATGTGTTGCCGACACAGAGGGTGCCCGAGGCAAGCAACAGTGGTTCGTTGCCCAGAGTGCGAAGCGCCAATGAACACACACCAGGGTGGAGAAGCAAGCAAAGTTTATTTGAGACCTCAAAGCAGTGCAAGGAGACGAACGCCTCAAATCATGCACCACTACACAAGCGGCTTTTCCCTTTTTATAAGTTTTTTTCCCCTCTTTCTTCTATCTCCCCCCTCTCCTCCTCCTCCTTCCTCCCCCTGTAGCAGTTACGTAAGCGCAGGTAGCATTAAATAATCTTGGCCACTGGCAGCTCATTAGTAAGTTTTCCTTCTGCAGTTATCTTGTCCTTCTGCTAAAGGTGCACAGGCCTTATCACTACTGCTTTAGACCGGTTTTAGCTGTGCTGCAACTGATAACTTACTGTTACACATTTAATTTCACAGCTGCTAGCTTTCTAGATCAAATGGAGTTCAACATGGAGGAGCTTTGGTTCACTGAGGCCTAGATTTATGCCTAGTGACACCAACAACTCCCTCCTTTGAGAATACTCAACAAACTTTTGGCTGAGTTTTCTCATACTTTGAGGACAAAAAGCGATTAAGCTCTAGGGAGCTGGGGTCATTAATGAGGGAGTATAGCAGGATTTCCTGGGGAATGGGAGGTATAAATTCTATGTAGGAGTGCTTTACAGCAAGCAAACAAAAGGAGAGTAACGATACACAACACCACACCAGTGAGCAGGAGGCGAACAATGCCTCCCTCTAGTCCCACCAGGTTGGGTAACCAGTCCCAGAGGGAATCAGAAATAGTGGGTTCCCCTTTTTAGGCCTTCCACTGTTCAAAAGCCTGGTTGGCTGACAGGATGTGCTTGTTAATATCCTGTGCGCTTTCTGGGACATAAGTACAGCATTCATCCCCTATAAGGGCGCACACCCCACCCTGGGAAGCCACACTTCCACCCAGGAAATGTCCACGTATGTCTCCATGATCACTGATCAGATGGTATTTCTGATGCGTCTGTAAGGGCAGTGGGCCAAGTGTGGTACTCAAGATCACTCTGAATGGCCATCAGCTGGTCATTCAGGAAATCCTGAATTCCTACACATACTAGATCCGACTGCAATGCCTTCCCAGCCTCAGAGATATTCAATACCATCTTTCCTTGGTGTAGTACTATAATACACCTGTTATTTAACTATTCTCAGGAACTTTCAAAAGGCATCAACATTAATAGCATGTGGGGGGTTACATTATTAGTCACTCTCCAGGACATAGGGCGCAGCCTCTAGAATAAACCCCAAGCTCCAATCAATACCACATTCCCAAGCATGGGTCCCACAAATGTCCTCCCGCCAGTGTATAATTCTTTGTTTCTTCCCAGGGTCACTTCTTAATGTCCTTTCTAGTCAAGAATTCCTGGACTTTGGCAATTTCTGAGTGTTCCTTCTTCTTTCCCAAAACAGTCGTGGTTCAGCATCCTACAGGGGAGAGGTTACCAGCACATCACCCTGTAATGGTTTTGATTCTTCTAGAAAAATTCAAAGGCACAGTAGATCTGTCAGTGGACAAGGGAGAGGTTACTAGCACTTCACCTTGTACTTTTTCCTTACTGTCCAGAAGGCACAGCAGAGCTAGAAGGAGAAATAGGCTAAACATCAATAGGAGAATTCTCCCGAGGTGGAGAAGTCTTTTTGCAGTGAGAATCATGGGTCCAAGCAGTCAACCTTTGGCACTTCACAGCGGAGTTGGTAGTCAGCAGGGCTTAATAAGGGCCTTTTCAGCATGGAGCCAAAGCAGTCTTTTGTTGTTGGATCTTTACATCAATCCAGTTTCCTGGTTCCAAGGAGTGGCAGGGCTGCTAGGGTCTTTGGGTAGCGCTTCCTTACCTATGAGAAAAGAAACCTAACACATTTCATTAGTGCCTGGCGGTGTTTTGCAAACCTTATTGCTGCATGGGCAAATTCAAGCCCTCCTTTTCCTGGTTGTTAGCCAAGTCTTAACTGTGAGCAGTGTCCTTGAATGAAGTCAGTGTCTTATCTATAGCCTGAGCTTGCGAGCTAATTATTTTTTTTCCCGTTAACTCATTCTGTTCTTTGTCCTTTTTCCTTTCTTGGCTTCTTTTAACCTGCAAAGGAAACTTCCACTTTTCACTTATAGTCCTTTTTCCCAACAATGAACACATAAACATTGTCATTATACAGTACATTAGTCTTATTATTCAATATATGCCACACACACCCTTTTACTAAAATAACCTTATTACAGAGCTTTGGAGCAACAAGCTAGAACAAGCACACCCACTTTGCGGAGTTCGTTTAATTCAACCTCTAGTCCAATAGCTTCCCACCATCCCCAGCCCTCTGGCTAGAAATCTGAGGTAGCCAGAAGGATCCCATGTACAATATGGGGAGTGGGTTAACTTTTCATGTCTTTGCTTCCAAAGACTGTTGGTATGCAAATTTTAACAACAATTTTTGCAATTAACAATTTGGCCAATGAAGTTTCTTTTTCTTACTTAAGGAAATGCATTAGACTTTTAGTATATCACATTCTCCTGATTTATCCAAACACTTTGTATTCCAAGTTGAACAAGACAAGTATCTGCATTTTAATTTAACCTTTTTGTTTGATTTTAAACTAGACTATTCTATAAAATATTAAACACAACAATTCCGGCCACAGGACAAACACTACAAGACAGAACATAGAACACAAGACATAATTCCTATTGTGCCAGCAAATGCATGGTACGCTGAATGCTGTTCATCTGGCATCAGTTTTCTCTGGTTATCTGAAAGACAAAAAACAGGTCTACCTGTCATAACTTAGTCCCAGATTTGGACCTTAGCGTCCAAAATATGGGGGTTAGCATGAAAACCTCCAAGCTTAGTTACCAGCTTGGACCTGGTACTGCTGCCACCACCCAAAAAATTAGAGGGTTTTGGGGCACTCTGGTCCCCCCAAAAAACCTTCCCTGGGGACCCCAAGACCCAAATCCCTTGAGTCTCACAACAAAGGGAAATAATCCTTTTTCCCTTTCCCCCCTCCAAGTGCTCCTGGAGAGCTACACAGAAGCAACCTCCGTGAATCTAAGTAGAGGGACTCCACCCTCCCCGTTCCCAGTCCTGGAAAACAGAATTACTTCCCTCTTCACCCAGAGGGAATGCAAAGTCAGACTAGTAAATCTAACACACACAGATCTCCCTCTGACTTCTTCCTCCCACCAATTCCCTGGTGAGCTGCAGACCCAATTCCCTGGAGTTTCCTCACTAAAGAAAAACTCCAACAGGTCTTAAAAGAAAGTTTATATAAAAAAGAAAGAAAAATACAATACAAATGGTCTCTTTGTATTAAGGTGACAAATACAGGGTCAATTGCTTAAAAGAAATACGAATAAACAGCCTTATTCAAAAAAGAACACAATTTAAAGCACTCCAGCAACTACAGACATGTAAATACAAAAGAAAAAACCAACTTTGTACTCACAACTTGGAAACAGAAGATTAGAAAGCAGGAAATAGAAATCCTTCTCATAGCTGAGAGCAGAGGCAGACAGAAGACAAAGAACTCAGCACAAACTTTCCTCCACCCAGAGTTGAAAAAATCCGGTTTCCTGATTGGTCCTCTGGTCAGGTGCTTCAGGTTACTTTTTTTCAGGTGAAAGAGACATTAACCCATTAGCTATCTGTTTATGACACGCCCCCCAAATTGCAGACAGTGGGGAAACTCACTTGCGGCGATTTCCTTCTAGAACTTTAAAATAAACAGATTACTACAACATATGCACCTTTACATATGCCACTAAGTATATAACTAACAGACTTCTACATTTTAAGAACACTTTTTAACTACTAGATTCTGGGAAACTCTCACGGGAGAGTGCATCTGCTACTTTGTTAGAAACTCCTGTGATGTGCTGAATTTCAAAATCAAAATCTTGGAGAGCTAAACTCCAACGAAGAAGTTTCTTGTTGTTCCCCTTGGCAGTATGAAGCCACTTTAGTGCAGCATGGTCAGTTTGTAGTTGGAACCGCCGTCCCCAAACATATGGGCGTAGCTTTTCCAGGGTGTACACAATGGCATAGCATTCCTTTTCACTGACTGACCAGTGACTTTCCCTCTCAGACAGTTTCTTGCTGAGAAACACGACAGGATGGAAATTGTGATCCGTTGCTTCCTGCATGAGAACTGCTCCTATACCACGCTCAGATGCATCCGTGGTTACCAGGAATGGCTTGTCAAAATCCGGGGCCCTGAGCACAGGGTCAGACATGAGCGTTGCCTTCAGTTGGGTAAAGGCCTTTTGACACTCATCAGTCCACTTAACTGCATTTGGCTGGATCTTTTTGGTCAGGTCGGTCAGTGGGGCAGCGATTTGGCTGTAGTATGGTACAAATCGCCTGTAGTATCCGGCCAAGCCTAAGAAGGATTGGACCTGCTTCTTGGACCGTGGGACAGGCCACTTTTGGATAGCATCCACCTTGGCCTGTAGGGGGTTTATGGTTCCTCGACCCACCTGGTGCCCCAGGTAAGTCACTCTGTTTTGGCCTATTTGACACTTCTTGGCCTTAATAGTTAGTTCGGCCTGCCTGAGGCGCTCAAAGACCTTTTTCAGGTGTAGTAGGTGTTCGGGCCAGGAGTCTGAAAAAATGGCCACATCATCGAGGTAGGCAACTGCATAATCTCCCAGTCCTGCTAGTAGACCATCTACCAGCCTCTGGAAAGTGGCGGGTGCATTTCGAAGGCCGAAAGGAAGGACATTAAATTCATACACCCCCGCATGGGTGACGAATGCTGACCTCTCCTTGGCAGGTTCATCTAGCGGTACTTGCCAGTACCCCTTGGTTAAGTCTATTGTAGAGATGAACTGGGCACGTCCCAACTTCTCCAATAGCTCATCGGTACGTGGCATTGGATAGTTGTCTGGACGAGTTACCGCATTTAGCTTACGGTAGTCCACGCAAAAGCGTATTTCCCCATCTGGTTTGGGTACCAGAACCACTGGAGATGCCCATGCACTGGTAGATGAGCGGGTTATACCCATCTGTAGCATGTTCTGGATCTCCCGTTCTATAGCAGCTTGGGCATGAGGAGACACCCGGTAGGGTGGGGTTCTAATGGGGTGAACATTACCTGTGTTAATGGAGTGGTATGCCCGTTCAGTCCGTCCTGGGGTGGCTGAGAACAATGGGGTGAAGCTAGTGCACAGCTCCTTGATATGTTGCTGCTGCAGACATTCCAGGGTGGTTGAGAGGTTCACCTCTTCCATGCCACCGTCTTTTTTCCCGTCGTAGTAGACACCGTCAGGCCACTCAGCATTATCTCCCTGGACTGTAAACTGACAAACCTGTAAGTCTCTGGAATAGAAAGGCTTGAGAGAATTAACATGGTACACTCTAGGTTTTAGTGAGGAATTGGGAAATGCTATGAGGTAGTTTACAGTTCCCAGGTGCTCTTGGACCGTGAATGGCCCTTCCCATGATGCTTCCATCTTATGGGCCTGTTGCACCTTCAAGACCATAACCTGGTCTCCTACCTTGAAGGAACGTTCTCTGGCATGTCTGTCATACCAGGCCTTTTGCTCTTCCTGAGCATCCTTTAGGTTTTCTCTGGCAAGGGCTAAAGAGTGTCGGAGGGTGCTTTGTAGGTTGCTTACAAAGTCCAGAATGTTAATTCCTGGAGAAGGCGTAAACCCCTCCCATTGCTGCTTCACCAACTGTAATGGCCCCTTAACCTCGTGACGATACACAAGTTTAAACGGTGCAAACCCTAAACTGGGATGTGGTACAGCCCTGTAGGCAAACAGCAACTGCTGCAACACTAGGTCCCAATTATTGGAGCATTCGTTGATGAATTTATGTATCATGGCCCCCAAAGTTCCATTAAACCTTTCCACCAGGCCATTGGTTTGATGGTGGTACGGGGTGGCAACCAAGTGATTCACCCCATGAGTTTCCCACAGTTTTTCCATTGTCCCTGCCAGGAAATTAGATCCTGAATCTGTAAGGATGTCGGAGGGTCAACCTACTCTGGCAAAGATGTCTGTTAGGGCCAGGCACACAGTGTTAGCCCTGGTGTTGCCTAGAGCTACTGCTTCCGGCCATTGGGTAGCAAGGTCCACTAAAGTCAGTACGTACTGCTTTCCTCTGGGTGTCTTTTTTGGGAAAGGACCCAGAATATCCACAGCTACTCGCTGAAATGGGACCTCAATTATGGGGAGTGGCTGGAGAGGGGCCTTGACCTGGTCTTGGGGTTTTCCCACTCTTTGGCATACCTCACAAGACCGAACATACTTGGCAACGTCCTTGCCCATCCCCTCCCAGTGGAAGGACTTCCCCAACCGGTCCTTGGTTCTGTTCACCCCAGCATGGCCACTGGGATGATCATGGGCTAAGCTTAAGAGCTTCCCCCGGTACTTAGTTGGAATCACCAACTGTTTTTGTGGCTGCCATTCTTCCCGGTGTCCACCAGAAAGAATCTCCTTGTATAAAAGTCCTTGGTCTATAACAAACCGGGATCGATTAGAAGAGCTGAGAGGCGGTGGGGTGCTTCGTGCCGCCGCCCAAGCTTTCTGAAGGCTGTCATCTGCTTCCTGCTCAGTCTGGAACTGTTCCCTTGAGGCTAGGGTCACCAGTTCTTCCTCAGACTGTGGACTTGGGCTTGGTCCCTCTGGAAGCGATGGAGGTGATGGGGTGGTTTCCGTTGCTGGTGAACCGCTGTCCGCTGGTGCACCTGAGGGTATTTCAGGCTCTGGCTGAGCCTTTTGGGTATGGCTGTCTGTTGCTTCTGCCAGTTTTGGCTCGCTGGCGCCCTCTGGCGTTGAGTTTGAAGATGTGGTTGCACTTGCTGGTGCTGGTTGCTGTTCCAGTTCCGGGCCTGAGACTGGAGGTGCTGTGGCTGCTTCAGTGGTTGACATGGAATCCGGGTCCACTACCTCTGTCTGGGTCTCTGGTAACACAGACGGGGCGTCTGTGGACGGCTCAGGAACAGGAATGGGTCTGGAAGCTTGCCTGGTTTGGCTATGTGTAACCATTCCCACTCGCTTGGCCCGCTTCACCTGGTTGGCCAAGTCTTCCCCCAGTAGCATGGGGATAGGATAATTGTCATAGACTGCAAAAATCCACATTCCTGACCAGCCTTTGTACTGGACAGGCAGTTCAGCTGTAGGCAAGTCTACAGCTTGTGACATGAGGGGGTAAATTGTCACTTTGGTCTTTGGGTTGATGAATTTGGGGTCTACGAAGGATTGGTGGATAGCTGACACTTGTGCCCCCGTGTCTCTTCACGCAGTAACCTTCTTTCCGCCCACTCTCAAATTTTCCCTTCGCTCCAAGGGTATTTGAGAGGCATCCGGGCCTGGGGATCTTTGGTGTGATGGTGGTGTAATGAATTGCACTCGCATGGTGTTCTTGGGACAGTTGGCCTTGATATGTCCCATTTCATTACACTTAAAGCATCTTCCATCTGATGGATCACTGGGCCGAGGTGAGTTACTGGAGACTGGTGAGGTGGAAGAATAGGGCATCTGTGGCTTTACTTGGGTTGTATGTGGGGTCTTTGGCTGTCCTCGGTTGTAGGGTTTATGGTCGGTGTGCCCCCTGGAGTATTCGTTCCCCTTGACCGTAGCTTTCTTGCTTTCTGCCACTTCCATCCATTTGGCTCCAATCTCCCCCGCCTCAGCGAGATTTTTGGGTTTTCCATCTTGTATGTACCGTGTGATGTCCTCAGGAACACCATCCAAGAACTGCTCCATTTGTATGAGGAGGTGCAGTTCTTCCAAGGTTTTAACATTGTGTCCTGATATCCAGGCCTCATAATTTTTCCCAACATAGTAGGCGTGTTTGGGAAATGACACCTCTGGTTTCCACTTTTGGGTTCTGAAACGCCGACGGGCATGATCCGGGGTTATCCCCATTCTGTATCTGGCCTTGGTTTGAAAAAGTTTATAGTCATTCATTTGCTGCTTAGGCATTTCAGCTGCCACCTCTGCTAAAGGTCCACTGAGTTGTGGCCTCAATTCTACCATGTACTGGTCTTCAGGGATGCTGTACCCAAGATAGGCTCTTTCAAAATTTTCCAAGAAGGCCTCGGTGTCATCACCTGCCTTGTAGGTGGGAAATTTCCTGTGATGTGGAACCATAATTGGCGAAGGGTTGTTAGGATTGGCTGGCGCATGCAGCCCAGCTTGCGCTAAGTCCAGTTCATGTTTTCTCTGTTTTTCCTTCTCTTCACTTTCTTTTTGTTGTTTTTCCATTTCTCGGCGGTGGGCCATGTCTTCTTCTTCTTGTTTCCTTCGATGTGCCACCTCTTCTTCTTCTTATTGTTTCCTTCTGTGGGCCACCTCTTCTTCTTCTAGTTTTCTTTTGTGTGCTGCCTCTTTGGCTGCCTGTTCTCTTTTGTAGGCTGCCAGTTTGATGCTTTCCTCCTTTTCTTTCAGCTCCACCTCTTTTTGTCTTTTTTCCAGTTCCTGTTTGTTTTTTTCCATCTCTCGCCTGTGCTCGGCATCTTTGATTTGTTCTTCGGCCACCATTTTTGCCTTAGAAGTCATGGTTCCTGTTTTCTTGTGTTGGGGTGCCCTCCGGTGTTTATTGTCTGAACTGCAGGCTCTGTTGGCTCCTGGGGTTTGCCTAGCAACAGTGCCTTTTTCCCTTTCTTTCTCTAGCTAATGTTCAATGTAAAGTAAACCAGAAAAACCACTTTATTTGCATGTATATAGTGCTGGAACTTGCCACCTAATGGGAGTGCTATTGTCACAAAAGACCTGTTTGTCACAGCTTAATGGTTCCTTGCTTAATATGCAAGCCAAAAACTGCCAGAGAGAGCAGAAAAAAAAATCTCTCTGGTTCCTTTGAAAACCAAACCCTCTCTGCTAAAAAGCCCCTAGCAGAGAAAAGAAAAATATAATATTCCTACTGGCTTCTGGATTCTATCTTTCCCACTACACTGACACTCATGTCAAAACCTAGTCCCAGATTTGGACCTTAGCATCCAAAATATGGGGGCTAGCGTGAAAGCCTCCAAGCTTAGTTACCAGCTTGGACCTGGTACTGCTGCCACCACCCAAAAAATTAGAGGGTTTTGGGGCACTCTGGTCCCCCCAAAAACCTTCCCTGGGGACCCCAAGACCCAAATCCCTTGAGTCTCACAACAAAGGGAAATAATCCTTTTTCCCTTCCCCCCTCCAAGTGCTCCTGGAGAGCTACACAGAAGCAACCTCCGTGAATCTAAGTAGAGGGACTCCACCCTCCCCGTTCCCAGTCCGGGAAAACAGAATTACTTCCCTCTTCACCCAGAGGGAATGCCAAGTCAGACTAGTAAATCTAACACACACAGATCTCCCTCTGACTTCTTCCTCCCACCAATTCCCTGGTGAGCTGCAGACCCAATTCCCTGGAGTTCCTCACTAAAGAAAAACTCCAACAGGTCTTAAAAGAAAGTTTTATATAAAAAAGAAAGAAAAATACAAACAAATGGTCTCTTTGTATTAAGGTGACAAATACAGGGTCAATTGCTTAAAAGAAATATGAATAAACAGCCTTATTCAAAAGGAACACAATTTAAAGCACTCCAGCATCTATAGACATGTAAATACAAAAGAAAAAACCAACTTTGTACTCACAACTTGGAAACAGAAGATTAGAAAGCAGGAAATAGAAATCCTTCTCATAGCTGAGAGAGAGGCAGACAGAAGACAAAGAACTCAGGCACAAACTTTCCTCCACCCAGAGTTGAAAAAATCCGGTTTCCTGATTGGTCCTCTGGTCAGGTGCTTCAGGTTACTTTTTTTTCAGGTGAAAGAGACATTAACCCTTAGCTATCTGTTTATGACATACCCCTTCTGGGCAGACAATCATCGCTTAAAATATACAAATACCCTTGTTGACTTCAGGCAAAACAGAGGAATTACCCCATATTTTGTTGTAGTTGTTTCATAGGCAGCCCAGGTTTTCAATTACATAATACTGTATACATTCTTCAGCTAATTTAACTGAAATGTTCATAGCCAAACCAAATGATTGCAATCCACTAATTTCTTTGCCTGAATTTGTTTACAAACATTTCACAGACACCAAGAACTTTCTTCTTTAGCATTTTTACAAAGTTCAACTGCTGTTCCCTCCAGCAACTACAGAGTTAACTTCTCACTCTCCCTTAAATCACTTGCTTGTCTCCCAACAGCCACTTTTATCAACTTAACTCACCATTCCAAGTAAGTCCTGGGTATTTGAAATCCCCATGCTTACACTTACTGACTCCTTCCTTCCACTACATTCTTTAAGTTTTCCAATCTGTTTTCCAATCTCTCTGTCTGTTGCCTGCCCGCCTGCGCCCGATCCTGCTTTTCTTACTGAACCATCCCTTCCATGGGCACCAACTTGTTCCACTACCAGTTTAGCTAGGAGGGTGGGCTTCTCATCTAGCCCCCACCCCTCCTGGTCTCTTCCCTTAAACATTCTAACTCACAAGACTACCTGAGTCCATCGTGAGGCTTGTCACCTAGACAAAAACATATGGCCTATTGGGCAAAGGCCATTTACTGAACATACAATCCAACCCCCTTTAGAGGGTTTACTCAGAGACCCATCCATCTGTCTGCTGACACTTAAACAGAAAAGAGAATTACACAGAGCAGAGGAACTTACAGTCTAAGCCAGGTTTTCCAACTTCTATGCACTGACCGCTACAGAGGACGGGACAGAAGGATCTCAATTCGACCTCAGAGCTTCCTCGCACGCATGGCTTCCACTCTGAGGAATTACGAACGAGAGGTTCAGTTCCGCCCACACTCCTAACGCCCAAATGAACAGAGCAGAAAAATAATAGTAACCGGTTAAACAGAACAGAACCAGAACCATACACCGTTTCCTTATCCTATTAGGACTCACTTTTACTCATGCAGTTATCAACATATAACACCCACAGTACCAAGCAAAGCAAACATAAAATAACAAGGGTAAAACAAATAGATGGTGTAAATTCTGCAGGGCTCCCCCATTCTTAATTGCTCACCAAACTGTGACAAATTTCTGTTACCAATCTGTCCCTCGTGTCAGGTGATCAGGCTGACACTACAGGATCGTCGGGGGAAGATAAAGAAAACACACCATATAACTGAATTTTAAAGCTCCATTAATAAAATAATAAAACAACAACGGAGAGTGTTGGGAACGCTCCCACATCACTCAGGAAAACATTTATGCCCCAAACCCAAAGCCCCTTTCATACTCACACACATATGTCCAGACTGGCCACTTCTGTGTATAATGTTCAGAGAAGGGGGAGAGGTGGACAGGAGATTATCCTATATACAGCTTGTTCAGAATTTCCAATATGCTTCCGCTCTTGGGAGGGCTGTTCTCTTACACCCTGGAATCTCCTGTGGCGTCTCTTTCAGAGATTCCAGTCCAGGTTGGCTGCCTCTGGCTTCTTTGGTGTCACCAAGCCACACCGGCTCTGGGGTCACAAAGGCACACTGTTGGATCTTACTGGACAATTAAGTTTTGCAAATGTAATCTCAGTTCTGTAACTTATATTGCCTTTGGTTCGCCTCTGTCAATTTTCCTTTTTCCACAGCCAGCTGGAGCCAAAAGCAGTTTTTCTTTGTACTTAGCATAGTCTGCGTTGATTCTTGACCGTGAACGCAGAGCAACTTTCTCTTGATCCCTGGGCGAAGCTGAATTTCAAATTAACCCGTTCCTTTCCTCAATAGACAAATTTGTTCACGCTGTGTCCAGGTTTTTTGGTGATTAAATGCTCCTCTTAGATGTATGATCTTATCTAGATTGAAGTACCTTCTAGTGGGCATTGTTTAGTGGATTTTCACGCGTGTAAATATTCCAATTCTCTAAATACCGGCAAGTTGATGAAGCATAATGTACGTACACGTAATATGCTGGGGTACCCTTAGGGGGTGAGGTGGAATGTTTAGACTGTCCCCCCACCCATTTTCCACTTACACACACAGGGAGGTGCCCTGTCCGCGCTAGCGGCTCATAAACTAAGGATCTCTCCCTACAGGGTACTCACACAGGAGAGGCTAACAAGGACGCCACGACCCTCCTACACCTCCCTTCAGCAAAGAACGTCGGCTAGTCTCTGGGAGACGGCGCCGCTTACTCTGATTGCATCCAGTGAGATGATCAGACTGTCAGCAGCCCACATGGAAAGGAAAGGGGGAGGGAAGATGGATACACACACTCCTAGACCCAGGTAGCTTCCTCACCGGACGATGCCAGGACGAGTCAGCCCACCATGGGTCAGACCTCCTAAAGATCCACTAGTTACCAGGCTTGCGTTAGAGTAGTCCTGGTCATGAGCTTTTGCTTCACAGGGTACTCTGGGCGTCTTCCGGTCATTCACTGGCCCCCAGTACCATTCTGCATCTGATCTTGCTTTTTAGCTACAACAGGGAGACAGTGCACTAGGACATAGGGTCTCCTTTCTAGACAGGTCCCTCCTTTCTCCCTCCACTATCCCTAACCTGCTTTTGAATCCTTGCACTCCGCCAGACAGGGGAAGAACAGGAGCTACGGTGGGGGATTTTTACAAGAGCTCTCCATACAAACAGCTTCAGAAGCTACCCGTTCGCTGACAAAACAGGAGTAATTGAAGGATCATGTTATAATTAAGTGATCCTTCCAGTGGCCACTTTTTCTGGTCCTCTAGTTGATATTGAGGCCAGTCTACTGTACAGAACCTTTGTAACCTACTTTTGGTCATCGGATCCGATCCAAACACCTTTCAGTTTTCTAGAATGCATTCTAGGGTGGGTACACCATGCCCTCCCCACTTTACTCTGTCCCTGCCCCATGCTACAGGAAGACACTGGGTGTCCCCAGGTCCTAACAGACAAAGTCCAGACAACTGGGCTGTTCCTACCTTATCCAAGGGACCGGTTCCTCACCGTCGCCCGGGACCGGTTTCACACCATCGCCCGCAACTGCTTCTCCACTATTCGAGCGCGTTGCACCATTGTGCCTTCTGGGGTTGCTCACACCGCGTCTCCGCTGAGGCCCCCGGTGAAGTCACTGGTGAGCACTGGGTGTCGGGCGTCGCCGCGATCCGTCGGCCGCCCAGAGGGGTCCAGGCAAGGTTGATTTTAGCCTCGAGCCCACCCAAGGACTCCAAAACTGTTGCAGGCACAGAGGGTGCCCAAGGAAAGCAGCAATGGTTTGTTGCCCAGAGTGCATAGCACCAATGAACACACACCAGGGCAGAGAAGCAAGCAAAGTTTATTTAAGATCTCAAAGCGGTGCAGGGAGTCTGATGCCTCAAATCAAGCACCCCTACACAAGCGGCTTTTCCCTTTTTATAAGTTTTTTTCTCTCTCTCTTCTTTCTCCCCCCCCCCACTTCCTCCCCCTGCAACAGTTACATAAGCGCAGGTGCATTAAGTAATCTTGGCCGCGGCAGCTCATTAGTAAGTTTTCCTTCTGCAAGTTATCTTGTCCTTCTGCTAAAGGTGCACAGGCCTCATTATTTCTGCTTTAGAGCGGTTAGAACTGTTGCAACTGATAACGGCTGTTACACCTGGCCTTTTCGGTCGATTAAAGTTCAAACATGGAGGGACTCTTGTCTGCTGAGGCCTAAAACCAGGAAGGCTCCATACCCTTGTGGCCTTCCGCCCTCCCGAGTTACTTAGGGTTATGCTTAGTGACACCAACAAGTAGGCGGGATGGGGTTGCATCTTGAGGCAAAGGGTTGGGCTGCAGAGAGCACAAGGGCTCCAGCTGGCAGCGCAGGCTCTGGGGTGGGGCCAGGGATGAGAAGGTTGGGGTGCAGGAGGGGGCTCTGGGTTTGCGGGCAGTGCTCAGGGCTGGGGTTGAGGCACAGGTTTACCTAGGGTGGCTCCCAGTCAGTGGCACAGCAGGGCTAAGGCAGGCTGCCTGCCTGCCTGTCCTGGCTCTGCGCTGCACCCGAGAAGTAGCCAGCAGAAGGGGTGCCAGGGACTCTGTGCACTGCTCTCACATGCAGGCACTGCCCCGCCAGCTCCATTGGCCATGGTTCCCGACCAATGGGAGGGTGGAGCTGGTACTTGGGGTGGGGGAAACACACAGAGCCCCATGGCCCCCCTGCCTAGGAGCTGGACCTGCTGGTCCTGGCACTGCGCTGTGACATTTGGGACTAGCCTGCTTTAGACCTGCAGCACTGCCAACTGGACTTTTAACAGCCTGGTTGGCGGTACTGAGTGTAGCTGCCAGGGTCCTTTTTTGACCTAGTGTTCCGGTCAAAAACCGGATGTCTGGCATCCCTATGTATGCTGGGAGTGCGGTCAAGTAGGGAGGGCTGCATCCTCGTGAGCTATGGGCTGCCCTGCTTAGACTAGGCTGCCCAGCACATGCTGGGGCCTCTGGAAGATGTCACTTCAGTACTATGATGTGCTTTTGCTCTGAAACATGACTGTCTAAAAATGGCCTCTCCTTAGCTGGCCTGCTCTCTGTGTGTATTGGAATCAGAGCTGTGACACGAGAAGGGGGAGGATTTGTTGCATTTTGATCCTCTTAACTCTGCAGAGCCAGCTCAGGTACAGGAGGAAGAGCTTGGGTCTATTCTGCATCATCATTGTTATTATTTGTCTTAGCATAGCGCCCAGGAGCCCTAGTCATGGACAAGGATCTGTTGTGCTAGGCACTGTATTAAGTGACTAATCAAATGCAACATTAACAGAATTAATATCATATTGCCTCTATATAAATCCATAGTATATCCATATCTTGAATACTGTATGCAGCTGGATTTGCCTCATCTCAAAAAAGATACATTGGAAATGGAAAAGGTACAAAAAAGGGAAACAAAAAAATTAGGGGTATGGAACGACTTCCATATAAGGAGAGATTAATAAGACTGGGACTTTTCAGCTTGGAAAAGAGATGACTCAGGGGGGATATGATAGAGGTCTATAAAATCATGACTGATGTGAAGAAAATAAATAAGGAAGTGTTATTTAAGTCCCTGGACTCACCATCACAGAACCTCCTGCTGGTGACTTCTGGGAATTAGCTCATTCCAGCTCCAGAGTGCCCTCTGCAGGCCAGTGATCAACCTTACCTGTGGCCCTCCCAGGACCCCAGTGCCCCTTTTACCTGGGGTGCTGCCCCCTGGCAGTAACCCCTCACAGCCTCAGGGTCTCCCCCTCCCAGGGGAACCCCCACCCACTATCCCCACTTCACCTCAGTGTTTGGCTACTGCCAGTCCCCATCTAGCCCCCCACTCACTGGGGCAGACTGCAGTGTAAGCCACTCATCATAGGCAAAGAAGGTTCAGACCTGCTGCCTCTGCCTACCCATGGGCTGCCTCCTGCAACCCAATACCTGAGGGGCCTTACCAGGCTTCAGCCTGGGGTTTTCCTAGGCTGGAGCTCCCAGGGCCTTTCCCCAGCCCTGCTCCACTCTAGGTCCCTTCTTGACACCTTGCAGACAGGCTCTTCTCCCTCTACAGGCAGAGGAAGACTGCCTGGGCTGCTGGCTCACAGCCTTTTATAGGGGCCAGCTGGGCCTGATTGGGGCATGGCCCCAGCTGAGCCTACTTTCTTCCAATCAGCCCAGGCTTCTTGCCCCTGCCACAGCCCTCTCCTGGGCTGTTTCAAGCCTCACAGGGCAGGAGTGGGAATCACTCTGCTACACCTTCTCATAACACAAGAACTAGGGATCACCAAATGAAATTAATGGAGAGCAGGCTTAAAACAACAAAAGGAAGTATTTTTTCACACAATGCAGTCAACCTGTAGAATTCCTTGCTAAGGGATGTTGTGAAGGCCAAGACTATAACAGGGTTTAAAAAAAGAACTGGATACATTCATGAATGGCTATTAGTCAGGATGAGCAGGGATGCAAAACCATGCTCTGAAGTGTCCCTAGCCTCTGTTTGCCAGAAGCTGGGAATGGGTGACAGGGGATGGATCACTTGATGATTATCCGTTCTGTTCAGTCCCTCTGAAGCACCGGGTATTAGCCCCTGTCAGAAGACAGGATATTGGGCTAGACGGACCATTGGTCTGATCCAGTATGGCCATTTTTATGTTCTGATTGCTCATAATCTTAATCAGTTACTACTGTGCCAACTAAGTGCATATGTCATTGAAATTGATCTACAGAACAGTTATTACAGGAAATGATGGATGTGGAGAAAAGCCCAGCTTAACTCTTTGATCCTGGCATTAGTCTGCAGGGTGAGTAGAAGAAAACCTCGGTTTGCTTGCACGGTCAACGCATTTACTATGCCATCTCAGAGAGATGATGGACATGGGCCCCTTTGATGAAATTTAGACAGTCTCTCTTCTCAGAGTCAAAAGCACTTTGAAGACAATAATTCCTGCAGTATGGTTCATTTGATGCAAATTAGTTGCTTTCTGCTGGCTCTGCTCGTGTCTGCTGTAGCTTTGTTTAGAGTTACCATGGAAAATGTAAAGTTCCCAAACGGCTGTCTGCTGGCTTATTACAACCCCTTCCATGCAGGCTGTGCATGGAGCATCTTCCCCATGTCTCCATCAGACGCATCTAAATACGACATTCCATCTTCAGTCTGTAAGCTGCAATAATCGCAGTGAAATTGTTCATACTGATCTTCACTGACCCATAAATGTTATTTGTTTAGATCCCAGACAGATTGGAATTTCTATAGAAGGAGATATAGGGCCTCCTAAACAAACACACCAATGTCAGGCTTCATTACATTCAGTAATGGCTGTCTCAAAGTGGTGGTGCCTGACTAATCTGCTCCGTTGTGCACTCGGCAAACAAGCCTGATGAGTGTTCAACGGCCCAGACACGAGTGACGTTATCTTTGACTTTCCTTAGAAGTTTAAATATTGGACCTGATTCTGATCACACTTGTATTGGCATGATCAAGTTAAGCACCTTTGAGCTAGATGCAGTGTCTCATTTTCATTGAGTTCCTCACTTAATTTTTAACATAAGAACGGCCATACTGGGTCAGACCACAGGTCCACCTAGCCCAGTATCCTGTCTTCGGACAGTGACCAATGCCAGGTGCCCCAGAGGGAATAAACAGAACAGGTAATCACCAAGTGATCCATCCCGTCACCCATTCCCAGCTTCTGGCAAATAGAGGCTAGGGACACCGTCCCTGCCCATCCTAACAGCCATTGATGGACCTAATGGACCTAATTAATTATAAATTAAATAATTATTTAGTTACATTTAATAAGATAAAGAAAAGCCCAGGCCTGGCCCCTATGAAACATTGGCTCAGCCAGGATTATGTCTTGGGAATCGTTCACAGCTGCAATCACAGCACCCAGATTGCAAAGAGGTTGCTGAGCATCTGCATCAGCCCCAGCTGAAGCCAGGGAGGTCCAGCATTTTGAAGGTCATTGCCATTCATTAGAATTTGACCAAGGGATGGATATTTGGACCAATCTGTTCCCATTTGGGTGCCTTCAAGTTTGGTACCTACATCCCTATTTAGGCACCTAAATAAGTGGGCTGATTTTTCAGAGTTGCTAAAATCAGCAGGAATCCAGTGTCTCCAAATAATCAAGCTGCTTCTCAAGGTGCCTAGATCTGGCTTTAGATACTGGACATTAGATACTTTGAAAGCTTTAGCCGTAATTTTTCACCCCAATGCTGGGTTTTAGCTAGTGGGTCTGCCGCGTTCAGCCCCCTTTCTTATATGTCCACTGGGGCTTCGGGTTTAGAGCACCAAATTCATGTACAGCACAGGCAGCTGGATGGCTTCCAACACGAAGCGCAGGTAGTTGGGGCAGGATTCCCTCTTAGCATGGAACAAGCTGAAGATCACAATGGATGAAGTGGCCACAGACCCATTGGACTGGCAGCAAAGGACAAAAACCCTGGAAAAGTGGTTCAGTGTTGCTGCGTGGTGTGTGATTTGCACTCTGTTAGCACCCTTGCTGTGCTGAGCACTGCCTGCACGTATAGAGATGAGGGTCCCTGGAAAAGACCAAGGGTGGAGTGAGAGGGATAAAATATAGAGTCAAGCGTGTCTTGGCTCTTCCCCTTGGGGCCCCTACTTGGCCAGGGCTAATTCCTTGTCGGGGGGGCCTGGAGGAAGGATTTGAAGGAAAGTCGAGTGGCTTTATGGATGAGTTCTTAGAGGACATTATATGCATAAGGACAGCCTAAATCATTTGGAATATAACTATTGTACTTACACTTCAGTGTACGGTCTATAGAGCAGTATAAACACGTCATTGCCTCTATGAAATTTTAGTTTGTACTAACTTTGCTAGTGCTTTTTATGCAGCCTGTTGTAAAACTGGGCAAATATCTAGATGAGTTAATGTATCCCCTGGAAGACCTCTGTGTGCCCCTAGGAGTTCACATCTCCCTGGTTGAGAACCAATGGGCTCCTGGCTGAGAGGAAGTGGTCACCATTGAAGGGAAGGTTAAAAGGTGACTTGAATTCAAGTACCTACACAGGGAGGAGATTTCCAATTGCAGAATGTTCTTCAATGGAGCTGACAAAGGCAGAATGAGAGCCAATGGTTGAAAGCTGAAATTAGAGAGATTCAGACTAGAAATAAGGTGCAATTTTTTAATAGTGAGAGTAATTAACTACTGGAACAACTCACCTAGGGTCATAGTGGATACTTCATCCCCTGAAGCCTTTAAATCAAGACTAAAATACTATCTTTCTAAAAGATCTAAAAGTGATGGGTGTGATGCAGGAATCACTGGGTGAGGGTCTCTCTGACCTGTGCTAGGAGGTCAGACCAAATGGTCACAATGGTCCCTTGGACCTTAAAATCTATGACTGAGACTCCTCCTTGCTATCACAATACAAATAAGAAGCTTTCCTACTATTTGTATTTGCTTATACTAGACAGCTGCCAGGTGAACCCTATCCATAAGGTGCCTCATATACACAGGGGCCAGGTGAATTTAGTCCACATAGTGGCCATTAACACCTGCCAAAATGCTTAGGACCTAGAACTGCCAACTTCCCAGACTGGAAGCTCTCTGGGACAGGGGCCATCTTTGTGTTCTGTGTTTGTACAGTGCCTAGCACTATGGACTCCTGATCCAAGACTGGAGCTCCTAAGTACTACAGCAATACAATCAATCATATTAGTATTTAGGTTTATTGCACTAGTGCCCAGGAGGGTTAGGCTGGAAGCAGGTATCACGGAGTCACCGGGCGATGCTCTGGAACTGCTCCCTACCAAGCCAGACAGGACTCTGGGGAGCCTCCTCTCCCTTGGAGCAGACTCTTTTCAGGGCAAGAAGCTCACACGGCTTCACCTCCTGGGTCTCTCCTGGGAGCATTCAGCATATGCCCCTCCATGAGCTTTCCACAGCGAATCCACCCAGGCGGGATCCTGAGGAAGCCAGAGGGTCCTGCACACACACTCACTTTGCAGTCAGACGTGACTCTCAGCCAGCCAGTAAAACAGAGGTTTATTAGATGACAGGAACATGGTCCAAAACAGAGCTTGTAGGTACTGAGAACGGGACCCTCAGCCGGGTCCATTCGGAGGCCCAGCGAGCCAGACAACCCCGTCTGCCCTCTCTTCTCGTCCCCAGCCAGCTCCAAACTGAAACCCCCTCCAGCCCCTCCTTCTCTACTGAGTTTGTTTCCCAGGCCAGGAGATCACCTGACCTCTTTGTTCTCCCAAACCTTTAGCATCCCCTTGCAGAAGGGAAGGGCCCAGGCCATTTGTTGCCAGGAGACAGAGTGTCAGCCATTTATGCATGCTGGAGACTTAAGAAATGCATAGGGGAAACTGAGGCACCCACATGGTATTCAGAGGAAACATTAAGAACAGTCCCACTTCATCACAGCAGGACCCAACTGTGCTAGCCCCTGTACAAAGCCAGAACAGAAAGACATTCCTTGCCCTAAAAAACTTCCAATCTAAGGACAAGACACCAGATGGATGCTTACAGTGGAGGACAAGGAAACAATGAAACAAATATTGGTAGAACTTTAAAAAAATTGCCAGTTTAAAGCAGCTAATCATGCATTTGTTTTGCATTTGCCAGCCTAGCACAAGTGAAATTGGTTATCCTGGCTGGTTTCTGACCTTGATCTGACCTTCCAAATGCATCACACCTCAAGAGCTAGACAAATACTCTGAATAAAGAACTGGCCTTGACATAAAGAGATTTGCTCTCTGCTGATCTGCATTTAGAGTCTTCTCTCTGCTGATCTGCATTTAGACTCTGATACATATTGCAATTCAATAAAACCTAAAGCTGGAGAAAAAAAACCTGACAATTCTGCGTCAAAATAAAATTACAGGGGCCCACTGCCCTATGCATGGTAATCTTCCTCATTTTGCATCACTGGGTTTCAAAATATTCAATCTCACTCCATGAAACCTGCTGCTCCAGTAATTTCAAAATGCAAATGATAAACAAGTGCTAAGACTTTCAAGAAGAATCATGTTTAAATATGGAACCAGGACTCTGCTCAAATTTAATACATCATCAGTGGCTTTTCTTTCTGCCACATGGTGGGAGTGTTTGTCCAATGATTACAGCACAGTGCCAGGCAGCTCAGCATGACTACTGTCTCACGAGGTCTTTGTGTTAAAAACACACCTGGCCTCTCTGTATGTCTCCCCTTCTGTCAAATGGGACACTAAGTCTCCTGTACCACTCGGGGAGAACGGTAGGCCATTCACTAGAGTCTGAAGAATGTTCAGATCCTTGGAGGAAAGATATGAAACAAAGGCAAAGAGAACACTGAGGTGGCACATGATACGTCTTCAGATATGTAAAAGGTTGTTAAAAAGGATGGTGATCAATGGTTCTCCATGTCCCCCAAGGGCAAGACAAGATGTAATGAGCTTAGGTTGCAATAGGGGAAACTGAGGTTGGAAAAAACTCTGACCATAAGGCTAGTTAAGCACTGAAACAGGTTATCTAGGGAAATGATCATTGGAGGGTTTTAAAAACAAGCTAGACAATCACCTCTCAGGGATGATTTAGGTGTATTTAATCCTGCCTCTGCATGGGGGAAGGACTAGATGACCTCTTGAGGTCCTTTCCAGTCCTACATTTGTATGATTAGATTTGTCAAGCTGTCTGGAGTGGCTCACAGGCGGGGTAATAACTTTCTCTTACCAAGAGAAGTTGGTTCAATAAAAGATCTTACCTCACCCACCTTGTCTCTCTTCCGATCTTGGGCAGACTGTGAAGAAGCAGGGCACAAACCCAGACTGGTTGTGTGTTCTAGACTGAGATTTCACCAACCAAGTATCCCATGTGAACTCCTCAGCCGCTATAACAGTCTTAACGTGACAATCCCCTGGGGGACTCAGATCTAACTTGTCATCCAGGCAAACTTGCCATTGCCATAGATGGGTCCTCACACCCAAAATATCACAATAATATTCAGGTTACTCCCAGTCCCAAAAGACCAGTCACTTACCCCAGGTCAACTGCATTTCCAAGTCTTTATCAAAGAATGCTTGTAGCCAATCCTATACAAAAATGTGCTAAAGATTTATTAGTTAAGAAAAAGAAATGAGAGTTATTTTCAGGCTTAAAGCAGGTAAACATACATGAGTTACAGTCTTAGGTTCTAAAGGTCACAGAGCCTGCATATTATAGAAGCTTCTGTGTATCCTTTAGGGCTAACTGAAGCCAAACAGCTGGGAATCTCTTGCTTATGTTTAGAAGTCTTTGCCTCTCCAAGTTCAAACAGCATAGAGATAAAGTTCCTTCTGGTCAGGCATTTTTATTCCTTTTCCCCAGAGTTCAAACTAATTGACAAGTGTTTGTGCATATCTCCTCTTCGTGGGTGTAAGAGGAACAATCAACAAAGTTTTGTCCACAGCTGTTCCACAATGGCTTGTCTGATGGCTGTTGGACAGGAGATGACACCTCTTGTGGTAAACTAGTATCTCACACTTGGTAATCTTCTCTCCTGACTGAGGGTTTCCAGTTTCATTGCAAATACTTTCATAGTTACAGAGCAAATACTTACATATTACCTTACAACATGGGATACAGATAAGTGAAATTAGTGCAGGCAGCAACTTACAAGCACTTCATACAATCCAAACGCTAAACACACCTCTATAAACCTAATACCTATTTAACAATACTAACACAGATAAGCCAGACTGGTTTCCAGCTGTGCATTTGGTGCTTAGGGGCCTTGGAATGAGCTGGCACCTGGTTTGCCAGCATCACAGGAATGTGGTGCTTTGGGTCAGGAAGTGTCTTTTTGTAGTGTTTGTACAGCCCCTGGCACAGCAGTGGGAGAGATAGCTTAGTGCAGGGATAGGCAACCTATGGCAGGCGTGCCGAATGTGGCACACGAGCTGATTTTCAGAGGCACTCACACTGCTAGGATCCTGGACACCGGTCCGGGGGTCTCTGCATTTTAATTTAATTTTAAATGAAGCTTCTTAAACATTTTCAAATCTTTGTTTACTTTACATACAACAATAGTTTTGTTCTATATTATAGACTTATAGAAAGAGATGACCTAAAAATGTTAAAATTTATCAGACACACAAAACCTTAAATTAGAGTGAATAAATGAAGACTTGGCACACCGCTACAGAAAGGTTGCTGACCCCTGACTTAGCGGTTTGCGCTATTAGCCTACTAAGCCTAGCATTGCAAGTTCAATCCTTGAGGGGGCCACTTAGGGGTCTGGGGCAAAAACTGGGGACTGGTCCTACTTTGAGCAGGGGGTTGGACTAGATGATCTCCTGAGGTCCCTTCCAACCCTGATATTCTATGACTAGGGATCCTAGGTGCTACAATACTACAAATAAATATATACATTTTTTTTTCAGTGGAGAAAAAAAAAGTAGAAAAGGGAAAGATCATACTTCCTCCAGTTTAAGTTCTTTATCTTTTTCCCTTCCCTCTTTTTTTTTCCAATGGAGAAAAAGGAGAAAATAGAAAGGGGAAGGGAGGAAAACAAGAATTAAAAAAAAAAATCTAGATTTGTCAGGTTTCAAAAACCAAAATGGAAAATACAATTAAAAATGGAACAAAAATTGGGAAATTTTAAAACTAAACCAGTGGCTGTCAAGAAGCTGTCAAAATGTGACATTTTCCCACAAAAAAACACCATTTTTTGGTGGGAACATTTTCCTAATAAAAGATGTCACACACATACCCATCTCTTGCTCCAGTGCCATACCCTGCCCACAAGGGGGCAAGCCCTGGTGAAAACTGGGGCTTAGGCTGTAGATGGGGGATTTTTTTGGTGAGCATCAGAGGGGGAATCTTCATATTTTATATGAAGGTTCGATAACAGTACCCTCAGTGGTGGGTTCAGTACCAGGTTCTTGGATGAAATGCCCCAGCCTGTGTTATCCGGAGATCAGACTAGATGACATAAACCGAGTCCCTTCTGTCTTTAAAATCTGTGAAGGGGAGTGAGGGGCTGGGTCAGCTCTGAAATCCCACTTCCTCTGCCTAGCTGAGCACTCCCTATGACTGTTCTTCGCAGGGGTGCTTGAGAGGCTTCAATTTAACAAAGAAATTGATATGTACCAGGCTTGTTCTCCCAAGGGGAGTCTCTGACACGCTTCAAACCAAATGCACTGCTTCAAGTAGAATAAACAAACAGATTTATTTACAAAGACAGATTTTAAGTAATTATAAGTCAAAACATAAGTCAGATTTGGTCAAATAAAATAAAAGCAAAATGCATCCTAAACAGATCTTAACACTGTCAATGTCCTTACAAACTTAGATGCCTCTCACCACAGGCTGGCTGGCTGCCCTTTCAGCCAGGCTCTCCTCTTTGATCAGTGCTTCAGTCGCTTAGTGGTGATCTCTGTAGATGTAGTTGGAATAGAGAGGAAGAGCATGGCAAATGTCTCTCCCTTTTATCAAATCCAGGGCCCTCCTCCATTCCCAGCATGCTTGGCCCCTGTCCCCAGCAGCCCAGCCCAGGCAGGGAGCGAGCCCTGCCCGACTACCAGGAAGAGCAGCCAAACGAGCAGGGGAAACACACAGGGAAAGGACTGAGCTGCCCTTTCCCCCACCCCACACGTAACGTGGGGCAGGGAGAGCAGGGAGGGTTAGATACGGGGCAAGAGTCCCAGGGGTGTTCAGGGGCTGAGGAGCAGGGGGGATTGGATAGAGGATGAGTGTCCATGGGGATGGTCAGGGGGCAGATAGCAGAGGTGTTTTGGATAGGATGAGGGAGTCCCAGGGGGCAGTCGGGTGGGGTGGAGGTTCTGGGGGGCTGGATAGGGGGCAGGGGCCAGGCCACACCTTGCTGTTTGGGGAGGCATAGCCTCCCCAGCCTTCCCTACCCTACCCGGCCCTTCATACAATTTCTGTACCCGATGTTGCCCTAGGGCCAAAAAGTTCGCCCATTCCTGTCTTGGATTCTCACTGTGCTTACAAAATGGTTTTATGTAAATTATTTTAGAAAAATTAAATACAGGAGTCAATGAATAATTTTCATTTCAAAAATTAAGGAAATAAAGGTCAAGTGTGTGAAAAATGCAGGCCAGAGCTCCATTTTAAGAGAAAGCAGAGCAGACTGTTTTGTCTGTCATACAAAATTATGCATAGCTCTAAATCATACACACCATATGCTCCTTTGTAGGAGGATTTTAAAAAATATATAGGTCAAAGGATCTGCTCCTGCTCTCATTGAAGTCAATGGCAAAACTCCTTTTGACTTCAGTGGTAGAGGATTAAGCTCAAAGTGCATCCTACTTGGATATGGGCTGTTAGTTCTAGACAAGGGACTACATGCTAGTCTGAGTAGCCAGGCCAATCAGTGCCCACAGGCATTGCTTGCTGTGTGGATAAGCTTAAAACTGTTGCCTCCCTTGATGCATTCTGTGGCCAGCTTTGGGCTATAGCCTCCAGGGATACAAAGCCAGCACCTTTGTAAATGCCACCTTGACACTAAATAAAATTAAAAGCAGAATTGGAGAGGACTGGATTTGATTATGTTAAAAGCATCTTGTAAATTAAACACACTGACAAAGTGTGTTTTGTCCCCCTCAAGTGGCTGGTCCACTAGAAGATAATAGCTTACTATTGCTATCATCTAAAAAAGGGGTAGATGCTTGTGCTTAAAGGTCCTAAAGTTGAAACCCCGCTGATGATGCAGGTGATGGTGGTGAGGATCCTAACTTAAAATCTGTATCAGCCTCAACACATGTATTGCAATTTTTCTCGGAGCCATTACAACTAAGTTGTGGGCAGTATAATGACATTTTGCACTCTGAAAGCATCTTTCATCTGCGGATTACACAACGTTTTACAAAATTTTGCTAATTACATCTCACAATATTTCTGTTCGGCCCCCCCATTTGACAGATGGAGAAACTGAGGCACAGATGGATTCATTCCATGGCAATGTCGTTAAATCATTGCCAGCTCGAGAATAAAACTCATCTGTTGATATCTGGACTACAGACCAATCTCCTTCTAGAAAAATAAAAGATGAGGGCGGGGGGACCATCACCTACTAAAGAGGGCAGATGGGAGGTTGAGAAACTCTATACCTCAAAATAGCACCCTGGAACCCCCATATTCACTACTGTAATAAGATTATGATATGATTTGTACAATGCATGCCTTGTGAGGTATCATTTAAAAAGTCTTGATCTGTTGAACACCTATATCCCGTTGAATTGTCTGTATTATCATTGTATGTGAAGTTATGAAGTATTGCTATATATTTGTTACTGAAATATGTGGTAAATGGGAAACGCCCACCACTAGCTTTTCAACAACAAAGGAACAACTGACAAGACAGATTTATATCTAGATTGGCCAGACAGGTGTTGATGTTCCATTAAGGGATCTCCATGCTCCCAATGGCCATCCCAGAGACTCCTCAGAGGCAGGAGCGGCGCCAGGGTTTCTGGCGCCCTAGGCAGAATTCGGGGGGCAGCATTTTGTGTGCTCCCCACGGGGTGCGCGGGAGCTTCCAGTTCCACTCCCATGGCACCGTTGAAGAAGGACCCTCCGCCAAAATGCCACAGGCGACAACGGCAGTCATTGAGCTGCTCAATTGCCTGCCACTGTTTTCCGCGGCATGTCAGCAGAAGGTCCTTCTTCGGCGGCGCGACAGGAGCGGAACCCGAAGCTCCCGTGTGCCCCATGGAGAGCGCACAAAATGCCGCCCCCCGAATCCTGGCGCCCTAGGGTCACCTAATGGAAGCGCCAGCCCTGCTCAGA
This sequence comes from Gopherus flavomarginatus, assembly GCF_025201925.1. NCBI lineage: Eukaryota > Metazoa > Chordata > Testudines > Testudinidae > Gopherus > Gopherus flavomarginatus. The sequence continues at coordinate 152,296,415 of NC_066621.1, forward strand.
GGGCATGTACATGATGGAGGCAGCCTAACTCATGTGACACAGCAAGGATTTTCAAGCAGCTGGAGGAAAGTATAAAAGAGCGACAGTGATATCACCACTTGGCCTCTCTCCTCCCTCATCTCTGCACCTGGAGGATTGTCTGGAAGACAAAGATTTTGAATGGGGGAGATTGGTCCTAGGCTGAGAGGGAATTCAACCTGTGTAATAAGAACTGTACATTGCCTGGAACATCCAGTGGGATGAGAAAAGCTGTTTGATTCAAATCTTGCTTACTCTGTTAGAAGCAATCTAAATTCTAACTTTATTTTTATTTCTTATGTAACCAACTTTGACCTCTGTGCCTAACCCTCAACATCTATGTTTTCGTATTTAATAAACTTATTTCAATGTTTTATCCTTACCAGTGAATCTGTCTAACGTGCTCGTGGAATCTGCTCAGATTACTAGGCTGGTCCATGCCCACTTTCCTTAGACAAAGTGGTGAATAGACTGCAAGTAGCAGAAAAAGGGAGGGGCTATGAAAGTCAGTTGAGAATGAAGGATCTGGAGATAAAGGACAATGAGCAAGAAACTGAGGCCCGGAAATAAGCTGAGACGTTAGCACGTCAGCAGGCCCTAGAGCTGAAAGCCAAAGAAACTGAAGCCCAGAAACTAGCCAGGGAGGAGAACTGAAGGGGTGCAATGGTCCCAGAGGTGCAGAGGGGTGGTGTACCGGGGCTGAGAGCACTTTCCTCATATTACAGAGGGGGAAGCTGAGGCACAGAGGGGCAACGTGGGAAGTGTCCCTCCATGTCTCTGAGATGGCTGGGTGAGGATGTCCCGGGCAGGGGGTTGTGCCCCTCACGTTCCTGCAGGGGAGTGGGTGAGGATGCCCCTTGGTGGGGGCGCTGTGCCCCCCCCCCAATGCTCCTGCAGAGGACAGGGTGCTGATGTCCCTGGGTGGAGTGGGGGGATTGTGCCCCCTATATCCCTGCAGAGGGCTGGGTGCTGATGTCCCTGGGTGGAGTGGGGGGACTGTGCCCCCTATATCCCTGCAGAGGGCTGGGTGCTGATGTCCCTGGGTGGAGTGGGGGGACTGTGCCCCCTATATCCCTGCAGAGGGCTGGGTGCTGATGGCCCTGGGTGGAGTGGGGGGACTGTGCCCCCTATATCCCTGCAGAGGGCTGGGTGCTGATGTCCCTGGGTGGAGTGGGGGGACTGTGCCCCCTATATCCCTGCAGAGGGCTGGGTGCTGATGTCCCTGGGTGGAGTGGGGGGACTGTGCCCCCTATATCCCTGCAGAGGGCTGGGTGCTGATGTCCCTGGGTGGAGTGGGGAGACTGTGCCCCCTATATCCCTGCAGAGGGCTGGGTGCAGTTGTCCCTGGGTGGAGTGGGGGGACTGTGCCCCCTATATTCCTGCAGAGGACAGGGTGCTGATGGCCCTGGGTGGAGTGGGGGGACTGTGCCCCCTATATCCCTGCAGAGGGCTGGGTGCTGATGTCCCTGGGTGGAGTGGGGGGACTGTGCCCCCCATAGCCCTGCAGAAGGCTGGGTGCTGATGGCCCTGGGTGGAGTGGGGGGACTGTGCCCCCTATATCCCTGCAGAGGGCTGGGTGCTGATGGCCCTGGGTGGAGTGGGGGGACTGTGCCCCCTATATCCCTGCAGAGGGCTGGGTGCTGATGTCCCTGGGTGGAGTGGGGGGACTGTGCCCCCTATATCCCTGCAGAGGGCTGGGTGCAGTTGTCCCTGGGTGGAGTGGGGGGACTGTGCCCCCTATATTCCTGCAGAGGACAGGGTGCTGATGGCCCTGGGTGGAGTGGGGGGACTGTGCCCCCTATATCCCTGCAGAGGGCTGGGTGCTGATGTCCCTGGGTGGAGTGGGGGGACTGTGCCCCCCATAGCCCTGCAGAGGGCTGGGTGCTGATGTCCCTGGGTGGAGTGGGGGGACTGTGCCCCCTATATCCCTGCAGAGGGCTGGGTGCAGTTGTCCCTGGGTGGAGTGGGGGGACTGTGCCCCCTATATCCCTGCAGAGGGCTGGGTGCAGTTGTCCCTGGGTGGAGTGGGGGGACTGTGCCCCCCTTAGCCCTGCATGGGGCTGACAGGGACGCATCGCGCAGGCGCAGCCCCGGCGCGCTCCGCCAGGGGTCGCTGTGGAGCGCGCTTTGCTCAGACGGCGGGACGAAGGGACAGGGGCGGTGCCGGCGGTTCCTCAGTGCGCCTGCGCTGCTGCATCCCCGGGCCCGGCCTCGGCCGCGATCCGGCCCGGCATCCCCCGCGCGCCTGCTGCCCCGCGGCCGCTCTCGCCGCCATGGCCTTCACCTTCGCCGCCTTCTGCTACATGCTGGCGCTGCTGCTCACCGCCGCCCTCATCTTCTTCGCCATCTGGCATGTGAGTGCCGGGCCGGGGCGGCCCCTGCCCGCGGGGAGCCCGGGCACCGTTTGTTGCCTCCCGTTGTGGGGGGGCGGCCCCGGTGTGTGTGTGAGAGAGAGAGCGAGCTGCAGAGCGCCCCCTCCCCCGTCTCCAGACCTGCGCTCACAGGGGGGGGCAGGTCTAACCGCCCACTATTGCAGACCCCCCCGAGCCATCCCCCATGCTCACGGGGGGGGCAGATCTAACCGCCCACTATTGCTGACCCCCCCGAGCCATCCCCCATGCTCACGGGGGGGGCAGATCTAACCGCCCACTATGGCAGCCCCCCCCGAGCCATCCCCCATGCTCACGGGGGGGGGGCAGATCTAACCGCCCACTATTGCAGACCCCCCCGAGCCATCCCCCATGCTCACGGGGGGGGGCAGATCTAACCGCCCCCTATGGCAGCCCCCCCCCGAGCCATCCCCCATGCTCACGGGGGGGGCAGATCTAACCGCCCACTATTGCAGACCCCCCCGAGCCATCCCCCATGCTCACGGGGGGGGCAGATCTAACCGCCCCCTATTGCTGCCCCCCCCGAGCCATCCCCCATGCTCACGGGGGGGGGGGCAGGTCTAACCGCCCACTATTGCTGCCCCCCCCCGAGCCATCCCCCATGGTCACGGGGGGGGGGCAGGTCTAACCGCCCCCTATTGCTGCCCCCCCCCCGAGCCATCCCAGTTCCACAGGGGTGGAAGGGGCAGAGATTTAACTGCCCCCCTGTTGTATCCCCCCCAGCCATCTCCCCTCTCACATTCATAGGGTGGGGACAGAGATGTAATGGCCCCACATTCTTATTCCTCTGAGGCATCTCCCTCCACTCAGGTGGGGGCAGAGATGTAACTTTAATTGATCCCCCCTCCTCCCTCAATCTCCACCCTCTTCACTGCTAGGGGTGGGGACAGAGATTGACCTGCCCCTATTTCTGACGTCCCAGAGCCCTCTTTACATCCCCATGTGCTCACAGGGATGGGGGCAGAAATCCAACTCCCCTCCCCAGCCATCTGTACATCTTCGGGATTCACAGGGGTGTGGGCAGAGATCTAACCACCTTCCCTCTGCCCCATTGCTACTCCCACAGAGAGCCAGCTTCATCCCACCTGTGTGCACATGGGGTGGGGGGCAGAGATATGACCACTCTGCCATTGCTAACCGTGTCCCTCCCCTCCCCCGCCCAACTCTGCACCATGCAGAATTGCACCCAGTTGCATGTGACCTTTGGCCAGGGCTGGATGTGCTTAGGTTTGAGGAATAGTGCCCTATTTTGTGTATATTTGAAACAGTACGTATAAAATAATTGATCAGATATGTTTAGTAACTTCCTGTTGGTGTAAACCAGCTTTGCAAAATTGTCCTGAAAACTCACCAGCCCAGATACATAACCTGCTTGCTCATCATTACCTTAATGATGCAAAACTGCCAATATTCACCTTTAGATGAGTAGAATTTTCAAAAGCTAATGCAAACTGGGTTTGTTTTAATAAACATTTTTGTTGAAAATGTGGGCATCTTATATTTTTAAATATTGGTGTTTTATTTGAAGGAATACGTGTTTAAATGTTTGTCTCAAGTCAAATAAGTTTTGTAATTAATGGAAAAAGTGAGCCTCTTTCCACCCCCTCCCCCCCCCCGTGGTTCGCTACCTTTTAAAATGTAAATCCTTTGTAAATATTACTTGTTATTTGAGGTGTTGGATTTTCTGTTGCCACAGAGGGGAAAAGACTAATGGTGGAACCTTAGCCACTTGAAACTAGGTTTCCTGTGAGATGCCTGCTCTTGGAGAGAAGCACTGATAGGAGATTATCTTTAGGAATGAACTTCATAAGTGAATGAGTGGAGATTTTGAAGATGATATTTTCCTTGATAAGCTTGGAGGACTAAGCCATTAATATCAGCAGAATTTTTTTATTTTTATTTATTTATTTATTTATTTTTAAGAAAAAGTTTTGGTCCCTGCAGTTACTAAGATACCTATTTAGATGTGTACCAGATAAACTGATGGTTTTTTTCCCCTGAGTATTTTAACCAATATTTTATAATTTTCTTCTCCATTAATCCACTGCAACTTCTTGGTTTGCTGAATCTGTCCCAGGATGCATCATTGTGGGACATCTCTGTTACAAGCAGTCTCATGTAATCCAAGTGATGCCACAAAGATACATCCTTGGGCAGCTTTAAGCAAATCAGGAAGTAGCACTGGATCTGAGGGAGGAAATAAATTAAAATGTGTGTTAAGTGCTTCTCCCTAGCATGAATAGTGTGTGTGCGTATATAATATATTCAGATTTGTTCAGTTTCAATTTTTGCTTTGTAGTTATTTAATAAACTTTTTATTGTAACTTAAAGGATGCTATGTAGACACGTTCTAGTTTACATTGAATATAAAGGATACTGATAGTACTGATTACGTGATGTTTTGGTTCTCATACTTATTTTTCTATGGTTCTTGCTTTTTTGTTTGTAAATTACCTGTTTGGTGCCATGATATCCATTTTCCAAAGAATGGGTTTGACTCTGTTTCACCCTGGCAAATTCACCTTTTGCTAAGCATCAGTGTATGGGTAAAAGTTCTGTCATTAAAAGATGTTCTTGACTTTTTCCTGAATATATCTCCCTTGCCTGCCATCTCACACTCTGACCGTGAAGATAACACATCCATTCAGTCTCTTCAAAGACTCTGATCACTTCTTTTTAATTAACTGGCTGGCATAAGTGACAGGCACTCAGCACAGAGGAAGTGTGTCACGTGTGCAACCCCCTGGTTTTTTTTAATGCACCATGGATATATTCTGTGGGACTGAATGCTATTTGCAATGACACTATATAACTCCTCTGCATGGTAGGGGGCAAAGGGAATGAGGGAATGAAATGCAAAGATGTAATGCCAGAGCACTGAGAGTATATAAAACGTCTGGAATAATCTGAAGCTAATCTAAATGTGCTTGAATGTTTTTTAAACCAAAGCAGACCTGTTTCAAACACTTTGTTGCTCTCGGTGATTTAGTTTATGGAGTTATTTCTTTCACATGAGTAAAATGACCTTACTAAGATTGTGTTTGTAGCACTTATGGCTCTGTACCAATAAATGATATTTTGTGGTGAGATGTTTTTTATTGCTTTTTAATTGAAGAGTCCTAACTGTTCCAATTTTATTCTAGATTATAGCATTTGATGAGCTGAAGACTGATTACAAGAATCCCATAGACCAATGTAATACACTCAATCCTGTAAGTTACATGATAAAGAATTCCTCTTTGCATACATTTATAAATAATTTTTGTTGCTATTATCTTGATTTAATCAAAAAGGCCATTAAAAATTCTGTTCTGCTGGTTATGTCTAGTATATTTGATAGAACTTCTAGACAGAATTCTTTATCTGATTCTTCTTTACTTTCAATCTTGAATATTCTGACTATTATTAATCTGCTGATGATCTTGTCAGCTGTCCTACTAACATTCTTTCAATCTGCTTTTTACATTTTCGGCACAAAGACAGTTGAAAAGGTCAAAAAGATTAAAAGAGTCAAAATTGCATTAAAGGTGTGTACTTGCTTTTTAGTTTAATGTTTTAATCCCACTTTTACTTTCATTTTGTTAGGAACATTTGTATTACTATTAAGATGTTTTGTTCAGTGTGCTTGCTCATCTGCCTGTTTTGTCTGTTCAGGTTTATAATAACTTCATGAACTTTCATATTTTGTGCAAAATAAGTTTGCTTGCTTGCCCAGTGAAGTGGGGAAAACTGTTATATGCCTAAAATCTATTGAATAGTCACAGCAACTGAAGATGTATAATAAATGATATCATCTCTCAAGCCAGGTTCACTGAACTATCTGATGTTCAGAATCTAGGAGACTAGTTTGTTTTTAAAAAAAGGGGGGGGGAGTGGGGGTTTAATTCTGATCTGACCTTACAATTTCCAGGGTGGAGGTTGGCTTCCCAAGGATATCCCCAGTGTTCTTTCAGAATACTGTGTACTCTCTTGGATACAACTCTTAATTATACTCCTATTTGTTAATGCTGTGCCTCAAGCACTTTTAGCTTGCTTGTGTCTTTGACAGACAAATAATATTAAGGCTTTTTATTAGAAAGTCTGTATTTTCAGTAACGCAGTATGTCCGTGCCCATTCACCATCCCTTTCATTTTGACTTGGAGTGGGCAGATTGAGATAAAACCACAGAAAGGCTGCACTGTAAATCATGGTGTTCTGCAGAATTAACTAGAATCATACCAATGGAGACTGAATTCAAAGCTGAAAAAGAATGTGTCTTAGACATCCAGAGAGCTTTGCAGCTTGAGGGTGGATGAGTGGAGAGAAAGATGATGTTATGGAGAAGATTGCATCTTGGAAAGTGGTGCCTGAATAGCTGTGCATCTAACAGTTTCCCCAACTCAGTCTGTTTTACAGTCATTTCTGCAACAGTATGGGGGAAGGCAAATACTCATTACATTTATGCATTATGATCTTATCACAAATTTAATAAAAGGCTGTTATAATGTGCATGTTCAAAGCAAATATTTTATTAACCTAATGCATGAAGTGTTATATGATAGCTTTGTGTAAATTGAAAATCTTGATCGTGGTATTTACTATGCTAGTGGAGTTAGATTAGTCACGAAAAAGTGAATTTGCGATTGTTACTCTTTGAAGAGTATGGTAAATGCACATGGTGCTTTACAAATACGTGAAGGGACATGATCCATTGTCTTGAAATTTAAATTCTAGGGGAGAACATTTTTAGTCATGAAAGGTAAATACTTCTCTAGAGTACCATTTTTGGTTCACATAATGCTTAGCATCTCCATCTCTGTATGTGGCCCCCATCACAACCGTATCCAAGCTTCTCTTGAGTATTTAGAAATCATATTTCTTCCTTCCTAGCCTTTAGGGAAAAATGCATGGTAACCTGTGAACTAATCAAGCTAGTTCTCGTGTAGGCTGGAAATGAAGAAAGATAACATAGTTTTAAATACTTAAAAGGCAGTCTGATACTCTGGTGTGGGGGCAGAACACAAAAACCTAGATGGAAGGGAAATAGATCCTTTGAGACCATCTGGTTAGTCTTAATTTTTGTAGATTTCAGGTGTAGCAAACAGGTCTTGCTTGGTGGTCAGACTTTTTTTAGCTTAAATAATTGGAATAACATCTAAAAGTTACATATGGTGAGTATACAAGAGTGATCTAGACAAGAAGAGTAGTTGTCTTACAAATGTAAAGAAAGTTGATGACTTGGGTTTGTGTTGATGTAAGTTGGTTTTGTTTGACAATAGTCATTTAAAGAAACAATGTATTAGAATGCATTAGGAACAAAACTCTGTTTGCTTCTAGTTTATAGATTTCTAGTTAGACCTTTTTAAGTGTTTAAAACAAGTATCTGCTTTTAGACTATATTAAAGAAAACTGCAAAATACGTTCTGAGGCAGTCATCCCAGATACACAAATTGGGCAATGTCAAAGAGTAAGAGTTGTCTTGTGTGTGCTTCACTTAGAGAGTAGACTCCTTAATAATTTAACTAACCAATAAATCTTTAGTTTATGATAAACTCTTGATTGAAATATGTAGTAGCAATTGAATAATTTTACGTGAAACAGCTTGTAGTTATTTATCCTGTGAGCATTTCAAATGTATGGATGAACTTTTGGGGAGAACTGTATAATTTAGAAGAGTAGGTGATACGATTCTTTCTGGTATATTTGCCTTTGAAGGATTTTACTTTTGTGATGCGCATGGGGTTTTCTTGATTTTAGGGTATTTCACCTACATTTAATCTACATATGTTTCTGTACTACTTATCTCTTAATAGCACTAGCAGGGTTACCTGGTATTTTATGCTCTCAGTAATCTGAAAGTAATCAGCATTCCCTCTGTACGCTTCTGCTGGAAAGGACAGTGTTAAAAAGAAGGCAGGTGTTAGGTATTTGAAAGGTCTTGTACAAAGGAAAATGGAACTGGCTCATATGCCACAAATTGTATGTGCATTTTACCGTTGTTCCCTCCTACATTGCAGAAAGCATATTGCTTGTATTTGTGCATATTGATGTGCTTAACAATATTGATGCCCCTTTGTCTAATAAAGCTTTGCACCGGAAATAAGGTTTTGGTAATGAGTCTGTTTTAATAAATACTGTACATATATAGTATATCAAGTTCAAAGCTTCAAAAATAGTAGAATACAAAAGAAACTCTTGCATATAAACTGTTATAGGGATTACTTTTCCCATGGATATTTCTATGTGGGGCATGTGCAGAAATATCTCAATGCTCTACTCTTATGTCACAGAGGTATGTTGTAAAAAATGTGGAAGCTGTTCACAGTGCACATAGCCGATTAATAAGTAACAAAAGCTTCCATAATCTGAGCATTCCAGCTGGTAAATATTCTTCTGTATATTCATGAATACCCAAACTTTTCTGTAAATATCAGTGTATTCTGCCAGTTGCTGTTTTTACTTTCTGCAGTTTACTTGCCCATTTGAGTGTTTTTCTCTATATAGTAGTATGGAATTTTTACCAATAATTTACCTTATAAATAGAAATTCAAACCAAGCTGTATGTTGTTTAATTACATGTTCTTATGCATATTTTTCTTTTTCAGCTTGTACTTCCAGAGTACCTCATCCATGCATTCTTCTGTGTTATGTTTCTCTGTGCAGCAGAGTGGCTTACACTGGGTCTCAATATGCCTTTGTTGGCTTACCATATTTGGAGGTAATATTGATGACTTTGATCTCTCTACTCCATGTTAATTATAACTAAGGCTAAGATTTTGTCATGGATATTTCTAGTAAGTCAGGGACAGGTCACAGGCTTCTGTGAATTTTTTATTGCCTATGATCTGTCCATGACTTCTGCTAAAAATATCCATGATAAAATGCGAAGGGAGTGGGCAGCTGCAGGGTGGCTTGGAGCTCTGGGGCCCCCACAACCTGTTGGGGCTCAGAGCTCCAGGGTCCCCTTACCTTTGCCCCAGTGGTGGGGAGCTGTGGGGTGATCCCTCCGCCTTGCAGCCGTGGCTGGGAGCGTGGGGGTCCACTGCCTCAGGCGGAGGGGGTACCCAACAGCTTCCTGCTGCTAAGGGAGGCAGCGGGATCCTGCAGCTCCCAGCCACCAGGGCTGAAGTCACAGGGGTCTTTGGAAGTCATGGATTCCGTGACTTCCGCGACAAAATCGTAGACTTAATTATAACTTACTGTCCTTTTGCGATGTTTGTTAATTGTCCCATTTCTTCAGCAATAAAGCATAAAGGCCCATTGTGATAAAATGGTGACAATCTTATGCTACAGTTATAAAAAGTAAAAAAGACTATTTTCCTTTTATTTTTTAAAAGGAATGTTTTTTCCAGCTAGATAAGCAAGAATGGGAGTACTGCAGTACGTTTTAAATGGTGCTGAAGTTACCAAAGCCTTCCTTAGTATTTTACCATACCAGTTACGTTTAGTTCTCTCCCACGTTGCTCTCTTCTGCACCTTTTCCAGTTCTTTAATAAGCCTGTAATATGGTGTCTTAGATCCTACATCCTATTTTAAAGGGTTGTCGTGCCCACCCTTGGCATAGCACCATCTATAATGTAATATGATTTGAAGTTGAGATAAACTGTGCTGGTGCAGTGCAGTTACAGTGCAAAAAACCACCAGAAGAGCATAAGAATGGCCATATTGCGTCGGACCAGTGGTCCATCTAGCCCACTATCCTGTTTTCCAACAGTGCTCAATGCCAGGTGCTTCAGAGGAATGAACAGAACAGGCAGTCATGAAGTGATCCATCCCCATATAGGCAAAGCCATAGCTTGAGATCTCAGACTTTACTCTCATGGATTGTTAATTGCTGGATAGAGTAAATGTTTAGTGCAGTTAAAGATGCATGGTTCCTTACGCAAATTTCTATTTTGTGTTTTGGGGTGGGGGAACCTGCTTTTCCCATAGCTTTCTTTTCCCAACTTAACTGCTAACCTAATTTGTCTTTTCCAGATATATGAGCAGACCTGTAATGAGTGGACCAGGTCTTTATGATCCTACAACCATCATGAATGCAGATATTTTAGCATATTGTCAGAAGGAAGGATGGTGCAAACTAGCATTTTACCTCCTATCATTTTTTTACTACCTATATGGGTAAGTTTCTTAGTCAGAAACTTTTTGTTTGAGCTTAACGCAGAGGGAAAATTTAAATTTATATGAAACTTTCTTTAAAAAAAAAAATGCCCTGACATTTTTATCTTAATGTGTAAAAAATATTTCAGACGCTTAGCCTGGGATGTAATGTCTGTATATCTATTTTAAAAAACAACAACCCGCCCTCCCACCAAAGAATCAAAAAATCCCAACCTTTTAATCTTTATGATAAAAGTATTGGGATTATAATATGGGTGAAATTTGAATATTTTAAAAAGTGACTTTTGTCTTAAAATTTGGGTTTCATTGAAGTTTGCTGGTACAATGGTAGTCATGGGTGAGAAGACAGAGAAGCTGTAAACACAAAGTCAAACTCCCTAAAAAGGAGGGATGTGGGAAGCAACAGCTGGTGATAATGTACTGATGTAGTACTATTGCCAGTACATTGCACAGACTGACTTTGACAGTCAAGGTACAACTGATGGGTCAGCGTTTCTTCATGCGATCATACAAAAAGATTAGGAAAAACATGATTAAAAAAACTTCTTCCAATATATCTATGTATAGTGTGTTTGAGCCTATGCAAGACTGCTGCTTGTTACTGCCACTTGATCCCAGTGTCCAGAGTATTATATACATGACACTTCTGTTCACGGGTTCGTTTCTAATGCCTTAACCTGGATTTTAAAAAGTCATGGTGAACTATCAGTATTTTATTGTAATGACACAAGCTGTGTGTGTCTGCTCTTTTTCAGTGGGAATGAATCTGTGCATAATATAATGAAATGCATAATACTGTTAACTTATCTAATCAAACTATTGCATCTAAATTTAGTACATTTAAATTTTTTCTTTTCTTTTCTAGCATGATTTATGTTTTGGTGAGCTCTTAAGAAGACTCTGCAAACTTGGTTCCAGTTAAGTGCATGCAAAAGCCACAAAACAAAAGGATTCTTTCCAACAAGAATCTGTTACCAAGATTAAACTATGGAATCTGATGATCACAGTTGCATTAGGAAAAAAAACAAACGACTCCCCTATTTTTAAAATGTTTCCACACTTTATACTTGTGGAAAGACTGTTTTTCGTATATTTTGCTGGGACGTTGAAATTAAAAAGAATTAAGTGTAAATTGATATTAAATGATTCTCTGGTTTTGAACAGTTTTGACTTTGCGCTCCGTAAGGAACAGCCATAGCTCTTCAAGTAGTTCTTAATTACTGACTGTCCTTAGTATCCTAGAATTTTTTGTTTACAGGACATTATAGTGGCTCACTTTGGACTTTTGAAACTCCATTTAACTATAAATCAGCTGTAGCTATAAAGTGCTTCTGAAGGACTGAAAGCTTTATGTATTTTCTCTGCAGATATCTTCACGGATACACGTGTAGAAAGAGTAGTTCTGTTTTTTATATTTGGGTATCTTTCCCTGCGTATGCATGGTTCTGAAACTTCCCGTATTTCCACCAAACACTAAATATCCTTGCTTTAATTTTCAAGCATAAGTTATTGTGATAGGAAACATTGAGTTGTCTGTGAAGGAATGAATTTAAAAGATTTTATTTTTAAATGTTTGTGCAACAGTCTTATTAACCAATTGGCTAATAATGCAAGATTGATCAAATCCAGTGGTAAAAATACTGCTCGTATGGGTTTACAAGTCACACTAAAGACATTTGCAAGACACAGTGAGATTGAGAAACTGCCCTGCTGTTCCTTAGTGGAATGAATAAATAAATAATCTCAAATTCAGTAATGTTCAATTTTTTCCAGTGCCTTGTTATTTTAAAAAGTAAGTTTACTTGCTGTACTTAACTGCTTAATTCATAATAGACAGTAGCATTACTATTAAAATTCATATTGAGATGGGCTATATCTGGGAAAGAGATATTTACAAAACTGTTAGACACTAACAAGGTTTCTGATCTTGTTTCCTGAACTTTCAGTTGGTCCCTATGTTAATAGTTTTGTGTGTGTCTGTGTGTGGCGGGGTGGACGGGGGAGTGGAAATAGATGTGCATTGATAGAACTGCATTGTAATTCCTCTTGCTATGAGCTACTGGTTGGTTTAGCTTCAGAAGTTTAGAAATCTTTCCCACTTAAACTAGTTCAAAGAATGGTGAAATGTTTGCCTTGAGGAAGGTGTGTGGTGGTGCAAATAGTGTCTCTGGTTTTAGTAATATGTGTTTACATAGATTGGTATGTGACCATTCTGATATGGACCAGATTTCTGGATTCAATGGAGCCACTTTGTGATGCAGATTGGCCTTCAGTTCTGGAATAAAGGAATCTGAGCCCACTTATAAAATTTTCTATGTGGATAATGATTTTTGCCTTAGCCAAATCAAAGGAGACAGCTGACAGAATAGATACAAACACCATGAAATTAAATTCCCATAGCTTCTTAGTTTGAAGTGTTTATCGTATGGCATGCTTTTGTTGCAAATGTGTTTTTTTCCTCCATGAGATAGAAATAACTAGTTATGAAAATAGAAAAAATTTTTAAGGAATAATGTACCTCAAACTGTACATGATTGAGAATTCCATTGAGCCATTCTAATGAAGAAGTATGATTAATTTGTATAGTCTTTTCCCCAGAACCACGGTTTGAAATTGGAGCTTTAGATTATGTACTTCAAAAAGGATTAAAGCTGATTTCTCTCTCTACCCTTTGCCTAGTTTAAAAAATGAATTTGACAAGCTGCAGAGCTGCAAGGAAAGTATTGCATCCCACAGCAATAGATGAAAGTTAACATCTTTGCTTTTATGGAGTTCACGCCGTCATGGCTTTCAAAAGTTCTTCCCGCTGTGGCTTGACAGCTTCTGTTTTCAAACTGTTTCCTAAGGTATCTAATTAAATTGTTGTGACACTTTTTTGCACTGTACCACGTAGATTAACAAACTATCAGACCATAAAATCTAGTATTGAGATGCCACTAACTGCCGCCAGCCCCCAATCATCCAAACGTTGGAGCCCTGTATTTATCTGCTCATGGCTGCTGCAGTGTGCTCAGTGGAAGTCTCTCTCTCAAGTAGCTACAGCCTGAACCATGTAAGTCTTTAAAGATCTAAATTAGAGGTGGGGGCTCAAATCATCTTGAATCAGAACATTCCTGAATAGGAGGACTTGCAATCATATCCAACTCTGAATTTTCCAAGAGTGAACTTGCAGCCAAAATTTTGGTTTGAACCCATCATTCAGTATGCTTCTCATCATAGACAAATAAATGAAATGTAAGTGTCTAGGTTAATCTAACTTGGAAAATGTTCTCTGAAACTTTAGAAGACTTCATAAAACAAATGATTAGACTTCTGTGGCATGAGAAGTTGTGGATTGGATTTGGCTAGTTAAAACTTTAACAACAGAAAATAACTTTTAACAAGAAAAAGAAATACTAAGTTACATCTAACCATAAACTACTTGTTTCTCATGAAAGCAAGTATGGTCAGAAAAACCTTTGCACATACAGAAAAGGACTAAAGAGCAGATTTGAGTTTTTCCTCTGAACAAAATTACTGTCCCTGTGTTCATAACTGACAAGTATTTATGGTCCTAATTGTACAGCCTCTCTTACCTGTACCTTGCCTTTAGGCATGTGAGTATTCTCTGAATCAAATCATGCACATGCAAAAATGTGCAGAATTGGGGTCTAGAGTATTAAGTTTAATTCCATTTTAAGCACCTGTTAAACTTAAGTGCAGTTTTACCTTTAAAACTGACTTTGTAAAAACATGGGGGGAAGGGGGTGTCTCCATTAGAAATTATGCAGTTTGCCAGTAGTGTCTTTTCTGTACCCCTCTGCCTGCCACCTAAAACTTCTACAAGATAAATTATGTCCACATCAACACTTGTTACTTGCATTAGCGGTCAATGGAGTTGCATAGGTATAGTTAGGGCCATAATTTGGGTAGCAGAATTGTAGTGCTAATTATAGGCAAGACAGAAGAACCCAGCTTGACACTCAGATCTCAGCCTTGGATTTGTACCAGCACTACAAACTAAGTTTGGTATGGAAGTCATTGAGAAATGGGGAGCTCTAATCAACTAATTTTTCACAATAAGACCATCTATGAACCTTAAATTGTAAACATTAGACAGTGAAGTGGGGAGATCTCTAAATGGTCTACTTTTCTTTCATTCTTATTTCTATATTTTATGCTACCTATAAAGGCCCAGGTGCAGTAAGCTACAGTTATTAACCATCTCCAGGGTGATCTAGAAAAGCTTGCACTGACCACTTCACAAATGGAGAAAAGAATACATGGTGCGGTCTAAAGCCTAACTACTTTACAATTTGTTGGGTAGGAATTAGCCTTTACACATGGTGGTAAATTTAGAACATGAGACTGATGATAAACTTGTAATGAAATGAACAACAGATGAAAGGCTGTGTACTGTAACCTTCCCTTGTTCCAAAAAGGGTAGTGTGGGTTAGAAAATGTCATTTACACCTTCCAAAATTTAGGTCTCAACTTGTACAAGTATATTTGCACAGCTCAGGGTCAAGCGTGTGTAGTCTGCTACATTCAAGGCATATGTTCATTTAGGACCATATTACTCAAAATTCTGTAAGTCCTAATAAGCATAACAAATTCCAATCTTTAGTCACTTTTCCCCCCACAAACTGCAAATATTTAGGAGTTGGATATGTGCTTATTTCTTGTTTAAAAGATTAATCATTGAGTCAGCAGATAAAATGGAAAGTTGTCACTTAAACTAAAATGAGTTCTGTTTATTGTAACATACTAAGTGAAACCTGTCTGAGCGTGGCTGAGAGAATTCCTTCAAAAATTGTGTGTGCTCTTCTGCAAACCTAAGGTGATCCAGTTCTAGCATTAAGGCTTTTACAATATACAACAGTTAAGTTTTAGAGAACTAACTAGTTTGGAGGAGAGGGAGATTCTTCCATATGACTTATGTATCAGCTTAGGTGTAAAGACAAAAGCATAAAGTGGTTACAACAGGGGACAGTAGTGGAAAGATTCTGTCCTCTACAAAGCTCCATCCCAGTCTTAGCTCCATGATACTGAAAGTAAGAGACTGCTACTGCTGGAAAAGAAGGCAATAGCACTATAGCTCAAGTGGAGGGAGAAGATTAGTGTTGTACCCTAGCTGGAAGCATTATGGTGGTGTGGATGGCAGAAGCACCAGAATGACTTTGGATTTGAGGAAGTTAATTGTATTCAAGTGTAAGATCACTGTGGTGGGGAATAGCCTTGAATGTCTTTAAGAAGAACTTATCTCCCATTTTGAATTACAAGATGTGGAGCATGAAGAGCAAATGGCAAAAGTTTGAATAGTATTTCTTTACTCCAAGTCTGACATCACTTTTCAGTGATTTCAATTAAAATTGTGACCTAGGTGTTGAGTGCACAACCGGACCACCCCACACAAGCATATGCTATCAAATTACATTAGTCAAGGACTTGTGGAAAGAACTAGACTACTGCTCTGGAACACTTTGAAAATCCTTCACAATAGAAGAGTACAAGGAGACTCTTTCTGGCTCTTAGTAGATCTTTTTACTCCCATTTCAAACTCCCCCGCTTCCACCCCCAACTATTTCTACTGACTACTTACAAATAGACATCCCCTGTAATACCCTCCATTCAGTAAATAAATAAAATGCAACATACAGACAACACCAAAAATTTAAAAACCAAAATACTCGTTCAGACTGTTGAAACTTGTATACTGGTAAGGACGTCCTTGATGAAGGGAATTAATGCATCAGCGGTTCACTGAAGTTACTGTACTAAAACAAGTCCATTAGAAATGGAGGGGACACCAGCATAGCATTTCTCCCTTCATGTGTGGAAATACTTGTAGAGAATGAAATTAGTCCTTGAAAGTTTGAAATGCAGGATATTACTATAGCTTACAAGTCCCTTTCCAGCACCAGTCTTTGTCTATTTACAGTAGAGACTGGGTGTTAGTCACTGCTTCTGGTAAAGTATTACCCTAATAAAGTGGTATTAAGGTCATGCAGATGAGAGATGTCTTTTTACATAGAACTTGTACTCAGCCAAAATACCGTATGTAAACAGATATACCATGTCGTCAATATTAGTTTATCGTGATACTGATCTTAATATTGCATCTTTTGTTGACAGATGTGCAGCCAGGTTCTCTCGAAAGTCATGGAGATAGTTGTATTGCTGAAAAATGTACAATCATATTTAGCAAGAGTGCTGAATGTGACACATGCTGTAAAGTTTTAAAGAGATATTAAATACTTCTGTGGTTTAGGCAAGGCTCTAGCTATCATTACAGTAGGATAAGATCTAATTGGGGCAGGAGGGGGCACATTACCCCACATCTGCCTACTGCACAATTACTACACCTTACTCTGAAGCATTTGGTGCTGGCCACTGTTAGGACAGAGACAGGATATTGGACTAGATGGACCTTAAGTTTGATCCAGTCTGGCAACTCTTGTGTTCCTATTATAGTGAAGTTGGAGATACAATTCTGGTTGGCATTATTAAATGGGAAACTGCTTCGTTTGTGAATAAGTAGTTCCACTCCCTCTGCATATAGTCCAAGAAGTAGAACACTGGTTGGCATTATTAAATGGGAAACTGCCTCATTTGTGAATAAGTAGTTCCATTCCCTCTGCATATAGTCCAAGAAGTAGAACACTGCTGCCAGGTAGCTGAATATAGGGCACAACAATCTACACAGAGTGCTGGTGGGCCCAGTCAGTCTTGAGTAAAGATTCCAAATGGTGTAAACTGCATAACAAGTGTTCAAAAAAATATTATAGGCAATCGGGAATTAAAACACAGATCCCCCATTTCTAATAAAAAGCAGGGTGGGACTCCCAGCTTCTGTAAACAGTGCTTACTCTGCTCTCCACTCTGACTTAGCTGAAGTGTGCCTGCTTCCCAAATCCTATTCTGCTACTTCAGCTAGCAGTAGGCAGCCTTTTCTGCCACTCTGCCTTCTTTAGAAGGCATTTAAAAGAACATTAGATCTAGAAGTTGTGGTGAGATTGACTGGTGTACATTCTCTGGCTTTATGAACTATAGTCTTGCCCATTTTATGACCTGTGTATTCTGAGTAGGTTTAATACTAGCATTGGGATGTGGGCAGAGGATGACAGATGATAAATGGAAAATGGGAGCTAGAATAGGAACTAATATGCAAGTGTGAGTTGAGGAAGAGAAGAGTTTAAGAATCAAGGCAGATCAAGGTGCAGTGAGAATGAAAGGAGGGATTTTGGTAATAGGAAGAAGCAACAACACCTACTACGAGCCATAGGTGGGAGTGGGGTGGAGGGCAACCGAGGAGAGAGGTAAAGAACAGAGCAACCGAATGGGGAGGAGGAGGGGATAGAATGGCTATTGGCAATAAAGGAGAAAAGATGTGAAGTTCTGGTGTAGACAAACAGGTTGAGTTGGTGTGATAGCATGTGACTACAAGCAGCTCAGTCCCAACATTCAGAGGTAGTAAGAGCAGCAAAGAATCCTGTGGCACCTTATAGACTAACAGACGTTTTGGAGCATGAGCTTTCGTGGGTGAAGACCCACTTCGTCAGAGGTAGTAAGGGCGTGAATTACTAGAGACCTGCTTTAACTCTCAGAAAGACAAAGCCATCTCTTCATGAGGAGAGATCCTAGTACAGAGGCACAGTCCCATCAGAGGTCTTCTCCATTTTAGTATTTCTTTCCCCCCACAGCCTCCTTACCTTTATTGTCTGTATTGCCCCAGATCCTCTTAAGTCTCGGAGGCTCTCTATTGCCTCTTGGGGTTCCATTGCATCAGATAATTGAAGCAAAAGACATGCAGCTACTGTAAGGAAAAGAGATGCATAAGTATGCATGCTAACAATCATTTCTGTATGTAATAAAACTTCTGCTCACTGATGTTTGTGCTTAGACAACCACCGGAGTCTCACTGCCACTTCAGAACTGGAATTTCTTCATCGTATGAAGGTCCACAGATCTGTTACAATGGATACTTCAACCTGGTTGCAGTTGGGGGCAGAACCAGGCCTGCCAGTCATTAGCAGCAGGGATGTTTGCTCAAGTTTTCCCTGCGTCCTCAGCAGCTCCCCCAGCATTCCTGGCTGCAGAGCTTTTTGGAGGGAAAGTCCAAACTTTAATTCCAAAAACTTTAACAAGTTGGCCCCGTAACATCTTGAGGGCCGTTTGTGCCTTTTGGTAGATTGTTGTTTCAGCTCCATTCCCCTTCTGCGGTGTTTGCAGCTTTTGGCACCTCTCAGGCTTTATGGAGAGAACTAAGTTGAGAAAAAACAGACAAAACGAGAGCTGCGTGTCGCCTGCTTCCCCCTCATTGAGGGTCATGCAGGGAGCTCTGCGGGCAGAGTGCAGTCCCCACCCTGGCAGGAATGGAGGCAAGTCACAGCGAAGGTGTGGAAAAGGAGACAGAGGCAAGGTCTAGTTTGTTCCCTTTACAAATCAGACAAGAAGTCTCTCCACACTTCCATATAGTTGAGTGCACAGAGCTATGGTGCATCGTTCACTGGCTTTTTTTAATTCTTTAGTCAGACTTGTTGAAGAAATTTCTTGCTTGATCAGTACCAAGAACTCCTAAATAAACTGGCTTGAGCCTGCTCCATTTATTACAGTGGATGCCTGGTCAGGTCTGATGTGTTCTCACCCATATTTCTGCCAACTGTAGTAACCAAGGCCTGTCAAACTATAACCAATATTATAGGAGGCTATTAAACTTCTCCCATTTTCCACATCACTCCATAAGGCCTCCACTGTGCAAGGGCACCAAGTTCCATTTCCAACTCAGAAACCTCTGGTTCCTAATGCATTTTGGTCCTTTAGGTGCCAGACTAATATATATTTTAGTTCTATTATCAGAAGAGGATGTGGCTAAATTGCATCAATATTAAGCAATGACATGGGGAGGAGGGAAAAGATGCTTACTGAGACATGAGCGTCCAAGTCCTCCGTAACAGCTGAAAGAAAAGAAGGACTTGTTTTAAAAGTGCAGTAGAACTGGGGCCTTACTGTACTTGGTAATCCTTGAGAAATCAAGATGGCTGGAAGCTACTTCTCTCTTTTGTGAACCCAGTGGAAAAAGAATTGCTTCAAGAATACCATGACCATAATTCCACCATCTCCTATAACCTAAGGAAACAAGCCTCAGTACAGGCTTGGGACATTAGAGTTGTGTGAAAATCCAGTCCTTTGGTAAAACCTGTGGGAATCCGCCCCTGCGGAAGAGTTGTGTTCTAAATTCACAGAAAGCAAGATCAGATCATTTTGGTAGATTTTATGCCAATAGCTTCTCTGGTGCCCAGTGGGAAACAAAAAACAGCATCCAATGGAAATACCTCATCATATCTCTAGATCAAAATTATTCCTCCTCCCCACCCAAAGTCCATTTCTTAGTGGATTAGTAGAATGCACCATGATATCCTTATGTAAGGTGGATGGCCTGAAACAATGTAGACTTATTTTTAGTAGCCATTAGTGTTTCCTAAAGGCTCACGGTATGTCGCCCTGGTAGCTGCTGTGAATTTTAGTTTCTCTCAGATAGTATGCCATGGGTCATCCTACTAGACCAGCTGGGAAAAGCGGGGAAGGCTCCAGGTGTCCAGCCCTACAAGGCCTAGCATTATTTCTCACTGAACAGGGCAAGGAAATGGAAGTAGTTGTAAGTATGTGCCAGACGAAGACACGGTGAAAGAAAGGGAATGTCACAGTTTGAATTAACCCTAAAGGAAGCCAGTCAACTGTCATTTGACATTATTATACATTAAAGTTTTGATTGTTCATCCGTCTGGAGGGAAGTTGATAGATGCCTTGTGGAGACAGGAAGGAAATAGGAACTTACTGTATTAATGTTTTCCGGTTGTTTTCCAGACAGCCCCTTAGTTCTTCCAGAATTGTACAGCAGTTGGCGATGTCAGGAGTGTCTCCATCAGGAATAGGATGGTGGTGCACAATAATCCCATGCTGCTGGTAGGAGTTTAGTAGGTTTGGCACCCGATATTTTGAGAGCTCTCCTCTGGTACAGAGCACAAATATATCCTGTGTCCCATACCTCTTTAATTCTTCTGCCAACAAACCAAGACACTTGCAAATAAAAAAAGTGCCTATCATGTTAAAGATCTACTTAGACAAAAATGCTAATCAATTGAATTTCAGGGATTAATGTGAGAATCAGCAAGAACTAAAAATTCTTCTCAGCATTAGCCAAGTCCCCTCTTTTCTGATCATCTTTGAGCAGTCATGAAGGGACTTTTGCTGATACAATACAAGTCTTTGCTACAAAGCATAGGTGTGCTAGAACAAAAGCTTGAGGAATCACGTTAACTATCACAGTGTTAAACAGCAACCAGTGGAGATGATGTGCTTAGCATAACTGTGGGTCAGCTAACATTTTGGTTCTAGTACCGTTTACCCATGACCAGCCGACACAAACACTAGAACTGTAGGGTTAACCGTGAACACTGTGTTTATGCTCATTGGTAGGATCCTGATGTTGGCAAGTTATTGAAATAAAAGGTTAGAAGTATTTGTGCTTAGGCTTTGAACTAGCTCTTCTTGGGAAGCTTGCTATCCTACATTGGGATTATCAGAGCTTCCTGGCTATGGGCTGTACATATTCAGCAGTGAGTACTTTCAGTTGGTGGTATGTAAGACATGTAAGAGGTGTTTTTCTCTTGCAAAAGAGACTCACTACATTAAACAGTGCACACAGCTTCACATTCCCTCAAGCACACTGAGCACTACAGAAGCCCGGATTAACACAATTGTCAAATCAATACTCCCTCAGGAACTTTTCACCCAGTAAAAGGAAACACTACATGTATTTGTAAAAGGGAAACTGAACATTAATGGAGATGGCACAGCTTATCTGTCATGATTGTTTTATTTCTGAGAAGATACACATGGTATCCGGAAAGTCAGATTTGGGGGGGGGGGGGGGGGGGGAAGAGGGAGAGAGAGAGAGAGAGAGAGAGAATGTGATACAATCTCCAGTCTAAGAGAGCAGGCAAGATTCTAGTGACTAAAATAGTAAATTTATGCACTTTTAATTCACCATGTACATTTGAGAGTGCTTACTTACAATATGAAAAAGAAAGATCTAAATTAGTGTAGAGTCCATATACAATATATAAATAAAAAAGAGCAAGAGCATGTGTTCATGGGTGTGTCTATGTAGCATGTGTGCATATACACCTCTACCTTGATATAACGCTGTCCTTCGGAGCTGAAAAATCTTACCACATTATAGGTGAAACTGTGTTATACTGAACTTGCTTTGATCCGCATGCCCTTCCCCCCCCCCCTCCCCCCCCCCCCCGGAGCGCTGCTTTACTGCTTATATGAATTTGTGTTATAGCGGGTTGCTTTATATCGGGGTAGAGGTGTATATATTTTATATAAACCTACCTATATCTTTCTGAAGATTTCTTCTAACATCCTTGAACCTACAACCTAAAATAAAATATGAAGTAGTGAGTTGGATGGAATAGAAACATTTGAAAGAACAGTTCACTGTCGCAAGTAGAGTAGTTGTGTAAGGGAGTGCAGACAGAATCATCAGGTTTAATAAAGTAACAGGGCAGCTTTTCTAAGCCTGTAACTAACATTTAGTTTTTAAGCCTTCTCAAAAGAGAGAGAGAGCTTCTGATATGATTAACTGGGCTACAGTTAAAGAGATTGGCAAAAGATCAGCAAAAGTGAGATAGTTGTAGGGTTACTAGTAGGAAGATTCCCTACCTCCCTCGCCCCCCCCCCCCCCCCAAGTTCTGGCATATAACCAATATTAAACTCTCCTCTCTACTTGGGTTTGCAGCGTGTCATCATCATTACCTTATTTTCTCCCACTTCATTCCACAAAAAAGAGCTACAAAAGTGTTTTTAACATGATGCATATACCCACCTACAAGAGATATCACGACAGAAAATGGGCACAGCAATTCCTGAAACCCAGGGGCAATTGCATGGGTTGTGGTATAGTGTAGAAGGCAAAAGTATGTGGCTAGATTGCAAGCTCCAATTACTGCTCAAATTATTCCTCTCCTCTAGGTCTGCTAACTTTAAAAACTGCCCTTACCACCTTTAGAATTAGCTGCTCTCTGGAAGACATTTGTTCCCTTCTGAAGATAAGGTGTTGGGATCTTGCAAGTAGGAAGCTATAGCTGCCTGCCTCTCTATGAGCGAAGATCAAGTGTAAGTAGTTTCTTGGCCTATCCCAGGCCGTGATCAAGTGTCTTGATGTTTTTGGTCTTTTGGCCTCGAGATGAAAACCTTGTCTGTGTCTCTGGGACCTTGAGGTTAAAATTATATCTGTTCTTATCAGTTTAAGATCTGATATGTCCAACAGGTGGAATTTTGCGAGGCAGGAGCAGGCAGGCAGTGTTTAAAGAACAGACATGAGTTAAGAAGGGACACAGGTAGTTTAAAGACCAACATTTCAAACATGTTTTCTATTGAACAGATTTCCAAAGCCTAAATGTTTATTAAAAAAAGTGTTAAACACATGTGTTTAAAGTGTCAATGAAATTCTGTTTGGAATTAAATACCCATTTTGGCATTTGCAACCCAACATTACAACAGAATGCTAGTGCATGAGAACGAGACAGTGATAATTGATTCCAAACTGGGTGAAATACAAGCACTAAAAAACACAAGTGGTTAAAACACATGAAATACTTTACTAATATTTTACATTTTTAGAATGTAACAGTGTAGGATTTTTCAGATGCAATCTTTAATTTGACATTCCTTATAGTGGAAAAAATTAGCTTTGTCAGAGTTGTCCCATTTCATGGGCTTGCATTGCCATTTACAATCATAAAAGGTACTCCAATTTGGAAAGCATACTAGTTTATCAGCAGTTACCTTTCATCACTTCTTCTGGATTTGGAAAAACAGTCTCAGGCATCAAACCAAGAGATCTGATACCTCCATTCTTTCTAATATTGTGTGCTCAGAAGACATGTGTATCACTCCACTAAGCGAGTAAGGTTTAAAGAGATCTTTAGAGACAGCATAATTTCCTCCTAGCTTTAACCATGCTTTCTACTAAATTTCTAAAACCAGTGCTACATACCTGGCAGAGAACATACTCCCAGAAACTGAGAACAATAGACAGATGACAGGGCTAACCTACCAAAAGAAAATGCAGAATATAAACTTGAATTCCAGCTCAAGTTTTCGATACTAGACACCTACTTTCTCAGCAGGGTTGTGGAAAAAAGTTATTCAGCAGTAGTCCAGTTTGAATAGCAAGAATTAGAGCCAGAAAACTTTGTAGTGTTTACTGATAAAAGAATCACATGTCCACACTACAACATTTTATTTCTTATCACATGTATCGTACGCTTAAGTGAGAAGAGGTACGTGAAGTGTACACACACAGTGAAGTAGTTTTAACACTTCTGAGGTGTATATTAAAGTATCAATACTTCATTCTGAACCATTTTACTATTTGATTACATTTCATGGTGCCTCCACTGTAAGAGCTTTGGATCAAATCTTCTTAACCTACAACATCTTCACAGTGTGTCAGAAATGATTAAGAATTAAGTTACTTGGGAATTAAATGGATTTTAGTCACTCAAGTTATGTTTTAATCAGAGTCTGGACCAATATCTTCAGGTTGCAGAGAGACATGGCAGTTATACTAGCAAGTTTAGTTGTCATGTATGTCCAGTGTTTGATTTCGTTACTATTTCTATGACCTCTCTGAAATATCACTGAAGACAGTGGCCTGCTGCAGGTTCCTTTAGGACAGATACGATCTATTGTCCAGCTGTGTGGTTTTATGAATATTTAGGCCCACAGTTAGCGCAGATATTTAGCTGCAAGCAGCATACAAGTGTTCATTAAACCTTATGTGTTACTTGGGATATTTCTGAAAGGCCAGAAATTGCTGAATGAAACATCTACGAGGGTATGTGATTACAAAGAATTTTTTGCTCAAAAAAAATGTGTCTTACCACGATATCTGAAATGGTATCTGATCATCTTGAATAGGCTCTTCATCAGATGAGTCAAACTCATTTGCTTGCATCGCACCAGGCTTCAATAGAAGAGTAATTGCTATAAGGAATTGTTTGTCAACATTTGCTGTGTTGCAAGCACGCTACAGCAGATGAAGTTTTTTTCTTTAGTAAAAGGTTACCATTGTTCATATAGGATGCATTACTTGTAATGTAGCTCAAAGGTTTAGTTTAAAATGATAGACTACAACATTACTGAATGTTAGCCACTATCTACACTGAGCCCAGATATACACTAGCGGGAGGGGGGGGAAGAGGGGGTGTCGACCTAAGATATGCAACTTCAGCTATGTGTAGCTGAAGTCGGTGTATCTTAGGTCGACTTACCTGGCCGTGAGGATGACAGCAAGCGAACCGCTGTGACTCCCCCATCAACTCCGCTTCCACCTCTCGTGAGCTGGAGTTCCGGAGTTGATGGGGAGTGCTATCAGGGAGCGATTTTATCATGTCTACACTAGACGTGATAAATCAACCCCTGATAGATTGATCACTACCCGCCGATCTGGCAGGTGGTGAAGACCTGCCCTCAGGTTCCATCTTATATAAGATTTTGAATACTTGTCTGTAGCTCTCTGCTATGTAAATAGTTCATCAGGCTTGTGAAAAAAAACAGGTAATTTTTTGCTATTTGAAACATTTTTTTTAAACACCTGTCACTCTGAAGCATTCACATGAACATAACATACTTGAACAGAAGATATGGATGTTAGAAACAGGCTCTAATCTTAATGTATGAAGAAGACCTTTTTTCCTTAAGGTTATGAGCGCATCAAGGTTCTTGTTATTCCTATTTTGAAAGTTTTAGAACTGTCTATGAAGTGAGAGGGGAATCAATGGTGATTCAAAGCAGTGAATTGCTAATAGGTGGATCAACTGTTATTAAATGTTAATGAAAGGGAAGCAGGTGGAGCAGTGAATGTCAGGAGGCCTATAGCTATCTTAGCTAGAAGGTTGGCATGGCACCTAATACACAGCACTGAATAAAACTGGCTAGCTCATTTTATTTTATGATCTTCACCATATTGATCTCATTAGATGATTGTTCTGCATTCTAGCTAGTGAATGGAAGAGCTGCAAACAAGCAATTTGTTAGATGTAGTCTAACTTAGCATGCCTAATTTTGAAGGAAGTGGTAGGAAACAAGGCACTGAATGGACTAAAGTAATGATAAAGTCATCTAAAGCAACATGTACACAAGATAGGATATGTGCTCAGCTCAAAGTGCAGAAAGTAGTTTCTTGGATTTTTTGAATACACTAGCGGGGGGGGCAAGGGGGTGTCGATCAAATGAAACTGTCTATTGAAGACGGCAAAAACATTGATTAGTTTGACGATCCTGCAAATAAGACATTTTCAATGCTGTTGTCATCATCACTCCAGTCAGAATGATTGCTAAAGGAGACTTCAGTTGTGTCTGTTCATCTTTGTCATCCAGATTAGCAATTGTGACACTAACAACTGAAAGGCAGAGACTTGAGCCTAAAGTGTTCTTTAACACTAACCTTATCCCCCTCAGTGTAGCACAAAATGAGAAACGAAAAGAGACGGAAGCACTTCACCCTGGATACATCTCCATACAGATTTTTAACTTACAAGTCCACTAATACATGCTGCTAGAATCAATAGTAACATTAGTATAGCAGAACCTCAGCGTTACAAACACCAGAGTTCCGACCTGACCGGTCAGCCACACTCCTTATTTGGAACTGAAAGTACACAAACAGGCAGCAGAAGGCAATAAAAGAAAAGAAAAAAAAGCAAACAATACAGTACTGTGTTAAATGTAAACTACTAAAAAAGGGTAACGGAAAGTTTAAAAAAAGATTTGACAAAGTACGGAAACTTTTTGTGCTTGTTTCATTTAAATTAAGATGGTAAAAAGCAGCATTTTTCTTGTGTATGGTAAAGTTTCAAAGCTGTATTAAGTCAATGTTCAGTTGTAAACTTTTGAAAGAACAACCGTAACGCTTTGTTCAGAGTTACGAGCAACCTCCATTTTCAAGTGTTTGTAACTCCGAGGTTCTACTGTACAAAACTGAACACTAGCAATGATCTAATAACAGCTAAAAGCATCTATGCGTGGGGGGGAAGGCATCTCTACTTAATGCAAAGGATTCTATGTTTGAAAAGAAAACTGTGCAAGTAGCTGCAAATGCCACCCAAAAAGGAAAAAAAGTGACCAAAGTTGTCTTGTTTTGATAAACTGAAAATAAAAGAACAACAAGTGTTTTCATCTTAAACATCTGACATATAGCTGTTTAGCAAACTAGTGAAATCTTGTTGAGAAAGTAGTGACAGTCCTAAAGTACACGTGGAAGTTTAGAAGTTTTCCTGCAACTGCTAGCAGCTTCTTGGGTTTGTTGGTTGAAAAAGGAGGACAGATCACTCCCACTTCCCAACTACACTTGGTGGAACACAAGAAGATTATGGCAGTTAATGCAAATTTCAATATATTTATGCATCTAAGTGCAAGGAGAACTTTCATCAAAAAAAAGCATGTTTTACATAACAAAGGAACTGACAAAGACACTAAGTTTACAAAAGCAATTAAAGGGATTTCACAGAGTACAGGCTATCACCCATACTGCAACAGCAATATAAATCTGTCTTGAACTAATTAAAAGAATTGCAGTCACCAAAAATCAAACTCAAAAAACAATTCAGAAATGCTGTAGCACCTTTCCAATACTTAACCAATGTGACATCCCAAACGTGGATGTCCCAGGTTTAGATTCCCCTGCCACCATCAAAAAGTCTAAAACATAGTTGCCACTATGCAACCCCAATATCCTTCCTGCTATTCTAAAATTTAAAACTGAAGACCCAGATCTGTTTGTGAAGGAGGTTGCAACAAAAATGAGCAAGTAAAATAAGGGAAGACAGGACAGCTGAATTCAGAATAGTGTGTTTTTATGACTTGTGCTTCTGCCTAGTCAAGTCTGCATCAACCAAATATGTACTAAGCACATTCAGACTGTTTTGGTCAAATCTTTATAACACATAGGCCTGGTCCACACTGGGGGTGGGGGAAAGACTAGATGCGATAAATTGACCTCCGGTGGATCGATTGCTAACCGTGGATCCAGGAGATAAGGTACACAAGCCCATAGTAGGTGATGAAAAAGGTGATACATTGGTTACATTATCAGCTTCTGTAGGAAGATACAAGAATGATAACCCTAACGAATTAGACTGGAGACACTTCTTGTACTTTAATGGAGATCTTGCATTTGTCGTAGAGACAAGGTGTATGCTTTTTTTTAAAATAGTTGAGGAATAAATAAGTTTACTAAGGCCATGTCTACACTTACAAGCTTACAGCAACAGAGCTGTATCGCTGTAAAATTGCTTGTGTGGCTGTGTTATGCAGACAGGAGAGAGCTCTCCCATTGACATAATAAAACCAGTTCAACAAGCAGCAGCACCTATATCGGTGGGAGAGCGTCTCCCATTGACATAGCGCTGTGCACACAAGCGCTTATGCCAGCAAAACTCATGTCACTTGAGGGGTGTTTTTTCATACCTCTGAGCAACAGAAGTTTTGCTAACCTAAGTGCTAGTGTAGACATGGTCTAAATGAATCATAGTAGGCATTTCATTTCTAAAACCTCTAAGTTTTTGCCCTCTCTTCCACGAAAAAGTAGGGTATTTTGTATGATTGGAAAAGTCACAATTCTGTACTATTGTCAAACAAAAGTCTCCATGAGCAACCTTGAAATAACCACAAAAGTAAAATCAGTCAAATAAAACATAGCATTCAAACGATACATGTATGATTGCACTAAAGGTATGCTGAAGATGGGAGCAAGTGTCAAAACATCAATCATATAGCACTTAATATTTATCCATGAACACAGCCAGGGGCTGCTCTGAAGAATTCCCCATGTCTTTAAATGATTGGAGTTTACCCCAAGCACACAGAGCTGAGTAATTGTGCCTTAGAACAAGTGTATATAATTCATTTCTACAAGGTTCCTCAAACACACTTGTGAAACAAATCATATGAATGGAAGATACATAAATTCAGTCTACACATGTCAGGGCACCTCCAATAGCAGAGTGTTGCCTATTTTTGTTTGAGTTGCATGCATGAAAGTAGTGCTTCTGAAAATCTGAGACATGAAAGCCCTGAAGACTGAAATCCGCTCGCCACAGAACAGGTACAACACTGGCACCTGCTGTGCATCCTCTCCTACCTTTTCATGCCCTTGTCTCAACCTTATCCTAGAGAGATTACCTTTAGGGATGAGAGGGGAATTTAGTTCGCAGGCCTACTCAATACTGAGTGAACAGTTATTGCTAATTGGGTTGATGATGGTTTGTCATGTGAACTGGGCTGACACCACTATACCCATTTCAAACAATGGACCACAAACAGCCACTAGATAGTAACAATTTCCAGCCACTACCAACCAGGGAAGAATTCAAATGGTTACCATAGCTGTCAAAGGCTCCATACTCATTACTTGTCTGAGCCATTCAGTTACGCTGCCAGGCAATTGTGAGCTCGCCCATGTCAGAAACAAGAATGGTGTCCTGAAACGGGGATAGGCAACAGTGTGGTGGGCCTTAGGCTATGCAGCTAATAAGCTTCAGTGCCTGTGGTATGCTTAGAGTGGAGGTGGAAACTTCACAACAGAGGGCTAAGCGAAAGCAGCACCAAGCTGGCACAGGGTCAGGGTTGCGACAGCCCCATGAAAATCCCAGAACTGTAGTGAGAGGCAAAGAGCCCTGGCATTACTAGAACTATTCTCTAGCAAGGGAGATAAGTGGTGCTGCAACAGGCTTCATCAGCAATATTACAATCACAGAAAGGATACATCATACGGATACATTCATGTACAGTATTGGCAGGGGGGTAGCAGACAGCAGGGCAGAAATACAGTCCATAAAGCGGAGGCCTTACAGCTTGTTAGCAGCCAGACTATCTCCCTAGGGTAGAGGTGGGGGGGGGGGAGCGTCACATTTCCTGGGTTCCCAAGTCACTGACCTGCAGATTCAGGAATTAACTAAATATTCAGAAGAGCTATCAAAGAACAGAGGGACATTTTAGTGCGAGGGAGGGGAACCCTGTCATCCCCCCACAGTTCAGGAAGGAGGAGAAGGGAGAAAGATAACCCTGTCTCCCCCCTCCCGCCCCAGCCACGGTTGGGAGGGGGGGGGAGGAGAGGAGTGATAACCCTGTCCCCTCCTCCCACAGGGCTCAGGACGGGGGCGGAGGAGGGAAAAACCTGTCACCTCCCCCCACGGGGCTCACGAGGGATAACCCTGTCCCCTTCTCCCCCAGGGGCTCAGGACGGGGTGGGGGGGAGGAGGGATAACCCTGTCCCCTTCTCCCCCAGGGGCTCAGGACGGGGTGGGGGGGGAGGAGGGATAACCCTGTCCCCTTCTCCCCCAGGGGCTCAGGACGGGGGGGGGGGGAGGAGGGATAACCCTGTCCCCTCCTCCCCCCGGGGGCTCAGGACGGGGGGGGGGAGGAGGGATAACCCTGTCCCCTTCTCCCCCAGGGGCTCAGGACGGGGGGGGGAGGAGGGATAACCGTGTCCCCTTCTCCCCCCGGGGCTCAGGAGCGGATAATGGGGTAACCTGGTCCCGCCCCGCCCCCTCGGCTCAGGGGCGCGGTAACCTCCCGGCCCGGCCCGGCTGAGGCGGCCGTAGGGCGCTCCCCGCCACACCGACTCCTCAGGCCCCTCACCAGGTTCACCCTCCCGGCGCGCTCCCAGCGCTCGGCCCCGGCCGCCGCCACCGGTTTGAACAGGCCGCTGTCCCGCCCCTTCTGTTCGGCCCGGCCCACGGCGTTCATTGGTCAGTCCCTTCCCGCTCTCACCCAATGCCCTGCAGGCAGGCGGCTCTCCCGGACACAAATAAACCCCGCCCCCTGACAACTCACAAGCCTCGTCTCCTCCCTAGCAGCATGAAAAGCTTCTTCTGATTGGCCGAAGTAGGCGGCCTTTGGAAGACGCGCCCAAGCTTTTACTGGATTGGTTCGCTGGGAGGAAGGGGCGGGGATTATGGCTGGTCAATGCTGAGTGGTGAAAAGGGCGGCTGTGGGCGGATGCAGTTGCCAGGGTGCAGCAGGGGGAGGGAAGATGGTTGCTAGGGAGCAGGCCCTGGTGGTGTTGGCAGGGTTCCCTTTGGCCAAGGAGGGCAGGGGCTGAAGATGGCTGCTAAGCGGGGGGGGGGGCAACTGCCAAGGGGTGAAGGAGACAGTTGGGTCCTTGTTAGCCAAGCAGCTCCTGCCAGACCCAGGGCGTGAGCATCCTACAGCTCCTGGGAAAAAAATACGGTCTCCCTCCACAGGGTGTATTGATCCTTAGCTAACCCTGTCATACGTGTCTAACAGGCCCTTCTGGAGAGAGCAGCCCAGAGTGGCCATAACCAACTTAGGGATCAAAGTTCTTCACACACTCTGTGTGTGCTGCACCCGTCTTGCCCCTGTGCTTGTCCTTGGCATAGCAATGGCCTGATGCTCTGCTGAGCACAACGGAAAGGAAGAAGGAGGGAAATATTGGTTAAGTGCAAGGGTGCACTCCCTACCACTTACGAAATGTGCTATGGTGGTAGATTCTTCATGCACAAGATCTGAGGTTGAGTTTGAAAAGATGGCCCTGAGTTTATACAAAGAGTACATGGGAGAGGAAGGATGTTCTTGTGGTTAGAGTACTGGATGCGGACTCAGGTAATCCCTCTGGCTCTACTGCAGACTTGCGGTGTGACTGTGGGCATGTCACACCCCTGGAAACGTTCAAAGGGCCTTTGACTGTTGTGCAGGGTATTTGGCTAGCCAATTTTGGGTGCACAGAAAATAGGGAATTTTCAAAGAATGCAGGCAGCATTTGTTATTTCAAACTATGCACTTAGTATTGGATGCCCAGTCCTCAGCTGGACACCCAGTCCCTGGAATGTCAGAAACTCACACTATATGATGCTATGCTCTCCAGGCACTACTGTTCTCCTAGGGGCAAACTCACCATTGCATCAGCAGGGAAAGAGAGAAGGCAGCTTGCACCATCTCTGTTCAGGACTAATTTAGTCCTTTCATAGGCTAGGGTTGTCCTGAAGGTTGCCATAACTTGTCTTTGTTGAGATGGCCTCTGTTAGAAATTGCTGGGGCGTAGAAACAGCAAGATGCTGGTCTGCCCCGTCCACATCTGTGGTCTAGAATGCCCTCTGCAGGCAGGGCTCTTGTGAGGTGGCGCACATATGGCCAAACTTGCTCTACACATGGTGTAGAGGCTCTGGACTACAGAAATTGCACCTGGCCTATGGCCTGTTTGCCCCAGCCTAGCTGGCAGAAAGGGAAGGCCACAGGCCAGCAATGAATCTCATCTGGCCCCATTATAAAAAGTCACAGCCTCCCCCTCATTCAAAGTGTTTCAGCCAACCTCTTATGGGGCATCTATGGCTTATTGGGACAGTACAATGACATAGGAACATGAATTAAAAGCCTCGGGAATAGGGAGGAATTAATAGTTTGTTCGAAAAAGTGATATTAGAACAGCATTTCACATTCTTTGCTTGAATACTGTAGAACTAGATTGTGAAGTGGCTAACTGGTAGTTTCTATACAATCTAAAAAAAAAATTCAAAACTGAGGGTAGGCACAAATAGCCATTGGGGCCCGGATCTTGGGGTTGAAGTGAGATCCCATGAATTTTCAAAGTAGGTGTTTGGCTGTAACAAAGTTGCTGGGATTCACTGAGATTAGTGGGATTTTCAGAAGGGCCTGTGCAAACTTTCTTGGTATGCAGGGCCAACCTGAAGGCTATATTAAGTTCATATTAGCATACATAAATTATACATGTGTGTATGCTAATAAAATCTGAATGAGGAGCTTTAAAAAACCAGACTATTTTCAGACACCTTTGGAGAATGGCCGAAAATCACAGGATTTAAGGTAGGTGCAGGTGATGGGAGCATCAAGAAGACCCCAAAATTGACACAATAGTTATAGAAATGACCTTGTTGAGGAAGAGCTGAAGGGGGAGTACATGGGAACCCTTTTTACCACGCAGAGCAGAGGCTGTAAATGAGACAAACACCGTCAGCAGAAATGGGAAGATATGAAATTTGTGGCAGGAGAGTGAACCCCATCTTTGCATCTTCTGCGGCTGACACGGAACAGGTATGTTTTCTATTTCTATAAGCTGCCTTATCTAACCCTGGTCCCTTCAGAGTTATATGTGCAACACTGACAATGTTCAGTACAGATAGGAAATTCACCATGGTATAGTATTCTTGCAGTTTTTTCTGCCCATTCTTGGGAAGATAACAATTTTTATACTTGTGGATCGCATTTAGGCGCACAACAGCAATGGACTTGCTGATAACAATAGTGTTCCCAATGGTCCTTTGTAAAGACCAAGTGACAAGGATGCCAAGTGCATCGTTGATCAGAACTTGTGTAGAGATGGGATTCTGTAAAGACATCATGTCAGTACTGCCCATCATGAGGTCAAAAATGGTAAGAACAATCCACAGTGCCATCTGGGTATTGAGAAATGTAAGAATAGAGCCTGAGATCTATTGTCAAAGGCAAGATATCTTTCTAAATGTGAAATCTGCCGTGAATGCAGAAAACAGGATATAAAAGAACCACTGGAAACCACATGAGATTCCTGATCACACTTGGCCCAAGATTGGTGTAGATCTATTCAAATGAAATGGGAAATATTATCTCTTATCAGTAGACAATCACTCAGGTTTGTGGTGGTTTTAAAAAAATTAAACTTGCCCAACGCAGCATGTTGCAATACCACAACATTTAAATTGCAGTTTGCTCCCCAGGGTATGTTAGATGAGTTAATACACCTCTACCTCGATATAACGCTGTCCTTGGGAACCAAAAAATCTTACTGCGTTATAGGTGAAACCATGTTATATCAAACTTGCTTTGATCTGCCAGAGTGCGCAGCCCCGCTGTCCCCGGAGCACTGCTTTACCGTGTTATATCCAAATTCATGTTACATCGGGTGGCGTTATATTGAGGTAGCGGTGTAACAGGTAATGGTACACAGTTCATGAGTGGCTTATTTGTGCAGTTCTCTTGATATATCAGTTCAAACTCACCAAAATGAAGCTTTCCGAATTTCTAATCTGTCTAAGGAATGGAGTCTTGTGCAAAGTGTTAATAAATTCATAGATTCATAGACTCTAGGACTGGAAGGGACCTCGAGAGGTCATCGAGTCCAGTCCCCTGCCCTCATGGCAGGACCAAATACTGTCTAGACCATCCCTAATAGACATTTATCTAACCTACTCTTAAATATCTCCAGAGATGGAGATTCCACAACTTCCCTAGGCAATCTATTCCAGTGTTTAACTACCCTGACAGTTAGGAACTTTTTCCTAATGTCCAACCTAAATCTCCCTTGCTGCAGTTTAAGCCCATTGCTTCTTGTTCTATCATTAGAGGCTAAGGTGAACAAGTTTTCTCCCTCCTCCTGATGACACCCTTTTAGATACCTGAAAACTGCTCTCATGTCCCCTCTCAGTCTTCTCTTTTCCAAACTAAATATTGTATAGTCAATTGCGTGACCACACTTTGGTTCGTTATGAAATATACTCAAAAGACCAAATAAGCAATGTCAGTCAGGTTTATTAATATGGCACAGGAAAGGGTTCTATATGGTACCAGTCTCTAAAGAACAGCCCCATGCAGCGATGTTACATTTACCTTATGCAGAAGGTGTGCTCCCAAAGTTATACATTTCAGCTTGTATTATTTATATAATGATTTTACAAGTTATATCTCTTTACCTGACACTAAAACCCAACTATCAGTTTGTCCCAGTTCCTTAACTTATACTTGTTCTGTTCTTTCCTTATCTTTGTTTTGGATACTAGCATTCCAGGTACTGGTCTGAGAAGGTACTTTCCTAGCTTGTATTAAGACATGGAACAAGTGTATCTTGAGTTGGACAAGTTTCCTATCTGCTTATGCCAAATGCTTACTTCAGCTAATGCAAGGAGTTATGGGATAATTAGTATAAATGAATAGGATTATGGTATAGGCCAGTTTAGGCTATATCACTGTTACAAGTATTTGTGCTTAATGTTATGGGTTCTTAATGCATATTAATCTATGTATGGTGCTGATAATTCATATTATTAATATGATATATTTATATGCTAGCCAGCAGATCATCGTCAACAAAAGAGAGGCTGGGGAAGAGTCTTAGAAGGATGCCGTAGGGAGATAGAGTGAGAGATTTGATTCACTTTCGAGGGAAGTTGTGAGGAGTGGGTCTGAGAAAGGGGACAGTTTAGGTAGAAAATTGTAACATGTTTGAAAAAATATTAAAGTAATTTGGCTTTCTAGACAAAGATTGGTAGGGAACTGTCAAGGTTTTTTTCCCCACTTTGAACTTTAGAGTACAAAAAGTGGGGACCTGCATGAACACTTCTAAGCTTAATTACTAGCTTAGATCTGGTACACTGCCACCAGCCAGAATTTAGTGTCTGGCACACTTTTTGTTCCCCCAAAACCTTCCCTGGGGAACACAGATCCAAACCCCTTGGATCTTAACACAAGGAGAAATAAACCATTCCCCCTCCTTTCCCCCCAGACTTTCCCCTCCCTGGGTTGCCTTGAGAGGCTTCACACTGATGCAAACTCCTTGGATCTTAAAACAATGAGGAATTAACCATCCCCCCTCCTTTCCCCCCACCAATCCCTGGTGAGTTCAGACCCAATCCCCTTGGATCTTAAAACAAGGAAAATCAAACAGATTCTTGAAAAGAAAGCTTTTAATTAAAGAAAGAAAAAAAGTGAAAATTATCTCTGTATAATCAGGATGGAAAATGCTTTACAGGGTACCCAGATTCGTATAGACCAGAGGAAACCCCCTCTAGCCTCAGGTTCAGAGTTACAGCAAACAGAGGCAAAAATCCTTCCAGCAAAAAGAAACATTTACAAGTTGAGAAAACAAAAATAAGACTAATCCACCTTGCCTGGCTATTACTTACAATTTTGAAACATGAAAGACTGATTCAGAAAGCTTTGGAGAGCCTGGGTGTACGTCTGGTCCCTCTTAGTCCCAAGAGCGAACAACGAACAAAACAAAAAGCACAAACAAAGACTTCCCTCCACCAAGATTTGAAAGTATCTTGTCTCCCTATTGGTCCTCTGGTCAGGTGTCAGCCAGGTTTACTGAGTTTTCTTAACCCTTTACAGGTAAAAGAGACATTAACCCTTAACCATCTGTTTAAGACACATGTTTGAAAAAATATTAAAGTAGTTTGGCTTTCTAGACAAAGATTGGTCGGGAATGAATAACGGCTCGGTAGAGAAGGAATTGAGGATAATTTTATATTAAATAAATCATGGTGGGACTAATAAGAGATGCATATCTTCATCTCGATTGCTTTGCTTCATGTATTGTATCCCCTTCCTTTGTACATCTTTTGGTCTTTGCTCCTGCATTTTGCTCTGCACAGATGAACCCCTAGACTGGGGTAGGGCCTGTGTCTTCCCTCTGCACTAGGCAAATGCCTAACACATGGTGGGTGCTATCATAATCTAAATAAAGAACAGTGCAATATTTCTTATGTAAGCATGGGAAAAAACCCTGCTCAGATACCACTGTGTGGTGACTGTTGACTTTAAGAGTTCCATCTACTGTCTAATTTATCTGTGCACCAAATGCCAAAGTATCTGCACTGTATCCATAAATAAGATTCACACTGAATGTTTCTGGAAAAAAGACAAAGCTTTTCACTCCTGCTTTTATTTATATGCTCTCAAGACTCCATCTTAAAAGTTTCCAATGCTGGAATTGATGTTTACA
Source organism: Gopherus flavomarginatus (assembly GCF_025201925.1). Taxonomy (NCBI): domain Eukaryota; kingdom Metazoa; phylum Chordata; order Testudines; family Testudinidae; genus Gopherus; species Gopherus flavomarginatus. Next base: position 152,332,713 of record NC_066621.1, read on the forward strand.
TCTCCTGTTCCTGATAACCATTCTATTTTCAAAATACTTGACAGCAGTAAAAAATTAAAAAAAACAGCTTGGCTTATGTTAAAGTTTCTGTTTACATTGTGGCTGCTCAGGAATAGATATCATTTAGCTTTTTCAGTTAATAATGCTTGTATCATGGACAATATGTCACCAAGCGCTTATGCTTCCTAAGCAATAAATAAATTAAAAAATTCTCCCATACGCATCTAAGAATAATTTACAACATGAAGGATCAAACAGCAAGATTTTTCCAAGGAGTCCTATATCCAAAGATCTAAACACAAGGGTAGGAGGGGTTTGTGGTCTGGCACCAAAGCATCTATGTGAATTTTGTAACATACAGAAACTGTGTGTGAGAATCCAAAGGGTTATGCTGAGTTAGTGGAGAATTTCCATACAGACACTGTCATGACTGCTATGAAAGCAATCCTGTTTGAAACCTTTTGGGTTTTGGACCCTTTCTGTTTCTCATTTGATAGCAAGCAGGCTCCTGATGGCTGGCTCAGAGACCGAGGCATGTGCTTGTTGTACTGAGGCCTAAGTGCTTTGCTGAATCAGGGCCCTAGTGAAGGCATTTGTACCGTGAATATAGGGTATGTACAGGTAAAGGGTTAAATTTATGACTGTCAGACAAACAAGCATCCCACTCCAAGATAGAGGTTTGCTGGACAAACTATACTCAGCTTTTGCGAGGAGTTGAAAGGAGATCTGGAGAGTAAAAAGCATCATTGTCGTATGTTTCCTTTGATTGGGAAAATCATGGGTAATAGGATCCTTCCAAGCTACTGTCATGCTTGTTAGTCACCTACCACTGCATAGCTCTATATCTTGAAGGTCCTTTTGGAAAAAGGTTGTTTCGTTTTCTAAGAGCTCCATAGTAGTGGGGTTAGAGAGCTCCAATGGTGAAATCATCAGAAATCCCAAGGTGGCGGCATGTCAGTTTCTCGTATTGTTTTGAAAAAATTATAGGTGGAACTGAGAGTTTCAAAATCTCTCTTCCCTCTCCTGTTCTATTTATCTTCCCTTATCTCTTTTTCCTTCTTCTTAACCACCCAATCTTTCTTATACCATTACAGGAGAGGTCCCTAAACTGTGGGGTGGGGAGGAATGTTTGGTAGGATGTGGTGGGGCCCAGGCCAGCCCCCATGGGGGACAGGGAGGGAGTGCCACCCAGCCCTGCTCTGCTCCCAGCTCTGCTCCGGCCTGCCCCCAGTTGTGGCTCCGATCCAGCCTTTACTCCTGACCGTGGCCTGGCCATGGTCCCGCACCCAGCCTTTGTCCCGCACCCAGCCTTGGCCCCTCGTCATGGCCAGGGGCGGCTCCAGGCACCAGCACTCCAAGCGCGTGCCTGGGACCGCAAGCCACGGGGGGCACTATGCCGGTCACCATGAGGGCAGCAGGCAGGTTGCCTTCTGTGGCATGCCTGCGGAGGGTCCGCTGGTCCCGTGGCTTTGACGGACCTCCTGCAGATGTGCCGCCGAATCCGCAGGACTGGGGACCTTCCACAGGCAAGCCACCAAAGGCTGCCTGCCTGCCATGCTTGGGGCGGCAAAATACCTAGAGCCGCCCCTGGTCATGGCTCTGTTCCCGACCGTGACCCCAGACCCAACCCCAGCTGCAGCCCCAGCCTCAGCCCCTTACCACTGGTTTGTTCCCCCTCCTTGCTCCCCTGCCCCAGAGACAGATCCCCACTTCTGGGTGTGGATAGGGTAAGGGGTGGAGTGACCCTGAAAACTTTGGGGACCACAGCATTACAGTGATATTATGTGTAACCCTGTTTCTCATGTATTGTTGCACAATTACAGCTCCCAAGAAGGTACATTTTTAAGGTGCAAAAGCTAGTCAAACAGACTTGTTTGCAGAGTGTGAGTACCTCTATGCTCTAGGGCTCATATTATGCTTTATAATGAAGAAAATGGAAAATTCACATTGTATGTGATAAAAATTGTTTGTGCCATGTTTGGAGAATGTTACTTTCTTGGTACACAAAAACTCAGAAGTTGCTGGTGGAATTTATAGGAGAGTCTATATGTTTTCCATGCTATTACCTAAGCATAGTTTAACAGTTGATTCTGTTTTGGTAGGGTTTTGTTACAAAGTTCTGCCAACAACACCCTGATTGTTAAAAATACATTTGAATAGTGAATATACACTGAAAGCCTAAATGTTTGCTGCAGGCAGACTTTGCAAGATGCCATTTCGAAAAGGGGCAAGTAACTGAAACTGCAAAATATGAGGAAGCTTCATTTTTTTTTTAACATGCATGTGGCTTTACATTGCTTTCAGCCATCACCCAAGCACATTTGTGGTAGACATTTGGCTGGAATTATATAACTCATTGATTGGCTGTCTTTTCCATCAATACAGTTTCAAATGAGCATGATTTCTCTGAAGTTCAGAATGAAAACATACAACCTCTTGAGAAGCGTTGCTAGCTAAGTGACTTCCTCATGAATACAATGTTGCAGGGTGCTGCTGACACAGTAGTGGACTCAAGAAAGCCATGGATTATTTTGTATTAATATTTTAGTGTTAAAAATTCAGGGTAAAACAGAAGGGGCCACAGTCAAGCTAGATCTGCACCTCCTGTAATCTCATTGAATCAAAATCAGGCCAGAGATTTGGCCCCATATCTGGTGGTCAGCAACAAATTTGTAGATTAACTGCTGAGAACCGTAGTAAATTAGTAGCCTATGCCATTTTAATATAATTAATATTCATTATTCATACAAAGAACAATGTACTCTTGATTCTACAAAAAGGGTCCACTCCTGCTCCTGTTGAAACCCATGCCATAAATCCCATTGGGAACGGGTCCAAAGAAAAGCAATTATTCTATTTGACATCTTCACTGCAGAGCTCCATTGCATATTCTGGACTCATCATTTCTGTGTGGAATGAGTGCAGAATTTCAATAGAGATATAGTGAGGTTTGGAGAGGGGAATTTTGCTTCTGGCTGTAATTCCATCAATGGAATCTAACAGCACAGCAGGACTGAAATGATGCATGTGTCTCATGCTGGTCCTCTGTGCAGGAGTGAATTTCATCCTATTATCACAGTATATGTGCTGTTTTTTCTATTTATACTAAACACAGAAATTGTCTTGTTTCCCAAAAGAATTTTCTGTAACTTCTAGCTTTTACGGTTTGCATGACTTTCGTTCCTTTCACAGTGGCTTCCTTGTGACTTTTTCCATAAAATTGCTTGGATGAAACCATAGTCCCATAAATGACTATTTAAAAGCAAGATCTTCCTTAGTGTCTGGACCCATCATTTTCATTGTTTCACACTTAAATTATCTGGGAAGAGGATTCATAAGGGGCAAACTTTTTTCCCCTAATTCTTGCACAATGGGGCCCATATTCTGATTTGGGTTTGGATTGGCCTGGAGTCTCCAGGAATTAAAGATTAATCTTTACAGATTATGTCATGTGGTGAAATCTCCAGGAATACATCCGACCAAAACTGGTAACCCTACTTTTGGGAACTACTGTAATATAAATAATAATAAGTAACTAATGTTTCAGGTCAAAGATGCAATAGGTGAGGCTGCAAAAATGCACTCTTTGCAACAAAACCAGCTTTAGAAATTTGTCTGTCAACAGCATATTCTAAATTACTAGTAAATTTTTATTGTTTGCTCCTTGTTCTATATGAAAAGAGATTTTATTTTCCTTTTTTTATCTGAAGGGACTACTCGTGCTTTGTTAACATATTAAAACATGCTTTGTTACAACTCATTATTGTAAAGGACTACTATGAATATGAAAAGTTCTACATGCAAACAAAATGATTTTTATTCTGTTTAGTATTGTTTGAAGGGGAAAGAAGTCTCCAAGTCGTAATCAAAATAGCAAGTGGCAGTGAGACTAAGAAAGAAGGTAAGAAACAGAAATAAAAGGGAGAGATTTTAGGACCATATCTTCAGCTACTGTAAATTGCCATAACTTCACTGACTACGCTGCATGCCCGAAGTAAAGGGGCGGGGGGAAATGCGTACATGTTACCAGGTTCTGATCCTAGGGGGAACCCTTCCAGAGGCCTACAAGCCCATCAATATGAAAAGAAAATTCAGACTTTGACTAAATATTATTTATATAATCTCCGTGAGTAGATTTGTACCTGTGTATCTATGTGTGGGATGGGGTCCCATGTTATGAGTTTGTCCTGGGCCCAGCAAAATTTTGCTTGGGGCTTGCTATACTGATTTAGTCCAGCTGAGGATTTGGTTTTCTGTGTCTAACCAAGAAAATTCATACTGAGTGTTTTCTTTTGGGTGAATCCCACTAGTGTTAGGTTGTCCCTATTTCAGGCATAAAAAACATGGTTATAACCTCCAGCTGATAGAGAATTGCACAATTTAAATACAAAAATTTCTTTATACTCAAGAATGTCAAGGAGAAAATATTACGCCGGGGTCAGCAACCTTTGGCACGCGGCTCACCAGGGTAAGCACCCTGGCAGGCTGGACTGGTTTGTTTACCTGCCGCGTCTGCAGGTTGTCCGATTGCAGCTCCCACTGGCCGCGGTCTGTCGGCCACCGCTTCTCGTAGCCCCCATTGGCCTGGGATGGCAAACTGCGGCCAGTGGGAGCTGCAATTAGCTGAACGTGTGGACGTGGCAGATAAACAAACCAGTCCAGCCTGCCAGGCTGCTTACCCTGGCGAGCTTCATGCTAAAAGTTGCCAACCCCTGCGTTACACAATGTATAAATGAATTTGCTTTTCAACTGTTCTCTCAGTGCACTGCCCAAATTGTTAGTAACCAAGTCAAGAAACATGCTTGAACTCTTGTGCATTGCTGGCTTGATCTTCCATGCACTGTCTGTTCAGTGATACTTGAATACTCAGTCTATGACCACATGGTCTTCTGCAGAGGGAATGATATGAAATCCCAAACTGACAGCAGAGTTATTACTTCATTCTTTGTGAAAGCAGCAGAGGGTGCAGTTACGAGTGAATCTCCGTGAAATAGCTTCATGAACTGTAATGGAGGTGAAGGATCCAATCCAAATATTTAAAAGATGGACTTGCATTTATATTATGTTTAAAGTTTGACAATCCAAGAGAATTTCTGAAGGTTCTGGTCAAGCATTCACTTTTTGTTGAATGTATTAGCCAGTGGGAGTCCTATCAGAGCATGGAGTTGAGTGGATTTACTTGCTTCCTCCTTCTTCTTCAGTCTTTTCCTTTGTGCATTTTATGTGGTTTTAGTGAGAATGAGCCACATTCTTGTCAGTTTAAGTGAGGGTGTCTGGTAGGTGACCGGAGAGAAGGAGGTTACAATTGTCTGGGCAGGACATTACTAAGGGTGTTTTAGCTCTAGGATTAGAGAAGAAGGGATGGAATTAGAAGATGTAGAAGAAAAAGCAGCAAGATTTGACAACAGCTGGGATGTGAGGGGAGAGGGAAAGAAAGGAATCAAAGTCCTGAGATACAAGGAGAGTGGCAGAACTATTTCTTGTGATGGGGAATATTTTTGATTGGGGAGATGAGTGGTGTGGGTTTTTTTGTGTGTGTGTGCGTGCCATGTTGTGTTTTGCTTGTTGGCGGGAAAAGATGCTTGGAATTAAAGGAATTAAACTACAGCTAAACTACCAATTAAACAAAAGGCAAATAAACAATGGTAGAGTTATTGAATGTTTCCTTTCTGAAGGCTGTAATCTCAATTTGTACCCATAATTCCTGTAACAGGAGAGCCACCATATGAGGATTCAGAAGAGTCCTCCCAATGTTTTATTTGTATTGCAATAATGCATAAGAACCTCAGTCATTGACCAGGACCCTATTGTGAAACGTGCTGTACAAACAGAGCAAAAAGACAGTCTCTGCCCCAAAGAACTTGCTTATTCTGCTTTTTCATGTTACAGTTCTTGTCTGGTGTAACTTCACTGATACCAGTTGAGATACAACAGGAGAAAATTTGGCCCCTAGATTTCATTTTTAAGGAGGCATTGATAATGGCTTTAGGTGTAAGGTTACACCGGGATTTTCCTGATCATGGGATCTTTGCAATCTTCTATTGAAAATACCGGTTCCAGAATCTGGGTCCAAAATTCTGTGTGAAGTATGCGTTAATATAATTCTGCCAACCTAGCATCAGGGTTTGATCTCATCACAACTCTCAGACTAGAAGATTTGAGCCTGATTCATATTTTAGGTGGGACATATCCCAGGAAAACTCAGGATTCCATAGGAAGTGGCATTTGTGATTGAGTAGGTGGACCTCTTCCCACTGAGTATATAACCAACACGCAAGGATGGTACAGGTAGGGGGCTTGCCACAGGTACCATCTTTCCACTAAGATATAAAACTAAGATCCTGCCACTTCTGGTTATTAAAGAGCCAGTACTTTTTGCAAGACTAGGATTGTTAACCTCAGTGTTCTGGCTGAAATCCAAATTTCACTCTTGCTCCCTAAATTCCCCCCACGGTTTTGATAATGGTAATGCTCAGTACTGCAGAGGGGGTGGTTCCAGGTAAGGTAGGAGGATGGCCATGGGCCATCACCATGCTCCCCACATGCACTAACAAAAGGTGTAGCAGAGCACAGTGATGGGATTGTCCTTCACAAGATACTTGGAGGATTTATGACTATTGCTCAGGTTTTATGATTGTGGATGCTATATAGGTACTTAAAGATTCCTGGTCAAATTCATCAATGGAATAATTTTCTTGATGTAATGCCACTGACTACAGTAATGATTCTGATCCCCTGTCTTCTGTTGCCATTGAGGTGGTGCATCTTCTACTCCTGGGTGAATTCTGTGCCACTGTGCACGTGCAGAATTAATTTCCTCACAGATTTTTTTCCTCTGCAGAAAATACATTCTGCTGGAGAGGCGCGACAGTTATGCTTTTCACCCACCAGAGGCTGCTATGGCACCAGAACAGAAGGTAGCTGGCTCAGCCAGCAGGAAAGGCTGCATTCCTCACAGCACCCTGCCCCATGGGGATGGGGGAGCAGGGGGTGCAGGGCTACATGGGGACAGGAGGTGGAGGTGCAGGGACAGATGGGGAAAGGGGTTGCAGGGGAAGGGGTTGCAGGGACACATGGGGACAGGAGAGGAGGGGTGACTGAGTAGGGCTACCGAGATGCATGAGAATGATGGGGAAGGGTGCAGGTGGAGTTGCTAGCAAAAAGGACTGGGTTCAATATTTAGCGGTTCCTCTTAACAATACAACACAGAACCAGCTTGAGTCCCCACCCAATAATCTGTAAAAATGAAATACCACTCCTGAGTGCCTCTCACAAACACTGACACTGTATACAGAAAATAAAAAAAAATTAATAAAAAGAGGAAAGGAACCTGGCATAATATGGGAAAATGCCACAAGTATGATTCTAAAGCCCAGGACCATGAGCAATGCCACCCCCCCCCCGCCGTCCAGAGTATGTTGGGTAGTGTCCTTTGCCTTAGTTTCTCACCTTGTGTGAAAATCTAACAAACAAATGTTCCTTTAACATGCCGCTCCCCTCTCCCTTCACTGCACCTCACTCACAGATGCTCTCCATGGTCAGTGAAGACCTAAAGTTCAGAGGCATTCATGTAAGTTCCCTTCCTGCCTGGGGGGAAGGAATTGAGCAATGCCTCAGCTGCTGCTGCTGCACCATTCACGCTACATAGCTGCTCACTGCCATTGCTGCTTCATTGTTCGCTTGGCCACTGCACCACTGGCTGCTCTGTCATTATTCACTGTGCTGCCATTGGCCACTGCACTGTTGCTTCTCTTCTGCAACCTCTGTGGTGCCTTGAAGTAGCACCACTTAACACAGCTCTCCATGATTTCAGCAGTTAGCGTGGGAAGGACCTCATTGCTAGTGCAGGATGCACTGTCTCTTTCACTGAAAATGCTGTCCCCCAGCAGATCTAAAGTTTAGCGCTTAGAACTGGTTATCAGAGATTTCAGCTCTAGTGATCACTGAACGAAACAAAAGATTCTTAATTGAATCTAATCAGCCCTGTCCTTAAATAGTGGAGCGGAGGGAGGGTCAAATGGCATCTAGGACTCTTTGGGCAGATCCCACACCACAAACACCTGTCCCCACCTCTCTCATTCACTGGGATTTGGTATCCCTAGCCCCTGCTCAGTGAGTGCAGTTCGGTTGAGGGTGACTGCTTCATCTAGGGCAGGACAAGCACAGCCCTGCTGCCCCTCAGTTGCACAAGGACACAAACCTTTCATTACCCCTGCACCCAACATTAAAGTGACTTGCAATCCAACACCAAAGTGATCATTTGGGCAAAGCAGCTCCATCATGCTGTGCACCTAGGCAGAGAAGTTGTGTCTATGAGAACAAGGTCGGTTCCTGAAATCTTTTCCTCCCAGCTCATCGCTACATGTCAGGGGAGAGCTCATTCAAACCCTGCTTACAACAGCCATCGATGAACCTATCCACCATGAACTTATCCAGTTCTTTTTTTGAACCTACTTATCCTTTTGGCCATCACAACTTCTCATGGCAATGAATTCCACAGGTTAGTTGTATGTTGTGTTGACAAGTGCTTCCTCTTATTTGTATTATGCCTGCTGTCTTATTAATTTCATCAAGTGACCTCTGGTTTCTGTGTTCTGTAAAAGGGTAAATAACACTTCTCTATTCATGTTTTCCACACCATTCATGGTTTTATAGACCTTTGTCATATCACCCTTTAGATTTCTCCTTTCTACAATGAACAGCCCTAATTACCTTTGATCATCTTTGTTGTCTTCCTCTGAATATTTTCCAGTTCCTATATCCTTTTTGAGATGGTGTTACCAGATTTGCTCGTTACTTTGGGGTATGCTCATTTATTAAGGTTACTCTTGGGGCAGAGGGGTGAGTGGCCTATAATTCTATCAATGTGCTGCTTGTGTCGCTTGTGTTCTTAAACAGAACTCTACTTCTCCTTGCTGCAAGTTGTTCTCATACGGAGCTCTACTCCCTACTGCAAGTTCCCTCCCAGTGGAGCTATCCTGCAGGACTTAGGTTCCTCAGGGCTGGGTTCTTCCAGCCCCAGAATCAGACACATTAACAGAGCACGTCTGAGAGGACCGAGTTAATCAACGCTCCCAAGCTGATCCCGTTTATGCCCCTGGACTTCATAGACTGTGTCGAGCAGCACTTCCAAGCTGCCACCCTCATATGTCCCAGGTTCAGCACTTCCCTAGTCCGACTTTCACATTACAATTGTTCTGGCAGTAACCCACTTGATGAGCAAACCTTACAGAAGTTTTGGGCACTGCAGGGATCTTTAGCTTAGGTTGCTGCAGAGCGAATGAGGAAGCCAAAAAAACCCATGGGGGGGATGGAGGGGGAGAAGCAACCAGCTTAACCATGAAAGTTATTTATTGGTAATAACCATAGGGGATCCAAACAAACAAAACAGTGATAATATTAAATCTAACTTAAATTTGATTATAAAACTCAGGTTTAGAAAGCTATAACTGATCACAAGTCAGGGTCAGAAGACTATACCTAGAGAGAGAGAAAGAGAGAGAGCTGGGTTCTCCCTACTCCGTGAAGCTTGAATCGATCAGGGGTCCCAGGTGGTAGTGGTAGTTGAGGGTCTGGAGTGTGGGAGACTGGCAGAGCCCCCAGCATGACACTCAGGAGAAGATGGAGTCCCAATGGAATTGATGCAGATTTTGGATGAGAAAACTTACTAGAGCATGGGTTGGGGTTTCTGTAGAGAAACAACAATGGTTCAAGGGAGAACACTAGATTTGTTTGAGTAAACTGATAGCTCAAGGGGGTATACAAAAGTTGTTTTGTTCAGGCTAGATAGTAGGAACTGATCATTTCTGGCTATGGGCGGTGTTCCTTGGAGGGAGCTCACAATGCAGTTAGGGCACTTAACTATTTTGGTTACCAATAAAAGATTTATTACTAGAATTGGTCTGATAACTACTGAGCTGGATGTGAGTAGGCGTGGGTTCATTATCATCTGGAGCAGAGATCCCCCATCATGCAGTGCTTCCCTGCTTTTCTGGTCCCAGAGGTCTTTGCCGTTCTTGCCTTGGAATCTCTGTTCTCTATACTATATGCTAATGGAGATGCCTCCGTGTCCCATCTTTGATGCAAATGAGGCTAGGAGAGTTTCCTTAATCCTGTCACCCTTGTCCCAGGGGTTTAGATGTGTCTTCCGCTGCCTTTTCATTGCATTTGTAAGTCTGTCTTCTGATCAGTTTTGGTTCAAGCAGAGACTGGGGGTGGGGAGGGAAGGAGGAAAGGTCTTTCATGAGTCAGACAGGCTGGGTACTGCACCCTGGTTCCCCAAGAACACAGAGCTGATAGGTAACATTGGGGTGACAAGAACTGGACACAGTATTCAAGGTGTGGGCACACAATGGATTCATATAGTGGCATTGTGATCTTTTCTGTCCTATTTTCTATCTCTTTCCTAAAAGTTCCCACAGTTTGCCTTTTTGACTGCTGCTTCACATTGAGCAGAAGTTTTCAGAGAACTATCCACGGTGGCTCCAAGATCTCTTTCTTGGGTGGTAACAGCTGCTTTAGAATCCATCATTGTATATGTATAGTTGGGATTATTTTTCCCATTGTGCATTACCCAGTTTTGTGAGATCCCTCTGTAACTCCTCACAGTCAGCTTTGGACTTAACTATCTTGAATGTAGTTTGTACTGTCTGCAAATTTTCCCACTTCACTGTTTGTCTCCTTTTCCAGATCGTTTATGAATATGTTGAACAGCACAGATCCCAGTGCAGATCCTTGGGACACCCTGTTGTTCACCCCTCTGTACTGTGAAAACTGGCCATTTATTCCTACCCTTTGTTTCCTGTCTCTCAGCCAGTTATTGATCCATGAGAGGACCTTCCCTCTTATCCCATGACTGCTTAATTTCCTTTCTGAAAATCTAAGTACACTATATCGACTGGATCACCCGTAGCCACTTGCTTGTTAATTCCCTCAAATAATTGTAATAGATTGGTGAGGCTAACTTCGCTTTACAAAAGCAGTGTTGACTTTTCCTCCAGCAAATTGTGTTTATCTAGGTATTTGATAATTCTGTTCTTTACTATAATTTCAACCAGTTTGGCTCACTGGCCTGTAATTGCCAGGATTGTCTCTGGGGCCTTTTTGAAAAAGTCTTCCAGTCATTTAGTACAGATTTTATATAAAGTCTTAGGACAGCTTCGTAAGTCTGTGGATGATCCTTCTTTTTAATTGAGGAGAAATTGAAACAGATGCATCTATACAGTCTCTTAACAGTAGGGGGCATCCTTGTCTTAAAAACATTGATACAAAATTCTTTAAAAAGGTATCAGTGCTTTTCTTTTATACATTGTAGCAGATAGATTTGAGGGTTTTATCTCTGGAAATACAAAGGCTCAAGTGTCTGTATTATTGTCTGTAAATGTTATCTTTGTTAAAGATACTTGCAATAACTCTCAGGTTTTAAATCACACTGCAACATTTCTATATATTTAGTAAGAGGTAAGAAAGTATTACAGAGTGATGAAACAAATAATAAAATCAAGTACTTGAGAATGCTATGTAGATTCACTGCAGTTGGGTCATATTCGGGAGGCAATATGAAATGAGGCAGCAAAGAATCCTGTGGCACCTTATAGACTAACAGATGTTTTGGAGCATGAGCTTTCGTGGGTGAATACCCGCTTCGTCGGATGCATGCTGTTTTTACAGATCCAGACTAACATGGCTACCCCTCTGATAATATGAAATAAGCTTTTCAAGACTTTGAGAAAAAGTTGAACATGAAAATATTTTAATATTCTTCTTATTATTTGCCATCTAAGGCTTAAAAGAGTGACTTTATCCTGAAAGTATTTTGTGAAAAAATTGGATACAAAATGCTTATCTGTTTCTGATGCTTGTGAATGGAGACGATTGTAAATTAAGGCACTGAGCCAACAACCATTACTCACCTGAGTAGTTTATTGACGACAGTAGGACTGTTCTTGTGAACAAGGACTATTCACATGAGTTAGGATTACAAGATTGGGCCCTAAATTACCAAAATACAAAAATAAAGTGCAGATAATTTATCATATAGTTATATTTTGAAGTATTTTCCCTAATGACATTAGTGAATTCTTTTAAAAACAAAAAAATATTTCAAACAAACGACTTTTACATTGCATTACATTTCATGTTCCTAACATGTCAACTGGTGACAAGTGTGCTAAAACATTTGGTCCCTGTGATGGGGGAATGATTGAGCTATTGTAGATGGCCCATCTGGATAAACATCTTTGTGAATGAATCTGCTTGCAAACGCCCTTAGTCTTCCAACTGTGTTTTCCTCTCACAGGCTTGTGGTAGTTATCTATGGCTCCAGGATGGAGCAATCCATGGCAGTAAAGAGATTGAGATAATGACAGTTCATGGTGACAGCGGGACTGGCAGAGCCAGCCTGGGGGAAAAAAGTCACATACTTGTCAATAGAAATGTCTCCATCCTTTGGGAATTGTGGCTTGGGAATCAAAGCTGACCTCATAGGCAAGAATGATGGGGAACAAGCTTTTGATTTATGACTAGATGAAGCTCAAAGTCTGCGCTTCTGATCTTTCCTCACAACACACCTTTTGTATTTTATTTCAGTTTTTTCACTTTATTCTCAGAATCTTATCTTCTGAGGTATCATCTTTAGGTCTTTCGGTTTCATAATAGTTCAGTCATCTGTTTCCTAAGAGGATTCTCTCTCTTTTTCTTTTTTAAATGAAACAGAAATTCCTTTTTTAGCATCACAAATTCCCCAGCCATTTATATTTTACATAGCTGATTGGCTGCTTTGCTTTTCATTAGTGTGGTGAAGTCTTATAAAAGCTGAACCCATTTTTACTTTCAGGACACTTGGTTCACACAGAGATCCCAGTTTGCAAATGTGGATGCCTTTTTAGGACATTGGTTATTTGCACCTACATGTCAGAAATGGGTCTTTATCTGACTAAGTAACAACCTTGGCATCCACACGCATAATTTATGGGCCAGATCCTTAGCTATTGTACAGTCCTCAGTGGAGCTATACTGATTTACACTAGCTGGTGATGTGGGCTCACAATTCCTAATTAAGGCACCTACTGCTGTAATGGGCTACGTATGTTCTGCTGTTAGTGACTCCTACTGTTTATGTCCTATGGTCTGTAACTCTGTCTAATTGAATCCTAACCAAAACCCTCAACTTCCCCAAATTTGAGAGTGTTCAAAATCTAGATCTGGCTATGAATTTTGTAGCGAGTGCCTTTGTCTAGTTTATACACCAACTAGGTTATCTTTGCTTTAGGAAGGTTAATGTTTGTGGCCTGAATGACAAGCTGCAAGGCATAAAAAAAGGCATTTGCAATAATGGCTATTATAAAGAGGGGTAAAATTATTATGGCTTAACATCAAACATTGCTTTATAAAAGGGAACTGTACTATATATCGACACTGGTATATCTGTGTTTAAGGTGCCTGTATTCTATATGTCTGTCATCTGCTTGCCTGTCTTCCCAACTTACATATATGTACTGTAGATAAATATGCTCCTTTGGTGATTAAAAGGAAGTGACCTCATAAGTTTGTCTTTTCAACCACAAAGGTTTGGTTGTAATATGACATTCCAGCCGATTACTCTGGTTTACACCAAATTCAACAACTTGGGGCCTGCAGATGCTCAGAATAAAGAGCAGAAAGCGACTGACCTTGACAAGCTCATTTCTCATTCCTTTCTTGTTATAGGTAATATAGTTGAAAACGTGGTTTTAATTATAGCACTAATGAAAACTGAAAATCCAGACAGACACTTGACAAACTCTGGTACGCTTTATATTACATTGGTGCTAACTACAAAGTATCCAGCTGTGTGTAACATTATCTCTCTTTTCCTTGAGCATCCGCCTGACTTAAGCTGTATAATTAATGTGTACTTTGGCTGGAGGTCAGCTTACAGTTGGGTTTTTAGAATTTTTACATTTTTAAAGATGTTGTAATGAAACGAATATGTTTATTACCTCTGTGCCTACATTGTCCAGGGGGAGTTAGTACCTGTGGAGGAGCACTGGCTGGGAGAACTCTTAACAAAGTGCCTAAGCCAGCTGAATCTGAAGCATCAGGCAAAAATATTTTCAAAACTTTGTGAAGAAACATGACCAAAATCTGTAATTTCCATAGAGGCATTTTGTTTAGGTTCATCTCCCTTATATGGTCTGACTCCAGTGTGGGACAGGACTATGAAAGTTCAAACACAAGAGTCATTTATTTGTTTGTTTGTTCAGAAAAGGCTTTGATTGCAGTGCTCATGAAAGAGAAACTGATGTCCCTGGCTAGAGGTAAATATACAAAACGTGGGTTTCCTGCAAAGCTCCATCAGTACACCTTCATCCTAACCTGTTTCAATTCTGTTGTTGTAATCTTGGGCCTTTTCTAAGCATGTGCATGGAATTGTGTTAAATTAAGTGGTGGTTTTCATGATATGGACAAATGCCCACTGGGGACTAGATTGAGTTTAGTTTGGAACTAATTTCATTGTGATTTCAGGCATATTTAAATTTGGGTTGCCAACGATAAAAAAGGCCAGTGCTTTACATGGCAGCGCCACTCACACCAAATGCCAGTCCGTTGCTTATGTCAACCTTGCAGAAATTATTTCTTACATAAAAGGAAATGATTGCAGTATAACTGCAGTCACAATTGGGGGCCTCAAGGTGCTACTTTAATAGAAATGAATACATAATGTTTTTCAAATGATCTTTTCTGTCATGTTCATAAGGCTATCTGTGGACTTTGGATCATTTGTGAGCATGAATGATAAACTGATCTCCCAAATACCGCTACACTTGAAACCTGTTTGTTGATACAAGTTTCTATAAAGTGTTTAATTTTCTTCAAAGAGCCTCAAACTGTTCTGTGTGACCAAATATGAAAACAAAAGAGTAGTTTCTTACACAGAATTATTCACAAGCAGTTTTATTAATGTCTAGTTATTTGTGAAATGGCCAAATGTTACCATCTTCTCAAAAAGCTCTGCAGAAGTAATGGATGGATAGTCTTTGATGTTGCTTCCCTAGAAGTGGCTAATGGGTCCAGTTCACTGAAGATATCTATATTGTTTATAACAGTATTTTGAAAACTATGTCCCCGAGATCATGAGACTTCCCCCTTACCCAAAAGACTCTATTTTATAGGTTCTGAAAATTAAGAGTGAGATTTCAAAAGCACCAATTTGACTTAGGGGCACATGGCCCATTGAAAAACAAAGGGATGTATGCTTCACTCGCTTAGGTACTCTTAAATATTCCACTCATTATTACTATTTATTTGTATTACAGTAGCACTAGAAGCCCTGACTGAGATCAAAGTCCCATGATGCTACGTGCTTTACAAACACAAACTTTGTGACAATCCCTGCCCCAAAGAGTTTACAAACCAAGTAGACAAGCCAGACAGACAAATCCCAGCCTTCTTTCTGCCTGCACTGCTGAGCTGGCTTCTGTATTGCCTCACGAGTGCCCATTCAGCATGAGGGTTGTGCACTGGCATTAATAAAGGGATTTCCCATCTCAAAGAGGAAATAACACCTAGTCTCCAATTAGTTAAAAGTTCCAAAAATGAATGAAAACAGACGTTGCTGGGCTGTTGGTAGTGACACGCTTGAGAGTGCAACCTTAAAAGTGTCCCTGCTGTGTTCCGGTAGATGTATTAAGATCTTATTTCCATCCTATAAACATCTAGTAGAATAAGTAAGTAACGGTATTCCAGGTGTATCCCATGTTATACCGAAATAGTTTGTGGCTGTATTGTTCCTGGAGGAAAAGTGTGCTGGCTGGGTAAAGGGATGTCATTTATTTGTTGGTTCTTTAATAATTAATTAACAAACTTGCGGGACAAAAAGACCTGAAAATGAATAAGATCTTTTGGGCTAATGTTTGTGCATTATAATGTTTGCTGTTCCACTAAGTGGAATTTTGTTTTGGCAAATCCTCCTTGCTTTACCCATGCAGGTGAATAGCCCCATTAACCTCAATGGAACTACTTGTGTGAGTAACGTGAGGAGGATCAGGTATTTTTATTTCCTGATTTGGAATAATGCTCAGACACTAATTCTACAGTTGGCACCACTTACCAAAGATGTGCATTCAAGTGAGTACTTTCATAGGATGGCTCATAATTCCTCTGTCAGTCCTTCACAAATAACCATGAGTGCCCTTCAAGACAATAAAATGGATGCTTTGTTGTCAAAAGGTTCTCTCCCATATCCAAGTAAGGAAGGCTATTTTGTTTTCCTTTGGTGTGTCTTGTTTTCTTACTATTGTTGAGAGAAAGCTAAGGCAAAGAGACAGCTCTTCTGCCTGTAATTGAAGGCAATATCTGATTGATCTAACTGATATATCTCAAAATTGTTAATGGGAAATAATCAATGAATTGGAGTGTTTCTAGTGGGTCCAGTAAGGATCAGTTCTGACTGGCTGAACAGTATTCAATATTGTTATCAGTGATCTAGAAAAAAAATCTTTGCTGATAAAGTTTGGAGTTGGAATTGATGAAGTGGTAAATAATGATAAGAGCAATCTTGATTGTAAAATGGGCATAAGCACGCCACATGTAAGACAACCTTGCATTTGCTGTATCAAAGCACATCTAGATAAAGAATGTAGGCCACGTGTGTAGGTTGGAGGACTGTATCCTGGAAAGTAGTGACTGAAAAGGAATTAGGAGTCAAGGCAGATTACTTGATTTTCAAGTGCAATGCTGTGACTAAGGCCTGGTCTACACTGGGGTGGGGGTGGGGGAATCAATTTAAGATACACAACTTCAGCTACGAGAATAGAGTATCTGAAGTCAACGTATCTTAGATCGCATTAAAATTACTTACTTCACGTCCTCATGGTGTGCCACGGCTCCCCCGTCAATTTTGCTTCCTTCTCTCGCCGAGCTGGAGTTCAGCAGTTGACCGGAGAGTGATCGGTCATTGATTAAATGCATCTACACTACATGCAATAAATCAATCCCCGCCCACCAATCCGGCGGGTAGTGTAGACGTACCCTAAGAGGACTAATGCAGTCCATGGATGTATCAACAATGAAAATGTAATTAGGGATAGAGAGGTTATATTACCTCTGTATATGGCATTGCGTGAAGATTTATGATACTTTTGCACTCTTTAATCTAGTGGGCAAATGCTTAACAAGATCCAACAGCAGAAAGTTGAAGCTAGACAAATGCAAACTGGAAATAAGGCCCACATTTTTAAGTCCAACTAATTAACCACTGGAACCACAGTAAGGGATGTGGTAGATTCCTTAACTAAAGATTGGATATCTTAGGCCTGGTCTACACTACGCGTTTAAACCGATTTTAGCAGCATTAAACCGATTTAACGCTGTACCCGTCCACACTACGAGGCCCTTTATATCGATATAAAGGGCTCTTTAAATTGGTTTCTGTACTCCTCCCCAACGAGAGGAGTAGCGCTAAAATCGGTATTACCATATCGGATTAAGGTTAGTGTGGCCGCAAATCGACGGTATTGGCCTCCGGGCGGTATCCCACAGTGCACCACTGTGATCGCTCTGGACAGCAATCTCAGCTCGGATGCAGTGGCCAGGTAAACAGGAAAAGCCCCGCGAAATTTTGATTTCATTTCCTGTTTGCCCAGCGTGGAGCTCTGATCAGCACGGGTGGCAATGCAGTCCCAAATCCAAAAAGAGCTCCAGCATGGACCGTACGGGAGATACTGAATCTGATTGCTGTATGGGGAGACAAATCTGTTTTATCAAATCTCCGTTACAGAAGACAAAATGCCAAAGCGTTTGAAAAAAAAATCTACAGGCTACACAGTGCTGCGTGACAAGCGTAACGGGAAGCCAGAGACTCAAATGGACGCTCATGGAGGGACGGAGGGGGTACTGAGGACTCCAGCTATCCCACAGTCCCCAGCAGTCTCTGAAAAGAATTTGCATTCTTGGCTGAGCTCCCAATGCCTGTAGGTTCAAACACATTGTCCGGTGTGGTTCAGGGAATAGCTCGTCAATTTACCCCCCCCCCCCACGCCCCACGTGAAAGAAAAGGGAAAGAAATCATTTCTTGACTTCTTTCAATGTCACCCTATGTCTACTGAATGCTGCTGGTAGGCGCGATGCTGCAACAGTGAAGAGAAGTATCCGCTCCTCTCCACTCCCCAGTGGCAGACGGTGCAGTAGGACTGGTAACCGTCCTTCTTATCAACCCGTGAGTGCTCCTGGCTGGCTTCAGGTGAGGCTGGCCGGGAGCGCCTGGGTGAAAATAGGAATGACTCCTGGTCATTCCCAGTAGATGGTACAGAACGGCTGGTAACTGTCTTCATCATAGCAACTGGGGGCTGAGCTTCAATCAGCCCCCTCCCTTTCATGTGAAAAGAAAAGATTCTGTACTGCCTGGACTATCATAGCAGTGGGATGCTGGGCTCCTCTCCCCCACACTGCTTAATGTCCTGCCTGGACTATCATAGCACCGGGAGGCTGCCTCCCCCTCATTTTATGTCACTAAAAACTCAGTGTTTCTTATTCCTGCATTCTTTATTACTTCATGACACAAATGGGGGAGACACTGCCATGGTAGCCCAGGAAGGTTGGGGGAGAAGGGAAGCAACGAGTGGGGTTGTTGCAAGGGCACCCCCCGTGAATGGCATGTAGCTCATCATTTCTGCGGGATCTGACACAGAGCAGCTGTACTCTCTGATACACAGCTTCTCTAGTACATTTGTCCCATATTCTAGGCAGGACTGACTCTATTTTTAGAAACCATAAAGGAGGGATTGACTCGGGGAGTCATTCCCATTTTGGTCTTTGCGCCCCCGGCCGATTTCAGCCAGGGCACCCATGATAGCAGCAGACAGCACAGAAGAACAGATAACCGTCATCTCATTGCCAAATTACACTGGCAGCAGATGATACAGAACGACTGGTAACCATCTCTGCTATCATGCAAAAGCAAATGAATACTGCTGTGTAGTGCTGGAGTATTGCCTCTGTCCGTGGCATCCAGTACACATACGGTGACTGTGGAAAAAAAAAGAAATCTGAACAGGCTCCATGGTTGCCGTGCTATGGCGTCTGCCAGGGCAATCCAGGGAAAAAGGGCATGAAATGATTGTCTGCCGTTGCTTTCCTGGAGAAAGGAATGACTGACGACATTTACCCAGAACCATCCGCGACAATGATTTTTGCCCCATCAGCCGCTGGGCTCTCAACCCAGAATTCTAAGGGGCGGGGGAGACTGCGGGAACTATGGGATAGCTATGGAATAGCTACCCACAGTGCAATGCTCCAGAAATCGACGCTAACCTCGGACCATGGACGCACACCGCCGAATTAATGTGCTTAGTGTGGCCGCATGCACTCGACTTTATACAATCTGTTTTATAAAACCGGTTTATGTAAAATCGGAATAATCCCGTAGTGTAGACATACCCTTAAGGTATGCTCTAGTGCAAGCATGGGTTGCTGGACTTGATGCAGGAATTACTGGGTGAAATTCTCAGGCTTTTGCTAGACAGGAGGTCAGACTAGGTTTGGTCTCTTCTGGTCTTAAAATCTATGTGTGTGTGAGATCTGAGGACATTCCAATCTCCTCAGGAGGGGGTAGCTGTTGTTGTTGGCTTGTGTTATGGGGTTCTCTACTCACCATTGAGGCACCTGTTGTGGCTAGGTCTGGGGAATAGCTCCACCCAGTCGTATGCCCTCTTTTATTTCTTGCGCTGAGTGCCCGTCCACACTCCAGGAGTTGCATTGCTTCTTCTTTGTGACTCAGGATGCTCTTTCTTTGTAGCTTAGCCCTCCGTTCAGGTCACTATAGTGTTCCCCTTCTGGGATATCAGACTGTGACTGGACTGCCTGTCTGGGTATCATTTGTGGGAATCCTCTAAGTCAAAGCATTGCCCTTTTCTCCACTCATTGGCTGGTAGGGGAACCTGGGTCCATCCACTATTCCGATTTCCAGCTGGGAGACCCTCAAATCAGTGGTCAAGGTCCACACCATCCCAAACCTTGCTGCCATGTCCTGAGCCTTTTCCTACTCCACTTCTATCAGGCTTCCTTTAGCTTTCTGAGTACTACCTTCCCTCACGGCCCAGATCCCAGGGCTCCTACTCTACCCCTGGGTTTTCTCCTTTTCTCTCTCTAAGCCCAGAGAGTGACTGTAGGCTTCCTCACTGTAGCCCCTTGCTGCTGCAAACTTCCCAGCTTGATACTAGGCCCATCTGCTCCTACTCAGGTGGGCTCCATCCTTCACCAGTGCTTACTCATCAAGCATAACCCTTCCTCAGGTGTGACCTACTTAACCCCTCCTGGGGCACATTAGCCCTTTCCAGGTTAGTGTGCGGTGAACACCTCATCGCAGTTTGGCACTGAGAAAGCTTTGCCTTCAGCTCTCATGTTTCTTAGTTTGGTTGTGGAAAGCTCCATTGTTTCTGAAAAGTGTAGCTGTCATGGGAGGCCCGGCCATGCAATGAGAGATGATGCTTTAGGTCATTGGTGGGCAACCTGTGGCTCGCGGGCAGCACACAGCCCATCAGTGTAGTCTGCTTGTGCGCCGCAAGATAGTTTGTTTACAGTGACCATCCGCAGGCATGGCTGCCCACAGGTCCCAGTGGCTGTGGCCAATGAGAGCTGTGGGAAACGGCGGCCAGCATGTTTCTGCGGCCCGCGCAGCTTCCTGCAGCTCCTATTGGCTGAGAACAGCAAACCACGGCCACTGGGAGCTCTGGGCAGCCATGCCTGCAGACGGTCAATATAAACAAGCTGTCTCGCAGCCTGCCAGCGGATTACCCTGACGGGTCGCAAGCGGCCTGAGGGCTGCTGGTTGCCCACCACTGCTTTAGGTGCTTTGCACTCAACTCATGGAAGGATTTGGAAATTAGGCCCATAACCTTGAACTGGATCGAGTGAGTAATAGAGATTCAATTAAGTTGGGGACTGCAGCACTGGAGTGATGTGCTTTCACCTCCTGCTGTTGCTGAGCAGGCGAGCAGCCACATTCTGGACCAGCCGGAGTTTTTCCAAAGTTTGCATACACATTCCCATGTGTAACACTTTACACTAACTGAGCCTGGAGGGCATGACATTCTGGATTGCCATCGGCATGTGTGTGGCACACTTGGGGGCAGTTTCCTGCCAGTCACAAGTGGTCATTGCTATTTGGGTTTCTGGTGCTGATGAGGAGTCAGAAGGACCCAAAGGTTGTGTAGCTTTGTGGCAATCTGTGGACTGACTCTCTTAGTGTTAGATGATATGTAGCTAGAGAGCTCTATGAAATGCCTATCTCTTCCACCTGTACCACTTCCATCTTGCATGGGTTCAGCTTCTGGCAGAAGGCTGGGCACATGCTTCCATTGACTTTAATCATACTTGATTGGGAATAATTAATTATGTCAGGCTTTATTTCAAACCCACGTGAACAACCATGGGCAGAACTTAGCTTAATGTACTCCACCATTTCATGTCTGGGTCCTTCCAGCTGGGTGGTGAAGGGCCTTGCCTGTTCTGTTCTGCATACATTATATATAATTACACTGCAATACTGTAGTTTTATTGCAATATACTATTTGTGTTTTGCATTAATTATATACTTATAAAACCTACAAAAGTACATAGAAAATGGATATGGAGGGGCTCCTTGTCACCACCTTGTATAGTAACATGAATTTTTTGTTTTATACACTTGACAAGCTGTTCATGATCTTGATTTAAAGTGCACAGAACACAGTATTCATTGGGGTGAATTTTCACTCACTGAGGTGCTCCTTATTTGAAAATTCAGAGTGCTGATTTGAAGAAAATGGAGACAGTTTTCCTTTACGTAATATGAGCAATGTAGGAGAAAGATTAGATTTGTCTGAAATTAAAAAAAAAAGTGACAGTTGTGTCTCACTGGAATCAGTTCAATGATTTGTGGGGCCAGAATCTTCCAGGAAGTAGCACAAATCCATATGTGTGCCTGAGTGATTTTGCATTTAGACCTTTGATTTACTTGACCTGGCTGATTTGTATGGCTAGATTTTTAAAGCTTGGCTTCCTTTTTTTATGGTTCCAGCTGATGTCCTTTAGATGTTTTGGTTCCTGACTTGCAGAAGCAATCAGGTACCTCATTCTCTAAATGAGAACAGTTTCCCTTGCAAATGACTGTGTATGCAAAGAGGTACATGGAAATATTTTTACTCAAACAACAGTAGGCTCAAAAAGGAAGGCCAGACTGCAGGTCCATTTAAAATCAGCCCATAAAATATTATGTCGCTGGACAGTTCCCTGTTGACTCCACAACTGAGAAGGATCAAAAATGTAAATTATTCTAGCTATTATTTTTTGTTGAGCATTGTCAGGATGCTCAGTGCTGTACAGCACAAAGAAGGCTTTGAGGGAAAGCCGACAGGTTTGGAGGAGCGCATAGTTTGAACAGAGACATCTCTTAGAGGAGGATCTATTAATGGAGATCTCTATGTGCTAATAAGGAGGAGAGGATGGAAGAGGATAAAATACAGCTCAGATCTGATGAGAAACAGTCAAATGAAAAAAAGTCCCATTCAGTTACATCATGTAGTGGCAGACAGCTAAAAAGTGACAAGTTTTTAAAGTGCTTATATACCAATGCTGGAAGTCTAAATAATAAGATGGGTGAACTAGAGTGCCTTGTATTACATGAGGATATTGATATAATAGGCATCACAGAAACATAGTGGAATGAGGAGGATAAATGGGACACAGTAATACCAGGGTTGTGCTGGTGGAAGAGTGGCACTATATGTGAAAGAGCATAGATCAAATGAAGTAAAAATCTTAAATGAACCAACCTGTACCACAGAATCTCTATGGATAGTAATTCCATGCTCTAATAATAAAACTGTAGCAATAGGGATATAATAAAAAAACTATATGGAGATATACCTATCTCATAGAACTGGAAGGGACCCCAAAAGGTCATTGAGTCCAGCCCCCTGCCATTACTAGCAGGACCAAGTACTGATTTTGCCTCAAATCCCTAAGTTGCCCTCTCAAGGTTGAGCTCACAACCCTGGGTTTAGTAGGCCAGTGCTCAAAGCACTGAGCTATCCATCCCCCTGACCACCTGATCAGGATGGTGATAGTGACTGAAATGCTCAGGGAGATTAGAGAAGGTATTAAAATAAAAAAATAATAATGGGGATTTCAGCTACCCCCATATTGACTGGGTACATGTCACCTTAGGTTGGGACACAGAGAGAAAGTTTCTTGACACCTTAAATGACTGCATCTTGGTACAGCTAGTCCTGGAACCCACAAGAGGAGGGACAATTCTTGATTTAGTCGTAAGTGAAGCCCAGAATCAGGTCCAAGAGGTGAATGTAACTGGACCACTTGTTAATAGTGACCATAATATAATTAAAATTAAGACCCCTGTGGTGCGGAAAACACCACAGAGTCCCAACACGGTAGCATTTAATTTCAGAAAGGGGAACTACACAAAAATTAGGAAGTTAGTTAAACAGAAATTAAAAGATACAGCACTAAAAGTGAAATCCCTGCAAGCTGCATGGAAACTTTTTAAAGACACCATAATAGATGCTCAACTTAAATGTAAACCCCAAATTAAAAAAACATAGTAAGAAAACCAAAGGAGTGCCACTGTGGCTAAACAACAAAGTAAAAGAAGCAGTGAGAGGAAAAAAGGCATCCTTTAAAAAGTAGAAGTTAAATCTGAATGAGGAAAATAGGAAGGAGCATAAACTCTGGCAAATAAAGTCTAAAAATATAATTAGGAAAGCCAAAAAAGAATTTGAAGAACAGCTAGCCAAAGTAATGGCAACATTTTTTTAAGTACATCAGAAGCAGGAAGACTGCTAAACAACCAGTGGGGCCACTGGACGACCAAGATGCTAAAGGAGCACTCAAAGACGATAAGGCCATTGCAGAGAAATGAAATAAATTCTTTGTATCGGTCTTCACAGTTGAAGATGTGAGGAAGATTCCCAAACCTGTGCCATTCTTTTTAGGTAACAAATCTGAGGAACTGTCCCAGGTTGAGGTGTGATTAGAGGAGGTTTTGAAACAAATTGATGATCTAAAGAGTAATAAGTCATCAGGACCAGATCGTATTTACCCAATGGTATTTCTGAAGGAACTCAAATGTAAAATTGCAGAACTACTAACTGTAGTTTGTAACCTATAATTTAAATCAGCTTCTGTACCAAATGACTGGAGGATAGCTAATGTGATGCCAATTTTTAAAAATGGCTCAAGAGGTGATCCTGGCAATTACCTGTTGGTAAGCCTAACTTCAGTACCTGGCAAACTGGTTGAAACTATAGGAAAGAACAAAATTACCAGACACACAGATGAACATAACTTGTTGGGGAAGAGTTAACATGGTTTTTGTGAAGGGAAATCATGCCTCACCTATCTACTAGAATTCTTTGAATGGGTCAACAAGCATGTGGACAAGGGTGATCCAGTGTATATAGTGTACTTAGATTTTCAAAAAGCCTTTGACAAGGTCCCTTACCAAAGACCCTTAAGCAGAGTAAGTTGTCATGGGATAAGAGGGAAGGTTCTCTCATGGATTGGTAACTGGTTAAAATATAGGAAACAAAAGGTAGGAATAAATGTCAATTTTCAGAATGGAGAGAGGTAAATAGTGGTGTCCCCCAGGGGTCTGTACTGGGCCCAGTCCTATTCAACATATTCATAAATGATCTGGAAAAAGGGGTAAACAGTAAGGTGGCCAAATTTGCAGATGATATACAACTACTCAAGATAGTTAAGTCCCAGGCAGACTGCGAAGAGTTACAAAAGGATCTCTCAAAACTAGGGGGTGACTGGGCAACAAAATGGCAGATGAAATTCAATGTTGATAAATGCAAAGTAATGCACATTGGAAAATATAATCCCAACTGTACATATAAAATGATGGGGTCTAAATTAGCTGTTACCACTCAAGAAAGGGATCTTGGAGTCATTGTGGATAGTTATCTGAAAACATCGGGTGAATGTGCAGCAGCAGTCAAAAAAGCAACCAGAATGTTGGGCATCATTAAGAAAGGGATAGATAATAAGACAGAAAATATCATATTGCCTCTATATAAATCCATGGTACGCCCACATCTTGAGCACTGTGTGCAGATGTGGTCACCCATCTCAAAAAGATATATTGGAAGTGGAAAAGGTTCAGAAAAGGGCAACAAAAATGATTAGGGGTATGAAACGGCTTCCATATGAGGAGAGATTAATAAGACTGGGACTTTTCAGCTTGGAAAAGAGGTGACTAAGGGGGGATATGATTTAAGTCTATAAAATCATGACTGGTGTGGCGAAAGTAAATAAGGAAGTATTATTTATTCCTTCTTCTAACACAAGAACAAGTGGTCATCAAATGAAATTAATAGGCAGCAGGTTTAAAACAAACAAAAGTAAATATTTCTTCACATGACACACAGTCAATCTGTAACTCTTTTCCGGAGGATGTTGTGAAGGTCAGGACTATAACAGGGTTCAAAAAAGGACTAGATACGGTCATGGAGGATAGGTCCATCAAGGCTATTAGCCAGGATGGGCAGGGATGATATCCCTAACAACTGTTTGCCAGAAGTTGGGAATGAGTGACAGGGAATGGATCACTTGATGATAACCTGTTCTGTTAATTCCTTCTGGGTCACCTGGCATTGACCAATGTCAGAAGACAAGATATTGGCCTAGGTGGACCTTTGGTCTGACCCAGTATGGCCGTTCTTGTGTCCTTAGGAAGATGAGAGACAATGCCTCCACCAAAGAGCTTACAAACTAAATTACATAAACAACCTAGAGACATACCATAGTTTCCAAGGAAATGAACTATGACTCACATTAACTTAAGCACAGTATTTTCTCATCAGCCCATTGTTTCATACATTACCATTAGGACTGTCGATTAATCGCAGGTAACTCACACAATTAAGTAAACAAATTAATCACAATTAAAAAAATTAATCGCAGTTTTAATTGCACTGTTAAACAATAGAATACCAATTGAAAATTATTAAATATTTTGGATGTTTTTCTACTTTTTCATATATATCTGTATTCTGTGTTGTAATTTTAAATCAAAATTTATATTATTTCTTATTACAAATATTTGCACTGTAAAAATGATAAATATAAGAAATAGTATTTTTCAATTCATCTCATACAAGTGCTGTAGTGCAATCTTTGTCCTGAAAGTGCAACTTACAAATGTAGATTTTTTTTGTTATATGACTTCACTCAAAAACAAAACAGTGTAAAACTTCAGAGCCCACAAGTCCACTCTGTCCTACTTCTTGTTCAGCAAATAGCTAGGATGAACAAGTTTGTTTACATTTACAGGAGATAACTCTACTCTCTTCTTATTTACAATGTCACCAGAAAGTAAGAACAGGCATTTGTATGGCATTTTTGTAGCCGGCATTGCAAGGTATTTACGTGCTAGATATGCTAAACATTTGTATGCCCCTTCATGCTTTGGCCACCATTCCAGAGGACATGCTTCCATGCTGATGAGGCGTGTTAAAAAAATAATATGTTAATTAAATTTGTGACTGAACTCGTTGGGGCAGAATAATATGTCCCCTGCTCTGTTTTACCTGCATTCTGCCATATACTTCATGTTATAGCAGTCTCGGATGATGACCCAGCACATGTTGTTCATTTTAAGAACACTTTCACTGCAGATTTGACAGAATGCAAAACAGGTACCAATGTGAGATTTCTAAAGATAGCTACAGCACTCGACCCAAGGTTTAAGAATCTGAAGTGCCTTCCAAAATCTGAGAGGGATGAGGTACAGAACATGCTTCAGAAGTCTTAAAAGAGCAACACTCTAATGTGGAAACTACAGAACCCGAACTACCAAAAAAGAAAATCAACCTTCTGCTGGTGGCATCTGACTCAGATAATAAAAATGAACATGCGTTGGTCCGCACTGCTTTGGATTGTTACCAAGCAGAACCCGTCATCAGCATGGACGCATGTCCCCTGGAATGGTGATTGAAACATGAAGGGACATATGAATCTTTAGTGCACATGGCATGTAAATATTTTGTGGCGCTGGCTACAACAGTGCCATGAGAACGTCTGTTCTCACTTTCAGGTGACATTGTAAACAAGAAGCAGGCAGCATTATCTCCTGCAAATGTAAACAAACTTGTTTGTCTGAGTGATTGGCTCAATGAGAAGTAGGACTGAGTGGGCTTGTAGGCTCTAAAATTTTACATAGTTTTATTTGTGAATGCAGTTTTATTTTTTACATAATTCTGCATTTGTAAGTTCAGCTTTCATGATAGAGATTGTACTACAGTACTTGTATTAGGTGAATCGAAAAATATTTCTTTTGTTTTTTACTGTGCAAATCC
The DNA here is from genome assembly GCF_025201925.1 of Gopherus flavomarginatus. Lineage (NCBI taxonomy): Eukaryota > Metazoa > Chordata > Testudines > Testudinidae > Gopherus > Gopherus flavomarginatus. The sequence goes on from NC_066621.1 coordinate 152,360,051, forward strand.
TTGTAATAAAAAAAATAGTGATCACTGTACACTTTGTATTCTGTACTGTAATTGAAATCAATATATTTGAAAATGTAGAAAACATCCAAAAATATTTAAATAAATGGTATTCTATTATTGTTTAACAGTGCGATTAATCGTGATTATTTTATCACTTGACAGCCCTAATTAGCATATCAATTAATGTTGTTCTTTACTAATTATTTCCACTTGTACTCAAACAGCACTTAGCAAAGACATGGAAACACAAAATCTGGAGATGTACCTGTGTGGAGGACAGAGCCATAGCATGGCCCAAGCATGCACTTAAGTATATCTCTATTCAGAAAAGCACGTAATCATGTGCTTACATAGTTTCCTGAATTGGGCCTTACTTAGGTGTGGATTCTGAGGACTTTTCTTCACAGCCCCTTAGGTTATGTCTACACTTAAAACACAACAGCAGCACCACTGTAGTGCTTCCATGTTGACACTCACTACAGTGAGGGGAGGGGTTGTCTGTGGCGCTAGTGCTGTCTGCACTGGGTCTTAGGTTGGCTTAACTATGCGTACGTCTACACTATGGGATTATTCCGATTTTACATAAACTGGTTTTGTAAAACAGATTGTATAAAATCGAGTGCACGCGGCCACACTAAGCACATTAATTCGGTGGTGTGCGTCCATGTACCGAGGCTAGCGTCGATTTCCGGACCGTTGCACTGTGGGTAGCTATCTCGTAGCTATCCCATAGTTCCTGCAGTCTCCCCCGCCCATTGGAATTCTGGGTTGAGATCCCAATGCGTGATGGTGCAAAAAGAGTGTCGGGAGTGATTCTAGGTAAATGTCGTCACTCATTCCTTCCTCTGTGAAAGCAAAGGCAGACAATCATTTTGCTCCCTTTTCCCCTGGATTGCCCTGGCAGACACCCTAGCATGGCAACCCCTGGAGCCTGTTTTGCCTTTTGTCACTGTCACCGTATGTGTACTGGATGCCGCTGACAGAGGCGTACTGCAGTGCTACACAGCAGCATTCATTTGCCTTTGCAAGGTAGCAGAGACAGTTACCAGTTGTTCTGTACCGTCTGCTGTACCATTATAAATTGGCGATGAGATGACGATTATCAGTCGTTCTGTACTGTGTGCTGCTCTCATGGGTGCTCCTGGTTGAGGTCGGTCGGGGGCGCAAAGACCAAAATGGGAATGACTCCCCGAGTCAATTCCTCCTTTATGGTTTATCTAAAAATAGAGTCAGTCTTGCCTAGAATATGGGGCAAGTGTACTTAAGAACCAGTGTATCAGAGAACCAGAGAGCACAGCCGCTCCATGTCAGATCCTGCAGAAATGATGAGCTGCATGCCATTCTAGGAGGTGCCCCTGCAACAACCCTACTCGTTGCTTCCCTCCTTCCCAACCTTCCTGGGCTACCGTGGCAGTGTCCCCCCATTTGTGTGATGAAGTAATAAGGAATGCAGGAATAAGAAACTCTGAGTTTTTAGTGAGATAAAATGAGAGGGAGGCAGTCTCCAGCTGCTATGATAGTCCAGGCAGGACATTAAACGGTGGAGAGGAGAGGAGCCCAGCATCCGGTTGCTATGATAGTCCAGGCACTACAGAATCTTTTCTTTAGACATGAAAGGGGGTGGGGCTGATGGAACTCAACCCCCAGTTGCTATGATGAGAACAGTTACCAGCCGTTCTGTACCATCTACCGGGAATGACCGGGAATCATTCCTATTTTTACCCAGGCGCCCCTGGCTGACCTCACCTCAGACCAGCCAGGAGCACTCACAGGATGATGACAGCTATCAGTCCTTTTATACGGTACCGTCTGCCGCCGGGGAGGGAAGGGGAGAGGATGCTGCTATTCATTGCCGCAGCACTGCGTCTACCAGCAGCATGCAGTAGACATAGGGTGACATATAAAAAAGTCAAGAAATGATTTTTTTCCCTTTTCTTTCATGGGGGGGAGGGGTGGTAAATTGACCACATATACCCTGAACCACCCGGGAAAATGTTTTTGACCCTTCAGGCATTGGGAGTTCAGCCAAGAATGCAAATGCTTTTCAGAGACTGCGGGAACTGGGGGATAGCTGGAGTCCTCAGTACCCACTCCCTCCCTCCATGAGCGTCCATTTGATTCTTTGGCTTTCCGTTACGCTTGTCACGCAGCACTGTGCTGTGGACTCTGTATCATAGCCTGGAGATTTTTTCAAATGCTTTCTCATTTCGTCTTCTGTAACGGAGCTATGATAGAACAGATTTGTCTCCCCATACAGCGATCAGATCCAGTATCTCCCGTACGGTCCATGCTGGAGCTCTTTTTGGATTTGGGACTGCATCACCACCCGTGTTGATCAGAGCTCCACGCTGGGCAAACAGGAAATGAAATTCAAAAGTTCACAGGGCTTTTCCTGTCTACCTGGCCAGTGCATCCGAGTTCGGATTGCTGTCCAGAGCTGTCACAATGGTGCACTGTGGGATACCGCCCGGAGGCCAATATCGTCAATTTGCATCCACACTAACCTTAATCCGATATGGTAATACCGATTTCAGCACTACTCCTCTCGTCGGGAGGAGTACAGAAACCGGTTTAAAGAGCCCTTTATATCGATATAAAGGGCCTCGTTGTGTGGATGAGTGCAGTGTTAAATTGGTTTAACGCTGCTAAACTCGGTTTAAATGCGTAGTGTAGACCAGACCTGGGTCATTCCGTGGATTTGTAACACCTCTGAGTGAGGTATCTAGGTCGATCTAATTTTCTAAAGTTGACCAGCCCTGAGCCTTGTAACTAAAGCCAAATTTCTAAAGCTGTGGATAGCAGATTTGACAATACCATTTGGTACTTATGACTAAAACATTATGGACGATGTGCAGCAATTTGATAGCGTGCTTTAGTTGTGTTTAGACTTCTTACTACTGTAGGAAAAAGAAAGGATAGTCTTGTGAGTAGAACAATGGAGCGAGGCTCAGGAGACCTGCGTTCAGCTTCTAGGGTCTGTCACAAGACTTTCTCTGTGACTTTGGGCAAATCACTCTTTGATTCACTTTCCTAGCTGTAAAATGGGGTAATACTTCTTTTGTGTGACTTTTTTTTTATTTAGATTGTATGCGCCTTGCAAGGCTGGCTCCAGGCACCAACTAAGGAAGCAGGTGCTTGGGGCAGCCAATACAAAGGCGCAGCACTCCGTCCGCTGTTGGGGCAGCCCATCCGGGTCTTCGGCAGGAATTAGGCTGTGGATCCCTCAGTCCGTCTCTTCCTCTTTGAGCTGCCACCGAAGTGCCGCCAAAGAGGAAGAGAAGGAGTGAAGAACCCGCTGCTGAACTGCCACCGAAGACTAGAGTGGCGCGATTGAGCTGCCGCCAAGGTGCCGCAGATCGGTTTTTCTTTTTTTTTTTTTCCTGCCACTTGGGGCGGCAGAAAACCTGGAACCAGCTCTGGCACAAAGATTGTCTCTTACTATTTGTTTCCACAGCACCTAGCGCAGTGGTGCCCCAATCTCAGTTGGGGGCCTGCAAACACTACCATAATACAAATAATAATTGATAAAATAAACACATTACTATTCCAATATCTCTCAGTTGCATTCTGCTACAACATTTCAGTAGGTGATTTGCTTTTAAAAGCAGCAACAATTTATGTTTTCACAGAGTAAGTTCTAGTTGTAATGACAGACATAGTTTGACACTAATCAATGGAGGTATATATTCAGCGTGGCAAACAATATACTTTCTGATACCTGTTTAAATTCTGATGCAGATGGTGGCCTCTGAATTACGTGTGGAATAATTGTAGTGTTACTAGATGTGGCATTTTGTACATGGGATGCAGAACTTTTATGATGGCCAATAGTCTGAAACTCATTCAAGCAATAAATTTACTTGCCTTTGAGTTTACAAGGCAATAAACAGCTAAGGCCTTTGACCTCAACATTTACCAAATACATTTGCAGCAGTTGTGTTTATTGACAACTATTTATAGGGAAGTATTTTATACTGAATTTCACATGTGAAATAAAGAGTGATTTAATTTTCAGATCTTTTTCTTCCTTTTGGTTTCCATTTCTACTTCCTGGCTGTTTGATTTGTTTCAGTTTATTGGAGTTTCAGGCTAATGCAGCAGAAAACTCTGCATTTGACTGGGACAGTTAATTTCAAACTTTGCAGACGTTAGAAATTCCTCTAGCTTTATTTAGCTGGGTAGGTTAAAAGTATGTTTATGCTACATTTTCAGAGCATTGTGTGAGGTTTTATCTACAGAGCTCAGTGGGAGTTACTGGTTTGGAAATGGTCCCTTTGCTTGACCAGGAAGTCCAAAGAGTAAAACAATAACCATTAAAGCCCCTTTCCCATGAGTTGTGGGAGTAGATAGTACTCAACGTCTCCCACTGGGTGCTCAGCACACACAGGACCAGGCTCTGCGACACATCCAGAATGTCTGTCATGGAGGTTGAATTCAGTAGTGCTATCGTACAGACCAGGGGCCCAGTCCTGCACTAAGAAAAGTCCCCTTTGCTGCTGAGGATTCCCCCCGTTGGAGCATGTTGGAGGTAGGAAAGGGTGGGTTGAAGTGAGGGAGTTGACATATAGGGTGACCAGACAGCAAGTGTGAAAAATCGGGACGGGGTGGGGGGGGAATAGGAGCCTATTAAGAAAAAGACCCAAAAATCGGGACTGTCCGTATAAAATTGGGACATCTGGTCACCCTATTGACATACCAGGGGTATGAGGCAGTGGTACACAACTATCTGGCTGATTCGCAGTTGCTGGAATTTTAGCCAACACCAGAGCTGTCCTGAGGCTGCTCTGGTTTATACCAAGGGCTAAACTAGACCTGGGCTGGCCACAGGTTTGCTAGGAGCAGAAAGGGAGCACTACTCCTCTCCCATCCATCAAATGAGTGCATATCAGGTGCACCTTAGGATTTAGCCCTGAGTTACTGTTCCCAGAACAAGTCCTGCTTTTGGAGTTGACACTTTTTAAAATGGCATTGGCTTTAATCCAGCCAAACACTTGAGCAGGTGTTTAACTTTAAGGATGAAACATTGACTTCAGTGGGACAATGCACAGGTTTAAAGGTAAGCACATGCTTTAGCACCTTGCTGGATCAGAGCCAGTGGGCTCATTCCCTTTCAGCGTTGAGCCCGTAAGATGCTGGTTTGAATATGTTGAGCTGTTTTAACTTGACGGCTTTTAAAAAAAAAGATCTTGTTTCAGATGAAATGAAAATAATTCAATTTTTAAAATAATGGGCTAGATCTTCAGCTGGTGTAAATGATTGTACCTTCAATGACTTCAGTAGAACTCCACCCATTTACACCAGTTGAGTATATGGCCAAACATTTTGAGGTTAATGTACCCGTATCTCTTTTTCTAACTTTTTTTTTTAAAGAACAAGATGTTTATATATAAATATGTACAGAGCATGTGCAGTAATTTGCATAAGGCCTTGGCATTACAAAACCTTTTAGAAAATCATATGCACTGGACGACTAGAGCCTCAGCTGAAATTGGTCTATTGAAGTCAGAGGAATTATTTTCAGTGGTTAGATTGCTGGTGTGCTGAGACTACAGCCAGTCATGCTGACCAATATTGTCTCATTGTTTCCTTGTGTTCCTCCATCTGTCTGTATCAGTCTTTTGTCTTACTCTTAAGCTAAGACTCGTGAACTGTTTGGGGTAGGGACTGTCATCTTGTTGTGTTTGTACAGTGCCTAGCACAATGGGGTTTGGATTCATGACCAGGAGTCCTAGGTGCTATAAAACTACTATGATTAATAATAATAGTGTCATATGTTGTTGTATAATGGTGAGTTTCAATCACAAGAAATGAGAAAATAGTTCTCAAATGTTTCAATTTGTAAGAAAGGAAGAGTCTTTGTTAATGCAGCTTCCCCAGCTTGCTTCCAGTCCGTATCCTGGTTTCCCAACGTTTGCATTAGAAATCTGTAGAAATAACCTGAAGTGGAGCTGACTCATGTTGAAGTGGTGACACACCAGAGTTTTGGGGTGGGCTGCATTATTTTCTTGGCACCTCTGTCCTCTGGTTAATGAGGTGGCAGTGATGGCTGGCTCAGAGTAAGGCACTGTGAGATGAAGGTGTGGACAAAAGCCCATTGCCTTATTGGACTGGACTTATAGTTGGCACCAGATCCCTATTAAGGAAATCCCTTATCATGGGCCCCCAATAAAGACATTAGGCCACTATTGTTGCATTGTATTAAGAGGGGACAGAGATTCAAGTTGAAGGGATGAATGCATGCAGATTCTTTGGAACCAAATATGAGTCCAATTTAAAAAAATGACATGAAGGAGGACCGTCTGGGCAGCCTGACCACATGACAAAGTAAAAGGCAACTCTGGAGCTGTCAGCACAACTGTGTGTGGAGCATGCCAAGAAGCCAGATGCTGTTCCTGCTGCAGAAAGATTATTTTCCACAGCTCAGTGCTGAGGCCTTCTGATGTAAATCCCTGCCCCATGTGTGGCCATGGGCGTGGGACCCTATTGCTGGATAAAATAATGAAGGCGGGAGAAATCGTGTACGTACCAGGGATGATTTATAAACTAAAAACAAATTAATTGGAGCCATGGAGTCCACTTAAGGGGGGAAAAAAAGTTAATTTGTGTTATAATATTTAGTGATTTATGTGTGTGGTTAACAGCATCTGCCTTTATCTCTAGGCCTCTGAACTCTAGTCCTCCCCGCAAAGAGCGATAATGAATGTTTTTTTTAATTTTGTGTGGTTAATTTAAATATACATGTTATAGAATCGTGGAACTAACAAGATGTATGCATAAAATCACTGAGAATTGCTCAGCTATCTGCCTTTGGCACTTTCCGTCCCTTTCTCTCTTCTATGCATCCATCTGTTGAGAATGTAAAATGTTTGGGGCAAAAACTTGTCTTCCTGGTTTGTTCAAGAATCATCTATCATACTATTGGCACAGCAATGATAATTAATAATTTTGCAATTAAATGGCATCTGTCATCTCAAAGATTACAAAGGGCTTTTTAACTAGTCTTTGCACTTACGTTGCCACTGAAAGGCAGACACTTCTAAAGGGGAGGGTGGTACTTAGATGGCCATTCAGGGTGAAGTTCACCCATGCAGAAGGCCAGCACAAAGATCCCTGTTATAGCTGTAACCCTTCTGCCCCTCTGAGTTGGCAGCAACAAGGGCCGGGTTCAGTATCCAGGGGTTCCGTTTCAATAACCCAATGCCAAACCAGCTCGAGCCCCCACCCAGTGACCTGGGAAAATCTTACACACACCCCTAGGCGCCTCAAAGAGGCAATGCTTCCCCTCTCGCAAGCACAGAGTCTCGGTGTAGCAGAAAAGGTTTAATACATGAGATAAACAACAAACACTAAATTGGGAAAACACCTCAACTAGAGTTCATAGACCAAACCGTGAGCAAAGACCCACCCCAGGAAATTGGGCTGTGTCCTCTTTCCTGGGCTCTTGAGTCCAGCAACCCCCAAATCACCCACAGTCCCAAAAGTCTCTGTCCTGGGTCAGTGCAGCCCCAAAGTTCGAGAGTCTATCTGCAGAGGTCCCTCCCCCTCAGCCTGGTAGAAAGGGGCACCTTACGTGGTCCGGGGCCAACTGCCCTGCCTCTCCGTGAGTTCTGCTCCCGCCTTCTCCACGAACTGCTCTGCTTTACCAGCCGCTCCACTCTGCTCCTCCAGCTGTCCTTACAAAAGGCTCTGCTCCACCAGCTGCTCTGCTCCACCAGCTGTCCCGTGAGCTGCTCCAGTTGTCCCTGCAAACTGCTCAGCTCTGCTCGCTCTGTGGGCCGCTCCACCCGTCTCACAGCTACTCCGCTCTGCCAGCCGCTCCACTGCCACCAGCTGTCCCGTGATCCGCTCCAGCCGTCCCCACAAACTGCTCCACTCCGCCAGCAGCTCTGTTCCACAGTATAGCTTTGGGCTCCCCACTAGTTAGCACAGTACTCAGTGCTCTCAGCTCAGTAATTTCAGCTCTTTAGTGATTTTCAGCTCTTAGTGATTCCAGCTTATATTAGGGGAGCCCCAGTGCTAGTGCACCATTAGCCCAAAGTGAGTTCAGCTCAGTAACCTGTATTTAAATTGTTAAGGGAATAAAAAAATCAACACTGACATTCCACAGTGGAGAGAGGAGGGGCTAGAACTGGTGCTTCTGGCTCCACAAGGAGACTGCACCACCAGACACAAATACCTGTCCCCAGCCTCTCTCAATTCTCTGGGTTTTGGAACCCATGTCCCTTGTCTAGCAAGTACCACCCAACTGAGGGTGAGTTATTTGTCACCAAGCAGTCCCACAGGTTGGCAGTCTGGGATAGGGTAGGCGTGCCTATGCAAATACACTCTCTGAAATTCTTTCCACCAGATGTCAGTGTAGAGCTTATCCTGACTCTGCTTACATCCTCCCCCCAGCTAAGAATTTGTCGTCCCGACAAATCACATTCCCTACTATACCAACTTATTGGTCCCCTCCAAAAGGCATTAGATAGCCCACTTTAGCTTTCACAAACCTGTGTGCTAAATGTATAGGCTCCTCACTAATCACCCCAGGTGCATCGTAAGTTAACCGTTTCACTGGTCTTATTACCCTGTCTCGCCTATTGAGAATCTCTGTTGCTATGGTAGAGGGGACATCCTCTTGAGTGACGGATGGGGAGGTTTCCTGTGAGTTCCCCTCGGGTACTGGCATAGGCACCTGCATTTCTAGTTCTAACAGTGGAGGGTCGCAGGTGCTCTGGACATCCTCCATCTGTATGTCACCACTGTCCAATAGCCTGTGTAAGTCATTACACGGGGGTCCCACCAGTGGCTCAGGGATGTCAGGAATGGACCTAAATACTTCTGCCATAGGGTTTAGGGCTTTGATGGAGCTGCAGGCCCAGCGGACCCTCCGCAGGCACGCCTGCGGGAGGTCCACTGAAGCCACGGACCAGCGGACCATCCCGCAAGCGTGAAGCCACAGGACTAGCAACTGGCAGAGCGCACCTGTGGCGTGCCACTGTGCTTGGGGCAGCGAAATGTCTAGAGCCGCCTCTGGGAAACAGGGAGAGATGAATCGCTGGGAATCCTTAAAGAAGTGATAATTAAAGGGTGGCTTGAAGAAATAAGCAGTTGCTGTCCAAGCATAAGAGACTATTGGAACTGCAGACATGAACTTACTATGATAGATGGGGTGATATTCCTGGGCAGTAAAATTGTAATTGCAATGAGCTTCTGAAAAGAAATGCTGTGGAAGATTCACGAGGGTCATTTAGGAATTAAGTGCAAACAATGAGCACAAAAGGGGCTGTATTGGCTGCGGATCAATAACAAAATCACTAATGTTGTGGGAAATTGCTTTTCCTGCTTGAAATACAAGCTATGCCAACAAGCAGAGCCCCTGAGACCTCATCCAGTTCCACAAAGGCCTTATGAGAAGGTTGGCACTGGTTTATTTACCTGACCATCAAAGGATTATTAGTCACAGATTACACTGGTCTACAATTTTTGAGAAGTCGTCTGCTTCAGAGATAAAATGTGATATTTATTATGTATTTTGATGTGCTGAATTCAAATATGACAATTAAAACAACTGATTGGCTACTGTTTCTAAGATATTTAAAATTTTACATTTTATGTCTATGTATATTGTGTAGATAGTAGAGTTTTAATCATAAATTGTAAACCTAGGTCTTTTCATGTGTTTATTGTTGCTTTACATGATAATATTTCACCTGACCTGTTTATGTAACACTTTAAAAATCAGCAAACGGGTTATATAAATAAAATTTATTATGAAACAAAAGGCAAAAAACTATTATGTACATAGTTTAGTCCTATTCAGTGTCTACTCGGCGCTTCTTGGCTTGTCTCTTGTATTCATTAAATGGAGCATCTCTTGTCACTGTCCAGCAATAGTCTGCAAGCATTGATGGGCTCCATTTGCCCTGATAGCCTGCCAGGAGATTCCACTGCTGTAGTCTGGAGCCCAACAGCTCTGCCTTACTCTTGGGTAGTTCCAAATCCCTGACAAGGTCATTCAGTTCACCTTGTGTTATGAGGTGTGGTTCAGAGGAGGAGGATGGGAGAAAATGTGGGTCCTGTGACATTTATGGTTCAGGACCAGAAGTTTCATCCTCTTCCTCTTCCTCGTCTGACTCAAGTGAGAATGATTCTGGTGCATCAGGAACCGGCAGTCCTTCTCCGTGAGGTACTGGGCATATAGCTGATGGAATGTTTGGATAATGCACAGTCCACTTTTTCTTCTTTGACACACTTTTCCCAAGTGGAGGCACCATGCAGAAGCAACAATTGCTGGTATGATCTGTTGGCTCTCTCCAAATCATTGGCACTGCAAAAGGCATAGATTTCCTTTTCCTGTTCAACCACTGGCAAAGATTTGTTGCACAAGTGTTGCAGCATATGTGTGGGGCCCACCTCTTGTCCTGATCTCCAATTTTGCAGCCAAAATAAAGGTGAGAGGCTTTCTTAACCATAGTGGTTATACTGCGCTTTGGTGATGCAAAAGTCACTTGACCACAAACATAGCAGAAGTTATCTGCACTGTTCACACAAGTACGAGGCATCTCTGCTCACTTTGGCTAAACAGAAATGTGTCCCTTTGCAAAATCAAACACTGACAAATAAGAGAGCACGACACTGTATGATTTCTAGAGCTGATATAGGGCAATTTGTTCAGCAGAGTGATGTAAGCTTCATTATGATTGCATCATCCATGACTTCTAGGAATAACATGACACAATTCCTATCATGTATGATGCAATACCAGCTTCAGATTGCATCATTCATTGTTTTGCCTAAAAAGCAAGTACTGTCCAAACCCAGTCATAGATTTATTCATAGATCCAGTCAAAGATGTATTTTAGTCATTTCTGGTTTAAATTGAGATCCCTTCCCTTTATAACTCACTTATCCTCCGCCATTCCCAAGTCAAGGGTCGTATATACTGACCCAGTAGCATATCTTGAAAACTAGAGCCAATCAACAATTTTAAGCATCATTTTTGTTCTCAGTGACCCAGAATTAGTAAAGTTGGACTACATTTATTTCAGAAGCATTTGGCTGTAGAGCAGTGTTGTTATTCTCTGTATCCAGAAATGTGCACAGTGCACGGTAGTAATAGTAAGTCAGTGATAACTGACATAATGGGAATCTTCTCCAGACATGGAATTTCAGATGAAGTCTTTAGTGATAATGGGATGCAATTTTCCAGAGCAAATTTTAGGCAATTTGCCGTAGATTGGGATTTTCATCAGAAAACATAAAATCCAACTTACCCCGTCAAATAAATGGACTTGTGGAAAGATCTATACGGACAGTAAAAAGCCCTATGAAAAAGATTTTCACAGTAGTGGTGATTTGTATAAAGCTTTATTAGTTTACCAGAGTATACCTCTGGAGAATGGCTTTTCTCCAGATCAGCTGTTAATGGGAAGAAGGATTAGATCTAATTTACCAAAGGGCCTGTGATCTTCCATTTCTTAACTCAGGTGATAGTGTGTGCCAGAAGAATCACACTTCTAATACTTGGGACCAAAGGGGTTAAAGAACAGCTGCATCCAAGGTCTTATGTAATCCAGACAAACCAGGGGGACACATTTTGATGCAATCGAAGGGATCTATGAATAATCTCAGAAAGTTTCAACACTTTATCAGTTGGTGTGGACTCTGGCATTTCCCATCCTTTAGGGAGAAACTGTCAAGGAACTCAGACTCCAATGAAAGGCTGATACTGAGAAGATCAGAGTGGAGGATTAAACATACTGAAAGACTCAAAGAGACTTGCTGACCTGCCTGGAGAAGGGGTATTTGAGGAAAGCGAATGGTAAAGATGATAACCTCTCCTTTCTAGGTAGTTGACACATTGGGTTTACAGAAATATACTAGATGGGTTGAGAATTTAATGTATGTGTTATTAGATAGTGGTATTCACCTAAGATTTCTGAAGGAACTCAAATATGAAATTGCAGGACTACTAACTCTGATATGTAACCTAATGCTTAAATCAGCCTCTTTATCAGATGACAGGAGAATGGCTAATGTAACACAGATTTTTTTTAAAATGGCTCCAAGGTGATCCTGGCAATTATGGGCCAGTATACCTAATTTCAGTACCAGGCAAATTGGTTGAAACTATAGTGATGACCAGAATTATCAGAAACATAGATGAACATGGTATGTTTGGGAAGAATGAACGTGGGTTTTGTAAAGGAAAATCATGCCTCGCCAATCTATTAGAAATCTTTGGGGGTATCGACAAGCCTGTGGACAAGGGTGTTCCAGTGGATATAGTCGACTTGAACTTTCAGAAAGCTTTTGACAAGGTCTCTGACCAAAGACTCTGAAACAAAGCTAGCAGTTCTGGGATAAGAGGGAAGTTCTTCTCATGGATCAGTAACTGGTTAAAAGACAGGAAATAAGGGGAAGGAATAAATGATTAGTTTTCACAGTAGAGTGAAGTAAATAGTACAGGAAGGGCTCCCCCAAGGATCTGTACTGGGACCATCGCTGTTCAACATATTTATAAATGATCTGGAAAAAGCGTAAACAATGAGGTAAAAAGTTTGCATACCATACAAAATTACTCAAGATAGTGAAGCCCAAAGCTGACTGTGAAGAGTTGCAAGGGGATCTCAAAAAAACTGGATGGCTGGGCAACAAAATGGCAGATGACTTTCAATGTTGACAAATGCAATGTAATAAAAATTGGAAAACGTAATCCCAGCTCTACATACAAAATGATGAGGTCTAAGGTAGCTATACTGCATCTGACATGCATCTGATGAAGTAGGTATTCACCTACGAAAGCTCATGCTCCAAAACCTCTGTTAGTCTATAAGGTGCCACAGGATTCTTTGCTGCTTATACTGCGTGGATAGCTATATGAAAACATCTGCTCAACGTGTAGCAGCAGACAAAAAAGTGAACAGAATGTTAGGAATCATTAGGAAAGGGATAGAAAATAAGACAAAAAAATCATAATGCCACTATACGTGTCCATGATATGCTCACACCTTGAATACTGTATGCAGTTCAGATCACCCCATCACAGATATGATACATTAGAATTGGAAAAAATACACAGAATGGCAACAAAAATGATGAGGGGTATGGAACACCTTTCAGATGAGGATAGATTAAAAAGACTGGGACTGTTCATTTTAGGAAAGAGACAATTAAAGGGGGATTCCATAGAGGTCTAGGTATGCAGGCTGAGTTTACGATAATATGACAAAGAAAAATGAAAAGAAAATCTGACGAATTGACAATAATTGAAGAATCCTTAAACTCAAGCCTGGAAGAGATATTCAAATGCAATGTATTTAATGTTCTTTTGGACACTGTTATTGGCAATATGACAACATGATTTGAGGCAGCAAAAGCAATAAATTCTTTATTTGGCATTTTATGGAAATTCCACGAATTAGAGGATACAGAAATTGTAGAAAAGGCAAAAATTAATTATGAACAGGATATTAGTGAAAATATTTGCAATGAGCTAATACATCTTAAGGCAATACATAAATCAAATTTGCAAGAAAATTTTCTTTCACCAATAAACCTTTTGAATAAACTAAGACAATTAAGACTTGAAATTCTTTTTCCAAACGTAGTCGATGCTTTAAGGTTGTTCTGCACCATACCAGTAACAGTAGTTCAAGCTGAACGCTTTTTCAGTTGTCTTTCTAGAATAAAAGACGTGTTAAGGTCTACAATGGCTCAAAACCGATTGGCAGATTTAGGTTTACTGTCGGTTGAGGCTGAATTAGCGAGAAAATGCGATTTTTTTCTGAAGTTATTGATTTATTTATTGATTTATTTGCAAATTGCAAAGCTTGTAAAGCTCCACTGATATAAATATGATACAGTAAATTTCACAAAATGCAACTTTCCTGAATCAATTGTTTTAAAAATGTAGCTTTTTATGAATAAAGTTGCAATTTGGGAATTTTGGGTACAATTTTATTTTATTATCATAAAGTATATATTTTAAAATTTTTAGTTATTCTTTAATTACAAAAGGTTAAATGGCCTACGTATGTATTTTACAAAAAAAATATTTTTAAAATATTTCTAACTGTATTTTCTCTTAGTTTTCAAATACACTAGATCTCATGTAAAAATTATAAAAATGTAAAAATTTAACATTCTAGTGAAAAACAAAAAGCAGTTGCATTTTGTGAGTAGTTAATGTTAAATATGTTGCATTATACAAGTGTTACAATTTGCGAAAAGTTGCAATTTGCAAGGTTGCATTTTGTGAGTATTTACTGCAATGTGAATTATAATAATGTGATAAATGTGATTTTGATTTAAGTTTTTTTGTATATTCTTTTCATTTGTATTTTTATATGTTCTTTAAGAATAAATGTTTTCTTTTTGTATTCCAGGTTTCATTTGTATACCAGGCAGGACATATTTGTTTTTTGTTTAATGTAACATATGTGATTTTAATTTAAGTCTTTTTAAAATGTTGTTTAATTTTTTTATATGTTCTTTAAAAATAAATGTTTTCTTTTCCTATTCCATGTTTCATGTTCCATGTATGCCAGGCAGGGCATATTTGTTTTTTTGGGGTTTTTTTTGCACATTAGTTCAAATCCCGTGTAAAGATTTTTAGCTGGTCCGCTCTTACTGGAGGGCCCGAAATTTTTTTTTCACCGGGGCCTGAACCCGCTCTCGGCGGCCCTGGAAGTACTTTACACAATGCACAGTCAACCTGTGGAATTCGTTGCCAGGGGATGTTTTGAAGGCCAAAAGTATAATTGGATTAAAAAAAAGAATTAGATAAATCCATGGAGGATATATCCTTTAATGGTTATCAGCCAAGATGGTCAGAGATGCAACTCTGTGATCTAGGTATCCCTAAACATCTTACTGCCAGAAGCTGGTACTAGAGAACAGGATGGATCACTTGCCAATTGCCCTGTTCTTTTCATTCCCTCTGAAGCATCTGACACTGGTTACTGCCAGGAGGAAAGATACTGAGCTAGATGGACCATCTGTCTGACCAAGTACGGCTGTTCTTATGTTCTGAAGTTTCCTTTGTGGTGCATGCCAGTAAAAAGGAAGTTAATACCAGCTGCTTGGAGATGCAGTTGTCAAATCTGATTGGTGCTCTACAGAAACCCCACAAATGAAGACTGCCCAGATGGATGCACTGAATTAGTCCATTGGCCACTGGTTTTGTCTCCCCACTCTGAGCAATTCCTGCCATTTATGGGACTGTGTGAACCTGCTCAGCATCTCCTGGTGATAAAGGGGTTGTGGGTGGTTTGCACTGATGCTCTCACCCATTTCTCCTGCCAAGTTGCTGCTACTGGGGACCTGCAGCCTCCAAGGAGCAAATGGAGCCCATTTGTTCTGACTGTACACTTTAATCTTACATTAAACCAGAGACTTAACAATCCAAAATGTTTAATATTTGTCATTTTATTGCTCAGTATCCATTTCCCAAGTGCATAAATAAATCCTGCCAAAGTGATCAGATGTGACTGTTTTAATTAATTTAGGATGATAAAATGGGGGGGAAAAATACATATGTACCAAAAAATTAAACGTGAAAGGAAACAAAGAAACTCAGTCTCTGAGGTCTTTGAAAAACCCACTCTGTGATCAGATTCTTTTGCCGCCTTTATCTTTTATTAAAAGCTCCACAAAAGCAAAAGGCTACAGAACCTTCAGTGAAAACCAAAGGAGGTCTTGCCAACTCTACTGACTATATCACGAGCCTTGTGATATTTAGTGTTTTTCTAAAGTCTCAGCTCTTGGAATCATGGGATATTTTTAACAATTTCAGCTTTCATGTAAAATGAAAAGTAAATGTCTATCCTCATGATTTTCTAAAAAATCTTAAGAGCATGAACCCTAAAGACTCAAAACCCAGAAACCAAATAAAAAAGAACCCAAATCTGTTATTTTTAAAATCTAATGATTTTGTGGGGCCTGACTTATGATTTTTGAAAGCTTGAGGTTGGCAATATTGGAGACAAACAGCTAGCCAACTGACCATGGCTACGTAGGGATCACTAGCATATTGATACTTAATAAAATGAAAAACGTTGAACCAGAATTTGTTTGGCCTCATGCATGGGTGTATTGTAGCTGAGACGTTACAAGCAGCAGCCTTTGACCTTCTAGCCCAGAGGTTCTCAAAGTGGGGGTTGGGACCCCACAGGGGGTCACAAGGTTATTACATGGGGGGTCATGAGCTGTCCACCTCCACCCCAAACCCCACTTTGCCTCCAGCATTTATAATGGTGTTAAATATGTAAACAAGTGTTTTTAATTTATAAGGGAGGAGTCACATTCAGAGGCTTGCTGTGTGAAAGGGGTCACCAGTACAAAAGTTTGAGAACTACTGTTCTAGCCCTTTGACCTCTCCTCCACCCTTCATCTGTTGCTTGTCTTTTTGGACCCTGTGCCTTCAAGCGACTAGGAGGGCTGGCTCCTTACCTGCATTGTCACTTGCAGGATTAGCTTCTTAGAATTGTAGTGTAAATTTGGGTCAGCAACTGTGTCACACTGTGGATGCTGCCCTAACAGAAACAATAAACAATAATGGGCTGGATACCCTGATATGGAATAGCACCTTACTACAGGAGTTGTCCCATTGATTTCACTGGGGCTACATTTGCAAAGTAATATGAGCAAGGGTATCGCAATCTGGCTCAGTGAATGTAAAATCAATACACTATTTTTGTTCTGCACTCAGGGGCAGCTCTAGCTTTTTTGCTGCCCCAAGCACGGCAGGCAGGCTGCCTTTGGCGGCGTGCCTGCGGGAGGTCCCTGGTCCCACGGATTCGGCGGCTTGCCTATGGGAGGTCCTCCGGTCCTGCGGCTTCGGCATCCCTGCCACCAAATTGCCGCCGAATCCAGGGGACTGGTGGACTTCCCGCAGAAACGCTGCCGAAGGCTGCCTGACTGCCGCCCTCGCAGGGATCAGCAGGCCACCCTGCACGACTTGCCACCCCAGGCACGTGCTTGGAGCGCTGGTGCATGGAGCTGCCGCTGTCTGTACTAAAGTATCTAATTCCTTAAACATGACGATAATTCCACGCAGAGCACTTTGTGTCCTTTAAATTAAAAATCTAAATAATTCCCAGTTTAGAAGAAACAGATATAAATAAACATTCTAGCTGAACAATGTAAATGAGTAAAATATAGACACTCACTTAAGCCTGGTAGTGCAAGTGGAATCCATTTCTTCCTGGTATAGGGGCAGGGGCGGAACAAGGGGCACGTGATCTCCTCACGTGACCCTCCACGTGACTTCTCCCTGTCCCTAGCCCAGGGCTCCCATGATCCACTCCCCTTACCCGGGAAGCGGGGGGGGGGATCTGTTCTCCTTCCGCTGCGCTGGAGAAGCGGAACATGTACCGCCCCATCCCATCCACGCAGGGTCTCCTCTGTCTGTACAGCAGCCAGCCCTGCTGGAGGACAGGACTGGAGGTGATACAGCATCTGGACTGGAGGAGCTGCCGCCATGGGGCCACCCAGTGGCCCCAGCTTCTGCTCCTATCACCTCTGCAGTTCCTGAGAGAGCTCTGCTGGGAGGAGACGCAGCTCCGTGGAAGGGCAGGGATGTGGGGCTGGGGTTCCGCTCCTTTCCCTGCTGCGGTTCCCGGGAGAGCCCTGAGCCCATCCCGTGCCCTGCACGCAGCCTTTTTTTCTGGCAGGGCTGCTGTATAGATGGAGAACACCCTGTATTGAAGGGCTGGGGGCAGTACAGCTGTCCTGGAGAAGCTGTGGGCATGGGGCTGCCTGGTGGTCACATTCCGCTGCTCCTCTTTCCAATACGCCGTTCCAGCTATAAGTATCTTGCTGGTACGGAATACTGTACCATACTACCCTACGTGTACTGCTGCTTAAGCCTGTCTGCACATACCACTGGTAACTATTCTCTGGGAATGGTTTTCCAACCAGTTATGCACCCACCTTATAGTACAGGGCGGGCCACTCCACGAATTTTGGTAAGTTGTCACGGGCCGCAGATTTCTTATTAATGAAATTACCTCACCATCTATTGTAAAAAGACCTCATTATGTTCTTTACACAACAAACTAATAACACTTAATAACAATTAACTGAATACACGATTATCCAGAGCTTATCTTGCAAGGCAATTTATATTGCAAACCGTTTTGTGAACATTTGTAAAATTTATAATAATAACACTAACGCAAAACTTTTACTTACAACTTATGTTCTTTATTAAAATTAAGTGTAAAAGAAGAAATGAAACTCACTCAGTGTGAAGAAGAAAGTCTTTGATGGGCATTAACAAGGGAGATGAAGTCAGGTGTCATTTCTGTTGTTGCAATGCAGAGCACTGCTGCAAGGTGGTCATCACTGATCGAAGATCTGTTCTTTGATTTATTGAATTTCATCACAGAAAATGTCTGCTCGCAGACGTAAGTTGAACTGAACAGTACAAGCATCTTTTTGGCTTGAGCCGCGATCTTCGGATAATTCTGTTAATTGAGAGATGCGTAAAACCTCGGAAGTGGCACTGATTTGAATTGCTCTGCAGGTAATGCATCACATTGCAAGTCAATAAACTCAAGTTGGAAGTCACTTGGGGCGTTGTCTTCATCACATGTGAAAAGCCATGTCATTTTCTATCATTCTAAAATCCTCGAAGCAGCGAGAAAGTGCAGCATGTAAAGTGAGCAGTAACAATGTGTATCTTTCCAGGTTCTGGTCAGATATTGTAATCTGTTGCGAAGCGGGGAAGTGTGTGAACTGCTTGTTTCCAATCTGATGGGCGAAAAGGAGCAACTTTGTCATGAAAGACTTGACAAGGGAATACATGTCATGAGCAAAAAGCCCCCTACCTTGCAGTTCTGAATTCAGTTTGTTCATGTGACCAGTAACATCAATGTAGAGTGACTAGATGTCCCAATTTTATAGGGACAGTCTCGATTTTTGGGTCTTTTTCTTATATAGACTCCTATTACCTGCCACTCCCATCCCGATTTTTCACATTTGCTGTCTGGTCACCCTACATCAATGGCTAATGCGAAATCAGAGAGACAGTTTTGTTCAACTGAGGGAAATCCACATCTTTTCCTTTTATTTTCAAAAACAAATTAATCTCTGCTCTCAGACACCACACTCTTTTCAGAACTTTCCCCAAACTAAGCCATCTAACATTTTTATGGTACTGAACATCCCCAAGCTCTGACTCAGACTCCTCCAGCAGAGAGACAAATTGCCTGTAGTTTAATGCTCTTGCTCTAATAAGGTTGACCAGTTTTTTGTAACCGTATTCACGACATTGCTTAATTCCGGAACACTTTTGCAGAGGATCTCATGGTGAATAATGCAATGTTGCAACATTATTTTCTGCTCTGTGTTTGTTTCTGTCACTTGGTCTTGTATTCTTTTCAACAATCCAACATTTTTGCCTGTCAGATTAGGGCTTCCATCAGTGGTCACACTTGCCGATTTTTTCCATTCCAATACCAGTTTTGAGATGCTGTTATTTAATGCCTCCAGTAGATCTTTTCAGTATTTTTCATTGACTGCATAAATGCCAGTTCTTTTGTGAGCTCAAAATTTGTGGGCTGCTGATGGGGGAAGGGGCAAAAGGGGCAGCTTCCCCAGGGCCCGGTGATTTAAAAGGGTCTGGGGCTCCCAGCCATTACCACCACTACCGCAGTATTGGCAGCGGTGGTGGCTGGAACCCCGGGCCCTTTAAATCACTGCTGTAGTCCTGGGAGGTGCAGGTTGGGCAGTGCTGAAGGGCTGGCTAGGGGAGGCTATCCCCAGGCCCCGCCCCTTCTGCCTGGGCCCCACCCTTTCTGCGGGCCCTGAGCCACCCCTCGTACCTTGCCCAGGGGCCTAGAAATTCTGTCGGCAGCCCTGAAGCTGCCTCAGTTGCCTCAATTGCGAGGAGTCATGGCGGGCCGGACAGAAATATTAGATGTGCTGAATCCGGCCTGTGGGCTGTATTTTCGCCCCCCTGTTATAGTAGCTCTATCTAAGTTGTATTACCCTGATTTGTTGATACAGTCATGCGAGACAGTATCAAAAGCCTTACTGAAGTCAAGATATACCACATCTACCACTTTCCCCCATCCACAAGGCTGGGGTCCTATGGAGAGAATAGCATGTGATTATGTAATTAAAAACGTATGATAAAGCGTATGCAGAATGTGGCCAAATTAAGGTTGCAGAGGCAGCTTCCATTTTGGCATTTCCTCACTTTTTGAATGCTTGACTTCGCAATCTTAATAATCTGTTAACATTGTTTTTTTGGATATAATAAATAATAAAGAATGATGCCTTCGAAGCCTGTGTTTCATCCTCAGCTCATTGAAGCATTCCTAATCTTTTCCCCAAGGAGCCTAGAGGGACTTTTTTGTAGAGTTCAGATCCCTGACAAATAGTTCACAGCAGCATTTTAGAAAACAGTCTTAGTGCCATCTTCCAAAAATGTGCATTTGCTTTTCACCTCTGCAGCCATTTTAGCAGCCAGACATCTCATTTGTGCACTCAGAAGAGATTTGCACACATAGGTCGGGAAGTTGGAAGTACAAGTATTTGACTAGTGGGCCCAAATGGGTTTGCCTGCAATTTAGAGTTTTACTTTTGTAGGTTGTTTAAAATTAATTCTTTAAATATTATTTAGTATTTAAGGAACTGATCCAACTCCCATTACAATAAATGTAACAAGTCCCATTGTCAATTCAATGGGAGGTGGATTAGGCCTAAATATTAGACTATGGTCCTGTTTCAGCAGAGCACTCTTGTTCAGCTAAATACTTGTGCACATACAGTACTTAAATTTTAAGCACATATTTAATCCCACTGAAGTCAATGAGATTTAAATACATGCTTAAAGTTAGCCACATGTTTAAATGGATTTAAGCGTATGCCTAACTACAAAAACATGAGTAATCCCATTGATTTCATGGGAACTACTCCTATACTTAAAGTTAAAAATGTGCTCAAGTTCCTTAGTGAATTAGAACCGATGGGCTCAATTGTACTTTTAAGAGACTGATCTGAGTAGGGGCAACGTGGACCGACCTATCCTGCTTTTGTGGATGTATATAAAATCTTGAAAGTGATTTTAACGCAGTTGCTTTGCATTCACTTGCTTTTGTTTTTTAATTGTAAAATGTATAAGTTAGGGACCAAAGTTATGAAACCAACTTCCAGTCTATAACTTGTCCTGTTACATTGTGGCAATGGCAGAAAATGTAATAATACTGTGTATGATCTGTGCCTCACAGTGCACGGACAGTCAGCCAACAGACTACAAAGCCTCATAGGAAACTGCTCAAGACTCCAAACCTCAGGGTTAAATACTCAGAATAATTGTCAGAAAGGAAATAGTCACATGAATGGACTAGTGGCATGTCAAGTTTCACATTTCTATAGGAGTCATTTTTTAATTAAGAAAAAGTTCTGAAGTGTCATGATCCAAATTTGATTTAGGGGATGTGTATTTTTTAATCTAACTCTTCCCCTGGGGCAAAGTCCTGCTCGTTTTACTGATATGAGAAGCCCAAGTGAGTTAGGTTAGCATGGCCTAGGAGTGAATTGTATGTACTTTTCCAGTAGAAACATGGTCAGACCTTTAACTAGAGTGGTGCCGGTGCTAGAGGCTGGCTGCTATAATGCAGATGTTGCATGACTAAACTGGGTCAATCCAGAACGGTATTTCATTGGCAAGATTTAAAGTTCTTAATGCAAAGTGAGCCCTCTACCAGGGCCTCTCGTGCTGCAGATTTTATACTTTAATGAGGTAGATATTTGATCAATTTTAGAGTACATTGGCATCTGCATTTTGCATATGTTTCAAATAACTATGAAATTTATACGCAGATGAAGTAATTGAAGCATAGCCTGATTTCTGAAGGGCACAGAGTCTTTATTGGAGTGTAATTTGAAGAGATTGGGGATCAATCAAAGCATCTTAAAATTAAGAGTTTTCTGCAGCTGGGACACTCCCAAGTTGAGATTTGTTGCTTTCAGTTTTATAGCTCAACTTTTCCCCTCAAATCAAATAGTTCATTAGAGGCGTTGTAACCAGTATTTTTTAGCTGTCACATCTGAAAATTAAAGGTCTCTTTGAAAACCTGATATTCTGTCAAGGTGCCCCCAAAGTAAAAGCTCTCATATCCAAGCACATGCCTGAACTCTGGTGAGAAGGAGGCTTGGATTCTAAACCCAGATCCACATTTCATTGCTTATATCTCAGAACTTGAATTTAATACAGTGGAACCCCGCTATAACATGATGATCGGGTCCAAAAAATTGGATTGCGCTAAATGCCAGGTCGTGGTATAGCGGGGTTTACCATTTCAAGTTGGTCAGTTTCAAGCCGGTGGATTTCTCTTGGGCAGAAAACTACTTTCATTTGCGAACTGCCCAAAGCAGTAACTGAAAGGGTTCAGCTCCAGCAGTGGGGGCTCTCAGCCATGCGGTGAGAGAGGGAAACACTTGGGGAGAGTAGGAAAGACGTGCAAGGGGCAGAGGAAGAACGAGGAGCAGCTGGGGAGGAGAATGGCTCTGCTTGCCAAAAGAAGAAGCGGGGGTAGGGGGGAAGAGGCAGTGGGGAAGGCACATTTTTTGTATTTTCTTTCTTCAGGGGCTCTCCAACCTCTTTTTTTTTTTTTTTTTTTTTTTTTTTTTTTTGCACTTTGGCAGCGCTCTGGTGTTTTTTTTTCTTTTTTCTTTTTCTTTTTTTTTCCTTTTTGCGCTCCCGCAGCGCTCCAGCCCCCTTTTTTTTTTTTTTGGCCTGGGGCAGCCGGAGCCACCTTACAATCACGTTATAGCGAATTCTCGTTATTGCGGGGTGCATTATAGCGGGGTTTCCCTGTATTCAGCTAAACTAGCTCAGCTTTTGAGTTTATTTAACTGTTCCTACAGCAGTTTCAGTCTTGGCAATGAGTTACTGCTCATAGGGAAAATAATAGTTTTTATCCCCCAAACAATTTTCTATCCTTAGCAAACAACTCGTATTCTATCATACCAAAGTATTGGGTCCAAGAACATCAGAGCTGTAAAGTACAGATCTGAATTGTGTTGTATAGGCCCATTCCAGCCTTTGATAATGTTGCTTTATAAATTCTCTTACCTTCACAGAGAGTAGATTTTCAAGCTTTTCTCCTGAGAGTATAATTGCTTAATTATTCACTTAGGGCCAGACTCTGGTACACTTATGTTAAATCGTACTCTACCCTGTGAGGAGTTCCACTGAAGTCAAGGAGCTCTGTGAATAAGGGAATCAGCATCTGGACCTGCGGACCTGATCCAAAGCCCATTGAAGTCAATGGAGAGACTCCCTTTGACTTCAGGGGGCTTTGTAGCTGGCCCTTACCAATCTAACTTCCACTGTGACTCAACATTGACTCCAATGGCAGCAGAGTTGGGCCTTTTAGCAGTTCTCATGGATATCTGACCTATTTAGGTACCTCCTGCTACCTCTGAATTCCAGCATCCGTGTTTGGATGGATCAGGAGTGCCCATAAATTATTGAAGTAGAACTTCAGAGTTATGCACACCTCGGGAATGGAGGTGTAATTCTGAAACAGGGTCAATGGATTCTTCCTAAAAGTGCTGCTCCTGCCCCTCCTTGTCCTCCCAAGGCCTTGCCCCCCAGCCAAGCCATAAGCTGGAGCCTGGCTGGGGAGCCTGGGCCCCTCCACCTCCCCGGAGAGGTGTGGGACTGA
Organism: Gopherus flavomarginatus; assembly: GCF_025201925.1. Lineage (NCBI taxonomy): Eukaryota > Metazoa > Chordata > Testudines > Testudinidae > Gopherus > Gopherus flavomarginatus. The sequence continues at coordinate 152,383,720 of NC_066621.1, forward strand.
GAGCAGCCCCTGGCCCATGTTTCTGCCCCCACGTCCCCTGGCTACCGACAGCTGCCTGAGCTTCCTGGGCTGCTCTTACCGGGGCTGCGTTCGAGCTTCTGGCCTGGTTGGGGGGCTGGGCCGTGTGGGGAAGAAGAGAGGCTGGGGGCCAGGCCCCGGGGGAAAAGTGGACAGGCCATGCCCATCCACTTTCAAAAAGTGGGAGGGCCATAGCCATTTGTCCATTAAAACTGACTTTTGCATGCTTTACATGGCCTTCTATTGTAATTTTCCTTGCCATTTTATATAAATGATCCAACATTTTCCATGTTATTTCAGGCTTTTGAATGACAGAATATTTCATTTAGAAAACTTTAAAGTAGATGTACAGTGGGCATAACCTTCAAACTTCAATGCTGAATTGAGTCCTTCTTGATAACGGATGCATACTCTCCGGATTAATGTGAAACATAAGTATGTTGTAAAATAGTGTAATGCACTTCAGAAATAAAGTCTGATGTATGTAGATCTGATTAGACGACTGAACTATCAAGCCTTGTACTGGAGACATAAACTGCATGCACTTAACAGTGCTTCTCTGTGCTTATTGTCATTTGTTTTTCCCTCCTAGATATATTGCTTGTATTGTGTTTTCTCCTTCTCCTGCTTCCTATGCACTTTGACACTGACCTGCAGACCTTACGCCTGATTTGCTTTTTTTCACTACACCTTGCAGGTTGCTCGGCACAGCAGGTACAACCCAGGGAAGCGGTGGGCAAATGTAGTTTGATAGCATCTTTGTTCTCTCCAACTTCTGCCTTGCCTGCCTGGCCCTGGTGCAGCTTAGAGCAGTCCCAAGTGGCTGCTGTAAGTTTTGGCAGCCTTGCATGGTTGCTTATGGGCTGCTCCATCCCAAAATAGCCAGAGCACAGACCTGCCCCCTGCCTTCCCTCTTCACTCTTGTGTGACTGTCCCCTGCAGGCCACTCTGCTGGAGGCTGGACAGGAAAGGGATGTAGGGTGACTCACATCACTTCTACATTTATTGGGGAATCTCCTATGCCAGAAAAATTCCATAGGGCCTGTTCAGCCCCCTTTAGGGTCCCTCAGTGCAACCAGAAAGGCATAAAGAGACCACAGTAGGGCACATAATCAGTGCCATTATGCTTTAGGTGCATGCACTAACCTCCCCAGATTCCTAATATTCCAGGTACTGCAGTGAGAAATATTTGCCAATGGCAAGACTCACTTTCCTTTGAAATGCTATTTAGTGGTTAGATTAAATTGCGGTTAGGTAGGGGAAAGCCCAAACAAAGCCACCACAAATTATTCAGCAAAATCAATATTTTGAAAAGTATTTTAAATGGCCCCTTTTTTAGGCAGTATAATTACACGGTGAACATGGAACCAAGCAGCAAAGTGCATTCAACCTTTAAAAAAAAAAAGTCAGTGATTTGAAATATATTACATAGATCTATCACACACATCTGAGGGAGACTAACGATAGGGATCCAGTGTGCTTCAGAACAGAAGATTCTCTGTATTTTAGCCTTTGTATCAATAAATGAAAATAAAAACCCTAGAATTTTGTGGTTTGAATATGGCTTTAAGTGCATAGATAAGAGCCCAAGTAAATACAAGCACTCCTCCATTCCTGAGGGAAGTTGGTGGATTGCCCACATAATTTGCTGATAAAGTCCCATCTGTTAAAACAAAGTACTGCAGCACTGGTAATAAATTTCAAGCAAAGACCATGCGAGGTTATTTTTGCTTGACAGTCTTTGGTGAGATTTTTTTTTAAACCAGAAAACCATTTGAAAATGAAATATAGATGATAATATTGGCTTTAAGTTAGCTTTACACTTTTATAGGGCGAATGAGAAATCTTGCTGCACTTTATTTCCCTGGTAAACAGTGTTGCATGATAAACTGTTATGAGAATAAAGTCATAAGGAAAACTCTGCTTCACAAATGACATACGTAGAAAAACAGCAGATGTCTGATGAAGTAAAGAACAGACTTATTGCCAAGTCCTTGGAAAACAAAATTAATTTCCTTTCGTCTTTGATAATGATGATGTAATGTAGTTAATAGGAAGAGCCTGCCATGCTCTTGGAGTTATTAAAGAAGAAATGTTAGACATGCCGCAGGTCAGAATTATTGGTTTACTTACCAGTGCCTTAGCCACAGGAGTGTTTATTGACATGAAAGGAAAAGATGGAGAATAGACAGAGTTGATAGTATACTTGAATTTTGCATTGTGTCTTATTTGAATCAGAAAAAATTATAGTTAACAAAATTGTGAATGTCAGTTTAAGGAGCTGAGAACTGCGGTTGTTAAGTATTAGAGAAAAAATCTTCTCTGGGGGTAACTTTTTTTTTTTCTTTCAGACTAGGATCTTGTTTCCAGGATAATAAAATCTCTCTTCAGAGTAGAATTCAAAAATAAATAAGTTGCTGCTTGTTTTTTCATAACTGGAGTAAGTGAAGTGAAAATACTGGAAAGGAACACAAGATATTGGTGTATTTAACGTACAGAAATTGTCAGAAGTGTTTCTCTTAACTGTTAAACATTTTAATTGTTTGTGTTCTGTGATTCAAAGAAAATGGAGCAGCTTAGTGGTGTAATGATATGTTTATTTGCAGAATGTTATTAAACCACTAGATGTCTCTGTGTGCTGTTTAGAGTTGCAGAAAGGGTGTGGTGCCTGGTAAACTAGAAAGGCAAAAGGAAAACTCAAGCTGTGTACAACTTTGTGTCTGTAACTGTTTTCATTAATAGATGCCTTTTGTTTAAGGAGGACTGTGGTTTTGTCTATCATGACAGGCTGCACCTGAGAACTGGGGTCAATGTTGGACCTTGATGTACCGTCCTGGTAATCCTTTTACCGTATTTTCCTGCCACAGAAAGAAAATGAGATTTGGCCAGGGAAGTTGCTGAGGAGAGAGTTACCAGAATGATCAGAGGAATTGGGTGTGTTCTGACAATCTACTGGAGACTCAATACAATCTCTGGGAGATGAATATTGTAAGTGGTAGAGGGCTGGCATTTAAAACTGAAGATTCATTGCTCCAATTACCAGGCATTATTGCAATAAATATAATATAAATACCATAGCCTGACAGTCGTTGTGGCAAGTGTTAATTTTAATGATGCCCACTCTAAAAAGCTTTGCCAACAATGGCAGTAAGATTTTACATAGGGTTGTCGATTAATCACAGTTAACTCAAAAAAATTAATCACAATTAAAAAAATTTATTGTGCCTAATTGCAGTTTTAATCGCACTGTTAAACAATAGAATACCAATAGAAACGTATTAAATATTTTGGATGTTTTTCTACCTTTTCAAATCTATTGATATCAATTGCAACACAGAGTGCAAAGTGTACAGTGCTCACTTTATATTATTTGTATTACAAATATTTGCACTGTAAAAATGATAAAATAAATATTTTTTTCAATTCACCTCATACAAATACTGTAGTGCAATCTCTTTATCATGAAAGTGCAATTTACAAATGTAGATTATTTTTCTTACATAAATGTACTCAAAAACAAAACAGTGTAAAACTTTAGAGTCTATAAGTCCACTCAATCCTACTTCTCGTTCAGCCAATCGCTAAGAAAACCAAATTTGCTTACATTTATGGGAGATATTGCTGCCCACTTCTTGTTTATAATGTCACAAGAAAGTTAGAACAGGCGTTTGCATGGCACTTTTGTAGTCGGCATGGCAAAGTATTGACGTGCCTTCGGCCACCGTTCCAGAGGACATGCTTCCATGCTGATGACGCTTGTTAAAAAAATGTGTTAATTAAATTTGTGACTGAACTCCTTGGGTGAGAATTGTATGTCTCTGGCTCTATTTTACCCACATTCTGCCATATATTTCATGTTATAGAAGTCTTGGATGATGACTCATCGCATGTTCATTTTAAGAACACTTTCACTGCAGATGTGACAAAACGCAAAGAAGGTACCAATGTGAGATTTCTAAAGATAGCTACAGCGCTTGACCCAAGGTTTAAGAGTCCGAAGTGCCTTCCAAAATCTGAGAGGGATGAGGTGTGGAGCATGCTTTCAGAAGTTTTAAAAGAGCAACACTGTGATGCGGAAACTACAGAACCCGAACCACCCAAAAAGAAAATCAGCCTTCTGCTGATGGCATCTGACTCAGGGCTTGGTTATACTGGAGAGTTGCAGCACTGGTGGTGGGTTTACAGCGCTGCAACTTAGTAACTGTCCACACCTGCAAGGCTCATCCAGCGCTGCAATTCCCTGGCTGCAGCGCTGGCTGTACACCTGGTCTGCTTGGGGTGTAACGATTGCAGCGCTGGTGATGCAGCGATGCTCGTCAAGTGTAACCACCAAAAGCGCTGTTATTGGCTTCCAGGGTATTAGGAGGTATCCCAGAATGCCTGCTCACAACAAACCGGAAGAATGGCTGAACTCTGAGCTCCCCCGAGCCGCTTATCTAAAAAACAAACACAGCTCCTGTTTGCTCGATCGAGCGGAGGCAGGCAGGGGAATTGCTTTGGAAGGTTCACAGCTGTTTGCTTGAAGAGAGAAGTCACATGGCAGAGGGAGAGGGGGAGTCCCTGTAGAGCAGCTGCTTATGTGGTCTGAAGGCTATTTAGGAGTGCATAATTTGCATTTAGTGAATAAGAGAGGGGTGGGGGAAGGGCTCAAAACTTTTAAATTGATTGCAGGTTGGTGATGTGTATGTTTCAGTCCTTAGAACTTGCAAGGCAGGGAGCTGACAGATAAAAATCCACTCTCTCTCTCTCTCCCCCACGTTCCCCCTCTCCCCCCTCTTTTGAAAAGCACGTTGCAGCCACTTGAACGCTGGGATCGCTGCCCACAATGCACCACTCCCAACAGCGCTGCAAATGCGGCCACACTGCAGCGCTGGTAGCTGTCAGTGTGGCCACACTGCAGTGCTTTCCCTACACAGCTGTACGAAGACAGCTGTAACTCCCAGTGCTGTACAACTGTAAGTATAGCCATACCCTCAGATCCTCAGATAATGAAAATGAACTTGCATTGGTCTGCACTGCTTTGGATTGCTATCAAGCAGAACCCGCCATCAGTGTGGATGCATGTCCTCTCGAGTGGTGGTTGAAGCATTAAGGGATATATGAATCTTCAGCTCATCTGGCATGTAAATATCTTGTGACACTGGCAACAACAGTGCCATGAGAACACCTGTTCTCACTTTCAGGTGACATTGTGAACAAGAAGCGGGCAGCATTATTTCCTGCAAATGTAAACAAAACTTCTTTGTCTGAGCCATTGGTTGAACAAGAAATAGGGTTGAGTGCACTTGTAGGCTCTAAAGTTTTACATTGTTTTATTTTTGAATGCAGTTATTTTTTATACATAAATCTACATTTGTAAGTTCAACTTCATGATAAAGAGATTGCACTACAGTACTTGTATTAGGTGAACTGAAAAATACTATTTATTTTGTTTTTTACAGTGCAAATATTTGTAATAAAAATAAATATAAAGTGAGCACTGTACACTTTGTATTCTGTGTTATAAGTGAAATAAATGTGTTCTATTATTGTTTAACAGTGCGATTAACTGCGATTAATTTTTTTAATAATTTGACAGCCCACATTTTATATTATGTAGCAAGTTAATGGTCATACCTATTTTCCCTGAAATCTGATGTATACTTTTTATTTAACAGATTTAGGTCTTTATTTAATGCCTTCTTCCTGTGAATGGGAATACATTTAGATTACCTTGTGGGCCAAACTCAACCATGGTGCAAGTGGGCACAATAGAAATTGAGTTGTGCTTGCTGACAGTCAGGTTGAATTTGGTCCTCTCTTTCTAATAAACGTTTTGCTGCTAGTGGTATGCAGGCATTCTCTTTCCAGGAAGTTAACCTCTAGAAGTGCAGGAGTATAAGATACACTATTATCCCCAAGCTATTTGCTTGCAAAGACTGTTACTGTGCTCTTTGAATAGGATCTTGGCCATTTACCTTGGTGGCTTCTCCACATCAATCATCTGACAGCTAGTTGTCTCTCCAACAAAATTAATATGTGCTGGTGCAAATCAGAAATCTAGAAAGCCGAGCAATGCACAACATATGTGATCATTGTTTCTAATCAGTTATGTAGAATAATGCCATAGGTTAGTGTAAAATGCCATACATACCTCTCAAGAGAAGAAGACTGCACAAGAGAGTGTTACAGAAGCTGTTCCATTAGGTTAAAATGAATGCATAAGGTTTACTAATTTGCTTTCATTGTTACGGTTATATTTTTGCATATATGACTGGAGAGTTTATACACATTTACTTTAGTGCTAGGCTGACCTGTTCCCCTACTGACTTCTTCCAAGTTATTATGAAAATAATGAATTTGGTCCACTCCTATTTGTTGTATAAATGAAAAATTATTATGGTGATTAAAATAGATCCAAGCTAAGAGACTGAATCTTTGTTGACCCTGGATAGTTGAACCTCTGAAGCCCATTTCTCCAGTGAATATATTTGATTCCAAAAGAACCATGTACAGTTCAATGAATGCAGAGGTTAAGACCACATGAGACTATAAAGTGTGTTGTTCCTGAGTCAATGGAACCTACTTGTATGTCTTCAAAATGCTCTCAGCTCTCTACATTTAGCTGTACTTTAGAGTGAATTTGCAGTGATGTTGCAGAATGAAGTGAGTATCTTGCACTGGAAAGCTAGTTTTCCATCCCCAGAATTCCTGACTTCAGTATGAAATGAAAACTAGAGAGTTCTCTTTCATGTGTGAAATTTTAAAGAAGTTATACTATATGCTTATTAAAGTATTGAAAGCAATCATTTTAATGTTGCAAGATTCGCTTGAGATTAGGGAAAGCGTGACTCTGTTACCACTAAACATACCACAAGTGCTTACAAGGGAAAGCGATCTTTTTAAATCTTGTATTCAGTTCATGTTTATTCTAATTTTGTCTGTATAGCTAATAAATTCTTTATTGTGCTAACAGGCAGCTATGCATATGTGGAAGCCATTTGGGGCATGCACAAAAATGGAACCAGACTCATATTTCACATCTGAATATTTAACACTAGATAAGGTATCCACCTGTTTTTGAAAGTTATTACAACATATTCAAATGCTTCTTTACTGCTCATCAGAGAATATGGGGATTATTTCTGATCTCCTCTAATGAAACTGGCCAAACCTATTTAATCGCTTAAAAAAAAATTCTAGCCCTGAGTACACTTTGGAATTTGAATGGAACCTGTTATTATTAAGTTACAAATCACTTAGAAAGGGGTTTGCAATTTTAAAAGCTATTTCTTAATATGGAAATTTTAGTACTCATAAAAGAGAGTCAGCAGAACCATGTAATGAGCACTCGGCATTGTGCAGGCAGGTGCTCAGCTGACATCTCCATGGAGCTCTGTCAGTTCTCTTCAGCCCTGACCAGAGCTGTCTGGAACATTTGCAACGAAATCTGAAACCAGATGAGTTGATTCTGTGCATTGCTATACATCTTATATTCTGTCCCAGTTTGCCAAAAGATTTGCCATGGCTCTTGAACACGGTGCAAGCCAGAAGTTGGTGGGGTGGGATTGCAAAGGTGGCTTGAGGTCACTTCCACTCTCCCGGGTCTTGGACTAGCTGCGCAAGCATTGGATCAGCTAGGAGAATGTTCTGAATTACAGTGTTTGGCATCCCTGCAGGGACGAAGTTAAGGCAGCATGGTTTTCTTGTGTGGAAAATGTTGCCTTAACTCAGCATTCCTCTTTTTCTAACATTTTCTGTTTGATTTTGGAATGCACTCTGATACCACGATGACAGATATGCAACATAAGAACCTGAAGAGAATAATATCACATTATACTCTTCCAATCTGCCTGTCACCTTCAGCGCAATGCCAGAGTGGATGGGAATTGCTGACATAGTAGCTCCAACAACGTAAATAATCCTCCCGTCACCATCCCACAGTGCAGGTCTCACAGTTGCTGGAAGCTGCTTACCTGTAAAAATAGTGCTCCATTCCTTCCCACAGCCTCAGAAGAAAATGGTGTGTTTTGGTGTGTGTATGTTTCCGGGATCGGAGAGAAGAAGGAGATTCCTTAGTTTTGTGTTGTTTTTTGAATAAGCTAATATGACATGCCTTGTTCTAGGGAAGGCAAAGTCTAAGTTATGTGCTTTGCATTTGGACTGTAATGTAGTAAGTTTTTGTGATAGTTCTTAGGGCTGCCAGACTGTGGAACACACTTTTGTAGGAAGTATCTCCTGAGCAGGTAAGATTCACCTTTTTGGTAGCCAGTTGCATTGTTCCTGAATGGAACTGTTGAAAATAGTCATGGTCCTGGACGATAGGTGGTCTTTTTGGTAACATAGGCCCAGGCTGTTTAGCTCTTAAAAATAAGGACCAAGGGCTTAAACTTAAGAGGTGTTCTGTGGAGCCAGTGGAGGAGAGCATAGCACCAGGAATATGTGCTCTCAGTAACTACTGTGGCCGGTAAGGTGAGCTGTTGCATTCTTCATCAGCTGCAGTTCTCATGGGGCTGACATTCAAAGCTCAAATGGATTGTATTGCCAAAATCCAGATGGGAAGTAAAGAAGGCATTTATTGCTAAGGCCAAGTTATTATCACCACGGATGCAATGCAGACTCCTGGCCAGTCACAGATGGTAGAAAGCATTTCTCACAGATGTTGTGTATGAGAGCATGAGTGAGGAGTCCACAAGAGCTTCCAAACTGCAGACTCTCTTGATGATCTGTGAGCATGCGTCCTCAATCAGAGAGGCCCCGAGTATATAACCTCTGTTTTGCTGGGACTCAGCTTCAGCCAGTTCTTCCTCATATCCACGTGCTAATTTTGGCCAGACACTGGGACAATGAGTGTCTGTTGGGTTATCCTAGGTTATAAACAACAGACAGAGTTGTGTGTCATCCATGAGCAAGTCTAATCCAAACAGTGGCCTGAGCGCCTGTGTACCATTGGGAGCGTTTTTGAACTGTGTTATAGGCATGCTAGGGGGACAAGTGCTGGTAAACATGCCAAATTTCTCAAGCTCAGACAAGGCTTACAGTTGAAGACACATACATTAGACAAAAGCTGAGCATTAATATCCACAGCAGAAGCACTCAGTAAAACAGCTTGAGTGATTTCTGGCCACTAATAGCTTTCTTTCTTTAGAGGCAGATAAGTAAAGGAAATGTCTTTTAAGTGAATAGTTCCCCTTTGAGGGAACTGGTGAGTGTCAGAAGAGGCCAGTGGCAGGAAGTACCTATCACAGCTATTGAAGATAGCAGTGACAAAAGTCTTCACTTTTATTTTTTTTTTTTGGTTTAAATTAGCCTTTTTCATACAAGACACAGACATAGCGCTGGATATGCAGCTTCTGCGGTTCTTTAGCTGCTGCAGGTGTAAGCCCAGGCTTGTCTGAAGTAGACAAGTTGCATTGGTTTCACTGCTCCTTCTTAAGCTCCTTTCCCTCTAAAATTAAAAGGAGTAAAAATCTCTGTTGTCCAATAGACAGGACACTGGACTGGGAATCAGGAGACTTGGGTTTTGTTCCTGGCTCTGCCAGTAACCTGCTGTGTGATATTTCACCTCTCTGTGTCCCTGTTTCCCCATCTGTAAAATAGAGATGTTGATATTGACCTTCCTCAAGTGCTTTAAGATGCATGAGGGGAAAGGGAAAAGAGAAAAGGGGCCTGATCCAAAGCCCATTAATGTCAATGAGTGTCTTTCTGTTAACTTCAAAGGGCTTTCGATAAATCCTTAACTGAGGAGGGCTTATTTACATGGCAGTTACTGCGTGGCAAGTCAGGGTGTGAATCTATGGTCCAGCAGCCGCTGTGCAATAATATCCGTTGTAGATACTGCTACAGTGCAGTGAAAGTCTCCGAGTGTGGCGTTACTGCACAGCAAGCTGGCACGCTGTAGATTCACACCATGACTAGCTACGCAGTAAATTGCTGTGTAGACAAGTCCTAAATACTCAGATGAAAGGATCAAACGAGAAGGCTCCTGTTTGCCATTGCCCTGTCATTCAAAGTGAACAGCAACATGGAGGAGATTTAGAGGCCTTGTTTACACTAGGAAAATGCATCATATTTGAAAATGAGATAACTAACTTGTTTTAAGTAACATGATTTTCCCTGTAGTGTGGGAAGGACAGTCATGCTGAAAAGCTGTTAGTCCGTCAAAGTTAACCCTATAGGTCTTCTAGGAGTAGCCATGACCAACCAACAGACTTTTAAATACAACTTCTCCCTGTCTACAATAGGTACCAAGTCATGTTTAACATCATATTAATGATAATGTTAGTTAATATGTTTTTTAACATAATGCATTTTCCCAGTGTATTCATAGCCTTAGTACGTGCATGTTTAGCTGCGATTACCCATGTGTTTTTACACACTCAGTTTTGTAATGCTTGATTTACACACACCTGCTAAAGTAGTGGTTACCTCTCTCTTTTCCTTCTTGACTCACACAGAAAGCTCAAAGCAACTCTCATACTGGTCAGCATGCCCTTTGCATAGGATTGCGTTGGCAATAGCATGTTCTGGAGGAAAGCCATGTGCTGTGTTCATGTCTGTGGGACACAGCGAAACAGGTGGACTGGACTCTTGTTTTTAGCGTATGAGTACTGATCACAGATAGGCTTTCTCACTCAGCACCATACATCTAAAAAGCCAGTTGTTAAAAAGAGCTGGTCAGAACTACAATACTTCTAGAGTTCAAACACTATGCCCTACTGTTTGCTCTATGCCGCTGTCCTGCCTACTCTGTAGTTTGCAAACCCAGTAGGAGAGAACCATACTGGTGTGTTGTAAACGCTTTGTGTGAGCTGCACAGGCTCTTGCTGCAGGAATGCTGACACAAACAAAAAGGAGATAACTTGGAAATTCTATTGCTCAGTTTATGTTGTTATTGTAGTTAATGATCTGTCAGTGTTTCCATTATAAATCCCTATTTTCAAGGGTTTATAACTCAGCCGTAAAAATTCTCTCCAGGCTGAACTTGGCATGTGTGTTCCCAGCCTGAGAGCACATGTGTTGTTGTTGTTGTTTTTTAACAAGAGTTGAGAAAAAAGAATTGCGTTCACAATTTTTAAGATATAGAATTGGGAAAAAAAAAGCAACGGCAAGCCAACAAAAAATAGGTGATTGGTTACAGATGCTTTCTTTGCACTCATATAACTCAAAATTGCTGAGTTATTTCAGTTGTAATTGTGGGTATATGTAAGGTTAAAATGTTGGATTTAGTACTGTTCCTTTCTTTATGGTGTTGGTATTTGACAAGTAAATAGAAAACAGACCATGATACTGTATACACTGATGTATAAGCCGACCCACGTGTAAACTGACCTCCCCAAACCTGCCCTGTTCTCTCCTCATCTGGGCCAGGTTGTTTAGCTTTTGGCAATAGTGTGGATGCAGCCAGTGAAGTGTGGGGGACAGAGTGTTAGTTTTTGGTGAGTTTCTTTTTCTTTCTTTCATTGTCTCTGATTATTTCCTGTTTGGTCTATTGTCATGATGGATAGAATTGTAGTCCATCTTAAACAGAAGAAGTTTATTAAATAAATCAGCTATAACAGACAGAAACTGCCACACAGCTTGAATCCCAGCTTTGTCTGTCTTGTTTACCAGGGGACTACATTCTGTCTGACACTCACTACAGCACACAGAGACATCTAGTGGCTTACTGTTACAACTGCAAGTGTAAACCGCATGTTATATGCTGAATATTTTTAAGGGGATATAAGCAGTGTGGAGGAGCAATTGATTTTGTCTGAATCATCTGTGTCTCTACACATGCGCTGAAAGCAAAGTAGCAGATTCAGCTAGAAGTAACCAGAAATAGTAAGAAGAAGAGTGCTGTAGTTCCTACACACGTTAAGTAGTTTTTCTTGAAACCATATAGAAGGTTACCATTATGGGCAAGCTTTCCGGTATGTCTTACATGTCCTCAACTGGAGAACTGAGCCAATCAGAACTTGGGAGGAAATTTTATAAATATTAGGGCTACGGAGAGTCCAAGTGGAGTGTGCTGCTGATACAAGGCTAAGAAGATGGTTATTGAACACACACTTGTCATTTCATCTGTCACCCACATGTCCTGTCCTGAGCTTTCAATCTGCCTTCTCCTCCTCTGTTTTCCCATTTAGCTTTTTCCTGCCTCTGGTCAGCTGATGACCCATGATTTCTCTGGCTCTCAGTACTGGCTCAGGCTCACCCCTTGCTTTCAGTTCAGCTTCATGGCTTTTCCCAAGCCCTGCATTCACACTTGTCTCTACTACAGCCTTACCTGATATATCTTTAAAAAGGGGAACAAAGAAGATTTAGGCTGATTGGTCTATAATTCCCCAATGTTGATACCTGGTAGATACTGGAACAAATTATTAAATAATCAATTTGTAAGCACCTAGAGGATAATAGGGTTATAAGGAACAGCCAGCATGGATTTGGCAACAACAAGTCATGCCAAACCAGCCTCATTTCCTTCTTTGACGGAGTTTCTGGCCTAGTGGATGGGGAAAAGCTGTAGATGCGATATACCTTGTTTTTGCTTTTGACATAATCCCACGTGATGTTCTCATAAGCAAAGTAGGGAACTGTGGCCTAGATGAAATTACTATAAGGTGGGTGCACAGCTGGTTGAAAAACTGTACTCAGAAGAGTAGTTATCAATAGTTCGCTGTCAAATTGGGAGGATGTATCTAGTGGGGTCTTGGATCCAGTATTATTTAATATTTTCATTAATGACTTGGATAATGGATTGGAGAGCATGCTTATAAAAGTTGTGGATGACACCAAACTGGGAGGGGTTGCTAACATTTAAAGGGACAGGATTAGAATTCAGAAGGACCTTGATAAATTAGAGAATTGGCCTGAAATCACCAAGATGAAAGTCAGTAAAGACAAGTAGAAAGTACTACGCTTGGGGGTGGGGGAGAAATCAAATGCACAACTACAAAATGGGAAATAACTGACTAGATGGTAGTACTGTGGAAAAGGATCTGGGGGTTATAGTGGATCACATGCTGATTATGAGTCAACAATGTGATGTAGCTGCAAACAAGGCTACTAGCATTCCGGGGTGTATTAGTAGGAGTGTTGTATGAAAGACACTGGAGGTAATTGTCCCACTCTACTTGGCACTTGTGGGGCCTCAGCTGCAGTAGTATATCCAGTTATAGGTGCCACAATTTAGAAAAGATGTGGTCAAATGGACAGAGTCCAAAGGAGAGCAACAAAAATTATAAGAGTTTTGGAAAACCTGACCTCTGAAGAAAAATTTAAAAAACTGGGCGTATTTAGTCTTGGGAAAAGAAGACTGAGGGGGAACCTGATAACAGTCTTCAACTATGTTAAAGACTTTTATAAAGAGGATGATTATCAGTTGTTCTCCATGTCCTCTGAAGGTATGACAAGAAGTAATGGGCTTAATCTGCAACAAGGGAGATTTAAGTTTTCTAACTGAAAGAATAGATTTAATAGATTTAATATAATAGATTTAATAGACTCTAGACTCTAGGACTGGAAGGGACCTCGAGAGGTCATCGAGTCCAGTCCCCTGCCCTCATGGCAGGACCAAATACTGTCTAGACCATCCCTGATAGACATTTATCCAACCTATTCTTAAATATCTCCAGAGATGGAGATTCGACAACCTCCATAGGCAATTTATTCCAATGTTTAACTACCCTGACAGTTAAGAACTTTTTCCTAATGTCCAACCTAAATCTCCCTTGCTGCAGTTTAAGCCCATTTCTTGTTCTATCATTAGAGGCTAAGGTGAACAAGTTTTCTCCCTCCTCCTGATGACACCCTTTTAGATACCTGAAAACTGCTATCATGTCCCCTCTCAGTCTTCTCTTTTCCAAACTAAATAAACCCAATTCTTTCAGCCTTCCTTCATAGGTCATGTTCTCAAGACCTTTAATCATTCTTGTTGCTCTTCTCTGGACCGTCTCCAATTTCTCCACATCTTTCTTGAAATGCGGTGCCCAGAACTGGACACAATACTCCAGTTGAGGCCTAACCAGCGCAGAGTAGAGCGGAAGAATGACTTCTCGTGTCTTGTTTACAACACACCTGTTAATGCATCCCAGAATCATGTTTGCTTTTTTTGCAACAGTATCACACTGTTGACTCATATTTAGCTTGTGGTCCACTATGACCACTAGATCTCTTTCTGCCATACTCCTTCCTAGACAGTCTCTTCCCATTCTGTATGTGTGAAACTGATTGTTCCTTCCTAAGTGGAGCACTTTGCATTTGTCTTTATTGAACTTCATCCGGTTTACCTCAGACCATTTTTCCAATTTGTCTAGATCATTTTGAATTTTGACCCTGTCCTCCAAAGCAGTTGCAATCCCTCCCAGTTTGGTATCGTCTGCAAACTTAATAAGCGTACTTTCTATGCCAACATCTAAGTTGTTGATGAAGATATTGAACAGAGCCAGTCCCAAAACAGACCCCTGCGGAACCCCACTTGTTATACCTTTCCAGCAGGATTGGGAGCCATTAACAACTACTCTCTGAGTATGGTTATCCAGCCAGTTATGTACCCACCTTATAGTAGCCCCATCTAAATTGTATTTGCCTAGTTTATCGATAAGGATATCATGCGAGACCGTATCAAATGCCTTACTAAAGTCTAGGTATACCACATCCACCACTTCTCCCTTATCCACAAGACTCGTTATCCTATCAAAGAAAGCTATCAGATTGGTTTGACATGATTTGTTCTTTACAAATCCATGCTGGCTATTCCCTATCACCTTACCACCTTCCAAGTGTTTGCAGATGATTTCTTTAATTACTTGCTCCATTATCTTCCCTGGCACAGAAGTTAAACTAACTGGTCTGTAGTTTCCTGGGTTGTTTTTATTTCCCTTTTTATAGATGGGCACTATATTTGCCATTTTCCAGTCTTCTGGAATCTCTTCCGTCTCCCATGACTTTCCAAAGATAATAGCTAGAGGCTCAGATACCTGCTCTATTAACTCCTTGAGTATTCTAGGATGCATTTCATCGGGCCCTGGTGACTTGCAGGCATCTAACTTTTCTAAGTGATTTTTAACTTGCCCTTTTTTTATTTTATCTTCTAAACCTACCCCCTTCCCATAAGCATTCACTATGTTAGACATTCCTTCAGACTTCTCAGTGAAGACCGAAACAAAGAAATCATTAAGCATCTTTGCCAGTTCCAAGTTTCCTGTTATTGTTTCTCCCTTCTCACTGAGCAGTGGGCCTACCCTGTCCTTGGTCTTCCTCTTGCTTCTAATCAGGGCCGGCTTTAGGCCGATTCAGCCGATTCCCCGGAATCTGGCCCCGCGCCTAAGAGGGCCCCGCGCCTTAAGCGCCTTTTAAATTTTTTTTACTTACCCCGGCTGCGGTCTGCTCTGGGGTCTTCCATGGCCGCCGCGGCTGCCCCACAGCCGGGCTCTCCCAGCTGGAGCCCCAGACAGAGCGCAGCAAGCCCCGCAACCCCGCGGTCCCTGCCGGAGCCCCGACCGGAGCGGGGCAAGCCCTGCTGCAACCCCGCTTTCCCGGCCGGAGCCCCGGCTGGAGTGGGGCAAGCCGCCCCACGGCCCCGGCTGGAGCCCCGGCCGGAGCGCAAGACTTACCCTGCAGCCGTGCTCTCCCAGCTGGAGCTCTGGGCCCTTTAAATAGCCCCCAAAGCCCTGGGATAGCGGGGGCTCCGGGGGCTATTTAAAGGGCCGGGGCTCCAGCTGCCTCTGCCACCCCGTCCTTTAAATAGCCACCGGAGCCCCCCCACCCTCATGTATTTTCCAGGGCTCCCGCGGCTATTTAAAAGGTCTGGGCGGGGGGGTAGAAGCAGGGGAGCCCCAGGCCCTTTAAATAACCCCCAGAGCCCTGGGATAGCAGGAGCCTTGGGGGCTATTTAAAGAGTGGGGGCTGCAGCTGCCTCTGCTGCACCCTCTGCCCTGCTTGCACCAGCCCTGCCCCCCCCGCCTGCAGCCAGCTCTGCACCCTGTGCCCACAGCCAGCCCCTGCCAAACCCTCTGCCCTGTCTCCAGCCAACCCCTGCCACACACCTCTGTAGCCCTGCTCAAAGCCAGCCAGCCCCACACACAGCCCTGCCCGCACCAGCCCTGCACACCCTGCCCGTCCTGCCCACACCCATCCCTGCACCCCCTGCCCTGTCTCCAGCCAATCCCTGCTGCACTCCTCTGCCTGAAGCCAGCCAGTTCCGCACTCCTCTGTCTCCAGCCCTCTCAACCCCTGCTGCATCCCCCTGCGGCCCTGCCTGAAGCCAGCCCACCCCACACCCCCGTCTCCAGCCAGCCCTGCACCCCTTGTCCTGCCTGCAGCTAGACCCTGCCTCCAGTCAGCCCCTGCCCTGCCTCCAGCCAGCCCCATGTCCACTTCTGCCCTGCAGTTCCCAGGGCAGTAACCCTGCACACCTGCTTCAATGAGGAGGGCAGGGAGCAGCTGGGACCCACACATGTGAAATGGCAGTCATTAATAAGTAATCAACAGCATATATGATGCAATGTACATAATATATAATTGTATTATTTATATAGTTATGGAAAGTAAATAATACATGGAAGAAATAAAAGGCTTTTTTTTTTTTTTTACACTTTTTTTTTTTTTAGTCATCCCTGCCAGGGCCCCACCGAAAATGTTTGAATTGGGCCCCGCACTTCCTAAAGCCGGCCCTGCTTCTAATGTATTGATAAAAAGTCTTCTTGTTTCCCTTTATTCCCATAGCTAGTTTGAGCTCATTTTGTGCCTTTGCCTTTCTAATCTTGCCCCTGCATTCCTGTGTTGTTTACCTATATTCATCCTTTGTAATCTGACCTAGTTTCCATTTTTTATATGACTCCTTTTTATTTTTTAGATCAAGCAAGATCTCGTGGTTAAGCCAAGGTGGTCTTTTGCCACGTTTTCTATCTTTCCTACCCATTGGAATAGCTTGCTTTTGGGCCCTTAATAGTGTCCCTTTGAAAAACTGCCAACTCTCCTCAGTTGTTTTTCCCCTCGGTCTTGATTCCCATGGGACCTTACCTATCAGCTCTCTGAGCTTACCAAAATCCGCCTTCCTGAAATCCATTGTCTCTATTTTGCTGTACTCTCTTCTACCCTTCCTTAGAATTGCAAACTCTATGATTTCATGATCGCTTTCACCAAAGCTTCCTTCTACTTTCAAATTCTCAACAAGTTCCTCCCTATTTGTTAAAATCAAGTCTAGAACAGCTTCCCCCCTAGTAGCTTTTTCAACCTTTTGAAATAAAAAGTTGTCTGCAATGCAGTCCAGGAACTTATTGGATAGGCTGTGCCTCGCGGTGTTATTTTCCCAACATATATCTGGATAGTTGAAGTCCCCCATCACTACCAAATCTTGGGCTTTGGATGATTTTGTTAGTTGTTTAAAAAAAGCCTCATCCACCTCTTCCACCTGGTTAGGTGGCCTGTAGTAGACTCCTAGCATGACATCACCCTTGTTTTTTACCCCTTTTATCCTAACCCAGAGACTCTCAACACTTCTGTCTCCTATGTCCATCTCCACCTCAGTCCAAGTGTGTACATTTTTAATATATAAGTTAATATATATATACTATATAGTTAAACTACTGGACCAAAGGAGGTTGTGGAATCCCCGTCCTTGAAGGTTTTAAAGAACAGTTTAAATAAACACTTATCAGGGATGGTCTAGATATATTTGGTCCTGCCATGTTGCGGGGGGGATGAACTAGATGACCTCTGGAGATCCCTTCCAGTCCTACATTTCTGTGATTCTGTATAAATGATTCACATATAAATTGACCTCCTCCAAATATCAAGGTGAAATATGAACACCGACTTTCAACTTTAATTTCTGAGCTATACGAATAACCTGAAACCCATAGATTGTGAATTCATTTATAATCAGAACTCACTGTATCATGAAGTGTGACATTTTCAGTGGCTTCAATGCCTTTTGAATGGATTTTCACTCCTCTTTAACTGGGTTCCACTGTGCTGGCCCCTTTGGGATTCAGCAGTCATCACCTTCCAAACAGACATCAAATGCTGCATTCCAGGGAGAGGGATTATCACCTCCCTGTTTCTCTGCTCTTTTTTGAGGGAGAGGAGAGGCAAAGTTGCCTCTGGCTTTTTGAGGTACAGGAAATGAGGAAATGTTTGCTTTCAGGCTTGCTTCAGCAGCTCTCAGTGAGCTTCTTTTAAGGAGTATTGGGCTAAATAATGTAGTGATCAACCCTCCCCAGGATGGTGTCAAGCAGGACACAGAAGGATGAGAAAAAGTCCAGTGTGGGTGCAAGGAGTGTCAAGGTCTCACCTCTTGTGTCTATACTGATAACTGATATTTACTGCCTCAGCTTCCTTGTATTTTGGGGATGCTCAATTCATGGCATATGTGCCACCCAGGAGAGGATTAATTTGTTAAAGTCAGGTGGCCACTGTGTCCTACTCTGTGTCACTGGTCAGCCAGGGAGCACGTGCTTTGACGGTATGATTCTTCTGTTAGTTGTTTCATTGGATGCATGGGTTGTCACTCACTTTAGGAACCTGGTTGAAATTGTTGACAGATTTTTCTCTCTCAAAATGGCCTTGTTTAAAAAAAAAACAAAATTTTTCATGAAAAGTTGACATTTTTGAAATTTTCTGTTTTTTTCTCAATTTTTTCTATTTACTGAAAGTTTTACTGAGATTTTTAAAAATTGTTTTCAAAACATAGACAAAAATGTGTTTTCTTATTGAAACTGGATTGACTAAATAAAAATTTTTGAAAACAATTTTAAAAATATTTCAGTATAAAATATGACAGAAAATTTCACAACAAAATTGAAAGTAGGTCAGTTTTTCTTCCTGTGACACATCATTGAAATTTTTTGTAAAATTTTTCTCCTGATTTTCAGTCAGATCTCCTCATTACTCTGCTAGAACTGCTTTGTATGGGAGGTGCTGCATGCCATAGAATCTATCTGCTTAGACAACTCTTTCTTCCATGGTTGAGTAAATCTCTGAAAAGGCCTTTGCTTTCTAATTTGACTCCACTCCAGGCTCATAGGACATGACTTTCAGAGAAACCAAAAATCCAATTTTAGGCATCCCCAGCTGAATACCTAGTTCAATGCCTTTGAGAAACAAACCAAAGGTGTTTCGAGTTGGGCTCTCAAAAATTGAAGCACTTGAAATCAGTGGCCATTTTTAAATATGTGGTCCGTTGACTGTTGGAAATATATTAGCTTTTAATATTCCCAATAGGAAATATTAGTTCTGAATAAATATAAAGCTGTGTCATACATATATAGGTACTTGCCCAGACACATACAAACTTGTCAGCATGTATTTCTGTGTGCAAGCGAGATTATGCTTGTCTGCTGTATATATACCTAAGTATGGGGTCAAGAATGGAAATCAAATTACCTTCACAAGAGCATGTGAAGAACGCTCATTAACTTGAGAGAGGGTTTTCAGTATCAGGCTCTAAAACAGCAAAACTCCCTATGTGAATCTCAGTGTTGGGACTGGTTTTCTTAAAGACACAAACACTGGTTTGAAATTGCAATATTAACTGGGAAATCACCCTTCATAATAAACATATTGTTGCCACTTCTTCCAGCACCAGGGTCTAGTTTCTGATAAAAGTGCCACCACTCTGCTGAGCGGGAGCAAATTTTTTGGGGATTGCAGGTTAGCTTCCCAATGGAGGAGATAGCAAATGACATGGAATTTGGGAACATTTAGGTGTAACTTATTCGATTCATACACATTCACCAGTGCGGGAACAGAGATGGTCAGATAGCATGCAGGCAGTTCCTGTTTTCAGACTCTCAGCCCGATACAATGCCTAGTTCCCAGGAATTTTATATCAAGAATTGCCTCCAAACGGAGACTAAAAGAGAGCAAACTTTGCTGCTGCTCACACAACTCTCTCTAGATATGATTTTGCATAACTAAAACTAACATCACCACAGCATGTCTTCCAAAGACTGAGCATTTGCTTGCACACTAAGAAAAGGAACTTAGAAGACTATGTTTAACAGCTCTACTAGCGACATCTGCCATAACATTGGCATTTTACAAGTGTTAAAAGTCTAAAATCTATCTATGGAAAACTGCAAATAATATATACTCTAATATGAAAAAAAATCTAATTTTGCTTTGTGTGTCTCTTTTTACTAGTAAAATAACTATTTTCCAAATTGTTAACACTGTACGTTTTCAATATCTTGACACTTTTTCCGTGATATTTTTAACATTCCTTGATGTATAATGTCCCCTCATATCCTAAACTTTTCCTTATGTCAATATGAAGGGTCATGTATTTGGGATGGTTTTTATTTCACAAACATCTGGTCTTATGAGATTAACAGAATAGTATACTACTGCTCTCTTTTTGGACTCTTTTATTAATACTTATGAATTACATTTCTCTTCTACCATGTGGATTATACTTCAGCTTTGGGCAATTTCCTCAGTATAATAAGGGCCTCTGGCTTTTGAAACTCTCCAGTCTTAACCCTTATTCATAACTTCCATTGTTATTAGCTCAAATACAATTCTTTACGTAGTCAAGAGGAGACATTTTTATGTTTTGGTTGGATATGTCTGTCTTTCTTTCAAAGAGCAGAATGAACTGGATTTTCTTCAAGAAGCTGTCGCATAAAATGCCAAAGTACATACTTAAGGTCAAGTTTGAAACAGAGATATGTATTTAGGCATAAAGTTTAGCATGTGCTCAAATGCCTCTTTGCCTCATTCACTATACACCTTCCAACTTCTGAAACAAATGAGGGGGTCCTACAGACAACAGTCTCTTTCACTGCCCTGCCCTGATTCATCCACATCCTGTACATGAAAGAGGCAGGGGTCCTGTGGAAAAAATAGTATGGGATCATGTAATGAAAGACTGTCTTATAGTGTATACGTCCAATGAGGCTGAATTAAAGTTGCCCAGGTGTTTCCTAACTTGCAAGCATTTCTGAATGCTTGACTTTGCAACCTTAATAATGTTCTTTTAATTTAGGGTTTTTGGTGGTGGAATTTCCTAGGTATATAAAAAAGCAAACTGAAAAAAGAAATTCCGTTATGTGGCATCACATTGATAGATCCATGATTCGTAAGCAGTGTAATGACAATTAGATCCTCTGCTCAGACCTCAAGGTGCTTGAGCTAATAGAATAACCAGTGGCTATAGTAGGTTGTCATCCTTTATGTGGACTATCACTAGAGGTGGATAAGATATACGCATTGTCCGTGGGTTTCACAGATGTTTGCTGACAGCAGAAGAATGATGAGACTCGTGGATCTTGGATTGCATTCCAGACCCTGGAAAGAAGTGTGTTCTTGCGAGCACAATCTCTTTTTCCTGTTTCCCTCAAGGTTGACCCCCTTCAACCCTGTCCTATCTCTTCCCCACTTCTTCTCCTCTCTGTCCTAGTCCCAGTCTCCACTCCTGAGGCTTCTCCTCCCAGGGCCCTTGTACAGCCACTCTGCACCTTTCCCTCTAAGCTTGCTGTATGAATCCCAATCTCTCCACAAATCCTAATCTCCCTCACCACACCCAGTCCCAATCTCCTTGTCTAGCTAGTCCCAGTCTCCCAGCCCCTCATCTGATCTCACTATTGCTCCCACACTCCCAGCCAACTAGCTCCCAGTCCCCCGTGTCCTTCATTGGCTCCCACTCCTAATCTTCCCTCCCTTGTCTCCTAGACCCAGTCTCTTTGCCCAGCCAATCCCAGACTTCCCTTTACCCCAGGCTCCCAGTCCCAGCTTCCCTGCCTAACCAATCTCTGCTTCCTCCAGTTCCTAGTCCCACACAATTTCCCTTCCCTACCCCTTCAGTCCTAGTCTCACCAGGCTCCTTGTCCCAGTCTACTCCTTTCCCTGTATCCTGCTTTGGCTCTTGTCCCTTCTGCATTCAAACCAGATGTCTTTCTCCTCCATGCTGCCTGGATGCCTCTGGGAGTCATTGAAGGTTCAGGAGAGAAAAGGCTTGCCTACACTTAAAACGCTGCCCAGTTCCTCTGCTGCAGCTGTGCCACTGTAGTGCTTTAGTGAAGACACTACCTATGTTGACAGGAGGGGTTCCAGGGAAACACTGGCTTTTTCCGTAGCACAGGGCTGGAACATGCTCAGATGTTCAGGGCTGTGAGAGGCTCTAGCATGCTCAGTGAGGATGGAATCTTTGGAGATTTTAGCTGTTAAAATTGTAGAAGTCACTACTAAGCACGTGCGAACTGTGATTTTTTTCAAAAGTTTATAATTTTACTAATTCTAGGTGGAATTTCATGAGGATGGTAAAAGGCACACCCTTGACACAAAGCTGGGTAATTTTATGTCCCTGCTGCAAAGTATACAGGTGCTAGAACTTTTTAAAGAAAAGATCTCAAGAATTTGTTAATGTCAACAAAACAATGCATTTTTCCCCACGCTTCATTCTTGCAAACAGCTGACCCATTTTGTCTGAAATTTTATAAAAATTTTAGCTTGAGTTGGGCAACCAGCATGGAAAATTTCAGCTAAAATGGGTAAAGTTATGAGCAACTTAGAATATCAGGGTTGGAAGGGACCTCAGGAGGTCATTTAGTCCAACCCTCTGCTCAAAGGGTAACCCATCCCTGGACAGATTTTTGTCCCAGATCCCTAAATGGCTCCCTCAAGGATTAAGCACACAACCCTGGGTTTAGCAGGTCCATGCTCAAACCACTGAGCTATCCTATAGGAACTGTCAGACAACCTTAATAATAGGTGATTCTGCCAGCCATGACAATTATGTATATTTGTGTGTGTGTGTGTGTGTGTAAGTTGGAAATATTGTGAAACAGTAACTACCTTAGGTTTTCATATTTTGTTATGATTTCACAAAAAATGTAAAAAAGAAAAAAAAGCCTTCATAATTTTGAAAAGTTTTGAATCTCAGAATTTGAAATGTAGTTCCCAGACCGAGTTTGTTTTGACATGAAAGTCCCATTTACAGAAATGTTATGGGGACAGAAATTATTGTGCAATTTTTGGACTATTTCTTTATGTGCACACAATGATGCACAACATTATATAAAAGTTTCATCTTCAGAAGAATGGGAGGTCTGTAGTACTCATGAATAGCCATGCCATGAGTGAGATATGCAAGTCATCCAGACTGTGTGCCAGTAAAAGCCTTACATGATGGTGTGGTGCGGTATATTCTGTATAGGCCACATGTGTAAAAGAAAAGCTGTTGCAAAAATATTTGAGAGAAAAGGTAGGTGCTTTATTACAAGCATATGGGGCTTGGAGGGAATCATAAAAACCTCTAAAAAAACCTCCCTAAAATAACATTTCTATACCCAACTATGTCATTATTTTAGAGTCCAGTATGGGGTCTTTCCAGGGCTAGAAGCAAGTAGTTGGGAAGCTGGGATTCTCCCTAGAAATGGTAGAAAGCTCTCATTTCTAGCTCTGCAGAAGTGTGAGATATCAGGCCATAAATCTGTCACCAGACCAGAACTGAAACTTGCCTCTCCAAGGCTTTGGGGCAGATCCACAACTGAGGGAGGGAGAAAAAGGAAAAATGTTCTGACGGCAGGACAAGGTCCAAATAGGCTTGTACATTTGGATAGGGGGGTAGGGTGAAGCAGGGGCAGTACAGCTATGTCCATGACTTTGACCCTGGAACTCCAGTGTAAAAGGATCTGGAGGGAACCCAGAGTCCACCTTAGTGTTATGAGGTGAATGGATTTCATTACCTCGAATTCCTGTGCAGCCAAGCTTACATAGCCTGCTTACACATGTTGCCTTATTCATCTTCCTTCCTCTCCTCTTGCTGCACTGCCTCATCTCAGCCATTCTGCCCACACCTCCTGGGTTCAGAATAGTTGTCAGTTCTGACACAGTGTGAGACATCTGGATCCCAGAACCAGCTGGCATGTAATATTCAAAATGCTTGGCAATGGGAAATGGATGGACACCAGCAACTTATTTCATGCCTGTCACAGAATATAGCCATCAATCAGATGGTAACAACTTTCAATTGCCTCTTTCATTTGCAATTGCATATGTTACCACCATTGCTGTTGTCAGTCTGATCACATCCTTGTGGCAAATACAGCAGTTGCTCACCTGGAAAACTCATATCAGAGAAAAATTCCTGTATTTTTAGCTGTCTTTTAATGTAGTTTAGCAGCTGGAAATGAGGATCAGCTAGCGTCATGTCACCAGCCTGCTTTTCATGGATAATGCTTGGAGAACTGCTGAGCTAGAGATAAAGGGCTCTGTACTATACTACCTCACCAGTTTCCTGAGCTATCAAGTCCTTTCCCCGTCTCCTTTTGTGTGTGTGTATTTTATCTACTGCAGTCAGCACTTTCGTGGCTTTTGACCACAAGATGGCATCAGGTTTCATGATCTTCCCTCAGAAGCACAGTTTTCTGTCTAGGTTTGACCCAGCAATACACTAATTCTCTTGCAGCAGGTTATAACTTACTATCTTCTTTCTGTGCCTTAGGGCAAATACTCTGAAACAAACACAGTGTGGCTTTTTGTCTGCCTTCCTAGCTCTGAAATATCCTTCTTAGTACTTCATAGTGCCAGGAGTGATGACTTTGGCTCAGTGATGCCCCCCATGAAGACTCTGTTGTGTGTCCTTCATCACCTTTCCTGATGTTAGCAGTTCCCTTTGTTCCAACTGTCATCTTTCCATTAAGGGAAAATTCCAGAGATTCTAATTAATCACGATACCCAGGAACTGATCCAAAGTCCATTGAAGTCAGTGGAAAGATCCCCACTCACTTCAATAAGACTTGAACTAGAGCCCTAATTACAAAGAGAACTAATTGTCTGACAGTGTCTTAATTCTGCTTGAAGCTTCTTAAACCTTGGCCAGTTCTGTTTCTTCCTCCCTGAGCTCCATGTGGGTTCCCATGTGACTGAGTTTGGGAAATGGAGAGGATACTCAGGCTTTGAGGAACAATCAGAGAATCTCTAGGAAGCCAATTGCATCCCAGTCATGACTAGACAGAAACGAAGGTGATAGGGAATGAGGACAGCACCTTGCTCAGTGGATCCGAGAGAGTTTTTGGTGCTCCCCGTCACCCAAAAAGCACTAGCAACCCCCTCCAAATAAAACCTGTGGATTTGGCACCCCTTCATATGATGATTTGATGCCCCCAAATGTTGTATCTAAGTGGCTGCCCTGGGAGCAAGAACTGGAAGATATTAAGCCATATTCTTGCAATCTGGGGTAGAACAATTGGGAAGTTTATGCAGGAGTGAGGAAGCTGAAGCAGGGTTGGGTTTTAACTGTCAAACAGAAGGCCATGTCATGTGACCGAGTTTTAGGTGGAACTACATAAATACCAATGGCATGGCATGGCCCTCTAGTGTGGATATATATTGTGCCATCTGGAAACCCCTGGCTCCCCCACATGGAAGAGGGGTGATTTGTGTTCTTCTGATTAACTTGAACAAATAAAATCACTGTGAAATTACCCGACAATGCTTTATAAAATTTAACAGCTCTTACCATGTTTCACAACAGTTTTGGAAGCCTTTTTCATGCATTCAAATGCCAAACTGCCTATCACTTGTGTTAATTGACGTCAATGATCTTCAAACTTTTTTACAGTATATGGACCCTACCTCAACAGGAAAACCCTCAGATCTCCTGATTCGTATCCCATTTCCTGTTCTGCCCTCCACTTGTTCCTCTCTGTTTACTTGAATGCATCATTTTGATTCAACACAGTGTTGTATATTGAAGTCACTGGAAAGTAGCAAGTATTCTGCTAACTGATTGGATTATATAGCTTTGCTAATATTCTGACAAACTGCTTCCTGGAAAGGAAATTTGATATAGAGAACACTATGCTCTGATTTCTAGATCTGGATTAAATACAGTACACCTCTACCCCAATATAACGCTGTCCTCGGAAGTCAAAAAATCTTACCACGTTATTGGTGAAACCGCATTATATCGAACTTGCTTTGATCCGCTGGAGTGTGCAGCCCCGCCCCCCCGGAGCACTGCTTTACCGCATTATATCCGAATTTGTGTTATATCAGGTTGCGTTTTATCGGAGTAGAGGTGTATTTACATAAGGTGGGGTCAAGCAAACTATAACTTGTTCCTGATGGGCCCCATTCTGCCATGCTTACTAACACTTACCTTCCTCCATGAGTGGCTGCATTACTCTCAGTGAGACTACTCACATTGTGAAGTACTGCTCAGCATAAGCCAAAGTGAGAAAATATGGCTGATGTCCTTATTCAGGACCTCGGTGCATACTTATTGATGCATCTTCATTTGGAGAATTTGGAATTTGTGAATGGAACAAGCAGCCTTTGAGAGTGGCTCAGATTGCAGAAATCTTTGACAGTGCTCAGCAGTGGCATGATGGGCTCCTGAGCTTCTTGGCAAAGTTAATATAATCTGCTGTAGCCTGTAGGCATGAACGCAAGGCATTCTGAAGACAAGCAGCGAACACGCTATTTTATGGCAGAGGTGTACTCCTCCTGTTTCTCTAACACATTAGCCTGAAGTACATTTTGATTCTAGTTTGCAGCATGATTAAAAAAAACCTCTGAGGCAGGTGGCTGTAGACATCCCCAACCGTGATTATGAATGGTTTGTAGGTATTTTGAAACCTTGCCCCTTAATCTGAGATGGTGCTGGCATGTTATTGGAGAAAGTACTGCTTCTCAATGGTGCTGCTTCTGAGGCTGCTCTGGGGCTGGAAATGTTGATTGACACCATTCCTAGAGCCACCTCCTTCCAATTAGCTAATGTTTGGGCAGTGCTTTGAAGTTGTAAAAGGCTGTGTAGGTGCTATGTTGTTATGTCACACCGAGTGGTGTCCATACAAGTGTTATTGAATATGTACTATGTAGCAAGGTGCTCCTATGTCTGTAGGTTTTAGGGCCAGAAGGATCATTAGATCATCTAGACTGAGCACAACACACATAACTCCGTATAGGAAACAATTCAGTGATATTTTTTGGTAAACTGGTCACTAGAGGATGGAGGGTCAGGAAGACACTTGCACATCTTTCTGGTTCTGCCTCTAATTCTTACTCTCTATAACCTTTGGCAGGACTATTAACAGTTGCCCTTGCTATCCCCGAAGGGTTTGTGCAGTTCCATTTAAGGTATGCCAAGGTCTCTGAGACTCTTGGAAGAGAGATGCTCAGTAGATGCAAATTATTTCAGTTCTTATTTTATTACTTGTATGTTAGTAAGGATGGGGGACAAGGACAGAGTTTTGAGAAAATAGAGTAAATTGAGAAATGCTTGTGAGTATCAAGGAGAAATGTTTTGTGATTAACTCCTCACACTCCATGAAGCTGGTCGTGAATCTCAAAGTACATTTGAGGGTGGCCCATTAAAAAAAATATGTCTGCACTATTTTTGTTATTTAATTAATGTATTCACTTTTTACAAATACAACTAGGAGATGCTCCTATCCCATAAATTAAAAACTGCAGCATAAACCCAAAGGACTGCCCAGCAATATTTCAAGCTCCAGACACCCCAGTCTTAACAAAGAGGGGAAGAAGATGGGTGTTGCAGTGTGGCTGGAAGGTTAATAAATCTGGGCTCTGGTGCAAGTTCCAAAATCGAGGACCCCTCACAGAGAACGAACGCCCTGTTAGCAGCCTTGTCTAATGTACATGGAGGGAGCTCCATCCTGAGTGCCTCTGCTGATCTCAACTGTGGCAGTATATCATGTGCAGTCCATCTGAGGGATTTGCTGTCCATCTGAGGGAAGCAGAAGGGGCAGTAAATGAAAACATTTACAAAGGGGCATTGTCCGGTGTTTAAACATTTGTCTTCTTGCGCTCGTCTAGTTGGTGAATTTCTATTGACTGCACTGTCAGAAGCCTGCTTCCTCCTCCTCTGCAAGTGGGTTGAGGGCTTAGGAAGGAAGGTGGGAGATCGGGTTGACAAAGAGAATCAGGATATTATCCTAAGGATAAATGAGCTAACCCATCACTGTAAGTACTGGGTGGCTCTGTGCTGGTGGATTTCAATGCAATTAGCTCCCCAAATACCAAGACTGGCAGTCTGCAACCAGACTAAAAGGTCTTCTAAACAATCAGGGGACCACGGCCCCATGGACCCCTGTCATGCACATTAATGTCACTGGCCTTAGCAAAGGGTATGTGTGTTCTTTGATGACAGGAGAATCCAGAGTTTGACTCTGGTCCATAAACATCATATCCCCTTTGGTCTAACTCATGATTCCATGGTGTTTTATTTACTACACTTAACAGCATTTAGTCAATAAACAAATACAGGTTAAACAGATAGAAGGTCTATCATGATCTTAATTACCTCAACTCTCTGGCTTGCCTTTTGTTATGTACATCACAGATACTTGACAGCATTAACATTCCTGGAATTGTATCTGACCATCCTTTGTAAAGGGATTGAATACTACAGCATTAGTTTGGGCTCATGGGGCATTCATGTCACCAACAGCAGCTTAATTATGGACATTGTTTACTAATCAGTATTAAATTGACAGACTATGAGGGCTAATCAGCAGATTAACACAATAGTTTGTTTTCATTTTGTTCTTCTAGCAGTGTATTGAACGCAGGATTTAAAACAAGACCCCTTTTGTGATCATTACCATCCACATCTTCGTGCGTGTGTGTGTATGTATGTACGTGTGTACACAAAAGAGATCTGTATATTTTCTTCCTAGAATTTAGTGCTTGAGCGCAATGACTATGCTTAATAAATAACAACAATCCATAAATGTCAGGTTATATTTCATACCATTCAACATAAGAGCGATAAAACTTCCTTTTTGTAGGATCAGCAATTCCAGAACTCTTCAGGCTGCGTGTAAGCTTTCTGAAGGCATGAGCTGAGCCTTCTCTTTGTTCTGTCTTGCAGGCACACTGTGAACTCTCAACAATAAATAATAAAAAAAAGTAATATTTGTGCAGTAAGTATATTTAATATCTCTTTGTGTTGACTGTTCATCCAGTCTCAAGCCAGTGCTGACTTTTGGGTGTTCACTGTTGCACAGATAAATGATTAGCCCCTACAGTGTAGATGTGTACCTATTCTGCATGTAAAAGAACCCCAGATTTGCATGTGCAAAACCAGTAGCTGATCGCCAAACTGTGGGGTCTGCACATGCAACTGGCTGTTTGTCCATGCAAAGTAGGAGCATGCTCAGTTCTGTGGTACAGTTGGTTGAGTGTGTAAAAGAGGGCACACAAGAGTGAATGTTCAGGCAGAAAATACTGCCCACGATGTCATTTTTGCAGAACAGACTTCTTTGCACACACATTGCTCATCCTTCACTTCTTATTGCAGCTGAGAACACTTTGGGCTTTATAGTAATGTCAGTGATTTTGGCAGATCACATCTTCCAGGTCTGCAGGGGATAGACATAAAGTTGCCCATCCTGCCTGAATTGTATTCTTGCAATGGAGGTTTTCATATTGCTAGAAGTGTCTTGAATTTTGTATGCCGTATTGTTATACCATGTCAGAGGCCTAGTCCACACTACGCTGTTAAACCGATTTTAACAGCGTTAAATCGATTTAACACTGCACCTGTCCACACTACACTGCTCTTTATATCGATTTAAAGAGCTCTTTAAATCGATTTCTGTACTCCTACAAAATGAGAGGAGTAACGCTAAAATCGATATTACTATATCAATTTAGGGTTAGTGTGGACGCAAATCAACATTATTGGCCTCATTCTTTTACAGTAGCTACCCAGAGTGCACCGCTCCAGAAATCGACGCTAGCCTCGGACCACGGACGCACACCACCGAATTAATGTGCCTAGTGTGGACGCACACAATCGACTTTATAATATCTGTTTTATAAAATCGGTTTAAGCTAATTCGAATTTATCTTGTAGTGTAGACGTACCCAGGGAGACAAGGTGGATGAGGTGATATCTCTTATTGGACCAACTTCTGTTGGTGAGAGAGACCAGCTTTTGAGCTACACAGAGCTCTTCTTCAGGTCTGGGAAACATACTAGGAGTGTCATAGCTAAATACAAGATCAAACTGGTCCCTTAGAATTTGTGTTAATGACTTATGCTAAACTATCTGTTTGATCTTGACCTGAAGAAGAGCTCTGTGTAGTTTGAAAGCTTGTCTCTCTCACCAACAGAAGTTGGTCATTTAGAGATTTTACCTCATCCACCTCGTCTCTCTTGAATTTTGTGGTCAGAAAACTCTGTTTATTTGAGGGATCATGTACCTGATCTTTGTTAGCTAATCAAATCAAAACTTATTTGATAATAACTAGGTGATTATCTTATGTTTTCTCACTCACCTTGGTTGTGCTTGAATTGTGGGTTTGGGATACAGGAACTTACACTATACCCCATTTCTCACCACTGTTGGTGGGAGAGGGAATAAAAGGATGTGAGGATGGGGTGAGAAGAGTGGTTACCTTCATTACCTCTTTCCTTCCATCAGAGCACTACTTCTAGGCAAAAGCCATTGTTACATTTATCTTTTCTTCGCAATATAATTAGATGATATGAGGGTAGATGATAACGTTAGGATATGTCTACCCTACAATGGCTAGAACGGCACTGCTTCAGCTGTGCCACTGTAGTCCTGTAGCATAGATGCTTCCTACATCAACAGAAGGAGCTTTCTATTGATGTAGGTAATCCATCTCTTTGAGAGGTGGTAGCTATATTGATGGAAGAATTCTTTCATGAACTCAGCTGCGTCTACAGAAGGGGTTAGGTCGGCCTAACTATGTTGCACAGGGCATAAAAATTTTCACAACCCTGAGCAATATAGCTAGGTCAATCTATGTCTTAGGTGCAGACCAGGCCTTACAGTCACAATTGGAAGGAAAGTGAGGGGTCCTGCTCTTCTGAGATACCGCAAGAGACATTTGGCTTAATTCAGCCAGAATTTCTCCTGGGTTCAGTTCCCAGCTCTCTCTGACCTTTGGGAAGTCACTTAATCTCATTGTGTCTCAGTTCCCTACCTGTAAAATACTTCCTGTCTCCTACTTGTTATCTATTGAGACAGTAAGCTTTTTGGGGTGGAGACAGTTTCTTACTGTGTGTCTGTACAGCCCCTGGCGCAATAGGGCTCAGCTCTCAATTGGAGTTCCTGGTAGTGTTCAAACACAATAAGATGTTGTGTTGCAGACAAGCCCCAAGTAACTGTCTTCTTTGCCTGGGCCAAGGAAAGGGGGGAGGGTTCCTTTTCATCCCCCTCTTTCTCCTGCACATGAGTTTGGTCACAACCTAGTCCACAGCGTTCAAGTCACTGTGGCAGCAAGTCATTATCTTGCTTGTGAAAAGATTGCAAATAGATGACTGGATACAGTCTGCTGGACATTTTAGTGCAAAGTCAACATCCTTCTGGCCTATATGTTCTCCATTTTTGAACTAATTAATGTAAAAATCCTAATCTTTGTTTTTGCATCCGAGCCACGCGGTGTAATCTAGACTTTTGAAAGCTTCCATCCCAGGCACACCACACGATCCATTGTCTACAGCCAAGCACTGAGGTACAACTGTATCTGCTCTAACCCCTCAGACAGAGACCAACACCTACAAAATCTCCACCAAGCATTCTCAAAACTACAATACTCACATGAGGAAATAAAGAAACAGATCAACAGAGACAGGCGTGTACTCAGAAGCCTCCTACTGCAAGACAAACCCAAGAAAGAAGCCAACAGGACTCCACTGGCCATCACATACAGTCCCCAGCTAAAACCCCTCCAGCACATCTTCAGGGACCTACAACCCATCCTGGACAATGATCCCACACTTTCACAGGCCTTGGGTGGCAGGTCAGTCCTCGCCCACAGACAACCTGCCAACCTGAAGCATATTCTCACCAGTAACTGCACACTGCACCATAGTAACTCTAACTCAGGAACCAATCCATGCAACAAACCTCGATGCCAACTCTACCCACATATCGACACCATCACAGGACCTAACCAGATCAGCCACACCATTACCAGTTCATTCACCTGCATGTCCACCAATGTAATATACGCCATCATATGCCAGCAGTGCCCCTCTGCTATGTACATCAGCCAAACTGGACAGTCTCTACGGAAAAGGATAAATGGACACAAATCAGACATTAGGAATGGCAATATACAAAAACCTGTAGGAGAACACTTCAACCTCCCTGGCCACACAATAGCAGATCTTAAGGTGACCATCCTGCAGCAAAAAAACTTCAGGACCAGACTTCAAAGAGAAACTGCTGAGCTTCAGTTCATCTGCAAATTTGACACCATCAGCTCCAGATTAAACAAAGACTGTGAATGGCTTGCCAACTACAGAACCAGTTTCTCCTCCCTTGGTTTTCACACTTCAGCTGCTAGAAGAGGGCCTCATCCTCCCTGATTGAACTGACCTCGTTATCTCTAGCCTGCTTGTTGCTTGCTTATATATACCTGCCCCTGGAAATTTCCACTACATGCATCCGATGAAGTGGGTATTCATCCACGAAAGCTCATGCTCCAAAACATCTGTTAGTCTATAAGGTTCCACAAGACTCTTTGCTGCTTTTACAGATCCAGACTAACATGGCTACCCCTTTGATACTTTTGGAAGGATAAGTCAATGTTTGTGAGCTCGCTTGGATTTAATGTAAACAATGATGGGCTAATTCACTAAAATGGCTTAGACCCATCCGGATCTACTTTCATGAGCTGTGATGCAGGGCTGGGAGCCTAGGAGTTAGAGCTGCAGATTTAGAATGCCTCAATTTTTGAGTGCCTAGTTTAAGACACCTTACTGGGGCCTAATTTTCAGAAAGTGCTGTATTCACACCCTGTGATAATCCAGACTTCTAAAAATTTCTCAAGGTGGGTGTTTGAAAATCATTTGTCACTTTTGAAAGTCTTGGCCATTGTTAACTGGAGCTATTTCATGGTTTCCTTTGAAGCCACTTTTCCTTCCTTTCCTTTTCCACTGTCCACTCTTCCTCTCTATTTATTCATTTACAAAGGAGGAATTGGGTTTTTCAAACACAGAGGTGCTGCAGAGTGTGTTCATAGATATAAAGGTACATGAATAAGCAGGTATTTTAATTACCATAAACAGAGTTATAAGCACTTGACACCTGAACCAGCCTTTTTAAAATAAATTGTTTGGTTCCTGACCATGGACTGTTGGGGAGGTGGTAACTTTTGCTAGTTGAGCCTGCTATATCAGGCTGCATCAGTCAGATCAGTTTAC
Organism: Gopherus flavomarginatus; assembly: GCF_025201925.1. NCBI lineage: Eukaryota > Metazoa > Chordata > Testudines > Testudinidae > Gopherus > Gopherus flavomarginatus. Next base: position 152,416,858 of record NC_066621.1, read on the forward strand.
TACAGGGTGGCTTTTAGAGAAGCTCTGTGTTTATTTTCTTTAAGAAGTACTTGTGAAATGTTTGTTTCCTTAATCATATTGTAGTGTTAATTAGCTGGTTGGGTTACTCATCAGGAGGAATGGCTAATTTGGGCTTCTTTTGTTCCTCAGGCAGTAGGTGACATCTGGCTAGTTGGTGGCAGAAATGGTGTATCCTTAAAAACATCCCAGTGCTTAAAACAATGAAATGACTAAAAGGTGGGTTTTTGGTATATTTCCAAGGACCTGATCCAACTCCCACTGAAATGAATAGGAATCTTTCCCAGTGACTGCAATGGGAGTAGGATCAGACCCCATAAAAGGGTTTCTCTACTGCACTGCAGACTAGAGAAACAACATTTGTGAATACCCGCAATAAGAATCCTCTTAGCAGGTTTATGATATGCACAAGTAGTACCTGCAGGCCCAGCGTCACGTCGAAGTTTTGCTGTGTGCAGCTCTAAAGGCACAGAGAAGGTGGGGCCAGTGCTGGGGCCAGTTCTGTTGTATCTGAGAGGGAGAGCAAATAAATAACAATTTTGCTGATTCTCACAAATGTACAAAATCTGGAATTGTAGAGAAGCCGCATCTGGAATTTTAGTTTCAATGTTAAAAACAACAGCAACAAACCAACCAGTCAAATCTAAACAAGGCCAAGTGCAAAAATTAAAAGTAGAAAGGGAAAGAATTTTTCATGTAGAGTCTAGTTTAAATTATATTTTCCAGTGGAAAATGCCTCCTAGGTCCCTTACTTTAGTTGGATCCTTAATCCTTCACCACACCCAGTATTTCAGATGTCCCAGCCTGGGACCTAATGAGCTACATGAACTATGAAGCAGCTATTTCTTAGGTCAGCAGCATTTCTGTGTTGGAGGCTGTAGGGGAAGCAGGTTGGATTTATGATTAACACACAAGAATACAAACTTATAAGACCTGGGTTCTCTTCCAGTGTGACCTTGGACAAAATCGGAGAACTTCTCTATGCCTCAATCACCTTAGCTGTAAAATGGGGATACTGTAATAATATTCATCTTCCTCACATGGGAGTTGTGAGACCAAATTAATCAGTGCATTTAAAATGCTTTGAGGATTTCCTCTGATAAGTGCAAAGTAGACTCTCAAGCTGTCCCTGGTTATTAAGTAGAACCCACTCTCAGCCCAAAGTGCTATAACAACAGACAACAGTTGACTACAAGACATAACAGGCCTTTGCTGTAGTTAATGATCAGACTGGGCAAGACCCACCTGAGTCACCAGATTGAGACATTGTTCATTGTAGATTGTGCAGATGTTCAAAATATGATTGTGTGAGCTCCCTGCTGAGCTCCTTTGGCTTGGCTCTTTCTTGATTAGAGAGTGTGGGAGATGCCCCCCAAGGATGCCATGAGAGGCAACAGGTCTGCTGCTCCTCTCTGAAAATGTGCTGGTGATGATGAGGATTGCAGAGCATTGGGTTCCCCTGGAAGATAATTTTGTCCAGAATTAACAAACCTCCATGAATTGAGCAAAAGGAGAACTCCCGTAGCTAGCAGTAGTAAATAATTCCTCTTATGTGCCTCGGCCAGCACAGGTAACATTGCACACACAAAGCCAACTTGATACATTACACAAGGCTTTAAAGAAAACTGCCTTGAAAAATTTCCACCCAGTTATCAATATTATATTCTTAATTTATTCAATTACAGCAAATTAAGAAGTTCTTAAATCAGTTAAAAGGAGAGAAAACATTATTCTTGATCTTTGTGCACATTCTACATTAAACGATATAGGGCTAGGCTGGGAACCCCTGAATGGGATTACTTATGTGAGTAACTGCTCACCAGTGTGAGCAAAGAGTTCATAATCTAGCCCCTACTGGGTAGGGAAGATGCTCATGGGCCCTCATTTCTTATCGCTCTGTCTCAGATGAAATGCCAAATTGCATTTCTAGGCGGGTGGAGACACCATCAAACTCACTTAAATTATTGCTAATAATAGAGATGTTAATATGTCGTTCTGCATGTGACTGTACTTCCCTCCAACAGCTGCATCTTGTGTGTCAACAAAGGATCTAACAGCTGCATGAGGAAGGGAAAGTGGCCTGTGTTAATTAGAAACTCTTCCTCAGCTTTTCCCAGTGGCAAACTATCAGCTGGTAATTACAACGCACCGGTAACTCCCCATTCTTCTCGGCTAATGCTGGACAGTGAGCTAACGAGGAGGAGAGGAAAAGCTAGCAGAGGAGGATATACTGTGAAAGAGCATTGCGTGGTTTCAAGTTCACACTCTAACAACAAAGACAAAGCAAAACTGTGTGGGGAATGTGTGTATCGCTCTTTTAAAAATGAAGCCTTTATAAGGTAGGGATCTTTCCAATTTTTATGCTTTTTTAAAAAAGATTCTCCTGTCAAAGATTGTTTTAAAATTATGAACAACTCTCAGTTGCAGCTTCATTGTGGATTTGCCACTAACTGCCCCAGGAGTGCAAATTGGTCCCTTGTCGTCTTGCTCCGGAGCCCGAAGTTTTCTTTGCCAGACCTTTCCCTGGTGCAGATAAGCTATTACTTCACAGCAGGTCAGTTGTTCTGACTGACACATTGGAAGGGGTAGAGTCATTTCCACTTCCCTGTGACCCATGATGTGAGGATCCATGCAGGAAGGTAAATGGAAAGATAGGTGAGGTAATATCTTTTATTGGACCAACTTCTGTTGATGAGAGAGACAAGCTAATTTACTTCCCTCCCCCATGCCCTTCAGGGGCACCTGGGGTGAGCTGTGAAGAGAACAAATGTTCCAATCCAAGTTTTTAACATATATACCTGATCTCGAAACCTTGTCACTAATCAGTGGCTCAAGTCCTGAGCTAGGTTAAATTGACCCCCGCTGAGCATCCGGCCCAGGGCTCCTATGACCTTTAAAAATGGCAGCTGCCATGTTGTTTAAGATGTTTTATCAATAACAAGATGGACATCTAGGTCCGAGAGCAGGCCCAAAATGGGAGTGGAGGGGGACTTTTCATTCATTTTCCCCCCTTCTTTTGGTTAAAATTTCAATTTCAATGATAATTTTTGTTGAATAAACTCCTTGAAACTTGAAAAGTGTCATCAGCTCTATAGCTGTTAAAAAAATGAAAAAATAAACAAAATAACCAATATTGCAAACATTTTGTCAAAATTCACCCCATCCCTTTTTCCCCATGAAATTCGATATTTAAATTAAAGTTTTCATCAACATTCCAATCATTCCAGCCAGTATTACTAGACACTGTGATTGGAATGACTTATGTATGTACACAGAGGTGTTACTTTTGGATACTCAATTTCACTTGTTTCGGTGAGAAGGGGGCACAAGCTCTGTTTTCAATTTTAGATGGTATCTATTTTGTGCAATTCATTTTTAATGGATTTTAAGATTCTGCTGCGTGTCTTGGATTTGGTCCTAATTCAGCACCTGTTTAACTTTAAAAGCACATGCTTCACACCATTCCTGTGCAGCAAAACACTTAAACGTGCTTGTATCTCCTTGACTTTAGTGGGATTTAAGTACCATTAGCAAAGAGTCCTGTGGCACCTTATAGACTAACAGACATTTTGGAGCATGGGCTTTCGTGGGTGAATACCCACTTTGTCGGATGCACTTTAAGTACCATTGGTGCTCAAAGGTATCCACATGCTTAGATGTTTTGCTCAATAGGGATAGAATTACGTACATGCTTACAGTTAAGCTAATGCTTAAATTCTTTAATTAATTAATTTGCAAACTGGATACCATCAGATTAGGTCTGAATAAAGACTGGGAGTGGTTGGGTCATTACAAAACCTGAACTTAATTTCCCCAATACTAATTTCTCCCTACTGTTACTCACACCTTCTTATCAACTGTCTGTAATGGGCTACTCTTTTACCACTTCAAAAGTTATTTTTCCTCCCTTGGTATCCTGTTGTTAATTGATTTATCTCATTAGACTGACCTCACACTTGGTAAAGCAACTGCCATCCTTTCATGTATGTATACCTGCTCCTGTATTTTTCACTTTATTCATCTGATGAAGTGGGTTCTAGCCCAGAAAGCTTATGCCCAAATAAATTTGTCCGTCTCTAAGGTGCTACAAGGACTCTTCGTTGTTTTTGCTGATACAGACTAACCCGGCCACCACTCTAAAACCTTTACTGACTCAGGGTGTTTAGAATCAAGGAGGAGAGACAGACAAGCAGAGCAGGGAATTTGGCTTAAACGATCTCCCAGAGCATCAGTTAAGGCTTCCTTTAGGTCAACTTTATATCATTAAACCAGAGAGACAGGCACTTGGGATGAGACCTTGAGCATCAAATTTCTAGCTGAAATGAGTTTTTATGGCCATAAAAGAGTTCCACAGTGTTGGATAGATGGGTTTGTAATGGAAGTAGCCATCAAACTGAATGGAGACTTGGAAAGAGCAGTGCTTGATAACAGCTGTGTTGGCACTGAACATTTTTAGAAAGCAGCTCTGTACCATAGATGTAGAATTCTTCTACAGAATTTGCATACAGAAAGCATGGAATGCTCTTTACTGGGTAAATTCTTTGCTTCTGCTATTTATTACACTCTCTCTTTCCCCTGAGCATAAGTGGCTGCAAAGGCTTTGAGTTAGTAGAGAAAACAGGTGTGCCTGTTCCAAAGAATGAAAAGCATGTATTCCAAGTGAAAGTAGGGTTGTTGTTTAAAATAAGATGTATAATACCAGGCTTCCCTTTGGGGGTCAGCCTAAACTGACTGCTTGGCAAAGATGGATTAAGGCATAGGAACTATAAACCCAGGCCTAGAATCCTAGCTCCCGGAGTCAATTGATTACATCAGAATATATTTTCATGGGGCAGTTCACACTACTCAGAGCTATTGTTACAGGCTGTCTGCAGACTCAGGCAGACACCAATGCATTGGTTATGTTCAGGTTACATTTTTAAGCTTTTCTTCACAACTGTGAGGGCTAAAAAAAGTAATGACAGTTGTGAAAAAAAAGTTTTAAAATGTGCCTAGTACTACCAGAACACCCCCACCAGCTTGGGATTGTGGGGCTTGGGCTGTGGGGCTGTTTCTTTGCTGTATAGACTTCTGGACTTGGGCTGAAGCCCGAGGTCTCAGACTATCCCACCATGCAGGGTCCTAGAGCCTGGGCTCCAGCCTGAGCCTGGGAGTCTACACAACAATGAAACAGCCACTAAGGGATAGCTCAGTGGTTTGAGCATTGGCTTGCTAAACCCAGGGTTGTGAGTTCAATCCTTGAGGGGGCCACTTTGGGATCTGGGGCAAAAATCAGTACTTGGTCCTGCTAGTGAAGGCAGGGGGCTGGACTCAATGACCTTTCAAGGTCACTTCCAGTTCTAGGAGATAGGTATATCTCCAATTATTATCTTTTTTATTAAGCCCCCCAAGCCCTGCAAGCCTCAGTTGGCTAGCATGAGCCAGCCACAGGTGTCTAGTTGCTGCATAGACATACAGAGAGACTCTTATGGCTGGTCTTTGCCCTAACCAGGTTATTCCTAAATAGGTTTGGGAAATGCAGAATTTACATGCATGGAGTTTCTCTGGAATTGGTCCATTGATGGCAGTAGGTTTTGCCTCCCTCGTCGACCAAAGCAGCTGGAGCTGTGGCTTACAGAACTATGCATCTCCTTGCTGCCTCCCACCTTCCCTGCCTCCAGGAAAGCCCAGCTTCAGCATGCTGGAATTTGGCTAAGACACCGGGGTTAATACCCTCAGTCTGGCAAAAAGTGCTGTCAAATTTTTAATGACCACAAGTGGTCAGGACTTCACTTTTACATGTCATGTGAAAGACTGCATCCCCAGCAGCACAGTGCCCCAATACCATTTTGGGTCACTGGTTCCGTAGTGCCTCAGAGGGAAGAGATCCATCTAATGAATCGCCATCATCCCTTCTTATAACAACTAGATGTTCCATGGAGGTCTCTGATCCAAACACTGACCTGACCCCTCCCGACCCTGCATAGCTTGTGAGATCTGATGGGATCACAGCATAAGGTGGTATATGGCTAATTGATTTTACACCATGTTTGGGGATAGCGGCACTATCTTTCCTTTTGTGGAGAAGGACAAAGTGTATAGTGACAGATATTGTAATTCTTTTGGGGTTTCTGCTCTGTTTGTCAAATCATTGTTTATTTTTTCATTGAAAATCACTGAGTTCTGAATGGAGGTGAAATATGAATGGATATGAAAGAGGCACGGGCCAAAGGAGAACACCTAATGGTGATATCCTCTCTCTGTCCCGTCACACAGAATCCTGGGAACATACCCAGGATGGTCCAGTAGATTGGATGTGGGTTGGGGAGAGAGAAGGCATGTGTTCTAGCCTGGCTCTGCCACCTACTCACTATATACCAAGTCACTTATACTCACATTTGCAACTGTGGCCTTTAATTTTTGAGTGTCCCGTTTTTTGCGTGTCCACCTTGAGATACCTACATTTTCTCAGGTTGAGACCCAAACATTGAAGCATCAAAAATCAGTGGCCTCTTGAAAACTCTGGAGTAAATCTCTGTGTGTCTCAATTTCCTTGTTAGGCATTTATATACCATATGGATGAATATGGTATAGAAATTTAAATTTCATGTATAGAACAAAAGTAAACTTACCCTTCATGTTCTTTATTTGGGCTTGAAATAATGTTTGAACAATGTCCTTTGTATGTAACTTACAAAAGGCTTCACTGTTTTAAAATAAAGGTTCAGGGTTGAAGGACAAGTGGACAATTTTGGAAGCATCTCTTTTTCATGGTAAGAACAGCATTAATTTCTTAAAGCTTGGTTTTGTGTTCAGGGAGGGAGAGTGTATTCCCATGGTTTCAAAAGAAGAGTATATTGAATATGGCACCCCCGTCTTCTCTCTCTTCATTGTTCCTCCCCACGTCCTTAGGATTCCTTACAAATTACAGTCTTTTTAGATAAGCGAGCACTGTGCTATTTCAGCCACTTTGGAGGGGAGGGGGGTAATATAATAGGCTGAGAAGTGTTTTCTTACAATCTTAGTTGGATTGTTTGTTGTGGCCTGCAACAGGGTTCAGGGGCTTGGACTCTGACAGCCCCATTGGGACTCTGTGTGGATATAAGAGTTCTGCTGCAGGATCAGGACCTTCAACATTGCTTCACACTTAGGACACAATAGCATCGTGATTTGTATAGGATGACAGTGTCATTGTACTGGGTAGATAGTGTGGCAAAAGAGGAGCTGCTGTGTAAGGATCTAAGAACACTGATATGTAATGTGCTTCTTGAGAGAGTTAAAAAGCTTTTCTTGTGAGGCGGGGAAAGGTGGACCCTCACTTGTCAGAAACTTCCTAGTGGTAGAACATTGTTGCTGATATTCCCTAGACATCTAAATTCAGTTCATTTAACTGAGAAAATATGTCCACCAAAGATGCCAAATGTGATAGCCAAATTTCATCTTTAAGACAGCCCGAAAGCTCAAAAGGATAATCCATAGAAAGCAACAATATATCTGAGGGAAGTTTGAAGAAATGGGTCAATACCCTACCCCAGGATAACCAGCAGACTCCCATGTGTAGAAGTAATGTTGAGGGTTCACGTCCATGTCTCTGGAAAGAATGTTTCTATAAAAAAATTAAAAAAATATCTTCTGCTGTTGTGCATGTGGGCAAAAGACAACAAATCAAAAAGTCTTCAACCATCTCATCACCAAAAATATAACAAATGTGTGGAAGATTAGCCACACTAGCAAAGTCTGTCGATTCATCTATTTCCAAGGCATTTTATGGACACAGCTGCAAGTGAAACACCAATTGTTTTTCCACTTTATCACGTGTGTCAGGTATTCTTCTAGACACCGTATTATTTGACAGGGGAAAAAAAATTAATTGCTTTCCTTGCTTCTCTCCTAGCACTATGTTTGCCATGTTCTTCACTGTCGGAAGAATCAGTTCTTCAGCAATTGTGTGCAGTTTTCCAGCCTTAGCAATTCTGTCGCTAACTTTATATGAAGCCTTGAGAGCTTTCCTATTGACATAGGTTGTGTTAATAATGCTCAGTTTTCCAGCCTTCACTTAGCATAATTTTATTTGAAAAATTCTACAGGCTTATCTTTGTATGGCGCATGTTTGATAGCTAAATAACAGCTGAGTTTGCCTGGTTTTATACACTCATCAGAAAGCATTTTGTAACATAAAACACATTTGTGGAAACTATGTATCTTCTTATACCACAAAGGTGTAAAGCCAAATTTAATGTAATGATCATCACACATCCTGTTCTTCTTTGTGCTTTCATTACATTTGTCACTTTCTATATTTTTATGTTTCTCCCCAATGATAATAATTAATGAGGCTTCTCTATCACTGACTACACTTCTGTTGTCACTTTGATCCTTGTTGATTTCATGTACTTTTTCAATAGTAGATATATTTTTCTTTTTAATCCTTCTGCGTTTTAACCACTGATCCATTTTTGTCACATAACCCTTATTTTCACTTTAACTAAAATTATTTTGTGGTATAGTCCTGAATGGGCAAGTTCTGGTACTACCAGAACACCCCTACCAGCTTGACCTCTCATGTACAATATGTGGTCCCGCTTGGCAGAGAATGCCATTTTGAGAACAAAATGGTGTCCTCCGTGCAGCAAAAATGCCAGAACATTGTTCTGGTGCATTCTGGTCACAGTGCAGTTCTGGCCCCGCTGCCCCCCGGCTCAAGGGATAGATCCCGCATAACCCACAGTGGACCCCCACTGATCCAGGGACCCCCTCTGAATCTTATTTTGGATAAACGAAATAGATTAAGCTTCTTTAGTCTCTCACTGTAAGGTAGGTTTTCCACACCTCAAATAATTCTTGAAGTTCTTATCTGAACCCTTTCCAATTTATTAACATCCTTTTGAAGCATGGACACTAGATGTCAAGGCTGATTCCCAGGGCCGGCGCTACCATTTAGACAGCCTAGGCAATCGCCTAGGGCGCCAGAATAATTGGTGGGCGCCGTTTTGCTGGAGGGGGCGGCAGACTGCTCTGGTGGAGCTGCCGCAGTCATGCCTGCGGACGGTCGGCTGCTCGTGCGGCTCCGGTGGACCGCCCGCAGGCATGACTGCGGCAGCTCCACCGGAGCCACGGAGCACCGGACCCTCCGCAGGCACCACTGCGGCAGCTTCACTGGAGCTGCAGGACCAGCGTGCGAGGCGGCGAAATTGCCGTCCACCTAGGGCGCTCAAACCCCTAGCGCCGGTCCTGCTGATTCCCCACTCTGGCACTTGGAGTGCAGAAGGTGGGGACCCTCAAGGACTCTAAAAATTAATACTGGTCACTCCAGGCTTGTATTAAACTCCCAAGGTTACAGCTTTCTCTAACCTTGGATTTGTAGATGCTGCTGCCACCCAAGTGCAAAAGCCCTTTGAGATCCCAGGAAGGCACACTTGGGAATTCCTTCCTGTGGGGTATCCCCAAGCCCTTTCACCACCGCTCTGGGGAAGAGCTGAGAAAGGGGAGAGGGGAAGGAAGTCAGCTGTTGCCACCAGTTAATTAAACAACATGTGCACAAACCTCTTAAGACACAAAAATCCAATTCTGTTCTTAAAAAAGGTAAATTTTATTAATAAAAAAAAAAGAAAATACGTCTGGGAACTCAGGCTTTTGCTAGATTTAAAAAAGAAACAACTACAATGACTAAGCATCAAGAATAGCTCTCTTGAGGTCCAGCTTAAAGGTTACAAGCAAAACAAAAGCACCTGGGGTTAGCACAGGGGAATCCACAGGCCATAAAGAAATAAAAGGGATAAACCTAATGGCATCTTCCTAGACATTTCCTGATCTACTTACATATCTGGGGATTTAGATGAGTAGTTTCTAAGTATGATGCCAATGATTTTTCATACCTGACCCAAGCTTCTCACAGCATAACTGCTCCCTGTCTGTTTCTCCCTGAGAACAACAGACAGACAAAAGGGGAGTCTTGTTTCAATTTTTATAAGTTCTAGCCTTCCCATTGGCTATTTTGGTCAGGTGCCCACTTACTTCGTTTTATCTATGCATCAAAGTGAGACTTTTTAACCCTTAACAGGTAGAGCAATTAGAGAACAGCTACTAAGAGGGATTTTATAGCTACGGGCTGACTGGTGTCTATAAAAGGGAGCTACCCCCCCACCCCCATCCCCCTACATTTATCACATCAGAACTGGGCACAGTATTCCAGTAATGGATCCAGTGTTAGCTTTCTAAAGGTATGTCTACACTACCTGCTGGATTGGCGGGGAGTGATCGCTCTATCGGAGATTGATGTATTGCATCTCATCTAGACGCGATACATCGATCTCTGAACGCACTCCCCGTCTAGTCTGGAACTCCACCAGAGCGAGAGGTGGAAGTAGAGTTGACGGGGGAGCGGCGGCCATCGATTCCGCGCCGCGAGGACGCAAAGTACGTCAATCTAAGTCCATCTAAGATACGTCGACTTCAGCTACGCTATTCTCGTATCTTAGATCGATTTCGCCCACCCCCCAGTGTAGACCATGCCTTAGCCACCACATCATCCTGAGTGCTTACATTAAACTGATTGTCCACCCGTGTCCCTAAATCCCTTTCAGGATTGCTTTTTTCCAAACTACAGTTCTCCACCCTATAAGTGTGACCTATACTCTTTATTCCTAAATGCATGACCTTTAAAATCTATGTTATACAAATCAGCCCACGTGATCCAGTGAGAAAGGTTACTCTGCAGAACTGACCTGACCTTATTGTTTACTGCTCCACCAATTTTTGTGTCATCTGAAAACTTTACCAGCAATGATTCTATATTTTCTTCTAAGTCATTGCTAAAGATATTGAATAGCACTGGGCCACAAACAAATCTCTGTGGGATCTCACTAGAAACACTAGATAATAATTTCCCATTTACGGCTTTTTGAGATCTATCAGTTAGCCATATATTAATCCATATGGTATATGCAACTTTGATTTTTGTATAGTGCTGATTTTTTCATCAGCTACAGGGCAGTACTAAGTCAAATGCCTTATAGGACTCCAAGTATATTATGTCAGCACCGTTAACTCTATCAGCCAAACATGTAATCTCATCAACAACTGATATCAAGGCTGTTTGACAAGACTTATTTTCCACCAAACCATGTTGATTGGCATTAATTGTGCTGCCATCCTTTGATCCTTTACCCATAGCAGCCTTTCCATGATTTTGCCTAGGATCCATGTCTGGCTAACTAGTCTATGATTGTCCAGGTCATTCCATTTACCCTTTCAGTATTAGCACATTTGCTTTTTTCTCTACTCCTCTGAAATTTTCTCAGTATTCCAAGATTTATTAAATACTAATATGAATGGCTGGCTCAGAGCTCCTCAGCCAACTCTTTTAAAGCTCTTGGGTGCAAGTTACCCTGTCATAAACAGATGGTTAAGGGTTAATGTCTCTTTTACCTGTAAAGGGTTAACTAGCTCAGTAAACCTGGAACACCTGACTAGAGGACCAATCAGGAGACAAGATACTTTCAAATCTCGGTGGAGGGAAGCCTTTGTTTGTGCTTTTTGGGTTTTTCTTTGTTTTCTCTGGGGTCTGGGAGGGACCAGACATGTATACAGACTCTCCAATCTTCTGAAAAAGTCTCTTCTATTCAAGTAGTAAGTAATAGGTAGAAAGTGAATCAGATTTATGTTTGTTTTCTTTATTTGCAAATGTGTATTTGCTGGAAGGATTGTATCTCTGTTTGCTGCAACTTGTATTTGTGCTGGGGGGAGGCTTCTCTCTAGTGTCTATAGCTGAAAGACCCTGTAACATTTTCCATCGTGATTTTACAGAGATAATTTTTACTTTTTTTTACTTCCTTTAATTAAAAACTTTTCCTTTTTAAGAACCTGATTGTTTTTTTTTTTTTATTCTTGTGTGAGACCCCAGGGGACGGGGTCTGGTCTCACCAGGGAATTGGTGGAAGAAAGGAAAGAAGGGGGGAAAGAAAAGCCTGATTTCTCTCTGTGTTAGGATCACTGTCTCTCTCTCAGGGAGAGTCTGGGAGGGGGAGAGAAGGGGGAGAAGGTGAATTTCCTCTCTGTTTTAAGATTCAAGGAGTTTGAATCACAGTGATCCCCAGTGTAACCCAGGGAGGGGAGAATCTGGAAGGAAGAAAGGAGGGGAATGGTCTATTTCCCTTTGTTGTGAGATCCAAGGGGTTTGGGTCTTGGGGTCCCCAGGGAAGGGTTTAGGGGCCGGAAAGTGTCCCAAAACACTATATTTTTGGGTGGTGGCAGCTCTATCATTTCTAAGCTAGTAATTAAGCTTAGAGTGGTTCATGCAGGTACCCCATCTTTTGGACGCTAAGGTTCAGAGTGAGGGAATCATACCTTAACATACCCAGTCCTGCAGATTTTAAAACATTCAGCTGTAGTAGTTTCTGTTTAATATTCTGCCTAGTTACTGTTGGAGTAAAAAGTAACACACACACACTTTCTTAGCTACTATGATGAGGGATGCTTCAGAGAGCCCTGTGATAGAGCAGACATATACACATTCATATACATATCTGTGGTTATGATAACCACAGAATTCAGCGGTTGACATTTTATTCTGTGCCTCTTCTAGGTCTGGGGGCATGAGGGCGAAGGTGCTTCATGCCATCTGTGTGGCCTCCTGACTCTGGGAGCTGAAGCAGCCACTGGAGTAATTTAGGCAGTTCAGGGAATCTCTGTATCACACCAATGCTATGAAAGCTGACACGAGTGGCTCCACAACACGGAGCTGTTCAGAACATACCTTACAGACTGGCCTTGCCCTAGCTCCTTTTATTATTATTTATTTGTGTTACCATAGCAACTGGGATCACTAGTCGTGGAGCAGGACTCTATTGTGCTAGGCACTGTACAAACACAGAACAAAAAGATGAGACTTGCAATACGTCATATATTGTCCTACACATTGTCTGTGCCAGAATGGATTCTTCGCTGTCCATCTGTGTGGGGCTTTTAGGCCCTGTTTGCTACAGGGCATGGAGCCATAGTGGGTGGGAGAATGCCTCCCGCTGTGATTATTTTTCACCTTTGTATTGTTTACCTGCATATATTTTATGCATTCAGGACTTTAGAGAGAGCTTCAACTATTTTGCCGGTTGCTTCTTCCTACAAGCAGTAACATAAATAGCAGATTAATCCCCAAACAGTTAATCCACATTTACAAAAGAGACCGTTAAGAGACTGGCACAATATCTGAAAAATGAAAAGCCCACTCAGCAATTACTTTTCAAGGTCAACTTTCAGGCGTTTTGCCAAAAAACCCTAAAAATTATGTTGGTCATCCTCAGCTGCCATTGCATCTTGCTATTACAACTTGTGCTAATGACTGTTTTTTGAAGACTTTCAGTAAAACTAATATATATATCTTAAGGAATTACCCTGGAGAGTTTTCATTCATTATCTGGGTTCAGCGTTTTGGCAATGTACTGTATTGACATTTGTTGTTACTCTTGCAATATTTTGTATTACGTTACTGCATGAATATAGACCAAAACTTTTTGTAGCCAGACAGAAAGCAGTCTGAAGGAGAGAAGAGACATAAATCAAAATATAAAACTGCCCCCCAAAATAAGTTTTGCTTCACTATATTGACCTGGTAGTATGGGATAAAGCAGTTTTCCGCTTTTGCACTTTCCTTTCTCACTTTCTCTGTGAGTCTGCTTCAGGCTTGTTGAGGTTCTTCAGTAGAATCCAGAGTTTATATCAAATGAGCTGTAGTGTGCTGCAGCACATAAGGGTTTCAAAGCAACAATTACGCTATTATTTCAGCAGAGATTATCTGTTTGAAATGAAACCTACACTGAATCCTTTCTAACCTGTTCCTTATTGTGATATTGATAACGAGCCACACTTTCCAGCCTTTATCTTACCTCCTACAGGGCAATCTTTTCTTCTGGATCTTAATTCTACTAATAGCAGCGTTGACTGGTTGCCAGACAACAAACACAAGCAGGTGAAAAATGAATGGCTCCAGTCTGACAACTGATAACTACTAAAGACTTTTTATTCTCAGAATTCCCTCCAAAAATACAAGATGACTGGTTGACAGTCAATTCCATTCCTTGTATGTTTCTCCCCCTTCAGATTGTTGATGCTTTAAAAGAAAGGGTGATGATTTTTCTACAGTTTCAGATTCTTCTTTTCCCCTGATCAGCAGCAAATGGCATATCCAAATGGTGCAAAATACTTTCAGATCAGATTGGTTAATGCATAGAGTGTATGCTTATCTAATTCCACTGCTTTATGTGGTAATGATACAATGGAAATGGGTAAACCCGATGTGCAGTGAAGGTATGCAAAATAGTTTGAGACTGTAAAATACTTTTCGTTTCTTTTTCTGATTTATTGTTCATGGAAATGAATTATAGACGTGAAGAAAACAGAAGTTTTTATTCGCTGAACTCAATAGGCTGCTTTCTGGGGACTTGAACTCTGCAAAGTACTGAAAAAAAGATTACTGCATTCCACTGACAAGTTTTTTGTTTGAACCAAATAGGAGATATACAGTGCCCTACCTGTCTGCTTCCCAAACAAAAACTCAAGGCCATCTATTATTAATCTGCTGTATATGTAAAAGAGAAGATTAAGGTCTTGACTCAGCCAAGCATCTAAGTACAGGCTGAATTTTAAGCATGTTTACGTGCTTTGCTAAATCAGAATGGTCTTAAGAATGTGGTTATCTTTCGTCAACTGTTGTTAAAGCCAATGGGAACAGAAGGCTCTCAGTACCTTGCAGGATTGGACCTTTATATGAATCAAAACCTGTATTCCCAAAGGGTCAAGATACTGGTGTAAATTGGCATAACTGCACTGATGCCTGTGAAGCAACACTAATTTACACCAGCTGAGGATCTGGCCCCTAGACCTGTTAAGTTTTTAACATTTGAACATATGATTATAAAGTAACCAGTTAGTGCTAAAGGGGAGTGTGGTTGGCTTTGCTGGAAAATATAAAAGTATCAACTCCTGCTTCAGGGAAATCATTTTAATAGATAACAGCATGTTGTACAATGTTTCATCAGTGATATTTAGATCTAAATTAAGAGCAGTTGTGAGATGGGTTGCCGATTTTCTTGTGATAAAAGGGAAATAGTTCAAGAAATATAGACCAGATGTTATCTTAATCCAATCCTCATGTACAAAAGCAAAGTCTGAGACAGTAATAATAGTCCATTCTACCTGTTTCTAATTTTCCTGTTCTCAAACACCCCCTGTGAAAAATAGATTAAACCAACACATCATTTATGAATCGGCACTAGAAGGGTTGAGTTTTTATGGAATGTGGTGTGCGCTGCATAGACTGGAGGGTGCGTTGAGTTTTGATGCATGTTTAAAAATGCTTCTCTGACAGTAACATTTAAGAGAGCAGCTCTTTGTGATTTAAAAGGCAAACAGCCTGTCTGGGTTTGAGTCAGACTTTTGGTTCAGCATATTCCTACACAGTTTCAAATTTGTCATCAACCTTTCTAGGGTGTATATGTTATACAGTCCAAGACAGGGGTGGGGGTGGTGGGGGTGTCGGGGAGGAGGAAACGTGTGGGGTGGGGAGGGTGGTGGCATGGTGATTCTCAGCTGCTATAAATCAGTGTCGTTCCGTTGACTGAAATGGAGCTATGCTGGTTTACACAAGCTTGAGGATCTGACACAAAATTTATTAACCTTAATAACTAAAAACCCTTCACAACAAAGTGTTCCTCCACATCCCAGTGGGTAAACATTAACCAGTATCTCTCTATGCCCATTATAATGTTTAATATTTGAATTGTTTCCTATTTGCAGAGGCTTTTGAAACATAACTTTTTGCTTAGACCTAAAAAGTTAAGTTCTGTGTAT
Source organism: Gopherus flavomarginatus (assembly GCF_025201925.1). Taxonomy (NCBI): domain Eukaryota; kingdom Metazoa; phylum Chordata; order Testudines; family Testudinidae; genus Gopherus; species Gopherus flavomarginatus. Next base: position 152,432,698 of record NC_066621.1, read on the forward strand.
TTGTAATGCTTAGGACACCTCCTTCCATTAGACTTCAGCTGAAATGAAACACTATACTTGGATCTTCACATCTGGGAGCCTGAATGTGCCAAGGAGGCATTTTTGGGAGCTCTGTGGGCATACAGGACTCAAGACTTGACTTTCCACCATGGAATACAGTAATATAAAAATGCAGCATTATTGTAAATCATCATGTGGCGATTTTCAGATCTGATTCTTTTTGCTTACTCCTCTCAGTGAAAATGGCAACAGCGATGATGATATAATGGTACAAATAAGAGAAATAATAACGGTATTAGTAAGAGTAATTCGACTCCAGAGTACATGCTTCACAGTGTTTAACTCCTCCAAAGTATTTTTCAATCAGAATTAAGTTCTGTTTTCCATACTGGCTATTTCCATATATCTGTGGACAGAGAAACAAGAGCAGGCAATAAGATGATTAATCTTTAGAGACTGCCCACACAGCTGGCTCTCTGCTACAAGGATTCTCCAGAGATGAGGCCGAATGTTTACTTTTTAAAAGAAATTCTTCACTCTTCAGTAATTTTTAAAAAAATTATGACTGCAAATGTATTTTGTACTCTTGTAATTTTTGCAATAGCTTTATAGATCAGTAGAGAAGATTTTGTTGGAAAGAATCTCCGTAAAGGGCCAGAGTGCAAGCCTTTTACTCACGCTGGGAAGCAGGAGTCCTGTTGACCTTCTAAGGGGTTAATGCTCTGGCCTTACATATATAAATGTTACAGTGTGGTGTGTCAGTGCTTTGGGAAACTACATTTGGCATTCTTTTATGGAGGGAAATGTTTTTATTACACTTTAATGTATTAAATATAGATTAACAATCCAACCATTATTTTATTTATATCGTGGTTGAGTCTAAAGGCTGCAATAAAGTATCGGAGCCTCACCATGCTTGGCGCTATACAAATGCAAGCTCCGAAGAGCTCTCAGTCTAGGATTATGAGAAGATGCAACAGATGGATCAACACAAATAGGTGGGGAACCAAGTAATGAAAAAGATAAGTACAAAAATCATGGTACAAGCTCAGTGAAACACACAAGGGAGCAGATTTGTATGCATAATATATACAAACAGTCGTCCATCTGGGGTCCTGATCCAAAGCCCATAGAAATCACTGGAAAGGTTTTCACCTTTGAGGGCCTGCATGGCACACTTGTTGGATTAAAATGGCTAATATAAGAGAAGAAAATGGGTTGAAAGAGAAGAACAAAGAGAGAGGGGAAAGAAATGATATGAAGAGTGGCAATGCGCTCTGCTAATCTACATCTAGATCAGGAAGATTTTGAACACTACAGCACTGGCATATGTTTATATAAAAATCTAAAGTGCAATTTGGAGAGCTTAATACTCAAAAGGCACTGATGGTGATGGTAGTGGGGTATATAGGTTAATATTCAAAACATGTTATTAGTAATGACCAAAGACCTTTAGTCTCAGGTCCAAAATTATTTTTTACAATGTAGAATGGGAAAGTAAACTGTATAATGTTGGGCTATTTAGTAATCTATTAGTACATTCATCTTTTCATCATTTGACAGGTGGAAGTAGTAGTCCAGCTTTTAGTTTTAATTATAAGGGATTCCAGATGTAGAATAGGATAGAAATTAAAACCAGATCTACTCATATGTCTTTTCAAAGTAAGTCAACTTTGAGATATCTGCTTTTCATTTCAGAATGTTATTAAAGCTATTACTAAGAAATTCATAGTCTTAGCGTACTTCAATAATTGACACCTTTAAAGTGACTAAACAGATTTAGAGTGTGCAGAAAAGTAAATTTGTCTTAGAAAATGACTCTAATCATCCATTTACATAAAATGGACAAATCAGTGTCTGTGTTCTGAAAGTCTGGGTGAGCAGCCTGTGCAGATACTCTTCATGTCTAGTGGTTCCCTTCTTCCCCTCCCTGCTCTGAATTCTGGATCTTAGTTTGTTATCATTAAGTTTGACTTGTGCTGCTCTGTGATTGGAGGTGAACATTTAGGGCTGATCCAAAGCCCAATAATGTCAATGGGAGTCTTTTGATGAGTTTTGTATCAAGCCAGGATGGGGAGGGATGGTGTCCCTAGCCTCTGGTTGCCAGAAGCTGGGAATGGGCGATGGGATGGATCGCTTGATGATTCCCTGTTCTGTTCATTCCTTCTGGGGCACCTGGCATTGGCCACTGTCAGAAGACAGGATACTGGGCTAGATGGACCTTTGGTCTGACCCAGTATGGCCGTTCTTATTTTCTTAAGCCTCTTCCATGTGTGCTGACTTTAGCTGTGTTACATTATGTTGGAAGTTGATGCTTTTTTCAGAAAATCAAATCCAGAAACATTTTTTGGTGGTGATGGTAAATCCCTAGCTGTGTGAAGAAACCTGCAGACCTTTTCAAAAAACGTTTGCATTCCCCCTCCCCCTAGTCCTATTTATCTAACAATATATTACAACCATGCAAATAAGGCTGCGCATCTGACTTCATAAAAAGTCTGAGGTTTCCAGTAATTAGAATGATAGCTGGCAAGTCTGATAAATTAGAGAAATAACTTGTTTGGTGTAAACTGAGCCTGTTTCTGAGGCAGAAATGTTAGGCTTTTATCCTCTGGAGTGTGATTGAAAGGGTGAGAAGTTAATTTGGCAGCTTCGCTTCTATGGTTTCATAATGCTTCTCTCCCCCCTCCCCTCAGCTTCAGTGAAGGACTGTGATTTCAGTGCTTTGCGCCTGCCCTCATACAAGGCAAGAGCATGACCCGAAACGAAACCCCTCTCCCCAGGGCACATCCTGAGCGGCAACAGCTTGGCTCAAGTGTTTCTTATGAACAGCCATCCTGAGCGCTTGATCTAAATCATGCCATTTCCTTCACAGTATGGCACAGTTAACAAGTCAGTGCATCAACACAATCTGCAGATGGCAGTTCAAAAGGTGCACGTTCCCCAGCAAGATAAAGGGCAGTGAGTTCCATGGGTAAGCTCATTACTTGGATTCAGGCAGGGGCTCCGGAGGGGTGCGAGGGAGGAAGAGGGGGCAGGAGAATGCAGGTCTGCGCAAGTAAAGTCAGCATCGCGAGACCCATGTTATCGAAGTAAAGTGCAAACAGCTTGCAGAGAAAGGCTTCCTTGGGAGGCGGCGACCTTGTCTGCTGAAAGCAGTGGAAAAAAGGAGTGAAACTGGTGACAATGTGCAGCACCTACTCTGCTCCATTTATCTGCCAGGCCTGGCAAATATAATGCAATTTCCTGAGCAAAGCCCTAAAGATCAAAAGAGGTTAGGAAAGCTATCAGCAAATGCAAGAGGCTCTCTGTTGCTTTGCGTCTCACTTGGGAAGGGATCTGACTTCTAGAGGGTTACAGAGGAGATTCTAGAGAGCAGCTTACACTCCTACACAAATTACATTAGATCTATACATCCAGTGAAGAATCCATGAGACATATTGGTCCTTTAGACTTCAAAACAAGCTTAAATTGGAACCATATTGCTGGAATGCATCGTAGCTAACATTTATATTACTTCAGTTACCAAATCCAGACTGAGTCCCGGGACTCAGCAGGGGAGGACATAATATATTAGGAAGTAAGATGGGGGTGTGTGCACTTCTGGCCTCCGTTTTTATATGAATGTACAAAAAGTTTCCTCACACTAGCAGGGAAATGACTACAAGACCTTAAAACGCTGATTTCCAGAGGCAAAAGAGGGAAAGTCCACAGTCCCTCCTCTGCCCCTTCCTCCCTCCCCCACCGTTCTGTGTGTGTCATGCCTTTGGGGATAGTTTGGATTACTTGCAATAATGCTGTTGCATTGAAGCTCAGGTATCAGAGCAGATAATTATACACATATAGCTAGATACAGCAAAGGTCTCAGTGAATTGTCAGAGGATGAGATATATCTCGGGAGACTAAACAAGCCTCCCCTATACTGATCTTTGTAAATGAATCTCTTTGGGAACGATCAAGAAGGTGCTTTACCATGAATTTCGTTGCTTAGGAAAAAGGAGCTCTTCTGAGCTGTTTCTTTCTAGGTTGCATCAAAAGCTGGCAAGTGAAGATTTTTTCTTTCTGCACGTATTTTAACATGAAGGCACTGAAAGGGGGTAAGGGTCATGCTGTTCCCTGAGTTTCCACAGTGGAACAGTTTGGGGTGGGTGAGAAAAGAGAAATTTGTAAAGGAACATTAACAAAAAAATCAGCACGACAAAGGCTTCCTTTGCAATGAACCCTTGGGAATTGCTCCCTACCCTACTCCAAGAATTCCTACAGGGAAACAAGCACCCAGGTGGGGAGAGTAAAGCAAGGCTGACCCGCCAAAGGTATGTTGAGTCAAAGTCATACTCCATTGACTCCAGTGGAGTTATACCAGAGAGAAATTTGGCCTGCAGATTTTAGGGTGAAATGTCATGCTGCTTTCTTTAATGTGTCTAACAGGTGCTGAGCAGCACCATCTCCCATGGGTTAAATCCAGTGGTCCTGCCTCAGTTTTTACACAGTCCTTATTCAAGCAAACTCCCAATGGGTGTAGAGTTAGAAACTAAGTAAGGACCTTAGGATTTGACCCACTGAACACTGGAAGTGCGCAACACCTTTCACTAGGCCCCGTGTCTAGCTGTTGCTCACTGTCCTGCATGATGCTCTGTGTAAGTGTTGCTCTCCCTGAGTCCAGTGGCTTAAGGATGGAGTGCTCCAAGCCTTACCTCTGAGCTTTTCCTGGCTTTTGTGAGCCCAGCGGGACACTGGCAGCTGAGTGCACTCAGTTTAAGTGTCCTTTGTAGTTAAATTTCCGTTTCACAGGAACTGTTCTACCTTCCATTGAAATCAGTAGGAGGCAGATGGGGCCTGTGGGTCCAAAGTCCAAAGTGATGAGTTGCATTCTTCAGTGGTACCCTTGGCTGCTCACAGCTGCTATACAGAACAATTCTCAGAACATGCGCTTGTTGGACCATTGCCATCCCAGCCACTGCCAGAAGGGTCTTTACATGTGTACGTATGCAGATATTTTACAGGAGTCCTATTTGCTGCTCTCGTCTCGTGCAGTGACCCTCCAACTGTGCTCTGTGGACCACTGGTGGCCATTTAGTAACATTCATATCCACAGAAACTGAGCACTTATTATTAGACACAGACCCACAGTGGGGGCATTGTGGAACCTCCCTGCCCTAGTAGAAGTCCAAAAAGGCATTGTGTTCCCATGTGCAAAGGGGCAGCAAGAGCACCTTGATGGGGGAGCTGTATGCACTCCTCTCTGCAGCCATGACCCTGCCTCTTTTGGGGTGGCTAGTCACTGGAGGCACCCGTGAGGAGCTGTCTGTGTGCTCAAGGCGGGTCTTGTGCAGATGAACTTTTCTTGGTGGCTAGTCAGAATCAGGTTGTCTGGGGCTCCAGCTTCTCCACAATGTGGTTGGAAGAGGTTGAGGTCTGGCAGCTCTGATCTTGGGCTGTGCCCTGGAGTTAGGTTCCAAAGAACTTCCTTTTGGATCTCAGTTTATATAGTTAAAGTTGAGTCCTGCTTAGTTCTATCTCAACCAATCATTTAAAACTAAAATACTACAAAACATTTTTTTTCACCAGTCACAGTCCATTTCGAAGCAGTTCTTTAACCAATTATGCCCCACTACCTTAGTTGATTTAAATCTTGCAAAATTAGTTATGCAACAGACAGAAATAAACAACGAATCAGACGGAGACCATCCAGATAAACAAAAGAGAAGGAGGGACCATAAAGGCAAAAAAATAGAAGTATAGATTTCACAAGCACAACCGTTGATAAGAGATTCCTTGCCAGACAGAATGCTATCAAACAAAGTTTTCTTTAAACGTCTTGAGATCTGTTTCTTTACCTGGTGATGGTGGGTACTATTAGCCCAGGATCGCTTTCCTAACAGCCTGATAATACATAGTTTTAATGTCATTTAGGTGGAATGTGAGGGAGTGCCTTTTTGCTTTTTAGCTTATGGCTGCTGTCCTACCATAGCTGCAGAAAAAGGCTTCAGACCTTACACTTTTGTATTCTTCTCACTGAGTAACATGGTGTTTCTTTGAACTGCAGTGGAAATGACAGTATCTTCATATTTGAAGGAGTGGAGGATGCCAAATTCTCATATTGCCATAGTCTCCTAGAAAATCTTAATAATTGTTATTAATTATTAGTTTTATAATAGTACCTGAAGCCCCTAGCTAAGCTCAGGGCCCTGCAGTATCCGGTGCTGTACATATCCATAATGTGAGGTGTTCCTGCTCGGAAGAGCTTACAGTCTAAATAGACAAGATGAGAGACACAAGTCGTAGGAGAAAGGAAATGTTGTTATTCCCATTTCGCAGGTGGGGAACTGAGGCACAGAGAGGTGAAGTGACTTACCCAAGGTTGTACAGGAGGTCTGCAGCAGAACTAGAAATTAACCCAGATCTCCTGAGTCTCAATCCTGTGCCTTAATCACAAAACCATTCAGTTGATTAAAATGCCTAGCTGTAAGTCATTAGACTTTCTTCTTAGTACTGCAGTGTGTTCTTTCCTTCATGTAGGCTGAGCTTTGTAGTGTGTTTAGGGCAATGCTTAATCTGTGCCAGGGATTGCCAGGACTGAGCCCGGCACCTCTTGGCTTGCTGCATCAGTTATGAATGTAAACAACTGCTTGAACTCCAGCACCCAATGGCTTGAGGCCCAGCACCTCTTTCATTACAAATTAAGCACTGATTTAGGACCCAGGGTCCTCGGGGTCCATTGCTCCTTTGATGTCAGGTTATTATAGAACATGATGCTATCTCTGTTGTCACTATTTAATATTTTCATTAATTTTCATTCATAATTTGGATAACGGGGTAGAGAGTAAGATTATAAAATTTGAGGATGACTCCAAACTGGGAGGTATTGCAAGCACTTTGGACTACAAAGTTAGAATTCAGAAGGATCTTAATAATTTGGAGAATTGATCTGAAATCAACAAATTGAAATTAAATAAAAACACAAGTACTAGAGGAAGGAAAAATAAAATGCACAAAAGGGACGGCTTAGGTTTATTTTATCCTGCCTCAGTGCAGGGGACTGGATTTGACTTCTCAAGGTCCCTTCCAGCCTTCCATTTCTATGGTTCTGTGAAAATGGGGAATAACTGTCTAAGCACTAATATTGCAGAAAAGGATCTGAGGCTTATAGTGGATCACAAATTGAATAAGATTCAGCAATGTGATGCAGCTGCAGAAAAGGCCAATATCATTCTTGGATCTATTAACAGGATTGTTGTATCTAAGACACTGGAGGTAATTGTTCCATTCTACCTGCACTGGTGAGAAAAAATCTTGGTTTACAAAGCTGTTGTCATCCCCACCCTTCTCTATGGGTCTGAGACCTGGGTAACTTACAGATGACATCTCAAGCGGCTGAAGTGGTTCCAACAGCGCTGCCTCAGAAGTATTCTCAAGATCAGCTGGGAAGACTGATACACTAACATCAACGTTCACTCTGCAGTCAACATCAGCACTATAAGAGCGCAGGTCATGAAACACCAACTCTGCTGGGCTGGTCACTGTGTATGTATGCCTGACACTCGCCTCCTGAAGCAAATACTCTACTCTCAGTTAAGTCAGAGAAGAGGGACTCACGGAGGCCAGCAGAAGCGCTTCAAAGACATACTAAAAGCACACCGTAAAGAGGGAGGCATCAACCTATCAAACTGGGAGGGGTCAGTACGAAACAGAACACGGTGCCAAACCATTCACCAAGCCACAGCTCACTTTGAGGAGAACAAACATGTTCATGAGACAGAGAAGCGACAAAGAAGGAAAGAAATCGCACAACAGTCCAGCCAACAGCTATGTCTCCTCCAAGATGTATGTCACTCCTGTGGGAAAAACTACAGGGCACAAATTGGGCTCTTCAGCCACTTAAAAACCCACCAATGAACCTCCTTGGCAGACATCATCCTCGCATGGAGGGGTTGCCGAAGACATTTCTATGATTGTGATTCTTTCATGACTCCCAGGGAACCTGTTTTTGAAGTTTGCACCTGGTCACAGGAAATGGAGTATGGATGGGGAGCCAGCTGTGTTTGGATGTTCTGTTTTTTGGAAGTGCAGGGTTTCTCAACCTGATGAGCAGGTCCCTGAAGGGCACATCATTAGCCTACGTGTGTGGAGTGCAGGAGAGGAACATCAGGGGTTGGGGAAAGCTGTATGACCCCTGGGCTGTACTCCCACCACTACCATCACCCACACTCTTAGCTTGGCCATGAGAGCACATACATTCTTGCCCCATGAACCCCCAAAAAATGGCTCCTCCCTCTCTGCTCAGCCCCTGGCAAGTGGGGAAGGGGCAGGGAAGCTTATGATACTTTTTTTTATAAAAAGAAGTAAATTAATAGTTTGTATCATGCAATAATAGCTGTGTCCTTTGTCCCTAGTTCTCTTCTCCCCTCACACTGCCTCGGTACCTGGCTCTGCCACTGGCTTGCTGGGTAACGTCGGCAAGTCATTTAATGTCCCTGTGCTTCAGCTTTCCTGTCAAATAGATAGTGTACTTACCTAGGTCACAGGGCTCTTGTGTAACTAAGATCCATGTGGTCCAAGGACTATCACAGATCCTGCAATTTGCTTCATGTTACCTGCTTGTTGAATGGCTTGGGGCAAGTCTAAAGCCCGTTGAGGTAGTTGGGAAGACTCTTTAACTGCAGGCTCTTTGTGACTTAAGCCTGGAGGACTGGGATAGTGGGTCAGAAGACGGTGCCTGGGAAGATCTTTCTCCAGTAAAGAAATCTATTTGATAAGATTTTGGGAAGGGTTAAGGGTGCGTTTCTTGGAACAGTGAAGGGCTAGAAAGGAGCTTTGATGTACTTGTGGCAGTGTTCCTGCCGGAATAACCATTTTAATGCCAATGGGGTTCTATGTTTAACATTAATTACACCCTGGGGAGCCTAGAGCCTTGTACAGGTTTTTCTAAATTATTATTTAAATACAAATAAATCCAAAATGATCCACAGAATAAAAAAGCTGGAGAACGACTTGGAGAGTCTACCTAATAAATGTTTGTAAAGTGCTTTGAGATCCTCAAGTGAAAGGTGCCTCATAAGTGAAAAGTATTTATTATTATTGTTTATTCATTTATTGCAGTCTAGCATCTTGCTTTCCTCTAGAAGGAGAGGTGACCAGTTCCAACCCCAGTTGATAGAGAGACTGTCAGTTTTGCTTCCTTGCACTGGCCAGTGAGAGAGTGTCATCCTGCCACAGCCATGAATGAAAAGTCCTCTCCTGTGTCCAAGCTAACTGTGGAAGAGAAAAGGTAGCAATGCAGGGCTAGATTGTACCTTTAGCCACCACAGCCCTGAGTAAGGGCTGGTGCGTAGGCTGCACCGACCCAACACTAGCCCTGGAAAACATGCTTCAGAAACACCTGTCTGAGGCACAATTCCTCCCATTGCTTCTAGGGAGTAGTTATTTGTTACAGCCTTACCACCAAGTTACCACAACCTCACGCCGACCCAGCAGCGAGAGGCAGAGAAGCTCAGGCTCTGCCATTCCCACCCAGCTCTTCTGTGGTGGGAGTGAGCCCATGACTAGTCCCAATTGTTATACGCGCCTGGACTCAAGTCTGGGTAGCCTGCCAAATGGGGTGAGGGGAGATTTTATTCCTTACTCCATTGCGTGGGTGTGCAGTGTATGTGTATGCCTTCCTTGTAGTGTGCCTTCTCTGTCCTAGCCTAGTGGGAAAGTCCTATAGGATTTAACAAGGTTGGCGCCAACTGGATTCTGTAAAAACCCACTAGTGTTCTATAGAAATTACTCAGGCCAGGGCTATGCTACAGACCTGTACCAGTATAACTATGTCACTCAGGGGTGTGACAAATCCACACCTGAGTTATGTAGTTATACTGACCTAACCCCCAGTGTATTCTTGCATCAGTGCAGCTGCGCTGATGCAGGGTTTTAAGTGCAGACCTTCCCCCCCGAGACGATTGTCCCTTTGATAGGGTACTTCAGAAAACTGTAGATGGGATTTCTGAACTATCTGAGAGATTTCTGTGGAAGAAATATCATTCTCTATTCAGTTCTATAAGAATATTAAAAAAGCCCATGGAAAGGTTTTCCTTTTCCGTTAAATTCTATAGGACTTTTCCGGAAGGGGTATATATTTTTAATACTTATAGTTTTTAAGGCCCTAAATAGGAGGCTTTGTGAATTTCTTAAAGTAAAATTCATCCACTAGGGAAACATTCATATTTTACTGTCCACAAAGTGTGTGGGACCGTAAGTTGTAAAACCACATAGAGAACCACAATTCCTTTGTACTTTAAAAATAGATGTGAAAGTCATTTTTTCCAGAAATCTAGGGCAGATTTGTAGTGGTGACTTTTCATTTCTGTAAATGGGGTTACAGAAATTGTTGGTCTGCCCCTGAAAACTGCAGGCTAACAACTAAGTAACTTAACTAACTTTTTAAAAATAAAAGAGAGACTTAGAATAGTTAGCCTGTATCTCAGCAAATCTCCTCTTCGTTATGAGCTAGATTGCAACTGGCCCTAATGCAGCTGCATGAGGAATTAAGGTGCGTCTCCTGCATAGAGCAGCCTGTGGGCTTCATGTACAACTGGGCAGTAGCATAGCTAGTGGGGTGCACGGGAAGCAGCCGCTTCCCCTCAGCACATTTCCCCAAAAGCAGTGCCTCAGTTAGGGGTTACCATGGTGCCAGCGGGCAGGGCCCACGCTCTGCTCTGAAGCTTGACCTGCCGGGCCAGCAGAGAGAGGGCAGTGGCAACAGTGAAGGTTACTGGGCATGCTCAGTTCCGGTAAGCATGCTCAGTACACCCAAAGTAGGGAATTGGGAGCAGGAGCTGTTCGTGTCGTTACACGGGCACTGGGCTCCTGCAGGCAAGGGGGGGCGGCACGGCCAGAGGAGCCATGGGGGGGGGGGCGGTGCAGCCAGAGGAGTGAGGGGGGGCGCAGCATGGCAGCCTGCAGCACTCCCGGAGGAGCCATGGGGAGGTGGCGTGGCCGGAGGAGCCAGGGGGGCGGCACTGCCGGAGAAGCAAGGGGGGGCGCAGCATGGCAGCCTGCAGCGTGGCCAGAGGAACCGTGGGGTGGGGTGGCGCGGCCGGAGGAGCCGTGGGAGGTAGTGCAGAATGGCAGCCTGCAGTGCAGCTGGAGGAGCCATGGGGGGGGGGTGCAGCATGGAAGCCCACAGCATGGCCAGAGGAGCCATGGGGGGGCGGCACGGCGTGGCCAGAGGAGCCGTGAGGGGGGCCACGGGAGCGGCACGGCCAGAGGAACCATGGAGGGTGGGATGCAGCACGGCCGGAGGAGCCAGCCAAGGGGGTGGGGGCGCCGAGCTGCCCGGAGGAAGAGCTAGGAGGGCATGACCAGAGAAGAAGCCAAGGGGAGGGTGCCTTTTTGAAGTTTGCTCTCCCTGCTCTTAGAACCTGGCTATGCCACTGCAACTTGGGTGTAGTGGGAGAGCAGAGGCTGGGCATTCATTATCTCTCCCACTGAGAAGAGAGGTGGCAGATAATGGCAGGAGGATCCTTGGCTCTACCTCCTTCCCTCCCAACATGCCAGCCAGTAGAGTTGAGCCTTTGTTAAGGCGAGAAGTAAGTAGCACCTGGTTAAGGGCTGCAGTCAATTATTCCCCTCCCCTGTGTCAAGGGGTAAGCTTGGAAGGAATTGTGACTTTTGAGTTATAGCTTGTTTCCATGGCTCTTCCTGGGAGGGGCAGCTATGCCCATACTCAAGGCTTTGAGCAAAAAACTGTCTAACCCTGTTAGCACTAGTCCGCAGCCTTCACAGTATGGTCTGTGGGATGGTGCTGGCTCTTGCACATTGGGACCTGGTCAGTGTCTGGATGGGAGAAGCATGTACACTAGGAAATGTGGTGGTAATTCAGAAGCTGGCATTCTTTTGAGTCAGCACAGGAACAACACCCCAGCATGGTGAAGGGGGCACTATGCTGGTGGAGGCAGTTTCCATTAGTGAGATATAAAAATGAGGCTATGACATTTTCCTAAGAGTATGCCTGTGTCCTGTCTACATTTCAAATGGGATAATAATATCCTGTTTACTAAAGTTTCTCCTGCAATTTCAGTGGGTAGAATTTTCTTTTCCATGTCCTGCCCTAAAATGGTTGCACAGAGGAGCATCTGTGTACATTGTTAATCAGCTGCTGCCTTTCATCCTGGAGGTGGCTGCATTTCAGTGGTGGGTGATTGATCTCTGTTTGTTGGCCAAATCTCGCTTGCCTTGCTTGTGGGTAATGCCAACGAATTCTTTCTCTTATTATGACCCTCTGTTTCCCAAAGTATAGAACTATCCTTTTCTTGTTACAGTAAGTGCAAACAGTAGAATAAGATGGACGTCTATCAATTCTGGATGTTGATTTCTGCTCTCATAACAGAAACCTGCAGGGCTGGCCTTACCATGAGGCGAAGTGAGGTGGCTGCCTCAGGTGCCAGATTGTTGGGGGGCTCCACTAGCACCCAGAGTGTAGAAAAGTGTGTCTGCTGCTGGTGCATATGTATTCTCTCTGCTCTAGATGCACAGAGATGGTGGAGTGCTGTGTTGGAGGAAGGAGGGCACAAGAGACATAACAGGCAGGCAGGAGAAAAGGTGAGAGGGTGCTGGCTGGTGACTCTTGCCCACATGCTCAGGGTTTAGCTGATCGCCATATTTGGGGTCGGGAAGGAATTTTCCTCCAGGGCGGATTGGCAGGTGCCCTGGAGGTTTTTCGCCTTCCCCTGCAGCGTGGGGCACGGGTCGCTTGCTGGTGGTGTCTCTGCAGCTTGAGGTCTTCAAACCATTTTTGAGGATTTCAAAAACTCGGTCCTGGGATAGGGGTTGTATAAAATTGGATGGGTGGGGTTCTGTGGCCTGCCTTGTGCAGGAGGTCAGACTAGATGATCAGATTGGTCCCTTCTGACCTATGAGTCTATGAGTCTATGAATAACAGAAAGCAGCAGGAGCTGCAGGGAGAGAGAGGAGGAGGAGCCTCTTATGTACCTCTGAAGTACCCCCAGAAGCCTGGACTGATTAACACCAGCTTCTCAGGGACCTTTCTGTTTCCTGCGGCTTCCTTGAACCCACTTGAGGAGAACAGGCAGTCAACTGAAGTAGTAGGAGCCAGTTAGGCCCTTAAGATGCGATCTTTCCTCACTCAGGCCCTGCCACCAGCCTGCTTATTTGTCCCCTTCAATTGAGAGCCACTATAGCTGGCACAGAACAGCAGTCATAAGTGAAAGAAGAAAACGCCTCTCTGGGGCAGCATTCATAAAAAGAAAGAAAGCAAAGGAAGCTTTTCTATCTAAGCAGAAGGAGATCTCCTGAGATACATACAGTAGACACAAACATTCACAGTGAGCCTTCCGGCTCCAGTGAGGATGAGAGTGGGGGGAGATGCCTGAACTTCCAGTTAGTCAGAGTGCAGGTGACCTGGCAGCTACTGCAGCATCCATAGCTCTACCTCAAATGGATGTAACCATGCACATTCCTGAAGAAAAGTGTAGATCAGAGAAGAGTGTGATGGAGGCGCAAGAAACAGCTGCTGCTGAGTTTAGTTCCTTAAGTCTAGATGATTCAGGACCATGGACCCACTTGAGCAGTAGCCTGAGGGACTTCCTTGTACTGCATGGGCCACAGCAAGTGAAAAACTTCATGTTTCCCAAAGACAATGAAAATAGAAGTTTCCATCCAACACATTACTGGCATGAAATCCCCAATGGTGACAAAGTGGAGAGGCCATGGCTTATGTACTCAAAAACTCAGAATGCTGTATACTGTTTTTGTTGCAAACTTCTCCAGTCTAATGTTCCAGCCACATTTGGTTCTACAGGAACAAAGGACTGGAAAAATCTGGCTAGAAATCTGGCATGCCATGAGAAGGCAGCAAATCACCAGAGAGCATTCCATAGGTAAAAAGAGCTTGAGATGAGACTAAGGTTAAAGGCCACCATATATGATCAGCATCAAGAGAAGATTGCATCAGTCTCTTTACTGGCAGAATGTTCTGAAAAGGCACATTGCCATTGTAAGAGTGCTTGCTACTCAAAACCTAGCACTGCATGACACTTCAGATCAGCTGTATGTGCCAAACAATGGAAACTTCCTTAAAATTGTGGAGCTGATGGCTGAGTTTGATGCTGTACTTCAGGAGCATCTAAGAGAAGTCACGACCCAAGAAATGTATACGCACCACTACCTTGGAAAAACAATTCAAAATGAGATCATAGACTTACTGGCAACAAAAGTCAAACAGAAGATTGTGGCAGTTCTGAAGTCAGCAAGATATTACTCTGTTATTCTGGACTGCACACCTGACATCAGCCATACGGAACAAATGACTTTAATGGTGCGTTTTGTAACAACAACAGAACCTAGTGAAAATGTCCCTACAATGGTGACTGTTAGGGCTGGTCTACACTACGGGGGAAAATCGATCTCAGATACGCAACTTCAGCTACGTGAATAACGTAGCTGAAGTCAAAGTGTCTAAGATCGAATTACTCACCATCCTCACGGCACGGGATCGATGTCTGCGGCTCCCCATGTCGACTCTGCAACTCCGTTCGGGTTGGTGGAGTTCCGGAATCGATATAAGGGCGTTTGGGGATCAATATATCGCGTCTAGATGAGACGCGATATATTGATCCCTGAGCAATCGATTGCTACCCACCTATACGGCGGGTAGTGAAGACGTAGCCTTAGAGAGCACTTTCTAGAATTTTTTGACATTGATGATACTATAGGAGCTGGTATGACAAATGTGCTTCTTAAAAAACTGGAAGATACGGGAATTGCGATAGCTGACATGAGAGGTCAGGGCTGCGATAATGGTGCCAACATGAGAGGAAAGAACAGAGGAGTGCAGACATGGATCTGAGAGTTAAACCCTCAAGCTTTTTTTGTCCCATGCAGTTCTTGTTCACTGAACTTGGTGGTCAATGATACAGCATCAGCTTCGAGTAAGGCTGCTGAATTTTTTAATGTCATTCAAAGCATCTATGTATTTTTCTCTGCATCAACTCATCGATGGCAAATTTTGAAGCAACATCTGGGAACATCCTCTTTGACACTGAAACCACTGAGTGCCACATGATGGGAAAGTCGAAGGGAGGCGATAAAGCCTATCAAACACCAAATTGGGAAGATAGATGATGCCATAGTTGCCATTATGGAGGATAATGCTATGACAGGAACTGTTCATGGGAGAACAGTGGCAGAGGGAAATGGAATTCCCAGAAACATACATAACTTCAAATTTCTGTGTGGTTTAGTATTGTGGCATGACATACTGTTTGAAATAACTGTTGTAAGCAAGAGACTCCAAGATGTTGACCTTGATATATCTGGAGCAATGGAACAACTGGACAAAGCAAAGTCATACATACTGTTTTACCGGTCAGATAAGGGATTTCAAAACATTCGGAAGAGTGCACAGAAGTTGGTAGAGGAACTTCACACTGAAGCTATTTTCTCACCCATTCAAGAATACAAGAATCACCGAAGAAGAAGATATTTTGATTATGAGGCACGGGATAATCCCATAAGGGACCCCAAACAACAATTCAAAGTTGAATTCTTTAACCAGGTGCTAGATTGTGCAATACAGTCAGTTGAAGAACATCTCATGCAGCTCAAGGAACACAGCAGTATATTTGGGATGTTGCATGATATTCCAAAACTCCTCACTATACCTGAAGAAGACCTACACCATCAATGCAGTGCACTAGAGACAGTGTTGACACACAATGACATGCGTGATATTGATGTGAGTGATTTAAGTGATGAACTGAAAGCCCTTTCAAGATACATTTCAGCAGGATCAACTCCAAAGGTTGTTCTGGAATATAGGTGCACAAATAAGATGACCACCCTCTTTCCAAATGCTTTTGTTGCTCTGCGTATACTTCTAACACTTCCTGTAACAGTTGCCAGTGGAGAACACAGCTTCTCCAAGCTGAAGTTAATAAAAACACACCTACACTCCACAATGACACAGGAGAGGCTGGTCGGCCTTGCAACCATCTCGATAGAGCATGAGCTGGCCCAAACTGTGGACCTTCAGGAAGCAGTTCAAATCTTTGCAACCTAGAAGGCACGGAAAGCACCACTTTGGTTATTCAAACAGATAAAAATGCCAGTGTTTACTATGCAGACAAGAAAAGTTACGTTTGCTGTTCAGGTGTTTCAAAGTTAAGTGTTACTTAAAATTTTGAACAAGGCATTTTAAGTTATTAGTGCTCCTTTATTGGGGTAGGTAGCAGAGCAGTACCATGAGTAGAACAGGAAGAAGGCAGAATTGAGACCTTTCAACATTTTGGCCCAAGTGAGGGGGTATGGGGGCATCATTTGAGCTCCCTGCCTCAGGTGCCAAAATGTTGTGGGCCAGCCCTGGAAACTTGCTTATGGCACGCTGTCTAAAATTAAACTTTAGAGGCCCCGATACCTAATGCGAAGTGGAGCAGATGATTTTTCATTTTCAAGAGGGATCCAGGAGACAAGGAGATTCCAGATGGACAGCATTCCTGTGAAGGGCAGCTAGACAGGCTGGAAAACTGAAAAGTGAAAAACTTTCCTAGTTCTCCTGTGCAGCTGTCATCATTCATATGGACAGGCTGGTGCTGCTACACTACCCAGTGTTCAGAGTCATTTAAAACAAACGTGTTGCCCCACCTCATAGCATTTAAATGGCTTCAATTGGTTGCCCAGCCTACTGAAAAAAACCCCTTTGGGCCTCTAATTCATGACAACTGTTTGTCTGCAGGTTGTGACTGAGGGTGTGTCTAACTGCAAAAAAAAAACAACAAAAAACAAAAAACACCAACTACCCACCAAACAAACAAAAATAAAACAACCACCACCACCCATCCACCCCAAACCAATACAAAACCCTGCATCAGTGAATGTCAGAGTCAAGGTCAATGAACATGGGCTCAAAACACCAGTGCAGATGTTCCTGCTCAGGCTCAGACCCCGTCAGGGGGTGGGTCTCGCAGCCTGGATTCCAGCCTGAGGTGTAATGTCTACACTGCTATTTTTAGCTCTGTAGCATAAGCCCCATGAGCCCAAGACAGTTGTTCCTGACTCTGAGACTTATGTTTTTTTGGAGGTTTTTTGTTTTTCTGCAGTGTAGACATACCTCAGGTCAGTTCCCATTTGCCAGAGCATATTGAAAGGGCTGAAGAGATCTGATCTGGGTCCATGGACCCTTGAATAGAATGGGAAGAGCAGACTGTATTATGTGAATTTAGAATAGTGGACTGATACATGGTACAAAGATTGCTTCCAAAAGGGAGTAACCTCCCAGAGAGGAAGGATGGTCCAGTGATTAGGTCACTAGCCTACATCTTGGGAGACATAGGTTTAAACCTGGCCAAGTGCCTTCACGGCTGAACTGAGTCTGTGGTCTTCTTGAGCAGTTTGATCGTGGTCTGCTGCGTCAGCTGTCTGTGCAGAGCTGAGGCAGCACACAGAGAGCTCACATGCAGCCAACAACTGACAACAGCATAAGTGCAGCTGTGACTGTTCTCTCAAAAGCTCTTGAGCCTCTCTGTTGGTGGGAATTAAAAAACAATGTATGGACATTCCATCTCCATAAACAGAGGTTATCACAGATGCCCACAATCTGAGTTTGTGGGTCTCAGTTACAAAAACTCATAGCTCATGGTCATTGGAAGATGTGGGAAGCCACATAAACCCTCTAGAACTGCAGGCCATCGGACAAGCACCAAAGCGCTTTTTGCCTCTACTCAAGGACCACATAGTTCAAGTACTGACAGACAACCCCATGGCAATGGTCTATCTCAATGAACAGTGGGAGCTCATTCCCAGACAGTCTGTTGGGAAGCAGTGTCCTTCTGGGACTGGTGGTTAGTTCATCAAATGCATCCTGTGGCCGGTGAAGAGAATGAGTGGGAAAAGGCTAGTTGCATACCACAAAATAGCACAAGTGGTCTCAGAAGCAGTTATTGTTGGATCTGCTGTTCATGATGTGCTGTTTCCCTTCAGTATAGTTGTTTGTCAGAAGCAGCAACGCAAAGTGACCTTAGTTTTGCTCCAGAACGATCATGAAGATCAAACAGGACAAGGCTGGCAGTCTAATCACTTTGTTCTAGGCTAGGCAATATTGGTATGCGGATCTCCTGGATTTTTCAAAGGTCTTGCATGTAGTCTATCAGTATCTCCAGATCTCCTTATTAAGGGAGACTTTCTTAGGGCTTATCCACATTACTACTTAAGTTGATGTAACTTATGTCACTCAGGGGTGTGAAAAACCACCCCCCTGAGCAACATAAGTTACATCTATGTTGGTGGGAGCAGCTCTTCTGCCAACATCGCTTCCGCCTCTCAATTATATCAGCGGGAGAGCACTCTTCCATCCTTCCATCGACATAGTGCGGCTTCACCAGACATGGTACATCGGCACAGCTGCATCGATTCAGCTGCACTGATTTAGTGCGATAATGAAGACAAGCCCTAAGTCACTTAACCTCTCTGGACACTGACATCTGATTAAGCATGTTCTGCAAAGATGCAGGGTATTTTCCCTACTATTTCCATTATTTTCTCATCACAGAGAAGAAAGGGGTTGGCTTTCCATTCTGGATCTTCAGCTTTTCAACAAATTCATCTGTCATTTCAAGTTCAGGATGATTTTTTTCATTAAGTCCTCAGGACTGGTCTTTTTTGCTTTCAACCTCCAAGAGGCTTACTTTCACACATCCATTCATCCAGCCCACAGAGAATACCTCACATTCCTTGTAGGACCATCTCACCACCACTACCTGTGGCCTTTCCACAGCACCAAGGGTAGTCTCCAAGTGCCTGGAAGTCATGGCAGCACATCCAAGAAGACAAAGAATCCAGGTCTGTTGGGATGATCTTTCTTGAATCAACCAGCCATCAAAGGGGGTGAATAACTGGATCCAAGTAAATCTTAAAGCTTTTTGCCTCACTGGGCCTCAAGGTCAACAAAGAAAAATCCACTCTTACTCTGACTCAAAGCATAAAGTTCATAGGAGCAGTGTTAAATTCCAGGTCAGTAAGAGCTTACCTTCCACAGGAAAGATTCCAGATGATACTAAACCTCCTCAAGCATCAAGCTGATCCAAAAACATCAGTAAGAGCCTGCCTCGGACTTCTGAGGCACGTGGCCTTGTGCATCTATGTGATACAGTTGCCAGACTTCACTTACCCATCATGCAAGGCTGGTTGAAATCAGTGTATTTATCCCATAGAAACCACATGGACAAGACAATCACAGTCCTGCATGAAGTCATCTCCTTGTTAAGCTGGTAGAAAGACCCAATTCAAGTGTGCAGGAGAGTATCTGTCTCTGCACCTCGCTCTGATTATGGACATTTCCACTCATGAATGGGGAGGGGGACCTTCAAACTCAGGGGCTCCGCACTCCTATAGTAGCTCCTCTGTATATAAACATCCTGGAACTCAGAACCATCAGTCTGGCATGCAAAATATTCCTACCTGTAGTGTGAGCATCCACAGTCCAAGAACTGACAGACAACACCACAGCGATGCATTATGTCAGTAGGCAAGGAGGAGCCAGGTCATCTCTGCTCTTTCAGGAGTCCATTCAATTATGGAATTGGTGTACTCTGATTCTCTGAATCAAGTTACAACAGGGGCTCTGCACCTTTTCTGCTTCAGAACACATTGGCAGATCAATTCATCAAGCAGTTCTCCAGTAACCACGAGTGGTCTGTCAACAATTCAATTCCATAGTATATCTTCCACCTGTGGGCATTCCTAGA
Organism: Gopherus flavomarginatus; assembly: GCF_025201925.1. Lineage (NCBI taxonomy): Eukaryota > Metazoa > Chordata > Testudines > Testudinidae > Gopherus > Gopherus flavomarginatus. Next base: position 152,452,434 of record NC_066621.1, read on the forward strand.
AAAAGACCCATTTGCCATAGAGCAGGACGGAAAGTGACAGATATTTTGTTCTAGAAAGGGGTTCAGTTTGGGCTTCCTGTCAGGTGCCCCTGGACACTGGGACTGATATATGCCTTTCCTCCAGTCTGCATAATACCAAGCATTCTGAGAAACTTAGTCAAGACACAGGACTGATGACTATGATAGCCCCACCATAGGCCAGGCAGCTCTGGTAATCAGATGTGATGAACCTCTCAACACGGCCCCCCGATTACTTTACCTGCCCTACCCTACAATCGCTCAACAAAGATCAGATCCTACATCCAAACCCTCTTTGTTACATCTGATGTCCATCAAAAGAAGCTGTTGAGCAGAAATTGAGGACATTCTGCTCCAAATCAGGAAACCCTCAGCCAGACTGACTTACAAAGCTAAATGAAAGAAATTCTCTATTTGGGCATCTGAGCACCAGCTTTCTCTTATCACCCATTTCAGCAATACTGGACTGTTTGCTACCCTTGAAACATTTTGGGCTTTCCATCGACTCCATAAGGGTTCATCTAGCAACATTATATGCACATCACCCTCCTTTCCAATGCCACACTTGATTTTCTCATTCTACAGTGGCTAGATTCCTTAAGGGCCTTATTAATGTTTTCCCACAGTTGAAGATCCCCCGCCTTCATTGGGACCTCAATACAGTATTAGAAGAGTTAATGAGTCCCCCTTTAGAGCCCTTAGCAGCCTGTTCCCTTTACCACTTACCTGTGAAGACTGCCTTTTTAGTGGGAGATTCAGGCCCTCATAGCCGGTCAACTTTTACAGTGTTACATAAGGACCGGGTCACTCCTGGGCCTTATCTCAAGTTCCTGCTCAAAGTTGTCTCAGAGTTCCACGTGAACTGATTCATTCATCTCCCAGTTTTCTTCCCCAAGCCTCTCTCCACCACAGGGGAAGCTAAACTTCATACACTTGATGTAGTAGGGGCACTGTCTTTTTTAGATTGGTAAGACAAAAACATTCAGGCACACACCTGGATTATTTGTGACCTCTTCAGGGAGGGTTAAAGGTCAGGCAGTATCATCTCAGAGGTTATCTAAGTGGGTCCCCACAACTGTATAAGAATATGTTATGAGTTAGCTAGATTAGATCCACTTAGTCACATTACAGCTTATTCCACAAGAGCTCAGACAGCTTCTCTTGCCTATTTGAGGAATGTCCCTATTTCTGAAATTTGTAGGGCATACATGAAGCTCGGTCCACTCCTTTAAAAGACACTACTTTGTGGTAGAGGCATTCAGTTCTGATGTCTGCTTTTGTAGGGTTGTCTGGCAGTCACTGTTTAAATAGGACACTTACTACCCACCTCCAAGCAAACAGATAACTGCTTGTTAACCACCAAGAGTAGAGTCTGTGTGGACAATCACTCAGAAAAAGAGAGAATAGTTACTTACCTTACAATAACCGTGTTTCTTCAACGTGTTGTCCACATGGATTCCACAGCCTGCCCTCCTTCCCTGCTGATAGGGAGTCCTCCTCTGGGATTCTGTAGTGGTGAAGAACAGAGGTATGGTTGGCCCCACTCTGCACTTTTTGCTTGTGGGCGGGTGGGTGGCACGTGGGTTTCTGGGGGACGGGTGTGGCTGCTATGCACACAGCAGGCCAAAATAATCTGATCTTGGGGCTCCTGTGTATCAAGAGTGGAATCTATATGGACAACACATCTTGAGCTACATTTACTGCAAGGTGAGCAGCCATTCTTTGTTGTCTTTCTGCCAGTCAGGTAACCTGTCCTGAAATGAGATCTCACATTAGTGCTGACAGAGTTCATGAATGCACCTTCGGGGAGTGCTCTCTCTTCCATCTGTTGCTAAAGACACCATTCTTGATCATAAAGATGTCTGCAAGAAGAGGTGAAAGAACTGTAGGCTTTGACAGCTGATTCTCCCATTCCACAGAAACAAAGTTGTCCTGCGCCCTTTTCCAGAATTGTCCTACATCCTCAGTCAAAGTCTTTGCCAAGAGCAATGTCTGAGTTCTAAACTAGACCATTAGTCTTCAGGTCTTCCTTCTGGAATCCTGTTATCCTTCCAGGGGTGCTGGAACAATTTGTATAGTGGGGGTCATGAGAGCCAATGAGCCAAACTATAAACCTTGTATATGATGGAAACCACTTCAAGACAGGTGGTGCAGCCACACCCCAAGTTCCAGCACCTATATCTCCTTAGAGGGAACCTAGGCTCCATGACCTGGCTGTAAGAGGGCTTTGAGGGTAGCTTTTTTGGGAGGGGTAGGAAGGGTAGGGACAAAGTGTTTAGGAAGTCACCTAAACCTTTTTGTACCTTTAGGCATCCATGTGACGGGAATGCCATTTCCACTCAGTGCCTTTTTATAATGGGCTTGATTGTACATTGAGATGCATGCTTTGGCTAGGATGTCAGCCCTTGGTTTTGGGGCTTACAGTGGCTTCTGTAACCTGTCTTCATAATGGTTTCCATTATGGCAGGGCTGCTACTTCCAGACTCCTACCATTGGGAGGTCAGTTCTGCAATCTTTGTTCAATTAAACTCCTTCATCCACCTTCCTGTAGGGTTGTACCTAGGGGTTACAGTGCATGAGAAACTGGATAGGAGTCAACAGAGTGCCCTTGTTGCCAAGAAGGCTAATGGCATTTTGGGCTGTATAAGTACGGGCATTGCCAGCAGATTGAGGGATGTGATCATTCCCCTCTATTCAACATTGGTGAGGCCTCATCTGTAGTACTGTGTCCAGTTTTGGGCCCCACACTACAATAAGGATGTTGAAAAATTGGAAAGAGTCCAGCGGAGGGCAACAAAAATGTTTAGGGGGCTGGAGCACATGACTTATGAGGAGAGGCCGAGGGAACTGGGCTTGTTTTAGTCTGCAGACGAGAAGAGTGAGGGGGGATTTGATAGCTGATTTCAACTACCTGAAAGGGAGTTCCCAAGAGGATGGATCTAGACTGTTCTCAGTGCTAGCAGGTGACAGAAGAAGGGGTAATGGTCTCAAGTTGCAGTGGGGGAGGTTTAGGTTGGATATTAGGAAAAACTTTTTCGCTAGGAGGGTGGTGAAGCATTGGCATGGGTTACCTAGGGAGGTGGTGGAATCTCCTTCCTTAGAGGTTTTTAAGGTCAGGCTTGACAAAGCTCTGGCTGGGATGATTTAGTTGGGGATTGGTCCTGCTTTGAGCAGGGGGTTGGACTAGATGACCTCCTGAGATCCCTTCCAACCCTGGTATTCTATGATTCACACTCCCAATAAGGGGACTATGCAGAGGCCAATTCAAAGAAAGAAAGGAAATTTATTTACCAGTGACTATGGTTCATCAAGACTTTTTTCATTATGGGGGACAAAGAAAACGTGTATTCCTTCAGTAAAATGTGACTCAGTGTATGATTGGATGTACATCCGTCCTTTATTTTTTGGTTTGTGTGTGGGGGGCTGTTGGGGTGGAAAGTGCTGTTTCTGGTTCTTTAACTTGGGGAAAAATGTTAATTTGATATTTTCTGGAAAGACTATGGGCATCCAAACAATTCTGGTAGAGCATGTGTTTCATCCAGTGCATATTTCATACTGGGTCCGCCCATGGATATTTATGAAATTAGGTGGTGCTTGATTTGATTTGGTGAGAGGATTATCTTTTAAAAAAGACAGGAAAATGAAAACAGATCGAAATATCTTTATAAAATCAGGGAGCCAGGATTGCTGGCAGCAGGAAAGGAAGGATAAATGAAATGATGCAGAAATCAGGCTATTTTGTGGGGGGGGGGGGAAGGGAGCCAAGTTGGGAGGCCAACTTGGAGAATGCTGGGAATGTTCTATGTGTTTACAAGCTCTGTTTATCCACACCTGTGGGTTAGAAATGCTGTCATGCGAGGAGTGGCCCCATATTACAAGAAGGTCAAGCACCAAGCAGACCTAATTAAAAGCTCATTACAAGAGACAATCTCCATTAGCATGCCAAGCTTCATGCAAATCCATTAGCACCAGGGCTTTCTTCGGAAGCTTTAAATTCCAGTTCTGTGCCCCAGGGACTGGAAACTGTGGCAGGTTAATTTGCCGTTCTCAGTCTGTGAACATTAGGCACAGTCCTCTTACTTTCTGGATTATTTCACATTCCAGCAAATTAGTTTTATCCGTTCTGAGAACATTTTAACAAAGAAAGTTCTTTTGGCATCTCATGGATAAAATAACAAGGGATAAAAGAATGAGCACTTCACCCAATCAGGAACAAATAACTTTAAATCTCGCCTGAAAATGCAGCCTTTCCTGTTATTCCCCCCCTCCCCACCCCCTTCATTTATCTTTCAGCAGTTGGATTTTTTAATTACGTTTCTGCAGCCAGACCCCTTTCCCTCTCTTTTTTATGATATCCTTCTCAAGATACATGTTTTTTCTTTATTCCATTGTAGCAGAACTTGACTGAAGATCTCCAAACTTGTTAAATATAAAGTTGGTAAATGATACTATTGTTTGAGTTAAAGGGAAAAAAAGGGTAGTTTATCTGGGGTGGGAGAAGGTTTAAAAAAAAGGAAAGGAAAAAAGGCTCAAATGAACTGAAATGGATCAAAGTAAACAGAGACATCTAAAAGCTTTTGTAAGTTAAATGTGGCTATCTGTTGCATGTCCTGCCTCATTAACTACTGATAGAAGCACTGCCTTGGCCTTCTGGGATATCTAACACCCACTGCCTATAACAAGATGAACTCTGGGTTATTCCCTCTTGCCATTCCCTGTGTTGCTGTGCACTGCTGCTTACCCTCAACCTCTTCACAAATGTTTATCCTCTCCACTAGGTGCAGCAATGGGAGATTCAGCCTTCCAATCTCGTGGCCAGCCCTAGGCAGGAAACATAAGCTCAGATGTGAGGAGAAAAAAAAAAGGAAAGCAAGTTTCTCCCCTGGGTTTTCAGTTTAGCACGGTTTCTGTGCGCCTTTTAGAAGAGTGAATAGAGTGAGAGATGGAGATCAGCCTCCAAGCTCCGGGATACAGTATCCTCATCTCCCCAGTGCCATTCAGTTGGGAAAGCAAGCTGAAACTGAGAGGTCTGTCTAGCAGAAGTAGTGAGGTTTGGGGTGGGAGTGGGGGGATGATGGTTCTTTGACTAGGACCAGATAGGTCTCTGTGTAGAGTAATATTACAGCTCTCTTTCTCATAAACAAGCTGCATGCCTGCTTCTAAAAAGCCCATCTGGCATAGCTTTGAGAATGGCAATAATTACAAGCTGATGATGGACATGGAAAAAAAGCCCCACTGAGCAAGCTCATAAGGAAGTACAGGCCAGGACTGTAGGGAAATTACAGGCTAAAACCCCTTTTAAGTTTAGGCCTTTTGGTGTTCTTAATCACAGACTTTAAATGTTGTAATAAACACTGTTGCATTTTATTGACCAACTCCCATGACAGGCAATTTTATTTTATTTTATTTTATTTTGACCATTTGTTAGTTTTCGAAAGCAGCTTGAGCGCGATTACGAGTCTGTAGATTTACTGCTATTGATGAAAGGGACGCAAACAGAGAGTCTCCTACATGACTTTGCAATTAAAAAAAGAAATCTTTAGAAGCTCCACTTACACCCATGTGTTGTAAGGTCACTGCTGGTGGCGGCCTTCTTTTGAGATAATCGTTCGGTTGTGCGCACAGTGAGGAGTGAAGGAAATAAAATGAGGCCTTCCTGGTTTTTAGGCAGAATTCCCATTGACTTCAGTGGGGCGGCCAGGATTTCACTCTTGGTATTATGCATGGAAAGGGACTGAAAAAATCCAGCATTTTCCTAGCTATGCTGTTAATAGGCGTAATCCTGTGCTCACTGGCGGCAATGACACAACTCCCATTGACTTCCGTAGAAGGACAGGCCATATAACAGCATGGATGGAAGCTTGTTAGCCTGATTTGCCAGTTCTGTCAAGTATATTATTTCCATTGTGGCTCAAAGAAGCATTTTTAAATCACTGGGAAGATTTTAGAGATTCACTGAGGTTCTGGAATCAATGGGGCTCTTGATCTAGAGACTTATCTGTATGTAAAACATATGCCCAAAAGCGACTAGTGATTTGGGGTCTGATTTTTGGAGGGTGGGTGCTCAGCATTTAAATGGAAGCATCCAAAATCCCTACTCACTTTTGAAAATGTTGTCTTTTTATATAATTATATATAAGCAGCTCCTCAGCTCTTGTAAATTGTCATAGGTCTGTCATGAGAACTGACAATTTACACCAGCTGAGGTTCTGTTCCATAGAGTCTGCATTTTCCCCCAGACTAATTCCACTCTCTTTTTTATTCCACAGGACCTAGAAGATCAAACGTTAAACTGTTCTGAGTTTTATTTGACTTGAATGCAATAAATCTCCTAGGGTGACTGATAGATTTTGAGAGTTATCAGTCTATTCCGTACTTTGAGTGTCAAATCAACAGTTAATGCGACACATTGCCAGTTGTTTTAAATAATGCTGTTTTGACAGTATGTTGTTTATTACAATTCAATGCTAGCCTTTTTTGGAGGAAACCTAAATTTATTTTATACTGTTTTTTTAGTTTAAGAATTTCAGTCACGAGTTAAAAATGCTGCATAATGCAGTGGATTGAATTTACTGATTCCGTTGAATCCTGGAAATGAGGCCGTGTTTTTACAAGACATGTTTTCTTAGAGTATCCCATAGAGAAGAACGTTCTCTTCCTTTAAATAAATGTTTGCCTGCAGGTATAGCTTTGCTTTGTAAGTTCCGCTCCCATCTCCACCTCAATTTCTCATTCAGAGTTAATTCAAAGGATTGTATTTGACTCATAGCTATTTGCATCCCAGCACTTAATACCCCCAAATACATTATTTAATTTTACCCATTAGCATTTGATTACTTGTTCAGGCATCTAAAATAGTTTGTTGTTTTGCAAAGTTAAAGGAATGAAATGGCTGGACAGTGAATATTTACCAATCCAAATGCAGTACTCTTTCCTTTCTTAAACCTCCTTTTGGCTTTCCAGTCTGAAGCTCCCTTGTCAATGTGAAATGATTTCTTTATATTTAACTGCCTCTTTCTGATACAGACTGGAATTGTTCCTAACAAAAGAAGCATGAATTGGTGGAAACTATATATTAAATGCAAGAACTATTTGTCTAGTTTTCATTAGGTTGCTGAGTGAAAAGCCTAAACTCCTTTCTTTTCCCAAGGTACTCGGATATCCGCGAAGTGCCTTCATCCTACAGCCTGGTTTCTTCTGCCAGCAAACCAGCTATCTAAAAGAATGCTACACTCTCTGCTCTTTATACTGTCAGCAGTGACAGCAACCAGCAACGCTGACATTTCTTATTGTTTACAAGGGATAAGCACCAGCAAGGCATCTCTGCTCATCTGATAAGCTCTTTTAACCCCCTCCCCACACAATCCTCTGCTTCGCTGACCAAACTAACCTTTTCACGGTACATTGCCTATAATTGCCAGTGAAAGATGCTAACCAGAAAGGATCAAAACTTTATCAAAACACAAACAAACCAGCTAAACATCTATGAAGATAAACTGCTTCCAGCTAACATTGCTCTGCAAGCAGTATACCCCCAGCAGAAACCAAGTACCTCGGGGGAAAAATATCTAACCCTAAATTCCTTATAGGCATATATTTTTCATCTGTATTTGAAAATTCCTTGAAAAAACATGCTAGAGTAGCATTAAATTAGCCTTATTGTTTATTATCATAATCCTGTGTATTTAATATCCTTTTTCGCTTTCAGATTCCCCCATCCCTGCAGAAACTCCAGCCAACACGGTGATCAGACAAAGTTCATAGTTTCCTCTAATGAGCGCAGGACTTGCAATCAGTTACTGTTAAGAAATCACACACGTTCATGCTGTTTATTAAAAAAAAAAATCGGTTCAGTGAGCAGAAGATGTGTATTTCTTACTATTTTGTCTTTTGTTAAATTGGAAGCACCAGACTTCAGACACCTCTTCCTCCTCCTTTTCGATGTTACGAAAAGTGAACTGGGGAAGAAGGCAGTATCAGTGGATTTTGTTTGCCAGGAATGGTGTTGTAGCTGACAATATTATACAAATGGCCTAAATTCTGCCCAAATGGGTTTACATTGAGTGTTCCAGTTTTTGTCCTGATTTAGCTTAATAACGATCTTGCCTTGGACGTAGGTCTGGATAGAATTAATTTCTTTAATGCTGAGGAGCTAAAAATACTTTGTCCAGGAGGGAGCGGTTTTATTCTCTATGTCATTCTGGGCTCTTTCACCTTCCCTTGTTCTGTCTATGTGGAATCCTCCTCCCAGTAGAAGCTCCTGTCCCACTTATGGTGGCCAAACTAGCTCAGGGAAAAACAATAAGAACCAGCCCACATCTCCAGCTGAGCCAGACCTGACCCTGTGTTGAATAGCGTTGGTTTGGGTCAAGTAAAGACACAGTACCAACAGGTGGTGCTCTGTCTCTGCACTGCACCTTCTCATTCTCTCCTGTAATGTGTTAGGAATACTACCCCCACAAAGTCCCTAGGTGTCCTGTCATCTCAGCAGAGCATCAGCCTTTTCAGCACTGAAAGGCCATTTGCCAACATGCTTCTCTTCTAGAGATGCCAGTGATGGAAGGAGTGTTACAAAAGAATAACTAATGTGGCATTGGAACTCACAAGTGTCATAAACAGATAGCTAAGGGTTAATGTCTCTTTCACCTGAAGCACCTGACCAGAGGACCAATCAGGAAACCGGATTTTTTCAACTTTGGGTGGAGGGAATTGTGTGTCTGAGTCTTTTGTCTGCCTGCCTGCTTTCTCTGAGCTTTGGAGAAGTAGTTCTACTTTCTAATCTTCTGTTTCTAAGTGTAAGGACAAAGAGATCAGATAGTAAGTTCTATGGTTTCTTTTCTTTGGTATTTGCATGAATATAAGTGCTGGAGTGCTTTGATTTGTATTCTTTTTGAATAAGGCTGTTTATTCAATATTCTTTTAAGCAATCGACCCTGTATTGTATCATCTTAATACAGAGAGCCCATTTGTATTTTTCTTTCTTTTTATATAAAGCTTTCTTTTAAGACCTGTTGGAGTTTTTCTTTACTTCAGGGAAATTGAGTCTGTACTCACCAGGGAATTGGTGGGAGGAAGAAATCAGGGGGGGAGATCTGTGTGTGTTGGATTTGCTAGCCTGATTTTGCATTCCCTCTGGGGGAATAGGAAAGTACTTTTTGTTTCCAGGATTGAGAACAGAGAGGGGAAGTCACTCTGTGTAGTTTCACAGAGCTTGTGTCTGTATATCTCTCCAGGAGCACCTGGAGGGGGGAAGGGAAAAAGGATTATTTCCCTTTGTTGTGAGACTCAAGGGATTTGGGTCTTGGGGTCCCCAGGGAAGGTTTTTCAGAGGGACCAGAGTGCCCCAAAACACTCTAATTTTTTGGGTGGTGGCAGCAGGTACCAGGTCCAGGCTGGTGGCTAAGCTTGGAGGTTTTCATGCTAACCCCCATATTTTGGACGCTAAGGTCCAAATCTGGGACTAAGGTTATGATAACAAGCAAGTAGTGTCTGTGCTGTCTGTGTCAGTACCTGGATGTTGGGAACATCTAAGACAGGGATAGGCAACCTATGGCATGCGTGTCAAAGGCGGCACACGAGCTGATTTCAGTGGCACTCACACTGCCCAGGTCCTGGCCACTGGTCCTGGGGGCTCTGCATTTTAATTTAATTTTAAATTAAGCTTCTTAAACATTTTAAAAACCTTATTTACTTTACATACAGCAATAGTTTAGTTATGTATTATAGACTTATCGAAAGAGATCTTCTAAAAACATTAAAATGTATTACTGGCACGTGAAACCTTAAATGAGAGTGAATAAATGAAGACTCGGCACACCACTTCTGAAAGGTTGCGGACCCCTGATCTAAGAGATCTCTCTTGATCTTTTCCTCTACTACCACTAGGTGACACCATCATTTGATGCATGAAACAACTTGTAGTTTAAGCACAGAACCCTGGAACCTTGGTCAGGGCTACTGCAATGCAAATAATTGGTTGCTAAATCTGAAAGCACCTCAATTCTGTCCTGTTCTGAGTTTGCAGCACTTCTGTGACTAGGGAATGTATCCTGCAATCTTTTTCACAGTTTTCCCCCCACATTTTTTTGGATATTGGTGTCAGCTTTCTTGAGTCCTGAGCTGGGCTGGGTGGGGTTCACAACAGGTCTAATGAACATGGTATTTTTAAAGGGCCGCTGAGTGGCTCAGCGGACCCAATGAATCATATAATCATAGAATATCAGGGTTGGAAGAGACCTCAGGAGGTCATCTAGTCCAACCCCCTTGCTCAAAGCAGGACCAATCCCCAACTAAATCATCCCAGCCAGGGCTTTGTCAAGCTGGGTCTTAATAACCTCTAAGGATGGAGATTCCACCCCCTCCCTAGGTAACCCATTCCAGTGCTTCACCACCCTCCTAGTGAAAGTTTTTCCTAATATCCTACCTAGACCCCCTCCACTGCTACTTGAGACCATTGCTTCTTCTTCTGTCATCTGCCACCACTGAGAACAGCCAAGCTCCATCCTCTTCAGAACTCCCCTTTAGGTAGTTGAAGGCTGCTATCAAATCCCCACTCCCTCTTCTCTTCTGCAGACTAAATAAGCCCAGTTCCCTCAGCCTCCCCTCGTATGTCATGTTGCCCACCCCCCAAATCATTTTTGTTGCCCTCTGCTGGATTCTCTCCAATTTGTCCACATCCTTTTTGTAGTGGGAGGCCCAAAACTGCATGCAGTACTCCAGATGTGGCCTCATCAGTGCCGAATAGAGGGGAATAATCACGTCCCTTGATCTGCTGGCAATGCTCCTACTAATGCAGCCCAATATGCCATTAGCCTTGTTGGCAACAAGGGCACAATGCTGACTCATATCCAGCTTCTTACCCACTGTAATCCCAGCTCCTTTTCTGCAGATCTGCCGCTTTGCCAGTCGGTCCCCAGCCTGTACCAGTGCATGGGATTCTTCCATCCTAAGTGCAGGACTCTGCACTTGTCCTTGTTGAACCTCATCAGATTTCTTTTGGCTCCATCTTCCAATTTGTCTAGGGTCTTGTGGTCCTAAGTCACTTCAGTACTTCTGAAAATCCCACTCAAGTTGTCTTTTCCACTTCTATGGCTTCCCCCCCCCCCAAAGGACAATGGCCAAGGTATCTGCTGTCCAACTTTCATGTCTGCATGAAATTTTGTAGCCATAAAGTTCTTCGAGTGCTTGCTCATGTTCATTCCATTTTAGGTGTGTGTGCTCGCCGCATGCACCGCTGCTGGAAGTTTTTCCCTCAGCAGTATCCATAGGGGACTGGCTCTGGTGTCCCCTGGAGTGGCTCCTGCATGGCGCGGTATAAGGGCCACCGCCGGCTCCCCTCACGCTCAGTTCCTTCTTGCCATTAGTGACAGAGCACAGAACGTTCGCTGCTCTTACTAGCATTGCTTAGGCTTTGTTCGTATGAACTAGAGTCCCTGTAAAGTTACTGGACATAGTTAGTAATTGAGTTAGTTAGCCCTTAGCAGTAGTTAGTTTTGTTAGTTAGTCCCGTCAGGGACTTAGCTGGGGGATGGGGCATGCCCCGCTGCCCAGGCTTTAAGACCTGTGATCGCTGCAAATGACCCATGCCCACGAGCGGTCTGCATAGTAGCTGTCTCAGGTGCCTCGGCAAAGGGCACATAGGTGATAAGTGTCGAATATGCAGGTCCTTTAAACCTAGGACTAAGAAAGAGCTTGAGATCAGACTCAAAGCACTCCTGATGGAGTCAGTGCTCACTCCGGCCGTGGAGCAAAGGTCCGACTTGACACCCAGCACTGCAGTATTGGTGCATGGTGCCCCACCAGCACAGTCAACGAGCCGGCACCGGTCCCCTCCACGGCCCTCTCCAAGAAGTCGAAGGAGGGTAGGGGATGGTCTCCTACTCCCCGCAAGGGGAAGGAGAGGGCGGGGGGTGAGCTAAGAAGTCAGGCATCAGCTCATGTTAAGCAATGCAGCCAACCCTGTTCTTTGCCTGGAAGCCCGGACACAGAGGCAAGCCTTCATCAGCTTCGGGTGCTGTTGATATCTGAAGTGCTCCAGGCTGTGCAGGAAATCCTGACGCTCCTAGTGTCGCCCACACCAGCCCTGGTGGTGCCCAGACCTCAGGGTAAGCCTGCCTTGGGACCTTTCCATCTACCCTCACCTGAATGGTACTGCTCCCCATCACGGGGGATGTCTTGCCACTGTTAACCCGCTTGAAGCCGCTATGCCTTGGAGTTAGGGAGGCAGACACATGGGAGCCCTCTACTGTCTCCAGACCTTGGGCACCAGCAGTGGGATTCGAGGTGGACCTCGCCGATTACCTGGCACAGACCCATGGAGGCACGTGCTCCCCGGAAGGAACATGTGGACTGTTTCTTCGCATCACTGGAACGCCGTTACAGATCCTGGGAATGATCGGAGGACTGGAGCCTCAGGCCCTGCCAATGATCCCCAAGATGAGTGTCACAGTATTCGGGCAGATCTGCCCGGCCCGCGATGCCTCCAGACCCTGCTCCTTGTCCCAATACTCGTCTTGAAGCACGAGGCATGGATCACTGGTCTCCCATCACAGATCCGCTAAGCACCGCCTGTCACCGAGATCCCCACGGAGGCGCATGTCCCACTCGGACCAGTCCTTCTCCAGACACGACCCTGATTATTGCCAGTGGATCTGGGTCAGTGGATAGTAATCACTCCGGATATGGCTCTGGTACGGAGCAAGGCTCCACATTGGCCAGGCAGCCTCCCAGACCCTTATTGCCACCTGCATCATCGGTACTGAAACCTGCCCCATGATCCCAGGCCCAGTGGCCACGCCCATGGATCCTGGGAGGTATTCTCCCAGCCTGCTCGCTTGGTGTCAGGAGGGAGCCTGTGGCCTCGATGACCCAGCTCCCTACGATGCTTGAGGCCCCAGGGGATAAGACCCTGCAAGTCCATGTGGACCAAGGGGAATAGCCTGCTGGACCACCAATGGGTGTCTTGGAACCCACGATACTGGGCTCCTCCTTGTTGTCACCGGAGGAGGCCATCACGGAGCCCTCTCACTCGGTTCCTCAGGATGATGCTAAGGCGCACCAGGAGCTGTTGAAGAAGGTCGCATCCAACCTTGGTCTGCCGGTGGAGGAGTTGGAGGAGCAAGCGGACTTCCTGTTCAATGTCCTCCCCTCCACAGCCCCTGCTAGGGTGGCCCTTCCCCTTCATGAAGGGGTATTGAAGATATCCAGTGCCTTATGGCAAACCCCCTCCTCTCTGCCCCCCATTTCCAAATGGGCAGAGTGTATGTACTTTGTCCCAACTAAGGGGCACAAATACCTTTACTCCCATCCTGCCCCAAATTCCCTGGTGGTCGAGGCAGTTAACCACAGAGAACGCCAGGGCAACCTGGAGCTACCCGCAAAAATAAAGAGTCCAGGAGACTGGACTGTTTGAATAGAAAATTTATTCCTCCTCTAGCTTACAGTGGAGGGTGGCCAACTGCCAGGCCCTCCTGGGCTGCTACCACTTTAATATGTGGCAGACCATGGCCAAGTTCAAGAATGCCCTCCCGGAAGGTTCCCGTAAAGAGTTCCAGGCGATCCTCGACGAGGACATGGCCGCTGGCAGGGCGGCCCTTCCAGCGGCATCTGATGCAGCAGACTCCTCCGCCCGCACCATCTCCATGCAGCGACAGTCCTGGCTGCTCCTCTCCGGGTTATCCTTCATGGCGCAGCAGTAGATTCAGGACTTCCCCTTCAATGACCAGGCCCTATTTGTGGAGCAGACGGACAACAAATTATATGGGCTGAAGGAGTCCTGAACCACCCTAAAAACACTAGGGTTCTACGTTCCAGGCCTGGCACATAAGTGGTTCAAATGGCAATTTCCCCAGGGGCAAGGAAGCCGCCCTGGCAGGACCCACTGCACAAAAAGCCCAAGGGCTTCAGACGGTGCATGAGCAACCCGCCCCCAGCCTCTGCCCGGTCAGGTTCAACCTGCTCCAAGCAAGGAGCTAAAAAGTCGTTTTGAGGGTATGTCCAAGTGCGTCCTACCAGTCTATTTCCTGGATCTGATTTTCCCAATTTTTTGCAATCGCCTTTCCTTTTCCTCCTGGTGTGGTCAGCAATAATTTTGGACCACTGGGTCCTCAGTATGGTGGCACACAGCTACACCCTCCAATTTATTTGGACTACTTACTGCAGATCAGGACCCAGGATCAGGTGCATTCTTCCATCAGAGTGCACCTTGCGGCCATCTCCGCATTCCACCAGCCGATTCAAGGTCAGTCAGTCTTTTCTCATGACATGACTGTCAGGTTCTGAGGGGCCTCAAGAGGCTTTACCAGCAGGTACAGGCCCCTGTCCTGCAGTGGGACCTTAACCTGGTCCTTTCCAGACTCACCGGCCCTCCTGTCCAGCTGCTGGACTCCTGCTCCCTTTCCTACTTGTCCTGGAAGTTCGCTTTCCTGGTGGCGATGACGTTGGTGTGATGAGTCTCAGAGATTAAGGCCTTGATCTTGGAACTGCCTTACAAAGTGTTTATAAGGACAAGATCCAGCTGTGGCCCTAGCCAGCCTTCCTCCTGAAGGTGGTATCTTCCTTCCACATGAGCCCGGACGTATTCCTGCCACTGTTCTGTTCCAAGCAGCACAAGACTGCTGAGGAGAGGCGTCTGCACACGCTGAATGTTTTTACCTGGAGCGTAGCAGGCCTTTCTGTAAATTGACCCAGCCCTGCATCGCTACGACAAATAGGATGAAGTGCCTTCCGGTTTCTTCGCAGAGGATTTCCAGCTGGATCATCTCTTGCATAAAGATCTGTTATGAGCTAGCAAAGGTCCTGCTGCTGCTGATCATCAGGGCCCATTCGACTAGCATGCAGGTGTCTTCAGCAGCCTTCCTGGCGCACATCCCGATCCAGGACATCTGTAGAGCTGTGATGTGGTCCTCGGTCCACATGTTCAGGTCTCATTATGCCATCACTCAGCAGGCCAGAGATGATGTTGGGTTCGGCAGAGCTGTATTACAACCTGCACAGCTGTGAACTCCTGCCCACCTCCACAGGAACGTCTGGGAGTCACCTAATGTGAAATGGACATGAGCAAGTACTCGAAGAAGACAAGACAGTTATCTGGTGCTTCTTTGAGATGTGTTGCTCATATTCATTCTACGCGACCCACCCTCCTTCCTCACTATTGGAGTTTCTGGCAAGAAGGAACTGACGGTGAGGGAAGCCGGTGGCACCCCTTATACCATGGCATATGGGCACTACTCCAGGGGCACCAGAGCTGCTTTCCTACGGATACTGCTGTGGGAAAAACTTCTGTCACTGGTGCACATGGCGAGCACACACACCTACTGTGGAATGGACATGAGCAACACATCTTGAAGAACACCAGTTACGGAAAAGGTAACTGTCTTTTCTGGGCAGAAGTGGCTCTTCATCTATCTCCCTCCCTCCCCCCTTCAAAATGAAAAGTATCCATTGCCCTGAAATGTCACAAAAAGCAAAATTGTCACAAAAAAGCAAAAATGTCACAAAAAAGCCAAACAGAACCAAGAACTGGTGTGTGCCCTTATTTCCTCTCAGCAATTCTTGTCACAGTAGGTTTGCCCAAGTAAATCTATTTCCTATTCAATACTTGCAATAACATACATACTCATCACTACATGGCTGAAAACAGCATAGATGTGCATAGTGCAAGGGCATTGACTTCAGTGAAGCTCAACTGATGTGCACTAGCTGAAGATTTGGTCTTTAGATCACTGTAAAAACTTGAGGATAAACTCAATTTCTATGCCAAACTATTTTTGAGATAGGACAGGACTAAAAGAAAAGCATTATAAGAATTTGCAAAATGCCTCTGACACCTAATTTTTTAAAAACTCCCCCAGCTAAGAAATGGCTTGTCTGATGTACCTCACATTTGGCTGAAAATAGCCCCACTGGCTCCAGAACACATGCAAAATGTGAAAGAATTTGGGGTGGGGGGCTGTGAGAGGGAAAAGGGTGAGTGCAAATCTGCCTTACAATATGAAGAGAAGCTGCTTCCTCTCCATAAACACTGGAAGGATTTTAAGGCCGGAAGGGACCCTCACGAAGGCTGCATTTGTAATAACTGCCATCTTGGCCAACACTGGGGACCTCCTGAGGTAGAAGTGGAGTCTCTATGGCATGAGCTAAAGAGCCAGGTTCTGTTACTGGGGGTAATAACAGACTCTCATCCTCTGTGGATTGGGTGTAATGGGAGACATGTAACATACACTGACCAGTGGGTTACACTGTCACTGCAAGTTACACTATCAATGTCCTTCTTCCTGCTAGAACCGTAATTAGGGAACAAGTGGAGTCTTTGTCTCTGCTCTCCTTTTATCTTCTTTCTCTTCTATGTTTCTGTACTTTCTTATCACTTGCATGCTAATCTAGCAATACTTGGTTAAGTAATCACATGTTGTTACGTTGGTACAAGTAAATGGGCAGGCTGGGTATTTGAACTTGGCCCATCTTGAATCATTTTCTCACTGTTTTCCACTAGAAACTCAGGCTGGAGTAGCACATGATTTGCAAAGCTGAAGAGTCCATCTGAGGTGAAACTAGACAAGGAGAGATACTAAGAACACACAAGTCAGATAAAAGCATTTTTTAATTCCTCCAGGCTCGCACATATGCTAGTATTGTAATAAATCAGAGCAGTCCATAAATTAAGATGATGTGGAGATGCCACTGATCCTTTGCCCTCGTATTATCTCTACCATAATGAAGTCATGTCTTAGTGTTTCACTTCCATGGTCCAATTAAGAGTTTCATTTCTGAGTGTGATTCATTGCAGGGAGAATTGCCTTAGAAAATGCTGGGAAGGAAAGGGAAAGCGATGTGGAAATGGATGTTTTCTTCTACACTGATTTGTTCATTCCATCTCATGTTGAAAAGACTTACAAAAGCAAGTCTCATAATTCTGAGTAACAAAGCATTTGCTTTCTTCGGGTCTTATCCAAACCCCACAGAACTCAGTGGAAAGACTTCTATTGACTTCAATGGCCTTGGGATCAAGTGCTTAATACTGATATGCTAATGGTTGTTCTTGGTTCATGGCCTTCACTCCCTCTGTTTGCAACTGCTGGTAAAAACGTGAGTTCAGTGTTTCTGTTATTAGTGCATCAAAAGAGCTCCACTTAGGCCTTGGCTACACTGTGCTTTACAGCGCTGCAACTTTCTCGCTCAGGGGTGTGAAAAAAACACCCCCCTGAGCGCTGCAAGATACAGCGCTGTAAAGCACCAGTGTAAACAGTGCCGCAGTGCTGAGAGCGCAGCTCCCAGCGCTGGCTAATCCCCACGAGGAGCTGGAGTACGTGCAGTGCTGGGAGAGCTCTCTCCCAGAACTGGTGCCGCGACCACACTCACACTTCAAAGCGCTGCTGCGGCAGCGCTCCTGCAGCAGCGCTTTGAAGTTTCGAGTGTAGCCAAGCCCTTAGAGAGATGGTTAGGTAGAGTGATAGCCCTGTGTCACATGACTGATTTTGGTTTCTCTGCTTCATGTACCTAAGATGAACTGTTGATTGTTAAACAAGCTCAGTGCTTCATTAGGTATTAGGTGAAGCTGACTTCTATGCTTTTCTCTCTGGCAAATTTGTGTTTTGTGATGTTTGCACATGGCTCAGAGGTTTGAGCATTGGCCTGCTAAACCCAGGGTTCTGAGTTTAATCCTTGAGGGGGCCACTGAGGGATCTGGGGCAAAATCAGTCCTTCGTCCTGCTAGTGAAGGCAGGGGGCTGGACTCGATGACCTGATGCCCAGGGATTTTGTGCTGTGATTTCCTTGCTCAGCAACTCTACCCATCTGTCCAGGGTATTTGGTCAAGATGCAGAAACACACCTCTTTACTGTATTGATTCTGCCCAGTTCTTTCCCAGAAGAGCTCTTCAGTGTGGAGCCTTTCATGTACATCGTTAGATTTATTGAATAAGACGTTTCCCCTTCCCGATGGCTTGGTCAAAATCTCTTCTGCAATGATTAATTTTTTTTAAAGGTTCACTTTTTTTATTCTTTGTCTAGAAGCTCCCAAAATGGCAGGTTTGCTAATATAATGACTGTCCTCTTGGTCGTCATTGGGGATTGAACTCGTAACCTACACAGCTAAGAACATTTGTCACTAGAGCTAAAGAACTAAATCCCATCTGTGGTATCTGTGGCAGAGTCACATCCTTTGTGGGTGAGGTGCAGAGGGAGTGACACACTGAATAAGGGTTTACACCAACTCTTCTGAAGATGAACTGTTTAAGATCAGTATTGAAAGTAAAATTCATAAATAACAAGCCTTTCTGTGTGAGGAAACACACTCCGAAGGCATAAAAAGTGATAGAAAAGCACGTGACTTTGAGCACATCTGCTGCTGGAATTGCAGGCTCTTATTGGTGCAGAAGATGAAAAAAATTCTGCTTCTTTCCAAGTGCACAGGTTTTGGCGAGGTAGCTTTGCCAGTAGGTCTCGGCCAACTGGGGGAGGGGAGACAGTATGGGGGGCTTGGCTGGGCCCCTCCAGGCAAGTGGGGGTGTTGTGTGGAATGGCACGGGCCCACCCCCAAGGGAAAGGGGCATGCTGGCAGCACAGGCCCAGGCGGGCCGTTGTGTGTCTGGCAACTGCCGGTTTGTAAATTGTGCCCTCGCACTGGGCTGGGTGGAGCGGGGCTGCCCCTGCCATGCCAGACTCCTGGTTGACCACTGGCTCCAGGGACTGACCCCCCCCCCCCTTACCATGCTCCATTGCCCCCACGGGGGCCCACAAATATGTTTGGCGCCGGGCCCACAGAAGGTTAATCCAGCCCTGGGATATAGGGCTGTTAGAGCCTTCCTCCGGAGCAAGGGGGAAGCAGAGGGCACACTGTAGTTCTCTCAGTCACCATTTGGTCCCTCAGCTTTGTACTGCCCCATACATAGGGCTCACTGGAACTCAGCAACCTAGCTCTGTGGGAATAACCCCATGGAAACCAGTTGGCCTGTACTAGCTGGGCTTTATATAAACGCCATTCATCCAGCTGGGCACAGCTTCCTACACTAATGTGCTGTGGCCTGAGAATGTTTGATCTTTCAGAACTCCACCATCTATTTCCTCCCCACTCCTCTCCTTCAGTACAGCAGGGTGAGCCTAGCAGCGTGGAGAGAGCTCCTTGCTCACAGCGTCAATGCAAAGAACCAGTTCCTTGCAATATTTGGAACGGCAGTGATTTTTAAAGGCTGTTTGAAGCAGTTTACTGGTGTTGGATAAACCTTTGTTTTAAATCCACTGTAAAAATGTTTCGGAATCTGCCAAACATGGATTAAAATATTTGTCTCCAGTTATGCCTATGTCTAACCTTTTGGTTTCTGAAGAGCTTTAAGCAGTAATCTTCAAGTAGGAAGTTATTCATCTTTATTGCCAGTCAGTTCTCAGTGGTGGTCGCGGCAACAATCTTTTCATTGCTTCTGTGTTTAGTTGTTCTTTGACATGATAGAAGTCAGCTGCAGTTCAATGAGCTCACTATTTGTGCAACTTAATTGCTTGCTTCCTTTAATATGTACTCAATTTTTCCTTTTATGAGTAGGATTGTTGGAAAAATTAAGCTTAAGGATATAGCTATCCACTGTTGTTAACCTCCTTCCCAAACACATTAGTAAAATAGGTCAAATAACTGTTGAGTGTTAAGTGTACCATTACTAAGGTATTTCTCAGCTAGAAAATGAACCTTGTATTGCTTAAGGCTGGGATGTTTCAGAGAAGACTAAGGGAGGTCGGTGTCCAAATCCCATTGAAATTCATTTGGAAATGAGCGCCTATTTCTCTTGTGCTGGGATTTTCAAAGGCGTCTACTAAAGAGTTTTGATCTGTGTGTGAAAAAAGAATATTGCTTTAAAAATTGACTCAAAAATGCTTCTTTCACTAATTTCTCTTTTAAACTAAATAGATTGTCTTCCTTTATATTAAGATGTGATTCCCCCCTCCCCCCAAGAACAAGGAAAAAGAGAGACTTGGTTTCTTCTAAGGTATTTGTAATTAACGTTAGTAAAGATGCCAAATCTATTTGCTCTTTCGAGAGTGACTAATATTATTATTTCAGATTTGAAATTCTTCGAATAGCTCTGATATGTGAGGATGTATAAATGTGTTTGATGAGTATAAAATATGCTCAGTGAAGGAACTGATCTCTCAAAACAGCTTTATACAGTGATAGTGTAATTTCTTTCCATGTCAGGGTTATATCCAGATGTAAAAATCACTTTAATTGCCATGGTGATAGATTCATTGGAACTTTGCCAATTTAAAACAAAAATTGTGTGTCTAAATGTTTTTTTTTTAATACCTTGAATTTGGTTGAAATGTACAGGTTGCTAGTTTTGGTTCCAATATATTTTTATTTGCATGGGGGAATAAAAAATGGAAGTTGGAGAAATTCTTATTGGGATAAAGGCCTAGGTTTTGCTATGAATACATCTCCCAGTTGTATTTCCCAAGCCAAGCCTTGAGGTTTATCCAGCCAGCCAATGAGACTTTTCACATGAGTAAACACCACTCATCTAAGCATTGTTATCATTATGTATTATTAATTTTATAGTAATGTTTAAATGCCTGACCAAGATCAGGGCTCATTGTGCTTAGGCCTGGGCATACCCGTAGTAAGAGCCTGTCCCTGCCCCAAAGAACTTACAATCTAAACAGGCAAAAGGTGAGAGAAAGAAAGTATTATTGTTCCACCTTTATATATGGGGAACGGAGGCCAGAGAGATAAGTAACTTGCCCAAAGTCACGCTGTGAGAACATGGTAGAGCAGGGTGCTAGAATAGGATCTCCAGGGTCCCACTTCAGTGCCTGAATTACAAAGTCGCTAATTGCTTTGTACAGCATCACCAGCAAGAAGATTGTAGTGTCAGAATTTAATTATAAATGGAAGGATTTATGTGATCAGACCCTATCTGGTAAATACCAAAACATCAACCAACAAGTACCAACGTTAATTACACTTCCAACTTTAAGGCCCCTTCTGACTCCTGGAGTGATGTAAAGGGGCCTTATTGTAAATGAGAGGCAGGCCCTGATTCTTAGTTTGAAGAGATGCATTGAAATTGCTGGAATGCTGCCTCTGTGATACAACAATCAGGAAACTGTATTTTTGCCATGTGGCTGAAACCAACTGAGAACCTCCATGGAGCACTTTCTTTGCTAGTATCTCTGTAAAATAGTGGTGGAGAGAATTAATGCTGAATTACAGTGGCCATCATAGAGACACACTCACATTGATGTATTCTCAGTACTAATATCCAATGGGTTACTACTCCACAGAATTGAGGTGCTATTCATTGGCTTTCATAGGCTACCGTCTCATCTACATGTTCTTGTTTCTTGTGGCATTTTATGATTCAAATCTGAGACTCTTCTCAGTGGAAATACCTGATGCACAAAGGATGTGAAATATTTGAAAAGTTCTTGCAGTTACGGAAAAAGCTAGGTGTTTCTACTACTGTACTGTAGTCTGCAGTTACACCCAGAATACTCTGGATTGACACTACAGTATGTTTCATGCACAACTACTTGTGGCAAAAGAAGTGCTCTATGTCCAGGTCCTGATACACTAGGCCAACAGAGGAGAGGGGGGAATTGGCAATTACTCCTTACTTATTTATCTTCCTCTGAGGAGGAAAACAGTCTGTGGATAGCCAAGCTGTAGAATTGGTATACAGAATGTATGGTGCTTGACAAATGGCTAGAACTTTTCAGGGCTATGCTGCAGGGCAGATTAGGGTCTACTATTCTATATGGAGCGTCCTCTGTTGTGTTGCTTATGTTGAGCATAACAGAAGAATCTGAATAGAGCAGAATATGAAAGTATGCTGGACTAAAGTTGCACAGTTGCTGTTCCCTTAGGACTATTGCAAAAGTGAGATATTGTATGGGTTTTATGAGGCTATCCCAGTCAGCCACATTCAAAATGAATAAACAAATTACCAAACTTTTGTATTACGGTTACTCAGCAGGGCGCTGACATTCATTCATGTAGTAGTGTATTGGAGCCAGCAGGTGGCACTGTGGATACTGCATTTGAGCAGTCCCTGTAGGAAGCAAAAGATGAAAGTGGGGGAAATATTAGGATACTGAGTTAATGCAAATTAGCCTACTGCTACCATGGAATGTTAACCAGGGATCTGAGAGTGCTATTAAGCAAGAGCATGAATATAGAAGGCAGCAGCTGAAATGTGCATTTTTCTGGATACTGGTAGTTTCCTCAATATTTAGTCTTCAACTTGCAAGAGTTTTAGTCTGTTGTTTCCAAAATAAACAGTGCAAAACTTTGAAAGTTTTAGGTTTCATTACTAGCCCCAAGTATGAATGAAGTTCACCCGGAAGTTTGACCTATGCTAAATTGACCCTAGGCTGGTTTATGGCTTTGGGTGGGGAAATGTGGAACACTCACTGGTTTTGACCTGAAACCAGGCACAAGTTTTGACACTTCTTCTGAGTTGTGCATTTCAAGCCCCTCCCCAGCTCCGCTGACAGCCCATCTTATCCTTGGAAAAAAACCTTTATTTGTTTTACCTCCTTATATCAGTAAATAAGCGTCACTGTTGTGAAGGTTAATTCAATAGAGAGAGAGATGAGCAGGTTGATGAGCCATGGTTACCAAAGTAGGAGAGAAGACAGACATTGGAAAAAACCCTATATCAACTCCCAAAGAAGTTTGCTGTGACACAGCACATACCTCTGGGGTGGCACTAGAATGAGAAAAACTCCTACCTATCCATCCCCTTACTCTAGAGCCTATGTATATTTTGAGGAGGATTCTGTCTGATATTCAGGGGGAATTCTTATTAGGTTCTGAAAGACAGTTTGGATGGAGAGGCCTCTGGAACTCCAGGGGTTATTCAGAGGGACAGTCCAACTGAAATTCCTCCCTAGAGTTTTTTGGCAACATTGGTCTCACCAGGTGAATTATTCACTCTCTTCGTTAGCTACCTTGCTCAGGTGTTCTGAGGTACTATAGAAAAGGGTATTGTAAGCTTCTTGATGCCACTTAGCCTGCTTCTACTCCTGTTTGCACTACGGTGAATCTGGAATAACTGTATTAAAGTAAATGGGGGTGCACTGGCGCCAGTAAAAGGAAAATCAGGTCCTCTGGCTTCCTAAATGTGCCACCCAGTATGAATTGTCTCTCTAGGTTGGGGCTCAGTACTGGGCTGGCTTGGCACCTTATAGCTCATGCTGAGAAAAGGGCAGTGAAGTAGCTATGTTGCACCAGGAGCAGAACAGAGACTGAATTGTGACTCTTGGAGTAATGTGTCTGAGAGCCACAGTTTGGTTCCTGCTGCCCATTTACTCCACGGGGCAAGTAGCTGTGCCAGCCCTTTTCCAGGCAGAGTTTACCTCTCTCTCTCCCCCCCCCCCCCCCGTCTGAGCCAATAGGGAGGGGAAAGGGAAGTAAACCAAGACTCTACCCACTCCAACCTTTTCCCTCCCACTCCCCATCCACCCGTGTGGGAGGAGAAGAAATGGCCCTGCACTAGTAGCTCTTTTCGCGCGCACAGACCAGCAGCGTGGGTAACCTGCACTTCACTCCACCTTATGCTCCCTTATTTCCTTGTGTGGGCACTTTAGGGGGCTCCCAACTGAGTCAACTGTAAGGACTGTGTGTGTGGGCTACGGGGTTGCAGGATTGCTCCCACTCTTGGCAGCAAACAACTTGGCTCTGAAATACTATACGTGACTTACTGCGTGCAGAAGCTAACCCCTCTTTCTGCTTTTTCTGTTCTTGCGGAATATTGAACCTGGCCAATGGTCGTGCAGCCTCGACGTGCACACATTTCCTGTCGCTTCCCTCTTGGCAGGTTTTGTCTGCAGACACTGGCTTCAGTACCCCATAATTACTTTTTCACATTTTTTAATATAGTAACACATGGCTGGGCTTGTGGTAGAGAGCCAAGTGATGTCTTTGGGCCATGACAACTATAAATAACCAAAGGGATCATTTTATTTGGTTAGGAAAGGAGGAGTCTGTTTCTTAAGTAACAGCACCTACCGTACATACAAAATTCGGGAGCAAATAAAGATTCTTGTTTCTTTATAGAGGGGGAGATACCGATGAATTCAGAAAACCAAAAACATGCCTGCAATTTATATCTATCTGCAAAGTGCCTAATGCACTCTGAGTACAATACAGATGCTTTACAGTAACTTTGTTTGCATTTTAATTAGGGCCATTCTGCCGTTGTTACAATTTTTAAATAGTATATATATAAAATATGTACAGTGCCAAGCACAGTAGATGCAATCCATGATTGGGTTTTCTAGGCTCTGCCACAATTCAAATAATAAATAGCTCCTAGTGGAATGCCTCTATGTAGCAAGATAGGACTTCCCAGAACTGTTTCCTGACACCATACACATATGCACACACTTGATCCAGTTCCCGATTGCCCTGCATCGTGTGCAGTCATTTACACCAGTGAAAAGTGGGTGTGAAACACTACCTAATCAGAATGGGAACAGTTTGCACTGTGGGATAAGTGGCTGCACAAATTGCAGGGTAAAGGAGAATTGAGCCTCCTGTGTATTTAATTACATCCTGCTTTGAAGTGACATACCCATGGCCTATTAACTGGATCTTCCATAGACAGCATGTAAACTTGAACATAAACTCCTCCTGAATGAGAAGGAACGAGCATGTGATGATAGCAATATATTTTCAGTGAGATGTTTGTGCACTGATAGCAGCTGGTATCATAAATGAAAGATTATGGAATATCTTTCTGTGCCACAGGGGCCAATATGCAAAACTGCTGTACCAAGTTGTTTCAAAAAGGCATTAACTATATAGAAAAAATAGCTGATTAGCCATAAAGCAAAAGCATTTACCATGTAGAAAAAATAGCCAATTCTGAGTTAAATTTGCCATCTTTGGGTTACAAAGTGCGGTCAAACTCCACTATGCCAGTGACCAAACAGGTCAAGAGTATTTATTCCTTATGAAAATTGAAACCCTGCCTGATTCTCTTTGGAGAATGTGCTCTTCTGGACATCAAACTGTTTATTTAGACAAGCACCTAACCTGAAGCACACCTATTGCAGAGGTAAAGTGCTATTTATTCAATTGCATTGTTACACAGAAGCTATAGCTGCATTATTGTCCTCAATAAATGGTGCTATCAGATAATTTCTTTTTTAAAAAAATCCTACAGTGCAGTGAATCTGATTGCGTGTATGTTTTGATATGGTGCAGTGACAGCAACAATGTCTGTCAAGAAGAACAATGACAGATTAAATAACAGGGTGCTCTTCTGTCATGATGGGGCAGTTTCTGGGAAAAAGCTTGCATTGTTTTCTAGGCCAACACAAGGCTTTCTTGATTAAATGAACTGGCAGTAGAACAGCAAGTTCTTGTTAACCATCTGTGCCAAAAAGCCCCTAACACAAACAATCCCTATTATAAATTAAGCCTTTTACAAACAATATTTCAAAAAGAAAAAAAACTTGTCCGTTTTCCCTGCCATTATCCATTTTGGGGATGATCGCATGCTTCTGCTGGATAATGGCGCTTAGCCAAAGGCAAAAATGGAGTTTCAATAAGGCTCATTATGAAGTGAAAAGTTTTTCTATTCCTACCCCCTGAAAGGAAAAAGCTACTCACAGAGAAATGTCTGATATAATTACATTGCTTTAGATAATCAGAAGCATTACTTCCGAAACGATAAGGACGTGTTCTGCCCTTCCTTAATCCCATAGGCTGCTCTTAGTCTTTTAATAGGAAATGGTGGCAGCTGTGAAGGCCACTTGATTGTTTGGAAGCTGCTGGAGTACATGGCCGCCATGCTGATAAAAGTCAGAACATCAGTTTTCATGATCCCTGTTAGAGGAGGAAGTTTTCTCTGAAGGTGCTGGCCAGACCAGTCAACTTTTCAAAGTACCGCTAGGCTGTTATGTTCCATTATAAAGCTTCCCCTCTTCCTATCCAACTCTACAAATGACCTGTCCCTCCCTTGCATTAAAACTCATTACAGTTAATCTCTATGAGATAACACATGAGATGGTGTGCTTTCAGTATTAGGGCTTGATCCTGCAAGGTGCTGAACAACCGCTGGGGTTTCAAGCACTGTTGATGCCCATTGAATTCAACAGGAGATGAGTGACTCCCTGGGAAGCTGGATGTCATTTGATACCTAGATCAGTGCTTCTCAAAGCTGGGCTGCCGCTTGTTCAGGGAAAGCCCCTGGTGGTCCGGGCTGGTTTGTTTAGCTGCCGCGTCCGCAGGTTCGGCTGATCGTGGTTCCCACTGGCTGCAGTTTGCTGCTCCAAGCCAATGGGGGCTACAGGAAGCAGTGAGGGGGAGGGATAGCTTGGTGGTTTGACCATTGGCCTGCTAAACACAGGATTGTAGTTCAGTCCTTGAGGGGGCCATTTAGGGATCTGGGGCAAAAATCTGGGGATTGGTCCTGCTTTGAGCAGGGGGTTGAACTAGATGACCTCCTGAGGTCCCTTCTCACCCTGATATTCTGTGATTCTAAGAGAAAGGATGATCTCGAGGTCCAGGAACAGGACAGGGACTCAAGAAACATGGTTAAATTCTTGGCTGTGCCGCAGACTTCCTGTATGATCTTGGGCCAGTCACTTGGTCCCTGTGTATCTCAGTTCCCCATCTGTAAAATGGGTATGAAAACACTTCCTTTTTTTCCTATCTTTATCTATATGGTCCATTTAAATGGTAAGTGCTGAAAGGCAGGGACTGTCTTTTGCAACATGTCTATATGGTACTTTGCACAATGGGGCCCTGATCTCAACTGGGGCCCCTAGGTACTACCATAATTTAATAACAACTTTCCATGATGTGTGGCTCACGTCATCCATTTCATCTCTAGATATGTGCACCATTTTCCTTTACATTTTTTTCCCCATCAGTACAGCATGAGTGTCACCAGATGGGAGGAGGGGCAAATATTACTAGCTGGCTTGAGAACAAAGGTTCTGATTCATGAAAATACATGATGAGGCAGCAAAAGCAATTTGTTAGATCCATGGAGCATTAAATCACTGATTCTGGGATTTCATTACTACTATTATTAATAATAATTATTAATAAACCTTTTGCACATTTAATAATTTCTTTCATCTGAGCTCTCAAGCTACTTTATGAACATTAATTAAAGCTTTTCAGCATCATTGTGGGGCAGGTAAATATTATTGTGCTGGGCCAGCTAACACGTGGTGGGGATGGGCAGGCTAAATGACTTGCCCGGATCACACAGCAAGTCAGTGGAACAGGTTGGGATGGGCCTACTGGGCCAGATCCCGAAGTGCTGCACAGGGCACAGAAAGCTGCCATGGCAGCTAGGGGTTATCTTTGCACAGGGGAATCCCCAAGTGTCATAGAGCTGGTGTAATCAGATCTATGCTGCCCATTTCCAACTCTCTCATTCAGTTTAAGTAGCACATAATAGCTGAGAGGGGGCATGGTCCTGGGCTAGAGGAACAGGCTTTAGGGGCTATTACTGCTAATGTAAGAAGTGCTCGGGGATGACTCAGGTCTGTGGAGTGAAGGAGACTGTTGTCTGTAGGACCCCTGCCTCAATTGTTGGAGAAGTAGGAAGGAGTGTGGTGAGGTGATGCTTTTATGTCTTAGGTAGTTAGATGTCTCCCTGGAAAATTGGATTTGATGCCTGCCACTGCCATAGAGTTCCTAGGTAATGGTGAGCAAGTAACTTAAACCACAGTCTTGAGAGGTTTCAGAGCAGTAGCTGTGTTAGTCTGTATCCGCCCAAAGAACAGAAGCACTTGTGGCGCCTTAGAGACTAACACATTTATTTGAGCATAAGCTTTCGTGGGCACTAATTGTGTGTTCCTCATTTTCTGGTGACGAACTTGAGGCACTTGGGGTCTGATTTGCAGACTGCAACTAAGGTCAGTAGGAGCTGTGATTTGGACATATCATGTGCTATAAAATATTGAGTGATCTGAAAAATCTGGCCCTAGGTACCTCCCCTTGGACACCCAAAATTAGTGGACACTTGACAGTATTGGCATCCATTCCCCATGTGTCAAACAGGGATAACAGTCCCAGCTTGCCTCGCAGAGCTGTTATGAAGATAAATTTCACTTATGTTAGTAAAACACTAACATACTATGGTGATGGGGACTTTTTTATGGTGCTTGAGGAAATTCATAATTCTGTGTTCAGAGCAGGGTTTGGATGGTGTGCAACAAATAAGGCTTGGGGCCACACGTTGAACAAGGAGGATAATAAAAAATGTCTAAGTTCTTCCCATTCATTGAGCACTGTCCATTCTGTGCACTGAATGAAGCAAGGATCCAGTGGAAAAAATAGTAGGTGATCATGTGATTAGAGATTGTCTCAAAATGCATATGCACAAGGGAGCTGGGTAACTTTAATTCTGGCTCCTGCTAACTTTTGAGTCCTTGACTTTGTAACTTTTATGCTCTTTTACATTAATTTATTTGTGTGTAATATATATAGAAGAGTTGAATACATGTATGTACGCATGGATAATAGTTACTACAGAATGCTGTCTGCTGGCACATAATATGTAACATTGTTCATGAATTTGTAGTGCTATTAAAGTTGGGTGCACTGCAAATGGCTTATGGATTACACAGCTTTTAAGAGTGAGAATTATTGCAGGCACAGTTTTGTACCTGCTAGTAATTGTACCTACATTTTTGCAGCCACAGTGAATTATAGGCATAAAAATTAGGCGTTGGACATTTAACTACCTATTTGTACCTAAAAATGAGTAAAATTTTTAGTGACTAATGTTTGTGCCCATTAAAACAGAGACTGGGTTGTGTCTTGGTTGCACAATCTGACTACAGTGGCTTGTTACCTAATGTCACGCAGGATGTCTGTGGCAGAGCCAGGAATATACCCTGTTCCTCCTTTGCCATAAACACAAAGCTATCCATTCTCCCTTTACTCATTAGGTTGTCCCGTCATCCCAAGCCTATTACCTTTACTAATGAAGAGAGAGTAGAAGAAATTATTTCAAATTTCTGATAACAACCTGGCAAGAAATGTCTGTGTTCCCAGGGCTGGGAACTGAGGGTTCTGCCCTAAGCCCACTGAAGTGAGTGGAAAGGCTCTTGACTTCAGTGAGCTGAGGATCAGACCCTAAGCAAGTTGCTCATTCTGACTGCATTTGGGGAGCTGGGCACAGTTACAGAGGTGAGCTCAAGGCTAGAATGATGACCGTCTTGGAGAGTGGAGGGAAAACGGATGCGAGTGGAGAGTCTGATTACGTAATGAGAAAGAAGCACGGTGGAGAAGCATGGATTCTTGGGCCAGGAGCAGCACTTACACAGGCCTTATTCCAAAAAGCATCAGAGTGGTGGTGGTTGGCCTAACACAGCAGAATGGGGGCTAAGACTCCTACCTTGTTAGGGCTCCCTGGACTTCAGGTCTAGGGGGGCGGGAGAGAACAGAGGCTGCATGTACTCCCAAGAGGTGGGTAGAGAGGTGGCAAAGAGAGCTGAGGATGGGACAGTACCAAGGATCTCCTTCCCCTACATGCCAATGAGCAGAGAGGGATAGCGAGTGGGAGGACCCTTGGTTCCAACCCAACATGCCAGTCCAAAATGTTGAGCTGGTTGAAGGACACTACTCACAGTAAATGGCAAATTACCTTCATGGAAAATAAGGGAGGAATTGTAACTCTGAGTCACTATTTCTCTAAGGGCTCCTCCTGATGTGGCACAGCTATGTGCTGCCCCTTACTAGGGGGGTTGACCCAAAGATTCAGTCTGGATCGAAAGGAGGAAGAGAATCAAAGGAAAATCCTTAAATGGCAATTTTGTGTTGGAGCCTTATGGAAAAGCCTAGTAGGAGTGAAACCAGTAGGGTTCTGTAGAAATTCATGAGGATTCTATAGGAGTTAGTCAAAACCCCTATAAAAATTAAAAGACAACGATAGCCTTCCTTAGGTCTTTTGAACCATCCTATAGAAGGAAGATGATTTTGTAATAACCTTTATAGGATGATCCAAAACACCCTATAGAAAACAGATCTTTTTAAATCACTTGAATATTGTGTCCAATCCTGGTGTCAGCATTTTCAAAAGGATGTTGACAAACTGGAAAGGGGCCAGAAAAAAGCTGCGAGCATAATAAATGATGATAATGAGCAAGTTCCTCTTACAAAGCCACTCCTTCTTCCTAGAAGGTTTTTGGCAAAAACTATCTCATTTTCAAACTTTCTTTCTGCCTTGCAGTCCGAGGTGTTAATTTTCCGATATTCTCTTTGAACAAGATCTGCAGCAGCTCATATGGCTGACATTCAGGGCCGGCTAGGGAGATAATGTAGATGAAAGAAATGAGCATGAGATCCAAACTGCCCTGCATTTTTAAATGGTTTGCCTTTTTAAATTTGTACCTCTTCTCCTTTCACCCATACATGATTGTGGGCAAGTCTCAGCCAAGGAATTGCAGGTGCCATGGTTATCTTGCTATTTACTGCTTAATGCTGCTGCTACCAACTATTCAATACTAGGAAATGACTAATGATGTGGTGGAAATTATGAACCAGGATTAATAAAACTTGAAAAGGAACAGTCTCGTCTGTTTGATCCTCTGAAGAGGAAGTATGTCTGTGTGCTAGTCTTTTCCCTGGGGTGGTGTTCTTATTAGTCTGTTCTGAGTTGGGAGCAAAGGAGATGGAGTTTGGAAACTGTTTAAAAAGAAGACATTAAAAGAGGACATGAAGCATTGCTCAAAATACTATTGACAGGTTCCTTCCTTGTGATGCCTTTCAAGAGAGTGTTGTGAGCGAGGTGTTATTTTATAAACTCCAGCTTTCTTGGTT
Organism: Gopherus flavomarginatus; assembly: GCF_025201925.1. NCBI lineage: Eukaryota > Metazoa > Chordata > Testudines > Testudinidae > Gopherus > Gopherus flavomarginatus. The sequence continues at coordinate 152,483,229 of NC_066621.1, forward strand.
TGTAAATTTTTTCTGTAACTTAAAAAAGTTTTATGTTAATAGAATTTCAGACAGCTCTGTTGCCAAGGGGTGACTCCGACCCTATCAGCCTAAGCAAAACTGCTGCTAGTTCCACAGTTCTTTGCCAGTAAAACGCAAGAGAAACGCAGAGAGAATGAAAGGCTGAGTGGAAGGATGAGTGAAGAAATAACATGCAGGACATACAGGAGTTTAATTTGCACCCCTAAACCAGGACCCTAAAGGAAGGGGGAGCCAAACCTGTATCTTAAGGACTCATCTTCTGATCTCACGCTTTTTGTATTCCTGAAAGGCCATCTCTTATTGCTTGGGGAAATATGTCGTCATAGGACTACTAGTAAGAGGCCAGACTTTCCAGACTGACCAAAGGTTAAGTTCACACACTGTCAGCCCAGATTGAACCATGTTATCTGGGTATGCGACCTGTAACCCCCTGATTTGCTCAGAAAGATCTCTGTGGAGATGCTGTCGTGGAGCAACCTGGAACAGCAACATTAAAGGTCCAGGTAAATGCAGAAGAAAGTGTGATCCCTTTGGGCCAGCACAACACCACAAAGGGCTGCAGCCCGTCCTTTCCCTAGGAAGCAGGGGACCAAAACTACTACAGGCTCTGCCAGCCTGACCAGCCAGGTGCCCTGTGAAAGCCCCCTAGCCAGTACAGGGCCAACCTGGCTACAACAACACTTCATGGACCAGCAGTGTTATCTTGGTTTACTACTTGCATGTAATTGACCCACCCTGTTAGGATACTAGCCCTTGTAGGGTTTGGGGAGGGGGGTTGGACACATTTAAGGAGTCAAATGGCCTTTCTGCACAGATGTTCAAGTAATTCATGTTTCTTGTTTTCCCTTTAAACTAGACAGGTGGAAAATTCTTCTTAATTTCAACAAACTTGAGTTTAAAAGGATGTTTAAAATCTTACATTCCGTTCAAATATGAGCTAATATTTCAGATATGACTTAAGATAGGTACCCAACTGACAGGCAAAGCCTAGCTGAGCTTTTTGTCTCACATCGTAAATTCTCTCCTTTGCTATGAAAATGTAATAAAATATGGAGCATGGCAGATTTATAATTATCGTGCTGCTGCTTTGTCAAGGGAACTATTTCATCCTTTTGTTTTAAGAGACAGTTTTTACTGTATTACATGCAATGAGTGCTTCCTCCAAGAAAGCAAAGTCCACAAGCCTCACATTAAGTTAAATATGATCTCAGCAACTCTTCATCAACTTGTTACACCATCATCTCTTTGCTGCTAATAAATTTTAGGAGCTAAAAATTTATATGCAAATGTTTGACTCTAGCTAGCATTAAATTAAGATTATCTGTAGTTAGTGTTTACAGTAGATTCCCCACCCCAATTACATCATCCTCGTAGACAACTATGTTCAAGCCGCCTTTAACAGCCATGCTACAACACTAGCTAAGTAATCGTACATCTTCAAAGCAAGCAAACATGACCCCCTGACCTCACATGTGCAGTATCCGTCACTCCTAACTGTGGCCTCGATCCTGCAATCTGATCAAGCAGCAAACTCTGTGGACATATGAGGAGCCCTGTTAGGATGACCAGGCAGCAAGTGTAAAAAATCAGGATGAGGTGGGGGGTAATAGGAGCCTATATAAGAAAAAGCCCCCAAAATCAGGACTGTCCCTATAAAATTGGGACATCTGCTCACCCTAAGCCCTGTTCATTTCAGTGGCACTCCACATGGGAAGGTAATAGGCCAGTGGCTAGGACACTGAACCGAGACATAAGAGGACGTTTTACTCCTTGCTGTGCCAGACTGGGCACATCACTTGACCTTATTTGCCTTCCCATCTTTTGTCAGTCTTGTCTCTTAGACATCATCAACTTAAATTCTAGGGCCAAATTCTGCCCTTTTTATGGTGAGTAATATCGTACTATGCAAATGGTCCCACTGATTTCAGCAGCCTTACTACTGGAATAAGGTATTACTCGGTGTGAGTTGGGGTAGTGGAAACTGGTCCTTAGTGAATTGAAAAACATTAATTAGAAGTAGTTTCAAGTATTACACTTACCCCAGAGTCCCGTTGCCAATTTTTGAAGCTTTAGAGTTACTGTTTTTCTTTCACTTGGTGCTCTGGGAAAGACCCACATAAACAGGAAAGCCTGGCTTTCTATACCGGGAAATAAGTGAAATTGATTAGACGTAAAGTGCTGTCAGTTGTGCAAAACGAACATGCTCTGAACGGTAGCGCCCTCCCCCCATCTTTCCTTTATAGTCGTCTCTAGTCTTTGTGGTAACAGTAGTAGATACAAATTTCACGCAAATGTGAGCTTTATGTTGGCACCGTCCCTTTAGTATGTATGGCTGTTTCCCCTTCTGGCTGCCAAATTAATTAATGGTTCTGATACGGAGTCAGACATCTGAAATGGCTGTTACAGACAGCACTGTGTTATTTGTTTGTGTTTTACTGTTTAATTTGGTCACGTTAGGAAGTTAACAAGGTATCGTCTACAGTGATTTCCTCTATCTCTGGTTTAACTCAGGAATTGTATTGAATTCTGTAAAAGCAGCAAAGAGTCCTGTGACACCTTATAGACTGACAGATGTATTGGAGCATGAGCTTTCGTGGGTGAATACCCACTTCATCGGATGCATGATACATTGAATTCTGTATTATGTTTTCTTGCTTCCCTACTCCCCCGCCTCCATTCCTGAGCCCTAAACTGAAAAGCAAAGAGCGAGGAGATAATCTCCAGTATTTATAAACATTATAGATAAAATCTTACCTCCTCCTCTATTTATTTATTTGGCGTATGCAATCCGGTTAAGCCAAACCACAGCGTTCTTATCAACCATGTTCAAGGCACGAAGACCTCCAGGAAATTGAGTCATTTTGTAGTTCTCAACAATATGTGTCATGGTTTGTGGCTGCACACATTGACATAGAGGACTGTCTCTAAAACACCACTGAAATTCTGCTGCAGCACAAATTCCATGTCCGATATGAAACCAGTTCAGAAGGCTCCATTGCCTTTGCGATCAATCGAACCTGAGTTGACGTTGAATGGGGTCTGAGACAAGATGATTCTTTGTCACTTTCTTTGCAGACCGTGAAGCTTGTCCCATGTCCTCTACCATAAATCCCTCATCTGGTAAACTTATCCACACCGGGCAACATGAGGACAGTTGACTATGTGGTGCATTGAACAAGTCTTTAATTAGTGGTAGATATGGCATATCATGCAATTTCATTGCAAGCTTTGCTACACTTTCTTCTCTGTGAACATTGGGCAGAGCAATATTACAGAGAACTGGGAACTATGGTAGAGGAGTAGATTTAAGTGTGCTTGAAATAATATGCATGGTGGAATTAAGTTGTTCATCAATCATTTTTGGGTGAGAGGAGTGAGCTCATACTGGAGCGCACTACTCTTCTACTGAGTGACAGAGTGCCACAGCTGAAGAACGTAACGTTTAGGCATTGGCTCCCCATGTCATTCAGGCCAGTTTCCTGAGCAGGTTGTTGTGCATTTTGACCTTAGTCTCTGTCTTTGTAAGACGGTCAGAACATGTGAGAGTTCTGTCCAATGTGACGCCTAGATAGATTGGGTGTGAATCATACTTTATTCGTTGTGTGATGTTAAACCCCTCCTCTGTAGCAGCAGAATGCTCTAAAGCAGTGGTTCTCAAACTGTGGGTTGGGACTGCAAAGTGGGTCACGACCGCATTTTAATGCTGTTACCAGGGCTGGCTTAGACTTGCTGAGGCCCGGGCCGAAGCCAAAGCCGGAGGGTTTCAGCCAGTGATTTCCCTAGACCACCCGCAGGGGGGGGTACACCCCCCCTGAATTTCCCCCACACCCCCCCTAGTTTTGTGAGCTAGTTACATACCAATTTAGTGACTGTTTGGAAATCTGAATTTAAACTGAAACATTAATACACACTTAAAAGCTTATACAGTGTATGATAAAATACATATATCTGAAAAAGTATACTAGATTTGAAAAGTATGAACATAGACTAGCTTCCTTGCTTCCTTATACAGCTGTTGTGTTTTTTTGATGTCCGTGCATTCATGATGTTGGCCAACCTAATAATATCAAATGATGATTTGTAAGCAAAGTCTAAATGAGCTCTCCCTGACAGCTAGTGATGAGCTGGGGCTGTGGGGCCAGATTATATTTACATTCATACCTAATCTACGTAGGTATCCAGCAAACAGAGCTGTGTTGTCCAAGTGATAGATTTTGGCTGGGGTTGGGTTACAAACCACTTGAATGTGGGGGCAGGGGGGGATGAAATGTTGTTCTTATTGTGTGAGTAAAGGGCAGTAGAACTGTACTTAGCCTGTGATGATTTGAAGGCATCAAGAGAGAGGGTGGGGTCTTGTCCCTCTCCACTGTTTAAAGACAGAGCTGATTAGGCTCCATAGATAGTCTTTTGTTCTGTTAAGTGACCACTGCAGCTGAAATCACTGACAATCAGGTCTAAGTGCTTAGTCCTGTTGTGGGGACAGTGTTCCTGTGGGTACAGTGTTTTTGTGTAAGAGACAGCCCAGACTGCACTGGCAGCAAGCGAGGTTCCCCCACTGAGAGCTCAGCTGAAATCACTGAGAGCTGGTGGAACCTCAAGAGACCAACTCGCAGAGGTCACAGGGGCAGGTGGCAGCAGAAGGTGACTGCGCAGGGCCATTGGCAACAGAGTGGTGGAGTGAACGGTGGCACAACGAACAGATGTGGCCAGAGCGAACAGTGAGCAGCTGGAGGAACGAGCAAGGTGCCTTCTTGTCCCCCACCTGGAAGGTGTACTCACGTGAAAGCACCTCTGAACTCTGAGTGTACTCTCCACTGACCAAGGACAACACTGGTGAGTGGGGCGCGGGGGAGGGAAAAGTTAAATAAACATTTATTTGTTGGACTATATTTTAGTCACTTTGCTCCAGAATGCTAGATTTGTGACTGGGAATGGAAACTTATATAAATATGTTTCCTAGTAGGCCAAGATTTTTTAAAATGCATTATTTGCCAAGGTTGTTATCTCACATTGTTGCTATCTTGGGAGGTCATTATGTTGGGGAGTTTCTGTACTAAACATTTTTATTATTATAATTAATTTTTACATAAGAATGGTCATACTGGGTCAGACTAATGGTCCATATAGCCCAGTACCCTGTCTTACAACAGTGGTCAAGGCCAGGTGTCCCAGAGGGAATGAACAGAACAGGTTCTCATCAAGTGACCATCCCCTGTTGCAACATTTCCCAGCTTCTGGCAAACAGGCTAGGGACACTCAGAGCATGGTGTTGCATCTGTCCCCATCTTGGCTAATAGCCACAGATGGACCTATTCTCCAGGAATTTATCTAGTTCTTTTATAATCCTGTTATAGTCTTGGTCTTCACAGCATCCTCTGGCAAAGAGTTCCCTGAGTTGACTTTATATTGTGTGAAGAAGTACTTCCTTTTGTTTTTTTAAAACCTGCTGCCTATTAATTTCATTGGGTGACTGCTAGTTCTTGTGTTATGTGAAGGATTAAATAAAATTTCCTTATTCACTTTCTTCGCACCAGTCAAGATTTTGTAGATCTCTATCATATCCCCATTAGTCATCTCTTTTCTAAGCTGAAAATTCCCAGTCATTTTAATCTCTCCTCCTGTTTCATACCCCTGATCATTTTAGTTGCCCATCTCTGTACCTTTTCCAATTCCAACATATATATTTTTAGGATGGGTGACCAGATCTGCACACACTATTCAAGATGTGGGCGTACCATGGATTTATATAGATGCAATGTGATATTTTCTGTCTTATTATCTATCCCTTTCTTAATGATTCCCAACATTGTTTGCTTTTGTGACTGCTGCTGCACATTGAGTGGACATTCTCAGAGAACTATCCACAATGACTCCAAGATCTCTTTCATGAGTGTTAACAGCTAATTCAGATGCCATCATTTTGTATGTATAGTTGAGATTGCTTTCCAATGTGCATTACTTTGCATTTATCAACATTGAATTTCATTTGCCATTTTGTTCCCCAGTCACCCAGTTTTGTGAGATCCCTTTGTAGCTCTTCGCAGTCTGCCTGGGACTTAACTATCTTGAATAGTTCTGTATCATGTGCAAATTTTGCCACCTCACTGTTTACCCATTTTTCCAGATGAATATGTTGAACAGTACTGGTCCCAGTACTGACCCCTCAAGGATACCACTATTTATCTCTCTCCATTCTGAACACCAATAATTTATTCCTACCCTTTGTTTCCCATCTTTTAACCAGTTACTGATCCATGAGAGGACTGCCCTCTTACCCCATGATGGCTTACTTTTCAAAAGTCAATTTAAATTAAATACTTTTTTTTCAAATGTATTTTTTTTTAGAAATCTAGACCTGTTATGTGTCTTGGTGTAACTTGCATTATTCTTATGTTAAATTTGCATAATCCTAACAAAACATTTACTTTATTCATATCTCTTTTATTTATCTCATTGGTCCTGACACCCCCCCCTGTAAATTCGAACACCCCCCCTAATTTCAATTCCTGGGGAAATCATTGGTTTCAGCCCTGGGTGGCAGGGATCAGGTTACAGGCCCCCTGCCTGGGGCAGAAGCCCTAGGGCTTCAGCTTTGCCCCCCAGCCCAGTGGTGGGGCTCAGGCTTCAGTCCTCCCTTCTGGGGTCTTGTAGTAATTTTTCTTGTCGGAAGGGGGTCGTGGTGCAGTGAAATTTGAGAACCTCTGCTCTAAAAGCGACAGAGCTGGTGTGTTTCTGCTACATGGCCCTGATTCAGTAAAGCACATCCTTAAGTCCATCGTAGTTTTGTGGCCATTCACACTGCAGAGTCAACTCTTAGGGGACTCCCCCATACCCTCACCCAAGTGAAGTTTGTGGATTAGGACAGCATTAGTCCAGGAGAAATAAAGGTAGAACATACTATTATGGAAAGTCTGTAAGCTTCTGTCTTTTGTTTTTACTTCTGTGCTACTAAGAGGTTTTTATGTCTACCTACATTATAACATCTCTGGGACAGGAACTGTCTTCTTTATTAATTGTCTGTACACTGCTTAGCATGATGGTGCCCTGAATCTTGATTGGGATTTCTACATGTAATAAATAATTAATAATATCACAAGTAAATAGCAGGAAATTTCAAGAGACTAGACCTCGGCGGGGAGATTTAAATGATGATGATCTGGATGATTTTTTACTTCTGGAATGCAAATGAATTTATCTAAGTAATTTTTCCAGTGGACTAAAACAATTTGTGGTTCTAAAAAATGTTTGCTTATTATGTACCAGATTGTTATGTTTTGTACATTTTTCTGCGTCCCTTGTTGCTAAGAAAACATTTTCCATTTTTATTGCATCTATGAGAATGGTGTGATTTGCCTTAGGATTTTCCTCTATTCCTGTAACTACTAATGGGGAAAAGTTCTGTTCACTTTAATTCATGTTATTGCCTTTTAGTTCATTATGTATTTGTAATTATGTTAATAGATCAATGTAATGATGATGATAAAAGTTAAAAAACCCATAATGGAAACTACCCAAAGAGAAGTTGGGAGGTACTGGTCTCATGTGTCTTAGTTTCAAATGATCACCAGGTATTTCTGGTTCGTCCCCCAAACTTTAGTTATAAAGGCATGCTCTTGTCCTCTCCGCTGGTGTTGCTGCTCTGTGAGGTGGCTATGGTACCACCCATCTAAAGAAGAAGTCCCAAAGACCAGAGCATTGTCAGTGCTGGCATCAACCCTGAGCAAACTATGTACCGCTACTTTTCTCTGCTGCCATTCAGCAAACCAGAAAAGATCATTTGAGGGAAAAGAAAGGTGTTAAACAGGGTAGGCCTTATCGGTGTGTTACTCAGGCCTGGTTTACACTAGAGTTAGGTTGACGTAAGGCAGCTCCCTACCCAGAAAATCTGACAGGCCTGTTAGGACTCTTACTGTTGACCCTAGAGTTTCTGCAGGCTATATGTTTGTGCTATGCTATGCTATGCTATACTATACTATACTAAAGCCTCCTCTAACTCAGCTGCTCCAATTCTAATTAACTAACAGGGCACAACCTGGCACACTGGATTGCTCACTGGTGTAGCCCACACAGCTTCTGTGAGCCAGTTAGGCCCTAATTCTCCTGAAGCAAGGGGTGGGCAAACTTTTTGGCCCGAGGGCCGCACCTGTGTATGGAAATTGTATGGCAGGCCATGAATGCTCATGAAATTGGTGGTTGCAGTGTGGGAGGGGCTGAGGGCTCCGGCTGGGGGTGCAGGCTCTGGGGTGGGGCTGGGGATGGAGGGTTGGGGGTGCAGGAGGGTGCTCTGGGCTGGGACCGAGGGGTTTGGAGCGTGAGAGGGGGATTGGGATTTGGGGTGCAGGAGGGGGTCAGGTTGCAGGCTCCGTGCAGTGCTTACCTGAAGCAGCTCCCAGAAGCAGCAGCATGTCGCCCTCCGACTCCTATGCAGAGGTGCGGTCAGGCAGCTCTGCATGCTGCCCCATCCACAGATGCTGCCCCTGCAGCTTCCATTGGCCACGGTTCCCAACCAATGGGAGCTGTGGGGGCAGTGTGTGAAGCCCCCTGGCTGTCCCTATGTGTAGGAGCCAGAGTGGGGACATGTCACTATTTCCGGGAGCCGTGCAGAGCCGCGGCATGTATGAAGCAGGGCGAACCCCTGACCCCACTCCCAGCCTGGAGTGCCAGAGTGGGGCAAGCCCCGGACCCTGCTCACTGGTGGGAGTTCAAGGGCCAGATTAAAATGTCTGAAGGGTCAGATGTGGCCCCCGGGCTGTAGTTTGCCCACCCCTGTCCTGAGGATCATTGGTCCCAGGACAGCCCCTATCTCCCACTGAAGATCTGGGCTTTTGTGCTCCTAAATCATGTAGGTACTTTTGATAACTCCACCCACATGGGCTAGTAGGACCATGAAGGAACACATGCTGACTGAAGATCCGAAACTGAAAGCACTGTACCTTCACTGAGGAGAGCTTTCTTTTTTTCCAGGGATACATATGAATTCCCAAGTGATGAGAAAGAACATATCTCATTCCAGAGTGGACTCTAAATGGTCTACAAAGTTAGAATTCAATTATTTTCAGGAAGTGTTATACTGTTTGATGTAAAAGAAACCTGATGTTTTCAGTTATTCAGCAAGCGTATGGTACATTGCTGTGCATTTACACCATCTGTTGCACAAATGTCTGGGCTAGTGGACATCAGGGACATTAGTGCTGAAGTACCATTTATAAGACAAATATTGGCTCAACAGGTCAAAGGGCACATCAACAAAGGGCAAGGATAACTAGGCATCCAGGGCTAGTAGTAAGTACATGGAGCTATCCCAGCTTTCTCTAGTCACAGAAGACAATTCTATACTTAAAGGACTACATGGGGTAGCTAATTTCTACATTCTAGAACTTTTCTTCCTAATTTATAAGGAACTAGTGAAAAAGTAGTTATCACAGTAATTAATACAGACCTGGGTGAGTATATGAGAATTTTAGACCAAGTCGCAAATATCAGCATCAAAGACAAGAGAGCCAAAATAGCTTCTGCTAACCCTCCTGACTACACGGGGTCGGCTCAGCCAATCAAAGAACCTGAACTAACACTGTACGCAATAAACCATGCGGCCAGTCCCAACCATCCCAGCTTGAAATCTGCACTGAATTTTCTGCAGCCATAAGGACAGTAAGTAAATGTGTTGTGTCCAAATTCATACTTGTTCCAGTTAATATGGATTCACCTTCCTTTGTCTTCAGGAACACCTTTCATCTGAGTGAGAGCGTATATGGAGGTGGCTCGCACATATGTAGTGCTGGGCACCAGTGGCTGCTATTTCTACTTCCCATCAATAGAACGGGGATAGTGATATTGACAGTTCCCTCAGTTTACCAGCTGCACCTTAGATCACAGCTCCGCTTACACATGACACTCAGATTTGTTTATAATGAACACAAGAAGTTTATTTAACAAGGACCAGAGATTCGAGAAGAGACAAGTAGAAATAATGGAAACAAATGGTTACGTATAAAATGAGATCATAAGTGCTTTCTAGACCCTAAACTTAATTAACAAGACACGCCTCTAATAAAGTTTAGCTCATCCCAGGGTCTTTCCAGTATTTTTCAGCCAAGTCCGGCTTTGATCCTTTTTTCATGAAGCAAACACACTGTCAGTTTACTTCCTAGTTGAAGGATGCATAATGAGTCCCTGTACCTATGGTTGTAGTCCAAATATCTATTGTCTCCACTTGCAAACAGGACTCTCTTCTGGTGGTTTGTTTCTTCCTGTAATTTCCCTCTATTGAGGATTTTACAATCCCTTCCTTAACATTCAGCTCAAACCATAAATGAGTGTCTGTTGTGAACCATACAATTTAAATATAGCCAGCCAGATAGATAAATATCTCTTGCCTGAAAGAAACTTGTGTATCATGTTCTGGTGACCAGCTCCAATTCACAGACCTTAAGAACATAATTTCAGTATATAAACATAGCTTCTTACAGATAATCACTGTAAGATGTCTGTACGGATAATGACAACCAGTGTTAAACAGGCTTCAGTGGAGATGTATCTTGACATTCTTTGGTGAACTAGTATGAAGATATCAGACCCAGGAGATCCCTGTAACACTTTTGTACGACAGTGCCCTCTTTCTGTTGGCTCCAAAAAAGGTCCCTGGTCACAATATCTCAGCATTTGCTCACTGTTTATTTCATTTTATTTGCAGATATTTCACACAGCTCAATGGTAGTCAGTGGTGGCCAACAGCTATGGGATATAAGTTGTATATTGCAGTGGTATTTGTAACAAAACTTGTGTTTGTTTTCTGTTCCAACTAACCCAGTGGATCCACTTGGCTCTTGACTATTTAGTGTCAAAGGACTAAATGCAACTGTTCTCCCTTTCTTGTCTGCTGCATGTCCTGGGGCTGGGCCAAATATCTACCTAAAGTGACTCTACTTAGTTCAACAGAGGGTGTGACTGAGATAACATCGATCCAATATTTCTGGCAACAAAATTAAACATAGGGAACTTGTTCAGTTTGTTTGAGCAGCAGTTGGTGGCTAATTTGTTAGTGATAATTTTCCAGTTAGTTGGTTGCTAGCAGTCTGAATGGCTGATGGTTATTGGCAATTCAGCTAATGAATTGCTGACTATCTAAACAGCCACCTAACTGCCTGCTGGTTATTTGAGCACTTGCTAGTCTTTCTAGTGGCCAACCAAATCAATAACCTTCTGGTTATTCACAAAAGATTTGTAGACACTAGGAAAATGTGCCGAACATGCCTTTTTATTAACATGGTTTTAAACAGTAGTAAGCACCTAGTGTAGACAGGGTCATGTTTCCAAAATATGGAAGCTGGTCATGACTAGGATGCTAAGGAATAATTTAAGGCTATTATGTAACTTTGCTGGGACTTTGAGAGGCTGTTACAGGGTGGAGAGAATCCAGGTGCAGATGCCTCTAATGGAGCTACCTTAAGCTAAACGCCTTTCTCGTGAAGTCCCCTAAAATTGCCAAGGTGGACACTATGTGTTCCCTCCCCCTGGGCCAATGTGTTTCTATTCTACTTGGCTTGGGATTAGGGTCATTCATGGAGCATCTCCTTCTGTGTGGATCTATAGGGCACAATCTGACCCCAAGGTCTTACTGAGGCAAACCTCCCATTGAAGTCTATGGGAGTTTTGCCTGAGTAAGGAAATCTGAATTTGGCCTAACAGAAACATTAATATGTGTGCACACACCCAAAGCATCCACACACACATACAGATATGTATAAAATAGAATGGTAAAAGTACAGAGTAAATCATTCGGACTGTGTGGAGCATTGCATTATAGCTAGGATGCTGTAAAACCCAGTGACAAAATTAAGTACAGCTGCACAATAGGCAATTAAACTGGCTTCCTCATGCCTGTGATGGAGTTAGCTCTCATTAATGCTCATTTAAGCATTCTTTCTCTTTTATAGGACTGTAATAGTATGAACCCATTCTTTTTTTTTTTTTTTTTTTTGGCTTCTCCTTCCAGTCTCCAGCAATGTTCTGTTTAATGCTCTACCTATGCTTTATTACTCATTAAAGCCAAACTCCTCTGAGCCTCCATCCCCAGAAACAGAGAACTTCTTGGTGGAACAGGATGGAAGACTCCTAGTCATGGATTAGGACCAGAGCCACTCTACATTAGTTATACCAGCCTAATGATTGGAGTAATGCCTGTGGGGACAGAGGATAGGAACTTGGCAGATTCCCCTCACCTTATTGCTGCCTCAATACCCCCTTGCGAGGTGAAGCCAGTTGTAGGGTTTAAGGCCCGACAGGACCACAGAACATCTAGTTTGACCTCCAGTATATCACAGGACACCAACCCCGCCCAGCACCTGCACACTGACCCAACAGCCCAAATTAGACTAAAATATTACAGCCCACAGGAGACTAAACTATTATGTGCCACAGACAGAGAATAGGAAGAACTAGGGTGCACGCTGCCCAAGGCCTCTGCAATGCCAAGGAATTCATTAAGTGAAATACACCCAGATAATCCTGGTGAATGACCCGCACTCCATGCTGCAGAGGAAGGCAAAAAGCCACCAAAGTCATTGCCAGTCTGGCTTGGGGGAAAATTACTTCCCAGCCCCACATATGATAATCGGTTAGATCCTGAGCATGGGAGCAAGAACCAGCCAGCCAAGCACGTGACAGAGAGAATGCTCGGTGCCATCTCGGAGTACTGGTCCCGTCCCGTGTTCTGTCACCAGTCATTGCCATCTCTGATGTGTCATGGGAAGGAGACCAAACTCCGCTTCCCTCACAAGACAAGGGGAGGGAGGAATCTCTTCCTGACCCCTGTATGTGACCAGCTGAAGCTCTGAAGATGAATTTTAGGAACATAAGCCATAAACTGGAAGGGATCCCAGGGCTGCCGAGCCCTGCCCCCACCTTCACAAGCAATCCCATCGTACAATCTCACTCATAAATGTGTCGAGCTGTCTCTCAAAACTAATTAAGATCAGAGTCCAGGCACCCCAACAGGAGAACAGGGGGTCTGAACCTCAAAGAATAAGCAATTGAATCAGCTGGTATTAGGGTTACCATATGTCCAGATTTTCCTGGACATTGCCTCTTTTTTGAGCCTCTGTCCTCTGTCTGGATGGATTTTTCAAATAACAGGCAAAGTCTGGGATTTTTTCAGAGCAGACACAGCAGTTCAGAAAGAGCCCCAATTGGTCCACTTCCTGATTGGTCCATTCCCCATAGCCACAGCTGCTGGATCCTGCCTGCCCAGGCCCTGGCTTCTAGTCCTGGGAAGGGGTCCTGCAGGGAGGTGCTGTGACTGATGGTTGATGCTGCGTGATGGGCTTGGGTCAGCCGCCCAGCCACTGTGACTGGGAGTGACAGTACCCCCCCACCTCCAGTTAGTACCGCCTCCGACTCTCCCAACTGTACCCCTTCAGCTATCCCCCTGCCCCACAGTGTCCTCTTTTTGGGAACCTGAAGTATGGTAACCCTATGCACTGTGTTTGTGTATAAAAGTAGGTCAGGTAAGGTTTTTTTTGAGTGCTTATCATGTTGTAGTCTTGGTGGTCATTATGAGATATGCATAGAGACTGTGGTTAGCAATTTATGCATTTGTGCAGATATAAAACAGTGTTCATAATTTTTGCTGTAACATTCAGCTCCACCTCACTACAAGGAGATGGTCAGCCAGGCAGAGAGGAGCTGCCTTCCAAACCAATAAAACTAGTTCCAACCACCTAGCATTGTGCAACCCAGAAAAAGAGAAGTGATCATCCATTAAAATTAATGGGAAAACACTGAAACAGCTTGAAACTGAAAAGAAAACCAGTGCCGTGACTGGTTGCAATCAACCTTTGTATTGGACTGTGATATGTCCTTTGGCATGGGTTCCCCAAATGATATCGCCACCCAGCTTTTGACATTGTGTGCTGCTGATGGCTTGTTTGTCATGGGCCCCTGGTTTAGGTGCCTTGACAACTGTAGCAGGACATGGATTTCAAACAATGGACGTGCTGTGAAGGAAATTGACCACATCCCCATCAGAAATCTCTCTGGCTCTTTGGCAGCACAGAAGCACCAGCAAATTGAGACAATTGACTAGTTGGTGCTTAGCTCTTGCTGCATTTTCCAGCTGTCCACCAACAGTACAATGTCAAGCATCACTCTGAAGATCCGGTTGAAGCCATGAATGTAGTCCTCTTTGAAAGAGGACTACATTAACACAAACTTTTAGTTCGTGCCAGCAGCATCCACCTGGGGCATGACTCTTTGACAAGCTCTACAGTTCACACTTCCATAGTCCATACTGTGGCAGGGTATAGACAAGTCCTTAATATGGAGTCCCCAAGCATATAGATCTGTCTCTTCCTGGTGTTGGTATGAATCTGTCTTATGTTCTCTCTTGCAGTCCCATGTATGTCATCCTCATTTTTCCTTGAGCTCCAGTCCCTAGCTGTCTCCATTGTTTCTTCCTCTCTTCTGCAGGGACTGGCTGTGACCCAGGAACCTCTTAATGTCAACTGGCAAGAGGGTGCAGAATGGTTAGAGGGATCTCTTGGGTCTGACATGTACATTTTAGTTCACCAAAGAGTGTCATGTGAGGTCTCAAATAAAAGCCAGTGTCACACTGATCATCAGTATTGTTGTGAAATGTGTGTACAGGTACTATATAAGGAGTTATGTATATGTGCTGAAAATGATATGTTCTTAATGTCTTTGGGGCTTAGTTACCAGCAATGGTGAAACACAAGTTTTCTGTCAGACAAGACATGTTTATCCATCTATGTGTTAACTGAGTATTGTCTTCTTCACAATGAGTTTCATTTGCGTTCAGTTCATATTGATAATAGGAATTATTGTAAGAACATCAGAAATAAACTAATAGGAAGATAAAAGTCGGGGGAGAGGGAAGATAAGCTTATCTTGAGGTGCTCTTCCAAGGTTTGTTCCACTATATGTAGTGGGCAAAGAAGCCACACAGGCATCCTTCACTGAGGAAGTGAAAGGACAGTGATTTTGCTTCATGAAAAAGGAGTTTCAGACAGGTTTGGTTGAAAATGATGGTGAGATCTTTGGGTGAGATAAACTTCTTTGGATAAGAGAGTAACATGGCTACCACTCTGAAATCTAGAAAGAGTGTTATAAATGTGCTTCATATTTAACCAATGGTTTCAATATTCTTTCTTACTATTGCTTAAATCTCTGTCCTTTGATGATAAACTTATTCTTGTTTTCACTATAAATATATCTCAGTGCTGTGGTGTTAAACAAAGAGATGGTCCTGAGTTGAATCTTACAAGCAGGTTTGTACTATTCCTTTGGGAACATCAGGCCTCATAATTCTGTGACTGTTCAGTGGATAAGGGGCTGTCAACTGCAGGGAGTGCTCTGAGGTCTTAGGGGTAGGCATGTGCCTATCGCAACCTGTACAGACAGAGTGAGGCCTGCAGGGGCCTGGAAGGCAGTGCTTGTGCTGCTCGAGGCTGGTGATTTCAGGGAGCTGACCCACAGCAGGCACAGACACGATTGCTTCACACTAAGGCAGGTGGTGGTGACATGCTTTATAATCCTGGACTCCCTTGGGGAGCACCACAGTGATATAGTCAGCAGGATTTATACCCAGTTTCCTGGCTAGTTAAGAATCGCACTCCCTGCTATTTTCCAGTGATTTATTGTGGATAAAGGAAATAAAACAAAGGAAAGTATAAGATGAGTAAGCAGGATAGATGGCAAAGAGATCCACCAAAGGGACCGAGCACAGGGATGGACCGAGCTTGGAAGACGAACACAACAGTTCTGAGTGAAGCAACCATGAAATTCGAACTGTCTCAGGTGGAGGTTCAAAAGATGGAGATAACGGAGCAGACCAAAAGGCTGGGAATAGAAACTGAGAAGCAAAAGCTGGAAGCAGAGAAGCAGAAATTGGCAGCATAAATAGCAACATGCTAGAGATCCCTGGAGCTGGAAGACAAAAGGCGCGAGGCCTGAGAAGCAGAAGCCCACAAAAAAGAGAAGTATTTCCAACTCCTAACCTCCAAAAATCATGAGTTTGTCCTAAAAGCAATGAGATTTAAAAATAATACATTTTGAGTTGTTTTTCTTTCATAGATTTATAGAATTTAAGACCAGAAGGACCTATTAGTCTCCTCATCTGACCTCCTGTATAACACAGGATTTAGAATTTCACCACATGATTCCTGTGTCAAGTCTAATAATGGGTGGTTCAGCTAGAGTTTATCTTTTGGAAAGAGACATCCAATCTTGATTTAGAGATCTCAAAACTCAATTTCGGAAATGCACCATATCCGTAAGATAGTTGTTTCAATGGTTAATTGCCCTCACTGTTAAAAAATTGCCTGCTGATCTTTCAGCCGTTAAGGTTCAAATTTTCAAACTTTTTCAAACTCTCATAGTTGTGGAGAACTACTGAGCAGTCCAGGCTGGAGGATACTGCAGCCGAGCATTGTGAAGGGCACCTCGGGTTAGAGCGCAGGGGTGACACATTCATTCATTAGCCTGGATTATGACCTAGTGTGTCACAAAGGAAAACATCAAATGTTATGAGACAAGCGATAAAATTGATTGAGTCGGCAGAACTGGTATTGCCAGCTCACCCATTCAAACCAACATGAGGAAAGGAGTCTGGTTCTGTTTTACTCAGGGTTAGCTGATTGTTTACCTTTTTTTTTTTAAAGAATTAATGCTCTGTGAATCCAAGAAACTTTATCTATGTGGCAATAACAGTCAAATGGATTTTTTTCATTGATTAAAATATTGTGCTGAAGTTCTCTTGGTCCCTTGTGAGTCTCTGGCATGTGACAATAAGTATATCTGTCTCTATGTTCAGAAGAAGACAGAGGTTAATTTGGATATAAGTGAGAACTCAAACCGTCTTGGTGGCCTGTTTTGTGGTGTCACTTGTAGGAGACAATTAAAATCTTGGCATGGGAAGTTGTACAGGTCCTTGTGCTCTTGAAAGGGTGCCAGAATTCCATGTCTGCTTAGTCCACCCACATGGACTGGAGAGGGATTGCTGTGCCACATGATATGTCCAAGTTACTATTATGGAATATCAGGGTTGGAAGGGACCTCAGGAGGTTATGTAGTCCAACTCTCTGCTCAAAGCAGGATCCACCCCAGACAGATTTTTGCCCCAGATCCCTAAATGGCCCCCTCAAGGATTGAATGCTCAACCCTGGTTTTAGCAGGCCAATGCTCAAACCACTGAGCTATCCCTTCCCCCCATCCAAAATGACTAGATGCCAGACTGGATTTTTTTCATTTCCATGTGTTTGTAAATTAAAGGACATGCATTAAATGAATTTTCAGTGGGTGAGCATCCAAATGACAGTTTGATATGGGTAACGTGACGACCGGGCTTCAGAGAGTCATACCAGCACTGAAGGATTTTCCATTTAAAATGGGTGCACATCCTTAACTATGAATCTGATCAAATTTTCCTTTACTTAAAGAATCTCCTTTATATAACTCTTTTTCTTTGTTCTGCAAATTAACTAATTGTCATTTTAATGATCAAAGGATCACATTTTGCAGATCTGTCTACAATCAATTACTCCTGTTTGCTGCTTTGGTGTTTTCTGATCTCTCTCATTCTTGTTTCGGATTTTGGGGGGAAAAAAACAAATATTGCCATTTCTGCTGTCAGACAGCCTATCTAATTATGACTATAGTTATTTGAAACATGAAAATGTCTTTTCCACCAAACCCAGTAGCATTACCTGGCTCTCATTCATGCAAGAACACAATGTAAATAAGACGCTGGCTTGTCCCCAGCCCACAGGGGATCCATTGCAACACCCAGATTCTCTTTCCAGGGAGAGTATTATTTCCCAAATATCGGCAAAATGCAAAAAACAGTTCTTCCACCCATCTGGGCTCCAGCTGCAGGGGGATTTCCCCCTTTAAGTCCTTCCTGCTTCAGGGTCTGTTACAGGATCCTTCTTGTCCTCTTTTCACTGAGCACCCCCCTCCCTCCCCGGAGCTTTCTCCCTGGAGACCCCTTTTCCCCAGCAGGTTCCCAATGCCTCCCCCCAACCCCCGGGGATTGCCAGTTGCTCTTGCTCCCCCTCTTCCTCACTAACAGCCTGGCTCTTCATAGCCCCAGGTGCTGCCCCGCTGCCCTACCCTCTTAATTGGCCAAACTGGGAGCAACCATTCTAGCCTGAGGCACTAGGCCTGCTTCATTTAAAAGGGCCAGCCACCCTGTGACACACAGTCTGAGTAGATACTGTGTTTGGATACTGCAGCTGCATTTCTTGTGACAGAGTTTGCCAAGATATGATCAGCCAGGGGGCCTTGTGCACAGATGAAACAGAAAGAGGGGTAGTGTATTCTTGCCCACGGGAAATCAGTAAGAACCAAGCCTATAAGTCACTAGTGATGCTCTGTGGGCAGAACTCTGTAGTTTCCCCTAGTCACAGAAGACAATTCTATACTTAAAGGACTACATAGTGTATCTAATTTATATTGTCAACTCCCTTGTATCGCCCATATGGAAATGAAGAGCAAAGAAGCACATGTGCTACACACACTCTGCAGACAAGGAATCTGCAAACCTTATGAGTTTTCTTCCTGTTTCCATCCAAAGAGCATCCCCCCCATAACGTTTCTGGTTTAATCTGGAAAGACTGTAGCTAACATTTAGACCACACTAATTAGAGCTATGAGCTTTTGGTGGTTGCATAATTGCATGTTTTCCCTTCTTTTAGGTATCAGGTGGTGCTCCCGTCCAACGTAAGTCTGAGAGAAGACTAGTCAGCTATTTTTGGTACTGTCTAAGATGTTCAGCAGGTGACGTGTAATTAATTGATCAAATGCCTTTTAAAAATATCTGCCAAGAAACCAAAGGTATATTTTCGATAACTGACCGGAAGAATTTCATTTAGAAGACTGGTTTTACAAAAGGCTTTCCATTCAAAGTGCATGTTATCATTTCCTCAGCATTACATATGTGCTTTGAAACAGGGACTTGGAATTTGGCAGTGGAGTGGCTTTGTGTCAGGAATTTGCCTTTTGCCATTCCTGTGAAAATCTATCCAAATATGATCAATTTTTACGCCTTTGAAGAATCTCAGTTTGTACATGCTCATTAGAGACTTAGGTTTTAGCAGGTTTTAGCAGTTAAAATCTCTTTCTAAGCAAGGAGTCAGGTGAGACTGTGACTGGAGTGGTGGGAGGAGAGAAACTGTGATTGGAAGTTAGGGGAGAGCTGGTGAGGAAAATTGTGCGGGGATGACTGGGAGCCAGTTGGCTTGGTGGGGAGAACGTTGTGGGAGAGGAGGGGAGACAGATCTGACAAGAATCTGGAGTGCACGGTGGAGAACGGGGATTGGCGGGCAAAGAGATTGGAAGAAGGAGCCAGGGAGGGGGAGACTGGGACAAGAAGCTGTGGAGGGAGGTCAGATAGGAGGGGAGGCTGAGATTTGATGAGAATCTAGAATAGAATCCAAGATTCCTGAGTCTCACCATGCCTCTGCTGTCAGCAAATATCTGTGAAGCCCTCTGGTGAAGTGTGTGTCTCATCCCCCTCTAGTCCCAGTCCATGTAGAGACAGGTTTCAGAGTGGTAGCTGTGTTAGTCTGTATTACAAAAATAACAAGGAGTCTGTAAGGTGCCACAAGGACTCCTCGTTGGTTTTGCAGTCCACATAGAGGATGGCAACCTACTATTGCTATCATTTATTCTGGTAACGCAAATGACCGGTTTGTGTGGTGGATCTAAAGGATTCATGTAGGTATCAATGTGATGCCACATGATGGAATTTCCGTTCTCTCTTTTAAAAAACTAGGAAATTACAGATAAAAAAATTAAAAGAATGTTATTAAGGTTGCAAAGTCAAGCACTTAAAAATTCAAAAATGCCAGAATTCAGGTTGTCTGTGCAACCTTAATTCTGCTCCTTTTGTGGATATATTATGATACATTCATTAATTACAAGATCACACACTATTTTTTCCACAGGATCCATCCCTCAATCAATGCACAGAATGGACCTGCTGTTTGGATAAGTGAGGGCTGTGTAATGAAGGAGGCTGTTGGCTGTAGGACCCTGACTCATTTGTAGCAGAAGTTGGAAGGTGTGTAATGAATGAGGCAAGGGGCTGCAGGAAGAGAGAGGACCGTCTCATGATTAAGGAAATTAAATGATGCCTTGGGATTTGGATTCTATCCCTGTCTTGGCAGGCAATGTTAAATCTGGCATTTCCCAACGTTTGACTGCTTGACTGTGCAGCCTTAACAGTGTTCTTTTAACATAGTCTTTTGTGTAATATATATAAAAGCCTCCAGGATGTGGGTTTTAGAAAAGGTTTACAACCCAAATGGATTAGTTTAAGAAAAAAGGGGCTTTAAAAGAAAAAGTGTGTGCAGAGACGTAATTATAGATGACAAACTGCTGATCCTGCATTCTTTGCACACCCCAAACCTCCAGTGAAGTCAAAGGGGACTATCCCATTGTTATTTATTTGTGTTATGGTAGTGCGTAGAGGCTCCAGTGGAGACGGCGGACCAATTGTACTGGGCATTGCGTACAATCATAGTAAGATGGTCCTTGTCACTAAGAGCTTACAGACTAAATAGACAAGAGAGACAAAGAGTGGGAGGGGAATAAAGGAGATAGAAAGGTGAATCAATTTAACAAGGGTCATAGTCATCCAAGAGCAGGGACTAGAACCCGTCTTCCAACCCGGTGCTCTATCCACTAGGCCGTGCTACCTTTCTGGCTCCCATTGACGCCAAGGGAAATTCTGGATGATCAAAGAATGTGCTAGGATTGCATGCTAGATAGCACAATGTGGACTTGTCCCCCTAGAAAATAGTATCCAAAATTATATATGTGTAAAGAAATGGAAAAGAGCAAAAGCAAATGGGTGGCTTCTTTTCCTAAAGTGCCTGACTACCACCTTTACTTACATTCTTGACTACCTTATTACGCGAGTAGTCTCGTTTGCAATTGGTGGGACTACATTACACGTGTAGTAATGTAATACTCAACGTGATTGACGGCCATAAAGGAAAACTGTTTATCTTGGCTATGAAAGAGGGGAAAGTGAGTAGTAGTTTTAGTGTTTATGCAGGCATTAGAAATGTCCTAGATGCTTCACTCGACAAATACAAACACAACAAACTCCCTGCCATGAAGAGTTTATAATTCAGTGTTAGCTCCAATACAAGCAGGGTAAGGACAACTTTAAGGAAGAAAGAAAGAAACTCTCCTAGATTTTAGAGCACAAGAAGGCAGCCATCACGGAAAATACCAGGTGATAAATTTGACCTATCCTCAGCTTTATTTTTGCATTGGTGCTGGTCATATGTTTGTAAAGTCAAAATCCATGGTAGATGTAGCAACAATTTGTACAGCCCTCTTTGTATACTAAATTAAGTTGACCCATAATGCCAAAATAAATCAAGACATTCTTTCTGGAGGTTTGGTGGTCATGTTTGCTTTTGTAATGAAATGGTGACTAATTGAAGAAAAAGTTTAACAGCCTTCCACTATAGTAATGTTTGACTAACTGCAATAAGGCATCAGAAGAATTGAATTTGATCAGTTATGTCATAACTGAAGAAGAGGACAACAACATACGTTTTTGCTAAATTTACGCTACTGCTGTTAGTGCTGGCCTACAGAATGGTCAAGTTTCATAAAAATAATGTTCAGACTATTTGTACTCAATTAAATGTTTATTTAAAATTTCCTCTTGGTTTACTGATGTAAATGTATTGTTCATTTTTCACATACCAAGCACTGTTGTTTAGTCTCAAAGGAATTACATGTTACAAATTTAACAACTGTGATATATTAAGAAGAACATGTAAGGAAGAAATTAGGGGTTGAGAGGATATGACCAAATGTTTCCGTGGTGTTTTGCCAAAATGTCACTTATATGCCAACAAGATTTTAATAGGGATATATCTTTCAGAAATCATCTTACACACCAATAAAATAAATCTTGTCTGCATCAATACCAGGCCCTATTTTATTGAACTTGACAGAAAACCACTTCTGAAGCTTTTCTTTTCATATTTGAAACTGCTTTTAACATAGGAGATGAACATTCTCTCTCGGCATATTAAGCATCCAGTTAGCAAGGGGAGACTCCATAGTCAAGGGATGTCTAGGCCAACATTTTCATGCTGAATGTCTAAAGTTACGCACCTGCATCCATATTTAGACAACTAGGCCAAGAAGTTCAAACACGACTAGTAATTTTGGGTGCCTCCACTTTTGGATGTTCTATCTGAGATGCAGCATCTGATTTTCAGGAAGTTCTGAACCTTTATTTTTGGAAAATCAGTCACCCTTAAGGTGCCCCAGGTTGGGCATGTAAAATCAGCAGTCACTTTGGAAAATCTTGGCGCTAATAGGAATGTGGCTGACTAACTTCAGGCACTCCAGTTTCAAAAATTATGGCTGTAACTATCTTTCCATTATGCATCTAATTTTGATTACCCCTGTAACGACATCAACACAAAACTTTTCCACTAGGCATTTTCTGATATATGATCTTTTACTGGAGAAGAACTCTTTGGGAAGGTTTGGGACTGAGTGTCAGACAAGGCATGCCTGAGAAATATGTGTCTGAAGAAGTGGAGGTGTTTTATCTTTTACCATAGTTTTCTAATAGTATTTTTCCCTCCCTATGGAAGATCTTATCTGAAAAATATCTTGATCTGACAACCCCAAATGTGGTTTATTCCTATGTCCTCAGAGAGAACTAGTGCATTTGAGTAATTTTAGGAAGTACAGATGCTTAAGTTATGGGTTGTTGACTATAATTTTTTTGAAGTTGGCTATATGTTGCCAGAATCACCCTTATGTTGGGGTGAGTCATCATTTGACTAGGGTGCATTTATGGTGAGATTACTCTAGTAGTGGCATGTAAAGCAGTGACACCACACAGAGGATATGGCCCATTGCTTAGCTATAGGAAAATATAAAACGTGTATCCATTTAGAAGAAAACACGTCAGACTGATATTTCAGATCTGGTGCCTGAATACCACAGTTATGGGCAGATTAGAAATATATAGCACAGGATCTCACTTATGTGCATCTTGAATTTCTCATCCTTGAAAATGACACTATTTCTATCTCCTTTGCTCCCTCCTAGGCAGGTGAATAACTCAATCCCCTCAGATTTCATGTGTTAATCTAAGTGATGCAACATTACATATCATGCAGTATATAAACAAGGTCTTGTGTGAAGAGAGTCTCTGTGATAAACAGAGTTCAGTGGTTTATGTCTGTCCCTCAAGAAAGCCTAAGATGCAATCCATTGTACTTGTACAGTAATACATAGTAGATGTTTATTTAATTTTCTTATGAACTTTTGATATTGTATATCTGGGAAGTATCGTTTCCTTCCTTTTTCTTATGAAACCGTTAATTTTTTTCCAGTTGTATTTAAAAATATTGTGGGGAAAAATGATTGACAGTTGTAATGCTGGATCCTGTTTTTCACCTCTGCAGCTTTCTGTTGCATCTTCCTGGAATCTGTCTAATTTTAATATATGACACCTACTGATGATCTGTAGTGACCGTGTGTATGCAGAAAGATGCAGAATGTTAGTTTGCCAGAGGGAGCAGCCATCCCTAACTGTGCAATGGGGGAATCTATAGCTTGGATGGTCTAAACCAATACATCATTAGGGAGATCTCAGGGACCTAAGGCTTGGCAGCAGTTGTGACATTAAAATATATAAGACATTACTAAAGGAAGCTCTTCATCAAACGTTTTTGGCTTCCTGAGACATGAACCTAAAATTTGTTCTGCTATGGTAAGTATATTGGTAGTGAATTAATGATGAATCCAATATTGTGTCCTTGCCCTGCACAGACAAAAGAGCATGATTCCACCAGCCTAGAAGCTAGGGTTGCCAACTCTGACTGAATCTAATCCGGGAGACTTTTCCCTCCAAGATGACACAATGTCATTTTCTTAAAATATCCTATTAAAAACTCCTGGATTGCTTTCAATAGTCACTAGGAAAACAATGCCAATTCCAGGAGACTCCATGCCAATCCTGGAGGATTCGCATCCCTACCGGAAGGTGTCCTTAGGAGTAGATCCCAGTGTCAGATGCCAATGAACAGCTGTATTTATCCTGGGAATTTCAGCTGTGTGACTGAGAGATACTCATGCTGTAAAATTCAGGTAGAAAATTTGAACATTCCCATAGTTTGTCTTTGCAGTGGGGTGGTCACTCGCTCCTGCCTTAAAAGGCTTAAAACAGTCCAGGGAGAGGGCTGTGGCAGGGAAGGCAAAGCTGGGCTGATTTGGGGAAGCAGCCTCAGCTGGGGTCCATGACCCAGTCAGGCTGCAGCTGGCTTAATGAGGGCCCAGGTGGCCCTTATAAGAGGGCTGGGGCCAGAAGCCAGAGACAGACTCTCTCTCTAGTGATAGAGAGAGAAGGGCCTGGCTGTCAGGGAGCTGAACAGGGTACCAAGACTGGAGCAGGACTGTGGGAAGGCCAGAGGAGCTGGGAAGCTCTGTCCTAGAAACCCCCCAGGCTGCAGGCCTTGTTAAGGGCCAGGAAGGGTACTGGGGTTGCAGAGGCCAGCCCAGGGGTAGGCAAAGGCAGCAAGTCCAAACCCCCTTGCCTATGATGAGTGGCACTTACACTGCAGTCTGCCCCAGGGAACGAGGCTAAGTGATGACTGGCAGTGGCCATAGACTGAGATAAGGTGGGGATAGAGGGGATTGGCGGTTCCCCGGGGAGGGGAGACCCAGATCTGTGGGGGTACTGCCACGGGGCAGCACCCCAGCGTGAAAGGGGCACCAGGGTCCAGGAAGGACTCGGGCCCAGCGGCATGCGGGACACCGGCCTGCAGAGGGCGCCCCAGAGCTGGAAACACTAATTCCCTGGATGACCAGCAGGAGGTGCCACAGCAGGGAGTCCTGCCCCATGACAGTTTTGATTTGGAGCTTTGGTTTGTTTGTCTTTAAATCTAAAGGGCCATTTTGCAAAATCTGGAATCAGTTTCAGAACAGTCCCCAACGTTCTGGAGTGTATGGACCTGGGAACTTGTTAGAGATGGGGCCCAAACACATCAACTCTTCAGGTTACAGTGTATTCCCAAGACAGTGTGTGTGGAAGACAGGAGTACGACGACAGCTTCAGGAAAAGCCACAGAAAATAAGCCACAACTTGGACGGATATATCTTTGTTCTTGGGTGATGCAGAATTAGCTCAGCTCCTACAGCTGATTGTACAAAAATATTTACTTTAGCAAAATTAATTCCAGATCACTCTTAGTTTCTTCCTTTGTAATATTTATTCTTGTTTCCTTCATTTGACCCTTGATGAGGTGAGCGCTATGCTGGTGGCATGCAGAACTATGGCCTAGTCTACACTACACCGTTAGGTCGACATAAGGCAGCTTATGGCGATCTCGTTGTGTCAGTGTACACACTACAGCTTTGCTCCCGCCAATGTAAGTGCTCTACTGCACAAACATAGTAACTCCATCTTCACGAGAGGTATAGGGCTTATAATGGTGTACTTAGGGCCACGCAGTGTCCCTGAAGGCACTGAGTTACTTACATTTATTGGCTGTCATGCTTGTCTATTTCACAGCGCCACTGGAACCCTGAAATTGACAAAAAAGCCGCCTTCCAGTTCCCTAGCTGGGCTGCTGCCTAGTCTCCACTTCCAACCTGGCTGCTACCAGGCTCCCGGCTCCTCGCTCTGATCTGGGCTCTCCGCCTGGACTCCCTGCTCCGATCTGGGATCACGTCTGCACCTGCCCGGAGTCTGGTCGGCTGCTCTGTTCCTGGTAGGGAATGGGGAACCGAGAAGCTGGGAGGGGGCAGCCGGGCTCCTGGCGGGGAGCAGGGAACCAGGCTACCAGTGGGGAGCAGCTCATGGAGCCAAGAGCCCCCAACACTGCTCCTCTTAAGTCAGTGGAAGCACTCCTGGTGAGGACATGCACTACCGACAGAAGGAGGGCAGTGTGGACATGAACCACCGAGTAATTACTGCAGTGGCTGTAAGCAGACCTAACATACGTCGACTTAAACGTATAGTGTAGACATGCCCATACACTTGTAATAACATGATCCCAATGACAATAAGGGCTTGCAAGAAACACAAGAAGGCACAGTGTCACTGTGTGGCCATGTGCATTGAGACAGCAATACAGTGATGTTGAAATTCAAGTTGCAAAGGCTTCAGATCTGCATTACTTTGTAAAAGAACAACATTAACATTTTCATAAAATGTTCTTAAAGGAGTTTGCTTTGGCTTAACATTCAAACACTTAAACCAAAGAGTTCATCCTGAGCAGGAGAGATGGGTGTAGTCAGGGAGGCAGTATAGTGTAGTAAATTTAGGTCTCAGGGTCTGTAACACAGTTTTAAGAATATAGTAAAAATGGAGCTATTTTTTAAAATTCTTTTGTTGTTGGCTGTGCCTAGTGGGACTAGAAATGTACACGCAAGCAAAACATATGATACTACACCCCTAGAGACAACAGACAGGTTAAGTCATGGGTGAACTCCAAAAGGTTCAGAAGAATTCAGATGTGGTTTGGAGAAACAACCAAAGGTTTGGCAGCTTTTCTTACGCTTACCTGAACTCAGGGCCGGCGCTATCATTTAGGTAGCCTAGGCAATCGCCTAGGGCGCCAGAATTATTGAGGGGGCGGCATTTTGCCAGGGGGGTGGCAGGAGGCTCCAGTTGACCTGCCGCAGGCATGCCTGCGGAGGGTCCGTTGGTCCGCGGCTCCGGTGGAGCTGCCGCAGTCAAGCCTGCGGATGGTCGGCTGCTCCTGCGGCTCTGGTGGACCTCCCGCAGGCATGCCTGCGGCAGCTCCACCAGAGCCGCGGGATCAGCGCGGGGGGCGGCAAAATGGCTGTGCGCCTAGGGCGCAAGAAACCCTGGTGCTGGTCCTGTCTGAACTGTCCAAAGCTTTGTGAACCATGTTGGTCAAAGAGTCCAAAACAGTGATCTCAAGCATTCAAAGAGAAAGTTAAGAAGTGACTTGATCACAGCCTGTGAGTCCGTACTGTACTCGAGAGTCCCTCACCTTTTAGTGCCCTGGAGTGACTCAATAATTTAAAGAAAAATTAGGGAACAAAACAACCCAAAATTATCCTGTGTCCTTCCATTGTATAACTGGGATATATCCCACATTCTCTGGTGGCCTTGTGCATTTGTTATATGCCCTTACAGATCTTGCATTAACTGTAGCAGAGCTATTTAACCAGGGGAGCACCAACACCAAATAATAACAGCAATAATAATTAATAATGCTTATTTTCAAGAGGAGATATTAAGTGACATGACTGAGGTTGCAAGCTCTGACAGTTCGTTTCTCTCTTGCTCTCTGAATGTCCTTGAAAACAATTTTAGCTATGGCCATTTTGTGCTCATTAGATCTGAAGACCCAAGCCAAATTAGAATATCTGCCTCTTGTGTAAAGGCTTTTGTTAGAGGCTGTTGTATTCCAGGGGTATCCTGTGGGCTGCAGGTAACTGGGCAATGGATCCTCTCTCCTTTCAAAGCCTGGCTCAGTCTGTCAGTTATGAAGCTGAGCCTTGCCATAATGCAGTAGATAAATCATTCAAATGCAAGATCCACACCTGGAAAAGATATCTCACACAACAGTGTTTTTTAGTCTAACAGATAAAGGCATAATATGATCCAATGGCTGGAAGTTGAAGCTAGACAAATTCAAAGTGGAAAATTGGTGCAAACTTTAACAGTGAGGATAATTAACCATTGGCACAACTTCCCACGAGATGTGGTGGATTTGAAGTCTGTAAATCAAGGTTGGAGACCTTTCTAAGAGAAAAGCTGTAATGCAACCACAAGTTACTTCAGATGCAGGAATCACTGGATGAAATCCTATGGTCTGGGATGTGCCAGAGGTTAGACTGAATGATCATCATGTTTTCTTGTGGCCTTAACATTTATGGTTCCCTACGGCTGGCCAGATCAACCCTATTCGTGCCCTTATCATTCGCTGTTTCGGAATGTGGGCCTGAATGGATTTGTATTTGCATGAATGTTTGGGGAATTGTTTGTTGTTTGAATATTCATACTTATAAAGGAACAGCAGGATTTACACTTCATCATACTTTATTTTCCCATTTTAAAAGGTTTTGCTCATCACCTCCGAAAATGGAATCAGTTCCATGTGACTCAGGTGACAGTTCGTGCCCCATGAACACCGAATAGTTAAAGTTAACAGTTTCTCATAGACTCAAAGACTCTAGGACTGGAAGGGACCTTGAGAGGTCATTGAGTCCAGTCCCCTTCCCTCATGGCAGGACCAAATACTGTCTAGACCATCCCTGATAGACATTTATCTAACCTACTCTTAAATATCTCCAGATATGGAGATTCCACAACCTCCCTAGGCAATTTATTCCAGTGTTTAACTACCCTGGCAGTTAGGAACTTTTTCCTAATGTCCAACCTAAATCTCCCTTGTTGCAGTTTAAGCCCATTGCTTCTTGTTCTATCATTAGAGGCTAAGGTGAACAAGTTTTCTCCCTCCTCCTGATGACACCCTTTTAGATACCTGAAAACTGCTATCATGTCCCCTCTCAGTCTTCTCTTTTCCAAACTAAATAAACCCAATTCTTTCAGCCTTCCTTCATAGGTCATGTTCTCAAGATCTTTAATCATTCTTGTTGCTCTTCTCTGGACCCTCTCCAATTTCTCCACATCTTTCTTGAAAAGCGGTGCCCAGAACTGGACACAATACTCCAGTTGAGGTCTAACCAGCGCAGAGTAGAGCGGAAGAATGACTTCTTGTGTCTTGTTTACAACACACTTGTTAATGCAACCCAGAATCACGTTTGCTTTTTTTTGCAACAGTATCACACTGTTGACTCATATTTAGCTTGTGGTCCACTATGACCCCTAGATCTCTTTCTGCCATACTCCTTCCTAGACAGTCTCTTCCCATTCTGTATGTATGAAACTGATTGTTCCTTCCTAAGTGGCGCACTTTGCATTTGTCTCTATTGAACTTCATCCGGTTTACTTCAGACCATTTCTCCAATTTGTCCAGATCATTTTGAATTTTGACCCTGTCCTCCAAAGCAGTTGCAATTCCTCCCAGTTTGGTATCTTCTGCAAACTTAATAAGCGTACTTTCTATGCCAACATCTAAGTCGTTCATGAAGATATTGAACAGAGCTGGTCCCAAAACAGACCCCTGTGGAACCCCACTCGTTATACCTTTCTAGCAGGATTGGGAGCCATTAATATTTCTGAACAATTGACTGTCCACCCAAACTGTACAGCATGTACTTGTGTAACAAATATAGTCTCCCAGATTGAGGTTGATTCATGAACAATAAAAACCAACAAATTTCACTGAATAATTTATTTGCACCAAATAATTCAACCGTCTCTTCTCCAGATTCAGGCAAAATGTCTAGATGCCTGGGGCCAGATCCTCAGCTGATGTAAACCAACATAACTCCATTGCTGTCACTGCAGTTATGCCAGTTTACACTGTCTGAGGATCTAGCCCCAGGATTGCAGAGGCACGTGAAAGTGAAAAAATAATTTGGGGGAGGGGCGGCTAATTAAACATTTCAGAACATTCAGAAAGGGTTCAGGGGTCAGCTGTAGATATGGTCTGGTTTTGTGTGGATCAGACAAAGTTTTTCTTTCTTACATCCTGATTCTGCTATTCCTAGATGTAACCAAACACATGAGTTCCCCCTGTTACTGCATTTACAGGCTTAAAAGTGCAATTGCCTTGAGTAACCTGCCCCTACCCCCAACAGCAACTTCAGATATTTGAAAATGAAGCTTATCTTCCCAGTTTTGACCCCAAGGCAAGTCTGGGAGGAGGCATGACTCCTTAGAATAGGAGCACCTGGGAACCTGAAATTCATTCTCGCCACTGGCATTGCTACTGCCGTATCCTGAACTTGAACTGTTTTAAAAAATCATTTTTGCTTTTAAAATAAATGTTAGGATTAAATATTGTGCCTCATTGAACTCAAACCAACCTTGAAGCAAGCCAAACTCAGGGCTTAGTTGCTGTTAATCTTGATGGATGTAAAAGTTGTGCCAGCTGAAGCAAATATTTAAGGGGAATACTTTAAGCGGAATGAAACAAGCCTCTGACTTCACTGGGAGTCAAGCAGCTAAAACCGCATTGCACCACTTTGAAAATGTACCCTTCTGGCCTTTCTGGTTGGGGACTGTTGTGTGTGGTAGTGTCAGTGCATGAAAAGTCAACAGCTGGCCCTGTAGGATCAATTGATCTGTATTCTTCGTTGGGAGAATTTTCTCTTCTGTTGGAATTATTCACAATGTTCCTTGGTATTGGGCAAGTATCTGTTAACTCTGGCTGAGTTCTTGCTCTGGTTTATCATATAGTATCAGTTACACTTGGAAATAAAAATTAAATAAGGATCATATCTAAGTCCTATTAGGGTTATTCATTATTATTACAGTAATGGTCAGAGGCCCCTACCTGGACTGAGAATGCTACCCCCTGTACAAATACATAGTGAGACAACTCTTTACCAAAAGGGCTTAGAGTCTTAATAATACAGTTAATATTACATAACATCTCCAAAAGAAATCTAGGGTGATTTCTCTTATCCAATGACCAGATATTTGCAGAAGGACAAGATTCACCAATTACTTAATCTGACGTTTGTTTGCCATTCTAGTTTCATGGATGGTCCTGGATTTCTGAATTATTACTGCAACAAGCAATGCCAGTAAAAATATTTTTAAAGTATTAAAAATAATCTGTAAAATCTGTGTAAATGCCAGCACATAACTTGCTTGAAGAGTTAGAGTCCATGAATCTTGTCAGTAATCCTGTTTTAAGTATAGGAGACCTTTCTGATGAATCTTTGAACGAGGTGGAAAAGGTTTGGAAACTGGGCAAAAAGGCTTTAAACAGTCTCAGGAGTCAAATATTTGTAAATGTTTGGTTCTAATAACTTAGAGTCACATAGAATCATAGCAGTGTAGGGCTGGAAGGAACCTCGAGAGGTCATCGGGTCCAGCCCCCTGCACCAAGGCAGGACAAAGTAAACCTAGACCATCCCTGATAAGTTGTTCCACCTCCCTTGGAAGCCTATTCCAGAAGTTAACTACCCTTAAGTTAGAAAGTTTTTCCTACTATCCAACTTAAATCTCCCTTGTTGCTGATTAAGCCTGTTACTTCTTGTCCTGCCTTTAGTGGACCTGAAGAATGATTGAGCTCCGTCCTCTTCATAACAGCCTTTAACATATTTGAGAGCTATCAGGTCCCCTTATTAGCTTTTGGGAGTCTCCTCTGCTGTAGCTCTCTTGCCTCCAGTACAGCTATGTCCATTGGACCCAAGAATTGTGGTCGTCATCAAAATACTTTAGGTTCTTTAAGATCTACCATTTTAATGCACATTCAATATGGAGCGCTCACGGGGGGTAAAACACAAAAACTACTTTCAAAAGTGGTTTCATTGGTGAATTAGAAAATAAGCATGAATCTGATGTGTCTGGCTGTGCAAGTAAAATGTGACTTTAAACATAAATGCCCTGTGCACACTGTATAGTGGTGAACTTCAGACCTAGACCACATGAGGGAAAGATGGCTGGCTCACAGCTCTCACAAGTACCGTGTCTGAAGGCTGAAATCTTTACAGAAGTAAAAGAGAGTTTATTTTAAGTGTAACTAAAAGGAACTAAGTACCAGTTACCACAAGCAGGGTGATCTTTATCTTCCTTTGTTGGCTTGTGTGGAGGGGAAGGAATCTTAAAAGACTTGAGCAGCTGCAGGCTTCACAAAGAGGACATCTCCCTCACATTTCTGACATGTCTTAAATTTTTCCGGCGCTACCTTACATTAAAGGAAATTAACAAGCCATTTTAATGCCCTTTTCCATCCATGACTGCTGGGTAGGTGTGATCAAGTAGCAAAACACTTACACAACCGACATTTTTCCAAAAATGTTTATGTACCCATCCAGAGATTGTTTAACTAAAGCCATTGTTATTTTCTTCTTGTGCAGTTTTTCGGCTTGGGCTATCTTTGAGCAGCACCTGTAAGCACTCACTTTGAGAGATTGCTAATGTGCTAATTACCCAGGACCCAAAAATGTAAGCTCTAAACAAATGAGAACTGTATTTATAATCAATCAGTTTTATGACCTTCTGATGGTGATGATATCAGTGGAGTTTACATTGGAAGACCTTGTACTCCTCTACAGCAGCTGTGCACTTATGTTTTAGTTACAGCTCAAGGAAGATTTTGCTAATTTTCGCTAGCAGGAGTACTTAAGAAAATATTACCTTTCCTAAATGTCTGGGGCTATTACCAAGCCTCGTTTTTAAATAATACAAACACACTGAGTGTCATTACATGGAGGATGTATGGTCAAGCGACAGGCTGTTTTCATACATCAATGGCAGAAAGTTAAGATGTTAAAGCAAAATATTGTTCTCGTGTATAACTCACTTTAAGGCAGATCCAGATCCCTCTGATGTCAATGGAAAGACTCCTGGTGACTTCAAAGGTAGTTGGATCAGGCCCTGTTAAAAATATTACTGTCATAACTCCATAAATGCTTTATGGCTTATACACTAAACATTGCTGTTCACTGGGGACCTCGGGTGCAGCGTACCTGGCTACTTCCATGTAACTTACAATTTTGTGTTTGCTTTGCCTTCAGTTTATGATAGGAGAGTGCTTATAAAATATGATTTGTGAAGTGTAAAAATGATATCTTGGAAAGTCACCCAATGCCAAGATATACAAAATGCCACTTTAATACCTCAGCCAGTGCAGTGCCATCCAACTTTTCTGATGTTACTAAGTTCTCCCAAAGAAAAAATAACATTACTTAACCACAGGCAGGAGTGTTTAAAGTGGCTGAGTTGTGTGTCCTCATTCTGTTCCTGGAAGCCTGAGCCTGTCACTTGAAATTCAAAATAGAGCTTGAGAGTAGAGTGTATTTCTGTATATTCAAGGCATTGCTAATGGCAGCTGTGGATGTGTAACACAGTGCTCCTGAATAGTCAGCAGTAGTGGGATTCAATCCAGCACTCCTGCATTTAAAAACATGAGTCTGTACTGCCTGAGCCATGAGACCTCCTTATAGTAGCTCATAGCTGGTAGATTCAAGTTCTTATGAGTGTCCCCTCCACTCCAGGGGGACAGAGCGCACTCTCTGTAAGTGCAGATTACAAATGGAATGGTTTGTTCATCCTTGCCAGGGTTGTTTTAAGAGCATAGAAGTGGCCCTATCAGATCAGAGCTCCATCTAGTGCAGTGTCCGGCCTCCAACATTGGCCAGTATCAGATGTTACAGAAGAAGGTGCTAGAATCCCTGTACTGGGCAAGTTGTGGATCGACTGTCCACAGGTGAAGTTTCTTCATAACTCCTGTCAGTTAGTGGCTGGCTTATGCCCTCAAGCATGGAGCTTTATAGCTCATGTGGGGCATGTGGTCTCCTTCCCTGCTCTCTCTGGTGCAGAGATGATGCAGAGGTTTCTTCCTTTAGGATGGTGCAGACCTCTCTCTCCTTGTTGTTGGCCCTATCTGCCATGACCCCATCTCCTCTCTGCTTCCCCTTTGGAAGTGTGCACCCGAGGGGCATGTGAAGGGAGCAATCATTGCATTCCCTTAAGCCCAGTGACAGTGCAAAGCATGGAAGGTGTCTGAGAGACATTGTATGCCAACCCTCTGTACAAGGTCCAGGAACGATGTGGCTCTTGTTTTCCAGCAGACTCAAGATATCGCAAATATCCAACTTTGGAGAAATCACTGCCAGTCCTGGCTGTGGACAGAACAATCCATTCTGGCAATCGTGCACTGTTTCTCCAGGGAGCTGCTTGAAGAAAGCTGTG
This sequence comes from Gopherus flavomarginatus, assembly GCF_025201925.1. Lineage (NCBI taxonomy): Eukaryota > Metazoa > Chordata > Testudines > Testudinidae > Gopherus > Gopherus flavomarginatus. The sequence goes on from NC_066621.1 coordinate 152,517,070, forward strand.
TGTTTGAATATTGAAAAGCCCAATAATAATGCTGCCCTGAGCTCACCAGTTTAACTTTTCAGATCCTGGTTGGAGGACAGGAAACATTATAACAGCCTAGACAGCCAGATTGCCATAGAAAAGGAGATGTCTGGCCTTGCTAGATTTATGTGCAGCAGTGAGTGGAGTCCTTCTGGAGACACTGTGCCTAATGAATGAGATAATGAGTAAAATACTCTATACTCGCTGTCAAGGGTTAACTGCTCTTGCCTTCTCAATTCTGTCCCCCCCAATGGTTTCCTCTTTTGCTCCCCCGCATTCCCTCCTCTGCCGTATGTTTCTATTTTCTAAGAAGTGACACCACCCCACTACCCCATCTCAACCTTTTCCCCATGGGGTGCCTAGACTAGCCATGGTTGTATACCCACTTGGCCCCCAATTGGCAGTGTTCCACAGTGCTTGGGAACCCGTAACATTGGACCAATGGGCCTTAGAGATTGTCTGATCCAGGTACTCAATCCCTTTCACCTCCCTATCCCCTCCACAACACCCTTCCCTGTTCCTCTTCGAGGACCCTTCCCACAAGAGTTTACTAGGACAGGAAATAGATCACCTCCTCCAGTTAGGAGCTATAGAACCAGCACCTCAACGTCTAAGAGGCAAGGGGTTCTACTCTCGTTACTTCCTAATACCCTAAAGAAAGGGAGGTTGGAGACCCCTACTGGACCTCAGAGCTCTCAACAAGTTTGTCAATGCTCAGAAGTTCAAGATGGTCGCCTTATGGATGATCATTCCAACACTGGAACAGGGAGAGTGTTTTTCAGCCCTCAACCTTCAGAGTGCCTGCTTTCACATCTGAGGAGACAACTGGAGGCTCACCAAGCCATCAACAAAATGATTCACTTGTTCACAGAACTGGGTTTACAGCTCAATACCCAGAAGTCATCTCACTCCAGTGCAATGCCTGGAATTCATATGGGCCGACCTAGACACCCTACAGGCCAAAGCCGTCCTACCTCAACACAGGTTCCTATCCCTTGTTTTGCTCATAGACACCATTCAATGCAGTCTATAGATACCAACCAGACTGCTTCCAACTCTTGGGACATACGGTAGCGGGCGTGGCAGTGGTACCGCACACCAGACGCCACATGTGATGCCTTCAGCTATGGTTCATAGACCAAACAGGGACAGGATGGACAAACCCCTGTCACTACGCACTAGAATCAAAAACTCCTTAGACTGGTGGAAGGACCTGGCCAATGTTTGCAAAAGGATCCCCATCTCGCAGACATCACCATCGTCACTCCTTACCATCGACGCGTCACTCATAGGGTGGCCTCACAATGCAAGGCAAATGGTCGCCTATGGAGATATCCCTCCATATCAATCTCTTTGAGTTGAGAGTGGTCAGGAATTCCTGTGCCCATTTCTTCCTGCTGATTGCAGGATCACACACAAAGACCCTAACAGACAACATAGCCTGCATGTACTACATCAACCGACAGGGAGGAGCTCGGTTGCCCTCCCTATGCAGGGAGACAATGAGATTATGGAACTGGTGCCTCTCCCACAATGTCACTCTGTCTGTGGCTTACCTCCTGAGCACTCAGAACTTGATAGCAGACAGTCCCAGTCACAAATTCCCTCATGCTTGTGAGTGGGAGATACACCCATCAGTACTCCATAACTTATTCACACAATGGAGAACACCTTCCATGGACCTGTTTGCCACTTACCAGAACAGGAAATGGCCATGCTACTGCTCCAGAGCAGAGACAAGACAGTACGGTCTGGTTGATGCTCTTCTCCTCCCCTGGGACCAGGACCTTTTTTACACCTTTCCTCCATTTCCTCTACTGATGAAGGCCCTGCTAAAAATAAAAAGGAGCAGAGCTCACATCATCCTGATTGCCCCTACTTGGCCGAGACAGACCTGGTACCTTTACCTGGCACAGCTCATGACCTGCCCGCTGATCTCTCTTCTGACCATTCTGCACCTCCTCTCACAGGACAAAGGACTCTGCATCCCAACTTGGGGATTCTCCACCTCAAAGCATGGCTCTTGCTTGGTTCCAACACCTAGAAAGCTCATGGTCAAGGGAGTACAAGAAGTTCTATTACACAGTAGAAAGTCCTCCACATGATGTACTTACCTGCAGAAATGGTCCAGCTTTCAGATTTGATGCATGATCCAACACATTTCTGTGAATCAATAATCAAGTCACTTTTGGCTGTGTTCATTTACTCTCTCCCTCGCAGAACACACATGAATTCTCCATCCACTTTGAAGACAGTGTTAGCATCAGCAGAACGAATGGTGTGTCATTCATTATAAGTTTTAAATAAGAATAAGAACAGGCAGAGAGAAAAGAAGCAACTAGAAAAGGAAGTTACTCACCTTGTGGTGCAGTAACTATGGTTCTTCGAGATGTGTGTCCCCATGGGGGCTCCAGTGTGGCCCTGACTCGCTGCACCACCAGATGACCCTGTTATGTGTTCCACCTCCTCCTCCAACACCGCTTCCTCGTCTACTGGTTCATTCTTGGGCTTGACTCCTAAGTTCCCTGTAAGCTACACAGCCACACGGCAGCCTATTAAGTGCCACACAGGCACTCAGGGAACCTGCCTGGCCAGGACCTGCCAGGGGAGGGGCAGCCTGGACCTGCCACTGCCAGGACGCCCTGATCCCAACTCAGCCCCAGGCCTGCCTCAGCAGGGGGAGGGGCACCTATCCTGCGGCCCCAGCCCCAGAGCTGCTGTGGTGGGCAGAGAGAGCTGGGGGGAGTCCTCTCTCCCTGCCATAGCCCTGAGGCAGCCTGCACCCCAAACCCCTCATCTCCAGCCCCACCCCAGAGCCCGCACCCGAGCCACAGCCCTCACACTCCTGCACCCCAACCCTCTGCCCCAGCCCTGAGCCCCCTCCCACACTCCAACCCCCTCGACCCCACCTCCACCACATTAATTTTGTTATGTGCACCAATATGAAGGTGATGAGTCACACGTTACCTCCATATTGGTGCACAAAACAACATTCATTCTGCACATGAGTGGGAAAAATTAGAGGGAACAATGGGTTGACTCCACTAGCTGCTGCCTCAAGTTCACCCGAAGTAGCCACGGGGCTATTGGTGGTCAAGGTAGGGTCACCGCTGCAGATGGCGTGCAGCTCCTTGTAGAAGCAGCATATCTTTGGCACTGCACCAGAGCCATGGTTGGCTTCCCTTGCCTTCTGGTATGCCTGCCTGAGCTCCTTGATCTTTGCATGGCCTGTGTGTCCCTTTCATGCCTCTTCTCCTGCATACCGCTAGCAATCAGCCTGTAGGTATCAAAGTTCCTACAGCTGGAGCAAAGCTCTGGCTGCACAGCTCCTCTCCCGATAGACTCAGATCCAACAGCTCTGGTGTACTCCACGCGGCAGAGCGTCTCCTGCAGAAAGCCAGCATGGTCAGCTGGGAAGATGCTGTGTGAACTGTCCACGCAGAGCAAACAGGAGGAGGAATTTCAATAATTCCCAGACCATTAAAAGGAGCACATGCCTATGTACCTTGGGGCAGGGGAGTTCAAACTGTTGACGAGATTGGTCCTGGTGAGTATTATGGCACACCTCCTAGAGGTCAATTGGGGCGACATAAGCAAGTACAGCATCTACACTGTCACTGCGTCAATCTCACTTAGTCACAAAAAACTCTATGCCTTTCATCGAGGTGGTTTTATTTTGTCAGCATAGCAGGAGAGTTAAATCGGTGTGGGGAGCATTGCAGTGTGCACACCTCCACGGTTTTGTCGACAAACCTATGTAGTGTAGACGAGGCCTTAAGGTTTGATTGGGTGCTGTGCCAAGCATTCTCAGCTCCCATTGACTTGAAACTAAGGATGATCATCTAATCAAGCTAACTAAATGGACGCCTGCAGAACAAACTTCAGACTGTCAGCCTTCCCTCTTGATAGACTCAGTATTGCCTTTGATTCTCGTTACTCTTAGCAATCAGAATCAAACAAGGACCTTGAATGTTACTCTCTGACTGCTAATTCCAGGCTATGTTTAACCGCCCCATCATTAAACATTAACTTATATTCATTTGTAATAATAATTAATTTTTAAACCCATGATTAATGGCTGTTTTAAGAGCTAGAGAGTAATCTCTGTGGTGATTCATTATCTTACGTGCAGCTGTCTCTGAGGCTTCTCTGTTATTGGGCTTCCTCTAGAAAGTTTTATATGATCATTTTATTGTTTTTGATAAAATTGCTGGGTCTTCAAAAATCTGTCATAAAATAAAACCAGAATGGCCATCAGGATATTAGAGGCCACTGTCATCTGTAATGTGGTTGCTATCAGCTAACAATTGTGACTCACTTATATAAGAGGTACCATAATTTACTCTGTACTGACAGTAGGACATAATGATAACTGAGTGGTTTCTCTTGGCAAATGTTGACTATTGAATGGCTACCAAAGTTATTCATGCTTAAGTATGTGTAGAACTGAGGCCTAACTTCTGAACAAAAACATGCAGTTTCACATGAAGGAAGACCAGAGGAGCGTTGCCAGCTCTAGTGATATACAAGTCTCGTTTTTTCTTTTTTTTTTTTTATAATTCTAATTGTTGGAATCTGAAATCTTGGAATCTTACTATCTGAAAAGAAACTTAGAGAGCCTGTAGTAATGTCTGGTCTCTCTCAGATCCTCCGAGAGAAGAACACACCACGGACAAAGAACACACACAAAAGCTTCCCTCCACCCAACTATAAAAGTATCTTCTCTTCTGATTGGTCTTCTGGTCAGGTGTCCAGTTCCCTGCTTGTAACCGTTTACAGGTAGAAGAGACATTAACCCTTAACAATCTGTTTATGACAATGTGATTATGTGAAAATCTCAGATCTCATTACAAATGAAAAGTAATTTTTTTAGCTCAGGAATAAAGCTTCAAAAACATGAGCCTAAGGGCTCAAAAACCCTGAGGAAAATCCCCCCCTATTTTTTTTTTAAAAATCTTATGATCTTCTGGGGCCTGACCCATTGTTTTTGAACACTTGAGGTTCGAAAAGTAGATGAAGCGCTGTCTACACCAGCTCTTTTCATCGTTAAAACTTTTCTCATTCAGGGTGTGTTTTTTCACACCCCTGAATGACAAAAGTTGTAATGAAGAAAGTGCCTGTGCAGACATAGCCCAAATGTTTGCAGGATCAGTGCTTTCAATAGAGCTGGTCCAACATTTTCTGTTGAAGTGGTTTTTAGCTGCCAAAATCAAACAAAAATTTAAAAAAAAATAGATTTTTGGTTTTTCAACAAAAATGTTGATGAGAAGGAATTTTTTTTCATTTTAATCTAAATATTTCATGGAAAAGTCAATAATTTCCTTATTTGGTCTAGCTTGAATTGGCTGCCTTAAGCTGTGTTGGCTCATTGGATCAATGGCATAGTGAGCCTGATCTTGTTTTAAAAAAACAAGTACACCTCTACCCCGATATAACGGCACCCGATATAACATGAATTCGGATATAACGCGGTAAAGCAGTGCTCCGGGGGGGCGGGGCTGCTCGCTCCGGCAGATCAAAGCAAGTTCGATATAACGCGGTTTCACCTATAACGCGGTAAGATTTTTTGACTCCCGCGGACAGCGTTATATCGAGGTGGAGATGTACATGCACGAAGAGTCTATATACGTATGGATGCTAATCTAATAGATTCACAGTTATGATAGATTAGGTAAATACTGTTTCAGCCATTAAATCATTTTAAATTAGGAACAGTTTTGTTATTGTAGAGCTCAAATAGTTTGCCAAATGTATTTCTTAAAACTCAAACATTTTCACAATACAAGCAAACACAGACCAGGATCTGTTGCCCTTTTATTTTGTGTGTGAGTACTTCTATCATTTAAAGTGGTCTAACTAAAGCCCCCAAGTCTACAAGTATTTGCATTGATGAATAACTTTGCACACACGAGGCTTGTTATGTTCGATGGGATGTCCCACATGTTTAAAGTTACCCACACATGAGAGGTTTAATGGTCCACTGACATGGGTACTGGGCTGAAAGAGAGAGCTAGAGGGCTGGCTTCTATTACTGGTTCTGCCACTAGCCTGCTGCATGGCCTTGGAAGTCACCCTCTCATCCCTCCCACCTTTGTCTGTCTTGTAAGCTCTTTGAGGCAGGGAGTGTCTTTTACTATCAGTTTGTACCATGCCCATCATTATGAGGCCTTCATCTCATCTGGGGCCTGTAGGCGCTACCACAATATAAATATTGAAAATGTGTTTGCTGGATTGGGCACCAAGTTTGGTACAGGGCTTATTTATTACCAGTATCCTATAAGTTGTTCACAGTAAACAATGCAGGTTTTATGATGTGTAAGTAATAGGAGAGCTGTGCATTTTTCCACTAACAAACGTGCCATGGGTAATTATTCCTGAATTAAAACGACATGTGGACATATTTGTGACATGCAGCAGTCCCATTTCTTTGAAGAGAAGTATTATTCTAAACAAGGTTAGCCACCACTTATTTCAAGGGGCTCTTGCATTTCTGTGTTCGAAGCGCTTTTGTGGCTTTCCTTGTCTATTTGATAATCATTAACATGCTCCGTCGTTAACCTTCAAGCAGCTTTGCTTGAAACTTTATATCCAAGTTTTCAAACATTTGTCTTGCATTGCAGACTGTGGTTTGCTGGGGCTGGTTTTATAATCACTTGAGGTACAATCAAGAAGATGAAAAATGGGCGTGTATTGAAGTGCAGCTCATCCAACATTCTAGACCTTAAATTAGTGACGAGCATAAACATTGCACACAGAGCTTTTTCAACTCGATTGCAATTATATTTGAAATTACCTACAATTACCAGTAACCATCTCAAAGCTAGAAGTTAACGTCTTAGGCTCCGCTCCAGATGGATCAGCTGTTAAACGTGCTATATTGTACAGTTGAATGGAGGGAGGCAAAAGCATGAAAGAGAGGCATGAATAGCAATTGTGTTGCGTTCTAGCACGAGTGGAGTTGCTGGGTTGCTACCATCCTTCTTGGGTTGTACATGTGTATGTTTTCAGTTTGGACTAAACCGGTGGGTTTTTTAGGATGGTGATTGTGGTATCCACTTAAAAAGCCTCTGGATCTAATTCTCTGCTGCTGCAAATGGCCACAGCTCTATTGACTTCAAAAGACTTTTACCCATTTATGCCAGTGGAAGATTTGGCTCTTTATTTCTGACTATTGCCTCAGAAACTGCTCTCTCTCTCTACTCCCTAAAGGAATAACAGAGAGCTGGGGTCGAGTCAGAGCCTTGGCAATCCCTCCACTCTCTGCACTAGCTGGCCATGCCTATAAGAGTTGTGGCAGTGTATATCAGGTTGCTGTGGGAGGTAGCTGGAATGCCTCCCGTGCTCACTCTGGAGTGCTGTAGCTCTGGGCTCCCTGCTATGGACTCTCTGCAATTTACAGACCTTAGCGCTTTGAGATTAATTCTGAGAGCAAGAAAATGCTTTTAAGCTACTATCAAATTTTACAGATAAGTAAAAAAAAAATAGACACTTAGAACAAAACTCTCTGATCCTTGCCCCAGCACCTGGCTCCAGTATCCTGCATTCTTTTCACATGTGGACCTCAAGTGTGTGGGGAGTGGTATATCAACATTTTCAACCTCCCTGGACACACCATAGCAGATTTAAAGGTAGCCATTCTGCAGCAAAAAAACTTCAGGACCAGACTTCAAAGAGAAACTGTTGAACTTCAGTTCATTTGCAAATTTGACACCGTCAGCTCAGGATTAAACAAAGACTGAATGGCTAGCCAATTACAGGAGCAGTTTCTCCTCCCTTGTTTTTCACATCTCAACTGCTAGAAGAGGCTCATCCTCCCTGATTGAACTGACCTTGTTATCTCCAGACTGATTCTGGCCTGCATATTTATACCTGCCTCTGGAAATTTCCACCACATGCATCTGATGAAGTGGATATTCACCCACGAAAGCTTATGCTCCGATACGTCTGTTAATCTGTACGGTGCCACAGGACTCTTTGTTGTTTTTTACAGATCCAGACTAACATGGCTACCCCTCTCATACTTCCTCCTCAGGGTAGCAGAATTTTATTCTTATTTATTTGTGTATAATATCACATACTTAATGTAGGTCTGTGTTCTTCCTGATCAATCAGAAAATACAACTCACCAGTTCATACGCATCCTGCCAGTTTCCTGTTGTTACTTCTTCAACTGATCTTAATATTTAATTTGACTAAGTTTATAAATCTGTCTTCAGCAGCCACCACGGGTAGAAAGGTTCAAATTGTACACTTAGTTACTCCACAGTAAATCAGTGATGCTGGAGTAATTCCATTGGCTTTGGTGGAGTTACTCCGATTTTACACTTGTGGACCTGGAGGAAGAATTTAGCCTAAAGCATCTAGGAAATATTCACGATTTCAGCTTCCAACATGACTTTGAGTCTTGGGAGTTAGCATGTGCCAGGAGTGTCAGCGACAGCTTTAGAAATGGATTGTTTGCATAAACTTGAAAACAGTACAAGCATAAATGTATTTCCTTTGTTTAACTTTTCACTCGTGTTTACTCATTTCTGCTTCTAAAAGGCTTTGTAAGTAAACTCCCCAGTTCTTTAAGTGATGCAGGCATTAAAGGGGGGGCTGGAATTCTGGGTTCTGTTCCTGGCTCTGCTCTTTGAGTAGCCTTCTTACCTTGGGAAACTCATGAAAGGCCTGATCCACAACCCGCTGAAGTCAGCAGAAAGACTCTTGTTGACTTCACTGGGCTTTGCATCAAGCCCTACGTTTATCTGTGCCTGGGTGAAACAGGGATACTAGTATTCAACTACCTCCCAGGATGCTGTGAAACTATCTTCACTAATGTTTCTAAAGCATATTGAGTTCCAAAACCCGCATGTGCTTCAGAGGCAGTCACACAAACATTGGCACTGGAGGACGGGGTCTAACCTGGCTAATCATCCAGGCTTTGGGGGCTCATCTAAAGTTCTGGAGGTTCACCAGCAAGCAGACGCTTCTGTGCAGCCACTTACAATGCTGTGGTTTTCTTTGCCAAGTATGGGACCTTATACCCTAACAATTCTCCTTCCCTTGCATCTGTCTGATGAATCCTCATGCCTCATCCTTTCCACGCCCTTTTAGGGAATTAATGCAGGGTGTAATTCGGGTGTCGATATGGATCTATAAAGCCCTAAATGGATAATGCCCTGGCAATCAGAGAGAAACCAGATGTCTCCTTCCACGGTACCACAGTTGTAAGTATTTATTGAGCTGCTTGAGCCTACAGCTCCTTGGTATAACAATAACAGTAAATGGGAAGGGGGCCGATGGCACGGGATTTTCAGTAAAGAGGCCTTCAACTCTGGAGCTCAGCTCTTCCCCTTGCTGTGGGCCAGACTGGAAACCTCCCTGCTCACAATAGTGAACAGTTACTCACACGTGCAGTCTTCCTGGAATCAGTGGCACTGTCCAAGGGAGAAGCCACTCACTAATGAGACTAACAGATGCACACAAGCTCTATGAAAAGAACAATAGAGAAACGCATTCTCTACTACCTCAGATCATTCCCCCCACACAGGAGGAAACTGTCGAGGAACAGGAAGTTAGGAAAGATAAGGAAGTTACCACCTCAAACTGCCATCTCCTTCTCATCCCCAGACAAAGCACTAGTGCCACCTCGACTGTCTATTGCCAATGACTTTCAGTAGTTCCAAGACCTCATTAAATGAAAGTCAGATTCCCCTCATGCACCACTCAAGGAGGTCAAGAAATAGCAAGATAGACTATTGGACGCCTTCCAGTCGGCAACACAACCAGAGTTGCCCTGATCAATGAGGTACTTCTGGATCATACGAAAATAATTTGGCAAACCCCAGCAACAGTACCACCAACTTGTAAGAAATCTGACAAACAATACTGTGTCCCCACCACAAACTCAGCATTTCTGTTCTCCCACCTCCCACCTCATTCTCTGATGTTTGATGCAGTGAATGAGCAGACATAGAATATCATGCCTAAGCGGCCCCATGTGACAGGGACCAGAAGTGTCTGGACCTGGTCTTATTCATCTGTGACTCTACAGTTTTGGATTGCTAATTATCAGGCACTCATGGCCAAATCCAGCCATATGAACTATGCAAAGTTCATGGTTTGTGTTTATGAACACTAGCTGTGGTGTTTTCCCAAATTAATGCTGAGTTAATTCCCTCCTTTTATTATAAGTTTTTGCTACACTCAAGTTTTTGCTAGACTCTGTGCTTGATGCTATAGGGGGAGGGATAGCTCAGTGGTTTGAACATTGGCCTGCTAAACCCAGGGTTGTGAGTTCAATCCTTAAGGGGGCCATTTAGGAATCTACAGCAAAAATCTATCTGGGGTTTGGCCCTGCTCTGAGTATGGGTTGAACTAGATGACCTCCTGAAGTCCCTTCCAAGCCCAATATTCTATGATTTATTGAAGCAGCAAAGAATCCTGTGGCACCTTATAGACTAACAGACATTTTGGAGCATGAGCTTTCGTGGGTGAATACCCACTTCCTCAGATGCATGATGTATGATTTATTGAACACCTTTGTCCAGATTAGAGAGAGCGATTTAAGGCTGTCTTTGCTGAAGGGCAATGACTAGCTAGGACATCCTTTCAAGCATTCTTAGATGCAGCAGACACTGCAGCCCCTTCTGTCTCAATGGTGGTGGTTAAGCACAGAGCATCATGGCTTTGGCTATCTGGTCCCCCAAGGGAAGTCTAAAGCACTATAGATGTCAGAAGAGCATTGTCCTTCTATCCAGAGACTATCCAGTTGGATTTCAGGGTGTATTATAACTTGCTATGATACTGCCAATGACCAGTCTCCTGCTAGGGTATTGTCCCTCTCTACAAGATCACAATCAGTGTCTGTCACCCTACTTACAGTTGTTCCAGTAACTGAGCTATGTGGTTTGTTGGTACATACTGTCACCAAACACTATGCTTTGGTCCATACCTCTAGAACTGATGTGGCATTTGGCAGCCCATTTCTGTCCTCAGCACTGGGTTCTATTCTGAACCTCCCTTCTCTTTCTAGGAATACTGCTTGTGTAAGCAGAGTCAGGATAAGCTCTACCCTGACATCTGGTGGAAAGAATTTCAGAGAATGTATTTGCATAGGCACGCCTACCCTATCCCAGACTGCCGAGCTGTGGGACTGCTTGGTGACAAATGACTCACCCTCAGTTGGGTGGTACTTGCTAGACAAGGGACATGGGTTCCAAAACCCCGAGAATTGAGAGAGGCTGGGGACAGGTGTCTGTGCCTGGTGGTGCAGTCTCCTTGTGGAGCCAGAAGCACCATTTCCACCGCCTCCTCTCTCCACTGTGGAATGTCAGAGTTGATTTTTTATTCCCTTAAGAATCTAGATACAGGTTACTGAGCTGAACTCACTTTGGGCTAATGGTGCACTAGCACTGGGGCTCCCCTACTAAGAGCTGAGATCACTGAGAGTTGAAATCACTAAAGAGCTGAAATTACTGAGCTGAGAGCACTGAGTACTGTGCTAACTAGTGGGGGAGCCTGAAGCTATACTGTGGAACAGAGCAGCTGGCGGAGTGGAGCAGTTGTGGGGATGGCTGGAGCGGAGCACGGGACAGCTGGTGGCAGCGGAGCGGCTGGTAGAGCGGAGTAGCTGTGGGACGGGTGGAGCGGCCCACAGAGCGAACGGAGCTGAGCAGTTTGCAAGGAGAACTAGAGCAGCTCATGGAGCAGAGCAGCTGGTGGAGCGGAGCAGTTTCTGAGGACAGCTGGAGGAGCAGAGTGGAGCTGCTGGTAAAGCGGAGCAGTTCATGAAGGCGGAAGCAGGACCTACGGAGAGGCAGGGCAGTTGGCCCCGGACCACGTAAGGTGCCCTTTTCTACCCAGGCTGGGGGGAGGGACCTCTACAGATAAACTCTCGAACTCTGGGGTGGCATTGACCAGAGACTTTTGGGTTGTTGGACTTCGGGGTGATTGGACTTAAAACCCTAAAGGGAAAAAGGACAGTGCCAAACGTACTTGGAGGTGGGTTTTTGTTTATGGTTTGTGTTATGACCCTGTTTGTAGTTTTTTTTCCAATGGGATGCCGCATTGATTCCTTCCTTTATTAAAAAGATTTTGCTACACTCAGACTCAGTGCTTGCGAGAGGGGAAGTATTGCCTCCTAAAGGCGCCCAGGTGGGTGTGGTATGTGAGTGTCCCAGGTCACTGGGTGGGGGCTCGAGCCGGTTATGCATTGTGTTACTGAAACGGAACCCCTGGATACTGAACCCGGCCCTTGTTGCTGCCAACTCAGAGAGACAGAAGGGTTACATTTTTGGGGGCTCGTCCGGGATCCCTGGGTCAGTACCCCTCGCAAGCACCAGTTGAGTGTTCCACTGTATTGGGAAATAATTGTGTTTATATTTTGAGGAAACTACTGTTTGTATAATGGCTAATATGTCGGGTTTGTTGGGCCCCAGTCCTGCAGCCTCTAGCTCAGGGGCGGCAGACTCAGCCTATGATTGGGCAATAGCACTGGGGCATATATTGAAAAAGATTGTGTTGGCCTATGCTACGTCAAATTCTTGTCGTAAGTTAAGGTTATTTGATGGGGAAGAGGAGTTTGAACTCTGGTCGGAGCATACTACTGAAATGCTGCGGGAGTGGGCCGTACCCGATGTAGAAAAGCGACGATGTCTAATAGAGAGCCTTAGTGGCCCAGCATTAGATGTAATTCGCACCCTGAAGCTCATTGACCCTGAGGTCAGTGTGAAGGACTGCCTAGAGGCCCGTGATAATACCTTTGGGAGCGTAGAGGGCTCTGAGGACAGTTACTGTAAATTCATTAATTCCCGACAGCAAAGGGGTGAGAAAATTTCAGCCTATATACAGAGCCTGGAGAAACTACTTCAGAGAGCTGTTATGAGGGGAGCAGTGACTGCTGAGCAGATGGATCAGACCAGACTGGCTCAAGTTGTAAGAGGGACTCAGTATCAGAACCCGATTCTACTTCATCTCCGACTAAGAGAACGGCAGGAACATCCCCCAAGTTACTCCCAGCTGATAAAGGAGGTCAGGGAAGAGGAAGAAAGGCAGGCAGCCAGCGAGTGTTGGGAAGCCCAAACATTGGAACCAGCCAGCACGACGCCACTGCCAATGGCCAGTGTACTGACGGTGAGCACCACAGAGGAACTTGCCCAACAAATGCAGGTCCTGACAGAACGGATAGCTGAGCTGCAAAGCATCATTGACCGAGCTAAGATTTCCAGGAATAAGGAGCCTCAGACTGTGTCGATAGAGAAATCAGTATCTAGAGTCACCATCCCACCTCGCCGAATGGAGAAAGGACAATTCTTTTGCTACTGGTGTGGTCAGGATGGGCACAGTGCTGCTAACTGCCATAAGGAAGAGAATCCCTCCTTAGTGTATGAAAAGCTGAGGATTAGTTGGAAGAGATCCAGTAGCTGCCAGAAGGTCCGGGGACAGAGACCACCTAGGCCTAGAGGATTTGAAGATTCCCCCAGAAGAGACCATCCAGCTGGGATCCCTGCAGGACTGATAGGGCCTCGAGCAGAGGTCATGGTGAGGATTGAAGGGGCGGAGTGTAAAGCCGTGCTTGACACTGGATCTCAAGTGACTATTATATTTCAGTCATTCTACCAACAGATGCTTAGGCACCTGCCCATACAGCCACTGACTGGCATTGGTCTGTGTGGCCTCAGCATGGATGAATACCCCTATCAAGGGTATGTCATAGTGCACCTAGAATTCCCAGAGGAGGTTGCTGGGGTAAAGCAAGAGGTAGACACCGCTGCTTTAATATGCCCTGACCCCAAAGGAGCCTCTGATGTGTCTGTGCTAATAGGGACCAACTCCAGCCTCTTTAGGATACTGGCCGATTACTGCAGACAGCAAGCAGGAGATCAATATCTGAACACCTTGGTGATACACACACACTGTGCCGCAGCTTACAGAAAAATTGAGGACACAGGAAAAGTGATGCCTGATTTGCCAGTAGGAGCACTGAGGTATGCGGGCCCGGTCCCTTTAGTGGTGCCTGCCATGTCAGAAAAGGAGGTGATTGTCAGGAGTACCTACCTAAAAGGCAGTAAGGGAACATTAGCTGTGGTAGAGCAGCCACCCAAGGGAGGGCTCCCAGAAGGAGTGCTGGTTCTCTGTGGAGTCATAACCCTACCTGCTGAAGCCCAGGAGGAGGTGACGATACTGGTTGCTAATGAAACACACCGTGATGTGTTTGTAAAACCAGGGCAGAAGATTGCAGACATCTTTGAGCCTGAAAGCGTTGTGAGACCCCAGTGTGAAGCTGAAGTTCCAATGATAGATCCTGCGAAGTTTGACTTCGGGGACTCACCGCTGTCTGAGGAGTGGAAGGATCGCCTGAGGAAGAAGCTTTGCGAGAGATCCAAGGTGTTCTCACTACATGAGTGGGACGTGGGATGTGCAAAGGGAGTGGAACACCATATCAGGCTACAAGATCCCCGACCTTTCAGGGAGAGGTTTAGGAGGATTGCCCTCTCTGAGATGGAAGACGTGCGCCATCATCTTCAAGAGCTGATCGCGAATGGTATCATCACAGAGTCACGAAGCCCCTATGCCTCATCCATTGTGGTCGTTCATAAGAAGAGTGGAAAAATCCGGATGTGTATTGACTACCGCAGCCTAAACAGGCGCACTACAGTTGATCAATACACCATGCCTCGAGTACAAGATGCCTTGGACTGTTTGCTGGGTAGTCAGTGGTTCTCTGTGTTGGATCTTCGGAGTGGATACTACCAGATCCCTCTGGGAGAAGAGGATAAGGAGAAGACAGCCTTCATCTGCCCGTTAGGGTTCTACCAGTTCGAACGCATGCCACAAGGGATTTCTGGGGCCCCTGCCACATTTCAACGACTTATGGAAAAAGTCGTGGGAGACATGAATTTACTGCAGGTGTTAGTTTACTTGGATGACCTGATTGTGTTTGGAAGAACCCTGGAGGAACATGAAGAAAGACTTCTTAAAGTGCTCGATAGGTTGGAGGCATACGGTTTGAAGCTTTCAATCGATAAATGCCAGTTCTGCCAAACCTCAGTGAAGTATGTAGGTCACATCGTGTCCCAAGAGGGTGTGAGTACTGACCCCGATAAAATAGAAGCACTCACTACCTGGCCACGTCCCATTAACTACAGAGAACTCAAGACGTTTCTTGGATTTAGTGGCTACTACCGCAGATTTGTGAAGAACTATGCTACGATTGTAAAACCTCTGAATGATCTTACCAGGGGATACCAGTCCAACAAGAACAAATCTAAGACCCAGAATAAGCGGAGGCCTCCAAAGCCTCCTTTGCAGAGACACTATGGCCCCTTCGAACCATTTGGGCCGCGGTGGGATGAAAGATGTGAGAGGGCTTTTCGGGAAATCATTACTTGCCTAACTCATGCTCCCATCCTAGTCTTTGCTGACCCAAGCAAACCATTTATCCTGCATACTGATGCCAGTTTGGAGGGTCTGGGAGCAGTACTGTATCAGGAAGTGGAAGGCAAACGCAAACCGGTAGCCTTTGCCAGCCGAGGACTGTCTGACAGTGAAACTCGCTACCCCATCCACAAGCTGGAGTTTTTGGCCTTGAAATGGGCCATCACTGAGAAATTTCGAGACTACTTGTACGGTGCTCAGTTCCAGGTTTGGACAGACAACAACCCACTGACCTATGTGTTAACAAGTGCTAAATTGGATGCTACAGGCCAGAGATGGGTGGCCGCCTTGGCTAGCTATGAGTTTAACATTCAGTACCGATCAGGGAGGAGCAATGTAGATGCAGATGCCTTGTCCAGACGTCCGCAGGCACCTGACGTTGCTGTGATACCCACGGATGGCGTGAGAGCTATCTGCAGTGTGAGTCGCTGAGAGCCGGAGGCCCCTGAGAGCCTTCATGGATGTGTTGCTGAAGCTTTGGGCCTGCCCCCTGAATGCGTGCCTTCTGCTTCAGTGAACTATATTGCTTTGGACCAATCTCCCTTGCCCATGCTCAATGCAGCTGACTGGCAGGAAGCCCAGCTGCAAGATGTTGACATTTGTGATACACTACTTGCCAAAAGAGAGGGGCGAGGCCCAGCTGCGGTTGTCCCACCTACCCCGGAGGGTAAACTACTATTGAGAGAATGGACCAAACTGAAACTGGTTCAGGGAGTGCTACACCGCGTGACCACAGACCCTCTACAAAAGCAACGGAATCAACTAGTGCTACCAAAAGAGTACAGAGCCCTGGCCATGAGGGCCCTGCATGATGACTTTGGACATTTAGGGATGGAGAGGACCCTGGAACTTATCCGCAGTAGGTTCTATTGGCCTCGGATGGCCGAAGATGTTCGCAGAAAATGTGACACCTGCGCTCGATGTGTTCAAAGGAAAACTCTGCCCACAAGGGCCGCATATCTGAAGAACATCACCAGCAACAAACCTCTGGAGCTGGTTTGCATTGATTTCTTGTCCTTAGAAGTAGACAAGAGGAATATTGGGAACATTCTAGTAGTGACCAACCATTATACGCGATATGCGCAGGCCTACCCCACACGTGATCAGAAGGCCACTACCGTCGCTCGAGTACTGTGGGAAAAATATTTCTCAGTTTATGGATTCCCAGCCCGGATACACTTGGATCAGGGATGAGACTTTGAGAGTCACCTTCTGAAGGAGGTGCTGAGGATAGCAGGAATTAAAAAGTCAAGGACAACGCCTTATCACCCACAGGGTGATCCTCAGCCAAAGAGGTTCAACCGAACCCTGTTAGATATGCTAGGGACTTTGCAGCCAGAGCAGAAGGCAACCTGGAGCCAACATGTCGCATTTCTAGTGCACGCCTACAACGCCACAAAGAACAACGCTACAGGAGTCACCCCATATCTCTTAATGTTTGGGCGAGAACCAAGATTACCCATAGACCTGTGCTTTGGTGTATCTGAGGATGGAGATAGCTATGAAACTCACCAGCAATATCTATCTCGACTACGAGAAAAGCTGCGGGATGCTTATCACTTAGCTACATCTGCAGCTCAGAAGAATGTAGGCCACAACAAACATCGATATGATGCTCGGGTACGTCTGCAAGAGCTCCAGCCAGGGGACAGAGTCCTGCTGCGAAATTTGGGTATTGCTGGCAAACACAAGATAGCTGACAGGTGGAAGGCAATACCTTACCTAGTGATGGAAAAGCTAGGAGACCTGCCAGTTTATAAGATCAAACCTGAAGAGGGTACAGGGCAGACAAAGACCGTGCACAGAAACCTTTTGCTCCCTGTGGGGGAATTGGTAGGCAGCCCTTATGAGATTGGCCACAACCGGGCAACTGGGCAGAACGAAGGTGCTGTGCCAAAGCCGCCTTCCAACGTGGACAGCCGGCTCCCTGCAGCTAACCTACCCCTACTCAGCACATCTGAGAGTGAGTCTGAGGAGGAAGATACAACCATGGTGTATCCTGGGATGAAGACAAGATTTCAGTCTCAATCCGCTGAATCGGAAGAGAGCACATCCTCTTCCGCCCTAAACCCTATGGCAGAAGTATTTAGGCCCATTCCTGACATTCCTGAGCCACTGGCGGGACCCCCGTGTAATGACTTACACAGGCTATTGGACAGTGGTGACATACAGATGGAGGATGTCCAGAGCACCTGCGACCCTCCACTGTTAGAACTAGAAATGCAGGGGCCTATGCCAGTATCTGAGGGGAACTCACAGGAAACCTCCCCATCTGTCACTCAAGAGGATGTCCCCCCTACCATAGCAACAGAGATTCTCAATAGGCGAGACAGGGTAATAAGACCAGTGAAACGGTTAACTTACGATGCACCTGGGGTGATTAGTGAGGAGCCTATACATTTAGCACACAGGTTTGTGAAAGCTAAAGTGGGCTATCTAATGCCTTTTGGAGGGGACAAATAAGTTGGTACAGTAGGGAATGTGATTTGTCGGGACGACAAATTCTTGGCTGGGGGGAGGATGTAAGCAGAGTCAGGATAAGCTCTACCCTGACATCTGGTGGAAAGAATTTCAGAGAGTGTATTTGCATAGGCACGCCTACCCTATCCCAGACTGCTGAGCTGTGGGACTGCTTGGTAACAAATGACTCACCCTCAGTTGGGTGGTACTTGCTAGACAAGGGACATGGGTTCCAAAACCCAGTGAATTGAGAGAGGCTGGGGACAGGTATCTGTGCCTCTCCTTGCAGTCTCCTTGTGGAGCCAGAAGCACCATTTCCACCCCCTCCTCTCTCCACTGTGGAATGTCAGAGTTGATTTTTTATTCCCTCAAGAATCTAAATACAGGTTACTGAGCTGAACTCACTTTGGGCTAATGGTGCACTAGCACTGGGGCTCCCCTACTAAGAGCTGAGATCACTGAGAGTTGAAATCACTAAAGAGCTGAAATTACTGAGCTGAGAGCACTGAGTACTGTGCTAACTAGTGGGGGAGCCTGAAGCTATACTGTGGAACAGAGCAGCTGGCAGAGTGGAGCAGTTGTGGGGACGGCTGGAGCGGATCACGGGACAGCTGGTGGCAGCGGATCGGCTGGTAGAGCGGAGTAGCTGTGGGACGGGTGGAGCGGCCCACAGAGCGAACGGAGCTGAGCAGTTTGCAAGGAGAACTAGAGCAGCTCATGGAGCAGAGCAGCTGGTGGAGCGGAGCAGTTCCTGAGGACGGCTGGAGGAGCAGAGCGGAGCAGCTGGTAAAGCGGAGCAGTTCGTGGAGAAGGCGGAAGCAGAACCCACGGAGAGGCAGGGCGGTTGGCCCCGGACCACGTAAGGTGCCCCTTTCTACCCAGGCTGGGGGAAGGGACCTCTACAGATAAACTCTCGAACTCTGGGGTGGCATTGACCAGAGACTTTTGGGTTGTTGGACTTCGGGGTGATTGGACTTAAAACCCTAAAGGGAAAAAGGACAGTGCCAAACGTACTTGGAGGTGGGTTTTTCTTTATGGTTTGTGTTATAACCCTGTTTGTGGTGTTTCTCCAATGGGATGCCGCATTGATTCCTTCCTTTATTAAAAAGATTTTGCTACACTCAGACTCCGTGCTTGCGAGAGGGGAAGTATTGCCTCCTAGAGGCGCCCAGGGGGGTGTGGTATGTGAGTGTTCCAGGTCACTGGGTGGGGGCTCAAGCCGGTTATGCATTGTGTTACTGAAACGGAACCCCTGGATACTGAACCCGGCCCTTGTTGCTGCCAACTCAGAGGGGCAGAAGGGTTACACTTGGAAATCACCTGAAGTGGAGCACGCATAGGGACACTACTTGAAGAAAAAGAAGTTACTGACCTTGTGCAGTAACTGGAGTTCTTCTAGAGATGTGTCCCTGTGGGTGCTCCACTATCTGTCCTCCTTCCTCTTTGCTTTGGAGCTTCCTTGGTGGACTGTGTGGTGGAGGAAGAACTGAGAGTGATTCATCCACACAGCCATGGATAGCCTTGGTGCCAGGCCCAAGGATGTTTAGGGTGACTGAACAGGCCAAACAGACACTGCTAGTGAGAATCTCCGATTGAAGGTGCATTGCTCATCTGAAGTGGAGCACCCATAGGGGACACATCTTGAACTACAATTACTGCACAGGGTGAGTAACCTCTTCTTTAACCACATGGAATTCTTTAGATTTTCTTGCCCTTGCCCTTGTCACTAGTGTTTCCTCCCACCCTCCAATGTCACGACCACCATCTTCCTTAAAAGCTCTGCAGCCTGGTTATTTTCCTTCAAAGAGGACTGGACAAAGTCCCTCCAAGGCGTGCCAATGCTGCTTCAAGTGTTGACCATGTAGTGTTACCTAGGAGCCAAGGAAAACCCTTCCCACCCCTAGAGGTTGAATGTGCTGCCTCTTCTGAGAGATTGGAGAGCCAAGGAGCATAGCCATTCCTAATCTCGCGCTGCCTGTATGATGGTGCAAAGACCAGCTACTGTCACCCACTTGAGTAATAATTTTGATTAGCACTCATTAAGGCTAATTAACATGAAGGCTTTCCTTGAACTGACTGGTAAGTCCACATTTAGGCCCCGATTCAGCAAATCACTTAAACATATGCTTAAAATTAAGTGCTTTGCTGAATCAAAACCTGGCTTAGACAATAAAAGAGCTACTAGATAAGTATCTGAATCTTGCATACCCAGATCTGTCTTAATACTCTGTGACTCCTCCACCAGCTCTGATGTAAATCATGCCATTCAAAAGCCAGTTAGTTGTAGAAGTACAAAAGGGCCTGGTTTTCAGAGCTTATGAGCACTGCAGCTCTCACTGATTTCAAAAGGGGGGCTGGGTGCTCAGCACATTTGGAAAATCAGACCCATATTACCTGGGATACTTTATTAAGTAAACCAGTGGTTTGGCGCTCATGAGAAATTGTCACAGATTTGTATCTGTGGCTCTTTTTGCTCTCTTTCGGTGACCATCCTGCACTTACCTCTGGAATCATGACCCACCTCTCAACAATAAACTGTTTGCAGATCAATTAAGAAATAAGGAAGGTAGAAATATGAAAGATGGTGGATGTATAAATTCTGATCACAGTTACAACTGTCAGTTCTGAGTTCTGTAGTGAATAGTGTTCTTCCAGAGTTACCCCAGCATAACCAAGTTCAGGATTTGGCTCAGAGCGAAGTGAAGTGAGGCCATGCCGTGAATGATGGGTGTGTCCTTATGTATTATAAAAATACAATTAATTTTGTTCTATGAAACAGTATTCACTTAGAATCATAGAAATGTAGCGTTGGAAGGGACCTCAAGAGATCATCTAGTCTATCCACCTGCAGTGAGGCAGGGTTAAGTATGCCTAGACCATCCCTGGGAGGTGGTCATGGAGAACACTTAATCATCATCCTCTTTATAACAACTGTTTACATATCTGAAGACTGTTACCATGTCCTCCCCCACCGCCCCAAGCCTTCTCTTCTCTAGACAAAAAAAGCCTCAATTTTTTCAACCTTTCTTCATAGGTCATATTTTCTAAACCTCTTATCGTTTTTGTTCCTCTCCTCTGGACTCTTTCCAATTTTTCCACATCTTTCTTGAATTGTGGTGCCCAGAATTGGACACAGTCCTCGAGCTGAGGCCTCACCCATGCCAAAGAAACGAAACATTTTTCTCCCATGTCTTACATGTGATCATCTTGCTAATATATTCCAGAATGACATTTGCCTTATTTGCAACAGCATCACATTGTTGACTCATATTCAATTTGTGATCCACTCTAATCCCCAAGTCCTTCTCTGCAGCATTGCTGCCTGACCAGTTATTCCCCATTTTGCATTTGTTCATTTATTTTTTTTCATTCTTAATTGTGGTTGTTTGCACTTATCTTTCTTAATTTCATCTCACTGATATCAGACCAATTCCCCCATTTATCAAGATCATTTTAAATTCTAATCCTGTCCTTCAAAGTGCTTGAAACCCCTCCTAGCTTGGAGTCACTTGTTCATTTCAAGGTTCACTGCTTTGTTTGCAATGGGGACCAAGGATGAATGAAGCCTGGTGTTAGCAGCTAGTTACAAAACTAAAAGGGAGACAAATCAGGGCTAGGCGTCAGAAGGGACTGAAAGATATTTTAAAAGGGCTTTATGTTTGTATCTTACTTTCTTAACCCATGGTTTAATTCCAGGTGGAAGTAACAATGGACAAGAAAATATTGTCTCCAAAAATGAATGTAAATTATACACGTAGGCCATGCTTTTCAAAAAGGGCTAGAGATTTTGGGAGCCCAACTTTGCGACACCCTGCAGGGGCTTGAAGTTCAGAGTGATGGATGCTTGCCCCTTTTTGAAAAGCAGGCCCCCACTTGGGGTCTCAAGTTGGGTACCGCAAATTGCTGTCTGCTTTTGAAACTCTTGGTCATAAATCCAGCTCAGAATTTTCATGCACAAAGTAAAATGCCACTTTCCATAAAATCATTTAAAAATACTAAACCAAAACAAGCTGCTGGACAAACTGTGCTCTGACTTGAACCCTGCACAACCCAACTGGAGTTGAAGGAATTGCGTAGGGTTGAAGTCAGAACAAAGTTTGGCCCAGTATCAGCTATTTTACCAGTCAGTAATGTAAGAGTGCAATCAGCCTCTATTTACATCAAATAATATTTGTGTTTAGTATGTAATTACCATCGAGCCTGTGTTGACATCTGTAGAATTCTAAAAAGGCTCAATATCTCCAAAGCGTGTTTGTGCTTCAGGTTAAGCGTGGTCTGATTGTCTAAATTAAAGACATGTCAAACCACCTGAAAAGCTAAGGACAGAAGGTAACCACACAGGACGTGGCATGTAGGCCAGGTAATTATGATGGGATGGAACAATGGCAACATGAGGGAGACCCTAGCCCCTGCATGCTTTGGAAAAGAAATGCTCATCTTTGTTTTTAATAGAAATAAAAATTAGTAAATGCACTCCTTGGATCCAAGGACACATAAATAAAGAAAAACAGATGTTCATTAGCTAATCACTTCTAATTCCCCCTCCCGACTCCCAGTTCTTCATGGAGAAAAAGAAAATCGAGCATGTGGGAACTTGTACTCTGCGAAAGCATTTGTATCTTCAGTCATTTATCTACCTCACCTCTGGCTCAGTTCAGGCCTCCATTAAAAGGCAGGCAGGGTGCTATCACAAAGAAAGGTCAGTTGGGATCATTTCAGATGCCTTTTAGCTGGGGTAATGCTTAAGGCTATTTTTTTTTCCCTTATGTCTTTCTTTCTTGTACATTTTGAGTCAGTTAAAAAGGAAAAAAGTCTAGTGAGTGCTGAGGAACTTATTCTTTGAACTACTTTGCTTGTGTTTGTCTTCTTCCGAAATTACAGTGTCATTTTTATACAGTGCTCATTATAACCACATGCGTGCACCAGGAAGTGTGTTTATTACAACGAATACCAAACGAATTCTGAATGGCAAGCCACTTATTTTCAAGTGTTATCAAAGGAAAGTTATTTTAGCATAACCCTCTCTTAGGCCTTCATTCTCTTTTGGTTTATGTGATTTTTCCCCCCCTATTCAAACTGTTTCCACAAGACAAAAATAGTTGCACTCTTTGTAATGCAGCTTGTGGACTTTATTAATAGTAATTTGTTAGTTATATGAACAAGCATCAAAACACAGCCCTTATATTTTAATGGTGGTATTATTTTAGGTGAGATTACAGTAGCTCAGCAAGCATCTCTTCATGAGTGGTGCTCATTTCATGCTATTAAGCCATCAATTTTAATGCATAATGACATAATTAAGAAAATGGGAGCTAGACAAAAGGCTTAGCAGGTGTAAGATCTCTCGCTCTGTTATCTTTTGCCATGTCATTCGCATAGAATCTGAGTGCCTTTCAAATTAGGGAGACAGGGTGAGTGAGGTAATAACGTCTGTTGGATCAACTTGTGCTGCTGAGAGAGGCCAGCTTTCAAGCCACCCAGAGCTCTTCTTCAGGACTGGGGGCAGGTCTGCACTACAAACGCCGCGTTCAGGCAGCTGTGCCACTGTAGTGCTTTGATGAAGATGTTCTAAGCCGACGAGAGCTCTCCCGTTGGCTTAGTTATTCCATCTCTGTGAGAGACCAGGGGCAACAGAACTGAGGGCAGGGGGACAGAGGGCCATACAAGTTTGGGAGACAGGGGGTCATGTCACCCCCCCAAACTGCAAGCCTGGGCAGGCACGGAGCAATGCCAGCAGGGGCTGTGCTTCGTGGCAGGGGTGACCGGCTCCCTCACCATGAAGTGCAGTCCCTGCCAGCAGCACCAGCCTCCTCCCAGTGTGAGGACTGAGGTGGGCCACGAGGCCCAGCCCCTCTCTGTGGACCCATCCCTGCTCCTCCTCTTGCCCCAAGGCTCCGCCTCCTCACCAGGCCAGAAGCTGGAGCCAGGCAGTGGTAAGAGCCGCCCAAGGAGCCTGGACCACTGTGGGGCGTCCCCGGCCCTCCACCTGCCCAACAGGGTAACAACAACTCCTGTCTCAGCTCCACCCATCGTCCCAATGAGTCCAAAATGGTGATGTGCAGCATGACCCATCCCAAAGAGAATGAAAAGAATTAATGTACAAATTACAAACAATACTTACATAGTGTTTTTTGTCAGGACATATTCACATCACTAACCCAACTGATTTCATTTCCATCCAAATTTCCTTGGAGCTTGTCTCTCCCTGCCCAATTTCCTTTCAGCAAGCCAATGGGGGCCTCTTCTAGCGGGACTCTGCAAAGTATCTGTTGTTTTTTGTGCAGCCTGCTGGCTGGGACTCACTCTGTCCATTTTGTTCTAATGGGGGTTTCATCTAAGTCACAACTCTTCCAGCCTTAGTTTCTACAGCTCCATTGCCAGTGTCTGAGGGTAGCCATGCTGAAATCCTGTCCCTCTGAGACCTTCTCAAATGGTCCTTATGGATAACTTTGGGTTTCATCCTGGGACCCAAATGTATTCTAGACACTACTTCATTTGGGTCGGTATTATATAGGTTCATTGAGCTTAGGATCCTGCCTTTCTTCCTCCTAGGATTGTGGAACCAGACCGGATCCCTTCCTTTAACTTTTCACATATGACTTTATGTCAAAGAGTCTTTTCATTTGGTTAGAGGCTACTATCAAATTTTCTCTGGCAAAGATGTGAGCATTCTCCATTTTGTAATAATGCAATAAAACAAGAAATACATAATAATGGTAGGATTAACCCATACAGTTAAGATTAATCTCTGAACTGTGGAGTTATGTGATCCAAACTTGTGTGTGTGTGTGTGTGTGTGTGTTGTTGCAACTCCAGCTTTTATGATCCAAGTTGCAACCCACAGAAAAGGTGTGTGTGGGGCTCAGTTCAGCAGCCCCTCAGTTCCCCAAGGAAGTGGATGGGGCTTTATCCCTGGCTGCAAGAACATGGGCAGGGAATTTCTCTCTCTGGTGGAGGGGAGGTGCCTGAACACTGCCTCTTTGCAGTCCAAGGAGCTGTCCAGCAAGGTAGTGAGCAATTGCTTGGCCTTCCCTTTCTTGGCCCTGAGGAAGTGGGCAGCATGGCTGCCTGGAGGATGCCCTGGGGCTCGTGCTCTGTGAGGAAGCGGGGCATCTTTTGGCAGTGCAGGAAAATCTGAAAAGCATCCCCTGCTCCACTTGCTTGCGGCGTGACAGTGGTCAGTTGTGAGTGTAAGATGTGATGATGTCATGAACCAAGATGTGCAGCCAACCATCCAAACTGGGTCTTTACAATGGCAATGGAACAACTTTAAAAATTGGGCCAGATTCAGGACATCCTTTATGATGAGGTATGGTGGTCAGTTTCCATCTTCCTCACTAGCAGCTGTTTCCTTTTCTGGTGGGTTGCTGCAAGGAAAGAGTCAAGTTCTGTGGCAACTTCCATATCTTCTTGAGCTGTCCTTATCTTCCTTTCACTGATCTTCATCTGCAAGTTCAAGTCCACCTACGCGTCTCTTAACTGGTCCATTGCCAATTGACCTTGGAAGTCCTCATTGGGTATCTGGGTTCTCAAGTCTTCTGCCATTTCCATTGGGGGTCTCTTCTTTCCCTTTCCTGGATATTACCTGTGACCTGGCCAACTCAGATTGATGGCTCAGTCCACACAGCATGTCAGTGGCTTCTAACAGATCTGGATAATGCAGTCTTTTTTCTGGAGGTAAATTCTGCATCATGATCACAGCTGAGCCACTCACGTTGGCTGCTATAAATTCCCTCTCTGTTCATCCCCCTAAACATTCTGTGATGTTGAACTCAGCCAAGTAAGCTACTGGAGAGTTTTTTCCTCAAAGGTAATGGGATTTTGCATTATTTGAGCTGAGATAATTTGACCTTTCCCTTCTGGGTCTCTGTGAGCTACAGCTGAGGTAGAAAACTGTTGTAAATGTCCTGTCTTACCCAAGTCATCTGGCTGGCTCAGTTACTCACCTAAGTGAGCAATTCCACCGTGAAAGCCTTCCACTGTGGTCTGCAACACTTTGAATTCCTTCTCAAGATGATTTTTTAGCTCTTGAAATCCTTGCTGCAGTTCATCTCTATTTGCAAATTCCAAATTGGCCAACATTTTCCTGGGTTCCCCCATGTCCTGCAAAATTGTCCATGACACTCGGGTTGCTGGTCACCTGTTGAATCTATTTTGCGAGTCCAACTTGAGAGTTTTTCAGTTGGACATCTCAATCTGCCCAGACACTTGGTAGCTGCTGCCTCAACAAAGATTTTGTCTCCAACTGAAGGTAATTTCTCCTTTCTGAGAAACTTCTCAATGGTGCTTTAATTTCTTTTGAAAAGTCTCCAACTCTTGTTTTAGGTCCAATTTTAATTCCCTTTGTGAGGTCTCCAGCTCCTGTTTTAAATCCTTTTGGCCATCTTTGATTTCTGTGAATATCTCCATTATTTGTTCCACCATGGCTCAAGAGGAATATCAGCTCACAATTTCTTACCTTGGAAATTGGATCCCATGTCGGCCACCAGAGGCCTGAATGATTAATCAATATTTGGGATCTTGCAGGTTATTTCTATTAGGAGGAGAAACTGATGATAGTCAGGTGTATCTTTGATGCATTCCCATTTATTTACAAAGAATGTACAAAATCCTGTTTCTCTGATCACACTAAGATGAAATGACAGGAGGCTGTTTCATGCACAGGTGCCAACTTTCATTGTTTCTGGGTGGGTGCTCCACCCGTGCTCTGCCCCGAGGCCCTGACCCTACTCTGCCTCTTCCCCAAGGCCCCTCGCTCTCTCCACCTCTTCCTGCCCCAGCACCACCCCCTTCCCCAAGCACTCCGCCTCTTCCTGCCCCCGCGTCATTTCCTCCCTCTCAGTACTTCCTGCCAAATTGCTGATCAGTGGGGCCCACCAACTGCTGATCAGCGGGTGGCTGGTGGGTGCTGAGCATCCAGTAATTTTTTTTCTGTGGCTGCTTCAGGGCTTCTCTTAGATCAGTAGTTTTCAATCTTTTTTCATTTGTGGACGCCTAAAAAATTTCGACTGGAGGTGCAGACCATTTTGGAAATCTTTGACATAGTTAGCGGACGGACCACAGATTGAAAACCACTGCTCTATTGTAACAATATCCTTTTGTGGATCCCTTAGACATAGTCTCTGAACCCTCAGGGGTCTGCAGAGCACAGGTTGAAAACCACAGCCTTTGATTGTAAGCCTGCAAGGCAGGTATTATGTGCCTATGTTTCTATAGCACCCTTTACAATGATGCTCCAATCCCAATTGAGGCATTTGATTCTTCAGCAACAACAGTGAATAATATGTTTTCTTCTCAAAGGTCAGCCGTAGGCTTTAATTCAGCATCTTGCTCCTGGGAAGATATTATTTTTTTAATCCACAATCTTTAGGCACATGCACTTAGAAAAAAACAACCCCCACCACCACCTTTTCTTTCCAATTCTGTCCAACATAACCCATGGTTGTGCTGGTTTAAATGCTGCAGCTTCTGCTCCAGCACTGGGAAATGCTGACTTTAACACATCTAATGTCTATCTTCTGAGTTGTGTTCACAAGATGGGTTAGGAACACATATAACTGTACAGTCCAAAAAAATCTCATTGACACAGATACTGAAAAAGTAATTTTGGGTAAGCTCCTGTCTCCACTGAAGTCAGTGAGAGTTTTGCTATTCACCTCAAAAGGGTTAGGATTTCGCCTGATATTTTTAAGCAAAATCTGATATTCAGAAACTAATGACATCACTATCACTTCACACTGGCAGATTCTGGAAGCAGAAATGTTCTTTCCATTTTGAAAGGTGGATTCAATTCTCTCTCTAACGTCTCAAGCCAGCAAAATACATGCACGCACTTAACGTTAAGAATGTGAGTAATTGGGTTGACTTCAGTGGGATTTCTCATATGCTTTAAGATATGCATGTGCTTATGTATTTTGCTAGATCAGGACCATACTTCTCAACCCCGAAAGTAGTTCGTAAAAACTACATGGTATCCCCATCCAATTCCTTCTTTTACAACAACTATTCATCATAGTTTTTTTTAGCCCTGGTATTATTTTCTGGTACTGCAAGGTTTTCCGTACCACTGTGATTTCTTTAATTAGTGGCCTAGAATCAGCCTTAAGACAGTGTAACTCCAATTTCAATGTGCCCTGTCAAATCTTTTCTATGGTTTCTTTAAAGGTTTTTATAGCATAGTTCAACAGATCTGTCCATTCTTAATAAATTTAAGGCAAGTGCATCAATTTAGTGCTCAAATCTTTCTTTCTTAGCTTTGCTGGATAAAACACTGAGCCCCACAGAGAAATATGAGGAGAATCATTGATATCAGGAGTGAAGTCTCCAGAGCTCTTTACTCAACTGTATTAGGCAAGCTATAACCTGCAGCTTTCTTTTCCCTCCACACTGGACAAAAATGAATACCTAGAGAATACCGATATGGGGCTAATGTTCTCTCACTACCAACGACAATTGTCCAGTTTTGATGTGTGTCCACTGTATGTGTGGGCTGCACATTCTGTTTCATATTGTTACATGTTTAAAGGACACAGTACCTTAAATCTGTCCTATACAACCTGGCCTATCCATTTTTACCCTACTGGAAATGCGTGAAGGCTGGGAGCACACCAGATATTGTGCCAAAGAGGGACCTATAAGCTTTCAATGTGTGGTGGAATGGTGAATGCACAAGAAGGGACGTGTGGGGAATGCAATTGCTGGATGCTCTCTAGGCATGCTGCTTTCATTTCTCTCTAGATTATAAACTGATGACTTCAGTTATTTTAAGATTGGATTATTTAATGACTTTATTACTGGGTAGGTAAAAATACCTGACAATATATAAAACCTGGATCTATTAACAGTTCAGCAATGTCCTCCTTTCATGTCATAAACCAGGAAAGGGGCACACCTTCCTAACTGTGGGATTTTGGCCTGAGATTCAGGTGTTTTGGGAGATTCTCATGCTCTCCAGGCTACCTTCGAAGATCTCATCTTTGGTGGCCATGTGGCAGCCATAGAAGGTGCACCGTCCACCGCACTGGGAACTGCGGCTCTGAAAACGATGCTAAGTAGAACCATGGAGGCATAGAGCACGTCCCAGAGAAGATGACCCATTGGCCCAGCCACTGTTGAGATTTACCAAGGGAACGCCTCCCACTGACTCTTTTATGGGAGGAGGGGAGCATTTATTGTTCTAAGATATAAAGAAATTGCATTTATCAGAGGTCTTTTTTTTTTTCTCTAAGTTAAAACTCAGTGGAAGTTGAGGGCAGGGGATTTTCAGTTTCCCACTGTGGGGAGGGGTCTATGAAAGTTGGCTTTTTTCACCATCAAGAGACAAGGATTTATTGGCTTCTGAAACAAAGTGGCTCAGTATGTCTACTTAGGCCCTCAGCCTGAGGCTCATTGTGAATGATTTGATTGCAACCTTCATTAAAAGGAAAGTTACCTCAAATTAAAAGGAAACTAACACCGAAAGAATCCAGCCGAATCCCTGTTTTATTTCTCAATAAAACATCTGTATTGTTCTTTCAAGATGGCTCTGCCAAACAAGTCAACAATAAACCAAAGGCCTGGCAATAGACGAAACGCTGGAAAGCGCCTTTTTAATATGGAAAAGTATCCTGCAGTGTCGCAAAGCCCCCAGTGGAGACTGCCTCTCTCCCCTGTGAAATGTATAAATAATATACGGCCAGATCCTCAGCGGATGTAAAGCAACGTAAGTCCACTGATGGCAATGCACCTATGCTGATTTACACCAGATGGGGGAACTTGGCCTAAATTTTTTTGTTTGTAAAAAAAAAAAAAAAGAAGGGGGAGTTCTTTGTCATTTTTTTGTATACAGAAACTTTGCAAGTTCTTGTTGTATTGTTAGCTCGTTTGGCAGGAGCAGCTGAGCAACAGAAGTGTTTTATTTGGAAATACTTTAGGGGAAGTTTGACAGAGTCCTAGCTGCCTTATGGTTGTTCTAGCTCGGAGAGGTTTTCACCTCTTCTTGGAGGCTGCACCAGGCTAGGATTATCTCATTTGATTTCCTTGGATCTGCGTACAGCTGAGAATTGAAGAAAATTAAAGGTTAGTGAAGTTTGCTTTCATATCACACTAAGAGCTTTCAGTTATTTAAATGTAACTTGTTCTCCCCCTTTCTTTTTTTTTTTTCGTGCTGACAACTGCCTTCTTGTTTTTGTGAACTAAAAATACCACTCGAGATTTTATTTAGTTTGATTTGGTTCAGTAACCAAACTGTGACCCAAACAGCTTTTTCTCCTGTGCAAAAGAGGCTCAGAGGAAGAGGCCAGGGGCCAGATTCTGATCTCAACTATGCTGGTGTAAACCCAGCGCAAGCCACCGACAGCTGAATCTGACCCATCCGTTTGAGTATCAGGTGCGGAAATATTCACTCATTTATGGCCAGCAATAACACGCTGGGTTATTTTGATCTGTGTTATCACACTGCTTACTTTATTTCTCTCCAAATCTGTAAAAGCCCATCATGAAAGCTCTGCTCATTTTCAAAATGAAAATAAACCAGCAAACTGCTTCTTACGTTCACATAGCCACCTCTTTCCTCTTCTTCTCAGGTCAGAGTCAGATCCTCAGCTGATGGGACCTGGCATTGCTCTGCTCACTTCAACAACCAACGTGCACCCAACGTGCTGAGGTCCTTTGAAAACCTGGCCACTTATCTTGGGCACTCAGTGGGAGCTGGCCTCTTCTGACAATCTGGCTGCAAATGTGGGGGCTGAAAATCTTGCTCTAAAATTCTAATCTTGGCTCTGACGCTGAATGGCTCTGAACCTCTCTCTATCTCCAAAGTGTCTCCATCCATCAAATAGGTATAATACTTGCCAACCTCCCTGGGCTGCTGAAAGGGTTAATTCATTAATGCTTATAACACACGTTGCAGACGGAAAGTGCTATTTCATGGTTATATGTTATTAGAAGTTTGTAGGAGTTTGCAAATAAAATGCAGCATTTCCCTGCTGGAGTGATATTCTCCAACTAAGCTGCAGCTTGAGGGACTGTCCAGCAATTTATGCCCATCTCCACAGAGAAACACCTTCTCAAATTCTGGTGGAATTCAGTACTCCCAATCCTAAACATTTGAAAATCAGGAGTCAGGCCTCCAAAAATCGAGAGATTGGCTTAAAAATTATGATTAAAAAAAAACTACAACTACTACATTTTGGTTTGTTTTATTTACTTTCTAGTTCATAGGGTGACCAGACAGCAAGAGTGAAAAATCGGGATGGGGGTAGGCGGTAATAGGAGCCTATATAAGAAAAAGCCCCAAATATCGGGACTGTCCCTATAAAATCAGGACACACACAGAAGGGCAGGATACTGAGCTGGGATTGCAGAAAAACCCCAGACTTGGCATTGTGATAAAGTTGCAAGTGTTGGCAATGCTGGAATTCACTGTGAAACAGAAAGCTGGGCAGTGGGCATGGTGCAGGATTCAACAGATGCCAAGAGCCAGATGATCCTCAGCTGGTATCGCTCCATTGACTCCACCAGCTCCAAGGGAACTATGCCAGTTTACAGCAGTCTAGGGTCTGGCCCCCTGGGCTAGATTTTAGCAGTTCGTTACTGACCTATGTTGGGGACAGTGCACAGCAAAAGGAGCACTAGCTGGTGTCATGTCTTAGAGAAGCAGGAAGCCACCTGTAGTTCCCTGCTGCTCAGTGGAATGCACCCACTCTTTCATCTTTGGGGGTGCTGCCCTCTGCAGTTCACCAGCTGTGCTGGTCGATGCAACATGGGGGCTGGCCCTGCCCCTCTCCATCCCCTTGGGAGTTGCCTGTGCCCAGGGGGAGGGGTTATCTTGTAAGTCAAGGAGACCAGTCATTGAGATTGCTGCAGGTTCCTACATAGAGTCCAAGGCAGTGGGAGTAGAATTTGGGGAGGGAAGACGTCTCATACCTCCCTTCCAACCTGTGCACTGGAAGAAAGGCCAGCACACTCTGCTCCTTAGCGTCAAGACTGCAGGACACTATGGCTTTGGCGATGATGATCATAGAACTATAAAATCGTAGGACTGGAAGGGACCTCAAGAGGCCATCTAGTCCTGTCTCCTGAACTCCTGGCAGAACTAAGCATTATTTAGACCATTTCTGACACGTGTTTCTCTAACATGTTCTTAAAAATCTCTAATGATGGAGATTCCACAACCTCCCTTGGCAATTTATTCCAGTCCTTAACAACTCTGACAGTTAGGAAGTTTTTCCTAATGTCCAACCTAAACTGCCTTTGCTGCAATTTAAGCCCATTGCTTCTTGTCCTATCCTCAGAGCTAACGAGAACAATTTACCTCTCTCTTCCTTGTAACAACCTTTTATGTACTTGAAAACTGTTATCATGTCCCCTCCCCCCAGTCTTCTCCAGACTAAACAAACCCAGTTTTTTCAATCTCCCTCAGAGGTCATGTTTTCTAGCCCTTTAATCATTTTTTTGCTCTTCTCTGGGCTTTCCCAAATTTGTCCACATCTTTCCTGAAATGCGGCACCCAGACCTGGACACAATACTCCAGTTGAGGCCTAATCAGCGCAGAGTAAAGCGCAAGAATTACTTCTCGTGTCTTGTTTACAACACTCCTGCTAATACATCCCAGAATTATGTTTCCTTTTTTTATTTTTTATTTTTTGCAACAGTGTTACACTGTTGACTCATATTTAGCTTGTGATCCACTATGACTCCCAAATCCCTTTCTGCAGTACTCCTTGCTAGGCAGTCAGTTCCCCTTTCGGATGTGTACAACTGATTGTTCCTTCCTAAGTGGAATATTTTGCATTTGTCTTTATTGAATTTCATCCTATTTACTTCAGACCACTTCTCCAGTTTGTCCAGATCATTTTGAATTTTAATCCTGTCTTATGATCTCAGCTTTCTCTCAGCTGGAGTCCCCAAAGACTTGAGGATGGAAGAATCCCCGATCGTTTCGGGGAACAGACGATGAAGGGATGAGGATGGTTAATTTTTAACCTCCATCTATTGTGTATTGCATTGCATTGCATTGCAGCTTGGGGAAGGTCGGCTTGCAGCATCCGTACAGTGCTTGCAGAATGTGCAGCTCTTGGAATGAATATAATTTTACAATTGGCCTGAAAAAAGCTCCATCTAGTTGTCAGGGTTTAAGAATGTTGTTTTATTAGGATTACGGTCTTGTTCTTCTTTGGTGTCAGCAGGCGTTTATGACTGTTACAACAGGAATGAAAAGCTGGGTCTGGAATAAGTGTTGCTTTCTCCTGCCAGGCGCAGGGTTCACTGTGGAGGCCAGACATATGTCTTTCTTTCTCCCACAGATGCTACTTTCTTTCTGGAGGAGGCAGTGGACTGCACCCTCGCACTGGAAGAAATGGCTGATGACAGCTCTGACCTGAGACATAGCTGCTACACTGCTTGTGATGGGTTCATATGGTGAAGGTAACTGAAGGACCCTGTCATCCCCGCTGCCTCTGAAGTGGAGGAAACCAGACCCTGGTGGATGTGACAGGGAGATCATGATGCAGGGAATGCCCCATGGAAGTCCCTTAATGGGAGCTGCGCAAAGTTTGCTGGAGTGGGGTAGGGGTCAGAATAGGGTTGGGCTAAGTGGGCAGTCACTGGCTGTAGCTTGCGCCTTCTCTCTGCTCAGCCGGTCTGTTACGGGTACATTAATCCAGAGCTTGGCTTCCCCTCTGCAGGATGGAATCCATCCTAGGGAGAGTGGGCTCTGCAGACAGCATGAGATTCCCATGACAACACAGCTCCTACCCAGCCATTCTGTCCGAGCCAGAGGGACACAGGAGAGCCAGAAGAGAAGCCAGTGCAGAGCTCCGGGGGGCTCTGTGCCGATTACCCTGACCTCCACAGATCCCCTGTGGTCCATGCAGATCTTGGCAGGCTGGTTTGCGGAGCTAATCACCCAGCTTGTTTCCCAAAGGTGAACAAATTCTGCGTGGCCCCAGGGAGAATGCCTGGGAAGCTCTGCATGGAGACCCTCTCAGAGCCTTCAGTCCTCCTGTGGGTCATTCCTGCCTAGGGCACATTCAGGCCATTAGCACTGTAATAATCAGCAAATCCTGCTGAGGATGGAAAACTTGGCTGGCTGTTTGCTTGTTTGTTTGTATTTTCTGAGACAATCCATATGCCTTTCGGATTCGCTTGCTGTCAGTGATTTGAGGAATAGCGACACGTCGACGTCACTGGATTTTTTTGTTTATTTGAAATAGCAGATGGAGGACTGGCAAAAGGGGTTAAGTTTAGCTCCTTTGTAGACCGGGAGAACTCTCAGGTCTTAGTGCAAGGACAGCAGGGCAGGCGTGGCAATGCCCAGTGTGGGATGTCGAGACGGGGATCTTCCCAGAAGGCAGAGTTATAGATTGTCTTTTGGATACCACGGAGCTAACATAGCTCTCCTTTCCTTCGGGGGAAATTCTGCTAAAAGGGTTCATTTTATTCCTGTGCACAAACTATTGATTTTTCACATAACGCAGGTACAGCCTCTGCTTTGCAACCATGAGCTTCCTCCTGCACTTGGAATTAATGAGGCTACTTGCATGAATTAAGTGTGTCTCAGTGTAAATAAGATCACAGAACAGGCTGTATATAATGCCCAATCCTGAAGTCCTTACTCAGTCAGAACTCAGTTTAGCCAGTAGGAATTTTGGCTGAATGAGGACTGAGTAAAAGCTATGTAGGATCCTCAGGATTTGGCCCATACATCCCACATGTAAGTTTTTGGGCTGCATGTTAATTACTAGTGTGAATTATACATCATGTACCCTGAAGATCCCACAAAATTCTGTGGGGTTTCAATTTAGGACAAGGCATAATGTTCTGTGATAAAAGAGCTATAATCACTGGAGCGTGTGGGGTCTTGGTGGTTATGCTGTATGAAACTCCTTGGGAGACCTCAGATATAGTACCTCACCCTCCTCGCTGGCCCAGTTGCAATCACCAGAGAAGCAGGATACCATGCTCCTGGAGAAGGAGGGTCCTCTCTGTTTGTGTGACACCTGCAGTCAATCAACTCTGTAGGTCATTTCTGCGTTCAAAATACAGTTTGATCAAGCCATGAATCTGGAATACCTTCAAAGTCATCATCTGCCATCATGATCAGAGCATCTCGGATTTTCACCCAGTCAGAATTAGAGACCTGAGCTGGACCACTTTAACTCTGAAGGTGACAGCATCCAGTTATTCATAAAATTGCTCCTCTCATGAGGACATTTCCAGTTACCAAGGGATGGTGCCTCTCTTTCTAGGGAGTGGAAAACATATCCAAAGCATAGTATCTCTTCCATCTGAATGGGTCAGGAATCAGGACTTGCAACAGCACCAGACTCTGGGCAACCTCACAAGCTCAGCTGGCTTGTAGTAAGCTGCCTGGTAGTCCGCACCACCTGTTTGGTGGGAAGAGTCAGTAGAGCAGCTCTTAAGCCCAGCAGCAGCAGCAGCAGTAGTTTGGTGGCTTCTCAGAGCGTTTGTCCACAGCTATGATAGTGTGTCTGCTTGTTCCCAGCCCTGCTCTTGCCTTCGACCGAGCCGTACCTGGCTCCAGGTAACCTGGTCCCGACCCTTGGCTCTGATTCCTTACTTTGGCACTTACCCTTGTCTCTGGCACCTGCCCCCGAGTGCAGCGCCAACCCTGGGCTCCGATTCCTGGCTCCTGATTCCAGCTCCAACCACTAAGCATGACTGTCCACGTCCCAGTCACTGATAGAACGTTCTATACTGAAATCTCTGCTGTCTCCACTCATTTAAAAGATAGTCAGCAAAGTTTGTCCAATAACTTTATGGAGCCAAACCTGCACAAACTAGAAGCACAGATAATCGGCTCTAAATGTTTGCTAAGAGATGCTCCAGCCCACTATTGGTAACGTATTCGTGACTACAGCTTCAAGTATCAAACTGAGTATCTTACTACCCTCTTGCTTGTGGATGAATCTGAGTCTTAGGTCCATTCCTAAAACTATTTCACCTACACAACTTTGCCAGCCTGAACCCAGTGCTGAGCAGAACAGATTCAGAGCTACTGACAAATGCTGCTTTAATTGTCTTAAGATTATTCAATCGTTTCTCCTCAGGAGTCCCTATCTAAGATGCAAGTTGTTCAGCAGCTCACAGCCTTGCAGGGAGCATCTGTTCACAAGTCTGAACATCCTACACCTGATGTAAAGATCTCCAAGCTCACTTTCTAATATGTAGTACCTGTAATGGTGCACTCTCTATGCTTTATGAAAGTATGCTTATGAATCTGATGTAACTGGAATATGCTTTATGCGAAAGGTCTCGTGTAAGGTATCATAACAAAGATTATAAACCACTGAATATGTTCCTCCTATTTGTATGCATGTATCATTCTTGTATCTGAAGCTAGAAATATGAAGTATAACTCTGAGGTCCTATTGTAATTATGCAAAGTGTGGGGCATTAATGGTGGTTTAGAATCTTGATGGCTCCCATTGACTAGGAAAACTGATTGTAAATAGTTTATTTACCCGCAAGCCTTCCTGTGTACCTGTGGGTGAACCCAGGAAAAATGCAGACTAGGGTCTTACAGTGACATGTGACCATGTCACCTGACAATGAAATCCATCTTAAATCTGGTACTTTTCCATTTATAAGGAGGGGTGAGGACCCAAAGAGACAAAAGATTCCTGTCTTGTGCCAAAGCTATAAAAGGGGTGGAGCAGGACAAAGGGGGATGCCAGTCATGAGAAATCCCGTAGTTACCACCTGAGCTGGATCTAACAAGAACTGTACCAGTGGAAAGGATTGGGCCCAGGCTAGGAAGAAGTCTAGTCTGTGAAAGAAGCTTACTGGAAAATCTTCGAGGGTGAGATTATCTATATTCAGTTTCTTAATGTAT
This sequence comes from Gopherus flavomarginatus, assembly GCF_025201925.1. Lineage (NCBI taxonomy): Eukaryota > Metazoa > Chordata > Testudines > Testudinidae > Gopherus > Gopherus flavomarginatus. The sequence continues at coordinate 152,553,806 of NC_066621.1, forward strand.
TAGGCTTAAACGTGCATGTTTTTGCTTTATTTTTCTTGGTGACTTACTTTGTTCTGTCTGTTATTACTTGGATCCACTTAAATCCTACTTTTTATACTTAATAAACTCACTTTTGTTTATTGATAAACCCAGAGTAAGTGATTAATACCTGGGGGAGTAAACAGCTGTTCACATCTCTCGGTCAGTGTCATAGAGGGTGGACAATTTATGAATTTACTCTATATAAGCTTTATACAGAGTAAAACAGATTTATTTGGGGTTTGGATCCCATTGGGAACTGGGTGTCTGGGTGCTGGATATAGGTAACCTGCTGAGCTGTTTTCAATTAAGTCTGCAGCTTTGGGGGTGTGGCAGAGACCCTGGGTCTCTGTTGTAGCAGGCTAGTGTGTCTGGCTCAACAAGACAGGGTTCTGGAAGTCCCAAGCTGGCAGGGAAAATAGGCTCAGAGGTAATTTCTGCACTTCGGGTGACAGTTCCCAGGGGATCTCCCTGACTGAACCCGTCACAGTACTTAAAGCTGCATGTGGTATTCCAGATGTGATCATATCGGTGTAACACAGTATCTCTTACTTTTCCTGCCTGATCCATAACATAATGCCTCTGTGTATGCAGCCCAAAGCTACACTGACCTTTTCGGTTGCTGTATCCTGGTGCACTGCAGACTCAGGTCTGATTTGCTCTCTGCTACCACTTCTAGCCTTCTTTCAGCATTATTGCTTTCCTTCCCCAGAACAGCTATATTTTGGAGTGTATATATATATTTATTTGCATTTTTCCAAGCCCCATCTCTTTTCTTTTGTGTCTCATTGGCATGCTATGTGCTCTCTCTTCCAGACCATCAATGAAAACGTTAAGTAATACTGGATCTGCCACCAGTCCTTGTAATATCACACGGATGACTTCCAATGGATTTGATACACTGCTGCTTATTGTTATACTTTGTTTATGACCTTTCCGCTGGTTTTCAGTCCTCTAGATACAGCATCAAGACCCCTGTTCACCAAGTCATGGTACAACTCACATGTTCAAAATAATGCATGTACTTAAGTACCTGGTTGAATCAGAGCCTGAATATTACTTGTGTCCAAGGCTTGATCTACACTACAGACTTCTGTCAGTATTACTATGTCACCTAGAAGTATGGAAAATCCACACCCCGGAGCGACGCAGTTATAGTGACTGAACTTCTGGTGTAGCTAGTGCTATGTTGACAGGAGAAACTCTCCCATCGCTGAAAGTAGCATCTTCATTAAGCGCTACAGTGGTGCACCTGAATCAATACAGCTGTGCCGATGAAGCACTGTACATGTAGACAAGCCCCAAATCTACTACATCTACATCCCTTCATCCCCCTCTTTTATAATTCTGTTCAATCAAGACTGGCTTAAAACCCCTGCTCATTGCACAGGATTCTAGTCTTTTCTTGACATTCAGTGATATTATTTTTCTCTTAATATTTGTTACATTTGTTTATAAGAGACAGAAGTTCATTAATGTAGCTCATTAACTGCGGGATCATTCTCCTTTCCTTCTTTGAAATCAGTACAGCATTTACTTACGCCAGACTCCTGACCCCACCCCACTTGCCCATGATTTTCCAAAATAATAGTCAGCCGGAAAGTAAGTCCCTTAGCTAGTACCCTTCATATCCCAGGAGATATGCCATTCAGACTAGCTGTGCGTAGGTGAAATCCTAACCCACTGAAGTCAATGGCAAAAGTCTCATTGACTTCAGTGGGGCCAGAATTTCACCCACTAGCTTCAAATTTCCCATGTATTTCCTCACCTGCTATTTATCAGTATTTATTTTTCCAGGGCTTTCCTTCCTCACCAGAAGCCAGATCACCAGCTAGTGCAAATATGGCAACACTGAAACAAATGGATCTCTGGATCTCTGATCCTTACTTGTTTAAATTTGTTTTCATGCTAAAGACACAACTTTCAAAGTTCTGTTACTCCGGTTCTATGCCTGAATGACTCTGAGCCAGCCTAACTAGCCAGCCTTCACTCCATTAAGTTCCAAGCCAAATATTGCAGTCTAAATTGGTTTACCCCAGTTTGTAAACTTGAATCATCATTGGGAATTAGGGCATTTTGTTACCGTATGCCCTGGTGAATGAATTTGCTGCCTGATGCAATCAGAGATGCTCAGTATGTCTTTGTCACTCAAGGAAATGATAAAGGTAAATGATACATTGACTTCGCTTTGTCTGTGTTCTTAAATACGCAATGACTCCTGGAGGTTCCCTTGGGAGCGGTACAGCTCCCTGCTACTGGCCCTGATCCAACACCCATTGAAGTTAATAGGAATCTTCCAACTGACTTCAGTGGGCTTTGGATCAGGTCCACACTTCTCTGCTTTAATGGTTCAAGCTATCAAAGACTTTTCTAAATTACAGACAAAAATCTACGTTAAAAGAACATATTAAGGTTGCAAAGTCAAACACTCAAAAGTTAACCTCAGTTCTGGCATTCGTTATCTGTGCAGCCTTAATTGAGCTCCCTTGTGTGTATACATTCTGACACAGTCTTTGGTCACATACATTTTTTCATAAGGCTCCTTCCACATTTATGTACAACAGGGGTTCCCAAACTCTTTGCAGGCATGGCCCCATTTTAATGAACTATTTCCTCCTGGGGACCCCAGACACCACAGAGAATACTATTTTGAAGAGCAAAATGCTGTCCTCCAAGCATCATGACCTCACACGTATCGTACGTGCAAAGTCACGCTACGTGGAGCAAAATGGCATCGTCCGCACAGCAGGGATCACCACAATCCCATCTGCCCCATTTGGGGTCATGACCCACAGTCTGAGAACAGCTGATGTGTAAGACGGATGGTGCTCAGTTAATGAGCTGCTATTCAGTATGTGGCTATCTTCTCATTCTTCCATGTATGCCCCAAGAGCTTATTTACTGCACACCATTCAAACCCTTTGGAGAAGACAAAATTATTAATTTTCTCATGGGCTTTTCTGTCATGGCTCTCATCACTATAGTAGCTCAGTGCTTCATAGACTCATAGACTTTTAGGGCCAGAAGGGACCACTGTGATCATCTAGTCTGACCTCCTGCACGTTGCAGGCCACAGAACCATGAGCAGTGGGTACTATAGGCTGGGGAAGGCTATGCCTCCCCAGATAGCCAGGCATGGCCCCACCCATGCTCTACCCCCAGGACTCCCATGTCCTGCCTCCCACTCTGCAGCTCCAGTCCCCTTGTGCAGGGGCCCTGGTTGGAGCTGTGCCGCTGGCCCTCCCGAGCTAGGAGGCTGTGGTGCGCTACCCACCTTCCCAGAGCTCCAGGGTTGGGGAAGCTGCAGCCGTGTGCAGCTAGCGCTCCAGGGCTGGGGAGTCTGTGGCTGGTGCTGCCTGCCCTCCTGGTACTCCAGGGCTGGGGAGTCTGTGCCTGGCACTGCCCACCCTCCCGGTGCTCCAGGGCTGGTGAGGCTGCAGCTGGTGCCACCTGTCCTCCTGGCGCTCCGGGGTTGTGGGGGCTAGCCTAGGGTAGGGGCCAGTGGCTGTGGTGGGGGGGATCTGTACTCTGGAGAGGGGTGTGCGGAAGGAGTTGAGTCTTGGGTGGACGGGACGGGGCTGGAGGCTTCCCCAGCCAGCGGTTCACACTCTGCCCATGCACAGAACCTTACCTACCCACTCCTGTAGTAGACACCTAACCTCTGACTGAATGACTAAAGTCCTCAAATAATGATTTAAAGACTTCAAATTACAGAGAATCCACCATTTACACTAATTAAAACCTGCAAGTGACCCATGTCCCACACTGCAGAGGAAGGAAAAGACCCCAGGGTCTCTGCCAATCTGACCCAGGAGAAAATTCTTTCCTAACCCCAAATATGGTGACCAGTTAGCCCCTAAGCATGTGGGCAGGACTTACTAGGCAGACACATGGGAAAGAATTCTCCGTAGTCACTCAAGGCCCTCCCCATCTAGTGTCCCATCACCAACCACAGGAGATATTTTCTGCTAACAGTCTTAGATTGGCTACATGCCATTGTAGGCTGTCTCATCAGACCATCTCCTCCATAAATTATCAAGCTCAGTCTTGAAGCCAGTCAGGGCTTTTTGCCTCCATTCCTGAACTTCACTCCTCCAATGGTTAGAAGCCCTCATCTAATTTCAAGTCTAAACTTGTTGATCACCAGTTTATATTCATTTGTTCTTGTGTCTATATTGGTGCTTAACTTAAATAACTCCTCTCCTTCCCTGGTATTTATCCCTTCGATGTATTTATAGAGAGCAATCACATCTCCCCTCAGCCTTCTTTTGATTAGGCTAAACAAGCCAAGCTCTTTGAGTCTCCTCTCGTAAGGTAGGTTTTCCATTCCTCAGGTCATCCTAGTGGCCCTTCTCTGCACCAGTTCCAATGTGAATTCATCTTTCTTAAACATGGGAGACCAGAATGGCACTCAGCATTCCAGATGAGGTCTCACCAGTGCCTTGTATAACAGTACTAACACTTCCCTGTCACTACTGGAAATACCTCGCCTGATGCATCCTAGGACTTCATTAGCCTTTTTTTCATGGCCACATCACATTGACAGCTCATAGTCATCCTGTGATTAACCAGTACACCCACATCTTTCTCCTCCCCTGTCATTTCCAACTGATATGTCCCCAGCTTATAGCAAAAATTCTTCTTGTTAGTCCCTAAATGTGTGGTGGTGTATTTTGCACTATTAAATGTCTTCCCATTTCTATTACTGCAGTTTCCAAGGCCATCCAGATCTTCTTGTATGATATTCCGATCCTCCTCTGTATTGGCAATACCTCCCGACTTTGTGACACTGCAGATTTTGTTAGCACACTCCTACATGTTGTGCCAAGGTCCGTGAAAAATGTTATATAAGACTGGTCCCAAGATTGATCCCTGAGGAACTCCACTAGTAACCTCCCTCTAGCTTGACAGTTCTCTTTTCAGTATGACCCGTTGTAGTCTCCCTTTCAACCAGTTCGTTATCCACCTTTCAATTCCCACGTTAAGCCCCATCTTGTGCAGTTTAACTAATACGTTTGAATGTGGAACTGTATTTTAAATTAGATCTACTGTATTTCCTTTGCCTACAAAAATCAGTTATCTGAAGAAGAGCAGGTTGGTCTGGCACAATCTACCATTTGTTAAACCATGTTGTATTTTGTTCCAATTACCATTCACCTCTATGTCCTTATCTACGTCACTTTCTACGTCCTCTCTACCTTATCTGCGTTCTCTCTGTGGAAGAGGCAGGGATAGAATCCAGTTCTCCAGGGCAGTATTCAACTGCCTTATCTGTGAGACAGACCATCCTTCCTCCTCCTGTAGCCCCTTGCCTCATTTACTACACAACTTCCATCTTCTGCAACAGATGAGTCAGGGATCCTATGGACAGCGGCCTCCTTCATTGCAGGACCCTGATTCAGTCCTGTGCATGAATGAGACAGGGTTCCTCTGGAAATAATAGTATGTGCTCTTGCAATGAAAGACTGTATCATATGGACAAGGGGGCCAAATTAAGATTGCCTGGGCAACCTTAATTCTGGCATTTCCTAACTTTTGAGTGCTTGATTTTGCAACCATAATAATGTTCTTTTAGGCTAGTTCCCCTTCCCCTATAATTTCCTAAGTTTAAAAAAAAGGCAACTGAAAAACCCATAAATTCCATCATGTAGCAGCATAGTGACACTATAGGGGTAATGAGTAGGAACGTTAAGATCTACTGCACAGACTTCTGCCACTTCAGCTTATGGAGTAACTGATAACAATAGTAGGTGGTTATCCTCCATGTAGACATGCACTAGAGGGGGATGAGACACACATTTTGCCAGAGGGATTCCCAGGTATTTGCTGAACGTACGGGAATGGTGAGACTCAGGAATCTTGGTTTCCATTTCAGTCTGTGGAAGGGAGTGTCTCTTGTGGGCACAGACTCTTCTGCCCATTTCCACCAAACTTGACGTCTTCAGCCCTGTTGACTCCAAATTCTCCTCCCCACCCCTGGCTCCTTACTCCAGTCCTAGCTCCCCACTCCTGGTACCTTGTACAATCTGTCGCTCCCCTGCCCCCCAACAGGCTCTGAATGTCCCCCATACCTTCCCTGACTCATTCCAGTCCTTTTGTCCAACCATGCCAATTCTCCTCCATAACCCAAGCTCCTTGTCAGCTCTGTCTCTCCTCTTCCCTTCCCTTGTTCCACCCCTGCCCACTGATTCCTAGTCCCAGTCTCCCCTCCTCCACTCAGCTCCTCATTTGAGCTCGGTGTTTGCCCCCCAAGTCAACTAGAAATCAGTCCGCCCTAGTTCTCTGACCAGTTGCCAGTCCTGGTTTTCCCTCCCCACAGCTCCTAGTCCCAGACTCCTCCCTCCAATTCTCAGTTACAGTTTTTACTCCCCAGTCTCTAGTCCCCGTCTCCTCATTCCAGTCTGTTCCTTTCCCTTCCCCTTAATCAGGCTTAGTCCCCTTTGCATCCAAATCAGACAGCTTCATCATGGGTGGCGGGTATAATAGGCCAGGATGCCTGGCTACAGGTTTCATGGGGAGAAGCTTTTGCTTTATTATGTACCATGCAGGTTCTGGGGTGGCTGAGGAGGAAACGGTATGTACTATTCAGCTTCCTGGGTTCATCAGTAACCTCCCCAGACTCCAGAGAGATTACTGAGGAACCCAGGAAGCCAAGTAGCAGATACCTCCTTCTCCGCTGCCCCGGGACCTGCATGGGGCATATCCAAAGCCCAGGTTCTTCTTTGGGAAGATACGCTATCACACTGTGGCCTTTCCCGGGTGGCTTGGGGTCTAGGAAGGGGAGGCGAGGGGCTCCTCCAGGCAAGTGGGGGGTTCAGGGCTGGGCTTGGGGCTCCTCTGGGCAGGTGCAGGGAGGGGGGCTTTGGCCTGCCTGGTGCTCCTCTAGCCAAGTTTGGTGGGGTACTTGGGCTTCTGGCCAGCCTGGGGCTCCTCGGGATGGGGGAGGAGTCTTGGGGCTCTGGGTTTGGTGGGGGGGAATGCTGGCAGAACGAGTGGAGCTGAGGGCTAGCCTCCCCAAAGGGGGGCTCCACCCACCACCCATGAGCTTCATCCTCCACACTGCCTGAGTGCCAGCAGTCAGCACCCAGAAGGGTCATTGAGAGCACAGGAGAGAGGCCGCCTGCTCACAGTTCCACGGTCCATCTCCTTCCCTGCCTGGAGCAGCCATTATAGGGAAAATCCTTATGAGGTCCCAAAGCACTGAGCTGCAGCATACTCAGTCACTTTGTAGGGATGGGGCATGTGCAGTCTGGTCTGCACTTGGAATGAAGGTTGGAGAACGTTCAGTGAAGACACAAACTTCAAAGATTTAAAATGAAAGAAGTCTCTAATAAAGTAATTTGGCCAAATTCAAGTGGATTTTCATGACAATGGTAAAAGGCACATCCCTGATACAATGGTCACCTCTTTCCCAAAATTCAAGACCATTCTCAAAATTCTGGGAGTGATACTTTTTTTTCAAAGAAAAGGTCTCAAGAATTTTTTATCATGGACAAAACAACTTTATTTTCCATAGTCTCGTTCTCACAAAATGGCTGAGCTGGTTGGCCTGACATTTTCCAAAAATACTCATGCCAAGGCAGCCGCCTAGCATGGAAAATTCTTCCCAAATGGTTAGAGTTTGGAAAAGTTACGCAGCTGAAAACAGGGTGTTATAATGGGAAATGATGGGCACCTTTAATAAGGCCCTTCCCCTACCAAGACTTGCGTACATGCTTAAAATTAACTCTATAAATCTTTACAGGACTGGGACCTAATATAGGAAGGGCTGGTGGCTAATAAAAACAAATTAAGTTTAGATACTGCCGTCATTACCTGAGATTATATCAATGGGACTACTCAGCAGAGCTAGCTGGAAAAGGGGAAGAACCCCATTCATAAATTACCTCTGAGGGGAATTAACTTTTCCACATAGGGAAATGTGAAAAATTATCGTCTGAAAAAAGCCTACTTTTCCTCGTTTCTTTTTTGTTTTCCCATATATCCTCTCACTGTGACTGTTTTCCAACTGGGAAATAAAGTCTAGATGTTACTTTCTCTCACATAAAGAGAGCGTTACAAAGTGAAATTGTTACTTTTAAAAGTGAAAAGTAACACACTTAAAAACTCTTTACCTTTAGGAAAAAAAAGTCCCCATTTCTCTTGGTGAGGGGGAAGATAGCTAAAAAAAAATGGTGAGGTCAGCATTTTCCATAATTTTGAAATGAAAAATCTTCAGAAATGCAGAATAATTATTTTTCTCCAAAACTTCTCATTTAGAGGTGTTTTTTTTAAAAAAAATAAAAAACGTTGAAAAGAAGAATTGTTATGTGAACATTTTTGTTTTTGATTAAATCTCACTTTTTTAATTAAAAACCCTTTTCTATTCACTCTCTAGGGTCTCTATTACTCAGGGAGTAAGTTACTGCTCCTCGTGAATAAATGTAGCAAAATTTGCCCTTACATTTTAGATAGTCTGCTGCCCCAGAATTTATCTTTGTAGTAAAATTCATCACATGGGTGAGCTATTAAAAAAGGACTCACTGTACAGTCAGAGGAAACGCTTTTTTCTTGTAAATTAGAAAAATGTGAACAATGTCATTAAGTGATTATACAGAAATCTGAACCCACCTGACCTATCTTTTGTTCAGTTTTTTATAGTTGCCTTAGTTGGGGTTAGTTTATTTACTTACTGCTCTCCAGCTCTTCATCACTGTTTAAAAAGTAGACCAATAAGCAAGTTGTTTATTGCAAATGCAGCATTCCTGGAAGTCAGATTGCTACTGTTGCCTGAAATACATTGTTGTGAGGGAAGAGACCACATATTGGGGGAAGGAATTAGCTTTTATTCATGAATTTGCCGAGCAGCAGTTTTGAATGTATTCTGGTATCTCCAGCCATGAGATCTTCAGTGACTCTTCGGCCTGTGTGTATGATCTACTTAAGTAAGTTATCATCTAGAAGTGTTAATTGTGATGTTTCAACTGAAAGAACCAAAAAGATTTTTGCGGAGTGACTGAATTAGAGCAAGGCAGCGGTTGACCTACAAAAACAATGTTTGAAATGCTATAGTCTCTCCCTGGAATATATCCGTTGGTCAAGGCCTGATTTACGGGGGCCTGGGTTACGAGTTCAGAACTTGAAGAAAAAGGCAAACATTCATTCTGTGCATCCATCTAAACACGTTTCACATGTGTTAAGTGGTCGTGCCATGTAAAATAGGGCCACAGTGGCAATTAAAATAATGAGATACGTAAAAAACACCTGCTTTAAATGAATACAGTAATCTACCCAAAGCTCAGTGAGTGGAGCAGTGTTCAGAAAGAGCTCCTAAACCTGCATGCCTACCTATGCTTAACAACATAATCATTAAAGAACAGAAACCTTTCCTTCTAATCCCTCTCATACAGGCCAACATGTGGATGTTAGCATATTTGAACTGCTTCACATTCCTTCTTGCCTGCTTTTGAGAACATACTACATTTTAAAACTTGTTGGGTTCTTTCATGTTTTATTTGACCCTATGTAATTGCATTCCTGAAGGAATAACAGGCTCCCACAGTGATTTATACCCTGTATTAAATGTCAGTTTTGAAGAGACACAGTTAGCAGTTTGGTTTAACCTCTTGTCTTCCTATGTAAGTTCAGAACTGCACCGGAGCTGGGATTCTGAGGGGGAAGAAATGAGGAGAAGATGGGCTTATAGGAGACATTGTACGAAACGGATTTGCAACCTACTCCTTGTCTTTAAATGCCATTAGAACAATATTCCATAAAGCCATCCCTTGTTTTTACTATTTGTGTAGTTCATTGCTGGCCTTGAGCAGTTGAGAAGGCTGTAAATCAGTGCTGCAGAATGAAATTGCAAAAGCTCTGCTTCTTGTAGCCACCCACTGCTCTGATTGGGGAGACTCCAACAGTAGGCCAGAACATTTTTTCCTCCAAAACAAAACAAAACAAAAAAAAATACCCCACCACCCATTGAATAGTGGATTTGGCATCTGGCCCAGTAATAAGGTCAGGAAAATAAATTGTCCTTGTAATTTAGTGTTGGTCCTTTGTCTTTATGCACTTAACTTTCTGGATCGGTACGCTATTATTCTTCTAAATATTTCATTCTTTTTGTAGATTTCCTTATGACACAGTTAACAACTGCTTAATCATGTTATGAACTAATTATGGGGGGAATGAGTTAAATAAATCTTGATGTCATGGTACATTCCCTGATATGTGTGTGTGTGTTTAAATCTAAAAGTAAATACAGCCCACGATATAATCTGGCATGAGACTTAAACAGTCATTGTCTTTGGAAGCACTGGTAAAAAAAATACTTAACAAGATAACCTCTCTAAAGACTTAAAAACTTCTTTCTTGCACTCAAAACAACCTTCTCCAACTCCCATCAACAATTGCTTACTTCAGTGTGTGACTGTGACTTTATAACTTCCCATAGTGGTACTTTAGCAGCAAGTGCTACAAGAAAGACAGTTTCCCTTCACAGAGAGAACAGTTAGCCCTGGTCTACACTGAGGGGGGAGGATCAATCTCAGTTATGCAACTTCAGTTATGTAGCTGAAGTCAACATACTTAGATCGATTTACTGTGGTGTCTTCACCGTGGTGAGTCGACTGCTGCCGCTCCCCCGTCGACTATGCCTGTACCTCTCGCAGTGGTGGAGTACAGCAGTCAATGGGAGAGCACTCAGGGATCGATTTATCGTGTCTAGACTAGACACGATAAATCGGCCCCTGCTGGATCGATCGCTGCCTGCCGATCTGGCGGGTAGTGTAGACATACCCTAAGTTTGAGCCGTGTGCATCATCCTCACCTGAAGCCACTGAAAGTGCTTGAGTAAGGACTTCTCCAGCGAGCAAGTGTTTGCAGGATCAGAGCCAATGGGCAATTGGCACATAGCTCCATTGAAGTCAGTGGGCCAGACCATCATTTGGTGTAATTCAGTGTGGTTCTGCTGGTTTCTATCGAGTGACACTGATTTACAGTAGCAGAGGATCTGGCTCAATGTTTGGCCCTTTGCTGGTTAGAAAGTCTAAAGGTGATTCTGTGGCTGGATGGGGAAACACAGATGATAACTTCTTCTTAGTTAGTGTTCACCCTAGGTTATACGTATTCTGGGCCAGATGCAAACTGGTATAACTCCACTGAGTTCTTGTGATGTATCCCCAGAATTTTGCTTCTTCATCAGATCACTAAAACTAAGAGCATGTCTACACTTACCGGGGATTGACACTTTGGCAATTGATGCACCGGGGTCGATTTAGCAGGTCTAGTGAAGCACAATGTTGACCCAGCACAGTGTACTCACTGCAGTAAGTCATAGAATCATAGAATATCAGAGTTGGAAGGGACCTCAGGAGGTCATCTAGTCCAACCCCCTGCTCAAAACAGGACCAATTCCCAACTAAATGACCCCAGCCAGGGCTTTGTCAAGCCTGATCTTAAAAACCTCAACTTAGGCTGTGTCGACTCCAGCTACATTATTCATGTACCTGGAGTTGTGTAAGTTAGGTCGACTTAGTGTAGACAAGGCCTTACTGTGTAGACAAGGCCTTACTGTGCCTACTGTACTAATGACTCTGTTGGGCCACATCTATTGCTCCTTCCCCAGTCAATTGCCAGTGGAAATCAGCGAGTGTTTTCCTTAAGTGAAGAGTACAGGTTCGGGCCCTCTGTGTATAATGGTATGTCTCTGTGGGGATGTTATGGGTACACTCTGCATAAGACCCTCTCTCAGTCTGTGCCTTTCTCTGCCGCACTTTTCTCTCCCATCTTTGCATGGAGAAGGTGGGCAGATTCCTTCTGCAGCCCTTTGGATAATGATGCCCTTCCTGGAGCTACAACAAAGTTATTGGAGCTAACATTAAAGTACAATTGAATCACCTAACTTCATTGCCATCCTAAAAGGGTAGATAGCTGGTTAAGTTAGCACTAAGCCAACTGGTGGCGCCTCATCAATGTTTTATTTTAAAATGTCAGCTAACCAGAGGTCACTAGGGTCTGGTCTTTCCTATAGACAACTAGCATCTAGAAAAAAAACTCTTTACCGTAAAAAGGAAAATGTGCTTAAGTGTCCGATTCAGCAAAACACTGATTTAAACCATCCCACTAAATAGATTTAAGCATGTGGTTAAGTGCTTTGCTGAATCGGGATTTATAAGATGGTAGAAAGGGAAAAAAAGTGAAGCTCACCACTTTTTCATAAGTAAACTCTTAGTTGGGTTAGTGGCTTATCTCTACTAGGAAGTTTTGTTGCTTTAAATCTACTAGTAAATTTAAAGTGCTACAGCCTCCCTTATTATGGATGCAGTTTTTCTGTATAAAAGTACTTACATCAGTGTAGCTTATTCTGGTTCAGAAAGCAGAATAAGCTATTTCTGTATAAGGCACCTTTAATTGCATCAATGCTAGGGTTCTACAAATATAACTACACCTCTACCCCGATATAACACGACCCGATATAACGTGATAAAACAGTGCTCCGGGGAGGCAGGGCTACACGCTCCGGCGGATCAAAGCAAGTTCAATATAGCACAGTTTCACCTATAACGCGGTAAGATTTTTTGGCTCCCGAGGACAGCGTTATATCAGGGTAGAGGTGTATATAGATAGATAGATTACATCCCTGATCAGAATAGTTTTACCGGTATAACTTTCTACAATAGACCGGTCATAGATCCAACCTCAGAATCTAGTGTGAAATGTCCTCTGGATTCTGGGCATCTCTTTACAAATAAAAATCACCTCCAACCAGCCAAGGAATTAAAGCAAAGGCAAGAACCAGAAGAGGGAGACCAATCTTGTTATAGGAGCAGAGCTGCCACAATGTCATACTCAAACAAGGAAGCAACCAGATGTAATAGAGACAGGTTAATTTGAATTCCATTTGAAAACACAAGGAAAACCACTATGGAACAAGGCCAAAATGAGAAGAGGAAAATGTTTTCTATTCAGTCCTCAAGAAGGTAACTCTAAACATTGGAAGGGAGGAGAGAAATGATGGGTCTGGACTTTGAACTCTTACTCATGTGAGCAGTCTGATTAACATCCATGGGATTTTACTTACATGAAAAAGGACAAGTTGTATAAGTAACGATTTCAGGATCAGCCCCTCTCATTAGAGAAAAATCATCTGAGGATTTCCCTGGAACACCACCACAGGTCCTTGTAGTCCTGGAAAGCCGACTTTTTGGTTGACTTAATTTCTACAAATCTGGTTTTCACCCCAACTGAACAAAAGTGATCATTTCCCACAAAATAATTTAAATTCCCCTTATTACCTTTTAAAATACTTTCTTGCCCAGTTCATACGTGGGTGCTCATTGGTACAGCATTCTGGAGGGTACAAGATTAGCTACACCCAATTCAGTTACTCTGTGTGGATATGCTTGGGTTTTGTTGTAACAATGCTTTCCTATCAAGAGTCACAAAATGCTTCACAGAACTGGGTGTGTGTGTGAGGTTCTCCTACAGACAGATGGGGAAGGAAGAGGCAACAGAAAGCAAATAGGAATTTAGTCTTTATTTATTCATCTCAGCTAGTTCTGAGGGAGGAGCGGAAGGATATGGAAATGTGGAAACAGAAAACTATTGTGTGGGGAGGAGACTGTTAAAGGCAATTTGCCAAGGGAAAAAAATGGGCTTGTGCCTCTTTTAAAAACACCATTATTATTAATGTGGTATTGCAGTAATGCCTTGGGGCCTTAGTTGTGCACTAGGACCCAGTTGTGCTAGGTACTGTACAAACAGAGCTAAAAGGCAGTCCCTGCCCCAAAGAGCTTCCAATCTAAGTATGAGACAAGCACCACCAGCAAGATACAGACAGTTGGGGGAGCACAAGGAAACAATGGGAGAATATTGGTCGGCATTATTGGCAGTAGTCGACACACCAGCTGCCCAGCTGTTTATTTCGTTATAGTGTCTAAAGACTGATTGAAAGGAGATTTTTTAAAAGCCTTGTTTTTTTCCTGTTTTTTACCTTAGAACTATCAGAAATGCGCAGTCTGCTTCTCCATGCTTCTGTCAGAGGTTTCCTTGAGGGGCTGAAACAATTGGGGTGGCAGCTTCCTGAGTCCTTATTTGAAAGGGCAAGTTGTTGAATTTAAATAAAAATATCTTGTCTCCCCGTGCCCCAGCTGTTTGTCAGGCCTTGGGGAAAACAGGTGTTAACAACAACAAACCAAACCCAAAGAGTCTGTAGCAAAACCCTTCCCCTTCCAGTTAAGTCCTGGGTGTTTGTGATGTCATAATCGTATTAGCTCCCCGCATGTCTGTAGAGTCTATTGGGAGAAAAAGCAGAGACAAAACCCTAATTTCTAATGTCCAAATTAAGCAGAAAAAGAAACGCTTGTAAAAACAATCCAAGAATCAACCTTTCAGTCTCACTTAGTGTCCCCGAGAGAAGCAAAAAGGAACAGGAAGGTTTTTCCCTCCTCTCCTTTGCTGATCACCTATAATGTCACAAGGCCCAGCTAGAGTTTTAAGGGGAGATTCCTAGAGGAGGAGTGACTCATTGTTCCTGCCAGATATTTCCAGGTTCATTCCGGATCACCCATCTTTGAAGTGGGTTGTGCAGTTCAAGGGCTTCCTTGCTCAGAACATTCTGTTATGCTGAAAGGTGTTAATGATTGCCATGAAGTGAGTCTTTGATCTATATAGATCAGTCACAGACCTGGGTAAAGTTGATGGGCATGCTAAGTACCTTTCATTCAGGCTAAATGAAAGAGTAATAAATGCCCCTTTCTGTGATGATGGCTGAGACAGCGGAGGCAACCACCCAAGGACCTGACCAGCATGGAAGGGTTTGGGCCGAGACTGGGCCACATGGGCAGGGAGATTCCCTTGGGGGCTTCTTGTAAGTGCAAGGGCTGGAGAACTGAGCGCCTGCAGGTATGTGTGTCTGTATGTGAGAGACAGAAAGCTGCAGAAAGCCAGCATACAGTGAGAGAAGCAATTGGGAGTGTGATCCTTACAGGGAGTAGAGACAGAGCTCCTTGGGACATGGGACTGGTCAGAAAGGCAAGCTTGGCAATATGAGCAAGGAACTGTTGTCTATCCCCACTGTGTTCAGGGAAACAGGACTTTGTGCACATTCTTTGTAAATAAAGGGGATTGCACTAAGGAAATACCTGATTCGTATGATCAATTTCTGCTCCTAACAGAACAGTCCAGCAAGGCCTCAACCTTAGCTAATCACTAGGGGCAAGGGTTGGACTATGTATATACTTTGGGCTAGGACTAAGTTTGCTTAAAAAAACAAGGGGCGAAATCCTGGCCCCACTGAAGTCAATGACAAAATTCCCATTGAGCTCAGCGGGGCCAGGATTTCATCCAAGGTGACCAAGAAAGAATTTTCAAAAAATCCACCTAAATGAATAGAAATCATTTAAAAAGCAGAACTCTCCATGTTCTCCTGAATGCATTTTTTGCTTATAAAGATCAGAACAAAATATTCACATGTTCCTTAATACTTAAAATAGACATTTGGGGTTTTCCCCTTTAAGCATGTGAACAACACAAGAAACATCTTATTACAGTTTGCTTCTGTGATAAAAAAAATGTTAATATCGTTGGAAGAGAAATGGTTGCAAAGCGGTTGCTTCCGCTTTGTGGAATGACGATCATCTCTGTGTGGGGAACATGCACTAGACCTGTGTACCATTTAGGTCTCTTCCACCCTTGAGGACTTAAGAGATGCATAGACTTTGTGCTGGCCCTCCATAATGGAGTGAATTTCACAGTACGCCTTTAGAATAACAAGCAATATGCAAAGAGATCTGTGTAGTTCAAAAGGTTGGCTCTTTCACCAACAGAAGTCAGTCCAATTAAAGATATCACCTCAGACAAGGTGTCTCTCTAATATCCTGGGATCAACATGACTACAACAACACTGCAAACAACTAGCGTATGAAGAGAACTTAAAGGAAAGAAAGATTTACCCTGAAAAATGGATGTGCGTATCCCTCTTTACACAATAAGGGGAGAACAGAAGGATGTAGCAGAGGGCCACTGGAAAGGTGAGAGGTTTAATGTATTCTGGTATTTGTGATGCAGAAATGCAGAATTATCTCTTTGGTACCTATGTGAATGAAAAACAATCAGTGCAAAGTGCATGTAGTTCTCAGACCGATGAAAGCCTGTTTTGGAAAGAACCTTCCAAAAGGATCCATCACCAAATCACTTTAATTGACCCGTCAAATCTAAGGATCCTGTTTGTTAAATTTGAAGCCTTATCTATGGTGAAGATTATTGAGAAGTTTCCTATAGTTCTTCAGCAGATGAACGAAATGAAACAGGTGTTGTGAAGCAAATGATAGCCACTTGGTGCAAATGACTGAACAGAAAGGAAGCTCTTCCTCAAACTTTGCCATCTCATCCAAAGTGCAAAGGTTCACTAAATTCTTAAGAGCAAGATTCTAAAAGAATGCGTCCAACATTTCCTCTGAGCAAAATCTTGGGGACCAGTGAAGTATTTTGGCTGAAGGGAGCTCTCTTCCCCACTTCATATGCATGTAGGCTGATAGCTTCCAAAACTATGATCATGCTTTGATAGATAGATTGGGGGTTGCTATTGTGTTGTATTACAGTAATAATCAATAAATTATTCTGTTTTCAAAGAAGGGACTTTTTGCACCCACATTTTATTGGGAACTTGTGAAGATTCTTATTTTTTAAATGTATCTAAAAAACCCAGTAATTTTCAGAACTAATTAGACATCAAAAGAAAACTGTATAAAAACAATCGACTTGATAACAGCTTCATCTTTCACCATCCTCAACTCGCCTCCGTAGCTAACGACACATCACCAAAGATTGCAGTTCATTTAGTCCCACAATTCAGCGAAACACTGAAGTACATGCTTTAACTTTAACTATGTGCTTAACTGCAAGCCATCAGCGTTCAGCAAATGCACTTGAGCGTGTGCTTAAATGCTTCGCTGAAGAATAAGGATGGACTTCAGCTTAAGCTTAAAGAGAAGCATGTTTTTACGTGCTTTGCTGTATTGTGCCTTTCATTAGCGCTACAGTAACAAGACAAGTGAAAGATCCCATAATGGATGAAACATGAACAGATGCACCAGTACAGCTACTGGCTTTTTGGCCTAATTCAGAACCCAATCAATGGAAAGATGCCCTTTGGGATCATATAGACTAACAGACATTTTGGAGCATGAGCTTTTGTGGGTGAATATCCACTTTGTCAGGTGCATCTAACGAAGTGGGTATTCACCCACAAAAGCTCATGCTCCAAAACGCCTGTTAGTCTATAAGGTGCCACAGGATTCTTTGCTGCTTTTACAGATCCAGACTAACACGGCTACCCCTCTGATACTTTTAGATCAATGGGCTTTGAGGGCAGAATTAAAGGCAGATAATGAACTTACATATCTAGAGTTTTCTTGTGGAGATTCCTTCTCATGTATCCAGGTATTGCTGGCAAAGCTTTTTATTGGCTGTTGCATAAAAGCAAGAATGGCATGTTTCCATTTCTTGAAATATATGCACAGAAGTACGGAGAATAGTCATTCTGCAGTAGTGATTCATATCTGTTGAGATGTGGGTGTACTTCTGAACTACCCCAGGTTTTATTAATGTGGCCTTAATTTTTCTTGGTCCCATTAAACTTAAAAGAAGTTTTGCCATTGACTTTGTTAGGAGACAAATTGACTCCTGAACAATTTTCCCTCATGAGGTGTGATGAGGTGAGCAAAAAAGAGAAAATTCCTTATGCCAATATCAGCTATTTGAGAGGGAAGAATTTGCACAGTAGGATCCCCGAGTCACTTAGAGCCAGATTCTGATCCTCTTACTCATGTTGAAGAGTCCCATACACCACAAGTGGTCCCACTCACATCACTGAAACTATTTCGCCTCTCCGTCCCTTAGTTTCTTCATCTGTAAAATGGAGATAATGAGACTGACCTTCTTTGCAAAGCACATTGAGATCTACAGGTGAAAGGTGCTACAATAAGAGCTAGGTCTTATTATTATTATTTATTACAACTTAAGGTGTACGATGTTAGCCAACAGGAGCCAGGATATCAGACTCTGTCTGTTAATCTCTCTGTTCCATTGTTCACTATCTATCAAGAATGGGGATGATCGTTCCTTTCTCCCACCTGATATCTGTCTTGTCCGTTTAGACTAGGTTAGATTTAGCTTTTTGGGGCAGGACTATGTGTATAGATAGCACCTAGCAAAACGTGGCCCTGTCTGTGTTAGGCCTTCTAGATATTACCATAATACAAACTATAGTTATAATACACAATGGCCTGGCCATTTCTCTTTACTATTTGAAGTAGTGCAGCCCAAGGATTAGCACAAAAGTCATGTAATGTTTTAGACATATAAATTATAGTGATGTTATGCTCTGACCCTGCTTTCTATTGGAAAAGAGCATCCCTTCTTTTCCAAATTCTAAAATGTGAAGAAAAGATTTAAGAACTGGGTGTCTCTTTTCACTAGCTGGTCAGACATCACAGACAAAAATCACTTGAAGCACTTTTTTCTCTTAACATCAAACTAGATTCTGGCATCAAAATAAAATGGAAAGAATGGAATATCTTTAGAATGCTGAGAAGTCATTGGAGACTTAGACATTTTCTATCATTTACTTCTCAAGTCATTTTACAGCACTTTGAAGTTGTAAATCAATAGATAAGTGCTAAATATCCTTGCTATTATTTTATCGTTATCTCATTTCATTATGATTATCTAGTAGGACTCACTTCTAACTACTCACCTGGAAGAGATTGTTTGTCTCTAAAGCCTGTATCTTCTCCTTTCTCTCTGGTGGTATTTCGTGACCTGAATCTGCAGTCCCTATTCTTGTAAAAAACTCCCACTAGCATGAAAGAGCTAAGAAGAAAAATGTTAACTTCTTGAAAGAGCAGAGGGGGGAAATACTTTGGTTGCTCAAACACAGATAATTAGACTGAGGACTTTCTCCAGAGTAAACCGTGACAATCTAACAATCATCTCTGGCTTTTGCACTGTACCGAGTTTCTTTACATTGTTAAATGCATTCCATGTTTCAGTAAATGACACCAGGATCACCAGCAGCGAGTGAGTGATTAGTTTATCATCCTCTTAGTGCAGCCGTCTAGATCTTTAACTCTTTAAGCAGTGGCATTTAAGTCTTGAGAACACCCAGGATCATGCCTGAGGCTTTAGACATTCTCAATTCAGACAAATCTTTGGGTATCAAGAGAACAGGAATAGAAGAAGATAGGTGGGTCCATACCGATAAGACAAATTCTGATAAGGCCTTAAGCAAATCTAGTAAGCTAAATTGCAAATAAGCTCCATGCTTTTTGCAAAGGAAACCTACTCCTCTTTCTAGGACAGATCCTGCACCATTAGGAGCGTGACCAGCATTTGAACATATTTTGCAGCATAAAATTAATTGGATCATACCTGATAGTTAGGCTTGGCAGGATTAGTATTTTTAATTGGTAAATGTTGATTCCGCTGTACACTCACAAACTGCTGAAAAACATTTCCATCGATAATAGTTGACGTTTATAGATAGGCAAAGTAAGAAAAACGCTGCCTGAGAACTTCCCCGAGTTTGATTTAAGAATATTTAGTTTGCATATTTTGACATATGAGGTTCACAATGTATGTTTTAATTGTTATGAACCTTTAGCTTTTTGAATCTCGGTTTCTACTGTCATGAAATAATTATTGTCGATTTCCCACAACTCTGAAAATTTAAATTAATCAAAATAAACATTGGTGTTATCTGTCAAACCTATACAAAACTAAACACTGACTTCTGCCAAGCCTATTCATAGCACACTGAGGCCACGTCCAGACTAGGAATTAAAATCGATTTTAGATACGCAACTTCAGCTACGAGAATAACGTAGCTGAAGTCGAATTTCTAAAATCGAGGTACTCACCAGTCTGGACGGGGCGGCATCGATGTCCGCGGCTCTCCGCGTCGATTCCGGAACTCCGTTCGGATTGATGGAGTTCCGGAATCGATGTAAGCGCGCTCGGGGATCGATACACCGCGTCCAGACTAGACGCGATATATCGATCCCCGAGCAATCGATTTTAACCCGCCGATGCCGCGGGTTAGTCTGGACGAGGGCTGAGGAATGAAAGGTTTCAGAGTAGCAGTGGTGTTAGTCTGTATCCGCAAAAAGAACAGGAGTACTTGTGGCACCTGTAACAAATCTGCATTTCCTGAGAATCAAGGCTACAGGATTGGTTTTGTTGTGTCTTCTGACCTTTCATTAGGCAGTAAAATTAACGGTTTTGCAAAAAAACTGGCTATGACAAATGTAATTGGGCTAAAAAAGGAACAGCATAAAGAGATCCCTGTACTTAGGTCTGAGTCGTGCAAAGCATAACTTCATGCACGGTAGGTAATATCAACGGGACTGCTCAGAGTGTATCTTAGGTCGACTTACCTCATGTCCTCATGGCGCAGGGTCCCTGTCTACTCCGCTTCCACCTCTCACCATGGTGGAGTACAGGAGTTGACGGCAAAGCGATTGGGGATTGATTTATTGTGTCTACACTATACACAATAAATTGATCCCGGCTAGATCGAGCACTACCTGCGATCCGGCAGTTGAGTCAGAGTTATTGTGTGACCTTGAGCAAATTATAGAATTTCTGTGACTCAGTTCCCTTCCCTGTCTGTAACATAGGAATAATACTCCTTCCTCCACCCTGGTCTATGTAGAGTGTAAATTCTTCGCAGCAGAGACTATCGCTTACTATGCGTTGGTCCAGTGCCTCACGCAGCAGGGTCCCAGTTTTGATTGAGGCCTACAGGTGCTAATGTAATACAGATAATTAATCATAATGAAGTGCCACCCTTGTACACAGCCACACCCTGAAGAATTTGCAGTCAAAGAGAAACAAGACAAAGGCAAATTAAAACATGGGACTCTACCGGGGAAGCACAAGTCTTCAGATTTTCTATATGTTGAGCCCTTCCCCTGGCCCCCCAAGACTCCATTCCACAGTGTTGCTGACACACGGGATAATGTCATGATATTTGATGTTTCTCTTAAAGCTCTTGGAGTCATGTGATTATGTGCAAATCTCAGCTCTCACTTTAAGTAAAATGTAAGTTTCTACCCCTCATGTGTATCAGGATGAGCCTGAAAACACCTAAAGGCTCACCAAACAAATCTGACATTTATTATTTTCAAAATCTCCTGATTTTTCAGCCAGCCTCCTGATTTTTGGAGGCCTGGCTCATGGCTTTTACCAGTCTGGGGTTCGCAGTGTTGGATCTAGCTAGGATCTCCCCCTCTCATGTAGTGACCTGGGAAGGGCAGGGTGGTGGTGATGCCACTGGGACAGGATTGCCGATGGTGCAAAGTAGGAAGGCTTTCTGGAAGAGTGCATGTTTGGAAGGGGGCTGTGAGAGAGGTGAGACTTGAGCCCCCATTGTAAGCATGTGCAGACCTGTTATGCTTCCTGCTTTCAGGTACTGTCTACTAGGTTCCTGAGTGGCTACCAGAATCTCCTAGATCACAGAAATCTCAGCTTCTGCTACAGCAGCCTGCACACTCCTGTAGACACCAGGGATATTCAGCCAGCAGCCTGGAGTGCCCCTGCCCAGCCTGGGAATACCATGAAAGAAAACCAGTTCTCAAAAGCGGTCACTTTGTGCAGTTGCCTGAGCAGTGTCTTAACTAGTCCTCTGGAAAAGCAGCAGAGAGTCCTGTGGCACCTTATAGACTAACAGACGTATTGGAGCATGAGCTTTCGTGGGTGAATACCCACTTCGTCAGTACTGCATGCATCCGACGAAGTGGGTATTCACCCACGAAAGCTCATGCTCCAATACGTCTGTTAGTCTATAAGGTGCCACAGGACTCTTTGCTGCTTTTACGGATCCAGACTAACACGGCTACCCCTCTGATACTAGTCCTCTGGAGGCATCTCTCAGTTCTGTGACACCACTGTGTAAGGCAGCAAGCATGACCTCTGTACACCATGGGACCTGCTGGTCATGGCTGCCAGTGAGAGCCACATGTCAGCTCAAAAGCGGTCAGCCCCAGGCTGCAGCCTGGCAGGCAGAGGTCCCCATGATGGGGGCGCTCTCTGGAGGCCAGAGTGGCAGGCTGGATCCAGGGTCCATGGGGGAAGGAAGTTCATCCCTGCACCACCTCCAGCTAACATTCCCTCAGACCCAACTCCTCTCAGCCCCTCCACTCTATCGACCTGGCCAGTCCAGCCGCATAATAATCCTCACCCAGGCCCAGTGTATGCACTTCATTCTCCCTCTTACAGCCCCCTCAAGTCCCATCCCACCCATCCTCCCTCCCTCCCCAGGCCCTACCCCATGCGCCTAGCCTGCTTTCAAGTTCATCAGCATCTTTTCCCCTATTCCACCTCTCCCCCTGACTTGTATACCTGGGAATAGCTTAGTGGCTGAAGTGGCTTCTTGAGGTGTAGTGAGTCTGGGCCTGGAGGAATGAGTGTTAATTTAATTCCCCCCGGGGAGGGGGGATGAGCTAACTTGGGGGGCATACAGTGCAGTGCTATTGTGTTGCTGTCACCCGGCTTGGTGCTGTTTATGTAAATGGCAGTGCATATTCATTAAACAAGCCAACTGGCCTATTTGCATTCAATACCTTGTTTACACACACGTTTTATCAGGTGTGCATCTCTGAGAGCGAAGAAGGAAACAATATCTGCATTCTGGAGATAGAAGAGGTGGGGTGGAGGGAGGGAGAGGGGATGAATGAGCTCCTTGGGGAAGGCATAATGTCTTCATTCTATGACTCAGATATTGCCAGCATTCGGCCCTTAAATATGGATAAATAAACAGGTCTTGTCACATTCATAGAACTTGCTGGATCAGATTCTTTACTGGTACCTTTCATTTCAAATATCCTGGTTGTAGGTTCATTTCTTTTTGTGCCTGGACAGTAGTGTGCCACTTCTGATCGAGTGTCGCTGGATACAATTCTTGCCCATGCAGAGAGCGAGCACAGAGCCTATGTGCCTAAGTCCCAGTGAATTAAACCCTGTTTTCTGGACTCCGGTGATGTGAGGCCTTGCGCTGGCCATCTGCACAGGAGACGATTTCCCTCTTGGTCTCCATTTCTCTCCTGTCTCAAGTTTCCCTCCTCCTACTCCGTGTTCCAGCTGCTCCTTCAGGCTGGGGCCCCATAACACTTACACACATTCAACTTGCCTTCCATGGGACTGCTTGTGTGTATGTGTTGGCAGGGTTTGGGTCTTGGCTGTGTCACTTCTCTCCTTCCCCCACGCCCGCCCACACCATCCTCTCTTAGTGGTTTCTTTTCTCCCATCTTGCTTTCCTCTTTGTACTACTTTCAATGTCTCCCCTTCTCTCAGATCTTTCTTCTTTTCCCACCCTCTTCTATGAGTCACCCTCTTGGTTTTCTTGTCTTCTGTGAAGGCTGCTCCAGGATCAGTAATTTAAAAATGAAATAAGCACATATTGCAAAATGCACTATTAATAGCAAGGCCAGCTTTCCTGCGGGGTGCACACATGTACAGTACATGTATACAATGCCAGTCGGCTTGCATCACTTGGATAACCATCAGCAAGAACATAGTGTCCTCACATGGAAGCCTGCATGCTAGTACAGTGGGCTTTCCTTCAATTCATGAGCCTTATGGCTGTCAGCCAGTAATCAAAAACTCCGCTTACTATTTCTGGAAACTTTTGGAAATCCACCTCTGGCTATGCACAAGATCCTTGTTTCCAAACACATGCACTCTCTCGTCTTTCTCATGCAGGAGATTTTGTTTCTATCATTTACAAGATATCCCAGACACAATATTTCCCTTTGCCCTTCCATTCAAACCAGCATGTCACATTGCTTCATATATGATTGAACCATAAATTCAATGCTCTTGTTTCTATGGCAATGAACCAGAAATATTGGGTAGTGGTCCCCATGCATTAAGGAGATAGAAGAGGCAGTGGTAAACCTTGTGGTTACTCTTGGCTTTATGTGATGTAAGTAGGGGATCAGATAGCACGTGTATGTATCACAGTGCTCTCTGGTGAGTTGTAGGGGGTGAAAGCACAGTTTTGAAAACATTACATTTACAGTTCGGGACCTCATGTGGACAGAGTGAGCATGTTCATTTTGCGTGAGTTTTCAGAATAAAGTTTTTAAAGATTGTCAAGATCTCCCTGTATGACCAAAAGTAACGAGCTCTATCCCCACCTCCGAACAGCTTGCTCAACCCTTAATCCTGATCCTCCTCCAACATTCTTCCATAGTTTTCTATGATTATTTTTCAACAATTGTTAAGTATGTGCTTAACACATTGCTAAATCAGGTCCCTAGTGACTCACCCAAGATCACACAGGGAGCCTGTGGCAAAGCCAGGATAAGATGAACCTAGGTCTCCTGAAAGTCAGTCCAGTTCCTTTAACTGTAAGACCATCCTTTCTCTTTGAGAAACCCATCACATTATAGCTAAAGAAATATTTTAAAATATCGATACCACATTCAGTGCCTGACAGCAGCTAAATGGGTGATTATATTCAAAGTAGAGAAAAGATGGTATCAAGGATCCCTGCTACCAACAGAAAGTGGAGTCGTGTCTACCTAGATTTTTAGGTGACTGATTGGTGAAGACACCTGTGTCCAATATTGCAAAAATGGTGCACACACAATGGATTGCTTGCTAGTGCAAGATGCAGGTGTTTATGGTCCTACTTCTGGAAGTTCAATGTCCCCTAGAGTGAAGATAACTTAGTATAGGGGTGAGCACTAGCATATAAAGAACATTTGACCTTCTAGCTTGCATTTTTATTGCGGAGAGCAGAAAGGTTCACCACAGATAGAAAGATACAATAAATTTGGTCCTGCTCAAAGGCACAGCAGAAAAGACTGAGTTCTTTTAGCTGCTTCCTCAGGGCAGGAGTACAAGGCAACAGGGCTGTGCTGTCTTGTAGCCCCTACAGCAGGGAAATATACATGGAGGGTCCAACTCTACTTTCATTGAAGTCAGTGGGAGCTTTGCCCATTGACTTCAACAAGAGCAGCACTGGTTCTGCAATTAAGTGAGTTGTCTTGAGGAAGGTCCTCATTTATTATATATTATGTTGTATTACAGTAGCTCCTACCGGTCCTAACCTAGATCAGGGCCTGCTTGTGCTAGGGGAGATACATACATGGGAAGAGACAGTCCCTTTCCAAAAGAATTTATCACCTAAACAGACAAAGGAAGGATTATTATGCCCACATTACAGCTGGGGAATTGAGACTGGAGAGATTAAATGACTGATCAAGGTCACGGAAAAAGCCTGTGGCAACGCCACATCTGCTGGGGTCCCATCTGCTGGGGTCCATTCTAGTACCTTATCCACTAACTAGCCTTCCCTACAGTAGCCTCTTTACATACCTACATACAGAGCAAACCAACTCTTCTCTTACAGCACGTCTCACAGCTACATGCAGTCAAATGTACCCTTATTCCCAAGTCTTGGGCAAATTTACACTTTTGGATCCTGTAGAATGATTGGGCCAAGCCCTACATCCCTCACCGGTGTGAGTAGCCCCATAGACTCATTGCTCACTCCAATGTGACTAATCCCAACAGCATATATAACCCATCAGAATGGCTTTCAGGACTTGGAACAGGTACTTAGGCACCAAAAGATGCAGAAAGGCCATGGATTAGCACATCCTCGCCTTGCAGGAACCTAGAATCGTAGAATCATAGAATATCAGGGTTGGAAGGGACCTCAGGAGGTCATCTAGTCCAACTCCCTGCTCAAAGCAGGACCAATCCCCAGCTAAATCATCCCAGCCAGGGCTTTGTCAAGCCTGATCTTAAAAACTCTAAGGAAGGGGCTTTACCACCCTCCTAGTGAAAAAGTTTTTCCTAATATGCAACCTAGACCTCCCACACTGCAACTTGAGACCATTGCTCCTTGTTCTGTCATCTGGTATCACTGAGAACAGTCTAGATCCATCCTCTTGGGAGCCCCCTTTCAAGTAGTTGAAAGCAGCTATCAAATTCCCCTTCACTCTTCTCTTCAGCCTCTCCTCATAAGTCATGTGCTCCAGCCCCCTAATCATTTTTGTTGCCCTCCGCTGGACTCATTTCTCCTCAACCTCCTCATTTCTGGTCACGGCACTCTACAGGGAGCCACTACTGGGCTCCCCCTCAGCCTTCGAATGACCTTTGTCAGCCTGTGTCTTCTCCCAGATCCCCATCTGGGTGTTCTGTGGGTTGGCCCTCTGGAGAAGTCACGTAAAAGTCTAAACCTTTCCAGGGTAGCACAACCATGTCCAAACAAACTTCCAAACTAAGAGCCCTTCAGCCCCATAGTTGGCTGTACCTCAGGGGCTTCCCCTGTAGGAGCCTAACCTGCTCCTGTAGTGTCCTGCCTCAGTTGTTCCCTCTCTGTTAAACCCTCTCCCAGAGCTCCTCACCACCGGAGAGACCTTTGTTCTCTGCAGTGTCCCTGCAACTGAGCTCCCTCAGTCTAGTTATAAGGCCCAACCCTGCCCCCTCAGGCCAGGAGGCAGTTAGTCGATCACGTCGCAGATGTGGAACGTGATTCACTGGGGTTCCTTCCTTTGCCTTGCAGGTGATGGGGGGTAAGCCCCATCACTGGCCCCCAGTGGAGTTTTTACTAGGGGCCTTTCTGCAAACTATCAGTGCTGAGATACCTTTACATCTGGCCCTTTGTCCTTAACACAAATTGGCCCTTCCACCTATGAACACAACATTTTACTTTACAGAAGATCAGAAAACAAACAAATAATACAGCCTAGGGGTTCTTTTCCTTCCCCAGGCATGCTGGTAAACTCACATCCCATACCAGTCAGTTTGCCTTTACCCCAATAGGTGAGCACTGCCATTTACTTATACAATTTACAGCTGTACGTTTGCCCAGCAAAGCTGATTTCCAGGGAGCTTTGTGCAGGCACAGAGGGCTTCTTGCCTGGATGAATCATAGAATATCAGGGCTGGAAGGGACCTCAGGAAGTCATCTAGTCCAACCCCCTGTGCATATGCATATCACTGTGTCTACTCTTTCTGTGCTTTGAATTGGAGCACTAGCCGCTTCATGTATATCACTTGTCTACAGAGGCAGGTGAATAATTTGTAACAATGTATTTGATTTATGTCATCTCTTTTTCCTTTTGTGAATTGTTTGTGGGAAGACTGGGGTTTTTCATCATTCAGAATTATGCCGTGAATAATTTCTGTGAATAATTCTCAGTCTGTGGGTTGTTCTTAACCAAACAGTTCATTGCAAATATCTGATTTAAGCAAAGCAGGCTGATTAGTTCTGATTGGACCAGGAGGTCACATGGGCTGTTTCTGTTCCCTGATTGGAAGGTGGTAATCAAAGTGAATATTCACGTTAATGAATTCAAAATTCCATTTTTGCAACTATTTCCCAAGAACTGCAAAGATTTCTGCTAGTACACTTGTTCACTAGACGATTAATGGAAAGCAAAATCAAAGGGGTGTGAACACAGTCAGAGCAAACTTGTTTTAAAAAGTCAGACAGCTGTTCCAAGAACTATTTTTCCAGGAGCCACCCAGTTGTGCTTATTTCAGTTTTGCTCTAATGTTTGAAATCATGAACGCTTTTGGTGATAACAGATCTCAAGACACAATTAAAGGGCAAAGACAGATGTCAGCACCCTAGTGGTGCTCCGTGGTACTATGACGTGGTAAATTTGGCACGAGTGCCTAGACAGTAAGGAAAAGTAAAGCATATAAATATCTGTGTCACAGCGGAATTCAGACAAAGCCACATATCAGTGCGAGAGGCATAGTAAAGAGGGATTTCAGAGATGCTGCCAAAAGCTTGTGGTATTCTTAAAAAGGACCCATGACTCACTGGATCCAACATGAATTTGCTTATCTTAGATAGCTGTACAGTCTTGTGGTGTATGTTAGAAGAATCACATTCTTTATTAGTGCCAGCTACTATTTCAGAACATGAGGGCTGGGGTCTTCATCTTCTGGAGCTATTTATTAGCTGTCAGAGTTGTGGTTTGATTGAGTGGGGATTAATAGAGTGTGGATGTGTGTTTAAAAGTGAAATTTCACTTAAACTGCATCGGAGCCAGGCGTGGTCTCCCTGTAACACTGATCAAGGAAACCAAGCAAGGTGTAGATGATGTTAGGATGGGTGATTTAAAAAGATGTTTGTAACAGAGTTCGGGGGAATTTTAATATCAGGCCTTGAGAAATGACTTTAACTTTATGCTATTACTTGTACGACAGTAGCACCATGGGTACGTCTACACAGCACACAGGAGAGAGCCTCCCAGGCCAATTCAACTTGCATGACCATGCTAAAAATGTGGACGATGTGGCCTGGGCTGAAGGTTGGGCTCTGAAACCTGCAGGGTCGCCCAGAGGATTCAGGGGGCCTGAGGCAAAGCAATTTCAGGGGCCCCATCCTTAAAAAAAAGTTGTAATACTACAGAATACTATATTCTCATGGAGGCCCCTGCGGGGCCCAGGGCAAATTGCCCCACTTGTCCCTCCCCCCTGCCCCCTGGGCAGCCCTGGAAACCTGGTAAGGGCGGGGGGAACAACGGTAGCTTCAAAGTGCTATCTACACAGCTATTTTTAGTGAAATGTAGCTCCTACAGCACTAAAAACTAGTAAATGTATTCAGCCAATTTAGGGAAACATCTTTAGGGGCAGCCATTTTACATTCCAACTTCTGAACAGGTATTAAAAAATTTTTTTTGAATGAAATCCAAGAAAATGACCAAGCCTGCTGTTTCAGTGACAATGTGTCTGACTACCAACAATTCTATTTTTGTGTATAGTTCCACTGTTCGCAGTACCAGCAGGATGGTTTAATATATAAATAGTATTTGTAAAAAAAAAAATGGCTTGCAATAATATAGCAATCTTGGGCCTGATTCTGCTCTCAGTTGCACTGGTGTAAATCAGAAGTTACTCCGTTGAAGCCAAAACAGTTATTTTACTATAAAACCAAAGTAGTCTCAGAATCGGGTCCCTTGCGTATATCAGGAAAAGCCTGAGTTTCTTTTTACATTTGTCACACCCTGTACTTGTGAGCTGTGCCAGCTTTAGAAAGTGCAGAAGAATATTGAATAAATCAGTGAGTTGGTCAATACATCCCCACTTGCCGCTCCAGCACGTACATTTGCTCTTGCTGATTGTAGTATAGTCTCTAATTATGAGCTGCTTTGGAAGGGAAGTTTGCAGCTCATGGGAGTTGTTCTTTGTTTTAACTGACAAGCTTATCCAGTTACAAAGAAAAAGATAAAGATTCCAACTTGGTACACTATGGGCATCTGTTCCTCTAACCGTAGACACCGACTCCAGAGGAGCTCTGGGCCTCAAGCACCCACCGAAAAAAAATAGGGGGCGCTCAGCATCTGCAGGGCCAGATGAATCTTTTGTGGGCCCCAGTTCCCGGACCGTGGCCATGTCCTCTGCTTTGCCACCAAGACCGCGCCCCTGCTTGGCCTTCCCCCCGCCCCCTGAAGCCCCGTCTGCCCCTCCATCCTGAGGCCACGCCCCCGCTTGGCTTCTTCCTCGGAGGCTCTGCCCCAAAGCCCCACCCGCTGCTTGCACAAGGGGAGGGGGCAAGGAGGAGCACCCACTGGCAGAAACAAAAGTCAGTGCCTAACACAGGCCATTAAAACATCTGTGACATGTGACTTTATTTTATTTTATTTTTAAGCTTGTTTCTGCTCAGGCACAAATCTGGTGGAGCAAGTTTTGCACAAGGTAGATTGTTTGCAAACTTCAGAGCCCAAAAGGTGCAGCTGCTCTAAAAATAACTAGGGATGCCAGAACTGGTTTGGGAAGGTCTTTCTGCCTGAGTCCAGAGGCATCTTCTGAAATGCTGCCATTAGGGGAAAGCGTTGCCTTATAATAGAGCTGGCTTGATTTTCAGGCGATCTGAGCATCCACAATGCCAACTGATATCCAACGCGGTGTCAAACCACACAAGTATAAAGGGCTGAGATTTTATCAGATGGGAGACTTGTGCAAATCCACGATCACGAGGGCAAAGGATCATTTTTTTTCTTTTGGATTCTTCTACAGATTGAAAAAAGAAATTAGACAAAGGTCCTCAACAGTGGCCTCTGTAGGCAGCAATGAAATCATTGGTAACATGCAGCATCGCACCAAATCTAAGTCCGTAGTCAGTCCCTGGGGATCTCAGTATTGTCAGGCAGTGCATTTTTCCTGGGGCAGGGTGTGTATTTGTGGGAATTCAGCTCTTTTCCCTTTGGCATTGTTTGCGGCGCGCAACCCGAGCGATCTCAGTCTGTACATGCTCTGCTCCAAACAAGGCCATCAGTCTTGCTGTACAGTGCATCCATGGGCAGGTGCCCCTCAGAAGGCAGTTCATTGAGGTCAGAGAGGAAAATACTGTCTGCAGAATCTCCAGCACAATTAAGGCTGAAATTCCAGACAGGAACCTCATTCAAACATGTGAGCCTTGAACCGCTCTGAAGTTTGTGTGCAGTTTGTATGACCTAGAGGAAGCAGCTCCTGTTTTGGATTTGGTGGATCATTAAAGTACACAAGGTAGCTGTGACTCTGAATTAGGCAATGTTTGCTTTCCTGAGCTTCCTAACTTTTATTTTTAGCTGCATTTTGACATTCACTGTTTCGCTTTGACTGTATATCACACTTGGCTCCTTAGGAAGCATGGGCCAGATTCATCTCTTGGGTAAGTCCATTGCCTTCAGTGGGTGCTACAGCAGGGATGAATTTGTCTCCAGGGGTGTAAGGAAATACAATCTCTGTCGGAATATATTTCAGTCCCCTAAGTAAATGGTACACTATGTTCATCAATGGTTATATCTGTTGTGGTTTGGGACTTATGTATTTACATTTTAGGGAATAAATGCTAAGTTAAACAGCACAGTTTTCCTCCATGACTAACTCTTTTTAATAACCAATAAGCCACTGAAACACCCCGACTTCCTCAAGTTTCAGAGACAAGAACCTAAACTACACCATCCTCTACTGGATTTCAGTCCCCGACTGTCCCCTTACAGATGCATGGTTTATCTGAGTGGCATAAGTGAAATGCTTTGTATTTCACTTTAAAAGGCCAGTTCACTAGCGAAAGATACAAGGCTCTATGGAAAGAGATTAAATTGCTTACACTGACAAACGTTTTCACTGAACGTGTACCATGGATGTTGTGTGTTAATTATATAAAATCTGAGTTGGCTATTTGGACAAGAGGGATAAAATTCATTCATTGTAGATTTGTTTGCTTGTACATAGAAGTTGAGAGTCAGTTTCTTTTACAAATCCAGAGGACTGTTTTAAAAGCAGAATTATATAGGCACTCAAATAGCCTTTGTTTATAGACTGGAACATTTTCAATGAAAATATTATTTAACTTTAATGAGGTGCACAGTAGCTACTTTTCAAATGGTTTCCCCCCGCTATGAGTAATGTACAGTACGACACATTTGAAATTATTAGGGTGATATTTTACCAGCTTTGATGGGCTCTGAGATCAAATACTTTGCTAAAAAGATGTTGCATTTAAATATCCTGGTATAGGAATAAAGCAGGGGTATGTCAAGGTAAGCATTGCTCTTTGTCCACACATGTACTTTCAGTGATGTCTGTAGACATTAGTAATGCATGGGCCATGAATGAGCTAAAGAAAATGGAATAAAAATAATAAAAAAATAAAATAAAAAGGCAATGTTATCCTAGTTCTGTAGTATCACTGCAGCTATGGTACGTAACATCACATCCTCAGCTCAGACTCTATAAATACTTGGGGCACAATGACATGGTGGTTTCTTGGATGTGTTGCTTTACAGTTGCCATTTCTGAGTTTGTTCTAGGTTGTGTTACCGTATCAAATGTACGTGGTCCTGTAGCATTGAAGGCCAGAGTCGTCCTAGGTGGCTAAAACTGTAGGTTCAGGCCCTGCACCTCTATGCAGCAAATTTCCCACTGCCTTCAATGCTAGGTATTGAGGTGTGAAAAGGGTGAATGAAACTGTGCCAAGCAACATCTGCAATGCAAGAGAGCAGTACGACAACACTAGAATCAGTTTTGGGGCTGACTGAAAGTAACAGGATGAAAGAACCTGGAGATGAAATCATCCATGGCCACTTCTCTGGCTATATCTCTGTCTCTTTTGGCTTTAGACAGGCTCGGATAGTGCATAGGGTGACCAGGTGTCCTGATATTTGGGGCTTTGTCTTATATAGACACCTATTCCCCCCACCCCAATTTTTCCACACTTGCTGTCTGGTCACCCTATCAGTGCATGTTCCTCAACACAAAGCCAGGGCTTGGTGATATCACTGAATTATGATAATGGGACAATGTCTGAAAGAAGGGTGGCATTGATGGTGTTTCTTTTGTGACTGTCCCGGCTGCTTTTTCTCTCGGTATGTGGAAGTCCCTTCACTAAGGGAGACTTGTGCCTGGTCTACACTTATGGCTGCCTATGGAGTGCAGGCACTACACATAGAATCATAGATATCAAGGTTGGAAAGGACCTCAGGAGGTCATCTAGTCCAACCCCCTGCTCAAAGCAGGACCAATCCCCTGGCAGATTTTTGGCCCAGATCCCTAAGTGGCCCCCTCAAGGATTGAACTCACAACCCTGGATTTAAGGAGGCCAAGGCTCAAACCACTGAGCTATCCCTTCTCCCAGCAATGAAAGGTGCCAACAGCAGGACATGGGAGGCACTGCTTGGGTGAGTAGAGAGCTGGGTAGGGGACATGCCTTAGGGTTGAGGAGTAAGGGGCACTCTCCTTGCCTAAGCCGTGCCTCACTGTCTACACTGGTGTTCGTACCCACGTGATCTGGGTGTGCATGTCTGTACTCTACACACCTCCATCAGTATAGGCCTGCCTTTTGAAAGCTGCATTGTCTTCCCAGGGGGTTCACTATCTCCAAGGTGACTGGAGGTGAAGCCCTGTTTCAAGGACAGCTGAGTCTGATCCAAAATCTCAAGTGTGAAGTGCCTTGAAGTCTGGGGAAGTCTGCATCTGAATGGTGCAGCTGGCCTATGTCTGTGGTGAGCCAACCCCGCCTCACCCCAGATCACGGTTCCCAGCTTTCACACGGTAAATCAGCACCCCAGCTTTTACAATAAGGCAAAAACCAAGTAATCTGATTTCAAAACAAGGCCAAAACAAGCCAATCCCTAAGAACCCAACACTCTGTGACTAGATCCCCCCTGCATGCAGTCTAGGACTGGAGTGGGCCCCGAATTCCCACAAATACACACCCTGACCCTGGAAAAATGCACTGCTTGACAATACTGAGATCCCCAGTGATTGACTATGGACTTAGATTTGCTGGGCAACCCTGACTCTCTCCCCTGCTTGCCAGGAACTGATAAAAAAAAAAGAAGTAACAAGCTACAACAAGCAACAAACTACAAGCCAAACAAGCTACAAACCAAAAACTAGCCAACGAGCAACTCACAAATCAATTAAGCTGAAAACAAGCCCAATGGCTACATTTTTTCTGGGGGTTGGACATGTCTGCCCCAGATCCCAGCCACCCACTCTTCAGGAAAGTATGGATCTGAGGTTGAACTTTGAGGGGTGGGTCCATCCCTCATTCAAACAATCAGCTGGTGCGATTACTGTGATCAGAGTAGTCTCTAAATACCTGTGTCTGAAGCATACACCACTCAGCGGCAGGTAGTCTGTGCATCCTTTGGATTGCCATTGCATGTGGTCGGCTAGTCCAGCCTGGCCGTGGGGGGAGTGAGTGACATCCTCACAGGTGGCTGATGGGAGCTCCCAGGACTTGCATGCAGTAGCCCAGTGAACTGACTGGGGTGGGTTAGCGTGGTCCATGGTGTGGGTTAGCCAGGGAAGGCAAAGTGGGAGGAAAGGATGTGGGAGAGGTTGGGGGAAAGGAAGAGAAGAGGGGTAGGGAGGACACTGACTTCTGAAGTTGGCGCTGGTGAATACCCATGCAAAGTGGCTTTAGCAAGGACCGAGGGTGCTGCTGGCAGCTGACCGTGGTGTCCCCTCAGTGCTGGGTTAGCATTTAGTACAGGGGTGGGCAAACTTTTTGGCCTGAGAGCCACATCTGGGTATGGAAACTGTATGGCAGGCCATGAATGCTCACGAAATTGAGGGTTGGGGTGCGGGAGGGGGTGAGGGCTTCGACTGGGGGTGCAGGTTCTGGGGTGGGGCTGGGAATGAGAGATTGGGGATGTAGGAAAGTGCTCCGGGCTGGGACCAAGGGGTTCGGAGGGTGGGAGGGGGACCAGGGCTGGGGCAGGAAGCTGGGATGCAGGAGGGGGTCAGGGGTGCAGGCACCAGGCAGTGCTTACCTCAAGCAGCTCCCGGAAGGAGTGGCATGTCCTCTTTCCGGCTCCTATGCAGAGGCGCGGCCAGGTGGCTCTGCCCCATCTGCAGGTGCTGCCCTTGCAGCTCCCATTGGCCGTGGTTGCTGGCCAATGGGAGCTGCGTGGGCAGTGTGTGGAGCCTCCTGGCTGCCCCTATGCATAGGTGGAGGAGGGATGTGCCACTGCTTCCGGGAGCCATGTGGAGCCCCGGCATGCATGGAGTGGAGCAAGCCCCCAACCCTGCTCCCCGGCTGGTGCAGGGAAAGCACCGGACCCTGCTCCCTGGCTGGAGCTGGAGGGCTGGATTAAAATGTCCGGAGGGCCAGATGCACCCCCCAGGCTGTAGTTTGCCCACCTCTGATTTAGTACCTCCCCAGACTGCTGTGTGTGCCCCCCTGCTTCCCGCACCCTCCATCAGAGCGTGCCAAGGATCATGCTAGTGCATGGACCTGTGGTGAGAGATTGGGGCAGCACCACCTGCCCAGTCACCCCAAGGGCGATGCTCCCTCCCATACCTGACTCTGGGCTGGGGGTAACCAGACCTCTTTCCCCATCTGGTGAGGAGGGGGAGAGAGACCAGATCTGTAACCCTCCCAGTGCTGCTGCTTTTCATTCCCAAACTCTGCCTCCTCTAGGGCAGGGAGAGGCTGCTTCCCAGGTCCCCTTTCAAAGGCAGTGTCCTGCGTGATCCTTGGGGGTGTCCGAAATCATCTTTGTGCGCCCCACACCCCGCATATTCCTTGGGGTGATCAACCCCCCGGGGAGGTTCTTTGGCTCTCACCAGGCGAGCGCAGGTGACAGCTGTTCGCCGAGGGTGCGGTGCGCTTGGCTGAGGATTTCCGATGCGATTCTCCTTGCGGGGGGAGGAGACGGACGGGTAGAGAGAGTTAAAAGCGGCTTGATTTCGGGTGATTCCATCCCAGTCCGCATCTGCCCCGTTCTGACAGAGGAGCGCGGTTTGATCGTGAAAGGGGACCTGAGGATTTGGAGCGCCGCGTGGTTCCTCTGCTTTAGACAGATGGGGGAGGGGGGCATTTTTCCTCCTCCGCAGGTGACAAGCTCTACAGATACAATCCTGGGCTTAAAGGGAAGGGCTAGACCCAGCCGTCCCAAAGCGGGACCATCTGAAATCTCCTTATTCGCACGTCCGAGAGTTTCCTCTAAGCTCGTTTTAAACCGCCCGTCACTGAGGAACCTGCCTTCCAGCCTTTGCGGAAGCGTCGGATTGACCCGCTTTCCTTCAATCGCAGAGTTACTACGCAATAAACCGCCTCTCCCGCATTTTCAAATATCCATGGTTCCTGTTTAAAACTCGCCAAGCCCCGACCGGGGACACTCCTGCACCTGCAGTCCCCGGGGAGATCTCGCGTTTAAATGGCCCTGAATCTTTCCAGTGCAGCGCGGAGCAGGAGATGCTGGGTGAATCCGCGCTATTTCCTGTCCAAATGGCTTTTGGTTTTTATTATTGCTCCTTTCACGAGTTCACAAGAGCGATCCACGGGGACAAGTGAAATACACAAGGTGAGGTGGGTGGTCAGCGAGAGACAGGACAGAATGCGGCTGCTAGGACGGGGTTGGCCTCAGGCTCAGATGGGTGGGGATGGGATGTCTCTGCTAGCTGGGCTCTGGGGCTCTCCTTGATGAACTAATGGCCCAACCTGGCCCTGCTTCGGGCCGGAGAGCGCTGGGAAAAGTGGTGCCCTGGTTTTGACTTGACCCTGTGTAACGTTTTTGAATAGGCCTTTTCCGATGACAGACTCATGCTTCCAAGCCTCCCTACAGCCTGTAAATTACTTGAGCTGTTGAGATGTACGGTTCTGGGAAGCCCACATGTAGCGGGAATAATTAACTGAACACACAAGTGCAAAGACAGGAGGTGGGGGAGGATCAGATTCCAAAGGCTAGTTCATATCTGACTTGCTCCTAGAAGACGACCGTTCCCAGGGCCCCATCCCTCAGCTGGGAAGCTCAGCGTTAGGCAAAGCTCCCTGCCTTTTCTCCTGGGTTTCACGGCACTGATGAAATTGACCATGCCTTGGGTGTTAGTCGTGTAGCTGTGTTTTTAAACTCAGATGGGAGCTCGAATCGCAGCAAAACAGGCCTCTGCCCTGTTCGCAAATCCTTCCTTTGGTTTGTTAAGAACATCAGGATTTGACTGTCCCCACCCCCCATCTAACTCTTGCAGGCTAGGGAAAACGAGGGTTGTCCCCCATGTGTCTAGTCCTCTTGCTTAGGGTTTTTTTGCACCAAAGGTGTAACGCTGGGGGATAGTGCGCTCAGCGGAGGCGGGTGTGTGTGACTTTATCTACCGGGGGAGGGAGACCTGCTGGGAAAGCCCGATCGCGCCTGGGTCTCACACACAGGCTTCTACACCAGTGCCAGGCTGCAAAGCGCGGTAGCAGGCATGCAGGGGAAGGAGGGGCTGGGCTGACCTGGGGGGATTGGGGCGCTGGTGCGGTGGGGCTGGGAGGGCAGTTGCTCAGGCACTGCAGTTCTAGACACAAAGGGTCGGTGCAAGTGCAAGGCAAAGGGGGGGGGTGTGTCTCCAGTTTAAAGCCCGATCCTGCTCCCCCTGAAGTCACCCTCAACCCCCACCCAGGCCAGGGCCAGGCCTGCCACTGCCCCATGGCAAGAGGAGGTTTCTCCAGCCAGGAGACTGACAGGGGCGGGGGGGCGGGACATCCCTTTTGGAGCCCAGGGGGCGGTGCCCGGCTGTGACGGACAGGCGGTGCAAGGAGTGACTTGGGCCCACGTGACTCTCCTGGGCTGGAAGAAAAACAGAGCCAGTCCGCTTTGGAGGCTCATTGGATTCAAATATTCACTTTAGGAGCCGCTCCGGAGTCCCAGCCCCGGCAGCCAAGCGCCTCCGAGCCCCTGAGCTTTTC
Source organism: Gopherus flavomarginatus (assembly GCF_025201925.1). NCBI lineage: Eukaryota > Metazoa > Chordata > Testudines > Testudinidae > Gopherus > Gopherus flavomarginatus. The sequence goes on from NC_066621.1 coordinate 152,590,998, forward strand.
CACCCGTTTGTTCCAGATTGGCTGGCAAGAATCATGGACTGTTTTTCCATGCCTTGTTTTCTGTCAGTGAGTAGCCCCTTCTCCTTCTCCTCCTGCCCCCGGGCTGGGAAGGGGTGTCACAGCCTCGCTCGGCTCCCCCCTGCCCCCCCGGGGCTGGCCAGCGGGCCGCCCCCCTCCCAGGCGCTCCTGCTAACAGATCGGGGGCTTTTCACCCTCTCCGCCTTGTCTTCGCAATGACCCTAAATCCCAGTGACTTGCCCCCCTCCTCGCTCGCTCGCTTTCCTCAAACCCCTGGAAGGCCACGGGAAAGCTGCAGCCACGCAGCGCCGGCAAAATAAGACAAGGGTGGAGGGGGGGGACACGTTGTTTCGGTGCAAACCCCTCTGCGCTGGGATCCATATGCTCCTGGAGACCCCCCCCCCTTCCACCGGCCCCTGATCAGCTGCACTTCAGCTATCCGTTGGGCTGGGGAGGAGGCGGGAGGGAGAGGGGAGAAATTCCATCGAAGCCCAATGTTCACTGTTTATTCTCGAAAGAAGTTAGGCGGAGATCCTGGCTGAGATAGCAGGGCCCGGACAGATGAGCCGGATAGCGGCTATCTGATTGTGGGGACTCTGGGACGGTCAACAGCTCCCAGCGAGTCAATTACAGGCGAGCCCTTTGCCTCCGAGCCGCGTTCGCCGCGGCGGGCTCGGGTTTTGGGGGGAGGGGGGGCGGGGGGGCTGTTTTTAATCGTGACCCTCCTTGTTGTTGCGTTTGTTTGTTTTTTGTTTTTTTTTTTTTGGAAACCCCAGAGACACCATGATTCCTGGTAGCCGAATGCTGATGGTCATTCTGTTATGCCAAGTTCTGCTACGAGGCACTACCCATGCCAGTCTGATACCCGAGACGGGGCGGAAGAAAGTTGGAGAACTCCAGGCTCAGGCAGGATCTGGACGCCGCTCTGGGCAAAGCCATGAACTCTTGCGGGGTTTCGAGGCGAGTTTGCTGCAGATGTTCGGGCTCCGCCGGCGGCCGCAGCCCAGCAAAGCAGCCGTCATCCCCGCTTACATGCTGGATCTCTACCGGCTGCAGTCCGGGGAAGAGGAGGAAAGCCTGCAGGACTTCAGCCTGCGCTATCCCGAGAGACCCACCAGCCGGGCCAACACCGTGAGGAGTTTCCACCATGAAGGTCAGTGCCGCAGTTCTGGGGGGAGGACGGGGGGAGCGTCGGGAAGCGATCGGGATTTGGAGACTCCCAGCTCAATCAGCAGCAGGATGTGCCCAGCCCTCGGCTGTATTTGCCAGCATCCCGCGCTGAGACTGAAATGGACCCGTTTTGGTGAAGGGCTCCAGTCACTCCGGGTTTGTACCCGTGTCACCCCCCCGGAGCTCCCACGGAATTCACTCCGGATTCAACTCCGGAGTAACCGAGATCCCTCCCAAATCGCGGCCCGTGTGTGTTTGTTTTGAAATAGCAACGCGATCGCTGCCTGCTTGGGCTCTTTTTTAAAGAAAGAAAATAAAAAAACCTCTTCGAACTGAATACCGACAACAGCGTGTTTGTGAGGTTCGTTCAATGGGGCCTTGTAATCTGATCCAAATGTTTCGTAGCGGATGTTTCTTTTCCAAAGTCAAGCGGAGCTATTAATCCACCAGCATCGTTGCTGTGTCGGAATTTAACCCCCCCCCCCCGCCTCCCAGTAATGGGATCAACAAGGCAGGGCTCTCAGTTTCCCAATCGCTGGGCTGCTTGTGAGCAGGATCCTTGTTTTAACCCCCCGCCCCGGTCTGTAAATCCATAGGAATCAGGCCCCGTGGCGGTGAAGCGGGGTTCCGGGGCAGGAGCTGGTTAGACCTGGCGAGCAGGGGGGAAGGTTTCTGCTTCGCATTTTGGAGGCACTCGGGGATATGGAGAGGGAGGGCTGAGCTCTCTCTGTGCGAGGCTAGGGACAGGTGAAGCGGTGCGGCCGGCAGGGAGGAGCGGTGTGGCCCGACTCCCCCGGCGCTGTGTCTCGGGGGCCCCCAATCGTTCACACGCTTGGTTTTTGCAGAACATCTGGAGACCCTCCCCGGGCCCAGCGACCCCCCCCGCGTTCGCTTCCTCTTCAACCTCAGCAGCGTGCCGGAGAACGAGGTGATCACCTCGGCCGAGCTGCGGCTGTACCGGGAGCAGCAGGAAGCACGGAGTCCCGCGTGGGAACGGGGCTCGCACCGGATCAACATCTACGAAGTGCTGAAGCCCCCGCCGGCCCACGGGCAGGTGATCACGCGGCTGCTGGACACGCGGCTGGTGCATCACAACGTGTCCCGGTGGGAGACCTTCGACGTGAGCCCCGCCGTCCTCCGCTGGACCCAGGACCAGCAGCCCAACCACGGGCTGGCGGTGGAGGTGACCCCGCTGCTCCCGGCGCCGGCTGGGCCTGGGACTCACGTCAGGATTAGCCGATCTTTACCTCAAGGAGATGGGGACTGGGCCCAGCTGAGGCCGCTGCTGGTCACGTTCAGCCACGACGGCAGGGGCCACGCACTGACCCGCCGGGCCCGCCGCAGCGCCAAGCACCAGCGGCCCCGCAAGAACAAAAAAAACTGCCGCCGCCACGCGCTTTATGTGGATTTCAGCGACGTGGGCTGGAACGACTGGATCGTGGCCCCCCCGGGCTACCAGGCCTTTTACTGCCACGGGGACTGCCCCTTCCCTTTGGCCGACCACCTCAACTCCACCAACCACGCCATCGTGCAAACCCTGGTGAACTCCGTGAACGCCAGCATCCCCAAGGCCTGCTGCGTGCCCACGGAGCTGAGCGCCATCTCCATGCTGTACCTGGACGAGTATGACAAAGTGGTCCTGAAAAACTACCAGGAGATGGTGGTGGAGGGGTGCGGGTGCCGTTAAAAACCCTGCCCCCCTGCCCCCCCCCCCCCAGGACTGCTTGTGCTAGCTGGACCCTGATCTAAACTAAACGTTCACCTTATTTATGACTTTACGTGCAAATGGGTTGACAATAATGATCCTATATTTTGACAAAATATATTTATAACGACATATTAAAAGGAAAAAATAAAGCGAGTCATTATTTTAAAAGTAAAAGGCATCTGCTGTGTGCTGCGCCTGAGGGGGCCAGGCTGGGGCGGGGCTCGGAGCAGGCTGTAAAGGATCTTTCTGCAATGGGGACGATTCGCTTTCTGGTTCTTGGCAGGGCCGGGGAAAGCCCCGGGAACTCCGGCTTGGCCGCCCCAGGGAGCGACCCTGGACGTGCTAACCTGCTAGAAGCGTTTGCAAAAGTGCATGTGAAAAGCGGGGCTCACCTCGCAGGGGTTTGTGCTAAACCGGCGGGGGGGTTGATGTTCTCCCCCTCCCCCCCAGTGTTCAAAGCGATTCGCATGTTGTTCTGGAGCGGGGTGGGGAAGGAAAAGGGGGAGGCGGAGGCAATAATGGAGACGTTCTTGGAAGGTTTGCATGAGCCTTTGAAGACCAAATCTCCCACTTACAATCCCTCCCCCCAGCAGCCCCCTATGGGTTATGCTAACGCCCACCTGCGGCTGCTCCTGGCCCCGGGGCTGCGCAGCGGGAAGGGGGGAAGCGGGGAGAAGATGCATTTAAAACTCCCGGGTTGCGAGCCGAGCGAGGCTCCGTCGCAGGAGTGGCCGGGGGGGCGTATCGGGCTGCTGTCGCTTTGACTCCAGGGGATTCCCCCCTCCCCGCCCCCACCGTCACCTGGCTCCGGCGGGGTTTTCTGTGCGAGCTCGGGGCAGTTTGCAGCGAGCTGAGCTGGGGCGGGATCCTCGGGGAAAGGGGCTTGGGGGTGCACGGGGCGCTTTTGTTCTCCAGCCTGCCGCAGCGGGCAGCTGAGTGGAAAGCAACCAGCCCAGCCGTGGCCAGGCTGCCAAGCCCTCAGCTCCCCGGGGAGGGCAGGTGGAGGGGCCAGAGCAGAGCTGCGAGCAGGCCAGCGCAATGGCGCTGGAAAACGCCCCGCAGAGAGGCGCTTTCCCCCCGACCTGCCCTTTGCTTTCATCGTCTGGGTCTAGCAGGGGCCGATCGGGCCCTGCACCCCCGGCGGTGCCCGCTTCCCAGCCGCTCCTAGGACTTGAACTAATTCCCCCAGGCGCGGGTCCCACTCGCTGCTCAGCTGCGCCGCTCCCCCAAGCCTGGCTGGCGGCTTGTCAGGACCGGATAACGCGGCTTGTTTGTGCAGCCAGCTCTGGGGGCTGGGGAATTTACCGTGAAATCCCGCGAATTGCATTTACCTCGTTAGCGGCCAGGCCCTTCGTGCTGCTTGGAAAACAAAAGCCGGCGGGCCCCCCCCGCTCCCTTAACTCTTGCAAGGCCGCTCGCTACTCGGGCCAGCCCCGGGGGGATTCTGCATGCGGGGGGGGTGTTATTCTGTTTGCGTGGGGGTGCACCGGACTAATACCCCGGGATTCGAGAGTCGGCAGGGCTAGCAGCGGGGGGCCGGGACTAGCCCACTGCACCCAGCCGCTTTGCACCTTCTCTCCCCTGCCAGCGCGCAGAGACACTGGCCGAGCCACTGCAGCTATCGCTGGGTGGCTTAAACCGACCCCCCCCCCCCCCGCTGCATCCAACCCGGACCGGAGCGTGCAGCCATCGCTCCTTGTTACCAGCCAACAGCCCTGGGCAGGTGAGGGCTCTGCCCCGCAGCACCGCCCAGTCCAGCAGCGTATTTCCCCGCTAGCCAGCCTGGCCCGACCCGGCCCCCCGCAGCCCAAACAGGGAGACACTTAGCCCGACTGGCTGCAGGGGCCGGACTGGCTCCCGCGGGCCTGGGGCGGGTAGGGGAGCTCCCGGGGGAGCCCGGCTGCGAGCCAGGATGCGGCGCTGGGCTCCAGGAAGCTCTTTTTGGTCGCCCCCCCCTCCTCATTCCTGTCTTGAGCCGGGAGATCTATGGCCCGGGGCAGCGGCGACCTGCTGCCTGCGCTTTGATGGCGGCGGCGGAGCAGGCAGGGCCCTGCCCAAGAAAGAATTTCATTTGGAAGTGGCAGAAGCTCCAGGGGGAAGCGCCTTGCAGCTGCCTGACAGGGCAATTACTGCCCGCTCCACTGATCTGCGCCGCTGGAGATAACCCCGGCTGGGGCGGGCCCCCGGGGAATCACCTCCAGAGCCCGCAGCTCTTCGCCAGTCGCCGGCCCAGGAGCAGGCACCCTGCAGGACAAACCCAGCTTGGCCAGAGAGAGCTTCTGAGGGGGAGGGGAGGTGGGTGTTGCACTGCTGTGAAAATTCCCCATCACTGTTGGGTTTTTTAAAAATGCCTTTTTAGGCCCACCCTTATCCACCTGCTGAACCTCACTAGGGCCAGTTGTCCCGGGAGAAGGGCAGGCAAGGGGAACACTCCCCCTAGTAAAGGTAAGCAGCACCCACTGTTTGCAGCATGGGGAGGGTTATAAAAACCAGCCTGCCCCTGCTTGTCTGCCTTCATGCTGGTTTTTGCATTTAATTGGTGCAAAGGAGGGCTTTGGGCCTGCACTGAATGGTGCACCTGCTTCATCTCACAGGTGGTGAGCACTCCCAGGGAGCCCGCTGACTATGTAAAGCACCCAATTATGCACCTAACTTGTTATGCCTTTTGCAGCCCTTTATTTCTAGTGGGTTTCCCTTGGTCTCTCTCCTGCCCTAGCATTGCCCTGCAATGGTTGGGTTGCAAAACCTTTCAGGACATGTTTGCCCCACACGCTGTTATAACAAGCAGTGGTAAAACAGCCGGAGAGCCATGAAGCATTTTTAGACGTAGTGCACAACTTTTATTATAAAGGCTTAGCGGATTTTAATGCATAATATGTGGATGAATTCCAATATCTATCTATCTGTCTGACAAGGCGGGTGAGGTCATTTCTTTCATTGGACCAACTTCTGTTGGTGAGAAAGAGAGAGACAAGCTTTCCAGCTTCCGCAAGTGCTCTTCCGGTCTGGCAAGAGCTCTGTGTGGCTTGAAAGCTTGTCCCACTCGCCAACAGAAGTTGGTCCAATAAGAGATATCACCTCACCCACCTTGTCTGTCTAATATCCTGGGATCAACATGGCTACAATAGCATAACGTGTCTGTCTAACATAGATACAGGAAAACAATCCAACAATCCAAAGTTGTGTCTGAAGATAGCAGGGATCCTGAAAAAAGATGGCAGGAGGAGGGCCTATGTTAGCGTAAGATATTTCAGGCCCGCCTTGTACCACTGATGCAGTGGAAATGTCATTCATGTCAGTGTGATACAGGTAGGGTGACCAGATGTCCTGATTTTATAGGGACAGTCCCTATTTTTGAGTCTTTTTCTTATATAGGCTCCTATTACCCCCCACCCCCTTCCCAATTTTTCACACTTGCTGTCATTCTAGAAGTCCCGTTGTTGGTGATCAGAGCAATGTTACCTGGCTAAAGGACACTGCTTCATACAGGGGATTGTGAATTATGCTCCGGTGCAGGGAGACCCAATTTTTAAGAGAAATTTAAATGGAGGATTATTATGCTGTTTTAGGCATGCGTTTAGCACGACACAATTGGGTTTCAACCCTGCTCTCCTTGAAGTTAGTGGAAAGGCTTCTGCTGCGTGCTTCCCTGTCGTACCACGCTGCTTTAGCTTTGCCTTAGCTAATTAGCAATAGACATTAACCTTGCTCACATTGGTTGAGAGATGCTGGAGTGCGATTTGGGCCTTAAGCACTTACTCTGTGTTAGCTTTATCTGCAAGTATAATGTTTTTCATATGTATCTGTTGTGTGCCTGTCATAAAGCCCATGGATCTGGGGTGTGTTTTGTGCAGACCTGACTTACTTCATAGTGATTGAATGCTTTCTTTATGATGGCGAGCAGAGCAAGGCCTCGACTTTGAGTGGATTTAATTCAGGGATTTGAATAGCATGAGGCTCTGAGAGAATTTATAGCACATTTAATCCTCCTCATCCTCCCCAAAATGCAATGATTCAAACTGAAGTTTGAAAAAAAGAGGCAGAAAAGCGGAGGCTGATTATTGATTCAAACAGTCCGGAGCACTATTCAGGGGATTGGTTTTTGGCTTCTCCCAGTAGCTGAAATGCAGGGTATTGAATAGTACAAAGACAGAGCCCCTGCTACAAATGATCGAGGCTCTCTCTTTACTCTGTGTTTGGGCCAACACAACAGGGCCTTGATTTTTAATGGGGCCTGTAAGCATGATTGAAATGTAATAATGACAGGAACGAGCTGGACTTCCCTTCCATTGCGTGTACTGTTCTCCTCTTTATCAGGAGCGGCTCTAGGTATTTTGCCGCCCCAAGCATGCGCTTGGCGTGCTGGTGCCTGGAGCTGCCCCTGCTCTTTATAGCAAGTGGGGATAATGAGAGGAGGACAGAACTCACAGAGGCTAATAATCCCGCATGATTTCAACTGAGTTGTCAATAGTGATTTTAAGGCCTGTCCACGGTGAGCTCTGCCTGGCTCGAGGTAATAACGTGCCCGTCAGTGCTCTCCTCTTGCAGAACAGTTTATGGGGTGAGGGAGGGAGTGGTCAGTCTGACCGTCCTTAACTCGTGCTTATTCAAAGGGAAGGGATCTGAGAGGTAATGGGGTTCAGCCCCCAGCCACGAGAGTCTGAGCTGCCATAGGGAGATAAGACTTCAAACCTGACTGCCATGAGATGGATCTCTTCCTTCCTTGCGGCTCCCCCATCTTCAATGGCTCCACCCCTTTCAGCACTCAGCCTCTTGCTTACGGTTGCCAACCCTCCAGAATTGTCCGGGAGTCTCCAGGAATTAAAGGCTAATCTTTAATTATCGATTATGTCATGCGATGAACCCTCCAGGAATATGTCCAACCAAAATGGCCAATCCTACTCTTGCTCTGACTATACTGCCACTGTAGAACCTTCACAGATCAAGTTCTCCTGGTTTTCAGGCCCCTTAGAACTTTTTGGCAGATTTTTTTTACCTGCATGTCAAATTTCCCAGCATAGTTTTAGGAAAAGATACTGCAATTGCTATGCAGCAACTGAGGAGAACTCGTCACACAGCCGGGCTTCCCTTGTGTCTCCTACCTAAAGGGAATGAGGCTTTGGAAATTAGTTTCACCATGTAAATGTGTTTGAAGAGAAACGCAGAGGTTTGCACATTACTATACAGGGAGGGACACGCGGGCTGTCCAACAGAACTAGCAGGTGCTGGTTTGTGCTCTTTTCATTTTCTCTGCAACACTGAAACAACCGATTTTGTTTTTTCCTGGTATTTATTAGCACTGTGATGGCTTGAAAAACCGACTTCTTCAAGTAACCATCGCTTTGTGCTCTTTATCTTACATTAGTAATTGTGTTCCGGTAATGCCTGGAGTCCCCAGCTAAAATTGGGACCTCTTTTTGTTAGGCGTTGTACAAACACATAGTAAGACACTGGCCCTGTCTCCAAAGAGCTTGCACGCTAATCAATAAGACAAAGTGTGGGCAAAAGGAAGTGTTATCACCCCATCTTACAGCTGGGAAACTGAGGCATAGAGCGATGATGTGACTTTGCCAGAGTCACACTGGGAGATTTTGGTAGAGTTGGGAATTGAATCCTGAGCTCCCAAGCCCCAGTGCAGTGGCTTAGCTGCAGGATCATGCTTTGTTCTTGAATCTCCCCTTTTGATGATTCACAAACTTAACCTCAAAATAACTGGATTCCATGTAAAATAAAAGCAGTTGAAATTGCATCACATTTTGCTCTTTCATTTTCATGTGCAGATGTGGTCGTGAGTAGGTGTCTTCAAATTGGGCCCGTAAGTTGTTGTATCCTTCCATGTTTCTTTCCCCTTGAAGCATGCCATGCTCTGGATTCTGAGGATCAAACAGGATTTCCAATAATCTTTTCATTACGTATCATGGGCAAGAAAATGGACTGTGTCTTGCATTCCGGGAGGTTCATCCATACTCGTTCTAACACTCACTGTTTCAGGAGAACCATCTTCACAATTTGATTATAGGCTGGGAGGTATTTCCTTGTTGTGTATATATCTAGCTGAGGCATCATCCTACAGCTAACAAAATACACTTGTATATGAGACACTGATGGCCGAAGGAAAGTTTTGAACAACAACTGAAAGGCAACACCCATAAGATTTTGCAACAGAAAGGCACCCTGACTGGATGGCTTTCCCAGCAACGTCTCAGAGAGGTGAGGAAAACTGGTTCTAACTACATACAGATCCACTTGCCATGTGGACAGGAGAAAGGTCATATTTATATAAACTCACATGCGCAGTGAGTTCATACATTACCTCCAGATCCTCATCCTTTCAGATGGTGGCATAGGCCACATTTATGAATTTGGCTTCTCCTCCCTTTTTTTTGTCCAAACCACACCTCTTTCTGGGGCTCCACCATCCCATAGGCAGAAGTCATGCAGCTCCAGTCTTGCACACCCTGTAGCAGGTACAGGAAATTAACGGAAAATGCAGATAAGTCTCTCACATGCTGACGCTATTCCAAATTCAAAAGATGAATGGGGCAGGTCTGAGGTTCCACTGGAATTCTTACCAAGGTTAACTTATGCTGCTGAGAAAAGCAGCAACCGGAAAAGTAAACATTTCATGGATATGCCTAAACACTGTAATTTGTATCTTTAATTTGGGATCGCAGTGGTCTGGTCAGCTCCAGTTTCTCTACAACACACATATCCTTGAGTCTGTGTGGCCTCTTCAGGGATATCCGAGGGCCACCCCACCACCTTCTGTCCCCAGGATGAGCTGCCTGGCAGAACCCACGAGTCCTCCAGTCCTTTTGGGTTTCAGGAGGTTCAGGGAGCCGATATAAGGTAACACTCTACCTCTGTTGTCAGCCAGGAGCTACAACAAAGCAGAGGGAACAATACTATTTTATAATCTCGAGCGCAGGAACTGAGGAATTCTCTGCAGTTCCCACTGTACATTGGGGCTTATGCGGAGAAAGGGAAGAAAGGCATTAGCTCATTCTTGTTTTAGCTTTGGCCTTTCTTCATTAGATAATCTCACTCTTAAGTGATTTAGTTCTGTAACACGCATTACTCTTCTCCTGGTTGAAATGCGACCACAAACCCCTTGTCAGTTACAGCGTAAGTCTAGGCTCAACCCAGAGTCCCACAGGCAAAAAGCAAGTGCTTTTTCAACTAATCCACTTGTCCCTCACCTCTCCCTCCAGTAACATGAGATTATATGTTATGAAGTAATAACTTGAAACAGTCTGCACTGTTTTACATATTAAATTATATGGAGGACAGTAGGCACTTGACGCTGCTTTTACTGGCTTTGTTCGTTTTGTCTAAACTGTAATGAACACCTGTTATTTAATACTAAAATAAGTAAAATCCTTCATGCCGAGATTAGCTAAGGCATGCTAAATTGAGGATAGATCTTGTTTTGGGGGGAGGGGAGAAAGGAAGGGCCTGTGTGAACAGAGTCTAATAATGGATAGAACCTGAAAATCTTTGAGGGTTTGCTGAACGGACTAGGGGCATAGCGAAGAATAAAGCGGTATGAACAGATACAGGAGATGCTGGGATGCATGACCTCCTATATAATATGAACTTAATAAAAGCCAGCAATAAACCTGACTGTTTCTCTGAGTGGTAAAACCCAAAGGAGAGAGCTCAGAAAATCTCACAGCCAACCACATATTTTTCTCTCCTGTCCTTTCATCAGACAGAATAGATGGTAGGACTTTATACATCCATAGATGCCCAGGCCAGAAGGGATCATTGTGTCATCTAGTCTAACCTTCTCTATAGCCTGGGCCATAGAACTTCCCCCAAATAATCCCCAGACCAGAGCTTTTAGAAAAACCTCCAATCTTGATTTAAAAATTGGCAGTGATGGAGAATCCACCATGACTCTTAGTAAATCGTCCCAAAGGTTAATAACCCTCGCTGTTAAAAATGTAGCCTTATTTCCAGTCTGAGTTAATTTAACTTCAACTTCCAGCCATAGGATCATGTTAGACCTTTCACTGCAGAGTCCATTATTACATATTTGTTCCCCATGTAGGTACTTACAGACTGTGATCAAGTCACCCTTTAATCTTCTCTTTGTTAAGCTAAATATATTGAGCTCCTTAAGTCTGTCCCTAAAAGGCAGGTTTTTGTAATCCCTTAATCATTCACGTGGCTCTTCTCTGAACCCTTTCCAATTTATCAACATCCTTCTTGAGTCGTGGCCACCAGAACTGGACACAGGATTCCAGCCGCGGTCGCACTAGTGCCAAATACAGAGGAAACATAACCTCTCTACTCCTACTCAAGATTCTCCTGTTTATGCATTCCAGGATTGCATTAGCTCTTTTGGCCACAGCATCGCACTGAGAGCTATTATCCACCATAATCCCCAAATCTTTTTCAGAGTCCCTGCTTCCCAGATAGAGTCTCCCATCCTGTAAGTATGTCCAGCATTCTTTTTTTATAGATGTATGCATTTACCTTTAAAATGCATCTTGATTGATTGCCCAGTTTACTAAGTGATCTAGATTTCTCCAAATCAGTGCCCTGGTCTTTTTTATTATTTACCATTCTCCCAATTTTTGTGTCAATTGCAAGCTTAATCAATGATGATTTTATATCTTCTTCTAGGTGATGGATAAAGATGTTAAATAGCATAAGATCAAGAACTGATCTCCAGGGAACCCCACTGGAAACACACTTGCTTCATGACAATTCCCCATTTACAGTTATATTTTGAGACTTACGAGTTAGCCAGTGTTTAATCCATTTAATGTGTGCCGTGTTAAGTTTATATTGTTCTAGTTTTTTAATTAAAATGTGCAGTACCAAGTCAAACGCCTTATAGAAGTCTATGCGTATTATATCAACACTATTACCGTTATTAACCAAACTTGTAATCTCATTAAAAAAACCCATTAAGTAGTTTGACAGGATCTATTTCTATACTCTCATGTTGATGTGCATTAATTATATTACCCTGGTTTAGTTCTCTATTAATCAAGACCCATACCAGTCGCTTCGTTATCTTGCCTGGGATCGATGTCAGACTGACAGGCCTGTAATTATCGTGCTATCCTGTTTACCATTTTTAAAAATTGGCACAACATTAGCTATCTTCTGGAACTTCCTCAGTGCTAGAAGACTTACTGAAATTCAACATTAACAGTCCAATGAGCTCCTCAGCCAACTCTTTTCAAATTATTGGATGCAAGTTATCTGGACCAATACAATTGTGAGTATTTTTTTTTTGATCCTAATATATTTAAAACACTCCTTATTCTTAATTCTTCTGGCCATAGATTTATCCTTGTGTCCCTTGGCTTCCCTTATCAACTTTCTATAATTCCTAACTTCAGATTTATATTCATTACTATCAGCTTCCCCTTTCTTCCATTTGTTATATTTTATTTTTTACTGGTGCCTTCACTTTCCCCTTAAACCAGGTCAATTTTTTAACCAGAATAGCCTTTTTTCTCAACTGATTGTAATGATACATTTATTTATAATATATGATTCAGCCATTAGAGATCTCTGTGTGATGCATAGAGTTGCAGATGTGGTTCGGCCCCTGGTTAACAAGGGGGACAAAGCTGGAACTTGATCTGGGTGTGGAAGCCCGTTTGTTCGTAGCTGTTCTCTTTCATAAATGCTTTCTATTGCAAATGGACTGTGTTTTCATATATCATGCCATTGATGAAGGGTCTCATAACAGAGGGAGTCAGTGTCAGACCTGGCACAAGTCTCTTGCTTTGTCTACCACACTGTGCTGCCTCTCATGCTGTTCAGCTGCCCCTTCTTGTGGCCAGAGGTCATGCTGGCTGCTTAGCAGATGACCTGTTAAGTCAGAGATAAACCAGCTGGAAGGGTTTTGCCCAAGGCCTATCAGTGGTAGCCCGAGCATCACTGCCTACTCCATTTGTGAACTTGAGCTGGGGTGTGAGCATGGGGGGATGAGACTCTGTTGATTTCTGGTTTTGGAAAGGTGGGACAGATCCTGTAACATTAGGGGAGGGCGTGGGGTGAGCTGGTGGGACAGTGTTTTGCAAGCCTGGCAGGAACTGGTGAGCCCCTGTGTGGAGGGCCATTGTGAGGCCCCCGGAACTAGAGAAGCACTGCACTGGACCCTATGAGAGGCTGCCAGCAGAGTTGGCATGGACATCTCGATGTTTCGGAACGGGTCTCCACGCCAGCCAAGCGTATGCTGGTGCAGAGGGTGGAGTGGGAGTGGGCAAAAGATCTGCTCTGAAGGGATCCCACATGACAGGATCCAGAGTGCTGGGCTGGGGGATTTTATCTCCCACCCCACCTCACCCACACAGTGCCCAGTTATGCACCTGGGAGGTGGGTGGAGTGACATTCACAAACAGCTGCATGGACTCCTGCCACCCTGGGGAGGTAGCTGCCCCCAGGCCAGTGCCCTTCCTGCTGTGCGTGGAGGAGAGAGGATTTCCCCCTTTACATTCCTGTGTGTGTATTTTTTAAAGGGGAAGACTAAACGCCCTCACTAGGCTGGTCTGAGGAATTACGGTGATGTAAGTGCCTTGAGAGCATTGGGCCTGCACTGGGGAGAAGCCGTGCTTTGCCCTGTGCTGGTACCAGCACATCCTGGCCGGGGACCGAGCTAGTCCACAGCCAAACCAAGCATCTAGCCCCACATCTGAATACCGAGTTGAATTTCATTGGTCTTAGTTCCTATAACCAGGCTGGATCTCCATCTGCGGAGCCTCAGTGGGTGGCCTGAGGGCCTGAATCAAATCCGTGGGAGTCTTTCTGTTGATTTAAATCGACCCAGGATCAGGTCCTTACTGAGAACGGGCTGCGAGACAGATGCTGACCCTTCCCGTTTCTGTAGCTACTGAAGCAGCAACAGGTATTGCTAGGTAAGTTGTGGAATCTCTATCTCTGGAGATATTTAAGAGTAGGTTAGATAAATGTCTATTAGGGATGGTCTAGACAGTATTTGGTCCTGCCATGAGGGCAGGGGACTGGACTCGATGACCTCTCGAGGTCCCTTCCAGTCCTAGAGTCTATGAGTCTATGAGGTACTCTTCTGAGAGCCTTCATATAGAAAAATCTTATGTAGCTTCTATTTACTCTGCTATTTAAAGGCATCCATGGACAGGCACAGCAGTGCTCCTGCAAAGACAATTAATAAGCTGGCCTCTGCCCCAGTCATAGACGATCCCAAAGGATCGTTTGCAAAATTAGTATTTTTCATTTATTTAGCTCTTGTTATCAGCCAAAAGACATAAAAAAATGTTTGGGGCATAGTATATGCCTGTGAAAAATGTTTTGCAATATACTCAGCAAAAGATGCCGTCTAGGTGAGAGAATGCTGAAGTAACAAGATGAGTTTCCAACAGGGCTACCAAAGACAAGCGGCCAAGTCACTTAATGGCTGTATTCCTCAGTTTTCCTACTTGCAAAAGTGGGCCAGTAATGCTCAGCTCCGTGTTAAAATACTGGCAATAATGGGTATAGCAATAAATTGTACTTTTCAAAGTGCTTTGAGATCTGCAGACGAAAAGGACCAGCGATGCTATAAGTGTTTTCAATGTTATTTTACTGATTCCAGTTTAGCAAACTTGGCCCAGGTGATGGTTAATGACATCAGTCAAATTCAGTACCCTGTTGTCATTAGCCAGATATGTGCTCCGTGGACTGCAGCTCCAGCGGGGCCACCTGGGAAACCCATCACGCAGAACCTCACTCCTGAGCAATGGAACAGACTCCGTCATCCCCTGGGCAGGGCTTCGCAGCAGGAATGTGCAAACACAGGTGTGTAGTTTTCATGAGATTTAAATAAGGTTGGAGCTATTTGGGAATCCAATCTGGTTTTGGTTAGGAGCGTCTCCTGCAAGCTGGAGGATGGGTTCATGCTGCCCACGTGCAGCTCTGTGCTTGCTGCAATGTTAATTGCCTTTGTGGTATCTATAGAAGAACAATAATAAAAAAAACAGATCCAAGTAAGCGGAGATATGTAGGCTGCAGTCTAATCAAATATTGATCCTAAGCCTATATTCTGCACCCCTTCCTTATGGTGAATAGTGCCTAGCTCCACGAGGAGTGATTTCACGGCTCACATCGCACAATCTGTGCCTCTGTGTTTTGTATTATTCAGCATGTAATTGGTACTAAACAGCTTTGTTACAGCAAATTTATATGGCTGAGGGTTTGTTTTTTTTAAACAAAATATTTTTATGTGACTGAAATGTGTTAATGTGCCTGTAAAATGAAGTCAAACACAACTGAAAGTTGTTTTGAATGCAGATGGGACCAATAGAGGGTCCAGCCCAAAGCCCATTGGAATGTATGGAAAGACCCTTGATATGGCCTGGTCCAAAGCCCATTGGAGTGTATGGAATGACCCCTGATATGGCCTGGTCCAAAGCATATTGGAGTCTAAGGAAAGACCCCCCCGATAAGAACCAGTCCAAGGCCCATTGGAGTGTATGGAAAGACCCCCTGATAAGAACCAGTCCAAGGCTCATTGGAGTGTATGGAAAGACCCCTGATATGGCCTGGTCCAAAGCATATCGGAAAGACCCTGCTCCCCCCTCCTCCCCGCCCCCGATATGAATCAGTCCAAAGCCTAGTGGAGTCTATGGAAAGACCCATCAATGAGTTTTGAGATCAAACCCGACATGCTTTTTGAATCAGTTTAAGCCCTTAATGAAAACATGACTTTGAGCTGAAACAGGCTGGATCGTCTCTATTTACAGGAAATGTTTTCAGTAAAGCCATTGCCATGTGTGAAGAGTCCCAGCTTCCAGGTCCATTTTACTCACACAACCCCCCAGATTCTCCCTTTTTCAAGTAGCTAGGATGGGATGTTTCCAAAGTTAGCAGATGGGGAACTGGCCTGGGCTGGTTCTGATTTGTAAAGCAAGGATCTTATTCCAAGAGGAATTCAAACTCTGCCCTGGAGTGACGAATTCCCCGGAGGCGAGGGAAATGTCTGTTGCTTGGTTTTGCTTTGCTGCCATCCAAGGCACACTGATGGCTACTCAGGCTCTCTCTGTTCTCTGCAGTTCCCCACTTTGGACCGCTTGTGCATTCCCCTCTTCTGGTCAGGCAGATGAGTTTGGAAGCCAATGGGCTCCATTCTTCCCTTACATTCCTCTGGCAGAACACACTCTCCAGACCTCCAGTGGCAGAAAGTTTGCCAACAGTAGGGATGTGGCGGAGTACCATTCTGCAACCCCTGCTGTGCCAGGGGACTGGAGCAAGCTGGAGCAGCCCCAAAGGATACATCTACACTGCACACTAAGCCCAGGCTCTGACTCAGGTTTGAGTCCAAATTCCCCTTCTATCCCCGCACAAATCAGTCCGACTCAGGTCAGCAAGGACGCAGGACCTAGGACCCTGCTAAGGGGATGGATTAGTGCCTGAGTCCCGCTGAGTCTTGGGTCCCAACCCCTGTCATTTTGCAGTGTGGATGCAGAGCAAGCTGCATACCCAAGTCCGAAACAATGGTATAGTGGGGCCGGCTCTCTGTGAAACCACGTACTGGCACTATTGCTGCGTGGCACATGCCATTTTGAGGTCGTACCACACGATGCCACTTTAGAACGTGCGAGGTCATGCTGGCAGAGGCATTCTGGCAAATGCCCATTCAGGACTACACCCTGGGTCAGAAAGTCTGCGTAGTGCAGTATAGACGTGTTAGTACTGTTGCGTCGGCAGTGTGGACCAGGGTCCAGCCTTTGGAAACCCAGGTTTATAATGTAGTGTGGACATTCAAGTGACGGCTTGGATACATGGAGTCCCACAGGCCCGAGTTCACAATGCAGGATAGATGTATCCAAAGTGGGCAGAGCCAGCCCAGGAGAGGGTGTGGCCAGGCCTGTCAGGAGCTGCATTGATTCAGCGCCTTCCTTGGGCAGCCTCCACTCTCCTGGGGAACGCTGGGCTGGTATTCTTTTAAAGCTACCTTCTCTAGTGAAACAACTGTGGGAGGCAGCCCCAGTGCCACCCTCCCCACAGGGAGGATCCCCTATAGGGTCAGTTAGTTCCTTGGCTGCTCCCACAGGAGGACACCCATAAATTGTAACTCCTGCATCTGACTCCTATGAAGTTCTGCCCACCTGCCCTCACCTGTGCCACAGTAGCAGAGATGTGCTGGGGGAGCTGTGCTCCTGCTGGCGGTTCCCTTAGAGCTTTGGGATCTCTGGGATAAGACGTAGTCCTGTGATCTTGGCCACTTGTGGCTTTTAAGAAGTTCAGCACCGTTCTTGCAGGGATGTTAACCTCAGGCTCCAGGCCAGACTTCAGCTAGGGGATTCCAAGGGGCCAATGTCATCTTTGATAAAACTTCATTGACCTCAACATAGTTATACCAAGAATAAACTATGCCAGCTCATGTGCCAGGACTCATGAAACTGGACGGTCACATATGTTATAACCTGATTGTGGTCACAGGCCATCTACCTACTCATGCCATATCACCCCTTGGTAAGGCCTGGGTGACTTCTCATCTCCATCAGGAGTCAGGACTGACATGTACAACCTCCCATAAGGTGGAAAGCTCGCACACTGATGTGATTGACTCCATCTGCAGCAATGTGGTGGGTGAAGCTAATGTGGCTTGAAAGCAATGTGTTCACAGATTGAGCAATATGTGATGGATGCTTGCTTGGCTTCTTTCTCTGGCAACGCCCATAAAATGAACTTGTGACAAAGAATCTGAGAGCAGAAATTTATTTGACAGACCATGGGATTGCATGGGAAACCTTCCCTTTCCCCTACTAGCCAAAGCATCGAGAGTCCTTGAATAGCAGATTTGCCTAGCTGATGTCTCAGGAATTGGTTATCCATGGAGAGGACAATTTGGTAGGGATAACACCATCCTCTGATGTTCAGCCCCACTCCCCCTGGTGTCTTTCCAATGGATGAAATGTACTTGCAGGGCGACAGAGGCTCTGTGAATGGAGATGAATAAGATCTTGGAAGAGAAAATGATTTTTGAACCCATTTTCATTGTGCTTTATTAACAGGCTACGTAACCCGGTGGGGAGGGTATTTTTATAGGACCTCCTCTGTACAGATCTGCAGAGGATATGAGTCCATTACAGCTCTACTTAGGGAGCCTTGAGTCTCGCTCAATCTGTAGCAACTCATACTTTCGGATCTGGAGGTCCCCTGGCAGTCACAGACACATGCCTTTCCCTTCACACATGGACAAATCCCGGCTGTTGAATGAAAAATGGAGAATGCTACAGAATGGAGCCGTTTGCTGACTGCATAATATCCAGTGGGTATTACCCAGGGATCCTTCCGAATGGCACTCAGCAATCCCCCGATCTGCCATTACTTGCCACGGGGAGGAATTTCTTGTGGTAAAGATGTCACTTTCTGTGATGTGCAGTCCTGCTTTAGCTATGAGCTACCCAGACAAATGGCATGCTGCACTGTTAGCAGGTCTAGTGGTGCTCTGGCAAACAGCCATGAGTGCAAGCATGCATGCTAAAGACACAAAAGGCCAGATCCTCAGCTGGTGTGATTGGAAGTGGCTCCATAGACCTCAATGGAGCTATGCCAAGGTACACCAGTTGTAGGTCAGATTAGTGTTCTAGGCACGGATATCTTTCCCAGAATGTTGGAAAGGGGCTCCATGCACCTGCAGATGAAAGGACATGGCATCTCTGGGCCGGATTAACTTTGGAAATTTATAAATAGCTTCTGGAGCCATGTAAAGTTTTGGCTCAGGTGACTCAGCATTAGTGTAACATGGTGGGCGAAGACGAGTGATCAAATGAAGTCTCCAGCCTGAGCTGCTCTCTGCAAAATACACCTGCACATCTTGGCATAATTGGCCCTGCGGCCTGGCAGAATTTTCTGCTGAATATTTTGGCTGGATCCAGGACCTTGTGCGGCTTTTGTGGCATGGAAACTGCATATAATTTCTGCTGAATAGAACGCTATATATCAAGTTGACAGTTTCGGGACATTATGAGACCATTTAGTGCTTTCTCGCTCAAAATGAGTCAAAACCAGAATGTAATTATTTAATGATTATTTGACAAACCGTGCAGTAAGAACACGATTAAAAAAAAATAAATACTCCAACCCTATTATTCCAGCAAGCGACTGAAAATGAAAAGGCAAGCGTTACTCTCGAGCAGAACACGCAGGGCACAGGTATCACAAACAGACAGGGGGTATTAGGGTGTGTCTGCGTCACCCACAATTTACTGTGCTCATTGATTTGTTCAAAAGGATCTATGGGTCTGATCCTCCTCTCACCCACACTGGTGTAATTCCATCGACTTCAGCAGGGTTGCTCCAGAGAAGAATCACCTCCCAAATGTTGCCTCTTCTCCCGGAAATCTCTGCTAATGTCTGCCACAGAACACTAGCTGTTCCAATGGTAGAAAATCACTTGTTAGATTTGGCCAGCTAGGCAAAGTTGGTCTTGAGTCAGTCATCTGCAGGAGGCAGATGCATTTACAGGCCAATTGCAGGAGGACCAAAGAGACTAGACCGATCTGGCTTTTACAGTCTCGTTTCTTCTGTTTTCCCCAAGAGATGTAACTCCTGTGCCTGGCAAAATTTCCATATGGCATATGCCTCAGAAACTGGCTTGTGTGTATCTGCATCCAGAATAGTCTTAAGCTTTCATAGACCCAGGAGAAGGCCAGTGTTGGTATGACAGGTGTCACGGAGTCACTGGGCAATGCTCTGGAACTACTCCATATGAAGCCAGTCGGGACTCTGGGGGAGCCTCCTCTCTTTGAGCATACTGTCTCCAGGGCAAGAAGTTTACACAGCTTTGACCTTCCTGGGTCTGATCTCGGAGCATTCAGCATCCCCTTTTCTCCCTGGGCCCTGCACCCCCAACTCCGCAGTCAGACGTGATTCTCATCCAGCCAGTTAAACAGAAGGTTTATTAGATGACAGGAACACAGTCCAAAACAGAGTTTGTAGGTACAGAGAACAGGACCCCTGAGTCACGTCCATCTTGGGGCCAGGGAGGCCAGACCCCCATCTGGCCCCCACTCCATTTCCCCAGCCAGCTCCAAACTGAAACTCTCCAGCTCCTCCTCTGGCCTTTGTCTCTTTCCTGGGCCAGGAGGTCCCCTGATCTCTTTGTTCTCCAGCACCTTCAGTTGGCACCTTTGCAGAGGAGGGGCCCAGGCCATCAGTTGCCAGGAGACAGAGTGTCGGCCATTCTCTGTGCAGACAGCGTCACACTGGCCCTCTAGGGCTCTGCAACAACCACACATCCTTATCCCACCACCTAGATACTTAAGAACTGCATAGGGGAAACTGAGGCACCCACACAGTATTCAGAGAAAACATAAAGAATATTCCCACTTTGTCACAACAGGATCCTGGAGATGCAGCCTGGGACTGCTGTGCCCCCTTAACTCTCCAGTCTGGGCTATCTCTCACAAGCAACAAACCCCTCCAGGCGCTGTTATCACTTAGCATGAGGAGCCCCACACCCAGCTAGATTGCATGAATGCTCCCAGAGCCACTCACAAATCATGCAGAGAAAGGCACCAGCCAGATCCCCCCAGCTCCGAGCCTTGTACTTCAGGAATATACTGTCCTGTGCTGCTCAAGACCCTTTCTTGGGCAATGCAAGTTTATTAATTAGTTCACCGCTTCATCAATGGAAAGTGAATATACACCAGCCTTTGTAACCTGAGCAGATTTACCAAACACGTTGGGCAAATTCACTGGTGAAGATAAATAGTGAAACAAGTTTATTGATTACAAAAGATAGATTTTAAGTGATAGGCAAAAAGTCAGAGTGGTTACCAAAATAAAATAAAATATAAGCACACAGTCTAAACCTTAACCCTTATCAACCTAGATAGTACACAGATCAAGCAATGTTATAACCCCACTGGATCTTACAGTCCTTTATATACAGCTTTGTCTCTTAAACCTGGGCCAGTCTCCTCTGTTGGAGTCTTCAGTCTTCTGAGCATCCTTGTTGCTTGCAGCATAGAAAAGGCCAAGAACGGGGCCCCTGTGGTTTGTTTTATACCCTTAGGCCATGTGCTTGGAGAACATAAGTTCAGGCATGTCTGGTGGGCATTGCTGAGTCACAAGGTTAAGCAATACCCCCGGCGTGTCTCCTGTGAGTGAGTCATGGAGCTGTAACTCCTCTTCTGGCCAATGGCTGGTGATGTCTGTTCAGCACCCACCTGGGTGCTGGTTACCTCTTCTCTTGTCATTGTCTTTGGAGAGCTAGTATCTGGGCACTTCCCAAACCTGGAGCATATTTTAGTGAAAACCATACAACACAATTCTTATAACTTTATATGCTTTAATTATACACACATTTAGATGGAACAATGGTTTTCAGCGGGTCGTAATCATTCCCATGATACCTCACGTGGCAGGCTTTATATGCAATATCATAATCATATGTAAATGAGGAATAGAAGGGTTACAGGGCGCTCCTCCAAGTATAGACCGTCAGAGTTAGCATCTCTGGTAAGCACTTAAGGGTCGTACATTAGGCTGGGCTCTCCGCCCAGGAAGATCTGAATACAGGTTTGGAGCCTTCCTAAACAATTGTTTTGAAAATCAAAGAGACAGATTGTCGTCTGGTGTAAACTGGCATAACACCACTAAAGTCATTGGAGCTCCTGTGACTTTTGCTAGCTGAGGACCTGGCCTAAGTCCTGTGTTTGGATCAGGATCTCAGAAATCAAACAGTTACATTTTTCATGCCGGTTCTCCTCAGATTTAATATCCTTTTCCTTTTCCCAATGGGCTCCTCAAGCAGGGCCTTCTCAGACCCTCTGTGTCATAATATAATATATCCCGAGGGAATAAGCAGCAGAAAGCCGACCCCAAGCAGAACTCCCTATAGCCCCCAAAAGGAGAGGAGCCAGATGCGCCGTGAAGCCCACCAGAGATATTGCTCCTGCCCATCTATTTAACACAGAAGCAGATAAGATATTATGAGATCTGGCTTTTAACTTTGCAAATGGCCCTGAGCCAGAATCTCCAGAAGCTGGGATATTTGAAGTCCGGATCCAGACCCACATTCTGCACTTTAGCCTCCCACTATTCTATTTGTATTTTTGTTTCCTCCTTCTTTTAGACCCAGGTCATGCTGCAGGTTGTGCCATGAGTGCAGGGGACTGGACTAGATGACCTCTCTAGGTCCTTTCCAGTCCTCTGATTCCCTCCACCCACCTTAGAGCTTTTATTTGTGCTGGTGGCAGAAATCCATGCAAGGCAGAGTTTATTTACAGTGAAGGGTAAGTGGGAGGCTGTGATCAGGATGGGATCTGAGGATAGAAAGCACTTGTGTCTAGGAACTGTAAATTAGTTGGATCTGGGAATTTGCAGAAGCTGTTAACCCAGATTTTTCCAAATTCCACTCCGTTCCATGGGCTAAGTGTAATAATCTACATTTATACCTGTCTTTGAATGGACATATGTGTATATGTTTGCTTTTTTACAGATGATTAGTCATGAACTATTAGTGTTTTCAAGCCACGAGCCTGATCCTTCAACCACTGCTTCTGCAAGCAGTCAAACTGATTTCAACGGACTGCATGGAAAACATGGTGGTTTTAGATACGAGGGACCTCAGATGGTGTGAACTGGTGTACCATCCTCAAGATCAATGGAGCTATTCCAGTTTACCCTTGAAATCAATAGGGCTACTCATGTGAGGGGCCTCTGATGTAAGAGAGTATCTACCTTTGCAAATATGAGATTTAATCTCGGTTTTGCATGTGGCTCAATTATGCTGTGATAACATTTCCTGCCATGTCGCCTGGCGTGTGACACACACACAGACAGAGACAAGAGGCTGATATTTAATCAGAGCTCTGCTGCTCATCAGCAGGATGTGGTGAAATGGTGAAGTGCCTTGATTGGGAGATGTGGATGCAATTGGATGGTCTGGGTTATTTCTAAAATCATTGCTCCTAAGGGACGGCAGGACAGACAATCCTGGACAGCCTGAGTATTGATGGTACTGGGGACAGCTGGATCACTCTGACTAGTAACCAGAAACATTTCTTTGGCTCACAAGTATGTGGGATGTTCAGCTTCTCTGTGGGTTTTTTGCCCTTCACCCCCACAGGCTCTGGGGTTCCTCTTTGAGGGGGGTGTTCTGTAGTCTGTACCCCTCATTCCTGTTCTCATCCAGCATAGAGCATCCCATTTCTACCCCTTCGTGGGGTCTCAGGCTGCTCCTCCATCAGGTTCAGAGGGGCTGCCTGCTGAGGCCACCTGATTTCAGACCAGACCAAGAAATAGGGGGAACAGATCGCTCCACCCAGAAGAGATCTAGAGTTAGTCCCTATGTGAGGTGAGTCCAGGGCTTCTGGGGACACTTGGTGTATTTGGGGACTGTGGATGCTACAGTAACTAGCAAGAGCAGTCCAAATTAACCTCTGAGCCTGTGCCTCCACATGTGTTGTGCAGAAGGGGGTGGGTGTGAGCCAACCCAGGGAGTAAAGCGGTTAAGGAGAAGAGCTGACAGGGAAATGAGATTTTGTTGTCTGCAAAAAGGATTCCCCCTCCTGGTTATCATCTAAACATTTTTTTGGAATTTGGAATTGGGGGAGGGATTGTTGACAACATAAAATTTCTTTTGGAAAAAACAGATTTTTGGGGGGTTGAAAATCTCCATTTTGTCAAAAAAGCCATTTTCTGTAGGGAAAAATACATTCTGATGGAAAATGTTTAATCAGCTCTATTAAGAAGAAGCCATAATTGTCTGTCATTACTAAGGTTTACTGCTACAACAGATCCAGAAGGAGGAGTTTGGGGCAGGGATCGATCAGGATTTAGGGGTTCTAATGTCATCCAAACTTCAGGACCCTAAATCCAAAGAAACAGAACCCTATTACCAGAATCTTTGCCCAGTCCTTCTTTCTCTTTGTTCCTACAAATCTGTAGATGTTGTGTGAGGTTTGAGGTATCTCATTAGCACACTTTAAAAAATGACAGCTGAGGTAGACTTTTTAAGGTAGACTAGGGGATTTATGCACACGCCTGCTGAATTGTGTGTCTAAATCCAGTGATCAGCTTTAAAAAGATCTCCTCCCTGCCAGTTTTCACAGCATGTTATTATTAATGTCTACGCTTGCCGGCAAAGTTTAGTTGTAGTGTATATAGCTCACTCTGTTTACTGACAAAGCCCTGCTGGAAGTCTCCAAAGGCAATTCATAACCATTGTCTTTCCTCCGCCTGTGGTCATCTCGTTCTAAGTTCAGAGTGATGACGTTTGTCAACAGAGAGAGTTTAAAGGGGGATGGTTTGGGAATCCTGAACAAATGCCAGCTTGTTTAAAATGTAAACACCCAGGAACCGCTCCCCAGAGAGTAGAAGCGCAGAAATAATTCACGGCCCTGATCCTGCAACTGGATCAATGTGGGTGCAGGATTTGGGCCCATATGTCCCTTCATTAATCTAGTCCATTTGCTGTCTGAGCACTAACTTTGTCCACATGGTAAAATGAAACATGACTGTAAGCCTGTTGAGACAGGACTGTCCTTTTGCTCTGTTACGCTACCTAGCATAATGGGGCCCAGGTTCATGACTTGGGCTGCTAGGCGTAATAATGAATAGTAATACAAGATGAAAATGAAAGTACTCAGTATTGCCAAAGCCAAAGAACGTAAAAATTCTGAGTCAGCCCCCCATCCCCACCTCCCAAATAATGAGCTTGGCTTAAAAATTATGAAGTATTTTTATAAAAAGAAGAAACATCGGCATTTTGGGTTCTTTTTATTTGTCTTCTGGTTTCCAAGCCTTCAAGGTCCACAGTTTCAAGCAATCATGAGGTCTAGAAGCATCCATTATTTAGTAAGGGAAGCTGAGTGTTTCACATAATCACATGACTCCAAGAGCTGGGGCTTTAAGACAAAACACCAAACAGTGAAGACTTACCATAAAATCTTGAGCGGTTGCCATGCCGCAATGATTTGTGTACTAAGAGCTGGGCCCCTTGTGCGAGGAACAACGGCACAGTGAGAAACACAGGTGCAACTGTAGGAGGTGACTGCATCTTCTCTGCTTTTCAGCTTGATGAGGACATCTGGGTGGTTCTCCCCTCTTCCCAGAATTTCAGCCTGCACTTGGAACGGAGGGAAGAGAAGGAGAGAGAGAGCACCTGAGGCTCAACCTTAGCGCACCAGCATTCAGCCCTCTCTCCCTGCCTCCCCGCAGAGCTGCTGCTGAGCTGAGCAGCTGGGAAGGGAGCAGGCAGCTGCAGCGAGCTACAGCCTCTTGCCTCAGGGTTGCTCCTTCCCTCTGCTGGACAGGTCAGAGGCTGCTGAGGGCAGAGCAGTGGGGCCTGGCCAGGCACACAGGAGGCCAAGGCAGCTCCAGAGGAGAGATTGGCCCATAGCTGCCCTCCCAGAAACTCCTCCTCTTTTTCCCCCGCAGGAGGGTCAGGTATGGAGGAAGGAAGCTGGGGGGCACTCAGCCTGATGGGCGATGCTAGAGGGAATGTAGGGGACTGAGCCACAAAGGAGGACATGGGTGGGACATGAGACTGGCTTGAGGGATACAAGCTAAAGGAAGATCAGAGCCGTAAAGGGCTGGGGAGCACTGTTATACGTTTGTGGTATTTTTCATTGGCCTTCTGAGTTTGGGGGTCACGTTTTCAAGCTTTCCTAGCCAACCATGTTATATTTAAGAGAGTCTGTGTCCCCAGTGCTGCCAACTGTCATTATATTTAGTGCTTTTTCTTAAAGCCGCAGCTCCTGGAATCGGGTGAATATTTGAGAATCTTGGCTCATGTGATTTTATTGTGTGGCTCGGGATATTTTGGTGTTCTTCTTAAAGCTCCAGCTCTTGGAGTCAAGTGATTATGTGTGAGGGTGTCAGGTTTCATTTAAATAAAAGTTGGGGAGGAAGTCTACTGGGGAGGAAATCTTGAAAATGTGAAGCAAATTTACCTTAAAAATTCACAAGCAGAAGGCAAGCAACAAGAATACCAAATGTATTACTTTTAAAAAAACAAACAACCCCCATGTCTTTTAAAACTAATCTCATGATTTTGGGGCAGGGGAGGGGGATTTGTGACCTTTGAATGCTTGGGACTGGTCACACTGTAATTCGGTGAAAATGAATTTCCAAGAGTTATGTTTTTTCCAAGTACAAAGTGATAGCTTGAATCAGAATGACCTTTATGTAATGTTAAGATGGTGGTGGTGCCAAAACGAGGAGAGAGAGCATGGCATGTGGGTTGTCTCTGACAGTCTGCGCAGAGCTCGGAAAACAAGAATGGCTGAACTCTGCACAGATTTGCTTTGAAATTTAAAGGTGTGCAATGCACAGGAAACAAGAGGCACTGTCATTTCACGGCTACATGCATCACAGCGTGCAAAAGTTTTACATGATCTCTGAAGTTTCCATGTTTCAGTGACGATGTCCATGCAAATCTTTACGAACATCAGTGTATGCTGAGCAAAGGCGATCGCTATCCGACCACCGATTGAATTACTGAGAAGATACTGAACAGCGCCATGTGAGTGCAGAAGGAATTCAGGAAATGATGGACAAAGACATAAAGAACAAAAAGAAAGAAGGCCCCCTCTGTAAATAACACTTCCATACAGGTCAGAGGGATGTTAGAAAGAACTCGAAAATAGTTCCCAGCGACCTCTTTAGGAGATAATCTCAGATCCCCCTACTCTGGGGGTGAAATTCACCCATGTGCAGAGGAACACAGCCCATGGTCTCTGTGCCATTTTGTCCTATTTTAAGGATATAAGTGATGCCCAGGCCTAGCGCTGGGGCCACTGCATGAGGGTGAATTTCACCCTATAGCGATACAAATGGAAAGGAGAGGTTGGATGAATGTACAAGGAAACCTCGTTACAGGAAACAGACGTAACTCTTTCCAAGAGCTGAAAACATATCGTGCACGTCCAAAGACAAGCTTCTACTGAGATTTGCAAAACAGGCCTTAGATTTGCTCCAGATCTGAAGATCTAAATAACCGATCCCCTGCAAGTAATACAGTTGAGTCCCTTATATTGAACCCCTGGAAGTTCACCAGTGGAATTAGCCCTGTGGAAGAAGCAATAATGGAAGAAACTGACACAAACAATGGTCTCCCGAAGGTCGTGTGGGAAGCGTATTTAGGAAGCCGGCCTCATGGGAGAGGAGAGTGCGATATGACTTGTGCATTGATCTAAAGCCAATCAATGCTAAATACTAAGTATCACACTTTTCTTTATGGATTGACCATTATCGTACCTCTACAAAAGCTAGAGCAGGGGCGGGTTATCAGTAGGTGCAATTGCTGGAATTGTCATGCAGAGGGGAATGAAATCAGCGTCTGGGTTACTGGGTGTTCTGCATGCATAAAGTAGGTTTATATGAGCATATAAGTGCAATTGTAGACACCTGGCCTGGAGGGCTTTGTAGCTTTTCTGCTGTGAACAGTTTAGCACCCACAAAGAAATCCAACCCCCACCCCCCAAGCTGCTGGAGCACCTGCCTGGTATTATTCCTGATTTACATCAACCTAAAGGACGTCCGGATCAGATGCAATCTCTAGAAACATGGCCAGCTCTTGCTGGGGGGCTGAGGAACAGCCATCACTGCTTGGAAGGAGCCACCTGAAACCACCTTCACACTCTCCCAATCCTGGACTGATCAGCACCAGGCCAGTTGCTATTTAGAGCAGCCTAAGAGCTGCTCTGAGGTGTGCCAGCTGCTAACAACCCTAAGAGACCACTGTGGCAGATGGGGTACAGGGTGCCATGGCTATGCCCCTTCTCCTCTGGCCATATCCCTGGAGCAGGCCTCAGGAGAGGTCTGAAGTAGATCTGCTACACTAGCTTTACACTACATGTTCTCCCTCTGAATGGAAGACCACCTGGGAGCTGGAAAGGCCATTTAAGACAGTTTTGCTCTGGGAGATCAGTGCAAAATTGCCCTAAAGTAGCTCAAGATCTGGCCCACATAGCACGAGGCTCTTTATAAAACTAAATAGACACTGACATGTCATCAGCATGTTTTTCCTGGAGATGTTTATACACAACCATTCTCTGAAATCAGCCCACCATGCAGCCTCTTACTGAGAGAATGCGCTCAGATGATTTAACTTAATGACTTAGTTAAATTGAATGGTTTCCAGTAGCACAGTAATGTGTTTGGAGAAGGAAGAACTTTTAAAAAAGAAGCTGTTTGCCCATCTAATTCAAACAACTTTCCATTCCTGATGGGGAGAAAGGAAAGTCTGAGAGCTTTGCAGAATTAATACAGGGTACCCATTACTTCATTTTATAATGCTTGGCAAGGAAAAACACACAAGCCAGTGAAATCTGGTTATTTGGCTCTTCCATGCATTCCACAGTTATGGGGCAACTAAGCAGAGGGAATTTTCAGTGAGTTAAAATACGTTTGCACTAAGATGACTTACAAGAAGGATTGCAGTTTGGCGGCTCATACCTAGCTATGACCCTTGTATACTGTAGTAGTTGTATTCTGAATGTAAGGAATTTCTTTACTATCTCACAACTAAAATAATTTCTGCTTTTCTCTCAGAAGAGTAGCAAACATATGGGAATGAATGTTAGTTCTTTCAAGCATACAGTGATACTAAAAATGTTTTCTTTAAAGGAAAATTTAATGAACACACAAATTGATTAGCATTAAGCTGTAAAACAGCCAAATCTCCTGGGATCTGATCCTTCAAACACCTTCAAAGTTTAGCTGGAATACTCACGTGAATAAAGTTACACATGTGCTTGGGTTGTTTGCAGAATGGGGGCCTAAGTCACTATTGAATACAATAGGTTGATGTTTCTGGGCTAATTTTTTTTCTGGGCCAAATATGGGGGGTTTGTCAAAAAATTGTTGAGGAAGATTTCCTCAAAAACAATATTTCCAATTTTTTCAGTGGGAAACTTCTAAGCAAAACATTTTTAGAATTTTTTTTTTTTTTTTTTAGAATATTAGGATTGGAAGGGACCTCAGGAGATCATCTAGTCCAACCCCCTGCTCAAAGCAGGACTAATCCCCAGATTTTTACCCCAGTTCCCCAAATGGCCCCCTCAAGGATTGAACTCACCACCCTGGGTTTAGCAGGTCAATGCTCAAACCACTGAGCTATCCCTCCCCCCCTTTTTTTTTGAAAATCCCGGCATTTGAAAAGGAAACATTTAGATTGAAAATGTCAAATGATTTTGTCTTGACATTTCCAAATCACATTTTTTAGAATTTTTCATTCAACTTTTTGTCCCAATTTGGGATGCAAACAAATGTCAAAAATATTGGCTTTTCATGCGTGACTGAAATTCCATTTTCCAACCACCTGTATTACTTTATGCTCTGAAAATGTTTAAAAATCCAGTGGCTCATGGGATATTGATAGGAAAAGAAACTCATTATAAACAGACAAGGTGGATGAGGTAATATATTTTATTGGATTAACTACTTTGGTGAAAGAGACAAGCTTTCAAGCGACACAAAGCGCTTCTTTGGGAAGAAGACCTGATGAAGTACTCTGTGTAGCTCAAAAACTTCTCTTTCTCACCAACAGAAGTTGGGCCAATAAAACATATTACCTCACCCAAAGTGTTTCTCCAATATCCTGGGACCAACGTAGCTACAACAACACTGCAGACAAGTTATAAACAGACATTTTAGGTGGGATTCTGAAAGCTGCCTGAAGGATATGGATACTTAATTTCCTTAGATGGTTTGGAAAAACCCATGTTTCAATTCATCAACTTTTCAACAATAACTTTACTCGTCTCAAAGCCACATGATGACTCATCTACACAACCACATCTGAACAGTTGACCTTCCTTCATCTCCTTTCCACTCCTTCACCTTAAAATTTATCTGCCACATATGAATTGTCTTTTTATAACAAACAACTCAATGTGATTGATCAGTTATTTAGGATTTCAGCATAGATTCTTTGTTAGCTGGATTCAATTTTGCTTTTGTTTTTATTGTCCAAACTGGTAAAATTATTATAGTAGGACCTGATTTTACACCTGACCTTAATTCAGCCTTTCTTTTGACACCTGCAGTTATTTGCAGATGCTGTTTATGACATTTAGCCTTCTAAATACCTGATTTGGGAGCACAGTCATGTACTTAGACATTCCAGTGACAGAAATGGTGCATGCAAACAATTCTGGTGAATTTTTTTTTATCATAATTACATTTTCCTACAATTTTGCAGATGCATAAAAGGCAAGCAGTTAAAACTGACTGTGATGTGGTATTCACCCCGCACCCGCCTCAAAGGGAAAGGTGATTAGGTGGGCCAATGAACCAGCCGGGCAGCACCTGGAGGAGGGGCCACGGAGCAATGAGGACTAATTAAAGATGAAGCTCAGCTGGACAGGAACAGGAGGGGCTGATATAAAGCCAGGTAGCCGAGGGCAGAAAGGGGCTGCAGGGAGGAGGTTTGCAGTCATTCTCCCTGAGACTAGGGATAGCAAAGAGCTTGGCTTGCAGGGAAGGTCATACCCAGAGGAGGGTGGAGAGGGAGCCTGATAGGGCAGCATCGGAAGCAGTCCAGGGAAACAGTAGCATGGCGTGGGACAGTGTAGACGTTAGCTGCCGGTGGTAGGGTCCCTGGGCTGGAACCTGCAGAAGAAGGTGAGGCAGTGGGGAAGTGGCACCACTGAGGGGCAACGAACTGGAAGACTGCATGTGATGGCTGGTACAAAGAGACGGTACCATGGGTGGCACGTGGACATCCCCTTTCGGGGGGGCTAGCTCCACAGCCCTGCCCCTTCTGCGTGAGGCCTTGCCCTCATGGCCAGAGCCCTGAACCCCCCCTCTACCTCGCGGCCAGAGAAGCCCTGGGCCAGCCCCAGCCGGCCAAGCAACCTGAACCCTGGCCCCAGCAGCCCAGCCACTGCCACAGGCCTGGATCCAGAGCAGTCCCAGCTCCAGCCCAGAGTCCCATGGCAGCAGCTGCCCACCCATGCTCGGCACCCGAACCTGGAAGAGAAAAACACTAGTGACCTGGCTGGAAGGGCAATGCATGAGAGGGAGCAGTCGAGTCCCGAGAAAGAGTCTGAGTGCACCCCCGCAGGCAGGGGCATCAGCCTGGCAGAGCTAATCCCCAGCCGTGGTTGCAGGGAGGTGGTGAGTAGAGCACCCCTTGACACAGACCTTGAACCATAAATCTGACGATAGCCACTGTGAGATTTTAGCAAGCTATTTAGGGCCTGATCCAAAGGCCACGGTAGTCAATAGGAGTCTTTCCACTGACTTCTTTAGGCTTTGGATCAGGATCTTTATGTATGAATTAGAGTAACTGCAGCCTGCATGTGCCTGCTGTTTAGTTTTCCCTTGGAGGCATGAATCTTTGTTTGTTTTCTCCTTTGATATTTATCTCGTCATTAGTAAGATTTTAAATCGCTGGAACACCTTAACGGCGGCTGTCCGCCACAGGCAGCGGCAACCTTACACATCCACGTTTGTCATGGAGCAGGCATCCGGAGGGAGGTTTATTGGAAGGAAAAATTCATAATGATGCCATGATGCAATGAGCCGTTTTATCTCACAGGGAGGTTGAACTAGGCCTAGTAATTGCAGAAAGATTTATGTGACTGGAATTATACATGACTGGTGCTGGCTAATGTATCTGTGGTGTGGATGTTGTGAAAGCACCTTATGAGACAACATGTATAGAAACTTCAGAAGGCGTATAATCTCCGGAGACAGAAAGAAAAAACACTCTCGCTTGATTCGTACATGGTGCTGACAGGAATCTTCTGTTCCCTATGGCCAAAATAAAATCTCTTTAGCTGACACATTTGTGTTGCATCAGATAAACAGCGGCAGAGTTAGTGTATTCATGTTTCAATTTGTCTTTAATACTCTCTTGAGCTTTCGCATGCCAAGGGATCATATTTGATTTAATCATCAGTCACCTTGAAAAAAGGAAATATTTGAAAATCCACATGATTTTCATTCAACACAAGCTCTTGATAATAGTAATCCGGACTTCTTTGGAAGTAACGAAAGTTGTCTTGCCAAATTCTTGGCTGGTGTAAATCCAGAATAACTCTGCTGAAATCAGTGGAGTCAATCCAAGTCTACATTGGTGTAGGTGAGACCAGGATTTGGGTCATTTTTTTGTTAGGCCGTCTTTGTGACATTCATTAGTTTGTGTCAACCTTTTTTGCAAGACTGCAGACCACTTTGGATTAAGCCAATGGCTTAGCAGTAATCGTATTATGATTTGACGTATTTACCACACCAAATCAACGTACTTATTCCTTTTGATGACCAAAATATCCCAATCAGCTGAATGGATGTTATTTTACGTCTTGACACGTTTACCCTAGGATAGCTTGTATTTAATCTAGTTGGCCTGATTACAAGCCTACGGTATTAATCAGATTTAGGAATTGTTTCTCTTTTGTTACTTTGCACTTTTTAGCAGCCCCTTTGCCTTTCCCTTCAGCCTTTCAGAGGCCTGGCACAGTGTCAATGAGCTATGTAACCCCTCCTTAACACCCGCCAAAGCAGTGATGTCTACTTGACATCTGTTAGACTAGTCATAACTGTCTTCCTGACACCTTGTGCTCCTCACATCTATTGCATCCACCCCATTGCCTCTCAGTTTATACTTAGATTGTCAAGTGACTAGGTCAGGGAGTGTCTTTTCATTATATGTTTATATAGGGTCTAACATAATGGGGCCCTGATCTTCGACTGGGACTTCTAGGTCCTTCTGTAATACAAAGAATCAAAACTACTATTGCTTATATATCTCCACTACCATTTGTTCTGCTGGGGTGAGGAGGCGTAGGGCTACTAGGGCATCTTCTCCAGAACGCAGTATAAGGGTGGAGAGATGATTTTCTTTCATATTCTTCTTGAGCAGAGTGCAGAGACCTCTTCACTTGTACTTCAGTTCCTGCACCTGTCTGTGAGCAGCAAAGAAACTACATAAGAACATAAGAGCTGCCATACTGAGTCAGACCAAAGGTCCATCTAGCCCAGTATCCTGTCTTCCGATAGTGGCCAATGCCACTAACTCTCCTGTTCCACATTCTGACTTCTTCTTCTGGATCCTCCTTCAGTTCTTTGTTTCCACAATGGTATCTGTATTATTAAGGTGACTTTCCCTAGCACCAGCATTGTGTTTCCCACATGACTGCTTGAAGAGTCTCTGGGAGGGCTAGATCCTCAGCTGGTATAAACTGATAGAGATCTGTTGAAGTCAGTGGCTCTGTGCCCATTTACACCATCCTTGAATCTCTGGTCTACCTTAGACTGTGAAGACCTACCATCCATGGAAGTAATTGGAGCAACATTCTCAATACAGTAGCAACAGCATAAAGTTCAGTTTTGCTAGAACCCCCACTGGAACTTCTCCCTTTTCCGGAGAGCGTGTGTTCATATCTGTGTGGTGTCATGAAAAGTCCTCGTTAGGACAGGCCCATTTAAATTCTGCACCCAGTAATGTGTCCTGGCATTGCTGTAGTCAACCTTGCGTAACTCAAGGATAGCAAGATTTTTTCAAATGAGAAGTGAAGGAGGTTGTGAATGTCTATGAAATGAAGGCGAGCGCCCAACTGCAGAACAGGGGGTAAGAAATCGTAATGCCCTTCACAGCCCTTACAAGACCATTTGTCTGGCCTCCAGTTCAAGACATTTGCTACTGAACATAAAAACGCTTATTTAAAGATCTACTTGCACATTCTTTATAACAGTGTAGATCTTGACTCTCCCTGGCTTCCTGTCTGCATTACACTAGGAGACACCGTGGATCTCCACTAACGGTATATCTACTTGGCAATCAGGTGGGTGGACCCACATTAGTTTTAATCCAGCTAGCATGGATAAAAATAGCAGTGAAGACATGGTGGCATAGGCTGTAGGGCAGGCTTTACAAGCATGCCGGGGACCATGGGTGTGTACTCCTGCTCCTTGCCCATGCCAGGTGCTGGGTCTTCACTGCTATTTTTAGCTGTGCTAGCTAGAGTAAATCCAGCAGGGGTATGCCTACCTGAGCTGCAGTCACACCTCGGACTGCAGTGTAGACACACCCTCGAAGCCCTTGGATCAGCTCTGCTTGGCAGGACTCTGGCATCCCAAAGAGCAGCAGAGTCATCTGATGGCTTCCTGTGCTGCTGCTTGAACAAGGGGGAGGCAGCACATGACAGATCCCCCCAAATATTCGTCTGGGGTGAAATTCACCCCGTGCAAAGTCCATGCGCCACTGAAATCCCACTAAAGATCTTAAGGGAAGAGTCTTCTAAGCAAACAAGACACCTATGCCCTGTCTATATTGCTTTGGACAATGTAAGTAACGTAACATGGTTACAGCAAGGGATAGCAAGGGCAGGGCCCAGCTCAGTTTGATCTCCTCTCACTGAAGTACTAGGACTGTCCGCTGAAGAGTGAACGGCTCCTTTTCTGACTTCAGTGAGATCAGGATCAGGCCCAGACTGCATTCAGCCCAGGGAGGCTTTCCTTCAACATCGGACTGAGACTGATGGGACTTTCCTGTTCCACTTATTTCTGCTCATTAACCAAACCCCACTCTACCCTGCCTCTGGGGGGACCCACCCAGATTGAATTCCCTTTTCTGCCACAGACTTCCCGGGTGACCCTGGAAAAGTCCGTCTCGCTGAGCCTCAATCCGACCAGGGGAGTAGATCCCTGCCCTACCTCCCAGGGGTGTGTGTGAGGCTAAATGCATTAGAGATTGTGAAGGGCATTGAGATCTGCTGATGGAAAGCACTATAGGAGAGCTCGGTGTTATTGTATGAAGTCCCCTAGCTTTCAGTGGGAATATTTGTAAAGCAAGGTAGGGCAGAGCATGAGCACTAAGGCCCTGGTCCTGCGAAGACTTATGTGCCATGAGTAGTTCCATTGCCTTCAGCTAGGAGTCTAGTCTCCTGAGTCCCCGTCCGAAGCCCTATCCACTAGACCACGCTGTCTCGGTCTCCATATATATTGCTAAATATATATCAGATAGTTCAAGGCAATGTATGATACATATCCACTCCCATCCCCTTCAGACTATTTAAAGTTCTATAATATGGAGGCAGTGCAGTCCAGGGGTTTAGGCCCAGGTTTACGTGATATAGGATCTTGTCTTTGTTCTGCCACAGACCTCGGGCAAGCCCCTTCACCTCTCTGCCTCGGTTTCCCCATCTGTAACACAGGGATAATTTGTATTATCCTTCCTTTGTAAAGCGCTTTGAGATTCACTGATGAAAAGAGCTAAATATGACTATTATTATGGGGTCCAGGCTAGCTCCTGGTGAGTCAATGGAAAGAATCCCATTAACATCCTGCATCCTGTCCACTGAAGTGGGATTTCACATGCAGGGATTGTGTATCTGCTGGAACATGCTATGCTCTTGTATAAAATACAATTTCTATATTATTACATTTACAATTAGGTGGTTTTAAGTGGGGGAATGCGGGGAAGTATCAAATGTTCATCTTTGCCTGGCAGAAAGGAAATCTGAATTAAATAGTACACACACACGCTGAGAAGCAGAGCTCTTCCAACCAAATAGGAGAACCCTGCTAGAAGCCAAGCAGCCAGTTACGACAGCAAGATACACGTATGCTCTAAACAGTGCACCAGGGCGCCGCCCCCGAATAAATGGCTGTACACTCAGTAAATTGGCTACTGAGCACTTTTGAAAACCTGGTGCTAACTTGGGCACAGGACACTTGGAAGTCTAGCTTGGAGCTCTGTTGGCAATGTGGCTCTGTCTACACTGCAAAGAAAAACCCACAGCACCAAATCTCGGAGCCCAGGTCAGGCTCATGGGGCTTGGACTGCAGGGCTAAAAGTAGCAGCAGTATAGACATTACCACTCTGACTGGGGCCTGGGCTCTGAGACCCCAGCAACCCCCTCCCCAGGTTTCAGAACCCAAGCTCCAGCCTGAGTGGGAATGTCTACACTCTTATTCCTAGCCCCACAGCCTGAGCCCTGACCCTTTGCAGGTTTTACGTTGCTGCATAGACATACCCAGGGTGTACAAAAAGTGAGGGAATTTTTCCCTTCATTTTTTCCCCATCTTTAGAATGATTGAACTGTGCACATTTTCGGGTTTTTTTTGGCCTTAATCTGCTTTGTCTGTAATGAGCGTGAGCATATTTAAGAGATCCTTTGTTTAATTAATGTTGGGTAATTTCTGTTTCCCCAATTATAGCGCACACTGGCACCTTGTTTGTGGGACTGCATCTGCAGGCAGTGCAAAGTTCTTAGAAATGCTTGAAATCCATATCAGAGTGGGCAGATAGCCTTCAGGAAAAGATGCACTAAATTATATGGTATCATCTAAAGGGAAAACCTTTGTTGAACTAGGAGCTGGAGGTAACTTCAGGGACATAGAGAGATGGAGCACAACACAGCCTTCAAGCAGATTGCTTTGTATTTTTGTCTTATGAACTTTGAAGTGAACTTGTGCATCGGATCTGGTCTGGATGAAATGTCATATCTGAGGCTGATCCTTATCTCTTAAACTTTTCCTTTGTTTCTTTGATTCTTTGGGCTATTCCTTCTTATTTTATTGTGAGTGGCCCGAAGCTTTGATCTTGCAATAAGCCCCAGCGGGCAACACAAACCTGGTTTGGTGTGAGACACACAGAGGGACATGGGGATACTCAGATAATCTAAACAGACAAGAGGTTACTTCTTCTATGGCTAAGTCTAAACGCAGGGTAACTTCAGAATTTATTGTCTCCTGTTACATTATGGGAAAGTGGAAATTCACACGGGTATTTCCACATTAAGGAAATGCACCTGTGGGAACTTGATTGTTATGTATCTGTTTCCAATTTTAGCAATTTAAGCTTACCTATCCCTTAATATAAAATAATTGAAACCAAAGCTCTTAAATGCTTTATATGTCATTCTCTCTACTTTTTACCATCACAGGCAGAGTTTGCATTCTTCCAAAGTATCTAGGTTTCTAAGCCTGAATTATATTGTACCTTTTCAGGAAGTTCTTTCACTAGAAAGGAACAGCTGGTCTTAATCTGATGAGGTGGTACCTGCTGATCTGTACAGTAAGAGCAAAGTGAGGGCAAAAATTTGGCGCACATCCTGGGTTACTTTGCAAATATCCATTGGTTGTTTTGGGGGGTTGTTTTTATTTAAAATGATGTAGAAAGACACAGTCTGCCTATTCCCAACAGTTTCCATTAGCAGCCGTTGAAACCTTTGAAAATGTACAGTGACTTGTCTATGTCAGCTAAGTAACAGCGTGTAGCTGTTCATTCACATTTTTCATTTAATCCGATGGCTTTGAATTCCTTGCCTTGTAAGTTCCTGTATATGAAGATTAGAAAGCGCTTCTGGCTATGTAGAATTACATGCTTTTAGATGAAATTTAATCCCTTGTAAAAGGTTTTATTCACAGCATTCTTTCCTCTTCACAGCAACTGTATTCCTTGTAGAATTCAGATGGCACAGACAAGGACTTTAGAGAAGAATGACCCAAAATTGTATCAGATGTTTACAATCAAATCAATATCAGTATTTCTGGAGATTTGGCAGTGTATAGACTCAAGCCTTTGATTCCAGGAAAAAGTATACAGAAATTAAAGCCCGTAAAAATTATTTTTTAAACATCAGCTTCATCTAGACTTTGTCAGGAGGCCAGGAGATGAACTGAGAACCCTTAGCTTGGGATTCTGTTTCTGTGATCCAGGCATGCCCCACTATACATCACAGCTGAAATGTGTGCCTGGGTGAGTACCTGTAGATCTTTCTCCTGTGATGAGAATCCCCAGCAGGGAAGATCCGAATGCTTTCCATTCCCTTTACGCCACTTCCGCAGGCTGAAGGCAACAAATGGGGCTCAGGATTGAGCTCATACAGGTTTTAACAAGCTAAGGGGGAACCTGTGGGGTGCCCCATGGCAGCACATCAGGAGTGTTGGGTTCCCTGCCCAGAAGTGGGTCAGGCGTAGCAAAAGAGAATGCAGGTGTGCTCAGCCAGTGCAAGCATGTGCCTAAACTGTAGCGAAAAGGGACCCTGGGAGGACACATCTGTTAAAGCAAAGGAATCAGGGAGAGAGGCTGAGCCCAAGAAAGTGTGAATGATGCCAGTCTGCATTCATGAAGAGGGCTGGAGGGTAAATTTTGACAATGTGCAATAGTGTTAAATTGAATATTAATCAGTTGAACTACAGGTTACTGCCTTTGGTCAGTAAATTAAATTCTTTTCAGGTGGAAACAGTTCATTACAGGGAGGTCATCCAATCAGGGAACAGGAAAAATACCATATGACTCAGATGACCAATCATACAGCTTCAGTATCAAAGACGCAAAGGAATGCTGGCAGCAAGCAGCTTGTGGGCAATCCATTGACTGAAATTTGTTTGCACACAACATTTGTCAAACAACTTTGAGTAGTGAACAAATAGGTAAAAATCACTGTCTGTTTGCAGACAATTTGCAAAGAAGAAAGGGCTCATTCACTGAATGAATTGTTCTTTGCAAATTGTTCACCCTGCTCTAATAGAGTTAGTGGGTTCACTGAATCAAAAGCTTTCAGAAATTTTGTTTCCAAATAAAGAATGGAAGCCTTCCCTAGAAGTGGGTTGCTCACTTTTTATGAATGAGGCTCCAAAGTATGCTGGCATTCCTAAGAAACAAGCCTGGAATAACACTGCTGGCTTCCAGGTGCAATTTACAGATTATCAGCAAACAGCAGTCTACAGAGTATGAATAGTTTTTATGTTGAGGCAGCCATTATTTGAAAAATGGCTGTTTTCATGTTCTTTGTGCACTCTGTCATAGCATAATGAATATAAACTGTACAACTGGCTTCATCAAAATACTATTTCATTTTTGGTTTATTGACCAGATGCAATGAATCTCAGATCAATTAGTTTTGCTTTGAAGTTTGCTCTTGATCCAGAGCTTCAGTAAAAAGGAAGTTTCCGAATCACTGGTCTGTGAACAGTGTTTGTGATTAATTACCCTTTTATAATCTTAGGAATTCTGCTCGTTGCTGTATTTTGAATAACTCAGACTGCATGGGGAGTCTTATTTTGGCTGGTGTATTTGGAAACTGCTAATAAACACCTACTTCCTGTTTTTCTTGCTACTGTGTATAACAAATTCTTTAAAAAAAAAAACTTGCTTTCCCATCTCAGCTGCCTGCATGTTCAACCAGACTGAAACTGCATCATTGGTTAATCAACATCATATATCATTTGCCAACGAGTTTCTCACAGTTGTTAAATTCGGGACTTTATCTTCTACTGTGACATAATGTGGGTGGCTTTCCACTACAGTAATGGTGAAATAAGATTAATAATATTAAATCTATGATAGGGACAACTAATTGTTGGTTGATTTAAAATCCATTAACAAATCTCATGCAAAGCATTCTAAAAGAATCGAGTGTATTTTCCCCATAGATCCCTGCAGTCAGTAGATCAGTTGGGATAGCATATGGGTAAGTTTGTAACAGGCAAAATGTTCACTTTGTTGATTCCTGGGAAATATCTTAAGAGCAGTGGCTAGGAGAACTAACATCTGTTGGTGTAGACAGCGCAGAGATTTTAAGGCTAATATTGTATGGAGGATGTTTGTTTCGACAGGATGAATATTTTTGTGAAATATAATATTCGGCTACGTCTAGGTATGTCCGGCTGGCGTTGAGGTCCAAATTTTGCATGTGAACAAACGTTAATTAATAGTAAACATTTGCAGTTTGTTGCTAATGCAATAGAGCATAGCGGTGGAAATAGATTAGTTATAGTTGCTTAAAGGTTTGTATGTTTTTGCCTTGTATGAGTTTGTGTTTTGTTTTGTTTTAACCTAGCTAGGATACAACACCGGGCTTTTGAGATACACACTGGTGCCCTGCAGTAGTTGCAGAACAGATGACATGGACAATTCTATGAATGCAAAAGGTGTGTGTACATGACTTAGTGGATAAGGAGAATCAAGCCATAGCTTTTTTGGGGCTAACAGTAAGGAATGTCTTTTGCAATTTCACTGCAGCTGTGCATTCATTGTTGCAATAGGGTGTTTTGATGTGCAAATAAAACCCTTTCAAATTAATTCATTTTAAGGAGCATACCTTTAAGACTTTAGAGCTCAACTCTTAGTGGGTACACATGTAATGTATATTGTTATTTGTTTGTATTAAAGTCACAGCCAGAGGCCCAACAGAGATCAAGGCCCCATTGTGTTAGGTACTGTACATGCACATGGTGAGAGACTGTCACTGGCCTAAAGACCCTATAGTCTAAGTAGCCAATGCAGAGCAAGAGTAGGAGAAGAAACAGAGGCACTGAGAGGGAATATGCTGTGCTCAGAATCACACAGCAGGTCAGTGGCAGAGCTGGGGATAGAACCTTGGTCTCTAGAAGCCAGTCATGAGATTTGTGGGGAAGCTTCCAAACCCACAAATGGCAGTTTGGCATTTAACTCCCCTTGTCTTCCAGTGGGAGTTAGGCACCCAGCAGCCATTTGTGAAGCTGGAAATCCCTCAGTGAGATTATTAAGTCACTTCTGAAAATGTGACATAGCTCCTAAGTCACTTAAGAACTTTTGGAAATTTTACCCACCATCAAAATTACCTGTGAACTCTGTTGCTGTGTAAAAGTTATTTTTGGTTTTACACAAATTCTTTCCTCCCATTTTCTTTTATTGTTATTTATATTGAGGTAGCACTGAAAGACCTAGTCTCCTCCATTTTAAAATAAAATTTGCTTCTTCCATTTTCTAATTTGATTTCTTTTCCTCTCGCTCAGCTCAGATGTTCCGGACGCTAATTTTAGTAGCTCTATTTACATTTCTTATATTTTTTTCTACCATGGAAGGTTTTTCACACCTTCTGTGTAACCGCCTAATTATACAGTATGGGAAATCCTGACACCGTGCTAGCGGATTTAGATTTCTAAAGACTTTTTTTTCCCTTGAGGTCAGTTGGCCTCTTTTGCAATCAGTTTACCTGCCTGTTGGAGGCTAATTTGCCTACTGCCACCTAAACTGGCCTAGGGATTTGTTCCATAGAAAATAAATTATACCCAGCGGTACAGTATAATATAAAAGCGTGTAATGATTTTTTTTTTTTTTTGTTCCAAAGGCTGCTGGCAAACCATGAAAACCAACCTCTAGTGGTTTGTATAGTATATATTACAGTTAGGGCTGGACGAAAATTTTCCATCAAAACTGTTTTTTGACGGAAAATTGGATTTTCAACGAAATGACATTTTTCACAAAAAGGATCAGATGTTCTTGGAAAATGTTGCCTTGTTGTCAAGAAGCTAAACAGTCTAGGTTTTGGGGTGTCCATGAAAAGTTGAAATTTTCCATGAAATTTTAACAGAAACATTTAAGAACATTTCTTAGAAACCTTTTTGCAGCCCTTCCTAGTCATTTTCCAGCCATTGCAAGTTACCAGAGTCCCAAGATCAAATTATAACCTTATCCTATGGATAAGCTGGGTATCAGTGGTGTATGTGGGTATAGTTTGGCTATAGATTACTTGGATAGAGTTTATTACTTATAATAATCACATACCTATGCAGAAGCATGGTAAAGATAACACATTGATATCACCTTGGGGCCTGTTCTGGGGTGGAATTTATCCCTGTGTGAGGCCTAGACACCACTGAAGTCCAAAAATAGGCCTTACATGGGACTTAAGCATATGTCTTGGACTGGCCTGCTGTATAGGGGTAAATTTCCCCCCGTGAGTACTGAATGCTTTCAACTCCTGTTGAAGTCAAGGGCTGCCGAAGGTACGCGGGCCCCAAATTCAGGAAAGCACATCAGCACGTGCCTAACCCTAAGCAAAGCCTAAATCCAGCCAGGTTCGGCACAGCTCTTCAGCACCTGCTGAAGTCCCTTCGCTCAGCGTTGTGCCGATGAAGCACATTCTGCTCCCTCAGTGTATTTTAATTCGTTCACCTTCTCTGCCCCGTCCATCGGCCTCCTTTGAAGAGATTTTTGTGCAGTGCAGGCTCCAGAAAGGGACCCTAGAGTTTGAATAAGAACTCCTCCTCACTACCGCACTGTCACATGTCCTTCAAACACAGCTGAACTGTTGCATCCGCGTCAAGGGACATCTGTCACCCTTATGGGCATGGAAGGGAGGGCTCTCACCCAACACAGGGACGGGGAGGATTTCTGCACCTCACAGAGGGCACTGAGGATTACAGTCCACAATGCCTTTTACGTTCTAAGAGGCAGAGCAGCATGTTGCAGTGGAAGTGCTGCTGCAGAACGGGGCTCCCAGAAGATGCCCACTGAGTGGAGTGGTCAGAAGACAGTTTTGCAGATGTTCAAGGGGAGGAGTTGACCACCTAGCCAATTCCCCTGGCCTCCCAAACTGAGGGGGCCTGCTGGGATATACCCACCTCGGAGGTTCAGAGAATTTAAAAAAGCTTCGGCCCTGGTGGATGCTTAACCCTAACGCTGCACCTCTTGAGTGGAGAGTGGTCCACAGCAAGACACTAAAGCAGAGTTCCTCCCCCTCCCCACCCCAAACTTTCAAGGAGGGGATCTGAAACTCACACCGTGAGCTGAATTTCTCCTCTGGCTTCTATTGCTGTAACTGACCGACCCAAAACCTTGATCCAAGTAACCCTGGACTTTGGGGCGTTCCAAATCTAGGATCCAAGTATTTGTATCTTCCACCCATTCTTCTCTTCCTCGTGCTAATTAGAGGTTCACAAATCATTAATTAGAAGTTGACCAGGTGAATAATCTTTAATACCACCCACAATCTGCATGAAAAATAATCCACATGTACCAGGCCATCAACCCATTCATTAGTGCACACAAACCCATGTTTCCATGCTCTGAGTGCTTAACTGCATGAACAGATGGGGCTATGGGAGTGCAGGGTCTGTGCTGGGGGGAAGTGTGGGGGCCAGGGCTGGGGCTGATGCATATTTTCCCCACTCCAGCCCAGTAGTTAATCAGAAAAGTTAAAGGACCTCCATGCTCTATTACAGTTTTTATAAACCCTTCTTGGAGTCCTCTGCTCTCACCATGGGAAGGAGTATTCCCTAGAAGCATGGCTTCACTGAAGCTGTGTTCCCAGGGAAAGGGTGAGTCACAGCCAGAGTAAGGGCAGTGCCTTGGCCTGCTGCAGATCTCCTGGGGTCCTCCAGATTAGTGGGCAGCTTTTCCCCAGGTTGGGAAGAATGGAATAATATGGTGTATCTCTGCAAGGGAATCTTCCTGGAGATTTTCTAGCAAAAAGTCCCCTCCTGCAGCTTTTAGCCATGGGAGGAGACACCTAAATCTTTGTCTTTTTGTTGTGCCTTTGGATCAGCACTTCAGTATTGCTCGTAGACCCCTGAAAACTCGACTCACATGGACCGTATTGGCAGACACTAGGTGGAGAAAAGAACTGGGACTAGATTAAAAGCCATCAGGAATCCAGCATGTAGTGACAGCAAGAACAGATCTCTGGTGACCTGGAGAAACCTTTGAGTCAAATAGGGCTCCAGTTACATTAGAACAGCACTAGCTATAGTGGAGGTCACTAGAATGGCTAATCTTTCCAAGGTAAATTTGCTGTGAGACTGCTGCGCTGCTCATAGACCGACGTTGTCTACCTTGTGGCTTGGTGGTGAATTTAGCATGGGATGATTACACTCTTTCCACCATAATCCACTTTTTCCGCCTCTCTGGTTCCAATTTAAGAACATGAGATGGTCTAAGGAAATTATACGGTTCCCATTTTTATAGCCTGATAGATATTCAACCGTACCCGAGTTGTGCCTGTCAGAAGCCATTAATAGATAACTAGAGCTTCCAGCTGAAAGTTCCTGGGTACTCTGCCCAGGTAACCTTAGCCTTAGCGTGGGATATGTGATGGATCAGCCTGCAGCTGTGTTGCCACCTCTTCAAAGTATCCCACCTAGCAATGGCACACCTTAAAATCGACCTCTTTTTTTTTCATAGGCTTGTTATGCTTACAGCTAAACTTTGCCTGCGCCTCTTTTCGGTGTCATGCCTGCCTAATGCTCTGTAATTGCAACTGGCTCAGTTCCTGTGCCTTGCCCTCAAATGGCAGGTCCTTCCCAGGTGGCTGGAAAACAGCCAGCCCTGAAATCTAGGCGCTTGGCAGTGGGGATTGAGGGCGAGGGGAATGAAAGCTTGTTACATCCTTGTGAACTCGCCCTGTTACATCCAAACTAGCCCAGATAATCCCAGTGTTGCGCAAAGTCCTTTCTGTGCTGGAGAACTGGGGCATTCTCTGACCTGAAGGGTTTATAATATAAGTAGATGGGGCAGAAAAAAAAAATCCAAAAGAAGTATATCTTACCCCATTTTGTAGATGGGAAACTGAGACACAGAAAGATCAAGTGATTTACCCAAGGTCACAAAAGAAACGTGTGTCAAACCTAGAAAATGGACCTAGATCTCCTGCATACTAGTGCAGTGCCTTAACCACAGGACCAGCTGCCCTTTAACTCAATGACACTGGTTTTACATCAGTGTAGCACCACTGAAGCTAGTGGTGTGATAG
This sequence comes from Gopherus flavomarginatus, assembly GCF_025201925.1. NCBI lineage: Eukaryota > Metazoa > Chordata > Testudines > Testudinidae > Gopherus > Gopherus flavomarginatus. The sequence continues at coordinate 152,635,308 of NC_066621.1, forward strand.
TGGTACACACCCAGTGTAACGGAGTAGAGAACTGGGCCTTCAGGTGTTACTCAAATCAAGGAAGCTCCATGGCTGTCAATGCAAGTTTTGCGTGAGTACAAGGTGCAGGGTACGAGCAGTTTTTGTGTGTTTACATTGCCCTAGAAGGATGTGATTAGAGCCTGATGGGAGGAACAAAGCAGCTCACTTTAATATGCTAAACTTTATTAATGTCTACAAAATTGTTAAAAAAAAAGGTAATCTGGAGAATGCTTGACACTGAGCCTGTCTGTGTTTTGAAATGACCCAATGTGTGTGTTTTACGATAACCATAACCATTCTGAGAGAAGATAAGAGGTTTAACATAATGGGTTTTTTTTCTTATTTGGGATTTTTATTTTAAAGCCAACATACCATTGATGAAGAACATAAACAAAGTAGCTTTTTATATCTTTTTCCTAAAGCCGGGACTGTTCCAAATGTGTGTTTTACTGAATGGCTGGTGCTTTTTTTTTTTTTTTTTTAAAGTAGCAGAAATGTTAGTCAGTTTGAAAACAGTTCCTTACAGCTATCCACATAAATAAATTTGAAGTTAGGGTTGGTTTAGTGTCCACTTCCTGACTCTAAGGCCAAACAGGATTTATTCCCTGTTTTCTCTGTCACGCAAGGACCATCGTATAAGCACACAGGTTGTGAGTAGAAGAGTGTTTCAACCTTCTTTCTATTTAATTAGTCGTATAATTAACACTTACTAAAAAGCGGTAATTTTTTCCGAGGTCTTGTAAACTCCTAACTACTTGCTTGAGTTATTGCAACGTTGGAAAGGTTTCTGCAGAAATGCCTGTGTTTTACATCTTTTTTTTTTTCTTCCCCCGATCAGCAAGCAGGCTGCAGAGTCAGGATTATTCACTGACACACTGTGGATCTAATACGAATCTAAAAAAGCCTCAATTATTCCATTTGGCTCTCTCTTAAAGGTACCATCCATAACATGTACAAAAAGAAGCTTAAAAAATGGAGGTAGTAGAGGAGAAAAGATGAGCCAGCAGGAACACATGCAAAAACATTCACATAATGATTATTATCCGACAGATTTACTGTTAACAATATATTAGAATAGATACTTAAAATTCTTACGTGACACCGAGACGATTGGGAAAACATAACAGGCACAAGGCGTCTGATGGATACAACCAAAATCTAAGCTATTTAAACGTTGCTTCATTTTATGTAACTTGGTATTTGATGGTACAATATCCTTGAGCATTTATAGCATTCTTTCACCCATACATTTCAAAATGTTTTACAAAGGGGGGTATTATTATCTCTGTTGTACAGTTGGAGCAACGAAGTCACAGAGAGTAGAAATGACTTGTTCAGTGCCAATGGCACAGCTATGAATAGAATCCAGATCTACTGTGCCTTATCCCCTGGACCACACGGCCTAAATACTCAAATACTGGCTGAAATGTACGTTGCATTTTATTTCTTCTTTTTCATTGATATTATACAAGTAGGTAGAGGCCCCTCAAGGATCAGCGTCCCATTGTACCAGGTGTTGTATGAACACGCAATAAGGAATAGTTCTTGCCCTGTAGAGTTTATAATCAAAGGTAAGACAAGGTGGAATAGACGTATGTAACAAACAGAGGGAATGAGAGTGGGAGAGTGAGGGTAAACCGTGATTGATGTATGTGGTCATAAAAGCTTGCAATGCACATGTTTAGATGGTACAGAACAATTCAGATGTCGATAACTAAAATATAAACACACTAGTGTCGCCCTTTTGTAGAGTGATAATAGATGTCTGGAGCTTTGCTGGTTGGCTTCCCAGGGAAGGAGATATCAGTGGTGCAGAGTCTGGATATATTCCAAGTGTAACTTGCTTTATTTACACCAGTGCTAGAACAGAGATGATCAAAAGCATGCAGGGTAGTGCCTTGTTCCAGAAATCCAAGCCAAACACCACTGCCCACTTCCCAGGGAGCAACTCCGTTTCAAGAACTGACTCTAATCAGAGCCCAAGGCAGAGAGAAAAACCTCTGCTGCTACTTGCGCAGCTCCTGCTACCCAGAACTTTGTATAACTCAAACTAAAATCAACACAAGCATTTCCTCCAAGACTAAAAACTTCCTTGAATGTTAAACAAAAACAAAACAAAACAAAGACTTGGAAGACTAGATGTAACAGTGCCACCTGGTGAAATCTGCCCTAACAATATTAGCAGTGCCTGCTGCAAAATACACTCTTTGGGACAAGTCCCCGATGAAGGCAACAAGTATCAGTGAAGCGAGAGAAGGTGTAGGCAGGGCAGTGCTGTTTAGAGCGTGGAAGGTGAGGGGAAAGAACTTGAACTGGATGTGGAAGTCATTGCAGAGCTAGTGGTGGGACTCGGAGAGAGGGGTGAGATGGTCGGACAGGGTCACAGGGCCAATGACCTGCTGTATAGGCCAGAGGTGGGTATCAGAAAGGCAGCACAGATGATTGAAAACAGAGACAGGACACTCTCCTGGCTGATTCTAGGCCGGCTTTTTTGTCAGCATAGCCCCTAGCAGCCCAGAGAATGCGCCCGTAGCTCTTCAATAGGCAACAGCTAGGGCTGTAGCATTCAGATGGCTATGCCACAAGAAACTTGTGCAAGGTGCACCACACAGTGGTGAAACACGTGCAAGCTACACCAGAGCCCAGAGTGCTGCTCTGCTGTCCCTGTGCTTGGCCCTGTGTGGCGTGGCGGCTGTACTCCGGCAGCGTGCAGCATCAAAAAATAGACATGACCACAGAGAAAGAGAGCATGGCTGGATGCCAAGCCACTCTGCTCTATACTCCGCCCAGCTGTGTGTGGGCAGCAAAGAGGCCAGCAAGCTGCCTCAGGCAGCACATTGGCAATGGGGAAGCCACAGAGGTCAGGCCCAGCACGTGATCCAACCGGTACCAGCCCTGCTGGGTCACTGAAAAACAGTGTGTGTGTGGGAACTACCCTGATGGAGCACGCTGGAGAATGAGCAGCGCAATTCTAGGGAGACGAGTAAACAAAGTGACTGTTGTTTTACCTCCCGGCCTGTCCCCCTGCCCACACATTATGTCACTAGAATATCCCAGAATTTTGTTTTCATGACTGTTCTCATGGCTGGGGCCAGCCAGACGCTCTGGGTGAGCGGCGCCCCTTCTTGCAAACCTCTCTACTGTGCTATCAGTCAGCGGCCTAGCAGTGGGTGTAGCTGCAGGAGTCGGTCACTTGCATATTGCACACCGCTCTTGTAGTGCAATTTCCTGCATGAGTTTTAATGGTTCATGCTCTTCTGATGTGAGCAAGGGCCCTTGTGCATAATAGCCTGTTGAGGTACTGTAAAGAGTGCTAGCCAGCCTGAGAGACAGTCATGGGAAAGTACAAGCACCACCAGGAATTAACCCAAAAGCTTGGCTAATATCTTTAATGTAAGCAGGGTCTGAATTAATGTTTTCCTGAGAGCTAACTGAGAGGGGGAGAGACTTGGGTGTGTTTATCTAAATACAGTTTACTTCAACTCTGCTTACATATTTAGCAGATACTATGGTGTCAAAGTGATCAACTTGGCTGGGGTTTGGTACAAATCACCTTAGTACTAAATGCAGGGGTAGTGAAATATGATTACCAATGTTGTAATTATTGTGGGAATACAGAAAAGCAGGACTGTGCTTAACCTGTCCCAAATGAGGGGGTCACCCTTAGTTGAAAGAACCTCGGTAAGCCAAGGCTCGAATGTCAGAGCCCTATCAAAATGGAGTGAGGGAGTGACGGACAAACGGACCAACTGACTGACTGACCTCTCAGCTATGAGGTTGGATACCCTCAACAAGGGTTCTCTCTAAGACTGATTCAACAGTCAGGATAGATGCTTTCTCCAACCAGATTTATGCTACTACTCTGAAAGGATAACTTGGATCACTTTTGTTGAAGGTAAATAGGTTTCATTAGGAGCCTCTTTTGTTATGTTAAATTGCTCAATCAGAACTGAAACCAGTTGTGGTAGGACTGTGTTTCTGCACTGCCCACCCAGAGCTGGAAATCCCTGAGAGCTGAAATCACTTGAGAGGGGGCAATGTTTCTGCCCTGCCTACTCAGAGCTGGAAATTACAAAGAGACTGATGTGTAGAGGCCACAGCAGAGAGGCAGGTGGCAGCAGATGGTGACAGACAGGTCGCTGGTGAGGCGGACAAGTGCAACAAGCAGCCAGCAGGGTGGTGGAGAAGCATGATGAGCGGCCCACAGGGTGGCTGGTGGAGAGGCATCATGAGTGGCCAGCAAGGCGGCTGGTGGAGAGGCATCATGAGTGGCCAGCGGGGTGGCTGGTGGAGAGGCATCATGAGTGGCCAGCAAGGCGGCTGGTGGAGAGGCATCATGAGTGGCCAGCAAGGCGGCTGGTGGAGAGGCATCATGAGTGGCCAGCAGGGTGGCTGGTGGAGAGGCATCATGAGTGGCCAGCAGGGTGGCTGGTAAGGAGGCGCAGCAAGAATGGTGAGTAGGTGGCCAGTGAGAGTGACTGGCAAGTGGCCAGCAGGATGGCTGGCAAAGAGGGGCAGCGAGCAAGTGCCTGACCAGCGGAGCGAATAAAGTGCCTCTTCACCTCCCACCCCAGGTGGAAGCGAGGGGTAAACTCTGCACCTCTGAACTCTGGGTCTCCACTGACCAAGGACAGCAACTGTGAGTGGTGTGCAGAGAAGGGGAGGGCATGTGAAGGGGGCTTTTGGGTTGCTGGACTTAAGAATCTGAGCGGAAAAGGACACTGCCCAACCTACCTGAGGGTGGGTCTTCTACTCACGGTTTATGTTTAGGAACCCTGTTTACGGTGTTTTCCTAAATTAATACAGGGTCACTTCCCTCCTTTTATTGAAAGTTTCTTCTCTACACTGAGACTCTGTGCTTGTGAGTGGGGAAGTATTGCTTCTCAGAGGCACCCAGGGGTGGTGTGTAAATTTCCCAGGTTACTGGGTGCGGGCTTAAGCTGGTTCTGTGTTGTATTGATGGAAAGGAATTCCTAGATATTAACCTGTCCCTGGCTGCCGCTGGCTCCAGCTGACAATAGGGTTACATTGAGTTGGGATATTTGGCCAGGAAGGATTTCAGGGTTTGGACCCCCGCGAGGGGTGACGATTGTGGGTGAGGCGGGTCTGGGCAGATGAAGAGACAGTGAGCAGGCCAATGGGAAGAAGCTGGGATTGCAGGCAGGAGGAGAGAAGGAGCTGAGTCCACCACAGCCAGAGAGGAGCTCACCTGACCTGTACAGCTGGCTTTGCTCAAAAGGCTGTAGCATTCCCTGAGCACCACAGCTCTTTGTTTACATTAGTTGGTGGAGAGCAGGGCTCAGATGGCATTTGCTAACCTGGTCGCTGGGGAGATCTGCCCTGGAAGTATCAGAGCCTCCTGTGGAAGTGGGGGAGGAGAGGGAAAGGAATATAGTGTCGACGGCCAGACAGTCACAGGATCCATCATCGCAGGCTGAACACTGCTGCTGTGCAAGGCCTTGGATGGGGGTCTGCATTTATCACGGTTACGCTGTGTGGTTTTGTTTTCCGAATGCCACATCAGAACCTAGCCACTATGAGAAGGAGGCAGCAGTGCAGATGCACAGCAAGGAAGTGGTTCCTTTATAACGATAGGCGTGCGAAAGCTCCGAAAACTCCCTTTCCCATTTGTCTGATTTGTGTGTTGTTATTACTGACTATTGGAGTGTTTTGAATGGGAGAGTCAAACACAGAGTGCCCATTCACAAACGTATGGATTTTTTTTTCTCTGCTGCGTCTAGGACCGGCACCCATGCTTAAGTGTCTGTGGCGATGGAAAACACAAGAACACAGAGGACTCAATTTATGGCACACCTCTAAGTGTAATGTCAATAAATAGGATTCCATTGCAGGCAGCCATATCCAAAACACATTCAGGGTCAGAACTACCCTGTGTAACATATTCTACTCTGGATAGCAAGAGTTACAGAGGGGGTAGCATCCTGAGAAAAACCACCCTGCTGCATCACCCTAATGATAGGGACTTCTTAGATGCTACCAGCCTCAAGACTGGGAGCAGAGACGGTCCTGTGGCAAGCCACTAAACATGGCACGGTTGCTTTAGCAGCAATATGGTTATGTTTAGCATAAGGCTGAAAACCAATAGGCAATGCGGAATTAGAATGGAAAAAGTAGCAATAGTTTAATATAGGGGTTCTCAAGCTTTTGCAGTGTGTGAAGCACATCTTAATTTGAAGCTTGTCTCATGGACACCTCCTCTCTCATGGCAGTTTCATAGTCCACCATTCCTCCCGGTTGCTATCACATAACTTCCCCTGGTGACTATAGCTATTGTTTACACGGAAAAGAAATCCTAGGAAAGTGATGGTGCATTTTTAGCTGTCTTTAGTGCAGTCAGTAGGTTGACCTTTGAGAAGACAATTAATCACACAGTCTTGCTTTTGCTCTTCATTTCTTCTCCCCACCCACTGGCTTTGTTTCTCTCTGCTGGAAAGAAGGAGGAGGAGCCAGCAACATGTGACCAATCAATTCTCCATGGGCCACCAGAAATTGCTTTGCAAATCACCAGTTGTCCTAGGACCGCAGTTTGGGAATGTCTGTTTCATAGATTCCAAGACCAGAAGGGACCATTGTGATTATCTAGTCTGATCTCCTACGTAACACAGGCCGTAGAACTTCCCCCAGATAATTCACAGAAAAGCAGCCGTCCTTAGCCTCCCTTCTTCATGCAGACACTCAATCCAATGGCCATAAAAAGTACATCAAGTGAAAATAGTTTGGGAAAAAGGGGAATGCTAGGTAATGATTGTGCAGCTCTTTGTGGATTTGGGGGTTACACAAAAACTAAGCAGCATTACTGGGGGTTACACAAAAACTAAGCAGCATTACTGGGCTAAATCCTGAATTTCCAAAACCCAGTTTTTACTCAGATAAGACTCTACTACAGTTGGTGGGAGTTAACTCAATCACATAATGCCCAGGGGAGTTCTGGCTAAGTAAAGACTTTAAAATGCTACCTGTTGTTAATAAGTAACGTGCACAGCCCTATGCCAATGGTGGTCTGTGTGGGAATAGTCCTGGGATGCAGAAAACACTCCCTACACCAAGAGCTCCACTGTTTGTAACAGTCTGAGCCCTGTTGGCCTTCTCTGTTGTATAGGTACACCCAACATACACGCCTGTCCTGGAACTGGCCCTTTAAATTTGACATAAACTAACAAGCTCCAGCCATTTTGTAACTGTCTGGTGTTTGCTGTATTTTATTCTTTTCCAACCCTAAGTACTTGTAACTCCTGTTATATTCCCCACCCTCGCCCCCAAGACCTGATACGTTCTCATTGTGCATGTTTAGCTATTGTGCAAGAGGACTTCAGGCCGATCTAATAGGAGATGTCTGGGGTCTGTGTCACTCGTGTTGGTTCAGGCTGCCGACATGTTTCCAGAACAGCTTACTTTTTTCATACCATGCTGAGCACCCACTCTCTGAAAAGCAGGCCCTGATCAGGTGTTTCAAGCTGGGCTTCTAGAGTCACTAGCCGCTTTTGAAAATTGTTGCCTAGCCAGCTCGGAAATGGTGCAAATAATTAAACCAGCTGCTGACGAAGTAAATGAGTGGGTACGTTGCTTATAGAGCATGTTGCACAAAGGGTACGGGGGCACACGTGTGATGCACTGCCTTTGCAGTCTTTAATGGACCTGTTCCCCTTCACAAAACAACAGAACATGGTATTCCAGTCATTGGTGCAAATGAATAACATCTTCTGAACTTGTCTTTGTTTTGGATGATCTGTGTGGGCTTCCAGTGACCTGTGGACTTGCTACCCCCTCCCTATGTGCCATTAATATAAACCCAATAAAAATGAAATTACCTCGCCCTCCCCAACCAAACCCAACACAGTTTATTGGGGCTGGACCAAACAGTACCAAATGTATGCCAGCATCAGGCCTACTCTGGCAGTGAGATCGGGTAAATAGCCTAGTAGTTCTTTCTTTTGGAGATCATCGGGACTCCAGTCTGATCTCACACCAATGCAATTGGTCCTACACCAATGCAACTGACAGCATGGTCAGGCTCTTTCACTCTATACTTCTGCCACCCTTGTCAGTAATTCTGAAATCCTGATCTATTTAGCTCTAAAGGTCCCCGAGAAATGCTAACCACATCCAGTTGTGCTTTAGTCTGTGTGTTGTTAGTTTTGCCACTCAGGCAGTTGATGGGTCTAATTTCAGAGTCAATTCATATTTCTATTTATTATGCTTTTTTTCATTCTGATGTCCATTTTTCCCCACTAAAATTTGTACCTTACCCTTCCTGGCTGCAGGGGCCTGGGATAGAGACTGCGCTGCTTGTTTCTGGCTGCTTCCTCCAGTTGGGCACTTCAAATATTTATTTTGGCTTGGTCCTGCCTCTTTTAGCCTCATAGACTTTAAAGTCAGAAGAGACCATCACGATCATCTTGTCTGACCTCCTGCACAGCGCAGGCCAAAGAACCTCACCCACCCACTCCTCTAATATACCCCTAACCTTTTACTCACATTGCATAGCATGTGTTTCCACAATGAGCCCAATTGACTTCAATGGGATTATTTGGAAACATGGGTCTACTTAATGTGATCAAGGGTGGCAGAATCTGGCCCATACTGTTCATTTGTAATCAAGCTTAGGTGTGGCTGTGGGTCTATATTTGTTTATTTCTAAGCTTACTTAAACTGGAAGCTCTTGGAGGCAGGGATTGTGTTCTGCATTGTACAGCACCTAGCACATTGGGGTTCTGGTTCATGATGGGTGCTCCTAGGTGACAGGGCAATACAAATAAATCTCTTTCTGACCATTTCTGCTCTGTAGTTGGCTTCGCTTGAGTGGCAAATGATGTAGCCAAAATACATTTGCAGCAGTGTCCAGAGCTCAAGTTAAATGTATCTGCCTTGCCCTGCAGCTCACTCCACTGCCTACTGTCCTCCAAGAAAAAACGCCCCCAATAAAAAATAAAAACCCAACTTGCCTTATTGGCAGACCAGTTCAAAGCACGACTCTGACCTTCCCATGACCGACCTATGTGTCCAAAGAGTGATGTGGTCCCAGTTGTGGAGATGGCTAGTGCACTGACAAAGGAGAGCATTGGTCTGCCCTGGCTCTCCGTCAAGCTTTCTAATGAGCAGAGGAAGGTTTCTGGAAGTGAGCGCTCTTGGAATGGACAGCGAACACTGCACTGTGCACCCTTCTGCTTTCTATTAAATTGTTTGCAGGGGGTAAAGTGGAGCAAGCTGCACTGAGGATATTATGGAGCAGTGTGCTTTGTTACGGTAGCATCAGCCCAGCCATGCTCTTTAGGCCAGGAATTGGGGCCTGACTTCCAGCAGATTCGACTGTGAATTTACCACTTGCTGTGAGTAAGGGGCAGTGTGTAACTGAGCAGCTGTAGGAGCTGGCCCAGGCCCAGTGTGTGATTCAGAGTAACAATTCATTCTGCTGCTTTGGGGGGAACTCATCTGTATCAGCCCATTCCTGGGTCAGGTGATTTCCCCTTCCTTGCTGGCTGAGGAGTGATGGTGTCAATGCTCTAGCTACTTCCTTGCCATCTCTCCTTGCTCACGTATGTGCGTGGGGGACTGATGGCCCCATGGAGGTGCAGTGTATTGAGACTGGGTTGAAATGGCGAGCTATCACATCAGAATGGTGATGGTGATATGTGTGTGGTGGTTCCTTCCTGATCCTGCTTGGTAGCTAGGGGGCTCTGTAGAGAAACATGCCATCAGAATGAGGCCGGAAAGAGCCAGCCTACAGTAAGGTGGGTGAATAGTGCCTCTGTGTTAGGGAGCAGCCTCCTTTCTCTCTCTCTGTTCTGGGATTCTTGTGTGTTATCATTCTGAATTCTACATTGCAACCTTCCAGCAAAAGCGTTTCATGTTTTTATCTAACTTCTCTGTGTGTGTGCTGGGGACACAACAGAACGCTTTGCTCCCGGTGGTATGGGTAGCCTCGTATATGAGTAGCGACACCTTACTCCTCTGCAGGGATGTGCTGGGCAAATGACGCTCTTTCCTATCATAAACACTTGTTTTCAGGAATTCAGAGGTCAGGCTGAGTCATTGATATAGGAATAATGCCTGAGGGCCTCCGGCAAGTCACGATCTCATTGTGGTAGGGTCTGTGAAAATGTCTAGGAGGGGCGAGAGGTTCTAAACCTAGTTGTTATGAACAGGTGCCAGTGGCTTATGATCACCCTGCCTGTCCCATACTGCTAAATGGGAGACAGGAGGTGGTATGGAAAATATTGAAAACTATTGAGCTAGGTAGTGACCCTCTCTGTCCCAAAGAACTTACAGTCCTGCGGCCTAAACCTGCTCCCACTCCCCAAGCAGTTACTCCCACTAAAGCCAGTGGGACTGCCTGCTCGAGGAAGGCAAGCAGGAGTAAATCTTTGCAGCACCATGTCCTAGCCAAGAGGTCCAAACTGGAATGTGTCCCGTGAGAATTATAAGGGTGAAGAGTAAATAATCTGACAATAACAAAAGGTTAATAGTTACAAACTGAGGGCCTGGTTTCACTCCCACCTGAGTCAAGGGGAGAGTCTTCCACAGATTCCATTGGAGTAGGATTGAACCCTGTAATGCAAAAAAATTAAATATATACTAATAGAGTGAAAGCGCTGTAAGTGGTCTTTATCCCTGCCCCCACCTCCCTGGCAAATAATAGAATCATAGAACTGTCGGGCTGGAAGGAATCTCCAGATGTCAACTAGTCCATCCTCTTGTGCTAAGACAGGGCCAAGGAAACCTAGACCATCCCTGATGGGTGTTTGTCTAACCTGCTCTTAAAAACCTCTAGTGACGGGGATTCCACCAACTCCCTTGGAAGCTTAGCCCAGAGCTTAACTACCCTTATAGTTAGGAATTTTTTTCTAATCTCTGACCTAAACCTCTCTTGCTGCAGGTTAAGCTGATTATTTCTTGTCCTGCCTTCAGTGGACATGAAGAACAATTGATCACTGTCCTCTTTATAACACCCTTAACGTAACTGAAGATTGTTACCAGGCCAGTGATATATACTGATTAAGAACCTGGCTCAACCCACTTCCATATGGAACTGTGGAATGTGATTCCTTCATTTGTCTTTATATTTGCCTAACAATTTCAGATGAGATGGTGTCATTTTACATCGCAACTGTCTTAGAAATGACTTCTCTAATTTCTTCAAAGCCTACTCCCCAGTCCTCTATTCCAAAGACGTCTCTTTCCTATTTAAAGCTGTGTTTGCATTGGCTCCAATCCTGCAAAGATATATGCACATGCTGACCCCTAAGCATAGGAATGGTCCTATTAAGTTCAATGAGACTCCCAATTCACTATGCACGCAAGACTTTGCAGAATTGGGTCCCATATTTGTAATTAATAATGTCACAAATAGATTGGCCTGGTCTTTCCAATGTCTGAGAATAATTCCTAGCCATCAGAGAAGTCAGTGATGGAAAACATCAATTGCTTCATCCAGCCTGTGCAGCCTTGTTCATTTTTTCTCATCAGATACAAAAAGATTCAGATGCCTGGTATTCTGTTTAGGCTGGACACATCTGCTAAGATCTACATAGTTGAGTCCAAAAAGATGGTTTTTGTTCTGTTATATTTTCAAATATTTGGAGAACATTTGGCCAAACTGTCCTTTGTTTTCCTGGCACTCCTCAAACTGTCGATTTAAACAAGTTTTATGTGCACCTGTAACTCAGAGCCATTCTTGGTTTGGTTTGTTTTTTAAAGCAAAAGGGTCCAGGTGATTAGTTAATCACCAGTGCTTTTAAATCACCCATTTTTGGAAATAAACTACAAAACGATGAGCTGGAGCATTGTAAAATGATTTCATTTCATTGCAAGTTTCATAGACGGGTCAGAGCGATTGCAGGTGCGCAGCAACCACATGACCCAGAGAGACTGCAAGAATTCTTAGCCTAGCCAGTAATTGAATCAGAACGTGCAAGCTCTGTACTGGCAGTGCCATGTGCAAAGCAGGCAATTGTAGGCAGCGCCAGCCAACAGATCTGTCTGCACGAGTAAATGCAGTAAGGGGCAAGTCTAGCTCTCCTCTGCCATGCAATTCCGCTGCTCCTGGAGGGTGTTGGAGGATGGATGCGGAGTGACCAGTGCAGTGCAGTGCAGTTGTAGGGGGCCCACAAGCAGCAGCATGTAGGGGGTGGGAGAGGGTAGAGCATGGGTGGGCTCAGGATGAGAGGAACATTAACTACACACACAGAGAAGAGCAAGGGAGCATGAACACATAAGGAAGGACCTTTACAAATCAGGCCCAGAGTGTTGGCAACGCGCAGAGAAGGTTCTCTGCAAGTCCAGTCTAGGAGGTTGTAGGATAAAGCTGGAGGTACTGGTTTTCATGGTCTGGTTTTTTGCACACCAAGTAGGGGACAGCTGGTGGAGAGGGAAGGACAGAAGTCTGTGCTCTCAGCAAGAAAAAGGGCTGAGTCTCCGATGAGATATGTAAACAATTACCAGCACCATTCACTAGTTCTCGTCCTTGCTTTACAAATAATATTTTTCCCTGCAATTATTCAGAGTTCCAAATACCTCAATAGTAGAATTCCTACACCTCCTGTTGGGTGGTCTAAGTAGAGGTTAACCCGCCGTAACCTTTAAATTAGATACGTATGCAAAAGTCAATTTGATAAGCACCACAAAATGATGTTTGAAGTTGGACATAAAACTCCCAAAGAAATGGTGGTGAAGCATTTGAAATGATTTCAGAAAATGAACTATAAAAAAGACTTTCACTGCAAGATCGTGCAATCTATAGACACCCTGTCATCTCTGGAAGCAAACAAAAAGACTATGCAAAATCACTGATAAACCTAACCACATCATGGAAATTTATGGAAGGAACTTGATGAAATGTTCTGACTCCAGGGGTTCATATAACATGTTTGAGACAGAAAAATGGTGTTTTTTAGCCAGCATTTTCAAATGGGGGTGCTGAATATTAGGCGGCTAAATCCATAGTTAGGTAGCTAACTAAATGGCCTCATATGAGAGAAATGCTGAACACTCACAGTTTCCACCGCATTTGGACAATGCTACAAGACTAAACCCAACAGTCATGGAGAGCAGAATATGGGTGACAATAGACAGCTCTTTGATTTAAACAAAATAATCAAGATAGGCGACTGATGCGTTTAAGGTTTTCCAGCACTGTTAATTCAGGAAAGCAGAGGCACTTAATTGTGAAATTTTGGACTGTTTTCTAATAGAGTATTTAGTGCTGACCTATAGATATGAGAAACTTTATAGATTGCCAGCTGCTGTTTGTTGTCAGGTAATACCCGAATGCTGCTCCGTGCTTTAAAGGAATAACAGTGACCTTGCGAGACATGGGGTTATTGACTGACAAACAGGGAAGTACCCAATAGGTGGAGCCATAATTAGATCTGGGCCCAGATTTTTTGAACATCTCTAATAATGATGTAAAGAGAGTCAGGATGAGCTCTACCCTGACATCTGGTGGTGAATTATGGCGAGTGTGGAAAATAATTTCAGGGGCTGATCTTGTTTGCATAGGCACACCCACCCCGCCTAGCATGAGTCCACGATAGCCCGAAATGGTCACTTTGGCAGCTGTGGGATCACCAATTTCTTTGTTATTGGGGCAGGAGGAATAAAGTGTTGTTACCATGATTATGTGAATGAAGGACTATGAAATTGTTTTATGACAGAGGGTCCCACCATCAACTATGTAGCACTTGCTAGACAAGGGACCCAAAACCCAGTGAATTGAGAGAGGTTGGGGATTGGTATGTGTACCTGATGGTATGGGCACCTTTTGGGGGCCTGGAGCACCAGTTGCACCTCCTCCTCTCTCTTCACTGTTGAAGAGCAGAGCTAATTTTGATTCCATTAGGAGTCTACCTAGAGGCTGCTGAGCTGAATTCACTTTGGGCCAATGGTGCACCAGCACTGGGGCTCTCCTACTACAAGCTGAAATCACTAAAAGAACTCAACTTACTGAGCTGAGTGCTGTGTTAAAACTAGTGGGGGAGCCTGAAGATCTATCGCTAAGCAGCTGGCAGAGTGGAGCAGTTTGCAGCACGGTTGGAGCAGCCCACAGAACAGTGAGTGGAGCGGAGCGGAGCTGAGCAGTTTGCGTGACGGTTGGAGTGGCCCACGGACCAGTGAGCTGAGCGGAGCGAAGTGGTTTGCAGGGATGGCTGGAGTGGCTCATGGGTCGGCTGAAGGAGCAGTGTAGCTGGTGGAGTGGAGCCGGTCGTGGTGAAGGCTGCAGCAGATCTCCACGGAGAGGCGGGGCAGTCGGCCTCGGACCACGTAAGGTGCCCCTTAACACCCTGTGTGCCCCCCACCCATTTCCACCCAGGCCGGGGGAGTAAAACTCTGCAGATAAACTTTTGAACTCTGAGATGGCACTGACCAGGGACAGAGATTTTTGGGTTGTTGGACTGTGGGGTGATTGGACTTAAGACCCTAAGGGGAAAAGGACATTGCCAAAACTTACTTGGTGGGTCTTTTGCTCATGGTTTATGTTATGAATCCTGTTTGTGGTGTCTCCCTAACGTAATGCCATGTTGTTTCCCTCCTTTATTAAAAGGATTTTGCTACAGTCAGACTCTGTGCTTGCGAGAGGGGAAGTATTGCCTCCTAGAGGCTCCTTAGGGGGGTGGTATGTAATTGTCCCAGGTCACTGGGTGGGGGCTTGAGCCGGTTTTGCATTGCGTTATTGAAACAAACCCCTGGATACTGAACCCAGCCCTTGTTGCTGCTAGCTCAGAGGGGCAGAAGGGTTACAATAATACCTGGAATTAAAGCTAAGGGGACAATATTGCAACGCTCTGTTAGCATAGAAGCGAGTATTGTTTAATGTAGGGTAACATATAAACTGTAACCCTCAGTAAGTGCTGAAGCTAATATTAAAGACAGTATTAAATCCTTCATGTAAACCTCCTTGAGGCACCACTTCCCATTCCAACAACGCAGGTTGAAAGAACCTGGCAGGGCCACCCAGAGGATTCAGGGGGCCTGAGGCAAAGTGGGGATGCTCGAACTCACTGGACGGTGCTCTGAGTCTGAGGCGGCGGAGGGTCCCTCACTTGCTCTGCGTCTTCAACAGCACTGAAGGACCCACCGCCGAAGAGTGAGTGAAGGGCCCACCTCCAAAGTGCCGTCGAAGACCCGGACTGCCACTGGGTGAGTAGCCAGGGAAGGGATTCTCGGACAGGGCTCATGGGGCCCCTAAGGGGCCCGGGGCCTGGGGCAAATTGCCCCACTTGCCCCCTCCTCTGGACGGCCCTGGAACCTGGCCAGCAGCAGCCCTGTAGAAAGCGATTTCCAATCCAAAGCATGAGTGACCCAATGGCTGACGCCAAACGACGTTGCTTATTTCAAGAGCAGCTACCACTGCTAGAACGAATATCATTGAAAGAGGATGAAATTCTTGCATCTGTAAAATGAAATCTTCAGAGCATTCACCAGAGAGGGCAATCTCCAGCTGCCTTATGAAACGATGTAGGTATGTCTACATTGCACACTAAGCCTGGGTCAGTGGGACCCGGCTTTGGGGATCTAGTGTTTCCAAGCCCATGCTTGAATGTCCACACTTCATTGGAAACCTGAGCTTATAATTGCTGATCTGGGTCTCATAGCTGTGCTAAACTGTCCACACTGCACACGTGGACCTTGTGATTCAGCTCTGTGGCTTGACCTGTGTCCACATTGCAGCATGACAGGGCTTGGACCCCAGTCACAATGGGACCTGGGTTCTGACTCACCCCACCTAGCAGTGTCCTAGGACATGGGTCCTGCATGCTTGATGAGCTGAGTAAAACTGATTTGTGTGTGGATGGAAGGAGGGATTGGGCTTAAACCTGAGTCAGACCTCAGGCTTCGTGTGTAACGTAAACATACCCATACTGACCAATCAGTAGTAGACCTTCAACAGGTGATGGAAATTTGTCTAAGGGTAACATTTTCCAAAGCAGCTTAATTACTTAGGAGCATAAGTCCCATTTTCAAAAGTTACAGTTTATGGCTGATAAACATCTAAGTCTCTTTTAAAAATGGGACTTAGGTGCTTCTGAAAATTTTACCCTACCTCTTAAATATCACTACAGTCAACTAACAGAGCCAGTGGTGGCAGTGAAAGTGCTTTCATACCTATGGGAAAAGTAAACTCAGGCTTATTTCATTGTACTGGAAATTTGCATGTATTAATTATTGATTCTTGTTCTAGCTTTCAGAAAATTGCCAAACACACTGTCATGTAATACTGTACAGTATCCTAAATCTGTATTTTATTTGCTGCAGAATCCAGGCAGCGGTTAAGTGCAGCTGATGAACCACAGTTTCCTAGCAAAGAATTTAAAATGTTTGCATCAATGTATAAATTAACACGTGACACCATGTTTGCTGTCTCCCTGCCCCCCATCATGTTTTGTTATTTGCATTGGATCACTATTGAAAGTTTGAAGGGCAGCACAGGTGAGAGTCTATAAACTGGAACAAAAGAACCTATGATGCAATCCATAACAAAAGAAACATCCAAAGAAAAAGAAAGACGGAATTAGCATGTGCAATGTATACTATGCAAGAGAACATGAAAAGCAGCTAATCTGACTCATATGCACTATATACCTTGTAGTAATAAACAATTGTTTATCTATAAACTAGGAAGTTTTGCTTAAATTTGCAGCACTCTTTGAGTATTTACATTTTTTTATTTTACTATTTTGGAGGTGAGAGTTCGGTACAGTAGCTTTACTTATTTCTAGATGTGTTTCAGGATTCTTAAACGTGGTTCTTTTCACTCCTCTCCTAGAGGCTGTGTCACGGATTCACAGGATCTTGTCTATGCCCTAACCTGTAACCAGTTCCTTGGGAGGGACCTTTTTAGGGTGCCAGACCCCAATAGTCCACACAGTTCCACAGGGGCAGGCCCACGGCCTCCGTTGCTCTGAAACTGGGCCTCTGCCTCTCTCCAGGCCTGTAGGGAGTTTAGCCATGCCAGACTTCTGCAGGAGGCTATTTCCCTCCCCCTTCAGGGAGTAATGCTCTCAGACAGTATTTGCAGTGACGGCAGGCAGCCTTTTCAAAACCACAACGATACACTTAGCAAAGTTCTGTAACACCAAGCATCCATGGCCACATTTTGCAGCTTTATTCTAGGCGTCTGAAGTCTCCACGGGGTTATTATTGGTCTGGTGCAGCTAAGTTAATCGAGGACAACCATGTGGCCACATCTAGTCTGTGGCTGAGCAATCTCCCCTCCTGACCTCAGGTCCAATCTTCAGGGCTCAAGGTGCAGGGACTTTATCTCTGAGACGGGCTATATGGCCAATAAGCACTCGCCAGCGGTGACTGATGGTGACTTCAGTCCTCTTGAGGTCTTGTCTCAGTAATACATCTGTAATGGAGTGGACTGAAGAGCCAAGCGGTTAGCATCCATTCGGTCATAGGGCAGTGGTAGGGGAGCCCGGGTTCACCCACTCCACCTGGCTCCAACCCAGGGCCGATCTCCTGGAGGAGTCATCTGAGCTACCTTCCCTGGGTAGCTTCCTACCTCTGCTTTCTTCCCTCTGCTTCTGGTTCCAGACAATGGGAAAAGAAAATGAAAATGGAAACTAAAACTGCTGGCCCTGGCTGGGTTCCGCATACAATCCTGTTCCTTCAGGAGCCTTCAGGGCTTCTCCCTTTTCAACCCTGTTTCCAGTTGGAGCATGCTCTGCAGGGTTCATGGGGTGAGGCTATCTGATCCCAGCATTGTCCTTTAACTCCTTCTGTACAAATGCAGGTTTGTATACTCCATCATACAATCCCTATTACTGATAAAAATCCAACCAACTTATGCCCAGTAGTCACCATTGGCAATGCCTATGAAATGCCTCCAGGCTCCGATGTCTTGTTCAAATAACGTCCATGTTTCAGATCTGTATCAGAGAATTGGAAGTACACAGGTTTGATAAATCTGTACTTTTGTATAGGATTTCACTTTCTTCTGACTCCAAATTCTGTGCAGGTCCTTCGTGGCAGAGGCTGCTAAACTGGTAACCATGCTAGTGTTTTCTCCAGGAATTGAAATTGGAGGTGGTGTTTGAATTTATGGGGGTGAGGTGTTGGAAAATGACTAAACTGGTAACACTGCACGTAACTAGTTGATTACTGGGGGAGGGAGAAGTTGAGGGGGAGTGTAGGGAAATCCCTTTATTAATTATCTGCCACGCAGAATCTGAACATCCTTAGGTTAACATAGTGAAGCAAAGGTTAAGGTACTGTTCAGACTGGGCAACACTAGGGTTCACCCAGCCAAGCAGCTTGTAGAATCCATCTTGGCTCTGTCTCTCGGTTCCAGGTGAGAGCTGCTCTGAGAGGCCAGTTCTTGTCTTTGCTTCCTGTCACCTCTCGGTCATCCTCCTACTGAGTTCACATGTTCTGCCTGCTGGAACTTCGCACTGTTAGGTGCCTGTTGCTCAGTTGTTGGGGTTCCCATTGTCTTTCTGAATCCTTCATTGATATGGACTGGGTCTAGCCAGCCCTCAATGACCCATTCACACCACCATGGACAGTTGCATGACACGAAAGCCTAATGTCTCCTGCCCTGCCCAGGAGCAGCATTTGAACCTTTATGCACCCACTGGGTAGCAATACCAAGTCAAGTTAGTCATGGCCATGCATTTGATTCATAAAAATCAAGACACTTGTACTTCTAAGTCAGCAGAAGCAATGCATAAGAACTTGTGGTAGTTGGATTCTAAGTCTACTCCAGGACCTGGCTCATTGCCTACTAATGACTGGCTACCTAAAAGAGATCTTGTCTACTCTTGGGGACAACTAATGCCCGGGAGTGATGTACTTTGTGGACTGTCCCATCAGTACTCCGGTGGGCGTGTTTTGGCATGCTCCTGTTATAATGTCTCTCATTTTAGAAATTAGTGCTGCAGTTGCACTGCTCCCCTTTGATACCTTTGAATTCTTCAGCTGTATTGGAGAAAGGACACAAAAGACTCCCCCTTGCTCCTTGCTTCCATGTGTGGTGACCAATTTCATTGTGGTTGAGCAGAGCAGGCTATTGAGAGTGGATGGCTGATAGATTCTATGAAAGGGCCCAATAGAATCCCTGATGGAGACTTCTGAAAATCCCACCGCATGACTATGTGTGTTAGACACTTACGTGCCATTGAAAGTCGGTGGGATTTAGGAGCCCAACTCCCCTAAGTGTGATTGAAAAATCTCACCCTTGATCTGCGGTTGCAATATATAGTCATATCCCCTCCATGCTGACCAGGTAAGGAGTCTCTTTCCTGTTAAGTGACAAGATTATATGGTTTTGACAGCATTCTTACATTTGCCAGGGATAACCAGTCTGAGGAAGCAGTAGTAAGGAAAATAACTGATCTATATGTGTGATTATCTGCATTGTTCTTTAAAAGTGCAACCACCATAATGCTCTCAAAATAGCCAAAATAAATTCCAAGACGTACCTGAGATGAATGCATTTATAAGTACCTACAATGTTAATGCTGGCATCACCTTTTTGGTTCTCAAAATTCCTACTCTTAATTTAATATAATACACTGCTGTTTAAAAGGGATATTAATATTCTTTTCAAAGTGGGCCTTTTACATAATTTAAAAAATATTTGCCAGCTGTTTTGAATGTATCTGCAAGCAGTGATGGACAAAAGGCATAGCCATCCATAAGAACTTTGTCATAATACATTTCATGTTAACGTAAGCAAAGAAAAATGTTTGCTTAAGAATACCAAAAAAAAAAAGTGATTAGAAGAATTGCTTTTGAGGCCCTCAATGTATTTCTGCTAAACAAGTTACGCTCTTTATTTTTTCTGCGTTCTTATTTAATTGGTTACTTGCATCTGCCGTTTAGAGTAAGCAGCTCTCTTTCCATTTGGACAGTCTGTAGATCTCAGCTTGGGCCATTTGTTTTAAATTTCCAGAAATGATTTATTTGTTCTGTAATGGGATGGAGCCATACAGTGTATCCCATTTGAACTGAGTTCAGAGTATAGTTTAAGTTCACATTGCATGTTTGGGAGCGCTGATTCCACTATCGCATCCAGGCACCACAAATCTTTTCTTCCGCACTGTTTCCACCTCTCTCTCATTGCATAAAAATGGAAGTCACAAAGTCGATGTTACATTAGGGGAAAAAAAGAGAAGAGTTTGTCACAGAAGCTGCAAATTTTGCTCCTGGCTAAAGAGTGGTGCGTGTGAACATATGTGAAATACTACAAACAACATGCTGAGAAGACTTTTCTTTACTATTTGTATTCCAGTAGCACCCAGAGGCCCCAGCCAATGCTGAGCTCTCCTTGTGCAAGGTATTGTACTTATGCGTGGTGAGAGACAGACCCTGCCCTGGCGTTTACAAACTAAAGAGACCAGACAACACAGACTGGGTGAGAGGAAGCATTATTAGTCCCTTATAACAGTTCAGAAACTGAGCCCAGGTTCAGAAGACCATGTCTGTAAGGGTTACACTCTAGTTGAATTAAGACAGTGGATCAATGTCTAAGCTTATCATTCTGAATTTGGCAATTCCTAATGAACGGTAGGCCTGATAAAGCTCCTTTACTTTTCTGGTTTTCGAGTCACTAGAATGCTGTGTGTACATGAACAATAATCTTCTTTTCTTACAGTAACTAGCAAGGTTGTATGCAGTGTAGTTAGAGTCGTGTCGGGCCCAGGATGTTAGAAAGATTCTGTGTTGCCTGAAAGCTTGTCTCTCTCACCAACAGAAGTCGGCCCAATAACACGTATTACCTTACCCAGCTTGTCTCTCTAGTAACTAGCAGTGACAAGAGACTCTTCATTTTCCGTGTTTTTCAGTCTTTTTATACCCAAAAAGTCCTTAACAAAAGACAAATGGCTGGTTTTGATGACATAATTTAAGGCCCATTATGAATATATTTCAGAGTTGATAGTGTTTTGTGGCTATTCAACCAGCAGATCTAATGATCCAGTTTTGTAATGAATGGATTGTTCTTGCCGTGATAATAGAACATGAGAGTATAAAAACTTTGAAGTGCAGAAGGCAGCTGAAAAGAAAACAATAAACTATGTATATGAAACTAGCTTGTTGCTTGGTGATTAAGAGATGAGGACCTTTTAGGTCAAGTCCCTATAGGTACAAACAGATGTTTGCACTGTTTCACAGCTGCTAAATATGATATAAATCCAAAGAATTTCTCATGTTTTTATAAAGTGAAAAAATACCCAGACAGCAAATTTTTGGTCATTCAGATACTCTTACCAAATGACATCTGGTTTCTGTACTGCTTATTTAAGCAATCCTTAAAAAAATGTTTGCCAAGGGGAGTAACTCAAAACTTTTAGTCCTTCGCCATATATAACTCTACAGTTTAGATTACAATGTAGCATGCAGGGTTTATTATAAGCAATGCAGTTCTTCATTTCTTAGCTAGCAAGTATTACTTTAAAGAAAATAGGATAAATATTATGTAATTAGTTAAGGGAAATACATGTGTAGTTACATTTTAGAATATCCTAGTTTCAGATCCAAATGATGACAAAGAAAATGAATTGTTTCCATATGTTAGGAGATAGCCTGACAATTATGAGCAGAGTTAAGTTATAAAAATGCAACAAGACTTCCAGTAAATGTAAAGAAACAAAAACAGCAAGCTGCACATTGGTAGCTTTCATACCTCAGTATGAAAGCACTCTAAACCTACAGTAGATGCTTACAGGACCAGGGAATAAGATGAAAAAATAATCTCATCAGAAAGATCATCATTTTTTTTATGAAGAGAAATACTTAATGCCTTCAATATCTAAAAATACGGTGCTTTTGAAGTAACACATACCCTGGTCCTAAAATCACGTATGCACTTAGGAATAACTTTATGCAGGTGAATTCAATGAAACTGCTCTCATGAGTAAAGTTACTCACAAGAGGAAATGCTTTCAGGAGTGGAGCCGTGGTTAGTGTATGATTCTATTCTAAAAATGAGTGATTTCCCTCTTGCCTTCCTTTTGTCCTTGGAATTTGACTCTCTTAAAGCACGAAAGGAACATAAGCACCATACTGCCAAGTGTCGACCATTGATCTATTGTTGACATCTTTTTATCTGCAAGAGATGGTGGGAATTGCATCCTATGATGTAGATGGTTTGCAATGACTCACGTGACTGAATAGGCCAATCTGAGATTTGCATGGTCTTTGGAAGTTATTGTATGGATCTTGGCTGGCTGCTTCTTGCTTCCTCTGGCCTCTTTTGTCTTCAACTGTAGGAGCCAGCTTCTGTCATGGACTTTGATACCCTGATGGAGGCAATGGCGCCACTTGTTATGATCACTTGTCAAGATTTCTCATTGGTCAGGATCAGTTCCAAATTCCTTCATATCTCTTTTGCATGTGTCTTTATAGCAAAGCTTGGGACATCCTGTTGGTCTTATTCCCTCTGATAGCTCCCTGTATAGCATACCCTTGATCTATATAACGTTAATATTTAAGTGAATTCATTGGAACTTTATTTTTTAATTTCTTTTGATCTGCGTTCTTTCCAGTGATACTTGGGAATCAATAATGCCATTCAAAGTATTGGTTCCTTGTGGCATTTGCATCATCATTTGGTCATCTGATGAATATTCACATGAAATTTGGGTTGCAGGGAAGTGTTCAATAGTTAGGAACATGCTGGAGTTGCATGTTTGGAATATGGGCACCATATGTCCATATTTTGACTATTTTTTTTGTTGTTCCTCTTCTCCATGAATTAACTTCTTTCTCCCAGTGTTGAATACAATGGGTCAAATACCCAGTCAAGGGCTGTTCTACACTGAGAACTTACATCAGCATTGCTATGTCTCTTAGGCATGTGAAGAATCCACAACCCTGAGCAACATAACTATACAAACCTAACTTCCAGTGTAGATAACACTCAGTCGACAGAAGAATTCTTTGGTTGACCTAGCTACCACCGGTTGTATTCAGAGTATTATTTTGTACCAATTTCATAACCAAAATTAATTAAAGCTCCAGTCCTGCAAACCTAGACTCGCTCACGCAGTCCCACTAACTTCTCTTTATTAGGAAGCTGTCGATGATAAGCCTGTTTTGCTCTCCTGGTCTGTAGAGTATGTCATTGAAACCCATACCCCTCCATGGGCTTCAAAGCCCAAACTTCAGCCTGAGTCCGAATGTCTACACAGCTGTTTTTAGTGCTGTAGACCTGGGCTCTGAGACTAGAGGGGAGGGATAGCTCAGCGGCTTGAGCATTGGCCTGCTAAACCGAGGATTGTGTGTTCAGTCCTTGAGGGGGCCATTTAGGGATGTGGGGCAAAATACAAAAACCCCAACCCTATCAGGGACAGTACTTGGTCCTGCTAGTGAAGGCAGGGGATTGGACTCAATGACCTTTGAAGGTCCCTTCCAGTTCTATGAGATAGGTATATCTCCATATATTACTTGCTGCTGCACGTTTTTAAAAGTAGTGTAGACATACCCAAGAGGCCTCGTCTTCACCAAGGGGAGAGGAAGTGTTCTTAGCTTGTGTTAAGTAGCATTGGGGAAAATCCTAATGTAGACAAAGCAGTTTGTAGCTTCCCCATCAGTTAGCATGTCCAGGTAGACCCTAGGCTCCCCCATAGCCTTTAACTTGACCTGATCACATGTGTGAAAACACCGAACTGCCTTCTCTTCGGTTGAATTTTAACTCATGTTAGCTAATGTGAGTTAAGGACCCACCTTATTGCCTAGTGAAGACACAGCCCGAGTCACTAAATGCTTTTGTGTGTTAAACACCAATTCTTCTTCACTGGAATTGTGAGGAAAGGTTTGTGGGATCAGGCCATTCATCTGCATAACTGAGGACATTGCGCCAGGTGTAGGAAGGATGGTTTTCACGGTTAGGGCACTGAACGGAGATCCAGGAGACTGAGGTTCAGTTCTCAGCTCTTCCACACACTCTCTGCTTGACCTTTGGCAAATCACTCGGCCTCTCTGTACCTTAGTTCCTGACCTATAAAATAGAAGTAAAGTAAAAAAGAATAAAGTAAAATCCTTCACCCTGCCTTGCCTCCTTCAGTTGCAGGCTCCTTGGGATATAAACTGTCTTTTACTGTGTGAGAGAGACAAGGTGGTTGAGGTAATATCTTCTGCTGGTTTGTCTCCCTCATATCCTGGGACGAACACGGCTACGACACCTTGCAAACAACAGTAACGAATCTTACTGTGTGCACATAAAGCACCACCTAGCTCCAGTGGCCCTGATCGATATTTTGGTTTCCGGGCAGTAATAAGCTCTAACATCTAACACTGAAATAAAAGACATGCCTTTAAATAGAAATAAACATTGGCACTCTTTTTCTGATGTAACTTATCAGACCTGTTCTCATTGGTGGAGAATCGAGGTTGTAAGAGAATCTGAGAACCATTTCCTGTCCTGCTCCTGCATATAGAACTCTGGTTGAACACAATGGGCAGAGGCATCCGAACGGGGGCTACGGGGGGCTATGTCCCCATCACTTTTTACCAGACATAAAGGCAAGCGAAGGGGGAGAGGGAGTGGAGAGGAGTGAGAGGGGGTGAGGTCTTGGGGAGAAGAGGCTTGCAAGGGCGAGACATTAGGAGGAAGGAACAGTGTGAGGGTGATGGCTTTGGGGGAAGGGGCAGCATGGGGGTGGGGCATCAGGGGAAGGGGCAGCATGGGGATGAAGCCATGGTTCATGTGCCAATGCCCCTCTGCCACATTTTTAGGGCACTTCCATCACTCTTGACAATGGGTAATCCTTTCTTTCATCTTAGTATTTAGCAATGTACTGTAGCGGGAGGCTGGGGTACCACTGAAAGGCGTTAGCACAGAGAATGAAAACGATAGCCTCATGCTTCATCAGGCTGGGCCTGTGCCCTCAACCTACAAATTGGAGACCCCAATTTCCAACGTGAAGGAGTGGTTGCTTCTAGATCTTGTAGGCCTTGAGAATGTTGGACCTCAGACACACAATTTTATTATACATGGACAAGTAGGTTTTAGGTTAAGTTTTAGAGCTTTCTAGAATGTGCTGGTTATAATTTTCCTTCCCCTCATGCTCAGATAGCTGGACTGGGAGTGTTAAGGAAGCCTGGCTTTTCAGGTGTTATGAAAAATAGGAGCAATAAGAGCTTTCCATTTCTGTGAAGCATTTTAAAATGATCTTTTCTGTAAGCGACGTCACATATAGTGAATAGATGATGGGGCGATGTGGTCGAAAAGCTTTGAACTTATGCGGGTAAACCCTTCCGACCACCCTATCATGTATTTTGTGCATCTTACACAGAAGTCTAAAGCTTTACAAATAAAATCAGAGTGATTTATTTGACCAGAAATGTTTTACTTTGATACACTGGTTCTGTAAATGTTTTGTTAAGAATAAAGGCCTCTGAACAAGCCAGCTCTAAATAGCTACTCTGTTGTAGTGGATGAGCAATACCCTTATTGGCTATTCTCCAGGAGTTAGGATTGTCTGAATAAAATACTTTACTTGTCTTGCCAGGAAGGATGATAGACATTAATGAAATACCCTTCTCTTTGTTTTAGTTGTCATCATGGTAATTCTTGAAGGTGGAGATGAATGCATGCGAAATCTCTTTATCTGGTTCCACAGCCAAATAATTATGAATATCATTAGTACTTGTCAAGACGTAAAGTCTCACCAATGGTGCATAGTCAGGTGACTGTATCACTTAAATATTTAATGTGCTAGAATCTATCTGCTAGTTGCAGAATGAGTCTAACGTTTTTGACTTAAGTCACCATAGCCACTGGAGGGGTGGGATATGCCACAGACAAATTCCACTTTTATTATTATTGCCTTGTGCTGTTGCATAGGCAAAATTTCTAATGAACGACCCTTCCAAAATTCTGCTTTGGCAACTAAAGGAAATGTGTGGAAGTGACGTGGTGACAAATGTTTAGCTCCATTCGCGGTGGTGGGTTGGCTTTCCAAATCTCTGCCAGAAAGCGAGCTGAGTCAACCTGAAGCATAAAACATTTCAGTCCCCTGACTGTCAATTGTTAATGATCACGGAATCATTTAGGAAGGGCCCCTCTTGTTAGTTATCTGGTCTATCTTCATTGTTCAGTAATGAGGAGAGACAAATGGTGTTTGCTTAAATAAAAGCTGGGGTGCATAAAAGCCTATTGTTGCATAAAGGTAAAAGAATATTTGCTTATAAGACTTTAAACTATAATTATTTTTGTTCCAGTAATGCCTAGAAACCCCAAGCAAGATCAGGGCTCCATCGTGCTGGACATAAGTGGGAGATAGTCTCTGCCCAGAAGTGTTTCCTGTCTAAATGAACAAGACAAAGAGTGGGGAAATGGTGAAATTACTTGTTTAAGGTCACACATCAGGCCTCTGGTGCATCTGTGATTAGGAACCCACATTCACTCACTCCCAGTCTAATGCTTTGTCCACTACATCATACTACCTCACAGACATTGGCTTATGGACTTGTACAAGCCACATTGAACAAGCTAGGAAAAGATTGGCCACCATCTGCTGTTCTGATTTCACAGAATATAGTCTGTTTGTCTCCAGTGTGCTTTCCCTTGGTGCGGATGCATGAGCAACAGAGACTAAATGCTTCCCATTAGCCAGGAGCATTTTAGTTACAAGTATCAGAGGGTAGCCGTGTTAGTCTGGATCTGTAAAAGCAGCAAAGAATCCTGTGGCACCTTATAGACTAACAGAGGTTTTGGAGCATGAGCTTTCGTGGGTGAATACCCACTTCCTCAGATGCATGCATCTGAGGAAGTGGGTATTCACCCACGAAAGCTCATGCTCCAAAACCTCTGTTAGTCTATAAGGTGCCACAGGATTCTTTGCTGCTTTTAGTTACAATGCTCCCAACTCCTCCAAACCTCAGCTCTTCTCCTTTCCTACAATTCAAGGTCCACTAAACCCACCCACTTATGAGAAACTTGAGACAACAGTGATGCCTTAAGGTGGTGCCCTGCAGGTCAAAAACTTTGGACTCTGTCAGACCATAGGAGAATCAAATTCTAGAGCTGAGGACTTGCAAAACACTCTGCTGTTATTTAGGGTCTCATTCTCACAAGTGGCATCACATATGCAGTGAAATGAGAGAGATGAGGTATCCAGGGGTCCAAGCCACTGTAATTCTAGCCTATGGTTTATTATAGGTGCTTCTACTGATAGGTTGATTTAAAGTGGAGATGGTGGCAGCTTCTGGTGTTGAGAACAACCATGGACTTTTCTTGACTTGAGACATGGAGAACAGGGGGCATATCACACTCTCAGTCCCGCTGGTGTCAAAGGAATTGCATGAACCGATCTTAGGGAATATATGACCATTTGTGTTGCAGGAGTGATACATCTGGTCTCAAACACACCTCATGTTCAGCCCACGAAGCAGCCTTTGAAGAAGCTCCCTGGCCCATCAGGAGCATTGTGTCTAACATAAACATTCTTAATAAATGACGCACTACAGTTCCTCAGCAGATCATGGGTACCATATGACTAGTTGTGGGGGAAGTCAAACTGAGGAAGTGCTAGTCAGCATGATTATAAAAGCTGCATTGAAATAAAGTGCTCGAGTTAATCTATTTCACCTGGCTTGATTTAGCTAACCCACACAGTCAAGCGCCACAAGAAATGAAGTTTTGCCCTGGTATCCATCTAATGGAAGAATCTTGTGTAATGGAAAAGTAGAGTAAATTGTAGTTTAGAGTGAAGAAAATAGAGAGAAAGTGCTTCAATATCTAGGTCGTCCATTAAAAAAACAAAACTCGATAGCACAGATTGCCTTACCACATACTTCTGATGTTATTTATTTGATTGGCTGCCTTAAATATTTTCTCTGTCACCAGAACTGATTGTAGTGACACCTACTGAGCAGGGCAAATCTCGCCCAGTGCAGAATTCCTTTCCGCTGAGCTGTGCCAGCAAACGGCTCAGCGCGCCAGATGTTGCTGCTTTTTGAGAAATGAGAACTTAATAAACCAGGCTCACCCTTCCTCCTGGGGTGAATGCAAAGACAGTCAGATATGGAAAATCACTGCTCAGTACCATGAACCATGTACGGACAGGGAGCAGCAGCGCTAGCACTTATTTGTCTTAATGGAACAGAAAGCCTAGACGCCCACTGCAGAAGTCTGAGCTGGCAATAACTAGCGTTTTTAATATACACTGAAACCTATCCATGAAAGAATAGTCTTAAACCAAGAGGAAAAGCCTGAAGGTATATTTAAACAAACTGAAAAAGAACAGATAGAAAAATGTTTCTGCCTGGCTTTAATAGGTTACATTTTCCCAGGCTTTATTTTAGGTCGAACGATTTTATTGCTTTATATATTTATAACAAACACGCACAACAAAAATACACACAGTGAAGACATTTTTATAGCATGTATCACAGTAGCACCTGCAGGGCCCAGTGTGGTTTAGAACCCTATTGTGCTAGGTGCTGTACACACACAACAAAGGACAGCTACATGGGGATGCGCACTCTGAAAGGGTTCAGGGTGAAATGTATCAGTAGCATGTCCCTCCCACTGCCTGGGAGCACTACGGACAGGGCGGCCAGGCAAGGGTGTCTGTGTCCCCTCTCACGTTGCAAAAGGGTCTGGGCCAACGTGGCCAGCTGTGATGGGGGCAGGCCAGAGGCCTTGGGTGAGGGCTGCACAGATTTCTGCTCACTGGCTCTGGGCTGTGATCTCCCCAGCTCCTTCAGGCTCTACCTCGTTGAACCTTGTGTAGCTGGAGTAGATTTCACCCTCCGCGCTTTGTGTGACTCGAAAGCTTGTCTCGCTCACCAACAGAAGTGGGTCCAATAAAAGATATTACCGCACCCACCTTGTCTCTCCGATGTCCTAAGACCAACACGGCTACAGTGACCCTGCTGACTGCCTGCTGCCATTGTGAGTACTTTGCTCATCTGGCCTTTATCGTCAACCTCGTCGTGAATGGGCTTTGATCCTTCTGACCTCCCTGTGAGGTAGGGAAAACTGTTCTCCCCATTTTACAGGTGGGGGCACTGAGGCAGACATGAGAGGAAGCGACCTGCCCAAGGAAGTCTAGAGCTGAGCCAGGAGCGGTCTGCAGCTCTCATGTCCCAATCCAGTGCTCTGTCCACAGGACCAACCTCTGTATACCCTGGGCACTTCGGCTGTGTCCTTACTCCCTGCATCCCAGCAGGCCTAAGCTCAGCCAAGGTATCAGCCAGGAGGTCTCAGCTCTCCAAATTCCCCTCCCCCGCTGGGCATAATTTAATTTAGGAAAATTCTATCTTAAAAATGAACCTGTCGTAATTATTTTATGTAGGGTTGCCAACTTTGTAGTTGCAGAAGACCTGCCCCACCTCCTGCCCTGCCAGGTCTAGGAGGCCATGCCCCCCACACTCCATTCCCTCTCCCTCCATCACTCGCTCTCCCCCACCCTTGCTCACTTGCTCATTTTCACTGGGCTGGTGCAGCGGGTTGGGACGTGACAGGGGTGAGGGCTCCAGCTGTGGGTGCAGGCTCTGGGGTGGGGCTGGAGATGAGGGGTTTGGAGTGCATGAGAGGGCTCCAGGCTGGGGCAGGGGGTTGGGGTACTGGAGGGGTGGATGTGGGCTCTGGGCTGGGGGTGTGGGCTCCAGGGTGGGACCAGAAATGAGGGGTTCAAGGTGCATGAGGGGGATCAAGGCTGGGGAAGGGGGATGGGATATGGGGGGTGCAGGCTTTGGCTGGGGGTGTGGGCTCTGGGTGGGGCTGGGGGCTGGAGGTTGGGGTGCAAACTCCAGGCAGCGCTTACCTCAGGTGGCTCCCAGGAAGAAGCAACATCTCCCTCTGGCTCCCAAGTGAAGGCACAGCTGCATGGCTCTGCGCGCTGTCCGTGCCTACAGGCACCGTCCCCTCAGCTCCCATTGTCTGTGGTTTCAGGCCAATGGGAGCTGCTGAGCTGGTGCGGAGGGCATAGGCAACGCGCAGAACCCCCTTGGCCGTCCCTCAACCTAGAAGCCAGAAGGCGGTGCCGACAGTTGTGCGGAGCCAGATAGGGAGCCTGCCTGCACCACTGACTGGACTTTTAACATCCTGGTCAGTGGTGCTGACCAGAGCCGCCAGGGTCCCTTTTCAACCAGGTGTTCTGGTCAAAAACTAGACACCTGGCAACCCTAATTAAATGTATACCCCAAATTAAAAAACACAGTAAAAGAACTAAAAAAGAGCCATTGTGGCTTAACAACCACGTAAAAGAAGCAGTGAGAGATAAAAAGGCATCTTTTAAAAAATGGAAGTCAAATCCTAGTGAGGTAAATAGAAAGGAGCATAAACACTGCCAAATTAAGTGTAAAAATGTAATAAGAAAAGCCAAAGAGGACTTTGAAGAACGGCTAGCCAAAAACTCCGAAGGTAATAACAAAATGTCTTTTAAGTACATCAGAAGCAGGAAGCCTGCTAAACAACCAGTGGGGCCTTTGGATGATTGAGATGCAAAAGAAGCACGTAAAAACGATAACATTATTGCAGAGAAACTAAATGAATTCTTTGCTTGAGTCATCATGGCTGAGGATGTTAGGGAAATTCCCAGGGAGACTCCCAAACCTGAGACGCTTTTTGTAGGTGACAAATCTGAGGAATTGTCATAGATTGAAGTGTCACTAGAGGAGGTTTTGGAATTAATTGACAAACTTAACAGAAACAATTCACCGGGACCAGATGACATTCACCCAAGAATTCTGAAAGAACTCAAATGTGAAGTTGTAGAACTATTAACTATAGTTTGTAACCTGTCCTTTAAATCAGCTTCTGTACCCAATGACTGAAAGATAGCTAATGTGATGTCAATATTTAAAAAGGGCTCTGGAGATGATCCCGGCAATTACATACTGGTAAGTCTAACATCAGTACCAGGAAAAGTAATTGAAACAATAGTAAAGAATGAAATTGTCAGACACGTAGAAGAACATAAATTGTTGGGCAACAGTCAGCATGGTTTTTGTCTGTAAAGGGAAATCGTTTCTTACTAATATATTAGAGTTCTTTGAAGGGGTCAACAAACATGTGGACAAGGGGGATACAGTGGACACATGTACTTAGATTTCCAGAAAGCCTTTGACAAGGTCCTTCACCAAAGGATCTTATGTAAATTAAATTGTAATGGGATAAGAGGGAAGGTCCTTTCATGGATTGAGAACTGGTTAAAAGACAGGGAACAATGGGTAGGAATTAATGGTAAATTCTCAGAATGGAGAGGGGCAGCTAGTGGTTTTCCCCAAGGGTCAGTCCTAGGACCAATCCTATGCAACTTATTTATAAATGATCTGGAGAAAGGGATACAAAGTGAGGTGGCAAAGTTTGCAGATGATACTAAACTGCTCAAGATAGTTAAGACCAAAGCAGACTGTGAAAAACTTAAAAAAGATCTCACAAAACTAAGTGATGGGGCAACAAAATGGCAAATTAAATTTAATGTGTTATTTAATGGGGAATTTAATAAATATAAAGTAATGCACATTGGAAAAAATAACCCTAACTACACGTGCAATATGATGGGGGCTAATTTAGCTACAACTAATCAGGAAAAAGAT
Source organism: Gopherus flavomarginatus (assembly GCF_025201925.1). Lineage (NCBI taxonomy): Eukaryota > Metazoa > Chordata > Testudines > Testudinidae > Gopherus > Gopherus flavomarginatus. The sequence goes on from NC_066621.1 coordinate 152,666,841, forward strand.
CTCGGAGTCATCCTGGATAGTTCTCTGAAGACATCCACGCAGTGTGCAGCAGCAGTCAAAAAAGCAAACAGGATGTTAGGAATCATTAAAGAAGGGATAGAGAATAAGACGGAGAATATCTTATTCCCCTTATATAAATCCATGGTACACCCACATCTTGAATACTGCATACAGATGTGGTGTCCTCATCTCAAAAAAGATATACTGGCATTAGAAAAGGTTCAGAGAAGGGCAACTAAAATGATTGAGGTTTGGAATGGGTCCCATATGAGGAGAGATTAAAGAGGCTAGGACTTTTCAGCTTGGAAAAGAGAGACTAAAGGGGGATATGACAGAGCTGTATAAAATCATGAGTGATGTGGAGAAAGTAAATAAGGAAAAGTTATTTACTTGTTCCCATAATATAAGAACTAGGGGCCACCACATGAAATTTATAGGTAGCAGGTCTTCTTCAAACAGTGCACAGTCAACTTGTAGAATTCTTTGCCTGAGGAGGTTGTGAAGGTTAGGACTATAAGAGAGTTTAAAAGAGAACTGGATAAATTCATGGAGGTTAAGTCCGTTAATGGCTATTAGCCAGGATGGGTAAGGAATGGTGTCCCTAGCCTCTGTTTGTCAGAGGATGGAGATGGATGGCAGGAGAGAGATCACTTGATCATTACCCCTCTGGGGCACCTGGCATTGGCCACTGTCGGTAGACAGGATACTGGGCTAGATTGACCTTTGGTCTGATCCAGTATGACCGTTCTTATGTTCTTATGTTAATTGTATGCAGTACGGTAGTATCCATGGTGGTTCCAGGATATTAGAAAGACAATGTGGGTGAGGTAATATCTTTTATTGGACCAACGTCTGTTGGTGAGAGACACAAGCTCTGTGAGGCTCAAAAGCATGTCTCGCTCATCAACAGAAGTTGGTCCATTAAAAGAATGGACTCTCCTGTCACAATTTCAACATGGCTCCTGGGTAATGAACTGCAGATGAAACAGGTAATTATTAGATTGGCAAGTCAATGCTGGAATCAGTCGGAGCAGAGATGACTGTGTCCTAGTTATTCAGTTTCTACTGAAAGTTCTACCCTCTCCCATTTTTTTTTGATTTCTTGACAGTCATACATGACACCACAGGAGTTTGAGGTTTTTTTAGTGTTCCTAGATCCTCAGCTTTGAAACAGCTTGGTGGTTTCTAGGAAAATCAGGTGGATTAAACAGCCTACTTTTGTGAATTACACCAGCATTTGAAGCATCTTGTCAAGGCAATGAAGAGGATTAACATTGAATGTTGAGGAGCTAAATTACTAACCAAGGGCTTGTCAGCCAAAAAACCCCCAACACAGCTCCCTGGTGTGTATTCAGTCAGACCTGCTTTCTTTAGCTCTCATAGTTTAACTCCTCTTAACAGAGCCAACACAACTACGAGAATGAAATTGATTCTATGTTGGTTCATTCAGCAGCAAATTGGTTAGCTAGATTCCAGCCACAGGACCAAATTCCACCTTCCTTTAGATCTGTTCAGTGTTCAAAGCATAAGAAAAGAGAGCAAGAGCCAAGACAGTACAGTATTAAGTCTTTATTCCTTCCTGCACATGTGCTGTCCTCTTTCATCAAGCACTCCCTGAAATGAGAACGCCTTAAGTTCCTAGACATTGTCCTGTACAAAAGCATACCATCGTGTTATGACACCCCTATCAGGAAGCTATCGTAACATCCCCTTTTCATGTTTGTTTGCTATAGGAAAATTAAATATGAACACTATAACATGCTTCCATGTTTAAAATAAAAGTATGTGAGAACAGGTCAGGGGAATGTCTCGGAACATAGGGAATTCTACTTTCAGATCTGACTAAATACACACAAGGAAGCTGTGACGAGGGGTACCCGTCCTTCTCTGCCTCCAACTGGAGGGGTTGCCACCCTGACACACCCTCTCAAGGGAAAAGAATCACCTGCGCAAGTGAATTTAGACCTCTGAGTAATGGCTAGAAAATCCACTCAGGCTCCGGTACCAACCAAACCAACAAGACTTGGTCCTCCAATGGCTAGAAGGAGCAGGAGGAGGTAGTAGCTAACCAGAACCCTTCAAGTGAGATAAGAAGGCTTCTCCTAAGGGGAGTGCTTTGGTGAAGCGGAGACAGGAGAAGATTTCCCTGGTTCTAACCCAAAACACTCAGGCCCAGGTCAAGGCCTAACAATCCGACTGACCTTCAGTTAAAGCGTTAAACAAACTGTTTATTTTTAGTTTGGTGTTTGAAAGTCCAGGTGGCCATTGTTGAGTTGAATGTCAATTAATGGCTAGAGGACTAGCAAGGGGCTCACTGTATGAGACACCTTGCTCCTGGCGAGCTGTGATAGGAGCACATTTGAAACCTGATCCAACACCCCTTGAAGTCAATGGGAGCCTTTTAATTGACATCAGTAGATGTCAAGCACTTGCTGAGTGAGAAGGTGCCATCTGCCCCCGGTCACTTTACAGAGTAGAGCTTTGGTGACCTATCCTGCTAAGGTGCTGAAAGCTCCCACTTCCAGCCAACTTTAATGGCAGGCAAGAGTTCTCAGCACCTTCCAGGGGCAGACATTAGCTTCTCTTGTGAACATTATGATGCAATTCAGTCCATCTGTCTAAGGCCTCATTTAAATTGGTTTTTGCCCCCACATCAGCCAGCAGTGTAGAGGCATCAATGCAAAACCATGAGTAGGCGGGCAAAGTCCTGATAAGCTGTGACTCGCTCTGGCATGCCTTGTCCAACTGTCAAGCAGAATTCAGCAAATAGCAGCATAGCCTGTCTGTCAGTAGAGTCTAGTGGTTGGAGTGCTGGACTGGGGATGAGCAGACCTGGCTTCTGATCCTGGCTCTGTTGCTAGTCAGCTGCATGACTTTGAATTGAAGCACTTCACCTTTCTGGGTGTGTTTCCTCTCCCACCCTTGGTCTTGCCCATTTAAATTGTCAACTTTTGGGGGCAGGGACAGACTACGTTGTACTTTGTGCATGAACAGAGCCTCGCACAATGATCACCGGTTAGGGGTGCCAACTTTCCAATTTCTGGAAACTGGACATTCCTGATCTGCCCCCTCCTCATAAGGCCCTGCCCTCTACTCTACACCCTGCTCCACCCCCTTCTTGAGGCCCCACCCCACTCCACTCCACCCCCAAGATCCCACCCTCTGCTCACTCCTCTTCCCCCCAACCCTGCCCCCAGCTTGGGGACCGCAGCACACTTCCCACCCCATCAGTTACCTGTGGGGGGAGGGAGGCTCTCGCCCCCTACTGCACCTGCCCCTGGCATGTTCAGCCCCAGTCCCTAGCAGCCGGGCATGGGCAGTGGGCAGCCTGCCGCTGCTGCCTCCCACAGCCATAGTCTCTCTCAGGCAGCCCAGCAACCGCAGTGGGCAGCTGGGCTCTCATGCCAACCCCGAGCGGAGCGGCCAGCAGGAGAAGTGGGTGGTCCTACTCCTGCCACTCCCCGGCATGTTTCTGGTTCACTCAGCCTCTGACCCTGGCAGATAGGCCTGGGCGGGGAATGGAAAGGGTGGGACCACCTACTTCTCCTGCCTACCGCTCCCCTCTGGGTTTGTGTGAGAGCCCAGCCAGCACAGCGACTGCCTGCGAGAGAGAGCACCTGACTGTGGGAGGCGGCTGCAACAGTGGGACAAGGACAGAGCTCCTCTCTCCACCTCAGCAGGCCAATCTGGGGAGGCACTTGCCCCTACATGTCCCCGCTACACGACGCCCCTGCTCCTGCAGGCGGCAGCCAGACTTTTGGTGTCCGGTCAGTGTTTCTGATTGGACACGGTCAGGTGCTGTTTTCGACTGGACTTTCTGGTCGAAAACCGGGCACTTAACCCTATCACAGATGCAGCTTCACTGGTCGCCAGCCACCGATGGCTAAGAGCCCCAGCAAATAAAAGGGCGTCAGTGACTTTTGTCCACCTTAAAATTCATGTGTAAAAATAAATAAATGCTGCACTGTTTGTCAATAATCAAGGTTTCTTCATGGACACGATTCTTTTATAAACTAAAAGATACTGAGACTATCCAGAACATGGTGTCCGTGGATTGAGTTTTAACTGTAGCTTGACACATCCCTCAGTTTTAGAATAACAGAAGAACACAGGGAGTTGGATCCTTTAGGCTGCAAACACTTTCAGTCACCTGTTTCTTCCAGGGGGACAGGTGCAGCCCAGATTGTCTGCAAACTATTCTGATGCTTAACAACACGGGTTTGAGTGCAGTTAGCAATGCCTTTATGAAGTTCAACACCCCTGAGTATTTTTTTATAAACATATTTAATCTGTGGCAAGCCAGTTTATTTGTTGTGTTTTGTCGTGTCAGTGCAGCCTGTAGTCCATTAGACACTGAGATGAGATTGCTAAATGTTTTCAGATGTTCTTTATTTCCTCGACTAAGAGCTGAGTTTGAACCAAAGCGCCGAGGTGAAAGGATGATGTGTAATATATTGAGACAATCTGAAATAAAATAATGTAATGGTTTTAATATTTAAGAAGAAAAAGGCAGCAGTAAAACGTCGTGGAAGGAGGCAGCCATCATGAATACCTATATATTTTAATTTTAAATGCATGCAGATGTTGATTTTTAATCAGAGCATGTCAGAATCTGACTCTAACAAAGGCAAAAATGTGAGATCTGTTTTTTTTGAATTGCTTCCACATTTTGTGCTTCACATTTTTATTACACAGAGCACTGCGTCATCCTATATTTCTGTAAAATGCCAGCATCCATTGGCTTAGCAGATACATGATGGTTAGCATATAAAATGCCTTACCATGAAGGGTATAGTCTTCTCTGTAAATACAGTATCTATTATATTACACACTCCCACACCTTCATACAGAGTGACAGAGCTTGTCTGCAGTGTAGTGTTGGTCTTGTTCCTTTTGGATCTTTCAGTGTCTTAGATCCAGAGGACTGGGCTGGTAAGGTCTGATGTTGGGCTTCTATTGATGAGGAGTAGGATGTTGGGTGAAGTGGTCTGTGTTGTATTTTTAAAAGGGAAAGGATGGTAATGCTGTTCTCGAATTTCTGGCTGACGTGGCAAAAGCGAGTGCATTGTGGGTAGGTGGCATTTTGCTCTCTTTTATGTTAGCACTGTTATTATTTGTATATAGGTAATGCCTAGAAACCCCAACTAAGATATTGGCCACAGTGTGCTAGACACTGTGCGCACACATAGTGGGAGACAGTCTCTGTCCAAGAAAAACTTACAGTCTAAACAGGGAAGGAAGATGGAGAATTGAGGCATAGGGAGACTGGCCCAATGTCACAGAGAGGGTCTGTGGGTACATCTACACTAGAGCTGGTGATGCGATTCCCAGCTTGGATAGACCTACCCACACTAGGTCTGATGGAGTTAGCATCCTAAAAATGGCAGTTGCTTGCAGCTCCACAGGCTAGCTGCCCTCTCTGAAACTGTAGCTGTGAACTCAGGGCAACTGGTCCATCCTTCTGTGGCTGCACCACTATTCTTAGCGCATGACCAGAGCGAACTTGGGTAGGCGTACCCACCCTGGAAATGACATCTTCAACTCCATTGTAGACATATCCTGGGTCAGGGATAGGAATTGAACCTATGAGGGCTGCATCTTACGGCACAAAGCCGCCTTTCTGTGTACTCTGTGCCTCTTGATTGTACTGAGTGGGATTCTGTTCCTTCTGTCGCCTTCATTCTTTCTGTGTGATTTCCCCCCACCAAATTGATTCTCTTGACTTTCCTCTCCAAATCAGTTCCATTTTCCTGGAGTGAAGCACACTGCATGCTTGCGTCACTAGTATTTTCTTAAACAAAGTATTGTATAAGGCAGGGGTCGGCAACCTATCAAAAGTGCCGTGCCAAGTCATCATTTATTCACTCTCATTTAAGGTTTTGTGTGCCATTCATACATTTTAATGTTTTTAGAAGGGCTCTTTCTTGAAGTCTATAATATATAACTAAACTATTGTTGTATGGACAGTAAATATGGATTTAAAAATGTTTAAGAAGCTTCATTTAAAATTAAATTAAAATGCAGAGCCCCCCGGACTGGTGACCAGGACCCGGGCAGTGGGAGTGCCACTGAAAATCAGCTCATGTGCCGCCTTTGGCACGCGTGCCATAGATTGCCTACCCCTGGTATAGGGAGCTTCTGTTCTTTTCTTTCTTGTGTCAGCCTATGGCTGGCTCTACAGCATCTGAGCTGCTGCCATACCAGTAATGTTGGTGAGTTTGCATGGCCACATCTTGGCAGGACAGTCCAGGCTGGCGAAAAGCAAAGGAGGCTTCATGCCATGTTTGCACCCCGTGAAGGCTGGCCTGGCAGGAGGCTGGGCATAATCTGTCCTGCAGCTGGGAAGTATTTTTATTTCTCAGTGATAGCCATTAAATTTGGGATTTCCAGCTCATTCTGCAGTATGATTCAAGGGAGAGTTCAAGACAGCTTTCCCCGATGTTTCAGTTTCATCAGATTTGTAGATACAGAGATTCAAGCTTTGTTGCCTTCCTAACAACTTCCCCTTCTGAATTCTATCACGGAATGATCTTGGAGCATGTTAAGCACTGTACCGTTCAACTGCACACATGCCTTCCTGACTGTGCCAGTCCTATGCACAAACATTTCAGAGGCTATGAATGAATCAACGTGTTTCTATAATTTACCGACTAATTTGATCCTCCCCCGGAAAATTCTCTTCTGTGCCCAAACATCCTGGATCCTTTCCCCCAAACCATCTGCTGAGCCACTAACTTTCCCTCGCCTCCTCTGACCAACTGAGACAAAGATGCAGGATGAAATGTATTCCCATTTGCTCAGAAGCTCATTCAGTTCAGTTCTGGATGGCCATTCTCTCTGTCCTCTGAATCCCTCTTTAAGACAATACCCAATTGGAGCTGTGTTCAAAAACCTCGTTCAAGGGCCCCAACCTCTCTTGTTACGGAGAAGTTATCTATGTTGGGACAATAGCCCTTAGTGAATGGCTCGTATCTTCCATTGTTCCCACAGAAAGGTTTCTCCAGCAAAGGACTAAACCATATTGAGGTATCCATGGGGCAACAGGGAGGCAGGAGGTATTATTCCCATATCCCTTTGTATGCCCTTTTCATTTTTGGGGTGGTTTGGGTAGCATTTCAGTCGTAAGGTGTGTTGCTACTTTGATTTCATAACTGGAGGCTTCTCCACCATTGTACCCAGTAATAAGTGGTATTGTCAGCATGAAAAGGAACATGAGGTTTCTGACCCTTTATTTGAAGGTTGATTGATCTGGGTATGTGTTACCTGGGAGCCAATGCAAGCAGAGAAGGGGAGGAGGACTAAGAGCTTGATTTTCCAATGCCTGCTGACTGCTTTGGGGTATTCCACTGTTGCAGAGCAGCCATCATCTCTGCTTAAGTGGTCCTAGGAGAATCGCCCTGGCCTGTGGGAATCCTCATGTGGTACAGAGCCACCGAACTTAGTGGAAGATGCTTTTTCCTAAATATTCAGTTTCTCTGGGAATTCCTTCCTTTAGATAACACACCTCACCCTTGAATTGTGAAGGGACTGAGATTTTAGGTCATTTTGCATGAAAATCAACAACACTGAAGGTTCCTGCCCATAGAGCTAGAGTAGGTCATAGTCTTAAAGTTTGCCAAGTATTGCTCTTTGTACTCCATTCCAGTCTTGACTTCAGCTCTTACAGTTGTGGAGAAAATGAGACAATTCTAGTCTCTCTGAGCCATTCAACAGCCAACTAGAAGGTGATCTACTCATTTGGTCATCTCAGTGAGGTAGTTCAAAGTTAACTATTTAAAACATTCCTTCAGAGCCTGTAGAACAGCATCTGGTGTCTTATTTTTGCAGAGAGATGCTTTAAGAGAGACACAGAGGATTCAGGCATGATGGAAGCCTGTGATATGCCTTTCATTATCTGCACTAAAATGTTTGTTGCAGAAAATATAGGGGCAGAGAAAAGACCTGCATGCTCAAGTCAAATAAGCAATTTGTGCTAAGTGCATTGGAGAAATTGTTTAAGGACAGTTATTCTGAGCAAAAATATGACTCTGACTTTCTCTTAGAGTTTCAGCAAAGAGTAAAAAGGTTCAGCCACATGGAGACAGGAAACACTCAGTGGATCAAATTCAGCCCCTCATAGGCCTGGTCCACACTACAGCGTTAAATCGATTTAAACAGCGTTAAATCGATTTAACGCTGTACCCGTCCACACTACAAGGCACTTTAAATCGATTTTAAGGGCTCTTAAAATCGATTTCTGTACTCCTCCCCAACGAGAGGAGTAACCCTAAAATCGATATTACTATATCGATTTAGGGTTAGTGTGGACGGAAATCGAAGTTATTGGTCTCATTCTTTTACTGAGCTACCCAGAGTGCACCGCTCCGGAAATCGATGGTAGCCTAGGACCATGGACGCACACCACCGAATTAATGTGCCCTAGTGTGGACGCATAAAATTGATTTTATAAAACCAGTTTTATAAAACCAGTTTTAATAATTTCGATTTTATGCTGTAGTGTAGACGTGGCCATAGATGCAGGGTCCAGGGGTTAGTGCCTTAGCTTAGAGCTTGAGAGTTCTGGTTTCAATTCCTGGTTCTACCACAGACTTTCTCTGTGATCATGGGCTGATCACTCAGTCTCTGTGTGTCCCATTCTACACATGGGAGTAAGAGCACTGCTTTCCCTCACAATGGCACGTGAGGATCAATACACTACAGATTGTGTATCAGATACAATAGCCTGTATAAGTACCTAAAACAGATAGGGTGAAGTAGTTAAACCAGGGATCATTTCCTCATAGGTGTGTGAAAATAGGAAGTGCTGCAGTGATGATAATGCCACAGCCCCTTCTCCTGCACAGTTTTGTAATGGAGTCTTTAATAATCACTGGTACCATTGAATTACAAATCTCAATCATTCGATAATGGTTATTAGGGACGTATCTCTGTTTTTCCCCATCTTAACCCCCAATTTTCTGAGACTTGTGAACGTCTGTGACCTGATATGTGTTTGGCCAAACTCCTGCAGTCCTTTCTCAGGCAAAACTCCCATTTGAAGCCAGTAGCTTCAAGTCTTCCCTTCCTGGCTGCAATGGGAGTTTTGCTGGGGAAGGGCTTCACAATCAGACTCATGCATAGGTGCTGGGACTAGGGGTGCTGGGGGTGCTGCTGCACCTCCAGGCTTGAAGTGGTTTCATTATATCCAGGGTTTACAGTTTGGGTCAGTGGCTTACAGCAACCCCACTATAAAAATGGTTCCAGCACCACTGGACCTAAGTTCCCTGTAAGCTGTGTTGCCATGTAACAGCCTATTTACTGCTGCACAGGCACCCAGGGAACCTTCCCGGGAATCTGCTGCGGCCGGGGCGGTGTGGCCCCAGGGGCGGCCCTCCACTAGCCCGGACCTGCAGCTACCCTGCGGCCCCAGCCCCAGAGCTACCACCTCTCCCCCTGCCCCACAGCCCAGGTGCTGCTCTGGGGAAAGAGAGCTGGGGGGAGCCATCTCTCCCTGCCATACCCCTGGAGCACCTTTCTTCATCTCAAAGCCCTCACCCCCTGCACCCAAACCTCTGCCCCAGCCCTGAGCCCTCTCCCACACTCCGAACCCCTTGGCCCCACCCCCACCACATGAATTTTGTTATGTGCATCACTATAGAGGTGATGTGTCACACATCACCTCCATCGCGGTGCACATAACAAAATTCATTTCGCACATGGGTGGGAGAAATTAGAGTGACCACTGCCCTGGAGCCATGTACGTTTTTCAGGTTTTTTTCAGGTAAAGTCTTCTCTTTTCATAATTTCTGCTACAAGGTACTGAGTTGTCACAGTTACAATTGTGCAGGATTCCAGCTCTTAGTTAGAACAATATCCTAAAATTTGCAAAGCGTTGCAACGGGCCAAAACAAAAATAGAATGTTCCACTCTCCCCTCCACTTTGACTCAATTTAGCAATGGATCCTAATGAATCTTTCTTTGTGTAATTTCATGTCCAGAGGGCAACTCTGAGAGAGGACTTCCTAATTCTGTCAGGATGCTGGCAGCCTTTATGCTAGGACAGCATGGTCTTTGGTCCTTCTCTGCTTTGCTGTGTTTTGCAGTATACACAGAACACGCAGAAAATTGTTGACGTCAAATATATTCTGTTTGCTATCAGGGTAAGTTCTGCAGCATTATCCCTTTTGATCTGTGAAAGGAGCCTGTGTTTGTCCAGCAGGTTAATGCGTTGTGGTCTTGCCCCAAAGATATTTGATGATACATGCGCCTAGCAATGTCAGTTTTTTGGCGTAGCAATTTTTAAATAGAACCTATTCCAATATTTCAAGTGGTCATTCAGGTTGAAAGTCCCGTTCCCTTTGCAAAGCCCTAGGAAAGAGACATTGCATGCCCAAGGCATGAAAGACTGAAGAAATCTCATCCTTGCTCACTATGGCTGGCCAATGAGAACAATAGCACCTCTCCCTCATCATTATTATTACTGATGAACAAATCAAATGTACAGGCTCACCAAAGGCCCCTGTGATGCTGGCAAACCAGATGCCAGCTCTTGCCACAGCTTAGGCCTCAGCTGAGCACTGACAAATTTAGAGCTAGAAACCAGACCAGCTCACCTGTATGTTAGTATTGTTCAAGACAGGGGTCTGACTTATCAGGTAGGTGTTTAGACACTATGGAATGCTTGTACACTGCTGCATGCATTAATTTCACTTGTAATGTCTGTATCCTGTGCTATAAGGTAATATGTATGTTTTTGCTTTATAACTGTAAAAATGTCTGCTCAGAACCTTTACAACTGTAAAAATGCCTGCTGAGAACTCAGTCAGGAGGAATGGTCCACTGTCCATTGAGGGCTGTCAAAACTAAATGGGTCATTGTGGAACATCACAGTCCAAAGACTTGGTTAATGGCCCTCTCACTCCCATGAAGGTGGTACCTGCAAGAAAGCCCATCCCGTTGACTTGAATGCTGGAAGAAGGGGATAAAATAAGGACACAAGAAAATCATGGATTATTAGGGTTAGAAGGGACCTCAGGAGATCATCTAGTCCAACCTGCTGCTCAAAGCAGGACCAATCCCCAAATGGCCCTCTCAAGGATTGAGCTCAAAACCCTGGATTTAGCAGGCCAATGCTCAGACCACTGAACTATCCCTCCCCTGCATATGAATTGGAGATATACCTATCTCTTAGAACTGGAAGGGACCCTGAAAGATCATTGAGTCCAGCCCCCCTGCCTTCACTAGCAGGACCAATTACTGATTTTGCCCCCTCAAGTATTGAACTCACAACCCTGGGTTTAACAGGCCAATGCTCAAACCACTGAGCTGTCTCTCTCTGTCTTTGCTGTTTGAGCTCTCACAGGGCTGGAGCTATGAAACAGAAGCAGAGATCCCCAGGCTCAGCCTGGGTTAGCCCTAAAAGACATTCAGTGCTGACAGATTGCTACAGCGCTGTCACCTTTTAAAACCATGGACAGTAATTCATGTGTGGATATATGTTTGCCTGTTTTAACCTGTCAATAACTCATTTCTTTTTCCTAGTTAATAAATCCTGAGTTATTTTACTATAGGATTGGCTACAAGCTTCATCTTTGGGGTGAGATCTGAGGTACAGATTGACCTGGGAAAAGTGACTGGTGTCTTGGGACTGGAAGCAATCTGAGTCTTTTGTGATCTTTGGTGTATGGCAACCAGCTATCACTAAGTCCAGTTTGCCTGTGTGGCAAGAAAAGACCAGAGTGCCCATGGGGACTGTCTGTGACTCCATGATCAGTCTGTGATAGTGCGTCAGGAGTTCAACTTTTGTTACTAGGCTGGTGAAATCTAATTCTAGAACATACTCCCCATTTGGGATGTCTGCCCTGCTTCTTCAGTCGGCTCTGAGGTTGGCACTCCCTGGCCGTGAGCAGACAGTGTGACAGCCCTGATCTGGAGTGGGGCTTTATGACGCTGGTCGTTGTACCAACACATGAAAACATGGCTCCCTGACCCAAAGAGCTTACAACTGGAGAAGACAAGTGGCATATGAAGGAAGCATTTTTATTTACATATAAACATGGGTCACTTGCCCCCCTGATAACTGTAAATATCCACAGTATGGGGACACCTATGCCCATCTGCCCCTCAAACCACTGTTAACTGGCTGGTGTCCTGTAGACACCATGGCAGATGTGGGCATGGTTGACAGATTGGGTGTGGGACTGTGAGCCAGTGGAGCAGGGAAATTCCTGGCCTCTGAGACTCCTCTCATGCTTCCACAGTCTCCAGGTTAGAGCCTCACAGCAACGTTGCTCCCCACATTGTGTGTGAGGCTTGAATCCTACTGGCATGGCCCCTCTTGGGCAGGCCCCCTACCGGGCAGAGCCACATTAGTGATGCTGAATATTGGCCGGCCATGGCACTTCTAGCAACTGATGTGACTTCACTGGATTTGAAAGAAATTGCTTTACATGCATCAGTGGCTCCCTGGTGGTTCATAGAACCTGCTCCAATAGCCAGTCAATGAGAATCTTTCCATTGACTCCAGCTGACGTTGAATCAAGTCCCTAGTGATGAATGGAAAATAACAATTCTGCCAGTAGCTTCTCATACAGCACTCTGATTTCATTCCCTTCCCTGCCCTCATAAATATATTGCAATCCACACAACCAACCTTAGAAACTCCTGATTTTCCTCTCTTCCCTGTGATTTTGGTGTTAGCTTCCTCACTGGTTAAACCAAAAATCAAATCAACCAATGAATCTGGATTGCTTTTAAACTCTGCTAGCATTTCTCACGTTGAGAAGAAGGGTGCCTATGAAAGGCTTCTCAAGCGAAAACTTCAAGTGTAAAACCTGGCTAAGGATCCTTACCTTCATTTGTAAGGTGCTTTGGGGTTCACCCATAGGTGAAAAGTGCCATACAAGAGCTAAGTGTCATTGTTTTGCATCTGTACCGAGGCTCTTTGTCAGCCTTCTGGATTTTTATTCCAGTCCCAGGCTGGTAGTAAACATATTATCTGCTATTTCCAGAAAGTTGTATACGTTATTGCTTTCTTATGGTGCATTTATATCCATGCGTATTTTTGTTCCTGCTCTTGCTTCTCACAAAGCTCCTTCTGGAGACATTCGGGGTCACGAAAGATAGTTTTTGAAAAATTCCAGGACACGTCTTCACTCTGAGTATGAAAATTAGTTAACAGACTGTCATGAGACCTTCCTTTGCTCTACAACTGTTCTCACTCTCATGACACCAGACATATAGTGCCTGGGCTTGTGAATGACCCAGGGTTTATTTTGTGACTCACTGTTAAGCATTATGAGAAATAGCCTTCCCAGTTTATAAATTCCAGGTAAACTCAATTTCCCACATATTCTGTCAAATGACCATCAGCAGGCCGTTTGAACTGATTCATGCCTTCTTGCACATCCACTCTTTTGGGGGCGGGGATCAGACATATTGACAAACATGTGCATATTTTGGGCTTTGTTCAGACCCAGACCTGTTCCCTCTTCTCAACCTCAAGATGCATATGTAGCCTTTAACTACAGTACAGATTGTTCAGCCATCTAAACCGCAAGCTAAATATTTGCACTTCCAGTAGATTAAGTAAACACAATCTATCTACACCCCTGCTGTAATGAGAGAGGCTGATTTTTGGGATAATCTCGCTCCGTATAAAATAACTGCAAGTTCAAAAATATCTAGTGTAAACCATGATCACTTAGCTGCGGATTCCTGTAAACAGATGTAGCTGTTGAGCAGTGGCATCACATTAAATCATAGGAAACAATAGTGATTTAGCGGTATTTCTAGCTGCTGCTTTTTTGAGGGTGGGGTGGGGGGTAGTGTTTCATAGGCCAGACCACAAGTATGGCTAGCTTGAGTTCTCTGTATAGTTCAACAGCTTTGAAAAGCCTGAGATCCTGAGCTACTCATACTGAAGAACTCAATACATCATTGAAGAACTTTAGTTAAAAACTAGCGCTGGAGAAACAAGTGTTCAGTAGGAGAAAGACAGAGGACGACTGAGTAGTTTGTGGATACCAGGTGAAAAATGGAAAGCCTCCAATAGATCATTAAGGTCTTAGGATCCCAACAAGAAGCCTTTTGAAACATCTGGGTGGCAAGAGACTGAGAGGTAATCTGAGAATAAAGACAGGTGCTTCCATCTGAAACTGCAAAGGGCAGCTCTAATTATTGAAGTTCTTACTATTGTTATAACTACCTTGGGCAAGCTTTAAGTAAATATTTTGATCTGTCCATCACTTGGTTGGCTCTGCTCCTAACTGTCCCACCCACTGTTTCCCAGGTAAAGTTTTATCCGGATTTTTTTTAACATTTTGGTCAATGCCTGAGGAGTGATTAAGTTAAAATGTGCAGTACTCACAAGGATGGTCGGCTACCTTCCTTTGTAACACACATCAACCTTCTTCTCACGGAATGGAAGTTCCAGTGCTTTGTACTGTATGAACTGTCACACAATACTCACTAGTTCTCGTGGATGTGAGTGTATTTCAATTTGCTGAATAACAAAGTTCTCCTTCCCAGCTCACTTTGCAGGCTTGATAAATCCCTCTTTATGGTTTCTTTAAAAATATTTCACTACTAAGAATAAATCATAAATATAATGGGCTAAATTCTGCCCTTTGTCACATTCGGGTGTCACTGAGGGCAGAATTGTTCCAGTATCTGGAAGGCATCTCTCTCAGTATCTGTGTGGCCACCATCACAATATTATCGGAGCAACTTGCAAACATTAGTGGGCCAGATCCTCAGGTCTGGCTAACTTGTGTTCAGTGCAGGACCCAAAAACAGGGAGTCTCCAGGTCAGTTTTCTGCTCCCCTGATCCTGGGAGGCCCGTTTGGGCTGCTGTGTAATTTAGAGGAGCCTTAGGACTGCTCTCATGATGATGGTCATGGCCCAATAGGAACCATTTCATTGGTCAGGGTTTGAAGGAGTGCAGAACACATCAGCCATCCTCCAGTTTACTCTAACATGCCTCCTATGCTGGGCCAGAACCAAGTTGGAATACTTTAGGCATACCTTTTATTATTCATGGAGTAACACTTCCAAAGAATAAGATCGAAACAGTAGTTTAACCAGCTTAACGCTCACAAACAGCTCTCAGACTGCTTCTCTGCAGAGCTCTGACTCAAGGCTGACTGGACAGGTGTAAGCTAGAACAACAGTTGCAACAGGCTGGTTGCAAAAAGTGGTGAAACTACTATTCCCAGGCACATCTAGCCAATAGAAACAAAACAATTCACACGGACTTCAGGCTAGCTAATGTGCACACATAATGTGAGATATTTAACCCTTTAGTACTGGAATAAAAGACCATATCTAACAGCTTGTATGACAGTTCTTCATTTCACTTTGTGCTCGAAGAGTCCAGATACTTGCTCTTTTCTACAGAAGCCGCTTACAGCATTGTTGGGCTAAAGTCAAGAATAACAATTTTTTTTATGGAGTTCTCTAAGCTATTTATCTCCCAGGAAAAGTTGGAGATGCTGTGTATCTGGGAACTGTTAAATTCAGATTTGTACTCCTTTCTTTGGGGGTCAGATTTATTGTTAAATAACAATAGGAAAAGCACATGATTTCAGTGGAAATATTTCAACAACAGGATTTGCTCAGTAAGTGTTAATGTTGCGTGTTAAGGGCTTCATTTCTCCCCCTTAGTTTTATTAAGTGTACATCCTGAGCATAAATGCCTAAAACATCCAAGCGGTGCTCTTCCAGTGGGACCAGTCTTTTGACCAAAAGAAACATGATGTAAGTCCCTGAAGTTTTAGTTTCCCTGAGTAATGAAGAAAGTCTAATTTCCAGCTGCCGTAATAGGAAAATATCACACAGAATATTAAGTTTTTTGTACCCAGGCAAAAACTTTTGTAATTACCATGTATCTGGCAGATTTTGGATTTTTGCTGGTTATCTCAGCTCAGGATGATCACAGCTGATGCCTGGTCTGTGCAAATGTATCGTGCGCCTCCCGAGGAGATGGGCTCTTTCAATTTGCTACCCCATCAGTGGGTGGAGGGAAGAGGCTTATTTGATAGTCCATGTGGTGACTAGGATTGCCGAGGTGCACAGCCTTATGTTTTATAAACAGAGGATGAGCCACATTTGCTGAGTTTCAACAGCACCAACTGTTATTTGATTTGTGCTTTGACAACTGGCTTATTTGATTTTTACTTTTTTTAAACGCTTGCGCCTGCAATAACATGCCACCTTGTGTTCCCTCTCTTCTAATCCTTGTGCTCCAAGAGCTCTTTTAAAGAATCACTAAAAATTCTGTGGGCCTGATTCTGACCTCTCAGGTTCCCACAGAGTCACCTATTCACACCACCATTAACGAGAGCCCCATGTTTCCTCTTCCAAGATTTAGCTGACTTCCTTCCTCCCGCCCATAAAGTAGCTCCTCGTTGTTTAGTTTCTGATTTCATAGTGTGCAGCAAAGCCCCTGTTCTAGCAGTCAGGTCCCCGTTGCTAGCCGATGACTTATGCAAGGCCCAAGTCTCTACCTGCTCAAAAAGGAACAGACTGAGAAAGTATTTTCTGAGTGAACTGTATTTAAATCAGTGAAGACGTGTTTTCCCATGGACTGTAGTATTCTCCAGTACCACTCTCCAGCCATTTGATCATGGCCCCATTCATCCCTGTCTCTGTAATACCTCTCTGCCTGCAGGGCCGCCCATGGGAGGGGGGAGGGGGGAAAGTGAGGCAATTTGCCCCAGGTCCTGGGCTCTGCAGGGCCCCCACGAGAGTTTTTTGGGGCCCCTGGAGTGGGGTCCTTCACTCGCTCTGGGGGCCCCAGAGCTTCTTCCACTCCGGGTCTTCAGCAGCAATTCAGTGGCGGGGGGGTCCTTCCGCTTCAGGACCTGCCACCGAAGTGCCCCGAAGATCCATGGCAGGAGTCCTTCCGCCCCGGGACCCGACGCCAAAGAGCCGGGTCTTCAGTGGCAATTCGGCAGCAGGAGCCCCCCGCTGTAGAAACCCCAGGCCCTCTGAATCCTCTTGGCAGCCCTGTCTGCCCGCACTCCTCCATACTACCCTAGATGAAGCCCTCACAGAGCACAGGGGCTTACTGCTGCTGCAAATCCATGCACCAGCTGTCCACAGCCACCTCACTTCCTGTTCCCATGCAGCAAAGCTACTCTGACTCCTCTCCATTTCACTCCCTGAACCCCTAGGTGTTGGGCCTCAGTGAATACATGGAATGATGTAATAGCAACGTTTTTCATTTTCCTGCATAATGGTGGGTGGGTGAAAGAAACATCTTCTATGTGAAGAGCCTATAATAGAAAAAAATTCCTATCAAATAACTCACTGTGACTCTGACCTTTGCACATTATCTTTTGGTTCCTTCCAACTTCCAGCATCCACCTATTGTCTCCCATTCAGATACAGTCAGTTCTAGCCTCCCATCCGCCACCAGAGTGCTTGCTGCAGATTGCACTTCTGTCTAAGTGCCAAACATAGCATCTAACAGGGTATTGTTTGTGTGTGTTCCCGAGATGGAAGTGATTAACATAGAATACGTAAAACGATTATGTCAGAAATCCTACCCAGAGCTGCACAGTTAGTGAGCCATTCTGTTTCGCATTACAGAATTACAGTGCATTCTGTAACTACTTGGAGGTGCACGCAGATTTGGGCCTATTTCGCCAGTGTTTACAAACATAGAAGGAAGTTGCTCAAAAATATGGCCAACTGAAAATATATTTATGTCTCTCTAAAGGCATATTAATTTGACACACAGGGTATTTAGGCTGGCTTCATGTGGTCTTCCTGGGCATACCGGTAGGGCCTTAAATTACCCATCTGAATCAAACTGTTCACCCACATTTCAAATGCTGGCAAACAAGCCCTTCCAAACGTGGCAGTGTTTCTGTCTCTCACCGGATAGACTCTCTCTTCATCAAGAGTGTGTTCTGTAGGCTTATGATGAATTTGGCTCTAAAATATGTGGAAATATCTTCACTAAGTTGGTGGAAAGTTCACAAGGTCCCAGGTCTGGGAGCCAACAAAGCTGCTGAAGCATAAGGCAACACTCAGCACCAGATCCTTGCAGCCTGATCACTTTGGGAGCCCAGTATGTTGCTGGCCTTATTATCAACTCTCAGCAGGCAGTCTGGGTTTTCTCTCCCCTTCCTATGCAAATGACTCCTGATGCACAGAAGTGGGGTTAGCGAAGAGCCATTTAAGTGTTGGGATAACTGCCCCTGGGCCAAATCCACCCTGGGTGTAGTAATAGGTAATATTTGGAGATACACCAATCTCTTAGAGCTGGAAGGGACCTTGAAAGGTCATTGAGTCCAGGCCCCTGCCTTCACTAGCAGGTCCAATTTTTGCCCCAGATCCCTAAGTGGCCCCCTCATGGATTGAATTTACAACCCTGAGTTTAGCAGGCCAATGTGTAAACCACTGAGCTATCCCTCCCCGCAACTCCACTGACATCAAACACCTGATTCACCACTCCACTACCACAGTTCTATGCCAGGCGTTTTAACGGGTGTTTCTCCACCCTTGCAACAGTGGAGAGCTTGGAACAATTCAGTGGTCAACTAGGCTGAGCATGTACCTTCATTGACCTCACTGGAGTTAAGTCAGGATTGAATTTTTGCACTGGAGCCCGTGAAGACCTACAGCCTCCCACCAAAGGCAGACTTCACTGTGCCTCAGCCCCACCGTACAGGAATGGTGTGAGGGATCATCTTCTCAGTGCTGGCCTTGGGACCTTAGGCACTAGGGAGGCTAAGTACTAAATGGAGGCTGGACTGGATGCTCACTCCAAGAAGCAGGCTGAGAGAGATTTAGGGGCCTGAATCTCAGAGTGAGGGTCCAGGTCAGTCTCCAGTCAATACTTAGCCTCTCTTCTGAGAGAGCCAGCAAGGGCACCAGTCTTGAGGTGGGGGAGTGGGGGTGTTGTATGTATGATGTTAAGCTCCGCCTCCTGTCTATCGAGAACGGCTCTGAGGTCAGCCAGGCTGCTGTGTCGGCTATCGAAAAGGGGAAGGGCTGCTGACTGCTAACAATCATAGCCAAACCTAGAGATGTCAGTGAAATCTTGATCCCATCAATGTCACTAGCAAAGCTACGAAAAAATGTCTGGTCTGAGGTGTGGTCCCTATTTGTGACAGGCTCTGCACCTCATTTATGTTCCTTCTTTTTAAAAAGCCCCTACTTTCTAAACTTCAGACTGAATTTACACAAACATTGGGGGTGACTTCACGCCAGTAACCCCTGTGAGATGCTCATGTCAGCTTCCCCCCGCATGGCATCTCTGCACACCCTCTGGACAGAGCTGAAACAGTAACTTTGCCTTAATGCAGGGGCGTCCCTGGAATGGCAGCTAAGCAGGAATCAAAGCAGTTCCAAGGGGAATATCCATATCTCTGGGTGATCCAACTCTCCACCATTGCTAGTTTTCAGAACAGTTTGGTTGCTGGCCTAGCATTCAGATACTGCAGGGATGTGGGTAGCAGTACAAAATCCTGAGACAAATATGTGGACAATGGATATTATTTATTCAATAACTAATGTTTCTTGGCCTTTGACTTCTGACGAGGACATAAGGGGAAAACAAAGACCCTGTGGGGAGAGGAGACCTCACCAGCTGCCTTCTGGACCACGGGGGAATCAGTCTGTTTGTTTAACTCATGATTTTTTCATTTGCCCTCATGGATTTCAGGATTTCTCTGATTTAATAATAATAATAATTAATAAATTAGTAGCAGTCTTTAAAAGGGGCATAAAACTGTACATAGGGACTTGACCACTTGGGCAGAAGAAATGGACAGTGTCTCAGTTCTGAGGGTGTGGCACCAGCAGGAATGAAGGAATAAAGAAGTGTGAGTTCCATGCTGACACAGGATCCTATGCGCACGCTACATGAGTCAGGGAGGTAGCAGTGGTAATGGGGTCTTCTAGGAAAAAAACCATCCTTGGAGTCTGATTTACTATGGCCCTGCTCTGCATGTGGTTCTTATCACCTGGGCAAGCTAAGTGTAAAATGCAAATCAGGTCCAAATGGCCATACAAGGTGCTGGAGAACCAGGCTTCCCTTATAGAACATTGGAACCCTCTGGGATGTGAATCAACCAGTCCAGTCAATCATTCTTAACCCTCCCCCCTTGCTCAGCAAGCAGCAGATGGATGCTGCAATGGAAGGAAGTCAGCTTTGATTTGCTTATCTGGCATCCATGCCCAGAAAAAAATTGTTGGGAAGCGGTCTAAGGAATTGGGAAGAGGTCTAGGAATGTGAGAAATAGCATAAAACCTTCTTCAGGAACAACTAAAATATCTCTACAAAACAGGCTTTTACAGAGCAGAACAGAACAAAACAGTGACCCCAAATTTGTGCGGGATGTACAAAATGGCATAAAAGTCAGAAGGGACCATTGTGATCATCCAGTCGGACCTTCTGTACAACACAAGACTGTCCAGAATTTAATTCCTGTTTGAACTTGAGCAAACACCTGTCAGGAATGGTCTAGATAATACTTAGTCCTACCATGGGTGCAGGGGACTGGACTAGATGACCTCTCGAGGTCCCTTCCAGTCCTATGATTCTATATCTTTTAGCTATTGTTAGCTAGGTTAGTTCTGTGATGGAAAGTGAGTCTCGACTGAATTAAGTGGAGTTACTCTGGATATACCCAGTGTAAAGGAGGACAGAATCTGGCCCTGGTTATAAACTGCAGTATACAAAAACATCAGGCCAGATGCCCAGGTAATGTAAATTGAAATAGCTCACTTGAAGGCAATTACACCAATTTACCTTATCTGAGGCTGTGGCCCAAATTATTTCCTCCCTTTCATAAAGCCCGCACATCAAATGGAATGTTTTTTATCCAGCGTTCAAATACTGGTGGAGAAGTATTAGGCTCAGATCCTCAGCTGGTGACTTCAATGGAGCTAAGCTCACTTTCACCGGGTGAACTTTTGACCTGTTTTGTTTGTTTTTATATGCAATTTTTGGAGAAAGAAGCAATTAATTCACCCCCAAATTAGGAGGAACATTTCCTATATTCTAAGAGTTTAAAACTGAATGTATTTTTAGCCCTTTCACACTCAGCCAATCTCTGCTATGACTTATGGATTCTTTAAAATTTTAATTCTCCCTCCGTCATGCACCTTCCTCAAGCTGACAGTTTAAATGAGTATTTAGACATGGCTTTCATAATGTCAGCTTTTGTTTGGTCGTGGTCATCTCGTGGAATTCCTTCCATTGTATCTCAAGTGACTCATGGCAGTACATGACTCCTTTCTTCCTTTGTTCTTAATCAGGGAAGAATGGATTTAGCCATGTAATATTTGTAAAAGAGCAGTCTTAATTAGTTCTCAGCTGTAGCTAGAGATGCTTGGCTGCTCTCTCTAGCATAGTAATGCAGGAAGTGATGCGTTCACGTGCGCAATTGCCATGTTCCTGAAAAGCCTTGTTACAAGCACAATTCCTACGACTAAAGGTGTTCCCCAGATAAAGGAACTGATGCTGATCTTAGTTATACTGGCATAAATCAGGACACTCCCCACCAAAACCATTGTGTGAGATCACACTGGCCCTGAGTCCCTTCCAAACAGCGGAAAAGTTGACCTGTTTTAAAGAGTTTCATCTGGAGGGTTAAGATTTTTGTCACTTGAAATAAATTCCCTGGCCAAATTAAAAGGCCAGGTTCTCCTCTCACACTCTGTCAATTTACACCAGCAGTATAACCCCATTAGTGCCAATGAAGCTACACTCATTGACACCAACTGAGGAGACGGCCCAAAGGCTTTCCTGTACTGCTTAGCTCACTAACATATTGAAGAAATAACAAAATATTGGCAATTAGTTTTGTGTTGTTCGGAGCTAAATTCCCCACCTGACAGCTAGCAGAATAACAATTTTCAGCCAGTGCCAGCATCAATTTTGTTTGAACTACTGGGGCAGGGCTCTGTCCTGTTGTTAACCTTCCTATATTAGAATATAATCTAATGTTCAACCAACCCTTTTCAGAGTTTGTATATACTGGCACTTATTTTTCTTCTAACATTTTTGAGAGCAACCGTATTCCTTAACAACGTAAGGCGAGATAGCGTTCCCAATGCACTTCTGTCTTCTCTTTCAGCAGTCCTGCTATTCCAGCCCTTGGTAGACCCTGCAAGTTATGAGATGGCTATGAGGCAGGGATAAATGAAGAGTAGGATGAGGCCTACACATTTTCACTTGTCTCTTGAGTAATGGTTGGAATTTGAGTCTTCAGGTGCATTTTGTTGCTGAAGACCATGTACAAGACCTTTCTCACCGTCCCCCTGACAGAATACTAACAGGAAGGGGAGGAAATCATTTCAAAATCGATATGGCAAAATTTAGGACACCTCTTCTGCCTATATAGAAACTGAAAAATGGGTGACTGAGAGAGCAAAACACTCGGGAAAACACTTCAGTGCCACCCTTCCTGCTCTCTCCCCAAACTAGGATGACCATATGTCCTGATTTTATAAGAACAGTCCCAATTTTGGGGTCTTTTTCTCACATAGGCACCTATTACCTCCCATTTCCTGTCCTGATTTTTGATGCTTTCTATCTGGTCAGCCTACCCCAAACCCATAATGGACAGTAGAATTCTTATCCCAAAGATGGATAGTAGGAAGAATAAACACACATGAGAGATGCAAGTCACATTGGTTAATGCACTGCAGTGCTGACGGCCATAATAATAATAATATATGGAGAGATACCTATCTCTGGAAGGTCATTGAGTCCAGCCCCTTGCCTTCACTAGCAGGACCAGGATCCCTAAGTGGCCCCTTCAAAGGCTGAACTCATAACCTTGGGTTTAGCAGGCCAATGCTCAAACCACAGAACTATCCCTCACCCCTAAGGGCTTGTATAGACTACAGTAGACATTCCTTGGCTCTCCAGTGGGGCATGTTCTTGGACTGGGCCTAGTACCAAGAAGCAGGGTCAGCAGATTTGTGTATGTAAATCAGGGAGTTCTGGAAACCTAAAATTTCAGGTGCAAATTGAGAGGTTGCTTTTGGAGATGTTGAGTGGGATTTTCATAGGTGTTCAGAGTTGGTCTGTCTCTGCTCCACTGACATCAATTGGAGTTTTACCACTGATTGCAAGGGGAGCAGCTAGGCCAATGCTGAGTGCTTCTGATAATGCCACTCATTGCCTTTAAAATGTGCCTTAATTGCCCATCCTGCCTAGAGAAGTGTATTATATTACACAAAGCTGTTATATAACTGAGGAGGTGTCAGACTCCCCAGTTTGTAGACATGCCAGACAGGAATCTTGTCAAGCTCCCTGCGTTGTATAGCTGAAAGGCTGTTACTATGCCTGCAAGGATTGTGAACCCCAGCTGACTCCTAATTGGATATTGGAATTATTTTATCTTTAATGGGCCTCCTGTTTTGTGCTCCAAAAGAGAGTGCGTGTCACAGAGCAAAACAATCCCTCCAGTGGTTTGGTGGGAAGCATTCAATCAGCGTCTGAGGCTATTCCCTAACAAAGTGCCAAGAGAAGTCACTAAGGACCCAATTCTTCAAGCTGCTGAGTGCCTCCAATGAAATGCTGAGCAACCACAACCCTATGGGAGCAGAGGGTACTCAGGAGCTTACAGGATCTGGCCCCAAGTGAGAGCTTCTTGGGGAAATGAAAATGAAGCATGGATTAATGAGGTTGTGATGAGAAATCCATGAAGAATTGGACCCAGGAAGCCATTTGCAATGGACAACAACAACTTTATTGAACCTACTAGCTTCTGAACTATGCTTCACATTCTTACATGCTATTTAGATGGTGCTCTTTATTTTGATAATCTGCTTATATCTATATCTATATCTATCTATCTATCTATCTATATCTGTGTCTCTTTTACACAGCACCTGGAGCAAAGCCAAAGAGAGCTCACTGGGAAGCTTAGGAGACTGGGCGTTTTGTCACAGAGGAATAAAATATACAATAACAAAATCCAGAGAAGAAAGTCACAACTTTTCTCAAAATATTTTCAAAAGCAAGGCAAGGATCTGTGCAGGGGTGTAGCCATGTGAGTCCCAGGATATTAGCGAGACAAGGTGGGTGAGGTAATATCTTTTATTGGACCAATTTCTGTTGGTGAGAGGCAAACTTTTTAGTTTACACAGAGCTCTTCTTCAGGTCTGGGAAATGTACTCAGGAGGGTCACAGCTACCTACAGGGTGGAACAGATTGTTTAACTTAAGTAGTTAACACATATTTCTAGGGACCATTCAAAGTGAAGTGGCCCACTGACACCTTACCAGTCAAAAAGCTGCAGGGTGGGTGAGTTGGTGTGTTATAAGAACAGGAGTATTTGTGGCACCTTAGGGTACATCTACACTACCCACCGGATCGGCAGGTAGTGATCGATCTATCGGGGATTGGTTTATCGTGTCTTGTGTAGACATGATAAATTGATCCCCGATCACTCTGCCGTCGACTCCGGAACTCCACCATGGCAAGAGGCAGAAGCGGAGTCAATGGGGGAGCGGCAGCCATCGATCCTGCGCCATGAGGACAGGAAGTAAGTGATTCTAAGTTGACCTAAGATACGTCGATTTCAGCTACGCTATTCTCGTAGCTGAAGTTGCATATCTTAGATTAAGCAGCAAAGAATCCTGTGGCACCTTATAGACTAACAGACGTTTTGGAGCATGAGCTTTCGTGGGTGAATACCCACTTCCTCAGATATTCACCCACGAAAGCTCATGCTCCAAAACGTCTGTTAGTCTATAAGGTGCTACAGGATTCTTTGCTGCTTTTACAGATGCAGACTAACATGGCTACACCTCTGATACATATCTTAGATTGACTCTCCTCCTTCCCCCCAGTGTAGACCAGGTCTTAGAGACTAACACATTTATTTGAGCATAAGCTTTCATGGGCTACAGATTGTTGTGTTATAGATTGTTGTAATAAGCCATAAATCCAGTGTCTCTGTTCAGTCCATGATTTTTAGTGTCTAGCAAAGTTATGAATTTAAGCTCCCAGTCTCATCTCTTTGAAGGTCTTGTGCAGGTTTCCTTTGAGGATGAGGACTGAGGGTAGATCTACACCACGATTAAAAACGCACGGCTGACCCATGCCAGCTGACTCAGAATTGCATGGCATGGGCTAAGGGGCTGTTTAATTATGGTGTAGATGTTTGGGCTGGAGTCCAAGCTCTGGGATCTCCCCTACCTTGCAGGGTCCCAGAGCCTAGGCTCCAACCTGCACCTGAACTTCTACACGCAATTATCCAATCCCTTAACCTGAGCCTGTGTCAGCTGACACGGGTCAGAAGCAGGTTTTTAAGTGCAGCGTAGACATACCCTGAGAAGTCAGATATAGAGTGACTGCTTTGTGAAAAGCGTTCAGCCACAGGTGATAGGGTGTTTTTGTCTTAAATCATATTTCTGGGAAGCCTGGGTTCTGCAGACAGGGGAATACCATTGACTCTGGATGTACGGTGGTATAACTGAAAGCAGAAGCTGGCTCTTTGTCTTCATTTTTCTTATTTGACTACCTCTCCCAAAATTGTACATTCACTAATATTTTAAAGGTGGTGGTAAGTAGGGTAGTAAATAAAACAGGACAACGGCTCATGATATTGTGTTGTATTAGTTTCTTCTTTAAAACCAAGGTGGCCCTCTCTCTATTAAATCTTGTAAAAGGATATTACCTGACAATTCTCAGTTGTTTGAGGTTCGTGAACGCTTGGCTTTATCCGTGCTACTTACAAATGATAAGACACCATGTCTTCCTTTCCTATATGTTTGGAGAGGGGCTAGCAGAATGGGACCGGGATACTGATTGGTACATCTGGCTGTTACCATAATACAAATATTAAAGAAAAACAATAAGGTACACGTTTTAAGAAGCATCTGATGAAGTGGGTTTTAGCCCACGAAAGCACATGCCCAGATAAATTTGTTAGTCTCTAAGGTGCCACAAGGACTCCTCGTTGTTTTTATTTTAAGAAGCATTTGTCAGAGCAGCTCAATGGTCCTTATGGCTTGGGTTTTCAGAAGAGCCTAAAGGGTTAAGGTGCCTAAACCCTTCTGGCATTTAATGGGAGATGGGGTCCTAACTTACAAAAGGGTCAGATAATTTTGTAGGCATCACCTTCCCTGTGCCTAGATACAGCCTTCTTACTGGTCTCAAAGTCAGTGTTAACCGTGGCGCCAATGAACAGAATATTGACAATAAGGATCAATAAATCTTCGTATGGATCCTGTTTGCTTGCTTTATAACTACCTTCCAGCGGAATTACTCTTTACACAATGCAAGATCATTCTCCGTATTTAGCTTGGCCTTTTTGAGTTGCACTTTTTTTTCTGTTAGCATTTAAGACACCAGACTTTCCAAGCACCCTGCCTTTTATGTGACAGAGGTTTTCTGGTGTATTCAGTTTCATGTTATTTATTACCTGAGACAATGTCCAAACGTTCTGGGATGCATGTGAAATGACTGCCGCTCTGTGTGCTTTTTTGGTAGTATCACCACCTACTGTGTACAGAAATGGCGCGCGGTTATAAATGTATAGGACTAGAACCACAAAAGAGTTTCAGATGTACTGGCTGCAGAGCCATGCTGCTGAGCTGCCGCATCTGTCACGCAGTCATGTGCGCTGCTCTGCACTAATGATAGGAGAATTACTGGTGCTGTGCACTTTAGATTTTGTTTAGATTGTCTGGTACCTACAAAATTTTAATGAGTGCAGAGAGAGCAGCCTATGTACGAAATAATACATGGCCGGGCGTGTACCGTTGCTGTAATGAGGCATATACGTGCCTCAGGCATTTGAGGCACCAAGCCAAAGGATGTCATTATTGCACTTATAAAATGTTGGTTTTTTTTTAAATAAATAAAATGCAGAAGTTTTTACTTTGAAGAAAAAGTAACATTTGTATGCTGAGTAATACCACGTTTGGGGGCGGGGGGAAGGGTGGATTGAGCCCCGGTCTTTTTCTTTTTTCATTTATGTTTACCATATGTTAACTGAGTACAGATGCACCGTCCACTTAGTTTATGTGGCCATCTCTTCATGGGCTGCAGCTGGGTTCATGGACACTGAAGTCTATGCCATTCACTCAAAAGACAACAGAGCCCAATGGATAGAGCACGGGGAAGTGAGGTTAGTTTCTGTTTTTGGCTCTGCTACTGACCTGTGTGTGACATTGGTCAAATCACACCGTCCCTGTGTGTCTTTGTTGCACACCTTTTTTTCCCCTGCTGCCCTTTGTGTCTGTCTAAGCTGTGAGATCTACAGTTCTGGAATGGCCTCTGACTCTGTGTGTGAGTACATATGCTCTGGGGACTTGATGCTGGCTGCCAACCCACTGTAATCCTGACGGGAGGCACTCTGAGAGTGCGGGTGTTCACAACACCGAACGTCGAGTGTGTTAACAAAGGGCAGGAAATACACCGATCCCTATCTGGTCCCATGAAACGCCTTCAGCATCAGTGCAGCCGCTGATGCAGTGACTTACAAAAAA
This sequence comes from Gopherus flavomarginatus, assembly GCF_025201925.1. Taxonomy (NCBI): domain Eukaryota; kingdom Metazoa; phylum Chordata; order Testudines; family Testudinidae; genus Gopherus; species Gopherus flavomarginatus. The sequence goes on from NC_066621.1 coordinate 152,694,289, forward strand.
ATCCATTAGTAATCCTCAAACCTGATGTAGTCTATGGGTACGTCTACACTACGGGATTATTCCGATTTTACATAAACCGGTTTTGTAAAACAGATTGTATAAAGTCGAGTGCACGCGGCCACACTAGGTACATTAATTCGGTGGTGTGCGTCCATGGTCCGAGGCTAGCGTCGATTTCTGGAGCATTGCACTGTGGGTAGCTATTCCGTAGCTATCCCATAGTTCCTGCAGTCTCCCCCACCCCTTGGAATTCTGGGTTGAGATCCCAGTGCCTGATGGGGCAAAAATCATTATCGCGGATGGTTCTGGGTACAGCCTCACCCCTCTCTCCCTGAAAGCAGCAGACAACCATTTCGCGCCTTTTTTCCTGGGTGAACTGTGCAGACGCCATACCATGGCAAGCATGGACCCTGTTCAGATCAATACCGCAATCGTGGACGTTGTAAACACCTCGCACATTCTCATACAGTCTAAGCTGAACTGGGACCTGAAAAGCCAGGCGAGGAGGAGGAGGCGGCTACGGCAGCGCGGCGACGAGAGTGATGAGGACATGGACACAGAATTCTCTCAAACTGCGGGCCCCTGCGCTTTGGAGATCCTGCTGGTAATGGGGCAGGTTCTAGCTATTGAATGCCGATTTTGGGCCTGGGAAACAAGCACAGACTTGTGGGACCGCATAGTTTTGCAGGTGTGGGACGATTCTCAGTGGCTGCGAAACTTTCGCATGCGTAAGGGCACTTTCATGGAACTTTGTGACTTGCTTTCCCCTGCCCTAAAACGCCATAATACCAAGATGAGAGCAGCCCTCACAGTTGAGAAGCGAGTGGCAATAGCCCTCTGGAAGCTTGCAACACCAGACAGCTACCAGTCAGTCGGGAATCAATTTGGAGTGGGAAAATCTACTGTGGGGGCTGCTGTGATGCAAGTAGCCAAAGCAATCATTAAGCTGCTGCTACGAAAGGTTGTGACTCTGGGAAACGTGCAGGTCATAGTGGATGGCTTTGCAGCAATGGGATTCCCTAACTGTGGCGGGGCGATAGGTGGAACCCATATCCCTATCTTGGCACCGGAGCACCAGGGCACCCACAACATAAACCACAAGGGGTATTTTTCAATGGTGCTGCAAGCACTGGTGGATCACAAGGAACGTTTCACCAACATCCACGTGGGATGGCCAGGAAGGGTTCATGACGCTCGCGTCTTCAGGAACACTACTCTGTTTAAATGGCTGCAGCAAGGGAATTACTTCCCAGACCAGAAAATAGCAGTTGGGGATGTTGAAATGCCTGTAGTTATCCTGGGGGACCCAGCCTACCCCTTGATGCCAAGGCTCATGAAGCCATACACAGGCAGCCTGACAGTAGTCAGGAGTTGTTCAACTACAGGCTGAGCAAGTGCAGAATGGTGGTAGAATGCGCATTTGGCTGTTTAAAGGCGCGCTGGTGCACCTTACTGACTCGCTCAGACCTCAGCCAAACCAATGTCCCCATTGTTATTGCTGCTTGCTGTGTGCTCCACAATCTGTGTGAGAGTAAGGGGGAGACCTTTATGGCAGAGTGGGAGGCTGAGGCAAAACATCTGGCTGCTGATTATGCGCAGCCAGACACCAGGGCGATTAAAAGAGCACACCAGGAAGCGGTGCGCATCAGAGAAGCCTTGAAAACGAGTTTCATCACGGGCCAGGGTACGGTGTAACTGTTGTGTTTGTTTCCCCTTCATGAACCCCCCCTACTTGATTGACTCATTCCCTGTAAGCAACCCACCCTCCCCCTTCGATTACAGCTTCCTTAAGGAAATAAAGTCACTATCATTTAAAAATCATGTATTCTTTATTAAAAAGTCATTATAAAAAGAGAGAGAGAAATGACAAGGTATCCCGGGTGTGGTTTGGGAGGAGGATAGGAGGGAAGGAAAAGGCTACTAAAAACATTTCAATGTAATGACAGCCTTTTGGTTGGGCTGTCCACGGGGGTGGAGTGGGCGGGTGCACGAAGCCTTCCCCCACGCGTTCTTACACGTCTGGGTGAGGAAGATATGGAACATGGTGAGGGTGGTGACACAGGGGCTGCAGCAGCACTCTGTGACCCCGCTGCTCTTCCTGAGGCTCCACCAGACGTCGGAAGATATCAGTTTGATCACGCAGCAGCCCCAGCGTTGCATCCCGCCACCGCATATCTTCCTGCTACACCTCTGATCTTCCTGGCGCCACCTCTCATCTCGAGCGTCCCTCCTGTCCTCACGTTCACTGGCATCTTTCCTGTAATTTGATACCATGTCCTTCCACTCATTCAGATGAGCTCATTCATTGCGGGTCACTTCCATGATTTCCGAGAACATTTCGTCTAGCGTCTTCTTTTTCCTCCGCCTTATCTGAGAGAGCCTTTGGGATGGAGTAGGGAGACTTGAAAAATGTGCAGCTGCATGAGGGAGGGAAAAAAAGGGAGAGAAGTATTTAAAAAGATACATTTTACAGAACAATGGTTATACTCTTTCACAGTGAACAACACTATTCACCTTACATAGCACATGTGATTTCACTACAAGGTTGCATTTTGCATCTTAATATTGGGTGCCTGCGGCTCTGGTGTTACAGATCTCATAGACACAGGCCCGGGCATCAGAATTCAGCTTGCATGCGGCCATGGTAAGCCATTGTCTTTCGGCTTCTCCAGCCTTCATATACACAGTGCCCTCCTTTCCCAAATGCCAAGCAAATCCCGTTCGGTGATGCTTCTTTCCTGTTAACATGCAGCAGCAGAAGCCACTCCCCGTTCCAATTCTGTGGAATGATTGCTTTACCCCTCCCCCCACCACTTGGCTGTTTTCATGGAAGATCACTGCTAATCACCCCCCTTCCCACCTCCCCCCCACCGCATGGCTGGTAGCAGGGAAGATCCCTGATAGCCAAACGTGAAAAAGCTCAGGGCTATTTCCCTCCCCCCACTTGTCTACATGCAAGGAAGGATTTCTTTTAAGCAACAGGCAAACAGCCCAGTAGGAATGGCCATCTCTGTCCCCTTACTTAAATTCCTGAATTTCAACCAGGTTACCATGAACGATATCACTCTCCTGAGGATAACACAGCGAGATAAAGAACGAAAGTTTCTTGAATGCCAGCAATCACCGGGACCATTCGCAGTTATGCTTTGTCATGCAGTGATACCCGATTACTTGCTACATGCATGGCGTGGTAAAGTGTCCTACCATGGTGGACAGAACAAGGCTGCCTTGCCCAGAAATCTTCTGCAAAGGCTTTTGGAGTACTTCCAGGAGCGCTTCATGGAGATGTCCCTGGAGGATTTCCGCTCCATCCCCAGACATGTTAACAAACTTTTCCAGTAACTTTACTGGCCGCGAATGCATCCCAAGTCCTCATGGCAAATCAATCATTAAAATACGCTTGCTTTTAAACCATGTTTTATATTTACAAAGGTACACTCACCAGAGGTCGCTTCCATGGCTTCACTGTCTGGGCTAGTGACTTGGGAGGGCTGGGAGGGTATTTCCGTCTGGATCACAAAAAGCTCCTGGCTGTTGGGGCTAATGGAGTGCTGTGTGCTCTCTGCAAGGTCATCCTCCTCTTCCTCCTCCTCCTCCTCCTCCTCATCTTCCCCCTCCACAGAATCCTCAGCCATGGTTGAGATTACAACCCCACCTCGGAATCCACGGACAGGGGTGGAGTAGTGGTGGTGCAGCCCCCTAAAATTGCGTGCAACTCAGCGTAGAAGCGGCATGTTTTCGGCCCTGCCCCGGACCTTCCGTTTGCTTCTTTGGTTTTCTGGTAGGCTTGTCTGAGCTCCTTAACTTTCACTCTGCACTGCACTGAGTCCCTGGTGTGGCCTTTTTCCATCATAGCCTTGGAAATTTTTTCAAATATTTTTTCATTTCGTCTTTTGGAACGGAGTTCTGTTAGCACTGAATCCTCTCCCCATATAGCAATCAGATCCAGTACCTCCTGTGCGGTCCATGCTGGAGCTCTTTTTCTGTTCTCAGGAGACTGCATTGCTACCTGTGCTGATGAGCTCTGCATGGTCACCTGTGCTGATCAGAGCTCCACGCTGGCCGAACAGGAAATGAAATTCAAAATTTGCGGGGCTTTTCCTGTCTACCTGGCCAGTGCATCCGAGTTCAGATTGCAGTCCAGAGCGATCACAGTGGTGCACTGTGGGATACCGCCCGGGGGCCAATACCGTCGATTTGCGGCCACACTAACCCTAATCCGATATGGTAATACCGATTTTAGCGCTACTCCTCTCATCAGGGAGGAGTACAGAAACTGATTTAAAGAGCCCTTTATATCGATATAAAGGGCCTCGTAGTGTGGATGGGTGCGGCGTTAAATCGGTTTAACGCTGCTAAAATCAGTTTAAACGCGTAGTGTAGACCAGGCCTATGAAATGACATCTACCGGCACACACATTCCTAGACGCAGCAGCAGCCCTCCTGTGGACAGAAAAGGGAGCACAAAGGGGACTTTTGGAGCAAGGCCTGAGTGTGAATTTATCCCCAGTTTGGTGAATAGGAAGAACCAGGATTTTGCAGCTCCCCTGACTCAAATGCCAGTAAAGCAAGTTAGCCTCCAGTAACTAGCTGTAAAATTGGCGGATGACTGAGGCATCCAATAGAGAAGTAAATTCAAGAGTGAACACACTGATTTTTAACCTGACAATGGCCCGTCTCTGGCCCCAGACTTGCCCCCAGCTGCAGCCTCAGCCTGTTACCCCATCCGCATTCCGTCTCTTCCTTGGACAGCTGCAGCCCCACTCCTGGCCCCGGTTCTGGGATGCGGGCAGACAGAGGTAAAGGGTGCGGTGCTAAAAAGCTTGGGGACCACTAGTCTAAGGTCTGTTCATGGGTCTGACGAAAGACCCTGTTGCCAGCAACATAAGTTGCAGTATAGTGCATGGACAGACTGGGACCTCTTTCTGAACGTTTGGGCTCTTTTGCACACTTTAGGAGCCATAATCAATAGTCAGAGTAATGTCAAAATGGATTATTTCTCAGCGTTCGGGCATGGGAAGTAGAACCTTATTTGCTGTAGTCACTATAATTCTGTCCTGATTCAATCGGGAAAAAAAACAACATTTTTCCAAGCGCGGCAGTAGCCTCATTTTCAGAGTACTTGAGTACCCTTGGAGTTCTCGTGTGGACTCCCAGGAGATGTTCAAGCAGTGAGAATGAAAGCCCATGAATTGGAGGAAGCGTGAACATGATCAAAATGTTGGTATAATAACTCTAGGGAAGTTGGCAAGGAAAAGGAGTCTAATCCAACTCCCACTAGGGTGACCAGATGTCCCGTTTTTAAAGGGACAGTCCAGTTTTTTTGGGACTTTTTCTTATATAGGCGCCTATTACCCCGCCACCCCCTGTCCTGTTTTTTCACAGTTGCTATCTGGTAGCCCTAACTCCCATGAAAGTGAATGGCAAAGCATTCATTGATTTCAGTGGGAATTGGATCAGCCCCAGTATCTCCCAGGAAAAATGGAGATGCTTATATCTGGAAATTCTTACTATATTTATATTGATTTCCCACCGGGAAAGGTACAATGGTCTTAGTCAACCCTGCTTCATCAACAGAATTTGCTTGATCGTAAAGTCCATTCCAGTATTAATATTCAAAGCTGAGAGCTGTGCTACTGGCTAGCAATTTTATTAAGAGAACATCCTGAGCATAAATGCTTAAAGCATCCAAGAGGTGTTTTTCCAATGACACTAGTGTAAATATATCATGCCTTTCTTTGACCAAAAGAAACATCATGTAAGTCCCTGAAGTTTTCCTTTTACTGAACAAGTTTAAAAAAGCACATTTCCAGCTGCTGCATATGGAAAGCCAGCTACAAAATCTTGATATTTTTATCTTTACAAAGGCTTTTGTGATTGTTAAATATTTGAAGGGATTTTTTTTCTTGTTCTTGATCATTCAGTTATATAGTTTGATGGGATCACAGCTGATTCCTAGTCAAAGGTACCATGTATGTCCTGGGAAGGTGGCCTCTCTCAATTTGCTGCCCTGACAGTGGGTGGAGTTAAGAGTCTGATTTAATAGTCCATGTGGTGAGTAGACTTCCAAGGCACACAACCTTATGTTTTCACGATGAGGGATGTTTTATAAACAGATGATGAGCTGCACAGATTGAATTTCAGCAGCTTTGGCTGTAAAACTGGCAAGTGACTTCATTGGTCTTGAAGATCCCAGCATTCACTTAGTTTGCAGGTTTTTACTGGCAACTGCAAGGGCATCAGGGATAGGGTGCAGGTGTATCCCACACACTTCTGTGGGTTACATACTTCCCCTAGCTGAGGAAGTATGTCCTGAGCTTCAGAGATTTCCCAGCTGAAATCCCCAATGAGCCTCCTCTTGTAATGCTGACAGAACCCAGTTGTTGGCAGGCGGGATCAAACCGGGGACTTCTGGAGCTTAGTGCATGAGCCTCTGTTACTGAAGATAGTGTTCACACCACCTCCCAGCCTGTTTCCCACCCTTTTCCCTCGCTCCCTTGGCCTCATGCCGCCTCGGCTGACTCTGCCCAGCAACTAGTGATGCTGCCTCCATGGCTGCCTCTGCCCGGCAACTAGTGATGAGATCTCTGTCCCTGCTGCCAGCCAAGGGGAGCTGGGATGGCGCCTGCAGCAGACAGCTGGCAGCGTGGCTGCATGGGTCGCGGCTCTGCCGGCAACAGCAGGGTTAGGGAACCGAGCTGCCTGAGGTGAATGACACGTTGCCGAGTGCAATGCCTGGGAGGGTCCCAGGAGCATCAGGATGGATCAATGTTGGGGAGAGGGGCATGTGAATCTCTCCTGCCCACTCGCCCCCTGCCCCCACCTTCAGCCAGCAGCCATGAGGGCCGGATGAAAGAACTTTTCAAAAAGTTTCCGTGGGCCGCAGTGGGGTGGTTCTTGGGCCGCAGATGGCCCGCAGACTGGGACTTTGAGACCCTTGCGCTACAGCATGAGCTAAAAGCCAACTGGTGGTTAGCGAAGGCTGTCAAGCAGACCCATTTTATCTCTCTCTAAGTGGTCTCGGTGCCACCAGATGGGATAGAACACCACCCTCAGGAGGTGTCTGGGTTACACAGGGATCTTTGGGGACCCCAAATCTGCTGCACCTTGCCTGGTGTGGGGCCCCTTGGAAGAGGCCCCGCCAAACAAACAATGGTCTGGAGGTTTGAGGATTAATTTCCAGGCAGGATTCAGAGATAGGTCAGGTTGACAGTCTGAGCTAGGAGCTAATCTGATGCAGCTGAGCTTATTTAGGTTCAATATCTTCAAAGGAAGGGTATTACTGAGACAAGGGGTTATGGTGACCAGAAGCCAAGGCAGGGAGCTCTGGGGAAACATAGGAGCAAATGATCCTGTGTGGTTTGGAAGTCTTTTGTTTTTGAGTTTACAGCTCATAAAACTGCATGGAGGGAACATACAGCTGGAAGGCTCTTGCCAACCTAGTGTCAGTTTGGGTGAGTCCAGAAGCCCTGGGATCAAACCTTACCCAGAGGGTGATTTGTGTTCAAACCTGAGCTTCCATTGTTCTTGTTTCTATTGTTATTGTCCCCAAGGTCCCATTGCACGAGGCACCATGCAGCCCAAGAATACAGACAGTCCCTATCCCAGAGGGCTTCCATCATCCTCCCTCTCACGCCCAGGCACCATCACCCAAACCTGCCCATCTTCTTGTCTGTTTGACCATGTCCACATTCTAGCTGGGGAGTTCTCTGAGCAGGGACTTTGACCATTTGTTCTGGGAGGCACCCAGCATTGCACATCATAAGCTTTTCTTCCCGTATCCCTAGGTATCTACAGGACTCTGCAAATACACATCTAAGGCCAAATTCCAGCCCAGGCAGACAAACGGGTGTTGCCCCTCAACCCAATTTTCCTCTCAAGCTACCCCATCTGGGTTTGTGCACCCTCCTTGCTCATCTCACCCTCCTTCTCCCTTCTTACTCATGGGGTCAGCCATAACGGCAGCTCCTGTGTTCTGAAGACCAGGACTGCTCCCTCTTAGTGCCCCCTAGCGTATGGATGGAAGCTGGATCCATGCCTTCCTTCAGTCTGCCTCCACATGCTGGCCAAGGGAGCCATGTGGGAAACACACACTGAGCTCTTCTAAGGAGTAACGCAGCAGATGAGCATGTCCTGCCTGCTGGAGAATTCTGGGAGGTGTTATGGTGCTTCTGCTTCGGGCAGCACATCTCTGCACCACTGCCTTCTGAGAACTCAGCCTAGCCCTTGCGTGTGTGGATTGAAGCACTGTGCCACCAAAACCAGCAGGTGCCCTTTGCCAATTCGGCCCTCTCTGTAAATTCTTCAAGTACAACGCTAGCCTACTCCCCACAGAGCAGCTCCTATGCACATCATGTAGATTCTTGACTTAAACAAAGCAGCATGAATATTTTTACTGCCGGGAAATAATTTATTCCTGCGGTTTATTTACAGAAGGCAACTGGCAACCAGCAAGATTGAGATCTCAATATTGTTCCCATATCAGCCCTTTGGTTGGCAACACCAAGTAGTCTGAAAAGCATCATAGGAAACAACCTTAAATTATTCATGTCCTGTTTAGGGGAAATGGATCTCTCTGAGCAGGGCAAGTAAACGAAATCCCTTTGAACTGCAAATTATGACTGCATTAGCTTTGTTCTTTGGTTGACCAGACTTCTGTTTTATCTGCTATGATCATTTGTTTTGGGTGATGCACTAGATTAAATTAATTGAGGTTTCGAACAATATGCATTTCCCTTTGCAGCTACTTTCACTGCTGGCGAGATCTTATCTGAAGCATTAGCCTGGCTGGTCCCATTTTCCTGACATGTCACAAGTGCAGATCCTGTAGAACTGGGGGTGGGTGGGTTGGTGTCTTTTTGGTTTGTTAACAAAGATGTTTACTTTTGAAATTAACCAGGCCATTTCCCGCTTTTTTTTCTTCTGGACCATGGGTTACTGCCCTCTTTGAGGTATTTCCCCGTCATATATTTCCTTATAACAATAGCCTATCAGTGCTCTCCAAATGCACGATAGTAACAGAGCTCCTCCGAGCAGTATGGAAATACAACCACTAAGGCCGATTCAGGGTGGCTAGGTCCTGTGTACCATGTCAGTATTCCACTAAGAAGCTGGTGAAAGGGAAGTCCTGGCTCTAGGCTGCATGTAGCCATACCACCCCGTGGGGTCGCCGGAGTACGTGCACCACAACTCATTCCTGGTGCTTTAGCGGCTGCACGCTACAGGCTCTACCACCCAGTGTGTCCCTGAAGGCTCAGACACATGGCTAAAATGAAAGGATGACTCACTACAAAGGCTCAGACACATGGCTAAAATGAAAGGATGACTCACTAGGGCTGGCAGAAAAGGTCGCCAGTAACATAGGCTTACTAGCTTAAGCAAAGGGTAGGCTCTAGCTTCGTCCCTAGGCAGGGGCGACGCATGGCGGTGGGGGCATGCAGGGGCATGTACCACCCCAGATTTGCTGCTTGTACTGAGCGTGCTTCCATGCTCGGTAACACTGCTGAGGCTGTCTGTCCTCATTCTGTTCCCCCCCGGGTATCGGCAGCCATGGGTCATCTCTGCCTAGGGGTTGTCAAACTGGGGGTCAGGATCCCTCAGGGGGTCACGAGGTTATTACATGGGGGGTCGTGAGCTGTCAGCCTCCATCCCCAAACCCCGCTTTGCCTCCAGCATTTATAATGGTGTTCAATATTATTTAAAAAGTGTTTTTAATTTAATGGGGGGGGTCGCACTCAGACGCTTGTTATGTGAAAGGGGTCACCAGTATGAAAGGTTGAGAACTACTGCTCTAGGTGGTGTCAAATGTAGGAGTTTGGGCTCCCCAGGTCTGGCCAGGGCCAACTGGGGCAGGAGGGCCATTTGGCCTGGGCCGCAAGCTCAAAGGGGGCCTCAGATTTAGACACTTGTTAATTTTTTGGCATTTGATAAGTTTTGCACCTTGTTTTTATGCACATCCCTATTGGACCAAAATGTGACACACTCTCTCAGCTTAGAGCTGCAGATTTAAGCAAATCAGAGATGTGATTTGGTAAAAGACATAATTTTTACATAAGAATGGCCGTACCGGGTCAGACCAGAGGTCCATCTATCCCAGTATCCTGTCTACCGACAGTGGCCAATGCTAGGTGCCCCAGACGGAGTGGACCTAACAGGCAATGATAAAGTGATCTCTTTCCTGCCATCCATCTCCATCCTCTGACAAACAGAGGCTAGGGACACCATTCCTCACCCATCCTGGCTAATAGCCATTAATGGACTTAACCACCATGAATTTATCCAGTTCTCTTTTAAACCCTCTTATAGTCCTAGCCTTCACAACCTCCTCAAGTAAGGAGTTCCACAAGTTGACTGTGCACTACGTGAAGAAGAACTTCCTTTTATTTGTTTTAAACCTGCTGCCTTTTAATTTCATTTGGTGACCCCTAGTTCTTGTATTATAGGAATAAGTAAATAACTTTTCCTTATCCACTTTCTCCACCTCATTCATGATTTTATGTACCTCTATCATATCCCCCCTTAGTCTCCTCTTTTCCAAGCTGAAGAGTCCTAGCCTCTTTAATCTCACCTCATATGGGACCTGTTCCAAACCCCTAATCATTTTCTGAACCTTTTCTAGTGCCAGTATAGCTTTTTTGAGATGAGGAGACCACATCTTTACGCAGTATTCTAGATGTGGGCGTACCATCGATTTATATAAGGGCAATAATATATTCTCAGTCTTATTCTCTATCCCCTTTTTAATGATTCCTAACATCCTGTTTGCTTTTTTGACCACCTCTGCGTGGACATCTTCAGAGAACTATCCACGATGAGTCCAAGGTCTTTTTCCTGACTTGCTGTAGCTAAATTAGCCCCCATCATATTGTATGCATAGTTGGGGTTATTTTTTCCAATGTGCATTACTTTACATTTATCCACATTAAATTTCATTTGCCATTTTGTTGCCCAATCACTTAGTTTTGTGAGATCTTTTTGAAGTTCATCAGTCTGCTTTGGTCTTAACTATCTTGAGCAGTTTAGTATCATCTGCAAACTTTGCCACCTCACTGTTTACTTCTTTCTCCAGATCATTTACGAATAAGTTGAATAGGATTGGTCCTAGAACTGACCCTTGGGGAACACCACTAGTTACCCCTCTCCATTCTGAGAGCATAGCAGAGAGGCCAAGTATGAAATAGGGTGGAAAGTGATCTGCTCTCCAGCTTGACTCAAGCCTCCCTGGAGCAACTAGTCCCACATTAAGGGGAAGTTTGCCCACCAGCACCTGTTCCATGGCTAGCTCCACTCATCAGAGTGATCAGTCCGGCACCATTCAGAACCATGACTTTGGAAATAGAACTCCCCTAAAATGCTGAGGTCAATATCTTGGGCAGAAAGGGATTGACAATAAGCTCAGTACTGCACCTCCTCCATGTTGCCTTGATAGCAATGCGCAGCTTAGGCTTGGAAAATAAATAGTGAAGTCTGTGATGAATTGCATGGCTGCTCCAGAATCTTCACCAGTCTTGAAAACTTGCCTCCCCATGCACATGGGGTGAAGCAAAAGGCAATTGCAAACTAGCGGCAAGTTGTTCATCATGATATCTGGGAAATGAGCCTATCTTCCTGTATCCACTTACATTGTACTACATATAGGCTGTATGTGCTGTGCGGGATCTTCTCTAAAAATATATCAAAACTGGTCTTGTTCTAGGGACGAAAGGAGAATTCCTAGAAAGAAAAAACAGAGTGAGAGGTTACCTAAGGACATATGCAAACTCAGACCACAAGAACTTCAGTACTGTATGGCTTAAAACCTCAGAAACCTCCCTTAGAAAATCAAACAGATTGAGTGGGACACTTGATGAACCTAAGATCTGATTATTATTTGCACGACGGCAGCACCTCTCTGAGATTGGCCCCATTGTGTTAGGTGCTGCACGCATGCTGCCAAGAGAGACTGCCCCTGCCCATAAGAGCTTGCAACCTAAAAAAGGCAAAGGGCGGGAAGGAAAACAGCCCCAGAGATGCAAGATGAAGTATCTTGCCTCATGGTCACACAGAAAATTACTGGCAGAGTGGGGAATAGCTCCTGGAATCCCAGGTCAGTGACCTGACCCCTGAACAACATTTCCTCTGGATTATGGAGACTTTCTTCTGTAAATTGCAAGTTCAAATCCAGTCCAGATCAGTAGGGACCAAAAGGTATTATCATCTTATAGACCTATCTGGTGTTGGTTGAAAGTCTCAGTCCAGTTACTAGTAGATAGGTGTCTGTATCATAAATAATACAATCACAATTTCCAGTCCCATTAGAAAGATAGTGACCTTCCTCTGTAAAATGACTCGTGATACACTGCTGGGATGGACTAAATGAAAAATAAATTGTTTTTGTGGTCTCAGTTTGTTATTTTCTTCTCACAAAATGGTCCCTTCAAACCATGGTGGACCCACGTTGGTGGGATAGAGCCGTGTAGCTTTCCCTGATGCTTTAGTTGTTCATACACAAGTGCAGAATCTGGCCTTTAGATATTACTAGTATTTGCTGGAGTGGCTGAAAAGGTGAGTGCTGCTAGGATCTATTGCTTCAGATCTGCAAGGCTTCTGTTTCAAGTGGCTAAAGAAGACATCTGGTGAGAATTTTGGCATCTGGCACCTTAAGCCTCCCTACACAGATTCATAGGACAAGTGATGACCTTGCCCTCTGTGTATTTATGAAGCAGAAATGGTGAACCTCTCAGAGCCTGATATTTGTGAATCTCTCCAAACCATGCTTCTGGGCTAGCAGGATTTGCAAATACAGTTTGTGTTCGTGCACCTTTTATTCCCAGGCTCCTTACATAGAGATTCCCTTTGAAACACTCTCTAGCTAATCGGAAGCCTTTTGTATATCTTAGAGGTCAATAGATTCTGAAAGAGCTAGCTGGCACCCATGCCGTGTACTGGGAGTATAATATATTCCCCATTTATATTCTCATTAGAATTACCCTGTTCCTTTCTCCAGTCCCATTGTATTTGTTTTTCACTTTGTCAATTTTTCTGCTTTGTTTTCCCCCCTCCCTTCTCTCTGCTTCCTTTTTTTTAAGTATCTCCCAAGTAGAATGAAACCTAATAATGCTGAATTTGAGTTGAACTTTCATGCTGTTCACAATTAGGCAAAACAAGTTAATTCAACGTGCATCCCATTTGTTTGTCTCTAGCCTTTGAGGCCTCAGCTGATTCTGCAACCTGTACTCACGCATGTCATCCTCACTCATACATATAACCTGGTTGTTCCCACTGTGCAGGTATAAGAGTTGCAGAATTGGGCTGTATTGTTCTGAAGCTCAGTGTGTTGCTAACTCTAAGCTGCAAGGTTTTGCATGTGATTTGTGTGATCTAAGCTGAAGATTGGAATTTTCTTTGCATGCGTTGGAATGTCGGTAAGGATGAAATTTACAAAATAAACGTATCTTCTGCATTTCTTGTCTGTTTCATTGAGATGACTTAGAGATGGTCAAAGTATTAACTGCAAATAAATTATCTAACTAATTTAGCCCTTTTTTCTTGACTAGGAATTCCTAACACACCAGTCCCTGATTTCGGTTAAAACGATTTTCATAAGCATGTGTCAAAAGCTGGTGAGCAAATTTCAGACTCTGAGTTGGATGTGAACTGAGTTTTTTTTTGGTTTTTTTTTGTGATGCATTTTGTCGCTTGTGCTCTCTGACAGAGTGACTGGAACTCTTTGGTCAGGAGAACAATCACTAATCCATGCAAAAGAGTAAATAATAAGCAATGAATATGACACCTCCATAACCAGCTTTCAGATAAATAATAATTCATGGTCAAAACTTGTAAAACTTGCAAGCTTCACAGCCATTTTCACAAATAAATCAGTAGTCCCCTGGATACTCATGAACAGTGAATAACATGACCCTACAGTGAACAGTGGAGCAAACTCACCAAATTTCTCCAAGAAAATATTGGCAAATCACCTCTGGCATTATCCAGCCAGCTCTCTGCTTTACCTTAGTTATGCTTAGAGTGTGTGAAATATATTTTTGGATGTAGGGGTTCCCCAAAGTCCAGTGTGCTTCAACAGCAGCCCTGGGAACGACAAGTTGTGGACTACAAGCTGGGGCATGCTGGAAAAACTTCCTGGTTCCTGCCAGGATGTACCCTAGGCCCCTCAGCAGGAGGTCTCAGTACTGACTGAGGTGGGAGCACATAGAGGCAAGCAAAGAGGAGGCTGCTGGACTGTAATCTTATTCTTTACAAAATAAAGCCTTCTTCCTGGTGGTTTGTCTGAGTGGGTCTGGTCTGAGGTGAACACACATGGACACACAACACAGGGCACACAAAGGAGCCTCAGGCCCAGTTTTCCAGAGTTGTGTAAAAACTTGCAAGGCAGGTTCTCCTATCTTGAACAACCTCATACTGGGCCAGTCAACAAGGGGTGGGGACATATATGAAAAGCCCTACGACTCTTCATGACATGACAGGTACTGGTAGGCTATTTGATTAAACTCTCAAGCTCTACATCACAGATTTTTATTAAAGGAGGGACAGCAAGGAAAAAAGGAGTTTCCAGACATAGTCCACCTAGCCCAATATCCTGAGTCTGACAGTGACTGGCACCCATTGCTTTAGAGGAAGGTGTAAGAACCCTGAAAAAGGCCATTATGGGATAGTCTGTCTCCAGGGGATGTTTCCTCCTAAACCCCAATAGTAAGAAGTTGACTTGTGCCCCCAAAAAAGAGGATTTATGTCCCTTTCAGAACTCTTGGTCTTTTAACATTTATTATTGTAACTTAACTATCCTGTGCTCTTATCCTGTGGCAATGAGTTTCACAGGCTAATGGTGTACTGTGGCAATGCATTGGGGAGCAGATGAGATTTGAGAGCCTGAGGTATTGGTTTTAGCAGTCATTACCCCCAACACCTTATGATATGGGATAAGTTGTCTGTCCTCATTTGCATCTATGCTGGTAAGGGTATAATATGCATATATGTGTTGTTGTAAGAGCTTATAGCTGCAGCTGAATATTATTTACAGCAGCCCATATCCTGAGAGTGTCGAGTGTAAAGGTTTAAGGAAAGAGATGGAGAGCTGTAAAATGAATGCTCATCACAAAATGTTTTTGGACAGGAAGTGGCACTCTGCTTCCTTAAAGAGATACAGAGCTGTGGTTTCTGCACCTGTATATGAATGGAAAATCTTCTAATTTTTCAAATATTGTTTATGATTCCTTCAAGGGAAAGGCAGAGACAGGAGCACCAACTTGTTTCACTTTAAATGGTTGGCTTTCAAGTAGCTGATTGCAATAAACAAATTTGCACCTCCCAGAATAATAGAGGAAATATCAGGATTCACCAGAGAAGGTTTCCCATTAAATGGAATGGGGTCGGGAGAGACTAATTCCTTGACAAATAGATCATCTGTCAGATAGTTTGCATAGATTATTAGGATGATGATGGTGGTGACATCAGTCAGCACAAAGATAGGGTTTGTCAGCCTTTCCATTACAATTCCCTTTTCTCAGTGGCTTATAACGTGACTATTTTTTTATTTAACATTTATATTGTGACTAATCATCCACCATAAGGGTAAGAAGGTTCTGCTTAAGGTTGAGTATCAGGAAATCCTTTTAAACTGTATGGATTGCTAAACACTGGAGCAGATTACTTTAGGAGATTGAGGAATTCCCATCCTTGGTGGTTTAAAAGAACAGGTTAGACAAACACCTGTCAGGGATGGTCTAGGCATACTTAATCCTGCCTCAATTTTGTGGCGGCAAATAGCGAAGAGTCAACAACCCGTAGTCTGGAAATTATTTATCTAAATTATTTGTTAATTGAAGAAGCTTTTAGACAACTGGCTATGTTGGTTTGCTCCCTAAAAGAAGCCAAAAGCCATTGTATTTTTGACACAACGAATGTATTTGACCAGCTATTATTTAAAAAACACACATGGTGAGTCATATTTATTGTTTTTATAAAATAAGGTCAATGAAGTCATGGTGACCTATCAGAATTTTAGTTTCTTCTTTAGGATATCTACCAGTGTCTCCCACTGAAATAAACGGAAGTTGTGCATGCATAACTCAAGGCAGGGTTTTGGATGATAGTAACCTTTTAGAGTTGAGTGCGAGGTCAGACATTATGCTTTTGCTGCAATGTACCAGACAGCTCAATGGAGCACTTCCACTCGTGTCAATTTGCAATTACGCCAGAAAGGAATATTGTAATAAAGAATAGCAAGCTTTACTTCTGAAGATCTTTTGTCTTCTTCTTTTACACTAATCACTGAAGGGGATTTCCCCTCTTTCCCTCCATCCAATATTTATTTTATTGCAAACATTTTAGCTAAAGTGATTAACTCAATTTAAAATTTCAACTGTTTCCTTGCCAAGGACTTCAGGAATTTTCATTATTTCCTTTGGGAATTCTAAGGCTGTGGTTAGCCAGTTTTGCGCTCAAGACATTAGAATGCCAGCGCAACTTAGGACTTGGCTGAAAAAAGCTTTTTTGACATGAAAGAATTCCAGAGTTTCATAAAAGGAAGTGTAGTACTTGAACAGATATGTTGATATAAGTAAGGTCTTAGCAAAATGAAAGCCGCTCTATTATTTCTTAAGTATCAAAGAAATCTCTTTGTAAAGGTGTTAAGCCCAGCTGGAAGAGTACAAACCATGTCTATTTATTTGTTGTATATTTGGGTATTTTATATCTGATTAGACAGCCAAGCCAGTATTACTCAGCTGGCTGGGGTTTTAGTCTCTGGCTTTTAGGCAAACATTTTAAAAAGGCTAAACTTATCCTGTACTAGTGATTTGATGTGTCTGAAAAGCTTAACAAAGCCATCATTTAAAACAGAGCCTCCTCAAGCTGTAGGTTGCTTTACAAAACTAAGCTCTGTGCATTCAAGTCCTTCTAAACAATGGGATCTGAATTCTGCCGTTATCCTTGTGCAGCTCCATGGAGGGCACAGTTTGGTCTTGGGCATTGATGTGTAATAGAATGGCGAGCCAGGGGCTGGTTACGCTTTTGCAGTACATTGGACCAGATCCTCAGGGCCTAGACTAGTTATGTTTGACCCAGAACCTGTGGCGAGGGGCTGAGGTAGCAGGACATCACCTTTCTGCTCCCTATAACAACCTGCCCCATAAGTGACTAGCAACTTATAGGCAATACACTAGAAATATATCACCTGGATGGGGTTTGATTGAGCAGTGAATATGGACCAGCTGTTCCACGGATAAAGGGGTTGCCTCATTCTTTTGTGGGTGCTGTGCAATTGACAAAATTGCCACGTTGGCACGTAAACGTTTGTATAACAGGATAGAGGCCATCAGGCCAAGCTCCACTACTTCCCGGAGCAATTAAAGGTCAATATTTGGGGCATGAGCTACACCAACTAGATTGGAGGTAAGGGAAAGAGGAGGCAAATTGGCCACTTGGATCAATAAAGGGTCTTACCCAACGGTCAGAAGAGAATGCAAAGGCAGGCAAGGAATCCCAGGGAGTCCCCTCCGCTCCTCACTGTGTGGGCTCTCTACACCTATCTTTAAGGCTAGCCGTCAAAGGTCACAGAGAAGCGGAAGTTTTGCCAAGTTCTTCGTTTAAGTCAGCACACACTAGAAAACCACGCGCCGCTTGTCAGTAACAGCTTTAAGAGGCCGGATTGAATGTGCCCGGATCTGAAAGGGCTTTCTGTTCTCAGTTCAAAGTTTCCTCTCACCTTGAACTAGCTTGTCTAATTGTAAACAAACATGAAGTAAGGTCAGAAATGAATGGGTTTAAAGTGGCTGGGTTTTTTTAATGAGGAGGCCAGGGCTTCTGCTACTGCTGAAAAACACAGGTAATCCTGGTTTTATTTTCCCGTTGCTTAAATTTACGGTGATGTCAACTGGGTGTCTGAGCGGCGGCGTTTTCTGACAGCGTGAGTGAGTCTGGGCATTGCGATTTATTATCAGTTTATTCATGATCAAGAAAAGCATTTGGGGCCAGATCAGTGGCAGGCCCGGGTGGGTGCTCAAAGGAAAACAGGGTTGGGCCCCTTCCATTGCCTTGTGCTCCACACACCCAGTGCTGGCTCTGGTGCTAAGTGATCACGGGCTGCCCCGTGGCGGGAGGGGGAGAGGTGTAGCCACGCTCCATTCCCCTTGCTCCTCTTCCACACCGGCTTCGTGCCTGGTGAAGAGTATGCTGCGCCCTCTCAAAGGGGGTGGCAGAGATCCCGCAGCCCCACGTTGTGCCTGTGTAACCCACGGGCCAGTGTATGTGACATGTCTCCTCTCTGTGCCGATCCACAGAGGATACAAGTCCCCAGCTTGAGAGCCTTGACAATGGTCTAGATGTCTGTGTCCATCTCAGCTCTGTCCTGCACAGGATGGGGGGTGGGAAAAGGCAAGTGAGGCAGGGGTCATGGAGACCCATTTCTGATCCCCCATCTTAGGTCCACTAGAGCAGCTTTGAGCAGCCCAAGCACTTCTCCCAGTTATAGTAGCAGGAAGGGTCCCCGGGGATCACTGGAATGAAAGGAGGTCCAACCACCAGCCCACCCCCTATGCCAGATAAGGGCAGCAAATAGGCAGTGTAGCGCCAGCTATCCTAACTTACACCACCCATACTATCCCCTATACCTGGAGCTGCTGCTGTGGCAATTCCCCTCCCGGCTGGCTAAGGCTCAGCTTCTCTATCTGCAGGCACAGTTTGCAGAATAACCATCGTGCCTGCACTTCTCCTCGCCACCTCTGGGGGTTGGTGCCTCTCTCCGTTCCGTCCCTGATCCATGCCATCCAGCAGGCAGGTAGAGGCACAAGAACCCAAATCAGTGCCCACAGTTAGATTGTGGGGGCAAAAACATGGGCACCCACAAAGATGGAGACTGGCCTTCTAAAAAACTGGCCCTAAATACCCAGGTTACAAAAGCACCAGCTTCTTTCAGCCTCATCTGCCCATTTAAGCCCCAATGGCGACAGGAGAGTAACCGCCAGCCAGCTTGACTTTAGAGCCAGTTGCCCCATCAGTGTCTCCAGTTCTCGGGGCGTGGCAGTGAACTGTTCTTTTAAATTAAGGCTGTATCTCTTTTTTTTCTTCTTCTTCAAGTTGTCTACCTAACAGAGCAGCCTGATGGCAACAAGGGGTAATTAGCAACACTTCGCAGCCCTGAGAATTGAATTAGAAGATCTGTATCTTGAATAATGGCCACCAACAGCCAAGCTGGAGTTTTGTTTTCACATCATAGGAAAAATACCAAGTGCCAAGGCGTGTGGTAAACCAAAATAGTTTATGAAGTGTGCAGTTTTTGGAATAGGGGTAAGGATGAACCAGAAAAATGTCTATTAATAGAGACTAAAAAACCAGATAATCACATGACCCAATCCAAAAAAAGCTTCAGTGAAAAGTTTTTGTCTGGGTTTACGAGCCCTACTCATTGCTGTAACTATGTGCGGTATGTCTTCTTTCACAAAATGTCTACGCCAAATATTTTTAGGCTTTTCTCGTGTAAGGATCTTAAGTTGAAAAGCTTGCGAATATGACTCAAATATTAGCCTTTCCAGCACTGGGTAGGATGGCTAGATATTTCCCAGGGGCCAGATTAGACCATCTCTGCTTTCAGGGAGCAGGGTCTTACTCCACTGATTTCAGCCGTGCTTTACTCCTCGCTTCTCGAGGTGGCAAAATCTAGACCTAACTGATGGCCAGATTCTGTCCTGGCTTAGCCCAAACACTGATGACTCATATCACTGAGGCCCTAGCAGTGTTTTACTAGGTCTAAAACTGACTTGGGAAAGGAATTTAAGGTTAAATTCTGCTCTCACAGCCTGATGCTGGAGGGTGCAGTGAGCTCGCTGGGCCTTCCAGTCCTATCAGACCCCCAGTTACACCAGTGTAAATCAGGAGTTGCTTCACTGGTGCTAGGTGAGTTGTGCTGGATTTACACCAGTGTTGCTGGAAGCAGAATCTGGCTCCTTGTCTGTGGGTACAGCCAGAGCACTGGATTAAAACTATTCCCTCTTCTGTATTTCTTGTTTGCAGGTGAGCATTGGGAGCCACAAAGCACTTAGCTTGCATTAATCCTAAGAATATGCATTGTCCCGATGGATTGCTTACGTGCTTAAAGTTAAGCACGTGCTTAACTGCTTTGCTGGAGTTGGGACTAAACTGGGATTTCTTTTGCAGGCAATGCAGACCCTCTGGGTAGATCTGCAGCACCAGGGTAAGGAGGGGCTTGGGTCAGCACCAATTAACCCAATGCTCAGAAGGGGTTTGCACTGACATAACTACCCTAATGGAGCTACACCACTGTCAATTTCCTTAGACTAGACAACCTCTTAAACTGGACGCTTCAGTCTAATACTGATAAAAAGAAATTGACATGATGGCAGTGAGTTTTCTCTTTTTATTTTCTTATATCCCCGAGGAAGGAAGACTTGATTTTTTTCTGATCCACCCAAAAGAAACCACAATAACCACAACTGCAATTATATATATATAAAACTTTCTGGCAATTCTTTCACATTCTTTTTTGAGCTTCTTTGCTGCATTTAGAAGAACAAATGGTTTAAAGACAAAATGCAAAGACACTTGTTTGGACACAATACTCAAAATTAAATTTGTTAAAGCCGACAAGGAGCAGTTATTAGCAGATATTGGCTGACCCATGCCAAACTGTACTCAAGCAATACTATTAGCAAATCAACAGGATCCAGATTAGATCAAGTTTCTTCCTAAGGTAAGAGCTGCTTTTTCATAGCTCTCTAAATGTCACATTGTAATTATAAGAACGGGCCCAAAAATGTGTGCTTTTCTAAAGCTATTTTTGGTATTGAATCATTTTAGGATTTTTCCTATATCCTAAAAAGTCAGACAAGTCAACTATCATTGATCACAAGGCAGTTTTCTCATGGATTTGGATGATGCCAATCTGTCATCAATATCAAATCCTTTAGAGTCGATGATTTTCGAATAATACGGTAGAAATGAAATGTAAAGCAATAGGATTCCCTCCTTTGCAAAGTCGATAAGGAGACATCTGGATTAACCTGTTCAGCTTTATGCCAGCCACATGTTTAGTATAATCTTCAGCTCCTAAGCTTTTTCTAGCCTGACACTATGCCCACTGAAGTCAATTGCAAACCTAGCGTTGCTTCAGTAACCTAGGATCAGGCCATGGGAGAAAGAGAGAGAGAGAGAGGTTGGACTTGTTGTTAAGGCACTTGACTGGAACTCAAGAGATCTGGCTCAATTCCCAGCTCTGCTACAGACTCCCTGGATGATCCCAAGGAAGGTCACTTCATCCAGCTGAACTTCAGGTCCCCGTCTTTAAAATGAGCCTGAGTCTGTCTTGTCTCTTTAGACTGCAAGCTTGCAATGGGGGTTCCATGCCCAACTTGCGCACTTCCTTGAGTCTCCGTTGGGGAATGTAGCTCTCGCTGAGTCAGGTGCCCCCTGCTGCTCGTCGCTCACTCTGTAATAGTCTTTCTTCTGGTCACTTGGCCCTCCAGCCAGGTCACAATGCAGTCCATTCCTTCGGGGGGCACAAAGTCCAACAAGACCATTGTCCAAATGCTGCTGCCAGATGGTGTCCAGCCCTTCTCCAGACTCTGTGCTGCTGACAGGAGAACCTGGAGCTGGCTGTTATATTGGGTTCCACCCAGGGACCCCACAACCAGCAATCCAGCTCTGCTCACTCCCAGTCCCTGTTGCTGTTTCCCTGGGCTCCTTCCTCCCCAACCTCTCAATCTTCTCTCGCCTGCTTCTGGGTTAACCATGGGAGTCTACTCTAGATGCCGTGGCTACTTCAACCTCCACCCCCTTACTAGACTCCTTACTCCAGCGCTTAGTCTCCCCCAGGCTTCCTTCTCGCTCCTGACACCTCCCTCTTTCCAGGGAGTGACTGGAGACCCCTTCCCCTCCAGCTCCCTTCTGCTCTCAGCGTCTTGGCTTTCTAGTGCTGGCCCAGCCTGCCCCGGTTGGACTTCACTCTCAATTAACCCTCTCTCAGGTAACCTAATTGGCCAATCAGGCCCTCGTTAACATTGGGAGGTGCACGCCTCATCACAACGCTCTTGGGGCATTTCCCTCATAAATTCCTGCTCAACCTGGGCATTGTGTCAGGAGCATGATACAGACATTATAAATTCTCTGGGGGCAGGGACCATCTTTTCCCTCCTCTTTGTACTGCCCCTAGCACAGTGGAGTCATGGCCCATAGCTGGGGTTTCTAGGCCCTTCTTGCTATGGGTATGTGCAGCCCCCAGCACAAAGGGGCCCCAGTTTTGGTTAAGAGCTTCGATCTCTACCACAATGCAAAGAATGAGTAACAATAATATCAACATAACACAGTTTGTTTCCAATTCAATATATCGAATTCTTGTTAAACTCTCCTGGTTCTGTGTTCTCCTCGCTCTCTCCCACGCATAAGTAAACCCGAGTTTGTTACCTTTCATGTTGAGTTCCCCAGGAGAAGACAGGAAATGTCCCATGGGCTTCCAATGTCATAATGAACGGCAATATCTAAGCAAGAACAATTTGCCCTGGGCTGAGGGTGGGAGCAATCCAATATAATATTGCACTGGCTTTAAGATGCTGTAGCCTC
The DNA here is from genome assembly GCF_025201925.1 of Gopherus flavomarginatus. Taxonomy (NCBI): domain Eukaryota; kingdom Metazoa; phylum Chordata; order Testudines; family Testudinidae; genus Gopherus; species Gopherus flavomarginatus. Next base: position 152,716,858 of record NC_066621.1, read on the forward strand.
GGCCCTGTAGTTGGCTATTTTCCCACATAAAAACTGCAACTGAAGAGGTGAAGTTTACAAGTCCCATAACTTTCTGCTGTTTCTCTAACAGTTTAAATCATCAGTGCATGTGGGCTTTTATCCTGCATTCCTTACTACGGCAAATCTCCCCTCACCTTCAGGTTCATGGCAAGAAATTCTGGTGACAAAGAAGCCAGCAGGCAGCTAAATTTAGAGTTACAAAGCTGCCAGCAGGAAATTCAGTGTTGGATTTGAATCTTATCATTTCTATAATAAAGATGCAGTGTCAGTTCCACAAGGCTATCACCACAACACTGGGGTAATTGCTATGGTCTTACAGAGTATTTGCTCCAAAGGGTTATTTCTGTCCTGCCAACTATAAATTACATACTAAATGTAATAAACATAATGAAAAACGTGGCATCCTCAAAGTAGCTACCAACAGCATTTTAAATTTCCCTGTTTATTGCAAAATTATGGAGAAGCAATAATGAATCCATAGTTAAGGTCTGGTTCTATTTTGCGCTTAAAACTGGGGGTTCATCCTCAATTTTTGTAGGGAAAACAGTGTATCTGCCAAAGATTTTCAGGACTCAGTAAAGCTTAAATTTTCTGAGGATTTTCAAATAAACTAGTTCATTTGAGTCCTAATTGACTGACAATTGACCTTTAAGAAAGACCATATACTGAGTCTCCTAATTTTTTAGATGCCTCTCACTTAAAAACCACAGACTATAGAAAGCCAAAAGTTTATATGAAGTGAGAGTTCAAAGGCCTCTTCGGACTTATGTGATTATTTTTGTTGATGAGCAGAGAGAAAAATAATTAGTATTGCCTGTGAAAACTGAAGGCTTACATGTGTTGCATAGCTAACTGAGAACATGGTTTACATTGGCTTCTACCATTCTGTCTAAAATACCTACTGGCACCAGCAAAATTCTGGGATGGCTAGCATAACATTGTCATGGGGGAACATTTCCAAAAGCACCTAAATCCCATTGTCAAACGGGAGTTACGGCCAGATTTTCAAAGGTACTAAGGCTCCTAAAGATGCAGATAGACACCCATTGGGTTTTCATAACCATTTAAACAGGTTAGGTGCCTAACTTCTATTGAAGTGAAAATTGACAGGGTTCATAAAAGAACTAGATACATTCCTGGAGGATAGGTCCCTCAATGGTCAGGATGGGCAGGGATGCAACTCTATGCTCTGAGTGTCCCTAGTCTCTGTTTGCCAGAAACTGGGAATGGACAACAGGCGATGGATCACTCAATGACTTCCTGCTCTATTCATTCCCTCTGAAGCACTTGGCATTGGCCACTGTCGGAAGACAGGATTCTGGGCTAAATGGGCTAAATGTCATTGGTCTGACACAGGATGGCTGTTCTTATGGGACTTATGCATCTAAATCATGTAGTCACTTTGGCACATTTTACCAATGTTCACTTGTAGCTTTTAAAATGTTACTAATAGGATTTATACTGAGTTCTAGAAAATACAACTCTGTGCCACACATTGTTTGTAGTTCATTCTCAGAATGCAAGAATGAAAAAACTGAAAATCTCATTTTGAACAAACAGGTGAGTTTGGAAACTTGCCTGCCCCCCCATTTTAAACTCAGAGTTAAGGAATTCTTAGGGCAGGACTACACTACCGCTTATGTCGCTATAACTTACGTCGCTCAAGAGTGTGAAAAAGCCACTCCCTGAGTGACTCAGGGTACACTGACCTAAGCAGTGGACAGTGCTATGTTGGAGGGAGATGCTCTCCTGCAGACACTGCCTCTCACGGTGGTGGAGTCAGTATAGAGCATCTTCACTTGACGCGCTACAATGGTGCAGCTGCATTGGTGCTTCGTAGTGTAGAGTAGCTCTCAGTGACAGGTATGGAGGTATGTAGGAGATCTCCCTGTCCTTGCCTTGAACCTATGACTTTTTGCTGTTAGCTTGTAATTTGCAGTGCTGTTGCAGCCATACTGGTCCCAGGATATGAGAGAGACAAGGTGGGTGAGGTAATATTTTTTATTAGACCAACTTCTGGTCTCTTAGGGTACATCTACACTACCCACCAGATCAGCGGGTAGTGATAGATCTATCGGGGATCAATTTATTGTGTCTAGTGTAGACATGATAAATCAATCCCCGATCGCTCTGCCGTCGACTCCTGTACTCCACTGCGGTGAGAGGTGGAAGCGAAGTCGATGGGGGAGTGGTGGCAGTTGACCTCATGCTGTGAGGATGCGAGGTAAGTTGACCTAAGATACGTCAACTTCATCTACGCTATTCTTGTAGCTGAAGTTGCGTATCTTAGGTCGATCCACCCCCAGTGTAGACCAGGCCTCAGAATCATAGAATCTCATTTTGAACAAACAGGTGAGTTTGGAAACTTGCCTGCCCCCCCATTTTAAACTCAGAGTTAAGGAATTCTTAGGGCAGGACTACACTACCGCTTATGTCGGTTGGAAGATCTCAGGAGGTCATCTAGTCCAATCCCCTGCTTAGAGCAGGACCAACACCAACTTCTTGGTCTCTTATTCAGGTCTGTGGAGCTTGAAAGCTTGTTTCTCTTACTAGCAGAAGACAGTCCAATAAAAGATATTACCTCACCCACCTTGTTAGCTTGTTAAAATATTTTCATACAGGGAACTTCTTGGCCAGTCATTCATTGGCAAATCCTATTCCTTCACCCTTGGAGATGCCGAGAGAAGCTGGCTGGAAAATATTTCCTTTTTTTTTCAAGTTCAGCAGAAAATTTTTGAAAGTCAACATTTTTTCACTTTCATCAAATTCCCAGCAAAGAATGTTCTGACATGATGCCAAAACCCCCAAACAGAACAAAATATGGCCACCAAAAAGATTTCTGCTGAAATGTGCAAAATTTCACTTTTCTGGCTTTTTTGGTTTTACGAATGAAAATTCTCAAATTTTAGAGGAAAGCAGACACACTTTCACACTTTTTATTTGGTCAAAACCCCAATTTTCCCTAGTGCACAGTATGCAGCAGGCCTGGCATGGGGTGAATGGACAGTAGCCTGGGAGTGCTACGTGGTGTCCCTACCCCCATATACGCAGGAGAAGAGCTCAGCAGAAGATCTGTCTGAAAATTTTCAGACAAATAATTTATTTGTTGAAAACTGCAGTTTCAGTTGACCTGAAACTATTTGTGAGTTTGGCCTGATGGTTTTGGCTGGGGAAAAGTTTGTTGGGGCCAGCAAACAGTGGATATGCTTCCATTTACCAGCCCCCCTTTAGCCCAGGGGTTAGAACACTTCCTTGGGATGTGGGCAAGCTAAGTTTGAATCCTTACTTTGGAGTGTAGCCCTGATCTCAGCTCTTCTGGTGAGCAGCCTAGCCAGCCTGGGGTAGGCTGCTCTCCATATCGCTGGTTGAAGTTATTCTGCTTTGCATTACTATTTAAATATTCATTGGGCCAAAGAGAGAGACAAGAGCATCTCTATAGCCTGGTGATGAAAGCGCTTTCCTGGAGATCTGGATTCAAGTATTCTCTCTGCCTGCTTCAGAGGAGGGATTTCAATCCAATCATCCCAGCTCTAGGGCCTATACTGTTATCCTGTGCAGAGGAGCATAGCAGGAACACAAGCTATAGCACCTTCTGAAGGTGCTTGCCTTTCTGCTCCCCATGGATTACAGCTCATCTACCAGGTCTGACTTGGGAAGGCTTGGATTTGGATCTGACTATCAAGCTGCCAAGTGGCTGAGCATTTGGAGTTGCACTGTGAGTAAGTTATAGAGCTGAAATGTTCGGAGCTGCACTCCAGCTGCAGGTTGTTGGCTGGGTCCCATCTCCAATGCGAAGCCTACGTAGACATGTTTGCTAACAGACAAACGGGTTCCAGGTCTGCCTCTGAAAGGGAGAATGTTATTATTTACCACAGGGAGTGTGACTGTAAAAGGAGGAGCAATGGAGAAGGCAGACAAGTACATTAGCATAGGGAGTGGTGAGCCTTGCAGACATTGGGCCACGCTTGTCTGTGTTGTAAGCCCAGTGACCTCAGGGAGTTGAGAGAAATTTGGTCCATAAGGTTTCTCGTGGAAAAAGTTTCTAAAAAAAAGAAGTTTTCAGTTACAAGTTTCCCTCCCTCAAATTAAAACAGGATGGAGAAAAGGTTAATTCTTCCAAGCCCAGGCACTCACTTCCTAGCCTCCAACCCAAGACACGAGGCAGACATTGCAGCTGCAGTAAAAATACACTAAATTAAAAGCATGTACATGAGGACAGATGACCGCTCTAACACCAGAAAAGAAAACCCAGGGGAAAAGCCAGCCGGACTAGGACAAACAAACAAACAAAAGAGCTTTGAAGTTGGGTGGCTTCCATGTACTGCCATTTGCCATTAACTGCAACAAAGTTATGCTGTGGTTTGTAATTGAGTGGATGTGAGGGGAATGTAGGAGCCTTTGAGGTAGGTGTGGTTAGAGGGCATTTAGACTGTGGTGTGTTGGGCTAAGTACGGAGATGTTCTTATTGCGGCACTTGACTTTGAACACAAATGTTGTCCAGAGTGTGAGGTTGGGTGCCAGCTGAGTGAAATGCCACAACAAATAATTTTCCATTTTAGTGTGAGTCAGTAGACAGTAGCCCCTGGTGTAAAGGCTCGGTCCGGCTTGTCTGGCCTCCTGTCCGAGAGGGTTTCTAAAGAAGTCATGGATTCATGGGGGCTCCCCAGCCAGGGGTGGGATTAGAGAGAACTGAGTCAGGTGAAGAGCTCCAGTGGTGACTCTCACAAGACTGTGGAAGGGAAGAAATGGAATGGTTCCAAACAGCTGTCTAAAGAGCCATTTATTTCAAAATAAAAGGGCCTGGACGGCAATGTCTGGACCTGAGAAACACCCCAGACCAGAGTGAAGGGAGTACAGGGGGTGGGTTATGAGTTTACCAGGGAGGAGAACAGGTGGGGCCAGTGCTAGGTTTTGTAGGGCCCTACAGAAAGTACAAAACGCAGACTGACAACCATCTCCCTCCCTGTGTCTGAGCCCCCAGGCTCTGTGGCTGGGCGAGAATGAGGGTGAAGGAAGAGATGGGTGGGAGTAAGGAAGGGAGAAATGAGTGATGGGAGAAGATCCTTCAAGATACTTCAAGATCCAGTATTTTAATACACGACCCTAGAACGTTGTGCTAGCTTCCAACGGGTGATGTAATATAACACCAGCTGAGTCCAAGGAAGCCACATCAGTGTCCTTTATGAAGTACAGAGCTGTAACATTCCTTGTAACAGTATTATTAGCATTGATCATTATTATGTTGAAAATGTATACACTGGAGATGCATGCAGTGCTTCAAACACCGTCAATCAGAATCACCAAAAAGGTTCAGATTCTGCCGGTGTCTGTGGTGAAATTAGTATACACTGGATGCATTTTGGACACACAAAACATGTTAGGAGCATATTTGCAGGCTAAGCCTTACAGACTCCCTCCTGTGGTGTGATTATGGTCTGTCAAGCAAATAGACACTTTACAGTATGTGCAATAATTCAATACAGGGCAGACTAATCTACTGCATCAGATCTCACGAGTTCCTGTAATCGATTTAAACCCAATCTGGCAACTAACAGCATGTTGTTTAGTTGCAGAATCAGGGCCTCATTCCTTTATCTACAGCAGTAGCAGAAAATAAATTAAGCTGCAGAAATCCGAGTCATGTCAATGATCTGACTTGCAAGTTGCAGAAGGTGTAACTCCATTAGCTGGCAGCAGTAGTAAACTCCTACCCTCTGACGTGGCCTCCCATGCTCCCATTGTGGAGTACAGAGATATTTCTGAACCTCCAAAAGCATCGTTTGAGTTTGATGTGCAAGGTTTGGGGCTTTTTTTTTTCTTTTTTCCTGCCTTTGAACAGATGCTGGGCCTATGGGAAAAGCCAGCCAGCCAGCCAGCCAGCCAGAATTTCACTCCAGAAAAGATGGCGATAGAATAGAATACATGAGCAAACGCCATCCACAAAATGAAGGCCTGTGCCCCTGCTCACGGAGCCACACTTTTGAGGAGAGAAGAGACTGACTAGTGAATGGTGTGAGAGAACTTGGAATGGCAGGTTCAGATTTTCTGTACATCACCAGGAAATTAAATATCTATGTTCATGTCACGTGTCTCTCCGAACACTGACACAGAATCAGCTCCGGCTCTCATTTACACCTGTATATAGCCTTCCTTCAGGAAAATTTTCCTTATTCAGGGCAGTATTTAAGCACATGCTTAAGCGCAATTGAAGTTTGTTATGGTTTAAGCACGCACATAAATATTTTTCTGAATTAAGGCCTATGACGAGGCTGTGTGGCCTAGTGATCGGACCCCTGGACTAGGACTTGGGAGATGTGGGTTCTGTTCCTGTCACAGGACTGTGGGTGTCTCTGTGCCTCAGTTTCCCCATATGTAAAATTGGGATAATGCTACTTCCCTCCTTTCTAAAGCACTTTGAGAACTAAGAGCTAGGTGGTATTGTTGCCAAGAGTAAATACAGCGGAGTTACTCCAGTGTGAAAGTGGTGTATGAAAAAACAGCATGCGGTCCGTTACTTTGGGGGGGTAATGTTAAAAATTCCATTTAGATACACCCAAAAGGATTTGTTTGGATTTTTTTTAAGTAAAGAGTTAATTAGTTCATTAAATCCAGAGAGAAATAACTAGAGTGTTGTGCTTAAAAGGTTGAGGTGTGAATGAGCATAAAAGAAACAGGACTCCCACAAGGACAGAATTTAATGTTGTCCCTTCCTCACCAGCAATATTTCTATGCAACTTTTTTCTGGAGTAACGACAGTTATCTCTGAGCATTTCCAAGAGAGAGGAAACATCTCTTATTATTTATTATTTGTATGACTGTAGCACCAAGGAGCCTTAGTCAGGGACCAAAAGATGGACCCTGTCCCCTTCCGATCTAAGTATAAGACAAGAGACAACAGACTGATGGGGACTATACGGAAATGAGACAACTCTGGCCAGCATGATCAGCAATGGTCTCAGTGCACCAGCAGTTAGCTGCTAAACATTTTTTGTAACATCACAGCAAAGGAGAGGTTTGAGGTGGGATCTGAAGGCGGATAAGGTAGCTTTGTTGAGAGAGAGAAGCTATGGCGTGACTGCAACAAATGGCACATAGAAAAGTTTCTAATCATATCCAGTCTCGATCTGCACCTGAGAGAGCTGAAGTACAGTGTGATGAGTTGCTACCATGCATCATAATCCATGCGCTGCTAAGAACAAACAAAACCCCCCACAGAGGCTGAAATCTTTAAACTGCTTATTTGAGAGGAGCATTCAGTAGATACCCCTGGGTTACTCTGCAGCGCTGCTGCAGGGACCTTTCTCCTCATCTGATCTCAGCTACCAAGACTTCTGTAGCACCTCACTAGAAACGTGGTTTCCGTTGAAGGGTCCTAGGGAGTCTAGCATAAGGGATAAAGTGAGTTCTGGAAGATAAAAAACAGCAAATGGACATGCTTTGGCAAGCACAGAAGCATCGTCAGTGGTGGCTGGCTCAGCCAATCACTCCTAGGAGTTTCACTGGGCTGAAAATGACCTGCCTCATCCATACCTGGAGAGTGTGTCATCATCACAATCCAGATACAGCCCCTGGCCTGATTCTGAGGCCTGGGCACTTTTCTAGTTTAGCAGAACGGAGAATATTGTGTTTTCTTGCTTCCTACCCCCCGTTCCCAAGTTTTTGTTTCTCACTCAATTTCATTCACCAGCCGCACTAGCTCTGAGCTGGGCATGGTCATTTCCAGGGGAGAGCCTTTGCCATGTTCCTGATGTAAGCTCACAGATCCCCTGATGCAGATGCACAGCCCTGATTGGTATAGGCATGCCAGGGGCTTTGTGTGCCGCAACAGGCCTGGCTGGGCACTGATACACAACTCTTAAAAGAGATAAGAAGGTAACGACACTGTCTGAATCAGAAAACAGATTTGGGGTTTGTCTGCAATTTGGAGTAAGGCTCTTTATACTTTCCAGACCTTTTTCCCCATCTTTACTTCTAGCCATCTTTAATAACAGTGACACACAGGAATTGAAGATCAGTCCAGTGAGCCATGTAAACCCTAGCTCTGACAATGGTAAGAATTAGAGGTTTCGGAAGGAGGTGCAGGAAACCCCGCATTAGGCAAGTATGAAATAACCAGCCCCCAGAGAAAGTATCTTCCTAATCGCCATTAGTTGGGTTGGCTAAGTGCCCTGAAGTTTGAGAGTTTACATCCCTTCCAAAATGTTAGATTTTGTTTTAATCCTTACTAGTGTAACTCTGTGGCAATAAGTTCCACTGGCCAATGGTGCTTTGTATGAAGCAGTATTGTCTTCCCTCTGTGTTCATTTCCTGGCATGTCCCCTTGTTTTGGCATGCTTGGGAAGGTGGATAGAAGTGCACAGTTCTTGTCTTGGGTGCTGTAGTGTTCTTTGGCCACTGCCAGACAGTCATTTTGTACAATATCGTAATTTGGACTGTGTTCCAGCGTTAATCAGAAACTCAGCCTTGTCTTCCATGAGTCAGCATATTACCCCACTCAGATAACCATGAGCTATTGTTTTTAAATCTAAACCAGAAGGTTGGATAGACAATGAGCCCTGACCTTCAGAAAGACACGGTAAAATATTTTACATGATCTAGAGAGAAAAGCCTTAAATTCAGTGACTTTGCAAAGCGGATTTGCCGAAAGGCTGATGCTGTAGTGAAAGCAAACAGCCATGAATGGGGAGTTCCAGGTTCAATTCACTGCTCCACCAGAGCTGTCTCATGCAATCACTTGTGTGCAACACAAGGAGATGAATAGTAGGAGAGGGACCTAGGTGCAGTGATGGATTAACACTCAGTTGAGCCAGAGTTCAGTCCAACCATAGGGCTTCACACTGCTGTCCTGGGGCTCCTGGCACTCTTGGTCCCTTGGCCATGCTACCTGCTGCTCCCAAGACACTCTGACAGAAGGTCCCCACTGCACGGATGCTGTGCACATCCTTGGGACCCCACATAGCCCAGCCCCAGATCCATGGATCCTGCTTTAATTCACCTCTGACAAGAAGCTCTCTCCTTACACCTGCTTGAGGGCTGGGTACCACATCGGTGGGAAGTGCAGGTGAATGACCAGCTAACATGTTTTAAAGATGCTAAACCCTGCCGACACTTGCTGCTAAGTGATGTTTAAACCCATGTTAATTAACATGCATTAGCTAGCATGGTTTAAAATAACCTACTATCCTTGTCTAGGCATGCCCTATTTAAAATCCAGACACCCCTGCACAACATGAAGATAACCCATACAACAGCTCTGATCTTCCCCCTGACCTGGGCTGCTCCTATGGTTCCTCCTTGTAGGTCGCTCAGCTCACATACTAGATCTTCTTTCACCTAAAGCAACACTTCCTCCACTCTCATACTAGGACAGGGGAAACAAGTCACCTGACTCAGTGAGACAGCAGAACTCACTTTCTCCTCTCCCAGAAGACTGAGGCCCCTGCCAGCAAGGTCGGCATACACTGCCATCCTGTTACATTCCAGTTCCTTTTACATCCCTGGCACAGAACAGTAGTGATATAACCGGTATTTTTGCCACTGACATTTTGTAGAGGACTTACACAAAGGATGAAATCTTGTTTCCATTGAAATCAGTGGGAATTTTGCCATGGTCTTCAACAGGGCCAGGATTTCACCGTAGCGTCTTTTAGGCAAGGATCACAACATGCAATATAAGATTAACTAACTACTGCACCGAATGGAACTTTTGCCTGACTTCCCCTATGGACTAGTCCTCTGCTCCTGTGGGGCACCAAAAAAGTCATGTTGCGTGTCATGGCATTATAATGGAGTAGGAACTAGCCAGCCACAGTCTAGATGTTTTCTGCTGTGCTCATACAAATTAAATAAAACAACCTGTTGAATTAACTTTGCTGGCAGGGGACATTGAGAGTCTATTGGTAAAGTAACTGGAATGTGATGGGTTTGCTGTGCAGGTCATTTCTAATCTTGTCTGGGTGAGTGTAGCATTGTATTCCTGTGTATGAACCAACAAAAGAATGCACATGTATGAGAGGCTGACAGTAAAATCAAAATGTCTATGTTTCTTGGTCACAGGCTAGAGATTAGTAAAGTACCATTAACCCGCCTATAAAAACACTCCAGCTATGGCTTTCTTTCATCCCAAACACAGTTTTATAAACACACCCTTATCACTCAGAGAATGTTTATCTTCATGTGCTATAAGTGGATTCCCAAAAAGCACCAGTAGCTAATGAAATTAATATGATGTTTGGGGATACAATTTTCTCTGTCCAATCAAAAAGAAAAAAAAATGACTGAGATAAGAGTAACAGTGGAGTTTAGTTTATTTTCAGCCTCTGCTTCCCCCATTAATTTAGAAGACTTGTTAATAAATTTGAAGAAGCCGGGAGGGAGGGAGAACATATCTGTGGCTTTTCTTGTTGTTTAAACAAGCTCTCTAAAAGCAATTCAAAGGACAAGACTTTGTAGTTTGGGCTCTGGGAAGAGTCTGAACACATTGTGTAATTTATGATCATTCACTTGGGGAAGAGGTTAATGGCAAAGGAAACCTAATTATAGACTCCCTAACTCAGCCCAGCATGCTTTGGGCTCCATTTTTAATTATTTTCTATTTATATTCAAGCTTCCAGGGGCTAATTAGGCAGCAAAAGACCCCCAACTAACCCCTTCCACTAAAAACTTCATTTATTCTTAATAACATGTTTATATATCTATCATCATTTTTCATTAGCAGGTCAGGTTTCTCATGCACTGTTGGTAAGGAAATGATTAAGGAATCCCAGAAACAGTCGAAGATCCTATTAAGGAACAGCAAAATTTATATGACAACAAAACACTTTTCCCACTATTTGAAAATCAGTTCTTGCATATAGTCAGTGTATGGCAGTAGACAAGCAAAATTTGGCTACCACACGTCAGGTTACTGCGTTCCAATTAGTCATGTCAGCCTTGACCAAAACATAAATCATTCCCAGAACTGTGGATTTTATCAATGGTAAAGGGCTTTGGGTACAGAAGAATTGAACCAATATGTCTCACACAGGTAGGAAAATATTATTGCAGACTGTAAACTTGTCAATACATAGTGGGTAGCTCATATCAAGTTGCTGCTCATATCACAGTGTCCAGGCCAAACGGTGAAGCTAAGCATAAAGCTTTTGGGGGGCTGAAGGAGAGCTGGAGGGACTTCCCAAACGAAACCTCACTGCATGAGTGGAAAAGAAAGGGAACTGGGGCTGAGTTAGAAAGATGGGTTCGTTTATTTTTATTATTTATTCAGATCACGACACTCAGGCAGGACCGGCACTAGGGTTTCTCGCGCCCTAGGCGCACAGCCATTTCGCTGCCCCCCACGCTAATCCTGCGGCTCCGGTGGAGCTGCCACAGTCATTCCTGCGGAGGGTCCGTTGGTCCGTGGCTCTGGTGCAGCTGCCGCAGGCATGCCTGCAGGAGGTCCACCGGAGCTGCGCGAGCAGCCGACCGTCCGCAGGCATGACTGCGGCAGCTCCACTGGAGCCATGGACCAGCGGACCCTCCGCAGGCATGCCTGCGGCAGGTCAACTGGAGCCACCTGCCACCCCCCCCCCGGCAAAATGCCGCCCCCCAAATATTCCTGGTGCCCTAGGTGATTGCCTAGGCTGCCTCAACGGTAGCGCTGGCCCTGCACCCAGGATCTAATCATGGACCCAGGACCCTGTTGTGTTAGGCGCTGTACAACCACACAACAAAAAGGCAGTCCCTGCCCCAACGAACATACAGGCTAAGTACAAGACAACAAGGTCATGCAGACAGCCAAGGGAGTCCCAGGAAACAAGGTATTAGCCAGCATGATAGGCAGGGATCTCAGTGCACCAGTTGCTCAACCGTTGCATTCGTAACCAGACTAGCCAGATTTCAGATGTGGATCCAGTTCATTATCTAAGCCCAACCATCAACGCTTATCAATGCAAAAACATCTGCAGGTCATGGAACTGCGGTGTTGATTCCATAGTTAAAATGCAAGAATACTCACCCAAAGGTCATGTCACTTGCGATGTTCCAGAGAGAGCCGGTAGCCCGATACAGGATCATTCTTTTGGCAAAACTGGAAGTAAGGCTGAGCCATTTCTCAGCTATGTGGCTTTTCACAGCCGCAGAGATTTCACCTGCCGAAATGTTGTGGGAGTGCAGCTGGTGGAAAGGTTTTGAGGCATAACGAGAAATTTGGTTGCATTTTAATGAAAAAAAAATGAAAGAAACATTTGGACAAAATTTCCCCTGCTTTGTAGAGATGCTTGAAATAGCCAAATTCATCCATTTTGATCATTTCAATGAAAAAATAGGCTTTAAAATGGCCACTTCTTCCTTGGTTTTTGGACCACCTAAGCTTCTAAGATTTTGGTTTTCAAGGAGGGGGTGTGCAGGGTCGTCCCTAGGGAGATGCGGGGCCTGGGACATAGGCGCTGAGTTTCTAATCTGCAGGGGGGGGTGCTCATCCAACGTCTTTCCAATAACTTCACAGCCATCCTTGGCTGTGATCTTCTGATCATGAGACACGTCATGCTATCAGCGTGCCTTCAGGATGAAAGATACAGGGTAGCTGTTTGCACCCCCAAATAAATCAGAACAATCCATTGTCCTAACTCATAAGCAGGCTGTCCCCTACTGATTGTTTTTTCCCTAATATTTCTTTCTTGTATATTTCACAATCTCTTAATCAGCGTTTGGCTCAGTATGAAAATAGGCCTCCCATTGTGAGGCACACAACACACAATGACCAGACACGGAGATAAGCCTCTGTTACCCCCTGCCAGAAAGGAACCTGTACAAGACATATCACTTCCTGGGGACCTGCCTTAAGAATATGTTTTCAGTACCGACACAACTCCTTAGGTGTTATCCATACACAAATTTTGCAATGATTATGACAACCTGAGGACTACTGGCTCTCAGTAGAAACCTTACATGCCATCCTTTAATCAATTATTATGCATATATCAAACACGGGAGATCCCTGTAAAATCCTACGCATCCCCTCTGCTCTCTGCTAGTTGGCACCAAGCAATCCCTGGGTCACGGGGGAGGGGATTGTGGTGTCTTCTGGATCTTTGCATCATTCTAAAACAGCTTATGTTGTATTTGCTAGACTTTTAGGAGAATTTGTGCCTGATTTTAGAATAATAATAAGAAGCACGATGGCCATATTGAGTCAGACAGATGGTCCATCTTGCCAGCATCCTGTCTTCTGACAGTGACCAGTACCAGATGCTTCAGAGGGAATGAATAGAACAGGGCAATTTATCAGATGATCCATCCCCTGTTGTTCAATCCCTGTCTTTGGCAGTCAGAACATGGGGTTGTGACCCTGACCATATATTCCTACCCTTTGTTTCCTATTTTTTAACTGTTTTCTGAGCCATGAGAAGACCGTCCCTCTTATTCCAAGACTGCTTACATTGCTTAAAAGCCTTTGGTGTTGAAGGCTTGTCAAAGGCTTTGGAACATCCAAATACACTTTATCAGTGGGATCACCTTTGTCCACATGCTTGTTGATCGCCTCAAAGAATTCTAACAGATTGGTGAGGCATGGATTTCCCTTTACAAAAGTCATGTTGCCTCTTCCCCAACATATCATGTTCATCTGTGTGTCCAATAATTCTGTTTTTTAGCCTAGTTTTTAACCAATTTGCCTGGTACCGAAGTTTTTGCCAGCGGCTAAGCACCTCCTGCCATGGGACGGTGAAATGAAGTCAATGGGCAAGAGTAGTTTAACACATTATAAAATCTGGCTGCTCCCATAGGGGTATGCTGATTCTCCCATCTTGTCCGCATGAGCCTGTAGTGTTACAGACAAGGGGATCGACTGTCAGCCAACCGGGATGAGGGCAGTCTAGCCTAGTGGCTGGACCAGACAGGAGGCCTAGTGGCTGGAGTGGGCAGCATGCCTACGGGCTTGTGTCGGTCACCAGAGCCACGGGTCAGAACTGGAGGTCAGGAACTGGGTACCAGAGCCAAGGGGTCGAGCCAGAATCCATAATCAGGAGCCAGAGCCAGGGGTCAGAACCAGAGGTCAGGAAATGGAGCAAGCAGGGGTATCAGGCAAGGACTGATTCAAGGCAGTGATGGGAGCGAGGCAAGACTGAGTGCAAGGCAGGAACAAGGTAACACAGGAGCAGGCACAATGGTGGGCATGAGCATTGAGAAGCCAGTGAGCTGCTGCTGTTTCTGGCTTCAGAGCCAGTCTGTTGGCCCTGGCAGCCGATCAAGTTGCGTGGCTAATCAGGCAGCTGCTGCAGGCCAGCTGTGAGGCTGCCTGGAGACTATCTCTGCTGCAGGCCCTGCTTCCCGACACCGACAGCTATTTGTGATTCTAGCAGTTTCTACTGACTACGAAATCAGACGGTATTAATGTCTGATGACTTATGAGCAGTGCTGCACTTGTCACCTAACCATGGAGAGCTCAGAATTCTGTTGTTCCCCACTTGGTATATGACATCTCTGTGGCCAGGCACCCAGTTCAAATCCAGCTCTGCTCAGTAAGAACTGAAACTTACCACCACCAGATGGCTTTTAAAGGCTTGGTAAACACAGTCCAGTGAAAAGGATTACAGATCATATTCTCACTTCCTATTGGCCTTGAGGTATTGCCCAAAGGCTCCACTCAGGGATCAGGATGGCATTGTGCTGGGTGCTAGACAAATGTAATCCACTGATGAGTGTGTGGGTGCTACAGGTTTCTCTTCGTGCCCGATCTGGTCTGAGTTTGCTACAGCCCCAGCTTCAGAGTCTAGGCTCCTTAGCTCAAGCTGTAGCAGCTCATACGTCAGTGCTGGAGATCCCTGGGTTAGCCCCTACTGTGTTGGCCAAGATAGCAGCCATCACACAAACACGCAGGAAAATTCCCCGTCAGTGGCTATTAGCCAAGACTGTCAGGGATAGAAGCCCATGCTCTGGGTGTCCCTAAACCTCTGACTGCTAGAAGCTGGGACTAGACAACAGGGGATGGATCACTCAATAATTGACCTGTTCTGTTCACTCTCTTTGGAAGCATCAGCATTGGCCACTGTTGGAAGACAGGATATGGGGCTAGACGGACCGTTGATCTGTCCCAGTATGGCCGTTCTTATGTCTTTATGGCCTCTTTCTCCTCCATGAGCCAGGCTCCTCACCCATACTACATCTCCATTGATGCACCATGGCCATGGGATTCCCAGGATGTACCACCTCCTCTCACCAAGAGGGAAGACTGGTGTATCATGGGAAGATGTAGTCCAGTCAGGGTTCCGCAAGCCACTGAATTTACGTATACCACTGAATACGTGTGGCATGAGGCCACCTGGTCACTAGCAGCCTGGGCTAACTTGTAACCAAGGTAAATGTTTTGTGTCCCATTTACCAATTCCTTCATCCTACCAAATAGCCTAGGGCAGTGGTCTCCAACCTTTTTACGCCCAAGTTCACTTTCTGAATTTAAGGGCAACTCAGGATCTACCCTGCCCCTTCCCCAAAGCCCCACCCCACTCACTCCATCCCCCCCTCTGTCACTCACTTTCCCCCACCCTCACTCACTTTCACCGGGCTGGGGTAGGGGGCTGGGGTTTGGAAGGGTGTGCAGTCTCTGGGCTGGGGCCGAGGGGTTCACAGTGTGGGAGGGGGCTCTGGGCTGAGCCTGGGGCAGGGAGTTGGGTGCAGGAGGGGGTGAGAGATGCAAGCTCTGGGAGGGAGTTTGCGGGCAGGAGGAGGCTCCAGGCTGGGGCAGAGTGTTGGAGGGCAGGAGAAGGTTCAGGGTGCTGGCCCTGGGAGGGAGGTCTGGGCTGGGACAGCGGGTGCAAGAGGGGGTATGGGGTGCCGGCTCTGGGAGGAGGCTCAGAGCTGGTTTGGGGTGCTGGCTTTGGGAGGAGGCTTGGGGCTGGGGCTTGGGGTGCAGGAGGGGGTTCAGGGTGCAAGAGGGGGTTTAGGGTGCTGGCTCCAGGAGGGGGCTCAGGGCTGGGGGTGGGGGTGTGGCCTCCAGCTGGGCAGTATTTACCTCCAGCGGCTCCCGGTCAGTGGCGCAGCATGGCTGCCACTAAGGCAGGCTCTCTGCCTACCTCGGCCCCATGCCAATCCTGGAAAGGGCCAAGGCGCCCTGTGGCTCCTGGGGGGGGCAGCACATCTCTGCAAGCACCGCCCCCACAGCTCCCATTGGCCACAGCTCCCATTACCTGCCAATGAGAGCTGCAGGGGTGGTGCTTACAGGCAGGAGCAGAATGCGGAGGAAGGCCCTTCTCCCTCTCCCTCCAAGGCCGCAGGGCCTCGCTGGCTGCTTCCCAGAGTGACGTAGGGCTGGGGCAGGCAGGGAGCCTGCCTTAGTGGCAGCCCCACTGCACAGCCAGAGATCATGATCGACTGGGAGATCCTCCATGATCGACCAGTCAATTGCGGTCGACCGGTTGGTGACCACTGACCTCGGGAATATGTTTCTAATTGTACAGTAGGGTCAGTACAATTGTTTTAATTTTTTTTAGTGTAGGACTGGGATTTTCAAAGATGCCTAAGGGAATGAGGCATTCAAATCCCACTGAAAGTCAACCCACCACTCTATCGCATCATGCTAATTTCCACATTAAATAGAATTTCACCTTGCTCTTTTCTGGGCCAACATTCACCTTTGACTTATAAGAAGAAGAAAGGTCTTGAGGTCTGGTCACTGGCCTGGGACCCTGTTAGTCTGGGGTCATTTCTCAGCTCTCCCATAAGCTCCCTCTGCCTTCCTGGAGAAATCACTTAGGGTAAATTTCCAAAAGCATTTAAATCACTCAATAGAAGTTAGGTCCTTTTGAAAATGGTACTCTTTAATCTCTCTGTGCCTCAGTCCCCCAACTGTAAAATGAAGCTAATAATTCTTCCTTTCTCCTACTCTTTGCCTATTCAGATTGTAAAATCTTTGGGGCAGGGACTGTTTCATGCTGCGTTTGTACAGCACCTAGCACCATGAGCCCTGATCTTAGCTGAGGCCTCCAGGCATGACTGGAATAAAGATACATCACAAAGCAACCGAAGAATCTTAGATGCATGATCATATCACCTGCAAATTGTTATGTATCCTGAGACAACAGTGATATGCACAACTGGCAAATCTTCAACAAAAATCCCCAATCCAGAGGTAGGCAACCTATGGCACGAGTGCCGAAGGCGGCACACGAGCTGATTTTCAATGGCACTCACACTGCCTGGGTCCTGGTCACTGGTCTGGGGGGCTCTGAATTTTAATTTAATTTTAAATGAAGCTTCTTAAACATTTTAAAAACCTTATTTACTTTATATAGAATAGTTTAGTTATATATTATAGACTTATAGAAAGAGACCTTCTAAAAACATTAAAATGTATTACTGGCATGCGAAACCTTAAATTTGAGTGAATAAATGAAGACTCGGCACACCGCTTCTGAAAGGTTGCTGACCCCTGCCCCAATCCAAAAAGGTCCAACTTTGTCTTTATAACCACAGTTTGTGTTTGGAAAGCAGAATCAAAAACGAATTTGGCTGCCTGGGATGACTCGGTTCGTAATGATTTCATTTCTCCCCTCTCCACTTCCTTTATAGTTTCTATTATGTAAAATCCTAAGAACTAATTAGAAGTGGGTGGATCAAAGATTCTACATTTTAATTTTGCTTCCAGCCTCACCCACTTAAAGTAAAGAATCCCGCATAGCCCATTAAACTGTAGGCACTTGCTGACAGAAAGGAAAACAGCTGGTGAACAACTTCTGTTAATTATGTTGGAACATACTAAGAAGAATAAAGTACAGGCCTTAATGACCTTTCCCTTGGTGGCAGAATCCAATGCAGAGTAGACAGCTGTGGCCATGAGCCAAAAGCTAATGGTTAGTATTGGCACAAAATGCTTAAGCACACTAGTACTTAGTAATTTCCCTTAGCAGAGAAAGTATTCCAGGCATTCTAAGCATAAAGCGTCCCAGCACCTGCATGTAACCAAGCTCCAAAATAGTCACTTAGTGCATTATTTGGAGTCCCTTAGAAAATGTGCATTTTGCATGTTTACTTCCTTGTCATGTTCTTTTCATTGTGTCCCTTCTGATTTGGTCCCAGCTGCCCTTTCATTTGGTTTTGTTTTAACAATGCACAATATTTAGATGGGGTCTTTTGGCAAATGAAAATGGCAGTTGTTTCATATTCCTGAGACACAGAGAAATACATGGAAACGTGTGTCCATTGTGGGTCACATAAATTGAGTGTGCATACTGCATGTTCATTCTTACATAGCTTATCGGTTAAACCAATGTTGGGCTTACCTTTTTTCAGGCAGACGGCTTTGGGGTCAGAACCAAAGCCAATTGAAGTTGATGGAAATCTTTTCATTTACTTCAACAGACTCTGGATCAGACCCATAAAGTAGGTGGAGATCTTGATTCTGAATTACCCATCTGCCAACTGGACCCTGACCGAGCCGGTCAGCTTTGGGCTGGGAGTACGGCAGGGGTGCCCCCTCTCGGGCCAGCTGTACACTCTGGCAATCAAGCCCTTCCTCTGTCTCCTCCACAGGAGGTTGACGGGGTTGGTGCTTCGAGAGCCGGAGCTGCGGCTGGTCCTGTCGGCGTACACCGACGATGTGCTCCTCGTGGTCCAGGACCCGGGCAACTTGGCGCGGGAGGAGGCCTGCCAGGCTGTGTACTCGGCAGCCTCCTCCACCTGGGTCAACCGGGTCAAGAGCTCTGGCCTGGTGGTTGGGGACGGGTGGCAGGTGAGCTCACTTCCACCCGCGCTTCAGGCCATCCGGTGGAGCATGGGTCCGCTGCTCTATCTTGGCGTTTTCCTTTCTGCCACGCATCCGTCTCCACTGGAGAACTGGGAAGGTTTACAGGGCAGGGTGATGGAGCGGCTCTGGAAATGGACAGGACTCCTCTGGTGCCTTTCCCTTCAAGGGAGGGCACTGATGCTCAATCAACTAGTCCTGTCCATGCTCTGGTACTGGCTCAACACCCTGGTCCCAGCCCTGGTTTTCCTGGCCGACCTTTGGAAGGTGGTTCTGGAGTTCTTCTGGCCAGGACTGCACTGGGTCCCTGCAGGGGTCCTCCACCTGCCCCTGGAGGTGGGAGGGCAGGGCCTGAAGTGCCTATGCACTCAGGTCCATGTCTTCCACCTCCAGGCCCTGCAGAGGCTTCTTTATGGTGCAGGTAGACCGGCGTGGAGAGCACTGGCACACGCCTTCCTGCGCCGCTTCCGAGGGCTCCAGTACGACCGGCAGCTCCTTTATCTCGATCCGAGGGGTCTTCTGCGAGACCTCTCTGGGCTGCTGGTCTTCTACCAGGACCTCCTCCGGACCCGGAAGCTGTTATCCACAACCAGGTCTGTGGTGGCCACCGAGGGGGCAGATCTCCTCGCGGAGCCCCTGCTACACAACCCCCAGCTCTGTGTGCAGGTGGCGGACTCCCCCGCGGTGCGCCAGAGGTTGGTCCTGGCAGAAGCTACCAGGGTTGGAGACCTCCTGGACTACAACCAGGGAGACTGGCTGGATCCCCTGACGCTCGCTCAGCGGATGGGGCTCTCCAGACCTTGTACTCCCTGGCACGTACTACAGGAGGTGGAGGCCGCTTTGCCGCCTGCTGCTCAGGCCTACCGCGACCGGGTCCTGCGAGAGGGCACGCCCCGCCCACCCACCACCCGGGGCCCTCCAGACCTTTTCATCAGGCCTCTGTGCCGTGGACCCGACCGGCCTCCTTGCCCCTTCTCCGCAAGCCGGCTGTACGATCTGCAGCTGGTCAGCTTTCAAACCGCGCCAAGGAAACATCTCTACACACTCGTGCTCCACACCCTTCACTTGCTCACCCTCGTGTCTCGCCCCAACACAAAGTGGCAGGACCTCCTTCCACCTCTGGAGGGTGAGGAGCGCCGGTGGGCCAGCCTATACCCTACTCTGGTCCCAAGGCCCACCAGGGATATCAGTTGGCGGCTCCTTCATGGGGCCGTGAGCATGGGCGTGTATTTGGTGCGGTTTACCCCTGTCCCAGACACCTGCCCCTTCTGTGGCATGCGGGAGACCCTGGCACAGGTTTACTTAGAGTGCGCCAGGTTGCAGCCCCTATACCGGCTTCTCACCAATATCCTGTTACGTTTCTGGCTGCACTTTTCCCCTCACCTCCTTCTTTATGCACTCCCTATCCTTGGCCCCACAAAGTCGCGGGACCTCCTGGTCAACCTCCTCCTCGCCCTGGCAAAAATGGCCATCTACACAACCAGGGAGAGGAGGTTGGCCAAGGGAGACTCCTGTGACTGTGGGGCTTGTTTCTGATCCTTAGTCCGTTCACGTATCTGGGCGGAGTTCCTCTGAGCGGTGTCCACTGGCTCCCTTGACACCTTTAAGGAGCAGTGGGCGCTGTCCGGGGTTCTCTGCTCGGTGTCCCCATCAGGATCCCTTCTTATGACCCTCTGACCACACTCCTGTCCCTGTTCTTTTATTAGTTGTCCCCCGAAATCAGTGGGGTTCTGAGGTCCTGTAGATCCCCCCCTTAGGCTGGGGTGGGGGATCTGTTAGCAATGGGCAGGCTTCCTCCTGCCCAGTTCCCAGAAACCCAATAGGTACTTATCCACTGTGGCAAAGGGGAGAAACACCTCATAGACAGTGTATTTTCACTACAGCTATGTCCCTCGATGTTAAAAGAAAAAAAAATCAAACCTTTGAACTGCGTTTTAAATTAGATGAAAAATTTACACGGACACTGTTCCAATCCATTTAGTGTCCAGGCTTGTTTACATTCTAAAGTGGAGAGTTTCTGCACAAAATGATTGTTCACGTCAGGTACTATTTCTTAACATCACCACTGCAGACTTTAGCTAGGAAAGCATTTTCTAGGTATCTTTTTGCTCACTTATTGCTCTGATAGTAATAGGTAGAGTCAAGACAAAACATCAGTAGTAAATTAAAAGCTGTTTATGTCTAAATCCTCCCATCTGTGTCTTTTGGATAAAAGTCAACCATCTTTGAAACCACATGCATCAAGCAATTGGCTAAATGTCCTTGTAGACAGGATGTCTCCTATTTGCATTTGAAGTGCTGTTCTTTCTGTTTAAACTATAAATGCAATTCACTTGTATTATTTACTTAACCTGTTTACAAATAGTGACAATTGTATAACTGAAAATAGGTGTCAATGTGCTAAGATTGTCAAAGTGCTTTATAGTATCTTTGTGTGAAATACATGAGATTTATTAAAACCACCTGAGTTACAGTTTACCCAACCTTCCTGTCCCCACAATTTAGCCCACCACCACCCACCATCATCTTTGAAGTTTGCTCGTTGGTCAGAAACATGTTGCGTGCTAGGGTACACACCTCTCATTGAAAGGGCTATATGTAATCCACATGACAGGTTTAATCAGTCCCTTGGTCTCTTAGAAGTGCAGCTGTTGGTAAATTCTTTTTACCAATATTATGTAATATTATAAGAGACTTAAGTTAAAACTGAAGCGTCCATTGAAACCTCATCTCAGTCTCAAAGACGAGTATTTTCTGGATCTAATTGGCATAAACATTTTTGTGAGGCTGCACTGGGAAATGCTGAATCACAATTTAAGGGACCCTTTCAAACAGAAATCCAGCTAATGAAGGCATTGGAGAATAATCCATCTCTTGTTAGCACCAGTTCTCCCACAATTATTATTAGTATTGCAGTAGCACCCAGAAGCCCATTGGGCTGTTACACATGCAGAGAACAAGAGATAGCACCTGCCCTGATCTTACAATCTAAATGGACAAGACAACGGAAAGAGCTACGTATTCCTATCATTTCACAAACCAGGAAGGCATATAACCTCAGTTGGGCAATTTGCCCAGAATCACACAGGGAACTTGTGGCTGACCTGAGATTTGAACCCCAACCTCCCAAGTTCCAGTCCAGTGCCTTAACCACAGGCTCATCCTTCCCTTTATTGGGAAAATAAAAATCTGACCCACTTTGGCAGCTTTGCAGTGCAGATGCTGCTTTTTCGATCACAGCAGAGGTATAAAGAAAAACGTTGGGGATTTACAGCAATTCTTTCTAACTACAGATTGTCTAGCCTACAAGTGTCATATTGTCAGCCCTGAAACATACTTTCAAACTTTCTTTCGTCAGAACAAACATAACCCCCTAGAACAGTTCTCTGATGAATAAATAAAACAGAGGAGTAATCAGGGCTGGGAAATCACCAGATTCTTAATTTGACCTCTTGAATCATTGTTAGAGATGCTGTGAAGAAACGTAGGGAATGTTACAAACAACCCACTTTCTGAAAGAGACGCTGTAGGAAAGTCTGTGAATGAAAACTTCTGAATGTAAACTACAGTCAGTGCGAAGCACTCGCGTGACTCCGGCAATCTGGATGGTCTGAATGTATTTTTCATCATGTGCTGGTGGGATGAATGAGGAAGATGATGGATTCCAGGCTGTTAGGAGCTACTAAATTGTTAGTTCCCCAGACACAGAAAATAAAAGCTCCAGCGCTTAGGGGAGTACTCGATTTAATAAACACACAAATGGAATATAAGCGATGAAGGAATAAAAAGGGTACAGTACTCCACTGAAACCCACCTCCCTCATACAATCACGTGCTGCTAATACATTTTGCAGTGTATATGTATACACCAGTCACACCGACGATGTCTGCATGCACATACAGCACTCAGCCCCGGTTGTCTGAGGGTCTTGAGAGATTCCCCCAAACTATTGGGTAATCAGGGGTACTGAGTCAACAGCACATGAGTTCCAAAGTTAGGATCAGGGTGTCCATAGGAAAGAAAAATTACCTCCTCTGTCATGTGTTGCCCTCTGCCTTCAGCACTGGGCATTCTAATTAGAGTCTCAATAAGGTTTCTATTATAGAGCTATTGACCTTGCAATCGGGAACCATTTGTGACGTTTCAGTGCCTTGGGCATTCTCAGAAGGGGGTTTCTGTTTCCTCCTTGCATGTAGATATGAACAGACATAACTGAATAAAATGCTGTCAAAAGGCTGATAGTCCCCTCTCATAAAAACTGGAAAAAGAAAAGAGTTAAATTCCCCCTCCTGATAGTGCAGGAGTTGTTCTGCAGGTGAAGCAAATGAGAGTTCTGCATGCTTAAGGGCAACAGTTTTGGACCCATAAATCTGTACCATTAGGACCCTAATCCTATCCCATTGGAAGGCCCTGTTAGGGCCTTTTTAAGCTACCTACTAACTACGTCTGAAAAGCTCCTGCCCTAACAAACTTATGAATCATGCTGATTGAAATGGAGTGGACATGGCTTTGGAGTAACACCTCTAACGAGAGAGCAGGTGCTGTGATGTGGGAGCGTAGGAAAAAGGGCATTTTGCTGGCAGATTTTTTTAAACTGCTTTTTAGCTAAAGCCATCTATAAGAGCGATGCAGGGGTTTTCAGCAGATTGGAAAGGCATTTCAGCCTGTTTCCTCTTGTTCGTTCAGTCCAGCAGTGCAGCCAGTGATATGACTAAAGACTTTTGATACATCTCAAAGTTATCTTGTGTGGTGTATATAAACTGGAGTGTTTCAGCAAAACCAAGGCAATGAATTCCACTGTTTAGCTGGGTGAAAAAGTACTTTCTTGTATTGGTTTTAAGTTTGCCACTTTTAATTTCATTGAATGTCCCCTTGCTTCTGTTCTCATAACATAGGAACTCCTGAGTTAGCTTCTCTGGGCCATTCATTACTCTATATACTTCTATCATGTTCCCTTTTATTAATCTCCTTTCTAATCTTTTCAATCTCTCTCTGTATGTATGACACCTTTCAGGCCAAAACTGCAGATGTAACCTTGTAACAAGTCAAGGCTTGATATTTACATATCAAAACCATAAAGATATTCAGACGCCTAATTAAAGCAGGAGGATAATCTTAGCTGATCTACTCTGGCTCCTTCTGCAGTGGTTCTTGGTTTATAATTCCCACACTGCTCTGTGCAAAGCAGCACATTCAGGATTCAGGTATGAGTTGTGATGTCATATGGGGAGGGAGCTCTGCTTAACCAGCTGGTAAAAAAGTGTACGTAAACCACTGCAAGAACAAGGGCCCCAATCCTGTGACTGCTTGAGCAGACTCTTGCATCCACATGGAGCCCTGCTGACTTCCAGGGGGGCTCAGCACCAGTGCAGAGGTCCTCCCACGCGGAGCAAGTTGCAAGGTCAGGGTAAAAGATGGTAGCTTTGTGCTGGCGGGCCAGCTGGTGGCATCCAATTAATTGAATACTGTTTTGCGAGGACTGACGGAGACCAGTTGGAAGAAAGAGAGGCATTAGGAAGTGACCTATGCTTATGCATAAAAATAAATCTTTGTCCGTTATTTTTTCTCCTCACAGTGAGGTTATCTCTTGACTTCAGTTATAAGCCTAGGCTCTCAGCTCCCAAGCCTGATGCCTGGAGGGAGCTATTTAAAATGAAGACATCTTGCTCATTCGGTGGCTTTTCTCGTGCTCAGCCGGTTCCACTCTGTGCAGTGAGACAGTTTCCATCTAACTGAGGCCGACCCCAGGCCAGCTTGGTTTGAATGTCAGAAAGATGTGTCCCTGTGGTTGGAATCGCAGGGGGAAGTTCGCAAATGACTCTGCCCTCAGACATGTTTCAGGGAGCAAATCCTTCAGCATCACCATGTGAGGGAGCAAATCACAAAAGTGGGAGGTGGAATGGGATCTGAGAAGACTATGAACCCAGAGAGACTATCAAATCTGCCTGGCCTCCTATGAGTCCTGAAAACACATCTGCCGCATTGCAAACCCCAGCGTGAAATCAGCAAGGAACGAGCCAGAGAACCTGCCTCTGACCCTCAGGACACGGCTTGGAAAATATTTTCCAGAACTCGGTGCCTGGGGACCTACAGCTAACAAACATTCTGGAAGTGTGATCTCTGCCTTTGGCTCTGTTGCCGAGCCACCTACAGGAGGTGGGTTTAAAGACAGCGGCTTTAAAGCTGTCAACAGGAGGAGGCAGGAAGCCAAATTGCTTTTGTGCTTGCAATCGTGTGCCAATTGGTTTGTCATCGGATTGGTATGTAGTAAAGATAGAGTTGTCTGCAGAAAAGCTGTATTATTCTTTTTTGGATGATACCACTGGAGATCTTTCAGGGCCTGCAGTAATCTCTTTAGGGGGCCAAATTCTGCCTCCTTTACCTCCTGGCTTCAGTGTGGGTGCACAGGGTTTAAAGTGAGATCTGAAATTGCCCGCTGGAAGAGGCAGAAAGGCAGAACAGCCAGGAGGCTGAGGCTAGTAGAACTCAGCAGCTCACCTACTGCACTGTAAACACACACTGCTGTATTTAGACCCCTAGCAGTGATAACTGATAACACTGTACAGTTTCCTGTGGGCCAGATTCTGCTCTCCTTTACCTAAGTGTGCATCTAAAGTAACTCCATTGGCTTCTCTGGAGTCACTGCAGATTTATGCCAGTGTAACTAGACTGGATCCTGCCCGGTGCTGAGCACTCCCATTGATTCTTGCTGCAGTTGGGGGCATTCTGAATCTTTTGGAATGAGGTCAACTGACAGCAGAATTTGGCCTTTTATGGCCAGTGATAAGGACTGAATTGAATATTCGCCAGGAGCTTGCATAGCACGGAACAGGATGTAGCTGTTGATATCTTGAATGCAGACTTTTGCCCGTAAAGATTACCAGTTCCAGTATGTAATGCTCTGTCTTAACCCAAGGGGACCTTCTTGAATTAAAAGGGAATGTTGTGTAATGGATTAGAATTCATCAGCATAAAGAAAAATTCAACAACACAGGTATTTACACTGGCAGAAATCCTGAAGGCCTTATTCAGTTTTTACTTTATCCCTTACCTAATACACTGACACAGTGTGTGCCCCATCTCCCTCTGGTGGCTGGTCTCTAGAGGATAATTGCCTACTACTGGTAAGAGCTAACGGAGTTACTTTTTTTAACTCAAATGGTAGAGGTCTGTGTTGAAGGTCCCATGCTGGGGATCATGACACTTATTCAGAAGAACTGGCTTTGAATGCCTCCTTGATACTTCAATGAGTGTTTTGTCTGAGTAAGAATTTCTAAAACTATTGTTCAATATTTGTTGTTAGATAGTTTACAATACTGCAGTGAGAAAGTGGTTAACAGTGAGCCTTGAGCGTTGCATGTTGGGAGGCATAGTCCTTAGGAAGCAAGAACTGTGGAGGAAGTAGGTTGGTTTCACTCTCCCTCCTGTTCCATACAATAGTATTTGCTGTAAAGTGCTGTTATGCTGTTTCACAAATATTTTATTGAATCTTATGAAAAAAGACACAAACCAGTCAACTCCTACTAATCAATCAAACACATTTGCCATCTGACAATCTAATTTATTCTTTTAATTTTTTTAAGTCTCTTGCCCACAAACTTCCAGAGTTTAAACTAGTTACATCATCTGTGATGCATACAGTACACTGCCGCAATCTGATGATGATGGAGAGGTGTGATCTCTGCTACTGACCCACTAAGAATTGTGGTCCTTCTATTGTGTATTTTTCCTACCTTGTCTCCTTCACCTCATTCCCATTATATTTCTGGGACAGGGACTGTCCTTTATATATTGTACAGCATCTAGTAACCTGACTGTGGTCTTTATACCTACTGCAGTATAAATGTTAAATAATAAAATACAGCTGAGTGATCCAGGATGATCTGTAACTGAACATGCAGATCACAGGGCTTGTGAGCAGGTGCCTATCCCTCCCCTACACACACAGTCCACCTGGAATGTATAGTCCAAACTTGCACCTTTCTGGTGTGTGGCTTTATTAACAAAGAAAACAATAAAATAACGACATTCAGCTCAGATCTTCTCCCTGTATTTCACTGCTCCTCCCTCAGGAATCCTCAGCCCACACCCTACATCCCTTTTTCCCCAGAGAACCACTCCTACTTCATTATAGCCAGTTGGCGTAACCAGCCATCTTCCCAGAGGCAATGCATGTGGGGGGTATGTGGGGTCATGTGCTCCTCCCCCAGATTTGCTGTTTGGCTTGTACTGAGTGTGCTCAGTCCATGTGAACATGCTCAGTAACACTGCTGAAGCCCGCTGCCCTCACTCTGCTCCCCAACTATCAGCAGCCAGGGGTCATCTCTGCATCTGCCACAGTGAGCCAGGAGAACCCATTTAGCCCTTTCATACCATAATGAACCCCTGCTTCACAGGCACCGGCTTCCTCCTTTCCCCGGGGGTGCTCATCCCACGCTCAGCCCCAGGCCCCGCCTTCACTCCATCCCTTCCCCAAGCCCCCACCCAGCCCTGCCCTTCCTGCCACCTTCCCGCCCCAGCCCCCACTCCACCTCTTCGCCCAAGGCCCCACTCCCACCCCACCTCTTCCCACCTAGCTCCGTCCCCTCCCCCAAACACACCCCATCCCTGCTCCTCCCCCTTTCCCCCAGTGCCTCCTGCATGCCCAGAACCGCTGATCGTGGAGGGTGGGAGGCACGGTGGGGGAGGGGGAGGAGTTGACCAGTGGGGCACCGGTGGACGGGAGGCGCCGAGGGAGAAGGGGGGAGCTGGCTGCTGGTGGGTGCTAAGCACCCGCTAATTTTTTTCCATGGGTACTGCAGCGCTGGAGCACCCATGGAGTCATTGTCTATGCCCTGCTTACAATGTGTCATGTTTCAGGCAAACGGTGCGAGCCTGTTACGGGGTCCCATTGTTCAATCAGTTTTTATTGCAAGGAAAACTCCCAGTGAAGTCAATAGGAGTTTTTCCCGAGGGAAGGGCAGCAAGACTGGATACCTAGGAGGGACCATGAAGTAAGCTGGAAGGAAAGTTAATTTACTTTTATTATCTAGGCCAGGAGCTCCCTTGTGCAGTATGTGGTTCCCTGGGTTTCCCTGAATCCCATATGGCTAATGGAATATCTTGGAACCCCTCTTTGATTTCCATCTGGAACAGTTCAGCAGCCCTTTCCTCTGCCTCCTGTACCAACCTGGGGTGTACAACTAATCAGCTACCACCTTCTACCGCAGAGGTGGCTGCATTTATTGGTTTCTTGAGTGAGCCATCCCCGATCTCCCAGAGAGGCTGTGAGGCTCACTGAACTGATCTTTACTGAATGGATTAAGATCCTTAGATGCAAAGCATTACAGAACCCTGTGGTGGGACGACGACTTACCGGCAGGGCACCTCCTGCTGGTTGTCCAGGGAATTATCTCTTTTCCAGCTCTGGAGCGCCCTCTGCTGGCTGCTGTCTCACCTGCTGCTGGCCCCGTGTCCCTCCTGCACCCTGCTGCCCTTTGCCCAGGGGTTTTACCCACCACAGTACCCCCTCTGTCTGGGTCTCCCCTCCCAGGTGAACCCCCACCCTGTATCCCCACCTTGCCTCAATCTGTAAACCACTCATCATCGGCAAGGGGAGTTGGACCAGCTGCCTCTGCCTATTCCTGGGCTGCCCCTCTGAAGCCCTAGTACCCTTTGGTGGGCCCTTAACTCAGCCTGCAGCCTGGGACTTTGCTAGGCTGGAGCTCCCCAGCTCCCTCTGCCCTTCCCCAGCCCTGCTCCACCCTAAGTACCCTCCTCAGCTTCCCAGGCAGCCAGGTCCTTCTCTCTCTAGAAAGAGAGTGTTCTAGCTTCTGGCCCACAGCCCTCTTATAAGGACCAGCTAGGCCCTGATTAAGCTGGCCACAGCTGTGGCTGCTTTCCCAGCCAGCCTACCTTTTCCCCACCATAGCCCTCTCCAGGGCTGCTTTAACCCTTCAGGGCCGGAGCGAGGTGACCACCCCGCTACAAACCCTCAAATATTACATCACGTAAAGCCACATTAAGATGCAGTTTCGATACTCTCTAAAACGTTCTCTTTCCCCTCATTATAGTTGCTCTCAGGTCTGTAGCTGAGTGGCTTGAACAGTGGGGAAATGGGAATCGAGCCCCTGAGCATTCCCACAGAAATGTAAATCAGTGCCATTGATCTAGTTTGTGTAGGGTGACTAGAGGTCCCTTTTTTATAGGGGCAGTCCCGTTTTGGGGGACTTTTTCTTATATAGGTGCCTATAGCCCCCCCCCCCCCAGTCCCGTTTTTTCACAGTTGCTGTCTGGTCACCGTAAGTTTGTGTGACCTTGGCAGCTGACAAACTGTAGGCAAGCTCCCAGGTTCTTCCCAGGCAGTGAGGCAGCTCCCACAGGCTTGGCTACGAGTGGGGTAGAGGCCTGCCATTCACTCCAGGTTCATGTGGGTATGTTATGGTATTATGGACTGTGCCTGGCAAGGCCCAGCAATGCAGGCAGGCACTGTTAGGCCCCAATAGGCCAGAGTGAGCCATTAGAATCAAGATTGATGGCCACCTAATTAAAACCACTAGAAGTTCTGGTGGAGTCCTCCCTGTGGGATCTTGGGCAAGTCCCTTAGCACTTGTCTACATGGCATGGCAAAGGCCCTCTCCTCCCCCGCTCCACCCACTGGGGTGAGATTTGTAAAGCGCTGTATGTGCTGCACTGTAACTGCCCCCAGTTGACCCTGCTGGCATGCTCTAAAAGGTACCTACCTCCCATTAACATAGCACCATTAATCTCTCTGCATCTTGGTTCCCAATCTGTAAAATGATGGATATTACTTATCTCACACCTACTGTCTGTCTTGCCTACTTAGGCTGTAAGCTGTTCAGGACCAAGGTTGTCTCTTACTGTGGGTCTGTACAGCACCTAGCACAGTGGGGCCTCCCCTCTCAATAGAGGCCTCTAAACACTAGTATTGTACAGGTAACTGTAGTAAGAACTATTGTCAGGGTTGCCAACTTTCTAACTGCTGAAAAACAAACTTCTGTGTCCTGCCCCCTCTCTGCCTCTTCCCCATGCCCTGCTCACTTTTTTCCTTCCTCCTTCTGTTGCTTGTTCTCCACCGCCCACCCCCCCGCTCACTCCCCCTTTCCTGGGACTCAGGGCAGGGCAGAGCAGGTGGGGGGGGGCAGAGCTTGGCGAGACATGGCGGGTGTCAGTCGCCGGAGCAAGGGGGCAGGGAAGGGTCAGTCCCTGTAGCGAGAGGCCAGAGCCGGGGCAATTGGGACACAGCGAGGCAGAAGAAGGGGCAGACAGGATCCCTTCCCCCTGGGGGGTGGCACCCTACCTCTTGGAGCCTGGTCTGGAAGCCAGCCACTGGCTCCATCAGGCTTCAGCAGCTGAGCAGAGAGCGACTGTTCCATGTGGCTCCAGCCACAGCTGCTGCTCTTCCCGCCCTCCTGCCCCCCTCCCAGTGGGAGAGGCCAGTTATTGCAGCTAACCGGACTTTTGGTGGCCAGTCAGCTGTGCTTATTGGATGCTGCCAGGTTCCCTTTTTGACCGAACGGTCCGGTCAAAAACTGGACACCCGGCAATCTTAACTAACGTCTAACGTTGAAACACAGTATATGCCTTTAAATAGCCACCATTAAAATTACTTTTCTGATTTTAGTAATCAGACCACGATTAAAACAGGGGGTGGAAACTATCATCCCATAGAGCAGTATTTCTTAACGACTGGTGTGTGGACCGGCACTGGTCCCTGAGATCTCTCTGACACAGTTTAGGAAGTCGGCAAGCCGGTGCCTGGTATCAAAAAAGGATCAGAAGCACGGCTGTGTGTGGTGGAGCAGGTGGCCATGGTCCCATCACTTTTAAAAGTGGGAGGTGGCCGGATCATGGGAGGGAGGGGTCAGAGAAAGTCAGCAGGGAAGTCACTCATGAGGAAGTGGCGATGTGAGGGTGAGGCCTCAGGGGAAGAAATGATGCAAGGCCAGGGGCTTAGGGAGAAGGGGGCCTGAGGCTGGGGCCTGAGGGGAAGGAGTTGTGCAGGGGGTGGGGCCACATTTCAGGCACCAGTGGGGGCCCCTCCCACACTTTTAGGGTGCTTCTACCACTCTTGGGTACAAGAAGAGTACGGCAGGAAGGGCTGCCCATCAGGAGGATGTAATAAAGTAGGACTGGGGGAGCTGCATTATCACACATTTCTATTAGTCATTTTTCTTGCTTCGCCTCCTTAGCTCAAATCAAAAGCCTACAGTTAATGCAGGTGTAACCCCATTGGAGAAGCCATGATTCGCAGTAGGGGGAGTGGGATCAGAATCAGGTCCAACTGTGGGGGATGGGAAAGGCTGATACACAGGTATTTAAACCCTGCTGTCTTCAGCATCTAGAAGGACCAAGCTGGTCTAATGATCAGCCAGCAGGCAGAAGCTACCTGAGTCTCCTCCAAGAAATGCATGGAAATGACTTTGCTTCCATAATGTCCCATGTACCTTTGGGAAGACAACCATAGGAATTCCTGTCGCTGAATCCAGGATTCTTTAAATGCCATGCGTCAGGTCCTCAGCTGCCTGACATAGCCCTGCTGATGGCAGCGGAGCTGTGCTGATCCGCCTCCCTGTGTTCAGAATGATTCCACGCACACTCCGTGTGGCTGGGGCTGAATTTGGAGACTGAATGCAGGAGTGAAGCCGGGGTTAGTGGGAGAAATGGCCAGGGTGGGGGAGACTGACTCCTGAGTCACACAGGCTCCAGGGATGAGTGGGAGAGGGCAGAGATTTTTTCCTGGGTCATGTTGGCATGGGGGGTATGGTGAGATTCACTCCCAGTTAGGGTGACCAGACAGCAAATGTGAAAAATCGGGACAGGGGGTGGAGGGTAATAGGAGCCTACACAAGAAAAAGACCCAAAAATTGGGACTGTCCCTATAAAATCGGGACATCTGCTCACCCTACGCCCGGTTCACATGAGCATGGGAGGAGAATTCAGGCCCAAAGAGTCGAACGAACACATCCTTGCTGTGGCCAGTGCCTCCTCTTCCCTGCACTGATATAAGGCAGGATTCACTCAGCTGAAGTCTATGGCGTTGGTTGCACCAGTGTAACTGCAGTGCAAGAGGGAGGAGACACCGGCCCTGTACACAGGCTATAGACAAGGCACCCCCTCGCTGCCTTTTGCAGGACTGGGGGAGGGGCTCTTCTCTCTCTCTTATCCAGAACACATCCTTGCTTGAACTTTTTTTAAATAAAAAAAGCCAACCTCATTTCTTCAGCCTGAATCAGCCTATGGGGGCGGGTGGGATGCGGGAAGGGTTTCAGTGCCAAGGAAGGAAAAAGCTCCCAAACTCAAACTGCTTTTTCACACTCTCTGAACCCAGCAAGGCTCATGGACTATCAGGCTCTGTGAGAGGTGAGCACAAAGAGAATCCAGCAGACTAACCGTGCTCCTCTTTGCTGGACTCCCGTCATGAGAGGAGGGTGGAAAAGACAATCTTTTCTTGGGTTTAATAGTAAAAAGTCGAGCCTGAATCTGCTGTCACACATACTGGAGTGGGGCTCATCACCTTTTGGAAGCCAGGCTCATCAACGTCTCCTGCATTAGATGGTGAGATCTGTCGAAGCTTTTAGTTGCATTGCAATAGAGACAGTAGTTACATATATACAGAACAGTCCATGAAGTCCTGGAGCATCCATAGGCACAGCAGTGGCCTTGTAGAGCAGCAAGAAGATGTTTCTCTGACATCAGTATCCACCTACAATTTTTTTGTTTACAGCAGGTGAAATCCACTTTGTTGCACAGGGCCAGAAAAAGGCCTATCCCCACTGAAGTTCTCAAAATGGGATTTAAGGGCTGCAAAGCCTTTGAGCTGTCTCTCTGCACCGAGTACATTTCCTTCCCCCATGCCCTCTTCTCCTCCCCCAAGAGAGAGCTTGTCCAGACTGTCCAAAATTCAGAAAAATGCCTCCCCACTGTTAATTTTGCAAATCTCGGATGTCTCTGGTCACAAAGCTCCTGAGCGGTTTCCCATCCATTAGAGAGAGACTTGTCGAAGAGCGCATAGTTGTCAAGTCTTGGACTGAGGTGGAGATGGACATAGGAGATGGAAGTGTTGAGAGTCTCTGGGTTAGGCTAAAAGGGGTACAAAACACGGGTGATGTCGTGCTGGGAGTCTACTACAGGCCACCTACTCAGGTGGAAGAGGTGGATGAGGCTTTTTTTCAAACAACTAACAAAATCATCCAAAGCCCAAGATTTGATGATGATGGGGGACTTCAACTATCCAGATATATGTTGGGAAAATAACACCGCGGGGCACAGACTATCCAATAAGTTCCTGGACTGCATTGCAGACAACTTTTTATTTCAGAAAGTTGAAAAAGCTACTAGGGGGGAAGCTGTTCTAGACTTGATTTTAACAAATAGGGAGGAACTCGTTGAGAATTTGAAAGTAGAAGGAAGCTTGGGTGAAAGTGATCATGAAATCATAGAGTTTGCAATTCTAAGGAAGGGCAGAAGGGAGTACAGCAAAATAGAGACAATGGATTTCAGGAAGGCGGATTTTGGTAAGCTCAGAGAGCTGATAGGTAAGGTCCCATGGGAATCAAGACTGAGGGGAAAAAAAACTGAGGAGAGTTGGCAGTTTTTCAAAGGGACGCTATTAAGGGCCCAAAAGCAAGCTATTCCGATGGTTAGGAAAGATAGAAAATGTGGCAAAAGACCACCTTGGCTTAACCATGAGATCTTGCGTGACCTACAAAATAAAAAGGCGTCATATAAAAAATGGAAACTAGGTCAGATCACAAAGGACGAATATAGGCAAATAACACAGGAATGCAGAGGCAAGATTAGAAAGGCAAAGGCACAAAATGAGCTCAAACTAGCTATGGGAATAAAGGGAAACAAGAAGACTTTTTATCAATACATTAGAAGCAAGAGGAAGACCAAGGACAGGGTAGGCCCACTGCTCAGTGAGGAGGGGGAAGCAGTAACGGGAGACTTGGAAATGGCAGAGATGCTTAATGACTTCTTTGTTTCGGTCTTCACTGCGAAGTCTGAAGGAATGTCTAATATAGTGAATGCTTACGGGAAGAGGGTAGGTTTAGAAGATAAAATAAAAAAAGAGCAAGTAAAAAATCACTTAGAAAAGTTAGATGCCTGCAAGTCACCAGGGCCTGATGAAATGCATCCTAGAATACTCAAAGAGTTAATAGAGGAGGTATCTGAGCCTCTAGCTATTATCTTTGGGAAATCATGGGAGACGGGGGAGATTCCAGAAGACTGGAAGGGGGCAAATATAGTGCCCATCTATAAAAAGGGAAATAAAGACAACCTAGGAAACTACAGACCAGTTAGTTTAACTTCTGTGCCAGGGAAGATAATGGAGCAGGTAATTAAAGAAATCATCTGCAAACACTTGGAAGGTGGTAAGGTGATAGGGAATAGCCAGCATGGATTTGTAAAGAACAAATCGTGTCAAACTAATCTGATAGCATTCTTTGATAGGATAACGAGCCTTGTGGATAAGGGAGAAGCGGTGGATGTGATATACCTAGACTTTAGTAAGGTATTTGATACGGTCTTGCATGATATTCTTATAGATAAACTAGGAAAGTACAATTTAGATGGGGCTAATATAAGGTGGGTGCATAACTGGCTGGATAACCGTACTCAGAGAGTAGTTATTAATGGCTTCCAATCCTGCTGGAAAGGTATAACAAGTGGGGTTCTGCAGGGATCTGTTTTGGGACCGGCTCTGTTCAATATCTTCATCAACGATTTAGATGTTGGCATAGAAAGTACGCTTATTAAGTTTGCGGACGATACCAAACTGGGAGGGATTGCAACTGCTTTGGAGGACAGGGTCAAAATTCAAAATGAACTGGACAAATTGGAGAAATGGTCTGAGGTAAACAGGATGAAGTTCAATAAAGATAAATGCAAAGTGCTCCACTTAGGAAGGAACAATCAGTTTCACACATACAGAATGGGAAGAGACTGTCTAGGAAGGAGTATGGCAGAAAGAGATCTAGGGGTCATAGTAGACCACAAGCTTAATATGAGTCAACAGTGTGATACTGTTGCAAAAAAAGCAAACGTGATTCTGGGATGCATTAACAGGTGTGTTGTAAACAAGATACGAGAAGTCATTCTTCCGCTTTACTCTGCGCTGGTTAGGCCTCAACTGGAGTACTGTGTCCGGTTCTGGGCACCGCATTTCAAGAAAGATGTGGAGAAATTGGAGAGGGTCCAGAGAAGAGCAACAAGAATGATTAAAGGTCTTGAGAACATGACCTATGAAGGAAGGCTGAAGGAATTGGGTTTGTTTAGTTTGGAAAAGAGAAGACTGAGAGGGGACATGATAGCAGTTTTCAGGTATCTAAAAGGGTGTCATCAGGAGGAGGGAGAAAACTTGTTCACCTTAGCCTCCAATGATAGAACAAGAAGCAATGGGCTTAAACTGCAGCAAGGGAGATTTAGGTTGGACATTAGGAAAAAGTTCCTAACTGTCAGGGTAGTTAAACACTGGAATAGATTGCCTAGGGAAGTTGTGGAATCTCCATCTCTGGAGATATTTAAGAGTAGGTTAGATAAATGTCTATTAGGGATGGTCTAGACAGTATTTGGTCCTGCCATGAGGGCAGGGGACTGGACTCGATGACCTTTCGAGGTCCCTTCCAGTCCTAGAGTCTATGAGTCTATGAGTATAAGTCCGTGTTCTGCAGAAAGCACAAATGAAATCCCGCAGCCCACGCCTCCTCTTAGAATGCACGCTATCAGACACAAAAGGGACTTGACTGATGTTAGCTATTCTGTAGGATTAAACCAGTTCAGCTATAAATGTCTGAGATCAACAGGTGGCCATGCTGATAGAACAAATGCATCCATTGTTCGTGGTTTTAATGAGTCACTGAGTTACTGATCAGCAGTGACCATTGGAGGCAGTTAAAAGCAGAAAGGAAACACTGTTGTAGGACTGGCCTGCCAAACCTCCCTTTCGGAGCACGTGCTTACCCAATGGGAGCTCCATAGATTAACGTTTGTGTGTGCTCATGCTGCCAAATATAACAAGTAGCAGGGGGTTGCTTTGTTTCTAATTGGGTGATGAAAGCCAGTTTATAAGGCCAAGACCAAATGGCCAGAATCAGGAGTGGCAGGAAGTGAAACTGGACTGATCTGAGATGCAGGAAAGACTAACCAACAGTTGTTTGCACTAGTATGTGTAGAACTCATTGGTCACCACGAAAGAACCAAGGACTCAGGAGGCCCAGGAAAAGACACGAGCAGTCACAGGACGTGTGGACCAAACAAGAAAGTGCATGCCAATGGGAAAGGCTTCCCCATTATTGGGGTCTGGGAGAGAAAGAACCACAGCCCAGAGAGCTGAAAGGAGGATAGGCACTCGGATACCACAGATGCCATGGGTGCTCCAGGGCTGGAAAACCTAAGGAAAAAAAAAGAGTGGGTGCTCAGCACCCGCCAGCCACCAGCCAATCAGCTGGTTGGCAACCATCATTGATCAGCTGTTCAATGGCAGGCGGGAGGCGCTGGGGGGAGGGAGTAGAGCGGGGGTGGGAAGAGGCAGAGTGAGGGGGGGCCTTGGAGGAAGGAGCAGAGTGGGAGTGGAGCCTTGGGACGGAGCGAGCATGGACCACCCACCCAAAGAAATGAAAGTCAGCGCCTGTGTCCCTGAGGCATTCAAATAGCTACAGTCATAGATATGAACACTGCTGATAGCTTGTACAGAACACAGGATGTTAGAGTTTGGAATTTCCATCCCATGGGAAAGTCCAAGATTTTGAAATTTGCTGTCATTCCAAATCAGAACAAAACATTAAAATCTGGAATTTCCTGTAAACTGAAATATTTTGAAATATTTTGTTTTGGAACAATGTAAACATTTTGTTGCAATAAAGTTGAAAGGTTTTGACTATGATTACATTAGATTAGGATTAGGGCTGTTGATTATTCGCAGTTATCTCACTCGATTAACTCAAAAAATTATTCTCAATTAATCGCAGTTTTAATCGCACTGTTAAACAATAGAATACCAATTGAAATGTATTAAATATTTCAGCTGTTTTTTGACATTTTCATATGTATTGTATTCTGTGTTGTAATTGAAATCAAAGTGTATATTATTTTTTATTCTAAATATTTGCACTGTAAAAATGATAAACAAAAGAAATAGTATTTTTCAATTCACCTCATACAAGTACTGTAGTGCAATCTCTTTGCTGTGAAAGTTCAAATTACAAATGTAGAGGTTTTTTGTTACATAACTGCACTCAAAAACAAAACAATGCTTCCATGCTGATGATGCTCGTTAAAAAAATGTGTTAATTAAATTTGTGATTGAATTCCTTGGGAGAGAATTGTATGTACCCTGCTTTGTTTTACTCACATTCTATCATATTTCACGTTACAGCAGTTTCAGATGATGACCCAGCATCTGTTAATTTTAAGAATACTTTCACTGCAGATTTGACAACACAAAGTACCAATGTGAGATTTCTAAAAATAGCTACAGCACTCGACCCAAGGTTTAAGAATCTGAAGTGCCTTCCAAAATCTGAAAGGGATGAGGTATGGAGCATGGTCTCAGAAGTCTTAAAAAGAGCAACACTCTGATGCAGAAACTACAGAACCAAAACCACCAAAAAAGAAAGCTTCTTTGGATTGTTATTGAGCAGAACCCGTCATCAGCATGGACACATGTCCCCTGGAACGGTGGTTGAAGCATGAAGGGACATATGAATCTTTAGTGCATCTGGCATGTAAATATCTTCCAACACTGACTACGACAGGGCCATGCGAACGTCTGTTCTCACTTTCAGGTGATATTGTAATCAAGAAGCAGGTAGCATTATCTTCTGTAAATGTAAACAAACATATTTGTCTGAGCGATTGTCTGAAAAAGAAGTAGGACTGAGTGGACTTGAAGGCTCTAAATTTTACATTGTTTCATTTTTGAATGCAGGTTTTTTTGTACATAGTTCTACATTTGTAAGTTCAACTTTCATGAGAAAGAGATTGCACTACAGTACTTGTATTAGGTGAATTGAAAGATATTATTTCTTTGGTTTTTTACGGTGCAAATACTTGTAATAAAAATAGATATACAGTGAGCACTGTACACTTTGTATTCTGTGTTGTAATTGAAATCAATATATTTGAAAATGTAGAAAGCATCCAAAAATATTTAAATAAATGGTATTCTATTATTAACAGTGCGATTAATTTTTTTAATCGTGCAATTAATCACGATTAATTTTTTTAATTGCTTGACAGCCCTAATTAGTATATATTAGACTAGATCAGATTTAGATTGTATTAGATAGTATTTTATCATAAATGTAGCAAATACTGTATTTGAGAATATTGTATTATGCTATATTAGAATATAGTATAAAATAAATCAAAACCAAAATGTTGTTTTGAAACAAACAAATCAAAACAGAACATTTCAATCTTATTGAAATGATATTTCAGTTTTCTTCAAAACAAAATTTGTTTGAAATGAACGAATTCCTGCAGAATGCTTCAGTTTAGCCAAAGCAACATTTTCCAACGGAAGATTGTTAGTTGAAAAATGGCAAAGAGTTCTGTGGCATCTTATAGACTAACAAACATATTGGAGCACGAGCTTTCGTGGGTGAATAACCACTTCGTTGGATGTTAGCTGAAAAATGTTCACCCAGCAATAAAGTTAGTCACATCTCTTACAGCACCAATGGAAGGTGCTCAGAGACCATGGTGTTGAGGATGGTGTATGAGCCTATGCAGAACAGAATGAGCAGGAAGTGATCAAAACCACCAGCTCTAACAGACTAGGATAGACCTCACTGAAAGAAACTGATCTTCTAGATCACCAGAGAGCCTCCTGTACTGGAAACTCATGGAGAAGCAGGAAAAGCTGCATGGATTTTTTTTAAAACCATATTAAAATTAACTAAACTTTTCCAAACCAGCTAAGAGATTGAACCAAGGAGCAATATGTGCACAAGACAAAGGGTTCAAGCCAGTTCTTATTTTATCTAATTCATTCTACACATTCCAATGTAGATCCAGGAGAATCTATGGCCTGTGTTTTCACAAGTGACTTGTGAGTTTGGAGGCCAAACTTGAGACCTTGTAAAGGAGCCTGATTTTGAGAATATGCTGAGTCACCCATCCTCTGAGAACCAGGCCACTTTCAGGTGCCTCGAGTTTGGCATGCAAGGTATCACTAGCTGCTTTTGAAAACCTAGGCCTTGGGTCGTAATTTAATCAGACACACAGTTTTACTGGGCCAGGTTCTAATCTCAGTTGGACTGTGGAGTGACACCTGTTTTACATTGTGTGAAACAGATCAGAGTCTGCCGTGTGGTCATTGCCAGGTTACCTGGACTCCAGGTGCTTCTCTTAACTCTGTCAGAAAACTGATTTAAAACTCCACTGCATTAGGCCCTTTGAGGGATGCCTGTTGTGCCCCCAGTGTCTGATTGCTTTATATGGTGATCAGAGTGGGTGGAGACTGGGAAGGGAGTAGCCATAGGCATCTGCTAGCAATGAGAGCCTCTCCAGCTGCAGAGCCCCTTGGACCCAGGAAGTTTCCATGGGTCAGTGTTGTGCACACTGCTTTTTATTGTTTGTTTGGGTTGGCTGGAGAGGTTCTTAATATATGTGTTTATTACATGATTAGACTCTGCCTGCATGTTGCTATCCCATAGGTAGCATGGCACTAGGAAGCAGGGGCCCCACAAATGCATTTGAATTTAATCGACATTGATTCAAGTTTAGATTAATATGGCAGCAGTGCTTGAAAATTTCCCCCAAAGAGCAGATCCCCTCCGTAGAAAGCAGCCAGCAGTAAACACACTTGCCTAGGCTGGGCTGCAAGACATGAGCTAACTGCCAGCTTCTATTTCCATCTGTGCAAGTGAGAGAGCCAAGATCAATAAATCATCAGCATCACCACCAAGGATTTGGTTTTATTGGAGGATGATACATTTCCTACTGGTGAGACCATGTATCGGCCTCTGGAAGAGGAACAAATGACTATTTACAATGTAGAGCAGGGAATGCAGAGAAAAGAAATAAACAACATATCACCTAGGGCTAGTTTCTGCTACAACATTTCTCTTCTTGAATTGCGGGAGGAAGGGTGACTCTCGGTAAATGGACTGAGAAGTGAATTATTCCATCACCTCACTCTCCCTGGGTCTCACATGCCACAAGAGGAATCTCTTTCTCTCCCATCCTATACAAACACCCCATAAATACAGTAGATGCAGTTGGCCAGATCCTGCTGGTTGTATCTTTGATATCTCCACATCATTCAGATATTAATATGTACGCTTCTGCTCTGTCAGGATTATGGTGGCTTCTGCAGTAGAAGACAGAGGCTCCCATACTATTTAAAAGGACACTACCCAAGTCCTATATGTCAATGGTTTTCAAACTTTTTTCCTGGTGACTCAGGTGAAGAAAATTGTTAATGCCTGTGACCCAGTGGAACTGGGGATGAGGGGTTTGGAGTGCAGGAGGAGGCTCAGGGCTGGGGCAGAGGATTGGGGTTTGGGGGTGAGGGCTGTGGGGTGGGGCCAAGAATGAGGGATTCAGTGTGTGGGAGGGGGCTCTGGGTTGGGGCAGAGGGTTGGGGCAGGGCTCTGGGATGGGGCTGGGGATGAGGGGGTTGGAGAGTGGGTTTACCTCTGGTGGCTCCTGGTCAGTGGCACAGCTGGGGTGCAGAGACAGACCTCCTGCCTGTCCTGGCACCATGGACCGCGCTGGGCCCCGGAAGCAGCCAGCAAGTCCAACGCCTAGGTGGAGGAGTGCAAGCGGCTCCATGTGGCTCTCACCCACAGGCCCTGCCCCCCCAGCTCCCATTGGCCGATTCTCAGCCAATGGGAGTGTGGAGCTGGTGCTCGGGGCAGGGGCAGCACCCTATGGCCCCCCTGCCTATGAGCCAGACCTGCTGCTGGCCACTTCCTGGGCGCAGTGCGGTGTCAGAATAGGTAGGGACTACTAGTTTTACTGGCCGGCCACCAGGGTCCCTGGGTGCTGAGCAAGGTGACCCAGTGCCTTGCATTCCATAGCCCAGGATCCGAACTTTGAAAACCACTGCTAGATGCTACACTGCCCTAACTTACATTGGTGTAAATCCAGATGTGGACTCAACCCAAATTACTCTAGATTTACTTTTGTGCAAATTAGAGCAGAATTTGTCTCAATATATGTATCCTCATGGGCCATATCCTACCTGATGTAAGTGACTTTGGTGGAAATATCCCAGTTCTCACCAGCTGTCCCCGTCTGCATAAAAAAAGCAATTGTTATTGCTTTGTAAATCAGTAGTTTTAAAATTCTCCTCTTGTTTGAAAAGAAGTCTTCCTCAGTTAGGAAGAACTACTGCATTTTGTACCTTATTAATACTTTGCTTCTTCCACTCTATAAAGAAAACCTGTTCTCTTAACGTGATCTCAAATGGACCAATTTGGCACAAAAAGAGGGATAGGCAACATGATAGTGGAATAGAAATTCTATATTAATAGACCTAGGCAGTGTAATGCAGCTCCGGTCCTACAAATCTGAATAGAGATGGATTCAGTAATCTAAGGGGAACATAGTCAGCATGAGCAGCTCACATAGATGAAAGCAGAGAGTATGGATGAGTAGATCATAGAAGGGACAATGAGCGAAAAAATAAGTGATAATTCCTCAGAAGGTCAGCTTTTATTCTAGAATGGTGTAAACCCTGTTTTAGTACTGGGTCAAGTCTCTGTGTTAAACAAAATACCACACCCCCTTGGGGGGTCACACTGCTATCCTGCAAGGCAATTTTTACCAGTGAAGTCAATATGGACAGTTCCTTTTGTCCTCTAGTCAGGGAAATCATGAAGTCCACTAGCAGTTGTGCTCAACTAAGCACAGAGCACATATATCTTCTCCGAGAGGTGGTATGTGCTTAGGCAACATATCACTGGTAGATGACTCACAAGACGGATACAGCAAAGAGAGTCTGGTCACACTGGTCTATCACCAAAGCCTTTACGGACAAGGCAAACTGTAAAGAAATCCCTTCTGTATCAAGTGGAGGTCAAGGAGACATTTGTACCCATGTGTGTACCAGTTAATGAAAAACATCTGGTTCCTCAGCACACAAGGAAGTCTGATTCCTCTCAACCTAAGTAGTCACTGTCAGTTTATGGTGATACTCCTTCTGTAGCTGGCCAGAAATCCAGACTGGAAACCCTAGTAGCGTCCACTGTGTTTCCTGAGCTGGAGGATGTGGCTATGGTGCAAGGAGTGATATCAGCACAAGATCATAACTTCACTTGTCTTTTCTTGTCCTGCTGCATCAGCGCTATGTCTGTCTTAGTCCCACCTGTTTTCACACGTCCAAAGAATCATAGAATATTAGGGTTGGAAGAGACCTCAGGAGGTCATCTAGTCAAATCCGCTGCTCAAAGCAGGCCCAATCCCCAACTAAATCATCACCACAACTCCTAGTGATATAGTGTTTCCTAATATCCAACCAAGACCTCCCCCACTGCAACTTGAGACCATTAATAACACAAGGCCAGATGCTTTTCTCAATGGGCCAGATGCTTTTCTCAGTGGGCTTGCAGTGGTGTAAGCAAAAGGAAAATGTGGCCCATCATTTTGCAATGAGCTTCTCTCAAAGGAGGCCAGCACCATCGTCTTTTGGGGCAGGGCAGTGGAGTTTGTCATTGTTCCACGTAGCCAGCACTCCCTGAAAAATACAGACTTTAAGGGAAAAGAGATGGATAAAGGAAAATATCAGCAAAACCAAACCCATGAACGATCACAATAAAATCTGTCTAAAATGGGGAGGGTTCTTCATCCATATATTCATCCTGATTTAGATATTCTAATGGTTGGCAGCATCCTTACAGAACTGCTTTCCCAATGAATCAGTTATGCGGCGATTTCTAATGGTACATTATAATACATTGGTTTTGTTGATGTTGGAGATGTAAGTCCAGATCCACATCGGCAGTAATTCAGCAACGTTGTGTTGATTTCAGTGGAGCTATGCTGATTTTCACCGGCTGAGGATCTGGCCCATAACATAGACCAACTGTGCAACTGAAGCCTCTTTTTAAAAGCCTACAAAGAAAAAAAAAATCCTCAGCAGAACAAAGTTCAAATCGCACAGCTCAAACAGAGTAAGTACCAGGGGGGCATTTGCTGCAAAACCCTTGTTGTTACCACCAGGTGCTGCTAACGGTGGACAGAAAGGACAGGCAACGCTACAAAAGCTCTTTCTTTGGGCCTCACTTTCAGTAGCTGCAGGGGATTTCCACTGCACTCAGTAACTACTAAGTACTAATGATCCCAG
This sequence comes from Gopherus flavomarginatus, assembly GCF_025201925.1. Classification (NCBI taxonomy): domain Eukaryota; kingdom Metazoa; phylum Chordata; order Testudines; family Testudinidae; genus Gopherus; species Gopherus flavomarginatus. The sequence continues at coordinate 152,759,892 of NC_066621.1, forward strand.
ATCCCCTTGGTATATCACATCAACAGACACTGAACCATTTCACCCTGGCTTAGGAAAGCTTTAAACGGCAAACCAAATCTGTGGGTAATATCTGTGGTGCTTTTAGAGGACTCAGAAACGACAATAAATACCATCCTAGAGCACCATTAATTTACTTTAACCCCAGGGAGTTTTATTTCCCAGTAGAAGGAGCAGGAGCACTGAACAGTAACCCTCAAAACACCAGCGAGGAACACGAAAGGGAAGGCTCAGATATAGTTACTTGGGTCACATTTTATATTAAGTATCAGAGGGGTAGCCGTGTTAGTCTGGATCTGTAAAAGCAGCAAAGAATCCTGTGGCACCTTATAGACTAACAGACGTTTTGGAGCATGAGCTTTCGTGGGTGAATACCCACTTCTTCAGATGCATGTGGTGGAAATATCCAGGGGCAGGTATATGTATGCTAGCAAACAAGCTAGAGATAACGAGGTACTAAGGTAAAAAATCCACTGCTATCTACATACTACACAGACCACAGTGAGAGATTATGCCATACTCTATCAAAAAAACTGAGGAACCACCTGATCAGCATCCTATACAGCAAACAGGAAAACATCAAAAAAGAGCTCTCCAACCTGGAGACTCTCATTAATAACCAAACTTCTATACAAACGGACTTCACTAGAATAAGACAGGAGATCTACATTACTCACTTCACCTCTCTACAAAGGAAAAAGGACTGTAAGCTGTCTAAACTCCTACCTGCCACATGGGGCCACAACCGTGGTACCCCTAACCCACCCAGCAATATCGTCAATCTATCCAACTACACACTCAGCCCAGAAGAAAAGTCTGTCCTATCTCGGGGACTCTCTTTCTGCCCTGCCACCCTCACCAACATGATACAGTTCTGTGGCGATCTGGAAGCCTACTTTCGCCGTCTCCGACTCAAAGAATACTTCCAGGACAACACTGAACAGTGCACTGATACACGGGTGCCCTCCCACCAACAGCACAAGAAGAAGAACTCCACATGGACTCCTCATGAGGGTCGAAATGATAGTCTGGACCTATACATTGAATGCTTCCGACGGCGTGCACAGGCAGAAATCGTGGAACAACAACATCGCTTGCCTCACAACCTAAGTCTTGCAGAATGCAATGCCATCCACAGCCTCAGAAACCACCCTGACATTATCATCAAAGAGGCTGATAAAGGAGGTGCCGTTGTCATCATGAACAGGTCTGACTACCAAAAGGAGGCCGCCAGACAACTCTCCAATACCAAATTCTACAGGCCACTTCCCTCAGATCCCACTGAGGAATACACTAAGAAACTACAGCATCTACTCAGGACACTCCCTACACTAACACCAGAAGAAATCAACATACCCCTAGAGCCCCGACCAGGGTTATTCTATCTACTACCCTAGATCCACAAACCCGGAAATCCTGGACGCCCCATCATCTCAGGCATTGGCACTCTCACTGAAGGACTGTCTGGATATATGGACTCTCTACTCAGACCCTATGCCACCAGCACTCCCAGCTATCTCCGTGACACCACTGATTTCCTGAGGAAACTACAATGCATTGGTCACCTCCCAGAAAACACCATCCTAGCCACCATGGATGTAGAGGCTCTCTACACAAACATCCCACACATAGATGGAATACAAGCTGTCAGGAACACTAACCCTGATGACGCCACAGCACAACTGGCTGCTGAGCTCTGTGCCTTTATACTTACACACAACTATTTCAAATTTGATGACAATATATATCTCCAGATCAGTGGCACTGCTATGGGCACCCGCATGGCCCCACAATATGCCAATATCTTTACGGCCGACCTGGAACAACGCTTCCTCAGCTCTCGTCCACTCACGCCCCTTCTCTACCTACGCTACATTGATGACATCTTCATCATCTGGACCCATGGGAAGGAGACTCTGGAAAAATTCCACCATGATTTCAACAGCTTCCACCCCACCATGAACCTCTGCCTGGACCAATCTACACGGGAGGTCCACTTGCTTGACACCACGGTGCAAATAAGTGATGGTCATATTAACACCACCCTATATCGAAAACCTACCAACCGCTATGCCTACCTTCATGCCTCCAGCTTCCATCCCGGACACATCACACGATCCATTGTCTACAGCCAAGCACTGAGGTACAACCGCATCTGCTCTAACCCCTCAGACAGAGACCAACACCTACAAAATCTCCACCAAGCATTCTCAAAACTACAATACCCGCACGAGGAAATAAGGAAACAGATCAACAGAGCCAGACATGTACCCAGAAGCCTCCTACTGCAAGACAAACCCAAGAAAGAAACCAACAGGACTCCACTGGCCATCACATACAGCCCCCAGCTAAAACCCCTCCAACGCATCATCAAGGATCTACAACCCATCCTGGACAATGATCCCACACTTTCACAGGCCTTGGGTGGCAGGCCAGTCCTTGCCCACAGACAACCTGCCAACCTGAAACTTATTCTCACCAGTAACTGCACACCGCACCATAATAACTCTAGCTCAGGAACCAATCCATGCAACAAACCTCGATGCCAACTCTGCCCACATATCTACACCAGCGACACCATCACAGGACCTAACCAGATCAGCCACACCATCACTCACCTGCACATCCACCAATGTAATATATGCCATCATATGCCAGCAATGCCCCTCTGCTATGTACATCGGTCAAACTGGACAGTCTCTATGGAAAAGGATAAATGGACACAAATCAGACATTAGGAATGGCAATATACAAAAACCTGTAGGAGAGCACTTCAACCTTCCTGGCCACACTATTGCAGACCTTAAGGTGGCCATCCTGCAGCAAAAAAACTTCAGGACCAGACTTCAAAGAGAAACTGCTGAGCTTCAGTTCATCTGCAAATTTGACACCATCGGCTCAGGATTGAACAAAGACTGTGAATGGCTTGCCAACTACAGAACCAGTTTCTCCTCTCTTGGTTTTCACACCTCAACTACTAGAACAGGGCCTCATCGTCCCTGATTGAACTGACCTCGTTATCTCTAGCTTGCTTGCTAGCATATATATACCTGCCCCTGGATATTTCCACCACATGCATCTGAAGAAGTGGGTATTCACCCACGAAAGCTCATGCTCCAAAACGTCTGTTAGTCTATAAGGTGCCACAGGATTCTTTGCTGATTTTATATTAAGGGGACATTTATAAAAAAGCTCATAAAGTTTCAATAAATGATTAACAGATGTTTTAAAAAATGGTTAATCATTATAGTCTAACAGGCTTGCTTAAAGCCAATACCATTGTGCTTATAGCCATCATTAATATATATGACTCATGTTTGCTGTGTCGTTGTAACCGTGTTTGTCCCAGGATATTAGAGAGACAAGGTGGGTGAGGTAATAGCTTTTATTGGACCAACTTCTGTTGGTGAGAGAGACCAGCTTCTAAAGCTTGTCTCTTTCACCAACAGAAGTTGGTCCAATAAATGCTATTACCTCACCCACCTTGTCTCTCTAATATACTATGTATGTCTGTAACATGCTTGTAACTAGAGCCAATTGAAAGCTTTTTTCAGTTGGAAATGCCTTTTTTCCCAAAACAAATCTTTGCAAAAAATTATATATATATATATATTGTGGCGGAGCTCTGACTTTGCTCCTGTGGGTCCTGCGCTTCTAGGCGGTTTATGCTAGCCTCTGTGGCTCACTGTGACCCTCCACGTAGCCCTTCTCTCTCTAGAGCCAGGGTTACAGTCTACTGAGCCCTTTTCATCATAGGCCAGCAACGAGGTTGGTGAGAGAACTCCCACAGTCACTGTTTATCCTCCTGTCCTGACAGGGGCCTGACTTCCCCTCCCAGGAGATGTTCCTGTGGTGGTGGGTTGAGGGGAACCCAGGCCCACCCTCTACTCTGGGTTCCAGCCCAGGGACCCTAATGGTAGCAGCTGTTGGCAGCCAACCTTTCACTGCCAGAGTTGCTACATTTCCCTGGGCCGCTTCCCCACAGATCTCTTGCTTCTCCCTTCTTCACCCTTACCTTAGGGCTGCCTTAACCATGGTTTGAGGGTGTCTTCAATAACTAGCCCTTCAGCTGCACTTCCTCTCCTCTGGCTCCCTGGCTCTCCTCTGCCTGACTGGAGTGAGCCCTTTTTATAGTATCAGCAGGGCCTTAATTAGAGTCAGGTGGTCACATTAACTTAATGGCCTCACCTGACTCTTTGCAGGTTAATTAGAGTCAGGTGTTCTCATTAGCCTGGAGCAGCCCCTGCTCTGGTCAGTCAGGGAACAGAAAACTGTTAATCCAGTGACCAGTATATCTGCCTTCTGCTTGTCTGCTGTACCCAACTGGCCTGGGTCTGTCACAATATATATATATACACACAGAGAGAGAGAGAAATATCTCATTAATTATTATTATTTTGGTGGTGAGGTGGTAAGAAACACACTCCGAGTTGTTTAATTCACCTTTTCCCCCTTCTTCCAAGCTTTTTCAATACAAAAAAATTCCAGGGAAAATTCTAAACAAAATGAAAAATGTCAATTTCTTTTAAGTGTTTCATAAACCTACTCACCTACCCTTTTTTGTTTTCAATCAAGTCCACTTAAAACATCTCTTCATCACTTATTACCCTTGTAAAAACTATTTACAAATGTACTCAGCATAAACATTGACTATTACAGCAATATCATGCTGCTGCTCTGTAATCAATTTTGCAATCATTAAGCCAAATCCTGAAGTCCCTACCTAGTTTTTAGTCAATGGAAATTTGTCTAAGGAAGGACTGAGTTAAATTTGAATGAGAAGCTCAGGTTTGGTCCACTGATTCCATGCTAATTTGCCAGAGTGAGAAGTGATCAGAACTTCAGAACTTGTCCCATGGACAATGGTTAAAGGGAACCTTCTTCACTCAACTCAGGGAGTTATTGTGCTTATTGTATATGTAACCCTTCTGCCGCTCTGAGCTGGCAGCAACAAGGGCCAGGTTCAGTATCCAGGGGTTTCATTTCAATAACCCAATGCCAAACCAGCTCGAGCCCCCACCCAGTGACCTGGGAAAATCTTACACACACCCCTAGGCGCCTCAAAGAGGCAATGCTTCCCCTCTTGCAAGCACAGAGTCTCGGTGTAGCAGAAAAGGTTTAATACATGAGATAAACAACAAACACTAAATTGGGAAAACACCTCAACTAGAGTTCATAGACCAAACCGTGAGCAAAGACCCACCCCAGGAAATTGGGCTGTGTCCTCTTTCCTGGGCTCTTGAGTCCAGCAACCCCCAAATCACCCACAGTCCCAAAAGTCCCACAATCCAAAAGTCTCTGTCCTGGGTCAGTGCAGCCCCAAAGTTCGAGAGTCTATCTGCAGATGTCCCTCCCCCCAGCCTGGGTAGAAAGGGGCACCTTACGTGGTCCAGGGCCAACTGCCCTGCCTCTCCATGGGTTCCGCTCCTGCCTTCTCCACGAACTGCTCCGCTTTACCAGCCGCTCCACTCTGCTCCTCCAGCCGTCCTCACAAACTGCTCCGCTCCACCAGCTGCTCTGCTCCACCAGTTGTCCCATGAGCTGCTCCAGTTGTCCCTGCAAACTGCTCAGCTCCGCTCGCTCTGTGGGCCGCTCCACCCATCCCACAGCTACTCCGCTCTGCCAGCTGCTCTGCTCCACCAGCTGTCCCGTGATCCTCTCCAGCCGTCCCCACAAACTGCTCCACTCCGCCAGCTGCTCTGTTCCACAGTATAGCTTCAGGCTCCCCCACTAGTTAGCACAGTACTCAGTGCTCTCAGCTCAGTAATTTCAGCTCTTTAGTGATTTCAGCTCTTAGTGATTTCAGCAGGGGAGCCCCAGTGCTAGTGCACCATTAGCCAAAAGTGAGTTCAGCTCAGTAACCTGTATCTGGATTCTTAAGGGAATAAAAAATCAACTCTGACATTTCACAGTGGAGAGAGGAGGGGGTGGAACTGGTGCTTCTGGCTCCACAAGGAGACTGCACCACCAGACACAGATACTTGTCCCCAGCCTCTCTCAATTCACTGGGTTTTGGAACCCATGTCCCTTGTCTAGCAAGTACCACCCAACTGAGGTTGAGTCATTTGTCACAAAGCAGTCCCACAGCTCGGCAGCCTGGGATAGGGTAGGCGTGCCTATGCAGATACACTCAGGCGTGCCTATGCAAATACAGTCTGAAATTCTTCCCACCAGATGTCAGGGTAGAGCTTATCCTGACTCTGCTTACATATAATAAATGTATTCCTGGGAGAGGATGGCTGAACACTTCATTGACTTTTTACTAACTTAATAATAAATATATTTATATAGCTATTTCTTCTCTGAAGGAAGTCTGTGGTCTTTTAAAAGTTTTTCAGTACAGGGGGCAGTGTAACACGAAAAGGCAGTGCTTTCTGCAGTGGAATACATCACCTGCTCATCACTACACAAGAGTTAAGATAGAAAAGAAGAAATGTTATATCCAGTTGAAACTGCAGGGGCAATTTAGATAGAGTATAATTAGCCAGCCTGGAATGTGATCAGTAGAACTGGTCAAAAATTTTCATCCAAGAATATCTTTTGGTTAAAAAAATAAAAAAGAACCCCCTCCAACAAAATTTTTAATGGATTTTTTTTTCAAAATTGCTGGGGTGTTTTAAACTGAATACTTTAAATTTGGATTTTTTTGTTAATTTTTTTTCCTTTAAAAAAAAATCTGCAGAAATGTTCAAACTCCCTCCTTCCCCCTGAAAACTTTCATTTCTTGAAAAAATTGTCATGAAATATACCTTTCTCTGACTAGTTCTACTGGTCAGAACAACAAAGTTACCCAACGAGCAGTTAGATTCTCCTTTTTCTGAGACAGTTGAAATCCATCCTTTCTCTCTCCTTTCTCTATGCACTGTTGAAATCCATCGGTTTATGGGGAACTGCTTTGGACTGACGCTACTGTGAGTGAATAAGGCCTCTTGCTATGTGACATATGCCCAAGGATCTTTAATGACCATGTGGTTGAGAAGCCTGTGATTTTACATCTCATCTGACAGAGGGCATTTCAAATATCAGCATGCTTCGCTTTCCTACATGCTGCATTGGTCAGAAGGCTTAGCAGGAAGGCTGCCAACTATTGAATCATCAGCCCTGCTCCCTGTAGTATTTCTGGGGGTCCCCATCTGTGTTAGGTAAACAGTCAATTCCAGCACTGCTTGGCTTGTGAGATCTGACAAGATCACAGCTCAAGAGCGGACAGTGCCAAACATCTTAAGGTTTTCAACATTCATACTTTTAACATTCATAGACTTTATGGCTGGAAGGAACCATTAGACCAGGGGTAGTCAATAGGCAGACTACGGGCCCAATCCAGGCTGCCAAACACTTTTGAATGGACACCAAAATCCTTGTATTTATTTATTATCATTACTTTTTATTATGATGATGATTCTTCTTTTTCTCCTTCTCTGAAGTCTGCACCTTGACTATATCCTGACCAAGAAATGTGGACCTTGACAAAAAATAATTGACTAGCTCTGCATTAGACCATCTCGTCTGACCTCCTGTACATCACAGACCAACAAATTTTGCTCTGTTGCTCCTGTGTTCAGCGCAATAAATTGTGTTTAGCTAAAGCATATTGTCCAGAAAGGCATCCAGTCGTGACTTGAAGACATCAAGAGATGGACAATCCACTATTTCCCTTGGTAGTTTGCTCCAGCAGTTAATTGCCCTCACTATTAAAACTGTGCCTCATTCCCAATTTGAATTTTCTAGCTTCCGTTTCCAGCTACTGGTTCTGTGCAAACTCACCTCCTGACAGTTCAGTTCCGTTTATGTCTCTGCTGCTCTTCCATTCTCCCTGCTAGGTTGTGCTATAGAAGCACCCATGAAACCCCCGTAACCCAAGTTGTTAAAATGACCATTTAACTGTAAATCAAGTTTTGCTCTTTTAATTTAATTGCTATTTCACTCATCAAATGAGCACCTCCACACTGCTATGCATATATTGAGATTAAACTGCTTTCACGTACAGTAACTCGAATGCCCTTTAACAACGTTTAAACACCAGACATTGTTTTGTTGCAGCTGAAGTCAATAGGCGCTTTGCTGTTGATTTCATTGGGAGCATGATAAAGAGCCTAGAAAAATGATGATTGCATCAAAATTACTCCTTCTCCAGCTCAAGTGCTTGGCTTTGATATCTATAGTCTCCGGATTGAAAGGATTTTTCAGCCACTTTGTTTTGCCTGCTGGTGAGGGTAGTGTTCACCTCACACTTACCCTGGAAGGGTTAATGTAAATTCAGAAGGGGGCTAATTAACCAGACAGGGCACATCTGAGGGGAACCAGGGGCCTAAGTAATCCCCTGACAGGGTGAGGGAGTCCAGCTGAGGAGAAAGGAGCTGGGCTCCATCTGTAAACACTGGAAATTGGCAGCAGAGGGGGTGGCTGGGAAAACCTGCAGTCACTCCCTGGGAGGAGGGAGTGGTGAAACTGGCAAACCGAGAGGGAGAGGGGAGTGCCAGATGGTAGGGAAAGGCAGTAAGGTCGGGAAGGACACAGACATTGACAGTTTTTTAGAGAGTCCCTGAGCTGGAACCCAGAGCGGAGGGTGGGCCTGGGTTCCCCTGCCAGGCCCTGGGGAAGTGGCAATGAGGCTGTAAATGAGAAGCCTACCTCAGACTGCTGAAGAAAGACTTTGATACCCTGGAAGGGGGAAATGAGTGTAGTGACCTGACCAGAGAGCCAAAGCAGCTCCTAGAGCGAAAGAGGGGCTGCAGACTGAGAGAGAGAGCTGGAGTGCAACCGCAGGAAGGGGCGTCAGCCTCGCCGAGCTAATCCCCACAACCGCCAGGAGGAGGCGCCACCCTAGCAGTGAGTAGAGCACCCTGTAACACTGCTCCATAACATCTAGGACACAATGGGCCAGACTCCTCTCCAATGTAACTCAACTATGAGATGAATTGGGCCCAATATATTGATCTCCACGCTCTGCGGAATACTTTTCCACGAACTGCTCCCTGTTACTGATAGTACTTCCATATATTGTTTGTGTTACCGCGGTGCCTAGAGACTAACAGAGGTCAGGGCCCTGTTGTGCTAGGCTCTGTACAAAACGTAATGAGAAACAGTCACTGTAAACAGTTTATAGTCTTTATAGATAAGACAGAGATTTGCCAAAGATCATACAGCAGATTAGTAGCAGAGTGACCCGGGTCTGTTGTTTTCTAGGTTAATGACTTATAGACCAATCTGCCTCCTACGTGGTTCTTTGCTTTTGATGGTTTTTGCAGTTAGTTGTTAACCCCTCCACTCCCACTTAATTTCTAAACCCAAGTGCCCAGTGCAAGCTGATTATTGAATGAGAATCGAGGACGTGCAATATATACATGATAATGGTCTCAGAAATAAGAGTTAAAGATACAGTGAGCTTGGTTTTCAGCCAGGAATTGTGTCCACGCAATTGAGCGCCTACTTTGCGTGTCCTTGAGCACATGGGAGCAGATAGGCTTCAGTCTAGTCCTACCAGGCCGGGTAAAGGAGGCCTGGTGGACACCAGTGGAATGCCGAATAGCTGAAGCAATGGCTGGTGAAGCACAATTTGCTGTCGGGTGCTTGCTCACTTGCCAACTGCAATGAAAAGGAAGCCGACTGGGCCATTCAGATGGCAGCATTTGTAGCTAGCAGGGAGTGTGTGAAATGGCCACAGGGGACATGATTCACACTCAGCACTGCTACTGCTGCCTTCCAGGGTCCAGTTCCATCAGAGCCAGGGGAGTTCTACCAGCCTCACACCAAGGAGCTGAGACCTGGGAGTGAGGAAACCTGCAGAACGAGAAGGTAAGTAACTTTCCCCATTAGAAAACTCTGGCCTAGCCTCATTTGTCTTCAGGCCAGCAGGGCCAGTCCTATCTCTCCTTTCTGGGCATTTGAGACAGGAGTGCGCTTCCACCATCTGGGTATAATAAATGAAGAATTTGGGTCATAAAAAATTCCTACCCAATTTAAGATGTACGGTATTGCTTTTCTCAAGCTAACTGCCCCTGGCAGTTCCAGTTAATACTTCCACTTGGAATAAAAACCTTAAAAGCCTTTTAAGCTGCCATTTAAAGTAATTTGGAGAACAATGCAAAAACCGTAATCTCTCCTCCGTGGAGCTCTTGCAAGGTACAGGGTTTGACAACTCAGCAAACTCGTCCCCCACTGCAGGCAGAAGCACTCAGCAGAGCCGTACAACCTGGTCTCTGGTTTTGTGTCTCACACTGCATCTGCCCATGATGAAAAATATATTTGTGAGGCTGAATCTACGCTCCAGGCTTTTCTGCCAGATTTTACCGGCTCAAAGTTGAGAGAGGATCAATACAATAATCTTAGGTGCAAGGAAAGATGGGTTCAAACCAAGAATCTGGATTTGCATGCCTGCTGGGCGAGAGGAGTGTCTGACTCGGTTTCTTCTTCCAAAAGTCTTGCCCTTTTCACGGCAGTTTCCCCAACCATTTTTTTCAAGGCAGTTCATATCAATCTGGGCCCACCTTCTTGGCTGCATGGCGGCTGCTTTTTTCTTTTCCATAGGGGAGCCACCTGGTAGCATAAGGCAGCCAGTGGAGTCAATTGCGATATTTCTTGGGGGGGAGAGGAGGTGTCAAATTCCAGTCTCCCCTCACCTTCTGCAGGGATCACATTCGAGTTCTCAGTCATCCCCATCACCCCTCCTGTGGGGACCTATATCCCTATCCTTCCAGTCCACAATGTAGGGTTCATTGATGAGGTATGTCTACACCCCAGAGACCTGCTGGAATGGCCCTAGGTGACCCTGGGCAGCCAGGATTAAGTCAAACAGGTGTGTGTGCTTTGGTTTTGTTCCACGTGACTGCATAAGTTCCTCCCCAAATACTGACCCAATGTGGTACTCCCCACCTGCCTCTGAGGCCAGCAGAGCATAGTGGAGGCAAATTTCCCTTCCTTCCCTCAGGAAGTTGCTGTCCCTCTTGGCTCCATCGTACCCAGGAATGATCCTTGGCAGAGCAGGTCAAAAGGGGGAAAATTATCTTATGAAAAAATGTCCAAGTTGGTTCCATTTCTCATGTTTCAAACGGACCCTTTTCAGAAAAAAATATTAACCAACATTTTTATCTAACTAATTTGAAAATATTATTGGCTTCAAAGCCTCTGTGTGTGTGTGCGTTTGTTTGTTTTTAAGAAAATAGTTTTCTGTAAATGAAAATTTTTGAAACTGATTCCAGTTAAAAGTGTTGAACTATCTTGTAGAAAATGGAAAAATGTCAGTGATGTAGCCAATTTTCCTGAAAATGTTTTATTTTTTTTTGAAAGGAGGCCATTCACCCCCCCCAAGAAAATCTTTTTATGTGAAAAATTCCTACCCTCCCCAGTGATAAGAAGCTGATATGGCTCCAAAACAAACAAGGAAGGGCTTGCAGAGCCCTGAGGTGGGTCACAAGAATAAAGCTGGTACTTTGGGGTTGTGCAGACCAGTCATAGGTGAGATTGGGAGTTGGATGGGAGTTGTAGGCAGTATTCCCTCTATATGTACCGTTATCTCTCACAATCTTTTTGGGTATCTTGCACTCCGAATCCCTGAAGATGAGGGCACAGCAGGGAGTAATTTATGTGATGGTGTACCCCACAAGGCTTCTTGGAAATATGCTTATGAATGCATATACATGACATAACTAGAATATGTTTTATACTACATATGCCATGTAACATATCTCTCTAAAGATTATGATCTACTGAATCTATTCATCCTATCCTATCTGTATACATGTATCATTTTTGTATTCAAAGTTATGAATATTGGCTGTGTACTGGCTTGGTTTCTAAGTAGCCTTTGAAAAGAATTTGGTTAGGAATGTGCAAATTAGGTGCCCAATCAAGAAGCACTTAAGGGACAATGGATCTTGGGAGGATCCAATCCACATAAGAAGTCTACATGAGGACCTTCAAGGTGGCAGGTAAGCCATGGCTGCTGCCTGTAAGAACTGAGTCATGCATGGACATGTGACTTGCCCATGTGACTCCAAAACTCCACCTTGGAGCTGGACTTTGCATAGGAGAGAGTAGGAGGTCTCCACCCACAAGAGAAAGTCTACTTAAACCCCTGGGAGACCCCTCCATTTTGTCTTCAGCTGGCTAAAGAGAAAGGTTCTCCACCTCCAAGGATACCTGAAAGAAACTGGAACAAAGGATAGTAACTACAGGGAGTGTGAGTGGTTGCTGGACCCAGACTAGAAGGAGACTAGTCTGTAAAAGAAAGCTTACTGGAACTGGTGAGGTTTTATCTGTATTCAGTTTTATTACTGTACTAGACTTAGACTTGCGTGTTTTATTTTATTTTGCTTGGTAATTCACTTTGTTCTGTCTGTTACTACTTGGAACCACTTAAATCCTACTTTCTGTATTTAATAAAATCACTTTTTACTTATTAATTGACCCAGAGTATGTAGTAATACCTGGGGGGCGGGGAAGCAAACAGCTGTGCATATCTATCAGTGTTACAGAGGGCGAACAATTTATGAGTTTACTCTGTATAAGCTTTATACGGGATAAAACAGATTTATTTGGGGTTTTGACCCCATTACGAGTTGGGCATCTGATTGTTAAAGACCAGAACACTTCTGTGAGTTGCTTTCAATTAAGTCTGCAGCTTTGGGGCACGTGGTTCAGACCCTGGGTCTGTGTTGGAGCAGACTGGCATGTCTGGCTCAACAAGACAGAGTGCTGGAGTCCTGAGCTGGCAGGGAAAGCAGGGGCTGAAGTAGTCTTGGCACATCAGTTGGCAGTTCCCAAGGGGGTTTCTGTGATCCAACCCATCACAGAGGGCACAGCAGAGAGTAATTTATTGACCAAAGCAGACACTAGTAATTATGCTACATAAATTTGCCTCAAAAAGAAGAAGGCCAGAAAGAAAGAGAGAGATATTTCCCATTGGAAAAAGGAGAAATATAGAAGAAAATGTGGATTCCTACAGCACAGACTATGATGCTGGTAGACTATGTGCCAGCTCTTGCCACTGCTGTAGGAGTCAGCTGAGCACTGACAAATTCATAGCTGGAAACCAGACCAGCTCTCCTGCATGTTTGCATTGTTCAAGACAGGGGTTAGATTTGCAAAAATGTGTTTATTAGACTCTATAAAAGGCTGGTAAGTTGGTGCATGCATTAATCCTATTTGTAATGCCTGTATCCTATGCTATACGGTAATATGTAAATGTTGCTTTATCACTGGAAAAATGCCCGTGCTGAACTTGTAAACCCAGGCAGGAGGAGGATTCTCCCGCCCACCAAGAACTGTCAAAACTAAGTGGGCCATTGTGAAGCATCACAATATAAAGACCCGGCCCTCTCACACCCATGAAGATACTATGTGCAAGGATGCCTGTCCCATGAGTTTGAATTCTGCATGAGGGAAATAAATATCACTGACATGAATTTTTCTCATCTCTTTGCTGGTTGAACTCTCACAGGGCTGGAGCTAGGAAAAGAAACAAAGATCCTCAAAGCCCACTTGGGTTAGCCCTAAAAGACATTCATTGCTGACAGATTACTACATCGCTGTTACTTTTCAGAACCACAGGCTGTAACTCATTCGTGTAGACGTGCTGCCTACTTTAACCTGAAATAACTCTCTCGTTTTTTTTTCTAGTAAGTAAATCCTTAGTCAGTTTGCTATAGGATTGGCCACAAGCATTGTGTTTGGTGTGAGATCTAAGGTACAAATTCACCTGGAGTAAATGACTGGTTTCTTGGAGCTGGGAGCAACCTGAATATTTTGTGATCTTTGGTGCAAGTGACCATTTATCACCAAGTCCAGCTTGCCTGGGTGTCAAGATAGACCCATAGTGCCCAAGGGGATGGTCTGTGACTCCACGGGAGAACAGCTCTACAACTTCAGGACTTCACATTTGTTACTGGGTTGGGGAAATCCAATTATAGAACATACACCAGTCTGGGGTCTGTGCCCTGCTTCTTGACACTCTGCCCTGAGGCCGGCACTCAGAGTCATGAGCTGCTCCAGACAGCGTGACACAGACAATCAAGGAATTAGACTGCTAAAGAACCAGGGACTGACAGACCGACCCAGAAATCTGAAAGAAGCAACTAGAGAGATGGGGAAAGTCTGAAAAGATGCATGAAACTGTGAGCAGAGGGAAGGTGTTGGTAGACAAAGCACATTTATTTAACCAAGGAACTTGGAAAGATCTGGGTGAAACTAGAGACATATTGCTTGGCCTCTAAAATGATACTGGGAAAAGGAAAAATTGAGTGGGAGTGGGGATCAGTTGGAGTGAGCACCTGGCATGAATGAGAATAAGGGCCCAGGAAGGCAAGTGCCATGCCCATCACTATGTAAAGAAATGGAGGTACAGTAAAAGCTTTGTTATCCAGCATGTTGGGGGACTGGGAGGTGCCGGCTAGTCAAAAATTCAGGTTAACTAAGAATTACACTTACCAATGAAATACCAATTTTCAAAGATTTACAATATAATAAAATGAACAAAGTATAAAATAGTTTACAGGTACTCACCAATCCAGTAGTGGTGCTGCTCTGCAGAGTGGTTGGTTTCCCGAATCACTTAGGTGTAGACAGGTAATGTTTCCTATACAGTAGGTTATCTTATGACACTTCATATCACTATGGGCAGTGCATGGTGTACACCCAGATCACTTAAAATACACTTAACACTAAAACTGTACTGAACATAATTTAATCTCTCTTTGGTGATTCAGAAGGCACTTCAAGATCTTGCAATGCCTCAAGGTCATTATCAACATCAATTATCATTGCAGATGTAGAAGGTGTAGGAGATTGGACTGAATCTGTAATGACCCTATGGCATACCCTGGAAGATGCTTTTTTGAATAAATCCCTGATATCAGCTTCCTTACTTGTCTTCTGCCTCTTTTACATAAAAGTTGAGTGCAGAATGTCAAACTGCATAACGTGCTGGGCAGATAGGGTGACCAGACAGCAAGTGTGAAAAATCGGGATGGAGGTAGGGGGTAATAGGAGCCTATATAAGAAAAAGACCCCAAAATAGGGACTGTCCCTATAAAATTGGGACATCTGCTCACCCTATGGGCAGTGTACTTGTCCCAGTTACTAGATTGAAGATTTGTACTGGGAGATATCAGAAATGCTGGTTAATAGAGCTTTCTGGTTGGTAACGTGCAGGATAACACAGCTTTTACTGTATAAGAGCTGATGGATGGAGCACTGGACTGGAACTCAGGAGACCTGGTGCTATTCCTGGCTATGCCACTGACCTCATATGTGACCATGGACAAATTCCTTCCCCTCTCTGTGTTTCCGTGTCCCCTCCCACTCTTCGTCTGGCTTGTCTATTTTGTTGACTGTTTCTTACAATCTACATGTCCAAGGGCTAGCACAATGGGCCCAGAGCTGTGTTAGGGCCTCCATGCAGTCCTGTAATACAAATAATTAAATATAACAACTTGGGGGCAGCAAAGGGCTAGCTCTCACAAAAACAATATACAGGGCTTGCTCTGAAAAGGGTTCTAATTTTTGTCCTTGCCATTATTGCTTAGTTGCATTTCAGTAGCCTCTAGAGGCCCCAACCTCGATCAGGCCCCAGTTGTGCTGGGTACTGTTCAGACACACAGTGAGAATCATACCCAGCCCCAAAGGGCTTACAGTCTGCATAGACAGGACATTTTATAGATGGGGAACTGAGGCACTGACAGATTACATGACTTGCCCACAGTCATGCAGGAAGTCTGTGGCAGAGCTGGGACTTGATCCCAGATATATATATATATGTACAGCACCAGGCACAATGGGCCCTTATTCCTGGATCCGGCTGTCTAGGCTTCACCATAATAGAAATAACTAATAATAATCTCCTAACTCCCTAGAGACCTAGCCGTAGGATCGTCTCTGTTGGATAATGCAACTGTGCAGGTCATAGTGTTGTCTACGCTTCCCAATTACTGGTAAAAGGGACACTGGAGGTGCAGAGGTAGCTTATTTAATTACCTCTTGCAACTGAAAAGTTGGTAAAGGTGACCACAATCCTGGAGTGCAAAACAATAAGCATATGAATCGAGCTGATTGGGAACCGGAATTTCCGTTCTGTGGGAAATTCTGACATTTAGTGGGGGAAAAAATTATTTCTGATTTGGAACAAAAAGCGAAAGTTTCTCGTGAAACAAAAATCACGCCCCCACCAAATGATTTGGGATGCTCAAAATGTTCCTTTTAGTTTCAACTTTTATGTTATAATTTAATGCAACCTATTGTGCATAGATTATATACATACTAGTTAATATATAAAATATAATATAATAAAATTAAGATTTTAATATAATATGAAAGCCAAAATAAAATCAAAACAACACTATGGAAATGAATCATTTTGACTTTTTCCATCAAAAAATGTCATCAGAGTTGCCACATTCCCACAGAACTTGGCTTTTGATGAAAGTGCATTTAATGGAAAACCGTTCCCCTGAAAAACTTTCCACCAGCTGCTCTGATGAGTCGGTGGAGGGTCGCAGAACAGGTGGACTGCAGAAGGAAAGTATGTTACGACGCCTCTCCCGCATGCTCTCTACTAAGTGTTCGGTGCTTTCCTGTATGATGGAGATTGGCACTTTTTGTGACACACCCAGGGTTGCCCATGAGTGGTGCAGTTTCTCTTGCTTATCTTAAATTATGACAATGGACTCACTGTCATTTGACGAGTTTTCAAATGCTCTGTAGTCTGCTTTGCTAAGGGACTGGTTCTCTCTTGAATAACCAGCCAATAAAAGATCCTCTGAAAGCATGTACCTGCAGGAGATATTTAGGACTGTTAGCCGCAGTACTAATACCATAACTTCAGCTGGTTCAAAACTTTCCATTAGTTTTTTTGAGGGGGAAATTGGGGTTTCAGTGAAACAAACTTTTTCATGGAAAGTCTGTTTTCCTCTAATTTTGGAATGAAAAATGGAATTTTCTGGCACTTTATTTTTTGGCCTTTTGGTGAAAAGTCAATTTTTTCTGTTGAAATAGTCCCCTCTCCCATTTTTGACTCACTCAGGCTGTAACCTTAGGAATCTGCCTGCATTGAGGGAGCAATTCAGTCTAGCAGCTAGATGTGTCAGTTGTGACTGTTCCTGCCTGTTAGGTTAGTTTGTGTAACTACAGTTTCCTACCTGTATTCTAACCTCTGAAGGGAGAGTTTCTTACATACAGTCAAAGTGGATTACAATTATAATGCTTATTGCTTGTGGCTGTGAATGTCAAAGATTCTATTACAGGTGCCCTACCCAACTCTCTTAGGCCCCTTTGAAAATCCTAACCTGTATTTACAAGGCCAAAATAATACTGGCCATAATCCAGGAAAATGAATTAAAAATGGCGCCTAAAGTGGGACGGCCAGATTTGAATGAGGCTAGATTTTTCAGGAGGGCTCAGTTCCCAGGATTTCCCATTGAGCATAGCGGGAACTGCTTGGGGCAGTGCTGAGTACTGTTAGAATCTGGTGCACCTCCATGGGTATATATGCCCAGACTCAAGAAATGGAGTTTGAGGCACCTAAGGGACCTGATTTTCAAATGTGCTTACCACTTGCTGGCACACACTGAAGTCAACATGCAAGACTTGGGCCTGGCCCAAAGAGCTGATGATCAAAGCCCCATTGAAATTAAGATCTCATTTGCGTGGATCTGATTGCTGAATTGCGGCCTAACACCTACAGTCCACGTTAACAAACATTTGCAATTGTGAATAAATGTTTTTAATCCCTTAACAAGTTTTCATTGAGCTGCTATAAATGTATTTCCATCCCATCTAGGATCTTTCAAACCCTTACCAGAAACTACAATGTACTAACATCTTCGGATATATCTACACTGCAATGTAAGCCCAGGGTCAGAACTCAGGCTCAAGCCTAAACCCCCTTCCATCTGCACACAAATTGCACTAACCCAGGGCTCTGACACAGGGTTCCAGTACCCCACCAGGATGGAGGCTCTGAGCCTGTGTTGAGCCGAGACCTAGGGTTCAAGGCCTATTACTTTGCAGAGTAGAAGCAGCCCCACTGGACTTGTGCCCTGGGCTTCTGCCAATGGTATCCCACAATCCTATAGGCTGACTTTCTTTGTCTTCTGGTCAGTCAGTTTTCCCACATGACACCATGCACAAAAGGCTAGAGTGGCTGCATTTTGGGAGGGCATTAGGAAGTCTGGGACATGAGTGGTTGGACTTGGGCCAACATAATGCAGTGTAGATTTTGGAATTCAACCGTTCCTAAGCTGGGCTTGCAAATGAGTGTAGATGCTCAAACCCTAGGTTAACAAACCCAGGGTCTGCTAAGTTGAGTTCTGCTACCCCTAACGTTTCAGCGTAGACACACCCTTACCCTATATTTCAAATAAGATACATTTTCAGCACATCATTTACTCCTGATGTGGGACAAAGTGTAGCGTTGGGCCATATGCAGTGGTGAACCAAAACTGGCCCTACATGGATATTTCATCACAGTTTAAATACTTAAGGCTTTATAAAGAATGTCAATGACATTTTCTTTGCTGTACTCTGCTGGAAACAACAGAGGCTTGTGCAAAACATAAACTGCAGCTAATTCTGACATAAAATGCAATTTACAGCAAAAGTGCTCATCTTTTTAATCAAGGACCTTGTGCTGCCACCCTCGCTGGCCATGAGTCCTGCTTCATTCTGCACAAAGAATGGGACTGCTTCTTGCAAATACAAGTGGTAGAACCTGTCCCTAATATGATGGGCTAGATTCAGCCTCCCTTACTCACACTGAGTAGAGCCTAACTCTGTGAGTTCTCCAACTGAAATCAGTGGGACTACTCACAGAGTAAGGGTCCCCTTGGTGTAATGAAAATGGACTTTGGCTCCAATCTAGCTAGCTGTACTAGGCAGTTCATCTAAATGTCGAATGCAATTTTGCTGTGATTTTCCCTGCCTAGGCATCTGAGCTCAAGTGACTCAGATGCAAACTTTGTAGGATGATCCAATTTCTAAACGTAAAGGTTTGCAAATCTCTTTAATTTCAAATGGCATGAAACAAGCCGTTTACACCACCTACACTTGTCCATGGAAGTACAGCCTAAAATACTTTCTTGTACTCTTCAAAAGAACGCCCAAACATTTGTCCTCCTGCTCTGACTTCACCTGGTGGCTTTCATTTGCTTCAACATAAAGACAGGGCGAAGCAAAGTAATAGAAAAATAGAAAACATCTTTGTCGGAAAATGAGATTGCAGCTGTGTAACTGGAGCACACAACCATAAATCAGAATGTCAAATCCAAAGCACATGACTTTCTGCAAGTTCTCCATGTGTGCTATAATGTGATTACAGCCTGGTTACTATTATGATTTAAAACAAAGTCTTTCATGCTAGAAACAAAATGCGGAATGTGAGCAGCCTGAGGGAGAGAGCTGTGAGCTGGAGACCTGGGCCCTTATTGTCAGAGAGGTGGGCTACACTATTTCAAGTGCTGGTTTGTCAGGTGTGAGAGGGCAAGGGAAGGATTCCAGACTAATGTTGGCAAAGGTCTTAACGTGAGCGACAAATGAGCCGGTGGTGTTCAGCTCTGCCTCAGCATTTGAAATTAGGGATGTGGGGATAGGAAGAGGGGAGAAGAGAATTTTTTCTCTCTCTGTGTTGTAGAAAATCCTGAAGCCAAACGCACAGATTACAGAAGTCATTCTTTCCTGTCTATCACATAAACAAATGGTCCAGCTGTTATTGCTAAGATTCCAGTCTGAATACTTGGATTTTCTTGTATAAACTTCAATGTAATGGTATTTAACGTGTCATAGACAATAAGCATCTAATCCTAGTCAATAAATTGCAGACGAGTTGCATGAACTTCGACAGTTGTTAAAGACAGCTGTGCTTTTTTTGTAATTCAAGTCATTCTCCAAATTGGGCAGCCGTCCAGGTGTATTTTCAGACAAACACTGTGTGCTAAGAAAATGTGTTGTTTGGAACAGATCTGCGATGGTATGAAGTCCAATCCTACGCAGATGGAAATAAAGATGGCATCCTTCATTATTGGGGCGCTCAGGGTGGCCAAGGGGAGCTGCTGCTTGGTTCTCAGGGCCATCAGATGGCCTTGCTTATAACCACGGGTGAAATCCTGGCTTTACAGAAACCAAGGGGAGTTTTTCCTTTGATTTCAGTGGGGCCAGGATTCTACCCCAGATATATAAATGAGTCTATAGGGATTCCTGCTACTTTCAGAGCAGAAGGGAACAGTACAAGCATTTTTTAAATATCACTCTGTTGCTTTTGGGAAACAGCAGCTTCCAAAGGCTGAACATTGTTAGCTATGTTGTTGTAGTCGTATTGGTCCCAGGATATTGGAGCGATAAAGTGGGTGAGGTAGTATCTTTTATTGGACCAACTTCTGTTGGTGAGAGAGACCAGCTTTCGAGCTTACACAGAGCTCTTCTTCAGAGAGGCTGACAATGACATAGGTGGTAATATGTACTTGAAGCCAGAGGAAAGACACGCTAGAGTACCAGTCAAAGGCACTTGGGTGCAAAGGCTGTGTGAAAATAAGTTACATTCCACCTCCAGGAGATGGTTTATGACTGCAATCTGGAGGCACAGTTATCTTCTCCCACTGAGATAAGTCGGCATTACACTGGTGTAAGACATGCAAGCTATCCGAATCAGGCCCTCTTTGGTTAGAATGGGGCAAATCTGGAAAATCTTGGCTCCTGTTTACAAAAACAGGAGACTAAAGCTAGCTCACACAGCACTTCGCATTGACCTGAGCTGGAGCTCTGAGGGGCTCCACACATCCGCAAATCAGGCAGGTGCCTAACTATGGATTTTGGAGCCAAACTTGACAGTCCTGGTTTGGAAATGTTGGCTCGCACGCACGTATCCAGGGAACTGTTACATTGGAAACCATTTAGCACAGGGTCACTGCTTGATATTGTTAGGTGCTCCCCTGAGGTTAGGCCTATCTGAAAGGCAGTTGTACTCTTGCTGTTAAGCTGTCATTCCCTGACATTGGCGGCTGTGGTAAAATATCCAGTCAGGCCCTTTCCAGCGTGTTTTCCCACAGCTGCGATCACAAAGCAAATTCATCATTTTTTTTATGATCATCAGACGGTTTACACCTGAGGAGCTGCTTTGCCGTCTGCAAGCGTTACTCTGCTGTGTTCCCCATCTGTCCCTCGGCATATATCAGATATCCCCCTCCTTGACAGCCGGGCGAGGAAAGCAGATGAGTTCGCTGAGGCAATGTAAATGAGAGCTCTCAGCTCCAGGCAGGAGTTTGCTGGGCCTTTGTCTGAGTGGCTGGGCTTTGCTTGAGATCAAATTCGGAAGAGAACAACCCACACCGAGTCATTTAGGCCATGATTCGGCAAAGCACATGCTTAAGTCCCATTGACTTTGGTGAGCACCTGCTTAGCGCTGTGCTGAGTGGGGAGGAACACGAACGTGTGTTTAAAGTTAAGTATAAATAGGTGGGGAGGTGCTTCCGCCAAACTGGGTCCTCACCCCCACTGGAGGCTTTGGTGATTCATACAGAATGAGGTAACAGTATCTCTACACCTGATCTCCAGCCTCCCCTCTTTCCAGCCCTCCACCTTCTTCCCCCTATCCTCCCGCCCTTCTGTGGCCTCCTCCCTTCCTTTGTCCTTTGGTTAGCTATTTGCCTCCTACCAAAACCCCTCCCAAAGAGCTGAAAACCAGCAACCCAGCAACCCATGCCTCTGAAATAAATGGTGGAACTCATATGCCTTTTGCAAACCATCACGCGGGTCCCTCTGCTTTGTATGTTCTGTCCCTATCCCCTACCCTGTGTCTGCTGTGTTGACTTAGGCTGTAAGCTCTTCAAAGCAGGGGCTGTCCCGTATTCTGAGCTTGTACAGTGGCCAGAAGAATGGGGTTTCTTTGTGAGGAAGGATAGTCCAGTGGTTACTACCAGGGACTTTGGGAGACCTAGGCTTAATTCCCTTCCCTGCCACAGACCTCCTGTATGATCTTGGGCAAGTCCCATACTGCAAAGCCCACTTTTTGTTTGCAGAGATTTTCAGACAGCCACAGGGATGTGCTTGGGCCAGGTGAATGAGTCGCATATGTTTGCAGGGTCGGGTGAAGAAATAACATTTTATTATTAGAGCTGGTTGAGAAAGGGCAACACATTTCCCCTTTTATTTTGGTCATAACTTTGAAACATTTCAGTGCTCAATGTTGCAAGTTTTGGGGCTCGCAGTTTCAGCATGTTCACGCAGGGATTTCCTTCTCCCACATGTGTACATGGGACGATTTCCCATAAAGAAATATTCATGGATTTCTCCTGCATGTCAGCGGCAGTGAATCTAGTCCATCATCACATATGTGCTCTGGAATGCATAGATTCATCACCTCTCCAGCAATTAATAAAGCTCTGCTGACCATTCCCCTATATATTGGGAATGATTTGCAATTTGAGAGTGAGAGTCGGTGTTGTTTTTCACATAGAATCAGTTTAATTAATCACACTGTTTGAACAGCTGGGTAGCCCATGTATTTACACTAGAGCTCAGCATTTCTAGAAAACTTGTCAAGTATGACTCAGAATAATACCATCTCCCTGCTTCAAATGATTAATCATGTATCTCTACTCTTCATTCATTCCTAAACATTTGATAAATCAAAAGCAGTCCCCTGACCCACCAGTGGATTTGTGGTTACTTGCCATGTACAGGATAAATGATCTCGAAACGGCTTTGAAAAGCTTTGTGTTTGCACTCATCTTTGGCTATCTATGTACATTGCAATTTCACATGTATTCTTTAGTCTATAAGAGACAGATAAAAGAAAACGAAAAACGTTAAGAAGTAGTGGTGGAAATTAAAAACTAAGTTATTTCTAAAGTTAAAGAGTCGGGGGTAGGATTTGTAGTAAATCAATTCATTCCATAGGCTAATATCTCTACAGTCTAAAGACATCTGAGTAAGGGACCGAAATTTCAAAGCATGAGGCTGTATTCTGCTCTTGGTTAAAGCAATGTAAGACCTGAGTAGTTCCACTGGTGTCATTGATGCTGCTCTGGATTTATATTGGTGTAAGTGAGAACAGAATTGTCAGTGGGTCTCTTCCAGAGATGATGCGTAACTCTTGATGCTGTGGGGGCACATGACTGCTCCATGTGTTACCTCAGGCCTGAGGAGCAGCAGCAGCAGAAAGCAGGTGTAACACCAACAAATCCTGGTCATCAGCAGACAGCACTGAACCTGGAACCAAACCCGTGAGCCTCAACTGCGTGAGCCAACAGCCACATGCTGTTTGGCTAAGGCAGTAGTAGGCTCATTAATCTCTAAGTGGTCTCGGTGTCACTAGATGGGACAGAGCACCGCACCCAGGAAATGTGGGGGTTACACGGGCATCTTGGGGAACATCGCATGGCAGCCGGGCTCTGCGAGCAAGGTCCGGCTCCAGGACGTCACCAGCCAGCACTGGGCTCCTTCAGGGGAGAGGCAAGAGTGCGTTGGTGGGTGCAGCTCGGAGCTGTGCTGCCCACCCTGCCAGGGGAACACCTGGCCATGCAGAGGTGGCCTGGCTCAGCTTCCAAGCAGCTGGACAGTGTCCCGGCTTCTACAGCACGAAGAGCCAGGACTTGAGCGAATCAGGCGGCTCCTCCCAGCTTCTAATCCACCAGCTCCTGGCAGGAGACAGGTGATGGTTTTCACACTGGGGTGATGGGGTGGGGAAGGCGTGCCCCACTGTTTGAAAACCTCTGTGCTAAATGGAAGGTAGAAATCTGGAGTGCGGGGGGGCCCATGCATCGCCTCTGGTTTGTCTCTATTTATATGCAACTTAACTTTGGACATGCAATGACGCACATCTGCAACATTTTGTACACACATGTAGAACATGCACTCATAAACCACATTTGTGTAGGCAAGATAGGATCAAAAGGGTTTGGGGCCTGAAATGTTTTGTGGGTGAGCAAGGAGTAATGTACAAAAATTGTCCATGCAGCACATGATTTCTCTGTGCCCTGGCAGTGTTCAGCTGCTCTACCAACCTCTTGGGGTGTAGATGGTACAAGCTACAGCAGTGCTTTTGTGCCTCAAAGTTACACAGAGGCTAGGAGGGGAACAACCCTGCCTACAACTGGCCCAGGACTGAGGGAGTGCACCTGTGACTTAAAAATTCCTTTGTGCTGTCTCCTTTTCCCGAGCTGTGCTGGACCAAGAAGTCTTTTAAAACCAAGAAACTGGCATGAGTTTAATGATATAAACACCAGTGGGGAATCACTGGAAAGAGAGAGAGAGAAACATTTGTGTCTATTTGAACTGCCTTCATAGAATATCAGGGTTGGAAGAGACCTCAGGAGGTTATCTAGCCCAACCCCCTGTTCAAAGCAGGGCTAATCCCCAGACAGATTTTTACCCCAGTTCCTTAAATGGTCCCCTCAAGGATTGAGTTCACAAGGTTTAGCCGCCAATCCTTAAACTGTTGAGCTGTCACTCCCCCTGCTCCAAGCAGGCACTTCAAAAATCCCCCCTGTGGAAAATAGTGTCATGGATCCAGAATTGGAAGGGTTAAGATCACTCTTTCTATCACTCAAGATGGTAGGCGTATGCCATAGGGGTATAAGTGTTGGGAAAGCTGAAACAAGGGGTTAAGAATAGCTAAGCCTTCCCTGAGGACCACCCAAGAAGAGTTAAATATGGGGTTTCTTTTAAGTGGGGTTGGGATCAAAGAATAAAGAAGATTAGATCCAAGAGGGA
Organism: Gopherus flavomarginatus; assembly: GCF_025201925.1. Taxonomy (NCBI): domain Eukaryota; kingdom Metazoa; phylum Chordata; order Testudines; family Testudinidae; genus Gopherus; species Gopherus flavomarginatus. The sequence goes on from NC_066621.1 coordinate 152,784,603, forward strand.
GCTAAAAGGGAACATCTGGTCCTTCTCAGTAATCACCAAGAGAAAGGTGAAGCTTCCTTTGGAGAAGCAAACTATCCAGAGACAACTGTCCTCTGATGTGCCAAATAACAGCAATTCAAGAGGGAAAGCCTGATGTCTGTTGTTTTGCCAGGAAACCTTCAGAATGGCCTTCGAATCTGTTGGGCTTTCCCTTGCGAAACTGAATGGAGAAGCGCAGGGAATAGTTGAGCCTAATTTCTCTGGGACCTTCAGCAGAATCACACTGGAGGGACCACTCAAGGTTTATGAGAATTGAAACTCCCTCTAAGACAGACACGGAGACCTTCCCTCTCCTACAAGCTCAGTGAGAGGTTTTTAAAGGTGTGTATAGTGGCTTCAGAGAACCCCGGTGCAAAGAACCCCTCACCCTCAAGCAAATGAACTCCAGGTCACTTTGAGATGTGGTGACTTATAAGTGTTGTTTGGGCAGCCTCTGTTAGATATAATCTTGGATTTTCCCACATTCATTTCCTACTCACAAAACTTGCCACAGGTTGTAAAGGAATCTGAGGATGCAAACACGGGTTAACTGCCAAGAGCAGGACATTAACCATGAACGCAAACACAGAGCCTGATTCTCCTCGCTCATTAGCTTCACACCCGTTTGACTCCTTTGACTTTGATGGAGCTACTCCTGATTTAAACCAGTGTCAGTGGGAAGAGAGTCAGGCCTTATATCTTCAGGTGTGCTGTAATTTGCATGGGAAACTGCTTCAAAAGATGTTTTACTGAGGATAAGGGGATAGCTTTGCTTTGTTCCTCTGCTCCCAAGAAAGGGCATGGATAGATCATTAATCCTACCTGTCACCAAGGGGTGCCAATCAGCCAAACTAAAGTGCCTTAGGAAGATAAGCAAGTACAGTCATTGACCCTTTCGAGGACTGAGAGATAACAGGACAAGTCCCTTCCTTGACAGGTTGGTGAACAACATATGACTTTTGGCTGCTGTCAGAGGCTAGCTGCCTTTTCACAGAGCCTAGAGGCATGGCACTTAGCCTCCAGAATTTTGGCAATGAGCTTGTGGTTCGCACTGAGTGAGTGGCAATATGGACCTGGAAAGTTGGAACGCAACTGTCTTGAAGAGAACTAGGAGTACTTGTGGCACCTTAGGCGGTAACACATTTATTTGGGCATAAGCTTTCGTGGGCTAAAACCCACTTCATCGGATACATGCATGAAGAGAACTGTGATTCGTGTATTCTCAGCAGGTGGCCTGTTCGAAAGGTCCTTAGAAAGGCTTCCTGCAGGGCAAATGTCTTGAAAGCCTTCGAAATATTTACCGGGAAGTAGTCTACCACTGGAGGTATGCCAGAGGACATATCTTGGATATAACTTGCCAGTGTTCTGACCTGAGAAAATACTTTATGTCCAGGGATATCCTCTGATCTTGTGAAAGCTTAATAAAGGTCAGATCACTAAGAAAACAATCCATTATATCCACATCCCACACACCGCCCCCTCTCCAATACAGTATGGCATAGCAGTATTTATAGTTACCCTGGTTTATGCTGCATCTCTGTGGGATCTGTAATGGGTGATGTGTCTGCAAACACTGCGGATGTGATCAGGAAATAAATTTTGCATCTGTTTCAAACTTGTCACCCACAACTTCCCCCATCATGTCCCACTTCTTACATATATAATATATGCTTCTGGCAACAAAATGTGTATTTTAATTTAGTTTGTTTTCCATAAGGAAAATGAATATCAGGCCAACAAAAATACAAACCCTGAAATGTATCTAGTTATTTTCTCACATTTTTTAAATATAAGGTCTGAATAGCATCTCAAAGGTATCACCCGGAAAGGAATGAGATGAAACTTTGAACTGAATATTTAACACACAGAGGAGATTGATTATTACAGTCACGAAGAGCAGTTCCCAATTCAGGCCAGGCTTACACTACAAACTTTGCCAGTGTTGCTGTTTCGGCAAGAGGTGGGATGAGCGGTGCTTTGTGACTGACATAGTTATGCCAGCAAAAATACATAGTGTAGACTCAGTTACACTGGCAAAACTGCACCTTTGCTAGTATGGCTTATTTTGGCTGGGGGGAGGGGAATTGGCTAGAATAAACTATACCATCAAAAGCACAGTTTGAGCTGGTATTAGCTGCATCAGCATTTCCGAGCATGTTGCTGGTGTGTAGCTATACCAGCAACATGTTCCTAGTGTAGCCCTCGCCTCGCTGTCACTGTGGGCTCGTGGATAAGGCACTGAATTAAAGAGATGGAGGTGCTAGTCCTGGACCTGCCATTGATCTGTTGTGTGATTTTAGGCAAATCCCTGGGCCTTCATTTACCCTCACACCTTTTTTCTGTCTTGTCTGTTCAGATTGTAAGCAGAGCTGGTCAAAATTGACCAGTCAAAATGTCTGTGTTTCTTTGACCAAAAGGCAAATAAAAACAGGGCTTTTTTGTCAAAAGAGAAATTGCCTTAGGAAATATTTGGGTTTGACCAAACTTTTTGATTTGTGGTTGCCAAAAACCAAAACCAAAACAACCCAAACCAGAAAAAAAAAGTATATTAACTCCCCAAAACTTTGGAAGACAACTGTCAATGAAATCAAAATTATTTGTTCTTGCAAACAGTTTAGCAGAACCCATTTCCACCCAGCTCTCATTGCAAGGTCTTTGGGACAGGGTCTGGCTCCCTCTGGCGTTTGCACACTGCAGCCCTGGGCCGGGGACGCCAAGCAATCCTGTAATACAAGTAATAATCAGTACTGTCTGACAGTCTGATGCTGGGGTGGCCAATCTGTGGCTACGGAGCCCCATGCAGTTCTTCAGAAGTTAAGATGCGGCTCCTTGTACAGGCACCGACTCCGGGGCTGGAGCTACAAGTGCCAACTTTCCATTGTGCTAGGGGGTGTTCATTGCTCAGCCCCTGGCTCTGCCACAGGCCCTGCCCCCACTCCACCCCTTCCCGCCCCTCTTCTGAGCCTGCAGTGCCCCCACTCCTCCCCCTCCCTGCCACAGCCTCCTGCACCCCACGAAACAGCTGATCGGGAGGTGCGGGGAGGAAGGGGGAGGCACTGATCGTCGGGGCTGCCTGCGGGTGGGAGGCACTGGCAGTGGGGTGGGGGAGCTGATGGGGGGGGCTGTGGATGTATTACTGTGGCTCTTTGGCAATGTACATTGGCAAATTCTGGCTCCTTCTCAGGCTCAGACTGGCCACCCCTGGTCTGATGCCATTCCAGGCAGTAGCACTGTGAAGGCGCGATACTATCAGCAATGCTAAACCCACTGTAATAATGACAACTGACTGTGGAGGCCTGCAGAGCTGCCCACCCTCCCATGCCAAGGGAGGGATATTGATGAGCATATGTATTTGCAGTCCTCTAAATTGGCTGAGATCTTTCCTAGGAAGGTTAATTTCTATGGTTTAACATTTGCCCAGTGGTCCTATCCCTTTCCTGGGGCCTGAAGAGATTCGCGTTTTATTTAATATGCGTCTGCTCCAGGTCCCTACTGAGTCCCGTCACACACGAGCTCTTAGCCAAATGAAATTCCATTGTGGTATAATCTCCCCTCCTCTCCTTTCCCTCTTTCGCTCTGACCCGCAGCCATTTTGTAGTTATCCTTCTGCAGCTGGAGCCAAGTCTGATGCTGCGCTACATTAGCTTCGCAACACAGTAAGGGAAAGTCACCCCTTCTGGAGATACTCAGCCCAGTCCTGCATTCCTAGCACGCCCAGAACGCTTCCTGAAGTGAACGTGGGCGTTTCGGGTGTGGAAGGAACGCAGGATCAGGACAAGGCACTGCTCCCGACAGCGCGGAAGTCCTGTTCTCTGAGGGCCAAAGACTGACCGGCTTTCTCAGGGCCGTGTTAGACTCTGACACAGGGGACCAGATTTTCCATTGCTCACAAGGTTTAAGTTACCTCAGGGCTGCTTTAACTCACTGCAACAGCCGCCAGCGACATTCCGCTGCCAAGGATCGCTGGAACACCACGGTATCCGGCCACATTTCCTCCATCAGTAGTCTTAACTGCAGGCCTCCTCGGGCAGAACGTAGTCTGTAAGTAGATAAGAAACAGTCTACTCCTTGGGTTCCCCTGGGCTCAGGTTTCTGGGGAATCTCTGCTCTGCCTGTCCCTCCTTGGCCTGAGAAGAAAGGTTTGTTCCCCTCCCACTCTGGGAGATAACACTTCTCCAATACCTGCTTTTTTTGGACTCAGGAGAAAGCTTTCGTGCCCTGACTGGCCAGTAACATGGGATCTGTTGGGCAGGACAGGTCTCCACCCTGCAGGACAAGATTAAGACAAAGGCAGTACAAGCCTGTGCCTATAACCCCAGATCCTCGTGTCACATGATGGGTCAGGATCTCAGCTTTCATTTAAAAAAGAAGTGTCTTCAACCCTCAGAGCTGCCCCAAAAAGCTTGAAAACGTGACCCAAGTGTAACCGTTGTAGTGATGTCTGCCAGACAGCCTGAACCACTAGCTCCAAGAGGAGCTATTGGCCATTGTCATTTTACCTCAAACATGCTACCACTTCAACAGGGAGCAGGGTCATGGTGTGGGGGACATGGCAAAGAAGGGGGAGGGTGACCCTAGGACCATGCATGACTATAATCCCAGACCTGCCTGGCTGGCCTCTCCAATGTGGAGTGTGCCCATCACATATTTCTAGAGCTGGTTGAGTATTTTTTTTAAAGTTTTTTTAAGAACTTTTTTTTCCTCAAAAAAAAGTTTAGTTTTCAAAATGTTCAGCATTGTTCCAAGGAAAAATTCCAATTTGTTTTTTTAGGTTCTCAATTCTGCCGACCCCTTTTTCCTCCCTTTTCTCCACAGCAGAATGGAAAAAGAGGAAGACCCATACATTGCTTAAATCAAAAATTGCCCATAAAAATATCACAAAACCATTCAAAACAATTTTTTTTGAAAACTGAAATGAAAACACTGAATTTTTCAAAACATTAATTTTCTTTTCTTTTCATTTTCCAACCAGTTCTTTAGCATTTTTCAAATTCTTTTCCCCACATTCCACTTTGTGTTCCATTTATTTGCCGCTTCTAAGTAATTGTGACACCTATTGACTTGTGGTTAGTGAGCGGACTGTGCAGAGGAGAGAATTCCTGATTAAAGCTACAGGTAGCTGCTTTTTGAGTAACCCAACAGTGAAATTTGGCATGGGATGCACTGAAAAATAGCCTATCATTCAGTCAAAGATTTTTGGTGAGTTGAAATGTGTCTGATGTCTGGCTGCAGTGTTTCAAATGTAAGTCATTCAAAACATTCTCTGAGCTTTTTAGCTCATAAAAGCGCTGAAGTACATTCTGTGCAGTGAACAAATTACTCAGCTTTAAGCGGATATTTATGCTGATTAGCCACGGAAAGCCATGTCTGCCATTGTAGTTTTCATTTGCTAGGAAAATAATCCAAAGGTTTTATGCGGCGTTAACGCTAATTAATAAAATCCGCAAAAGCAACACGAGGAGGAAGAATCTGCTCTGCATACATTTATTTTCTTTAAATGTTCTGCATTTGAGTTGCAGTCTGATAGATGAAAGTCTTTAGAACAGACATTCCCTTGCCTGTCACTTAGGCAGGGCTTCTTCTTGCACTGTCCTTGCTTCAGTTTATTTACTGAAGAATATTCATATTTTGTAAATCCCAGGTATTTATCCCATTGATTATTTTGGCACAGCACATTTTGAGGATGTTTGCTTTGTTTTAAGCAAATCCTTTTTTGACTTGAAAGTCAGAGCACTAATCAAAGCAAAGGCAACAGGAATATTTGTTAATGTAAGTCCATTCTCCTAAAATATTTATACTTTTTTCCCTATGAAGAAGATTAAATGCTTGCAAAATTCTACAGACGCATGCACATATTTGACCCAGAAGGAGATCCCCCAGGATTTGTAACAGCAAATGTGTGTTGAACAAAAAAATCTTGGCCCTCCACAAACTTACTTTGTGTTCTGAAAGCCAAAGACTTCATTTTAGCATGACCTTAGAAGACGAGTGATACTTTTAGTATTTCCTGGTATTTGGTGGAAGGAATGTTTTTATTTGAATGCAGATGTCATTTGGTTTACAGGAAGGATTTGGTAACATGTCCATGCCAGTACTGCACTTATCCCAGATTTCCTGCTATGGAGGAAGAACACATGTCAAAGCTCACTGTTTGTTAAATGGAAAAGATTCAGTACACCAGACGCTTCTATTATAAACATTGTGACTTTGTGCAATTTACAAAATGTTCTATCTCCATTAAACAATAAACCCTTGACCCCGCGGCTAAGTTTCAGGATTCTGCTATTTGAGAAGGTAGACATAATGGATGGCAATAATAAATGAAAAGTTCAAAAGGTTAAGAAAAACTGTTTAATTATTTCTCTACAGCGTGGGCTGCAGAAGCATTGCATGTCTGCCTTCTTTCTTATAGAAACATTGCATGGAATGAATCCGTCAGTGCAGCTCAGGCCGGGCATAAAGCAGGTTGCTGGTCCTCAGCTGTGTTTATGAACAAACGGTCTCAAGATACTCTTCCATCTCTGAACCTTTCAGCTTGCTGTGAGTTAACTCCCTGCCAGTGGAGAGGCTGTGCCAGCCCCGCAAACCTCAGCATCTGTTTTGCAAGGATCTTTGATTTGTTATCATGTGAAGGCGATTGCTCATCTTTGCTTTCCAGCTGTGGTGTTCTTGGGTTTTGTATCTTTAAAAGATCCCTTTGGCTTCATTTGCTTGTTAAACACACACATACACACAAGCAGTGTATTCTGCCCTCGGTACATGGCTGTCTAGTATAACACTCTCTCTGGTTACAGGCCACGGCGCTTTGACTCTCCACTACTTTAATCAGATTTAAAAAAAACTTCATTAGCTGAAAAACAGCTCTTGATTTCCACCTGCTCCCTACACCCCTCCTAGCCATGCCTTTCACACTCCCAACTTCCACCTTTCTCCCATGCCATCCTCCCTGCATTTAATTATTTGCATCATAATAGCACCTAAAGACACCTCCACACACACACTGAGCTCAGCACCCCATCATGGAAGGCACTGTACAAACACATGGTAAGAGACAGTGATGGCCCCAAAAAGCTGAAGAGAAATAGAAAGGGAGAGAAGGGAAATGCAGATATGGAGAGGTGAAGTGACTCACCTAGGGTTATACAGCAATTCAGTGGCAGAGCCAGGAACAGAATCCAGATCTCCAGACTCCTCAGTCAATGCTTTATCCACTAGACCACACTGCTTCTCATGCATTGTATTTATTCATTTATTTGCACAGGGACACCCCAATCATCTCTCCTAACAACTCAGCCCTTCTGAGCAGCCTTTCACCCAGACTTTCTCCAAAGACAAATGTCCCATCTGCCTTCTGGTGCATTGTGTATGTCTCAACTATTCTGCTGGTGTCCGAGAGAGATTTTAAGAGCCCAGGTGGCATTTTATAAATAACAAATCATTTCATGACGGTGGAAGGCCTGATCTTCAGTTTGTATAAACAAGCATTGCTTCACTGGATTGTGTGGAGTTATGCCAATTTACACCAACGGAGGGCCTGGACCAAACTCTGTAAAACAGCTTTCAGACAGATAGGAAGAACTCTGTATGCTTTTTACTCAATGTTATGAGCTGTCTACACTTATATCCGGTCAAAAATAATTTGCCCCAGATGGCCCTGTTGCCAGGAGCCTTTTGCATGGTTTTGTTCTCTCTAAAAGCACCTCCAAATTAGTTTTTCCTCCACATCCACTCTGGTAGATACAAAGGCAACCCAAACACAAGCCCTTTAGCTCTGGTCTTCCATATGGGACCATCACACAATTGGGTAATGAGATGTCAGGTTTTGACCTTGATGAGACCCTCTCTGTTTAAATAAACACGACTGATTCTCATGTAATGTTATACTCCATCATGAGCCCTATAACAATAACAGTGTGGTAACCAGTCACATGACTTCTTATTGCAATATAAACAAACAGAACTAGCAGTGAACAGTGGTGTGGCCCCGACTTGGGTCTGACTGCAAGGTGTTATTTGTCTGCCATAATATGATGAATGCAGCTTGCCAGACACAGCACCTGTAGAAGTAAGTACAAAGCCAAGGATCCAAGGTAGCGAATCAAAAAATGTTGGCCATATGGGAATTCAAAGATGACGTGCACTTGATGACAGTTTAAATCCCCAAAGTACAAGACTGCACATGGCTCTTAGCCTGGTCAGATGTTTGTTTCTGAGGACATAAATGGACCTCAACTAAATGGACCTTCATCTCTGGCACCATTTAGCCTGTCAAGCTTGCAAGCTGGCCTCCCGCACAGATTTGGTTTGTTTCCACCGGTAAGATTTTTTGGTTCATTAGCTGTAGTGAGAGGCAGCGGCCATGGCTCATTTCTCCCAGCTTGTAGGCGATGAAAAAAATCCTAGTCACTGTGAGTTTGAAGTACCATGAACCAAGAGCTCTGTACGGTATGCAACATTTAGTATTATGCCTGTAGCTATAGGCACACAAAATGGAACAGTGCTCAGCGTCCGTTTCTCATTGTGAAATTGTCGAATCAGATTGGAACCTGGGTTTTGTCCTCTTACAGACAGTGCAGCTACTCTCCCAAGTCGCATCATTTTCAGCAAGATGGCCACCTCTGAAAAAGTAAATTGGGGGTGGTGGGGGTTCCGTGTTGACTGTTTCTCAAGGAATTCCAGATCAGCTAATAAGTAAAATTATGATTCCCCACCCTCTGTTTCTGAATTTGCAATCTGAACAGCAAGCTGGGTTCTTTTTGTCTTATTTATCATCAAGGATATAAAGACTCTGCTGCTAGAACTTAGGCCCAAGTTCTCAACGGTAGCTGGGTACCTAAATCCCATTGGATCTGGGCCTTAGTTATCCATTTTACTGCTCTTGCATGAGCTAGAGAAGAATTCCCCCCACATTCTTGGCTCTGCTAGGCAAACAGGAACAAAATATGAGTTTTCTCTTCACTGAAACAAAGGTGGGTATTTTTACAGCGAGGTAACCGACATGCCAGCATTATCTTGCTGTAAAACCCTCAGTGTGAGGCAAACCCACAGCCGGACCAGGGCTGCTCACTCAGCTATGATGACCCATTGCTCCTGCAGTGACTCAGCTCTCAGGCATGCTGCAGCAGCATATAGCTGGGCAGGACCTGGGTCAGGCGACCCCAAAGCACAGGTTTTTCACCCTCACCGCCGGTGCTGCAAGTTAGTCTATGCAATGGCACCACTTGGCTAGAACCCTCCTGCTGCCTTGTGATGTTACAGATGCTCTAGGCTTCCATGTGTCCATGTTCCTGCCCCAGCCTTGCCCAAGCCTTGTTCCAGCTGGCTTCAGCCTTGCATGTGCCCTATTCTGATCTGGCTCCAGCCCGGTTCCTGACCTGCTACAGCCCTGAACTCTCCTCCTGACCCCCAGGCCTCTGGACTGACTCCAATCTGGCTTTGATCTTCAGTCCAGGGGCGCTGGAACAATGTTCATAGTGGGGGTGCTGAGAGCCATTGAACCAAAGTGTAAACCCTTTATATGATGGAAACCACTTCAAGCCAGGGGGTACAGCAGCACCCCCAGCAACCCCTAGTTCCAGAACCTATGCTTCTGCCTGCTTCCGGATTCTGACTATGATCCTGATTTGGCTTGTCAATGGACTCTGACCCTGGTTCTGAACCCCAGCCTGTCTCTGAATCCTGGTTTCAATGCTGTCTTTGACCAGATCCCAACCCGACATCCAGCTTCAACCATCACTCCAACCACCAGGCCTGACACCCCTAGAATCCAGACCCTGATACTAAGTGGAGATAAGGCACTGAAGTGTTTACCATGAGGTGCCTAGACAAGGTCAGCACTATACCCACTGCTTAGGGTGGACCCAGCCTAGTTTACCTCATGGTAAAACTAAACAGCCTTGTCTCTACTAGGTTTTTGCAGCAGGAGAGCTAATGCACGTTAGCGATTTTGCAGAAAAAACATGTCTTCTTTGCTTGTGAAGACATGGTCATAGTGAAAAGTTGTGGGAGTTGCTAAAGATGCCCCCCAAATGTGCTATTCCCTGTGTACTCCTTGTGGGAATTGCTTCCTTTCCCTGGAACTTACATAGTGTTGGGCTGAGTAAAATGGAGGCAGTTTTCCTTCAATTTTACTTATGTTTTTTGCATTATCAGAACTCATGTTTGTCCCACCCAGCACTCTGGCAAAGCAGCACTGCAAGAAGAGCTGGTGTGTGGAGCTTCTAGGGACCAGTCACCCTGTTATTTCTATGCCTTCCATTAGGGTGCATGGTTGTGCTGATAAATGGCACTTGATATTTTCCATCAAGATTCTCCACTCAGCAGTTTTGATCAGGCCAACTTCCCTCCCCTTTGAGAACTTATGTTACAGTGGGCAGTTTCCTTTGGATGAAACCCCACCCTCTCTCCTCTGGAAAGCAGAGTCCATGTACTTACTTCTCTCCTTCCCCTTCTTAACAAAAAGAAGAATGCCAGTGTAGCTGGTTTCATGAAACGATGTTGTGGAACAGTGTGCAACAGGAGGTGAGTAATATTTTAGGTCAACCAGGAGAAGACGACCTGCTCAGAACATCACGTCACATCCAGGGCTAGTTCCTTTGTTCACTGTCATGACTGTGGTGAGATCTGCTACGGCATAACTTCAAAAGGCCATGAGAACCTTTGCAAATGTACATCTACCTTTACTGCACATGTAACCCACTGGCCAGTCCATTACATGCCCTCCCTCTAGGCCTTAGCCACAGAGGATGTGAGCCTGTTGCAACTGTCAGCTGCAGATCCTGGCTTTTTAGCTAAAGCTGTAGAGTACCCTGCTTTTAGCATTGGAAGTCCCTGGTTCAGTCTGGGGTGTTGGGCCAGATGATGGCCACCACACAAGCAGAGAATTATCGGTATAGTACAAGAATTGTGGTAAGGCAATGTAGCCTGCATACAGTCTTTTACAATAGCAAACCTGTGTGAGTAGTTCTACAGAAATGTGCTGAAGAGTCAGTACGGGGAGGGGAATGTCCAATTTGCTTGTGATGGAGGTTGATGAGAGGAGGTGGACGAAGGAGTTGCTGGAAGACCAGCATGCCTACTGGGGCAGTGGAGCAGCTGGTGCATTGTCTATGATGGATGGTAGACGTCCCAGTGGTGAGGTGTCTGGGTTTGGGAAGCGGTCTGGGCTGGTAGCCTTCACTTTTCATTTCCTTTGTTTTCAGGTTGTGTGTTAGGTATATGCTATGTGTAGAGCAACCTTAAATGAACCAATCCACTATTATGTGTGTCTATAATACTTTATGTATTTAGAAGCCAAATCAGCTGCGAGGAAGAATTTAATCAGAAAAAATTGACCGATAATTTGGAATTATTCAAGGACACCTTACTAGATGCCTGAAAAGTCTCATTCTCACAATCAAGGAAAAGGTCATATTAGTTTAAAAAAAATTACAGCCGGTGTAGATGGGAAGTGAAGGCAGCTGCAAAAAATAAATGGAAGAAAGGGGAAGTTGATAGTAATAAATATATATCAGAAGTTAGATGTTGTAGAAAATTGATAAGGGAAGTCAGGAGACATAAGGTGAAATCTCTGGCTGGAAGACTTAAGGACAATAAGAAGAACTTTTAAAAATATATTAGAAATTAAAAGAATCCTGAACATGGTATTGATCTGATGGTAGGTGGAGATGGTAGAATGATCAATAATATTGCAAGGAAGGCAAAGGTGTTCAATAAATATTTCTGTTCTGTATTTGGGGGAAAAGGAGGTGATGCAGGCTCATCATACGGTGATGATAAAACTCTTTCCATTCCACCAGTATCTCTGAAGGATATTAAACAGAAGCTACTAAAGTTAGACATTTTTAAATCTGAAAGAGTTTTAGAAGAGCTGCTGAGGAGCTCACTGGACCATTAATTCTGATTTTCAGTAAGTGTTAGAGCACTGGGGAAGTTCCAGAAAACTGGAAGAAAGCTAATGTTGTTCTAGTTTTTAAAAAGGGTATATGGGATGACCTGGGTAATTATAGAACCATCAGCCTGATGTCAATCTGGGGTAAGAAAATGGAGCCACTGATATAGGACTCAATTAATAAAGAACTAAAGGAAGGTAATGTAATTAATGAAAAACAACATGGGTTTATGGAAAACAGATCCTGTCAAACTAGCTTGATACCTTTTTTGAGGAGATTACAAGTTTGGCTGATAAAGGTAATAGTACTGACATCACTAGCAATTTAAAAATCAAGATTAGATGTTTTCCTTCGGCTCTAGGAACTATTTTGGGAAGTTTTGTGGCAGGGGTAGTGAATTATTTTTTGTCAAGGTCCAAATTTCTTAGTCAAGGTATAGTCAAGGTGCAGACTCCAGAGAAAATTTTTAAAAAAACAATAATTATGATGATGATGATGATGATGACAATGATAATAACAATAATTAAAAAAAAGATTTCAGAGTCTGATCAAAAGCATCTGGTGGTCCATATTTGGCCCACAGTATGCCTATTGACTACCCCTGTTCTATGGCACGTGCTATACAGGCCAGTCTAGATAATCACAATGGTACCTTCTGGCCTTAGAATATATGGCCTTCTGGCCTTAGAATATATGAACCTGTATATATATTTTAAAAAAACCCCACACACAGAAGTGACAGCATTTGGACCTTTTGTATTTGTTTCCCACAACAATCATGCAAATGATTGATTTGTTTGTTTGGTTTTTATGGAAAGTGACAGACTCACAAACACTCTGGTGGCTGTTCACTGAGGAGGTATTGCCAAAATGTTAACTAGGCCCTTCCTCAGAAATGTTCTGCCTTAGTCATTCAGGGACCCAGGACATTCTTAGGTAACATACTCTTTCCCCAATCCCCAAAATCCATCACTTCCACAGTCTGCTCAAAAATTTCTCTGTCCCATATAGTCTCCCCTACTCTACTTAAAAAACAGCAGTTCTATACTATCATTTACACACACACCCCAAAGTGATCCAGAGCTGCAATGCCCTCTCTCCTCAAACAAACAACCATCCACATCCCTCCCCTAGCCCCACTAATCTTTGACCCACCATCCTCTCCTCGGCTCCTCATGGAGATTTCTGTAGCTGGCTCCCTTATCTGGCATCTGTTCCCTCAGAGACACAGTGTTGGGGACATATCTGCTGTCCTGTTGGCTGTGGGGAGGTTGGTCATCAATGTCTTCTCTCGTGGTAGTCCGAGGGTTGCTTGGTGAGTGGGTCTCCACCAACCACCAGTGGCCTTCCCTTGCCAGCATGCAGAGGAGTGTCAGGTAAGGAAGCAAGTTTCCTTAGGGTTTTGGGAGGTGAGGCAATGCAGCTCCAGGTTTCCTCCCAGTAGTGGCTCTTCATGTTCCAGAGTGGGGCTATCCTGGCAGACACTGGGAGGGGGAAAGAGATGCAAATTAGCAAAAAGAATTCCCTTAATCTAGAGCTATTTGGCTGGACACCACAGGAATGCCCTGCTTAGTGCATCTTATAATGTGTTCTGAAGGAGTATCTCTCCTGTGAGCCTTAGCAGCCGTGGAGCTGCTACCTTTGGGCATGCTAATGGTATGTCTACACTACAGGATTATTCCGATTTTACATAAACTGGTTTTGTAAAACAGATTATATAAAGTCGAGTGCACGTGGCCACACTAGGCACATTAATTTGGCGGTGTGCGTCCATGGTCCGAGGCTAGCGTCGATTTCTGGAGCGTTGCACTGTGGGTAGCTATCCCATAGCTATCCCATAGTTCCTACAGTCTCCCCTGCCCCTTGGAATTCTGGATTGAGATCCCAGTGCCTGATGGGGCAAAAATCATTGTCGCAGGTGGTTCTGGGTACAGCCTCATCCCTCTCTCCCTGAAAGAAGCAGACAACCATTTCGCACCTTTTTTCCTGGGTGAACTGTGCAGATGCCATACCATGGCAAGCATGGACCCTGCTCAGATCAATAGCGCAATTGTGGATGTTGTAAACACCTCGCGCATTCTCGTGCAGTCTATGCTGATCCGTGACTTGCAAAGCCAGGCGAGAAGGAGGAGGAGGCTACGGCAGCATGGCGACAAGAATGATGAGGACATAGACACAGAATTCTCTCAAACTGCGGGCCCCTGCACTTTGGAGATCCTGCTGGTAATGGGGTAGGTTCTAGCTATTGAATGCTGATTTTGGGCCCGGGAAACAAGCACAGACTGGTGAACCGCATAGTTTTGCAGGTGTGGGACGATTCGCAGTGGCTGCGAAACTTTCGCATGCGTAAGAGCACTTTCACGGAACTTTGTGATTTGCTTTCCCCTGCCCTAAAACGCCATAATACCAAGATGAGAGCAGCCCTCACAGTTGAGAAGCGAGTGGCAATAGCCCTCTGGAAGCTTGCAACGCCAGACAGCTACCAGTCAGTCGGGAATCAATTTGGAGTGGGAAAATCTACTGTGGGGGCTGCTGTGATGCAAGTAGCCAAAGCAATCATTAAGCTGCTGCTACAAAAGGTTGTGACTCTGGGAAAAGTGCAGGTCATAGTGGATGGCTTTGCAGCAATGGGATTCCCTAACAGTGGCGGGGCAATAGGTGGAACCCATATCCCTATCTTGGCACTGGAGCACCAGGGCACCCACTACATAAACCGCAAGAGGTAATTTTCAATGGTGCTGCAAGCACTGGTGGATCACAAGGGACGTTTCACCAACATCCACGTGGGATGGCCAGGAAGGGTTCATGACGCTCGCGTCTTCAGGAACACTACTCTGTTTAAACGGCTGCAGCAAAGGAATTACTTCCCAGACCAGAAAATAACAGTTGGGGATGTTGAAATGCCTGTAGTTATCCTGGGGGACCCAGCCTACCCCTGGATGCCATGGCTCATGAAGCCATACACAGGCAGCCTGGACAGTGGTCAGGAGCTGTTCAACTACAGGCTGAGCAAGTGCAGAATGGTGGTAGAATGTGCATTTGGCCGTTTAAAGGCTCGCTGGAGAACATTACTGGCTCGCTCAGACCTCAGCCAAGCCAATGTCCCCTTTGTTATTGCTGCTTGCTGTGTGCTCCACAATCTGTGTGAGAGTAAGGGGGAGACCTTTGTGGTAGGGTGGGAGGCTGAGGCAAATCACCTGGCCGCTGATTACGCACAGCCAGACACCAGGGCGATTAAAAGAGCACACTAGGAAGTGGTGCGCATCAGAGAAGCTTTGAAAACGAGTTTCATCACGGGCCAGGGTACGGTGTAACTGTTGTGTTTGTTTCCCCTTGATGAACCCTCCCCCCCTTGATTGACTCATCCCCTGTAAACAACCCACCCTCCCCCTACGATTACAGCTTGCTTAAGGAAATAAAGTCACTATAGTTTAAAAATCATGTATTCTTTATTAAAAAGTCATTATAAAGAGAGAGAGAGAAATGACAAGGTATCCTGGGTGTGGTTTGTGAGGAGGATAGGAGGGAAGGAAAAGGCTACTAAAAACATTTCAATGTAATGACAGCCTTTTGGTTGGGCTGTCCATGGGGGTGGAGTGGGTGGGTGCATGAAGCCTTCCCCCACGCGTTCTTACACGTCTGGGTGAGGAAGATATGGAACATGGTGAGGGTGGTGACACAGGGGCTGCAGCAGCACTCTGTGACCCCGCTGCTCTTCTTGAGGCTCCACCAGACGTCAGAGGATATCAGTCTGATCACGCAGCAGCCCCAGCGTTGCATCCCGCCACCGCATATCTTCCTGCCTACACCACTGATCTTCCTGCCTACACCTCTCATCTCGAGCGTCCCTCCTGTCCTCATGTTCACTGGCATCTTTCCTGTAATTTGATACCACGTCCTTCCACTCATTCAGATGAGCTCTTTCATTGCGGGTCACTTCCATGATTTCTGAGAACATTTCGTCTAGCGTCTTCTTTTTCCTCCGCCTTATCTGAGATAGCCTTTGGGATGGAGTAGGGAGACTTGAAAAATGTGTAGCTGCATGAGGGAGGGAAAAAAGGGAGAGAAGTATTTAAAAAGATACATTTTACGGAACAATGGTTATACTCTTTCACAGTGAACAACACTATTCACCTTACACAGCACGTGTGATTTCACTACAAGGTTGCATTTTGCATCTTAATATTGGGTGCCTGCGGCTCTGGTGTTACAGATCTCACAGACACAGGCCCGGGCATCAGAATTCAGCTTGCATGCGGCCATGGTAAGCCATTGTCTTTCGGCTTCTGCAGCCTTCATATACGCAGTGCCCTCCTTTCCCAAATGCCAAGCAAATCCCGTTCGGTGATGCTTCTTTCCTGTTAACATGCAGCAGCAGAAGGCACTCCCCGTTCCAATTCTGTGGGATGATTGCTTACCCCTCCCCCCACCACATGGCTGGTATCATGGAAGATCACTGCTAATTACCCCCCTTTCCCCCCGCCACCGCATGGCTAGTAGCAGAGAAGATCCCTGATAGCCAAACGTGAAAAAGCTCAGCGCTATTTCCCTCCCCCCGCTTGGCTACATGCAAGGAAGGATTTCTTTTAAGCAACAGGCAAACAGCCCAGTAGGAATGGCCATCTCTGTCCCCTTACTTAAATTCCTGAATTTCAACCAGGTTACCATGAACGATATCACTCTCCTGAGGATAACACAGCGAGATAAAGAATAGATGTTTCTTGAATGCCAGCAATCACCGGGACCATACGCAGCTATGCTTTGTCATGCAATGATACCCGATTACTTGCTACATGCATGGCGTGGTAAAGTGTCCTACCATGGTGGACGGAACAAGGCTGCCTTGCCCAGAAACCTTCTGCAAAGGCTTTTGGAGCACCTCTAGGAGCGCTTCATGGAGATGTCCCTGGAGGATTTCTGCTCCATCCCCAGACATGTTAACAAACTTTTCCAGTAACTTTACTGGCCGCGAATGCATCCCAAGCCCTCAGGGCAAATCAATCATTAAAATACACTTGCTTTTAAACCATGTTTTATATTTACAAAGGTACACTCACCAGAGGTCGCTTCCATGGCTTCACTGTCTGGGCTAGTGGCTTGGGAAGGATGAGAGGGTAATTCCGTCTGGGTCACAAAAAGCTCCTGGCTGTTGGTCCTAACGGAGTGCTGTGTGCTCTCTGCAAGGTCATCCTCCTCTTCCTCCTCTTCCTCCTCATCTTCCCCCTCCGCACAATCCTCAGCGATGGTTGAGATTACAACCCCCACCTCAGAATCCACGGACAGGGGTGGGGTAGTGGTGGTGCAGCCCCCTAAAATTGCATGGAGCTCAGCGTAGAAGCGGCATATTTTCGTCCCTGACCCAGACCTTCCGTTTGCTTTTTTGGTTTTCTGGTAGGCTTGTCTGAGCTCCTTAACTTTCACTCTGCACTGCACTGAGTCCCTGGTGTGGCCTTTGTCCATCATGGCCTTGGAGATTTTTTCAAATATTTTTTCATTTCGTCTTTTGGAACGGAGTTCTGTTAGCACTGAATCCTCTCCCCATATAGCGATCAGATCCAGTACCTCCCGTGTGGTCCATGCTGGAGCTCTTTTTCTATTCTCAGGAAACTGCATTGTTACCTGTGCTGATGAGCTCTGTGTGGTCACCCATGCTGATCAGAGCTCCACGCTGGCCAAACAGGAAATGAAATTCAAAAGTTCACGAGGCTTTTCCTGTCTACCTGGCCAGTGCATCCGAGTTCAGATTGCTGTCCAGAGTGGTCACAGTGGTGCACTGTGGGATACCGCCCGGAGGCCAATATTGTTGATTTGCGGCCACACTAACCCTAATCTGATATGGTAATACCGATTTTAGCGCTACTCCTCTCATTGGGGAGGAGTACAGAAACCGATTTAAAGAGCCCTTTATATCGATATAAAGGGCCTTGTAGTGTGGACGGGTGCGGCGTTAAATCGGTTTAACGCTGCTAAAATCGGTTTAAACGCATAGTGTAGACCAGGCCTAAAGCTCTCTTCCAGTGCACTTATAATCTCTTCTGGGTGGACACCTTCTCCAAGGAAGAACTGCTAAGTAGTACAGGAGAAGGTCTTCTTCCCTTCTGCTCTCAGTAGGTAGCTTGCAGCTAGAGAGGCCCATGACCAAATAAGGATGGTTGGAGCCAGAGCAGATTGGGGAGAAAGGAGCTGAGTGCCCAGGAAACAGGGAAGCTGCTGAAAATAAGTTCGCATGGACAGAAACTCTCTGTACCCTGATTATGAAGCATTCTGCAGTGCTGGGAGCCCTATGAACTGGCTTGCCTGCATTTCTCAACAGCACCAGGCTCCCATCAATTTATATGGAAAACTTTCTTTGCCCAGTCTATGAAGTTTTCAGTGTTGGAAACGTCATGCATTGGGCATAGAAAGATTTCCACATAAATTGGTGGGAGCTGCTGAAAACATCTTAAGCCAGTTCATAAAGTTTTTAATATTGATGGAAAACTGTGCAGTTTTCATTTTCATTTGCTCCTCTAATTCTAGGGTGCTGTCAGATCTCTCTACTTCACAGGCCTCCTGCTTTCTCTTCTGTCCCTTTTGCAAAGCTTAGAGGGTCCATAAAAGACCACAACTCCTACGTTTATTAGGGGCAATTTTCTTCCCTGCATATGATACACAAGAGCAGAGCAGGCTTTCTCTGTGCACTTTTTAAGGAATCATGATGCCATCATGGTAATTTGATGGGTCATCAAAATCCCAAGTGAGCATATAACATATTCGCAATTATGAGCTGTATTCTGTTGAACTTGCTGACACACGATATGAACAAAAATCCACACTTCTTATTAAAAGTGCTTCCAAAATAACACTCTGTAAGTTTCTGTGAGATTTTGTTTGTTTGAAGAAACACAATAAAGCAAAAGGAAAGGCGACTCTTAGCACTTGCAGTTTGATTTCAAGAAAGCTAGGGACAATTCTTAAATTGAGTGGTGACATCAGAGGTTAGTTAGCCAGTCGCCTTCCGTTTGGTTGTGCATGCCAACCCAATGGGCTGGGAAATGGATATGAAGAGTCATATTCCCTCTAGAGAAATAGTTATAGCCACGAGAGAGGATATTTTTCTATTTAGATGGAAGTGGGATTTTTACATCAGCCTGTTAAATTCTGCTGGGGTAAAAATCTGAGAAAGAAAGGTTCTACTTTAAAAAAAAAGGGGGGGGCGAGCGAGCTGTGCAATAGATTGGAAAAGCTCATGGTTTCAAAGGGCTCCAATTAGTAGGGGATTGTTCATTTCCTTTCTTCTCCTGCCCAACTTCCAACAAAGAAAAAAGGTTGGGAATATGTGGGGGCACCATTCCATGACTCTTGAATCCACCACAGAGACTTAGGGGTCCCTCACAGTAATGAAGTATCTCTACTTGACTGATGTTGATCACGTTATGTTACATAACGAGCTGCACTTAGAGCCTACAAAGATAATAGGAAGCATCATCCAAAAGTCCTTTTTGATCAGCATTTCTGGTTATACTGGATTCCAAATTTAGGGGCAAATTTTCCAGGCTGAGCATATACCAATACCTGATTTAGCCCATGCACGTTGGATAACTTTGCATGTCACATCCATTTACACAAAGATGTATGTGCAGCTCCATGCACCTGACTCTGAAAATGGCTCATCCTAAGAAAATTCTTATCTTTGTTGCCATAGAGCTAGATAGTGGCTACGAACAGATCTTTGAGCAAGGGGCAGTCCATAGGCTGCACCAACCCAGAAGTCATCTCAAGAGGCATTGAGTTTGAAATACCCCCCTGAGTCATATTTCTCCCCTGCTTCCTCCTTGGTTTTGTGGTGGCAGGGAAAATGGTAATTCATCCCTGGCCTGTACCAACAGCATATTCTGGCAATCCCCACAGTGGCAAGCAAGTAGTACCTGAAGCACAGATTTCACCTTTTCCCCACCTCATTCCATTCCATCCTCACCTGGTCTAGGGAGAGAATAAGCAGTTATGTAGCTCCACTTATTCCTGCATTCCCAGAGCCAAAGAAGGCCATACTTACAGGATGCGGGACTCTATCCTTGGAAGCTGTGACTCTGAAAAAGATTTGGGGGTCATGGTGGATAATCAGCTGAACATGAGCTCCCAATGTGACACAGTGGCCAAAAGAGCTCAGGCAATGCTGGGAAGCATCAACAGAGGAATCTCAAGAAAGAGTAGAGAGGTTACTTTACCTCTCTATTTGGCACTCGTGCAACTGCTGCTGGAATAGGGTGTCCAGTTCTGCTGCCCACAATTCAAAAAGAATGTTGATAAATGGGAGAAGGTTCAGAGAAGAGCCACGAGAATGATTAAAAGATTAGAAAATGTGGCTTATGGTAATAGACTCAAAAAGCTCAGTCTATTTAAACAGAGAGAAAGATAAGGGGTGACTTGATTACAGTCTATAAGTACCTACTGGGGCCACAAATATTTAATGATGGGCTCTTCAATCTAGCAGAAAAAAGTCTAACACGATCCAATGGCTGGAAGTTGAACCTAGACCAATTCAGAGTGGAAATGAGGCATAAATTGTTAATAGAGTAATTCACCATTGGAACAACTTACCACAGGTCGTGGTAGATTCTCCATCACTGGTCGTTTTAAAATCAAGGTTGGATGTTTCTCTAAAAGACCCTGTTCTAGGGGTTATCTGAGGGGAGTTCTCTGGCCTGTATGGAAGATCAGACTAGATGATCACAATGGTCCCTTCTGGCCTTGTAATCTATGGAGCTGTGAAAGACCAGTAGTTTTCATAGGAATGGAAGATACCCACTATTCCACTGCATGGGTACGTAATCCTAGGAGAAAAATAGTTCACAGGAAGCTCTCAATAAGGAGTCCAGTTCTGATAACCTTATTCCTGTTCAATAGCATCTTACCTTTGAGTAGTTCCATTGGTTTCTATGGGACTATGTAAGAAATAAGGGACTACTCAGTGTAGGTAATGGTGGCAAAATCTGGCTCATATTTGATATGCAGAACCTGATCCTGCCGCCTTTACTCACATCGAGTAGCAACTTACTCTGTTAGCTGTCCCAAGAGTAAGATACTATTCAGTGTAAGGATATTAGAATCATGCCTCCATTATATTAGAAAGTGACTAAGAGGATATGCTGTTCATGTTCCTAAGATTTGCTATAGCATTCCTGTTCCAAGTTTATCAGACTTCAGATAGAAAAACTCCAGTCTTATATTTTCTATAGACAGAGCGCTGTTCCCTTTCTCAGACTCAGTTACAGTTGATCAAATAACAAAATATGCTGTTTGCAAGTAAATTATTTGAGGGTAAAAAGCCCCAATTCATCAGATAAACTAAGAATCCCACCGACTGGCCCTCTGCAAGGTAGACAAGCAGATGGAATGCTGGTTGTTAGAGAGATTTCCAAGTAGCTCATTACATTTCTTCTTTTCTATGCCCAGTTCTTGGAGGTTGTTGAGTTGAACTATGACTTGATACTGGGTCCTGGGACTGTAGGAATGAGCGATTGTTAGCTGTGATTGATTACTTTACTGCTAAATTCTGATTGATGTTTCCTTCAAACCCTTTCTCTGCCGTTGCAATATGCTATCCGTCAGCTTGTACCAGCGTCTGGTTATGATAGTGTTCTTAGTGTCTACTGGTTCTTGCTATGATAGAGGCTGGGTGATTAGAGTTATCTAAATGTGTGAATAATTGAGAGGTTATGCTATATTACATGCCTCATCAAGTTTTCTATTCAAGTCTCGGGAACATATTTAAGCTCAACACTGTGTCTCAATTATGCTTCAACTTCTGGCAGAAACAAGCCACATTAACAAACACACGCTGCTTAAAGTTTCCTGGGACAACTTGACAATGGATCTTGTTCGTTTGTTCAAGGGTTTACTTCACGTGGGGCACATTCTGCTATAAAAAGGACATTGAATTTATTAAGTTTCCTTCTTGCACACTCCCAGAAAGGAGGGAAGAAACTAGAGCTTGATCAAATTAGATTGCAAAGTTGGTCATATGTACTACACTTATATTGTAAGTAATAGTGAGTTTTCCATATGGTACCTACCGAGCTCCTGCTACAGTAGACTCTGTAAATTGCAAAGGCCTTTGCAATAAATATTTGGTGTGGTGAATAAAATGCAATATTGTAGATAGTGAATCTGAATAATTATTCTAGCAGCGCGGTGCCACAGATAGGACTCTGGGATATGACTCAGAAGAACTTGAGCAAATCATTCCCGCCTGAGACCTTGCACAAATCATTTCACCTCTCTGTGCCTCGGTTTCCCCACATATTTAATGGGGATAAGAATACCTACGTTCTTTGTAAAGCACTTGGGATCTACAGGAGCCAAGTATTATTGTTGTAGCATGTAGTCATATTGTCCTGTGTACAGCCTATCACAGGCTGAGCTGTTGTCACCAGCAAACCTGCTCTGTGTGGATGAAGTGTGTGTGTTTCACTCTAGGGGGATACCACAGTCAAGGGGCAAATTCACCCCCTACCATGACACTTTTCTCCTGGCTGCATTATACCCACCTATGTGACAGCAGCGTTGTGCCCTAACAGAGAGAGGGACCTCTGGCCTGTTTCTTGAAGAGGGGAAATTGCTTTTACAAAATCCTGCAATGCCAAGTATGTGGTCAACCAGTGAAGTAGCCTCTGTGATTCAGCTGGGAGCGCTTTCTCTTTGTATTTGGGGTTAAAAGACAAATAAGAAGCCTCAGTTCCTTTAGCTGTGATGCTCCTTTGAGGTGAGGGACTGTGCGGCTGATAATTCACAGATTCCTAGATTCCCAGGCCAGAAGGGATCATCTAGTCTGACCTCCTGTATAACACAGGCCATAGATCTTCCTCTAAATAATTCCTAGAGCAGGGTTCTTAGAAAAACATCCGGTCTTGATTTTAAAATGGTCACTGATGGAGAATCCTCCACAACTCTTTGGTAAGTTGTTCCAGCGGTTAATTACTCATGTTGTTAAAAAAAAGTATGCCTTGTTTCCAGTCTGACTTCGTCTAGCTTCAACGTCCAGCCATTGGATTGTGTTAGACCTTTCTCTGCTATTCTTTCTTTCTCCCATTATTAAATATTTGTTCCCCATGGAAGTACTCACAGACTGTGATCAAGTCACTGCTTAATTTTCTCTTTGTTAAGCTAAATAGACCCGAAGAGCTAAATCTGTCACAATACAAAGAAGGAAAAGGGCTAGTGGTAATAATAGGTAGCGCTTTTCCAGTGGTTTCCCTCAGTAGATTTCAAAGTGCTTTAAAAAGGAAGTCAGCATCATCATTCTTATTAAACATGTGGGGAAACTGAGGCACAGAGAAGTGAAATCATTTACCGAAGGTCACAGGCAGGACTAGAACTCCTTGCTATTTAGGAGTCTAAAAATGTACAAGGCTATTGAACTTGCAACAGTGACCCCTACTGGAAAGCCCCCTTATTCACTGGCACCAGTGTAAATCAAGAGTCATTTCACTGAAGTCAATGAGTTACACTGGTTTAGGTGAGACGAGGCCCTGATCTACACTGTAGGGGGGATCAATCTAAGTTATGCAATGTGAATAATGTAGCTGAAGTCAACGTTCTTAGATCAACTTACCGTGGTGTCTTCACGGTAGTGAGTCCACTGCTGCCACTCCCCCGTCGACTCTGCCTGCGCCTCTCGCCAAACTGGAGTACAGGAGTCAACAGAAGAGTGCTTGGGGATCAATTTATCGTGTCTAGACTAGACGCAATAAATCGACCCCCCGCTGGATCGATCGCTGCCTGCCGATCCGGCGGGTAGTGTAGACATACCCCAGACTCTGTAGGGCTAACAGGGACAGCTTGATTTCTTTGTGGGTCCTTTATCTACCCATACAGACTGTTAATGCTCCTTTAAATTATTAACAGTTCAGCATGTGCTTGGTAGCGACTGGATTTTAAGCACATGCTAATTGCTTTCCTGTACTGAGGCCTAGATCTCTACCTTCTGTGGAGATCTAGTTAAGCAGAGACAAATTATTTACCACCCTTTGGCTTTCTGGTGG
This sequence comes from Gopherus flavomarginatus, assembly GCF_025201925.1. Taxonomy (NCBI): domain Eukaryota; kingdom Metazoa; phylum Chordata; order Testudines; family Testudinidae; genus Gopherus; species Gopherus flavomarginatus. Next base: position 152,808,535 of record NC_066621.1, read on the forward strand.
CTTATACAAGAGACAGAACTGGCCTCATTCCAATTCTTAGTGGAGAGATGTCCAGTTAGTATCTTTTTTGTGGGTAAATGGAGAACTCCACTGCTGTTGGCTTGGGTCCTTCACTAACACTAAGAAAAACAGCAGGACAAAGAGAGGCCAATATTTTCAAAGACAGGTATATCTAAAATTAGGCAGCTAAGTAAGTTAGTTACCTGCTTGTCAGCATCCCTGAAAATCAGGCACATTACTAAGGTAACTAGGCAACAAAATCCATGTTCAGCGTTAGGTACCTCGCTTTGAAAACATCAGTCATAGTTCATGTCATTTTCAGTGAACTATGCAGAAAATGAGACCCCTTTGCTTTACTTGCAAACACATACCTTGCTGGATTAAAACTTGCACATAGCTCAAATTTGCTGCTCTCTTTTTTATTTTTATCTTCGAATCGAAACACTAGGAATGGTGTAGCAATAGTTCTTTATTATAATCAGAGGCTGATGTAGGGATGTTGGTTGTCACAAAAGCAACCTAAGTTTATTGCTCTCTAGTTTTTACTAGACATATATTGAAATAAATTGCATGCAGCTTACATTTTTCTCTCTATTTTGGGAGACCGTGCCCCTTAGTGGCTATAATATGTATATTTACCAGTAATTTAGATTACATCTTATTAAGATAAGTCCTGGAATTAAACTGAATTCTCTGTATTAAAATACAAAATCAAAATGCTGCACAAGACACAGTGTTAATACAAACTCCTTCGATTCTCTTTAGTAATGAATATCTTGCAACTCTTCCTCAGGAAAGTCAAAAACCATGTGAGTCTTGTAATTGGATCTAAATGATTATGAAATTTTGGGAAATTGGTGTTTATGACACCTGCTGGGGCAGACTTCCTTCTCCAGCTGTGAGAGGACATTGTGCTGGCCTAAACCGCATGACCTCCTGCTGACCCATGACAGAACCACTCAGGACAATTAACTTACAAAGTGATGGGCTCCCAGTTGTTTGTTGAACTGGAGAAAATCCGCTTGATTTTCAAGTACTAATTTTCATTGTTTTGTGTCTTGTATTTGGGAAAAATCTGGGGTTGTTTTGAAACCGCAGGTGATGTGACCCATTGAAACCTGGATTTAAACATTGGTTTTATGTAGCAGATGGATAAGCTATCAGTCACTTGCCTGTAGGTGGAAAATCTTTGCTTAAGCCATTAACACTCCCAAGAGTAATACTACCTGTGTTAAGCACAGGGAAATCTGTTTTCTTACTGTGATTTGATATTGAGAAATAACAGGAGGAGATAAGCTTTATAACAGCACTGAAAAAAATCTCTGTCGTAACAAAGGAGACACATGGAGCAAAGCTGGCCAAGCTGTTTGGCCTGTAATGGGCTGAGAAGTCTGACAGGCTGCATCGGCAGGGCATGTCACCTTCACCTCCAAAGAGCAAGAGGGCAAGATGGAAAGAAGACAAAAGAAGTTGGTAACAGGACGGAGCTGGGGGCGGAGAAATAGCAGCAAACCTGACCAGATGCTTCCCCCTCTCTTACATTCCTGCTGTATTCCCATTATTCCTATGCTCAGCAAGGCATGCCCCCCAACGAATGGGGCAATGTTAATTATATTGCAAAGGCAATGTTAGCGATTGCATTCATAATGTAGTATTGACAGCACTTGCCACTCATGGAGAACTCTTCAGCTGTAGCTCTCAAGTATCATTAGGCTGACCGCTGTCTTATAGGAGGAATTCTGCCATTGGATGCACTCATTGTTTTCAGTGGAATATGAGCACATAGTTCCAAGAGGAGAATTTGCTTCAAGGAGAGGAAGTCCAGATGCTGGGAAAAGCCAGAGAGGAGGGTGATTATAAGTATTGCAGCTATGTAGGTAGACGTCTGATCCACTAAAACTCACACTTCTGGTCTGTAGGCCTGATCCAATATTCACTGAAGTAAGTGGAAAGTCCCATGAATTTTTATAGGCTTTGGATCAAGTGTATGCTTTGACTGAGGAAAAAGCCATTTCGATTTCCTTGAAATGCACTTACTTAAGAAGGCCATGGTTTGCCCATTCATGGCACAAGCCAACACCTCCATATTTTCCCATAGTTTGTGGTTTCCATGCTTTAAACAATGTCATATTTAAAAGAGTAGATGAAGTGGTTAATTTTAGTTGTCACTTGCTAGAAATTGTTAATTACCGTACTCTTTTCATAGAATTATAGAATATCAGGGTTGGAAGGGACCTCGCGAGGTCATCTAGTCCAACCTCCTGCTCAAAGCAGGACCAATCCCCAACTAAATCATGAGTGACTGATGAACATAATGGTTTATTTTCTGGTTTTTTGTACTTGCTTTCCTGCCCCTCTCCCCATCGCCCCCTCCTGGTCCCCATTCTACATTAAAGGCCACGCTTTGCTCTTTGATTCAGATCTGCAATCCATGCTAAAGTGAATGGGAACTGTGCGCACATAATAAAAGAATGTGCTGATGTATCTGATTTTTTTCCCCTTTAGATATAGATAATACAGAAGGTCCAATCCAACCCCAATTGTTTTTTTCCACTGGACTGGCTGCTTAACTATTTTCTACATTAGTCTCAATTCACAAAATTATTCCTCCAAGGAATAATTGAAAAAAAGAAAAGAAACTTCTTGGTTTCTCTCTTTCCTCATGGTGCATCTGTCTTAAAGATTTCCTTAAAGGAATAGTGAGTAGGCTTCCTCGGTTCATTGCCTCCAGTGGGACTTTTGCCACTTACTTAAATAGAAGCAGGACTGCTCTCTTAAAGGACTTCCTTACTTCAAGGGATCTAAGATCCTGAATCAGCAACCTTTACATGAATCTTCCCATTGGCTTTAATGGTGCTGCTCTCAGAAAGTTTGCAGGATAAGGCTGTAACCGATTGCTTTTGCACAAAGATGAGGGTATTCAATATTCACGTGCACATGCAATCATGAAGCCCATCTAAGATTTTTATGTATTTCAGCTGAAGCTGCCAATTTTGGATGCAAAGCTGTGGCTTTCCCTTTCCTCTTGCGAGATATGCTTTCACTTCCTAATGGGGGCAAGCCTGCCGTGCGACGTTCACCGTGGATGGATTTCTCATCTGTATATAAACCTGTTGTCCCTTGAATTACGCGCCCCAGTGTTCAGGACTCTCCCCCAGACCATGCGGCCACACAGGTAGGAGCAAATTCAAGTCTGTCCATGCCATAGGCTAACTGCTTTCAAACTCATGATCCGACTTGTGGGTCTGGATACAGATTGCAATATATTCCTCAAAGGCTGAATATGTGTGTGTGCAGTCATTAGCCACTACAGAGATGATAGAAATGCAAGTAAGTTAGAAGAAACAGGAAGCTAGTTTCTGATTTAAGACTATGTGCCCACACAGAGATAGAATAAGTGCTAGGGGAGTGCTATGCAAAAGAGCTAGAGCTAAGCAGAGTGCCATCTACTGGCTGATAACATATAGAGTCATTCTAACATTGGTAGGTTCAATAAAGTTTTTCTTATGTCCTGCAAATGGGTTCCAGATTCCAGCCCTTAACCTTAAGGAACCACCTGATACTTAGAATTGGCCCTGGACTGGCATATAGGAGCAAGTAGGACTATAGGCCCAGTTGCTGCCTCCCTGCAACAGGGGAGTAAGGAATGGCCAGAATCTTGAACCATCCACCCTACTGGTGGCCAACGCAAGTGGGCTGGGATGGCAAGTCCCTGCTGGGAGAGGTCAATAGCAAATGACTACTCTGCATCTCAGCCCCAGAGCAAGGAAGAAACCAAGGAGGAGTTGTACCTCAGCAGCGTTTCCCTGCAGCACATTGTCTACTAAGGCTGCTCCGGGGTGGTGCCCCTGCTTGCTCTAATAATAGCAGTGAAGCTGTGATAGCACATATCCAGGGTTTCATGTGGGGTTGGACAGGTCATGTAGATGGGGCTCCAGTGATTGTTTTCTGAGCTAGCTAGAGCTACAAGTGCTGCAGCATAGACATACCCTAAGACAATGGTTCTCAACCAGGGGTCCGGGGCCCCCTTGGGTTGCATGAGCAAATGTCAGGGGGTCTGCCAAGCATGGCCAGCGTTAGACTCACTAGGGCCCAGGGCAGAAAGCCGAAGTCCTGCTGCATTGGAATGCAACCTGGAGCACCAAGCCCCACCACCTGGGGCTGAAGCCAAAGCCTGAGCAACTTAGCTCCAAAGTGTCTCCTGTGGTGTGAGGCCCTGGGCAACTGCCCTGCTTGCTACCTCCTAATGCAGGCCCAGCCTTTTATATGCAGAAAAACAATTGTTGTGGCACAGCTGGGCCATGGAGTTTTTATATGGAGAGGCCTCCGAAAGAAAAAAGTTGAGAACCCCTGCCCTAAAATACATATTTGGCCTGTTATTAACACTTCTTGATATCGAGTGCAACTGTTATTAAGTATGCATATTTCTTAATCGTAAAGAGAAGATTTCTGACATAATTGGCAAAAGAAACAGGTCTGAAAGCCAGGTGCACTGGAAAGAGGTCACACTCAAGGCTCACAGACACAGATTTAATCCTTGCCCTAAATATTACTTCTTTCCTAATATGCTTCCCTTGATACAGAAGAAAGGTTACCAGCCTCCACAGCTGCAGTAGGAAGGCACATTTGGCCCACAGACAGTGCCCCAGCTAGAGACCACAGACAGAGCTGGTTAGAGTGACTGGATTTGTAGCCTTGCACAATGACTCATATGCTGTAGGCTGAGGTCTACTAGCTAGTAAGATTTCTGATGCAGCCTTCCATCTTGCTCACACATGGGAAGCCAGCATGTTCTTCTACCCCACTGCTCTGCAGAGGATGAGCACCAGCCCTAGGAACCATTTAAGCTGTATTTTGAGCACTGAAGTGGTGTGTATCCTTCATGCTAGTCCTTTGCAGAGGGGTGAATTCTTCCTTGAGTGTGGATTTAAAAAACAACAGATGCTTCACCGACGGATTGAAGTTTTTTGGGAGAGTGGGACTGGGATTAAGAAAAAATGACCGCCGTCAAGCACTCATGAGCAGCCCTACACTAACTCCCGTGCATGGGTCAAACCCTATCCACCAAACTCCCCCTCTGGCACGGGCGCACAACACCAAAAAAAGCAGCAGGAACACTGCACAATGGACCAGTCTGCTGAGGGTACGTCTCTGATGGAATAAAAGACCGTGACGTGTCCCGCAGCTGGCCCGGGTCAGCTGGTTCAGGCTGCGGGGCTAGAAATTGCTGTGTAGATGTTCAGGCTCAGGCTGGAGCCTGGGCTCTGGGACCCTCCCCGCTCACGGTGCCCCATAGCTCGGGTTCCAGACTGACCCTGAATGTCTATACAGCAATGTTACAGTCCAATAGCCCCAGCTTTGCAAGCCCAAGTCAGCTGAGCCGGGCCAGCCACGGGTGTTCAATTGTTGAGTTGATGTACTCTGAGAGGCTGTGCATGGGCATGTCGTGCTCTCTATTCACAACAGAGAATTGCTGTACAGCAATATGCGCTATTGCAGCAGACAGGGGACTGAGGGAGGGGAGGATTTATGAATGGGGAAGTTTTGGTCTGGAGTAGGCCAGAGAGATGGAGAAGCAAGTATGAAGAGCAACTGACCCAATCGCCTACATGGTAGGTGCGGGGTCACAGAGAATGCGAGTATTGGTGCTTTGTTCCGTACCACAGGGTTGTGCATGGGGACGTTTCCATGAGCCCTGAGGTCCATGTAACCACCCTGTGCTAAACCTGTTTATTCAAACTTTTCCGGAAGTACTGGTCTTTGGCCCTGGGGTGACTGTAAAAAGGAATAATCCCATTGTCAAAGAGATGGATTTCAGTTGTGTGCCTTCAAAGGGCCCCTAAACTAAGAAGCTAGCATGCTGACAGCACACCCCACCATGTTCCTGTGGACACTACATCGTGTGTTTCACGTCAGCCTGCTCTCACACGGCTTTGCAGAGTTAAATCATTCAGTGACAGGATTAAGGAGTAACAACAAAGGGAGAGGCATAGGCCAGGGACAAGACAAATGTTTTTTAAGTACATCAGAAGCAGGAAGCCTGCTGAACAACCAGTGGGGCCCCTGGACAATCGAGATACAAAAGGAGCACTTAAGGACGATAAAGTCATTGCGGAGAAACTAAATGAATTCTTTGCTTCAGTCTTCACGGCTGAGGAAGTTAGGGAGATTCCCAAACCTGAGCCGTCCTTTGTAGGTGACATATCTGAGGAATTGTCACAGATTGAAATGTCATTAGAGGAGGTTTTGGAATTAATTGATAAACTTAACAGAAACAAGTCACTGGGACCGGGTGGCATTCACTCAAAAGTTCTGAAAGAACTCAAATGTGAAATTGTGGAACTATTAACTATTGTTTGTAACCTGTCCTTTAAATTAGCTTCTGTAATGCTTCATGTAATGCCGATATTTAAAAAGGGCTCTAGAGGTGATCCCGGCAATTACAGACCGGTAAGTCTAAGGTCAGTACCAGGCAAATTGGTTGAAACAATAGTAAAGAATAAATTTGTCAGACACATAGAAGAACAAATTGTTGGGCAAAAGTCAACATGGTTTCTGTAAAGGGAAATTATGTTTTACTAATCTATTAGAGTTCTTTGAAGGGATCAACAAATATGTGGACAAGGGTGATCCAATGGACATAGTGTACTTAGATTTCCAGAAAGCCTTTGACAAGGTCCCTCACCAAAGGCTCTTATGTAAAATAAGTTGTCAAGGAATAAAAGGGAAGGTCCTTTCATGGACTGAGCACTGGTTAAAAGACAGGGAACAAAGGGTAGGAATTAATGGTAAATTCTCAGAATGGAGAGGGGTAACTAGTGGTGTTCCCCAAGAGTCAGTCCTAGGACCAATCCTATTCAACTTATTCATAAATGATCTGGAGATAGGGGTAAACAGTGAGGTGGCAAAGTTCGCAGATGATACTAAACTGCTCAAAATAGTTAAGACCAAAGCAGACTATGAAGAACTTCAAAAAGATCTCACAAAACTAAGTGATGGGGCAACAAAATGGCAAATGAAATTTAATGTGTTATTTAATGTGAAATTTAATGTGTAATTTAATGTGAAATTTAATAAATGTAAAGTAATGCACATTGGTAAAAATAACCCCAACTATACATACAATATGATGGGGGCTAATTTAGCTACAACTAGTCGGGAAAGTCATCGTGGATAGTTCTCTGAAGACGTCCACGCAGTGTGCAGTGGCAGTCAAAAAAGCAAACAGGATGTTAGGAATTATTCAAAAAGGGATAGAGAATAAGATGGAGAATATCTTATTGCCTTTATATAAATCCATGGTACGCCCACATTTTGAATACTGCATACAGGTGTGATCTCCTCATCTCAAAAAAGATATACTGGCATTAGAAAAGGTTCAGAGAAGGGCAACTAAAATGATTAGGGGTTTGGAACAGGTCTCATATGAGGAGAGATTAAAGAGGCTAGGACTTTTCAGATTGGAAAAGAGGAGACCAAGAGGGGATATGATAGAGGTATATAAAATCATGAGTGATGTGGAGAAAGTGAATAAGGAAAAGTTATTTACTTGTTCTCATAATATAAGAACTAGGGGCCACCAAATGAAATTAATGAGCGGCAGGTTTAAAACAAATAAAAGGAAGTTCTTCTTCACACAGTGCAGTCAACCTGTGTAACTCCTTGCCTGAGGAGGTTGTGAAGGCTGGGTCTATAACAAGGTTTAAAAGAGAACTGGATAAATTCATGGCGGTTAAGTCCATTAATGGCTATTAGCCAGGATGGGTAAGGAATGGTGTCCCTAGCCTCTGTTTGTCAGAGGGTGGAGATGGATGGCAGGAGAGAGATCACTTGATCATTACCTGTTAGGGTCAATCCCTCTGGGACACCTGGCATTTGTCACTGTCAGTAGACGGGATACAGGGCTGGATGGACCTTTGGTCTGAACCAGTATGGCTGTTCTTATGTATTGAGTTGAGATATGAAAAAAGATGGCAGGCTAATCCTCAACTGTACCAGAGCACAGCTCAGTACACTTGTGGAGGTCAGGGGGCAAAGGTGGCTCTAAGGGTCCATCTACACTGCAGTGTAAGCCAAGGGTTAGTAGAATTTGAGTTAGCAGATGCTGGGTTTGTTAACCTAGGGCTTGAGTATCTACACTCATTTGTAATAGCGGGATAGGAATGGTTGAACCCTGGGGCTCCAGGATCCACACTGCATTATGCTGGCCCAAGTTCAACCACCCATATCCCAGACTTCCTAGCACCCTCCCCAAATGCGGCTGCTCTAGCCCTTTGCACATGGTGCAGACTGGGAAAACCTGACTGTCCAGAGGACAAAGAAATGCTGCCTGTGGGATTGTGGGATACTTTTGGTGGACTCTCAGAGCACGACTCCAGTGGGACTGTGTCTACACTGCAAAGCAATAGGGCTTGAACCCTGGGTCCCAGCTTGACTCAAGCTTGGGCCTTCCACCTCTGTGGAGCCCTGGGACCTTGGGTCTGAGTTCTGGGTCAGCACAATTTGGGCATAGATGGAAGGAAGACTAGGCTTGAGCCTGAGTTCGAGCCCTGGGCTTACATTGCAATGTGGACATGCACAAATATGTCTTAGGTTTTTCTCCAGTGCTGGGGCTCAACTGGCCCCTGGCACAAATGCCAGCAGCCCACAGGCTTCCCTGGTGATGCAGATGTGCTGTTAATACATCACAGCTGGCCACAGGACAATGTCCCAGTGCAGACACAGTCTCTGGGCCACCTCTGGTGACTATGTGCTGTCCCCTAAGCCTGAGCCTACTGGGTGCTGTGGGTGTGACCTCATGGCTAGGAGGAGTCTGGGCTGCACCACAGCCTGTCTTAGGGTGCCTAGGGACTGAGTTTTAGCAGCCAGGGGCTGCTCTTCTTTATACCAGGGGCAGTTATGGTCTGGGAGCAACCAAGAATCTAAGGGAATAAAGCCTGCCTGGAGGCGCAGACCAGGATCTGCCCTTCTGTTTGTCTCAGGCTCAGGTTTGCAGGTGTTCTGGGCCGTTGGATGTCCATGTGCCGTGTGGTTTCTGTACCACAGAACAGAGGCAGACACAAGGCAACACTAGTGGATGTAGCTTTCCAAACCGCAGTGCGGATTTTCATAGGAGATTAGGGCTGGAAGAGACCTCAGGAGGTCATCTAGTCCAACCCTCTGCTCAAAGCAGGACCAACCCCAACTAAATCATCCCAGCCAGGGCTTTGTCAAGCCTGCCCTTAAATACCTCTTTCTGAATCACTGTCCTCTTACACAGTGGTTCCTTTGGGGGTCAAATTCACAGCTGGGGTAAATCAGCACAGCTGTAGCCAATGGAGCTATACCCATTTACCCCAGGTGAAGATCTGGCCTGGTGATCCTTAATGGACAGTACTAGTATATATAGAATTTCTACATCTTGGAGAATGTGGGCCTGGACTTCTGCATGAGGATGTTCTTATAGGCAAACAAGGGGTGCCCAGACATGTTTCCCCAATTATCTGTCTTCTTGGCTAGACCCTTCTCTTTCTCTGCTTGGCTAGATTGCCCATGCCATGAATAGGGCAATACTGTGATTGTCTCCACATAGATTACACTTGCTGGTCCCCGCCACATGCTCATTGGGCGTTTTCCCCGAAGCAGATCACAGGTTTATGCTCTCTCTCCCCTCCCCGACTCCTGTTTTCAATCATGCACTGCCTGTGCAGGGTAGTGGTCAGGCTTAAAGACTTACTAGAACTGGAGTCAAGATTTATGAGAATTAGATGTAACCAGGCTTCTCCCAGAGGTTTGGGAAGAACAGCTGGAGTCTGGCACTTTCCGTCAAGACCAGGACTATTAAAAATTAAGAGTTGAACCAAAAAGGGGGGAGCAGGAGTGGGATGGGCCAAATGTTAGGGTTAAAATGCAAAACAAGTCCATGTAATATCCAGGGCCTCTGCACAGGGACCAGCTCTGAGCGCAAACGGCTTTCGCAGCTGCCACTAACTGGGCTTATTTTAGAAAGCTCTTTAGAAACACGAGGTTAAAAAATGATTTCCGCATGAGGACACACTCTGATTCAAAGTCCTGAATGGAGGGAAGCTGTCTGGAGGCGATTCTGTCCCTGCCTGCCCCACCCGGGGCTGATGTAATGCACCCCAGCCGGCTGTGTTTGTCGAGATTCCTGCGCCATGCAAATATGCCTCCCTCCTGAGCCTGGCAGGGAAAGCTGCTCTCTGAGCGGGAGAGATGGGAGAGCAAAGACGCAGGGAAATTTGAAGGTTGGGAGTGCTGGAAACACTCAGCAACAAACAAACGATGGGGATTTGATCATTCCTGGAGAGAAATGGGATTTCAGCTGAATGGGCCAGTTCAGGTCATAAGTGCCCAGCCTCGCTCTAGGGAGCGCTGCAGAGCCAGGCCCCTCTAGGATATGCTGCAGGAGGGACTGTCTCCTAAACTCCTAGACTCAGCCATGTGCATGCTGTCCCGTGCGGATGGTGCTGTGTCGTTCCTTCATTCCTGTTCTTCTAGGGCAGAGCCTCGTTGCAACAGGAGGCTTTTGAGAAGACAGTGCTCCCCTGGGAGAGTGTGGAAGCTGCCGTTGCACCAGCCCCTAACTATAGAGGTGCAAGGCTGTGGCCCCATTTCGTGCACCGACAAAGGGAACAGTCATGGCCTAGCTTCTGGTTGGAGCTTCTCCTTTTGCATATAAAAGGTGTCTTGTTTAGACTCCTGAATAGGTGTGTGGAGTGAGTGCGACACCACTGGGGGTTCTCCACAGTATTGCAAACTAAGCTCTCATTTTTATTCTGACTGTCTCATCCTGTCACGTTTCCCCCTCTGCCCCATCAACACATTTCATGCTTTTAAAACATCTTCAAATACTCTCCCCCATCCACCGTGTCTTCCACTGTTGCTTCTCCTGCACGGAGAAGGGCACCATTCAGGAATAGAAGGAAAGAGGAGCGCCTCTGCGTGCGAGCCCATCAGAAAGACGAACCAACAAGATTTCCCATCTCCCCTTCTCTCTGGGCTGAAAGCAGGGCAGGCCCCAGGGACATCTCAGCTTTCCCGTCTGGCTAGAGCTCTCAATGCACTAAATCATGGCTTGATGAAGATGCAACATGTTTTGCAGTTCTGTCTTGCTACAAAGGATGGGACTTTTGAAAGCTCTCAGCATTGGTCTGCCTTTGCTCCCAATGCCAGTTTTAAATTCCTGCCCTAAATACTATACAATTATTGGAGCCTGCCATTTTCCTGCTAACTAAGAACAGACCAGACCTCTGTTGCTTGCTTGAGTGAAATAGACTGCAAGGCCTCCGTCCCACCCACCCCACCCCGTCTTGTCTCTCCATCTCCACTTCCTGGGTTGTGCGCTGCTTTCACTCCATACATGGCAGCAGCAGGAAGGAAAAACTGACTCATGTCTCAGGCTCTGAAGCAGAAAAATAAAGGTGGTGATGCTCTTCCAAGCTCCGCCTACAACATAAACTCCACCCACCTCCATCATACAGTTGTTCAAAATACAATCTCGCCACTCACTGAGGTCCGATGCACCCTTTGAGCTTAGCTCCCCCCACCCCCGGGTTCAGATGCCTTGCTGGATTCTGCAGGACTCTGGGGCTTAGCTACACCTTGATAGAGCACACATCCTGCTTGGCTCCTTCTTGATTAGGGGAAAAATATGTGGCAATATCTTCCAAACACCATCCACTGATGGGGCCAAAATGAGACGTTGCTCACACTGAATTCTATACATCTGTGATCCTCCCTCTCCTTTCTTACACACTTTCATGAGGAATGACATTTAAATGATCATCCCTGGGCATCAGGGTTGCGACCTTCCTGAAACGAATGGGGCCATTCACATAGCTCCAAGCTATTGTTCCAGACTCAAGGAGGTTGCAGCATCCCTTACATTGAGGGTTCGTCTATGTTACAAACGCTAGAGGGGTTCAGATGTGGCCCTGCAGCTATGCCACTGTAGCGTAGACCAGCGGTTCTCAAACTGGGGTCTGCGGACCTCCAGGGGGTCCACGAGTCATGTCTGGGACCTCTGGCCCCACTGATCAACTCCACCCCCTCCCTCCCAGTGCCTCCTGCATGCCACAGAACAGCTGTTCAGCGGCGTGAAGGAGGCGCTGGGAGGGAGGGGAAAGAGCGGGAACAGAGTGTGCTCGGGGAAGGGGGCAGAGAGAGGCAGAGAAGAAGAGGGGCAGAGGTGGAGTAGGGGGTGGGGCTTGAGGCTGAGCGAGGTTTGAGAACCCCCAGGGAAAATCAGAAGCCAGCTTGGGGGTCTGCGAAAAATTTTAAATCAACATGGGGGGTCCTCCTCGGATTGCTAAAGTTTGAGAACCGCTGGTGCAAACACTTGCTGCAGGGACTGAAGGGGTTTTTTTTTGTCAAAGTAGTTTTTTCAAGAGGCAGTAGCAATATCGACAGAAGAATTCTTCTGTCCACCTAGCTGCATGTACAGTGGGAGTTAGGCTGACCCACCTACGTCACACAGGGCGTGACACTTTTCACAGCCCTGAGTAACACGTTTCAGTGGTAGGCCTGGCCTTTGTTCATATTTTCAAGGCTTTCTTTTCTACCAGAACAGCTAGAGACTTACATTTTTAGATACGAAAGCTGAGATTCTGGGGTATACGATAGCGGCTTAGGACAGGTGTTGGTGCGCCGTACTGCTGGGTGCCAGCCCAATCCAAGCGCCGACTGCAGGACACTTTCACTTGGCTTGGTGATTGCAGGCAGCAGCTGTGTGGGCCTTGGAAGGAGGCGCCTGGCCTCAGTGTACCTTGGTTTCCTCCTCCATAGGGCGAGGAGGACAATACTTACCCACGTACGTACAGTATTGTGAGGCCTTTGAGAAAAAAAGCCCTATAACAAACACAAAGTAGCGCTGGTAATGACCAGTGGGCTGGCCAAAGAACCTGTGCAGTCTTGCGTTGCCATGCCAAGGGAATGCATTGCTACTGATTGATGCTGTGGTAACCACAGAGCATGGTAACGGACCAGGCTGCCCCATATGATGAGGCATCTTCTTGTTAAGGTGACACCAGCAGCTGCTGGCATCCTGAAAAGCCCCTAGCTTCTGCCAACAGCCATGCCCAACTGGTGAGAAACCTTAGCTGTGCAGCAAGTGGAGATATCCAGCTATCCCAAGGCATGTTATAAATTCCCTGTTTTCTCCCCTCTCTCGGCACTGGTTTGATGGCTTTCTGCCAAGGCCACTTCAAGCTGTAAATTTTTAATTTGCCAGGAGAAATTCCTCCTCTTATCTGCTGTGCTCCTGGAAGGCCTGTTGCATGAGCTGATTTGCTATAGTAATATTTTATTGTGTGGGATCGCATCATTTGCAAGCCAAGAGTCTTCCATGTCCCCCCTTCCAATCCTTCTGCCCTCTTCTTACTTGTGATGTTTTGGAGTTGGGCTACTAAAATACCAAAGTCTGTCCATTGCTATTGTCTCTTTCTGGATGATTTTTCAACAGGTGTTAATCAGTCACAGGTGGGGAAGGTAACAAAGAAAATTATTGTGTGTCAAATTCTACCTGTCCTAGCTGCCTAGGTGTGTAAATCAGTGCAGCATTTGTCCCTCTCTGCATGCTGTGTTGATTGCTACAAAACACAAGGAAGTCCCCTACAGATGCATTCTACTATTGCTGATTCATGCTCCTTTATACAGACCTGTTTTATAGTTCCATCGAGTTTAACGCCAGAAGGCACCATTAGATCATTGAGTCTGACCTTTTGTATATTACTGGCCATTAAATTGCATGCAGATACCCCTGTGTTAAGCGCAAAGACTTTAGCTAGACTAATCCATTTCAGTCCTTGGGAGACTAAATTGTTGTGTACCACAGACAGAGAACATGAGGCACCAAGGTGCCATCAATGCCTGAGACCCCTGCAGTGGCAGGGAATTGGTTAGGTGAGATTTGCCCTGATGATCCCAGCAGGTGAACCACACCCCATGCTATAGAGGAAGGTGAAAAAACTCCAAGATCCCTACCAGTCTGACCAATGGAAACATTCCTTCTTCCATCAATGGACGAGGAGTGTATGAATAAATTTAAAGCACCAATCTGGAAGCAGGGCTCTGTACCGCAAACCAGCCAGCTGCAAACCCTCCCACCTGCTGGAAATAAGCACAACTGGAGCCCTTTATATGTGGTTAATGACATTGCCCAAAGTTCTGTGTTTTCCTGTCTCCACCTGCTGGATGGAAGGGGACGTTACTCGGGTTCGGTGTTAGGAAAATCTGGCACCAGTTACCTAAGGAGGTTGTGGAATCCCTGTCATTGAAGGCTTTTAAGAACAGGTGAGACAAAAACCTTTCAGGGATAGTCTAGGTATATTTAATTCAACCTCAGCACTGCGGGGGGGGGGGGTGAACTATGTTAGTGGTTTTCAGCCAGGTGTACGTGTACCCCCGGGATAAGCAGAGATCTTCCATGGGGTACATCAATTTATTTAGATATTTGCCTAGTTTTACAACAAACTACATAAAAAGCCCTAGCAAAGTCATTACAAAGTAAAATTTCATACAGACAATGACTTTTTTTTACTGTTCTAGGTAAGTACAATATTTATATGCAAGTTCAATATTTATATTCCAGTTGATTTATTTTATAATTGTATGATGAAAATGAGAAAGTAAGGAATTTTTCAGTAACAGTGCTGTGACACTTTGTATCTTTATGTCTGATTTTGTAAGCAAGTAGTTTTTAAGTGAGGTGAAACTTGTGGGTATGCAAGACAAATCAGACTCCTGAAAGGAGTACAATAGTCTGCAAAGGTAGAGGGCCACTGGACTAGGTGACCTCTCAAGGTCACAGCCAACCCTACATTTCTATGATTATCCACTGTCTGATCTGCTCATAGACTCAAAGGCCAGAAGGGACCATCATGACCATCATGCTATATGAGGATGATAGAGACACAAAGATGAAACCAGACTGAACTTGGTGCCCAGGGAAGCAGGGACATATACCCAAGAGGATTAGTTGCTGAAAGAGGTGTGACAAAATGGCCCAAGAGGTGCTGACCTGAGCAGAAGAGCCACGAAGATGGCATGGAGGGAGTTTCCTGGGGAGTGGCAGAGGAATGAAGAGGAAGGAAAAGCTGGACCAGCTATTCTTGGGGGGATGGAGTGGAAGAAGCCCACATATCTCAAGTTCAGAGTAGCTGGGTGTAGCTCCTGAAGACCATTAGCAAGAGCCACCCACACAAATCCCCTGGGCATTAGACAGACTCTACAATGCATCTCCCTTGTAAATAGAAGGATACATAGAAGTGTCGCTTCACAGTAATAACTGGCAAATCCTGCTTACTGATGTGTGCCTGGAGGAACCTGGCAGAGAGGCCAGTGAAGGCAAGTTCAGGACTGCAGGATCCCTGGCTCGGTGACGGCTATCTGTGGGTAATGATGGGGATGGAGGCAGGAACCAATGGATCCACTAGCCATTCCCACCTATGTAAGGGGCATTTGCAAGTGTGGGGAATGTTACTGCGGACCTAATGCTCTGTGGCTTGGAAGGATGCTGGCCTACTTTTGTGCCCAGCCCAGTGACACTCTCTTGGCTCTGGGGAGATGATTTGCCCCTGAGTGATTAACACCAGGAGAAACCCTTCCCCTGGTAAGAATGCCTGGGTCTCCATGTGTGTGGAAAACAGCCTACTGGCCCCTCCCATGCCCCACAAGACAAAACCCAGAGCCAAGATTGATAGCGCTAAAAAGTAGCAAAACTACAAAAGTAAAATAAATAAGTGAGTCATAAATCAAGGCTTCCAACAATGTAATAGAAGAGAACAAGAATCCCAGACTGGATAATTAAACACAAGGGTCCCAAACGAGAGGGGAAGCGGAGAGCAGGAGGGAGAGAATTCAGGCTTCATCTGCTCAAAAACCAAACAAAATAAAAAGAGGAATATACCTCCTCCTCATTTCTAAGCAGAATTATAACCCTGAGTCCCAGCCATTCTCCCCAACCAAGGCCTGGCTGGCTTG
The DNA here is from genome assembly GCF_025201925.1 of Gopherus flavomarginatus. Classification (NCBI taxonomy): domain Eukaryota; kingdom Metazoa; phylum Chordata; order Testudines; family Testudinidae; genus Gopherus; species Gopherus flavomarginatus. The sequence continues at coordinate 152,824,513 of NC_066621.1, forward strand.
TAAAATTCATGCAAAAAAGGACAAAAACAATCTTTTAGAAAAGAAATACATGAATTTTAAACAGAGAATTTCTAGATTGGTGTTGTTACTACAGTAGCATCTAGAGGCCGTTGTGCTAAAATAGATCATGGAATCATAGAATATCAGAGTTGGAAGGGACCTCAGGAGATCATCTAGTCCAACCCCCTGCTCAAAGCAGGGCCAATCCCCAGACAGATTTTTATCCCAGTTCCCTAAATGGCCCCCTCAAGGATTTAACTCACAACCCTGGGTTTAGCAGGCCAATGCTCAAACCACTGAGCTAGAATAAGCAGAGAGACATGTGATTTTGAGCAGTACATTTATTCAGTGTCCACACCTACAAATCCAGTGCAGCATCGAACCAAGTCTAGGCTAGAAAATTTTGCCAGTAGAGTAATATTGCTTAGGGATGTGATTTCTTTTGCTAGTAGGAAGCCGTCGTGTAGACAGTTATATCAGCAAATCCCAGTATAGTATATTTCATTTGAGGCATTGATGTAAACTATATGGGTCAAAGAGCCTGTTTTATTGGGGTAAACTGCATCTGTACTCTGAGGGTTTGCTGGTACAGCTATGCCATTCAACCTTTTCTAGATGGAGTCAAGCCTTAGTTTAATGTCTGCTATGTAGGGCTGTCAACTAATCGCAAATAACTCACGCGATTAACTCAAAAAAATTAATTGCGATTAATCACGGTTAAACAATAGAATACCAACTGAAAGTTATTAACTATTTTTGGAGGTTTTTCTACATTTTCAAATATGATTTAAATTACATCACAATACAAAGTGTATAGTGCTCACTTTATATTGTTATTTTTATTGCAAATAATTGTACTGTAAAAATGATAAACAAAAGAAATTATTTTTCAATTCACCTCATACGAGTACTGTAGTGCAATCTCTTTATAGTGAAAGTGCAATTTACAAATGTAGATTTCCTTTTGTTACATAACTGTGCTCAAAAACAAACAATGTAAAACTTTAGAACCTACAAGTCCATTCAGTCCTACTTCTTGTTCAGCCACTCGCTAAGATAGCAGTTCTCAAACTGTGGATTGGGACCCAAAAGTGGTTCACGACCTCATTTTAATGGAATCGCCAGGGCTGGTTTAGACTTGCTGGGGCCCGGGGCCAAAGCCCAAGCTCGAAGGCTTCAGCCCTGGGCAGCAGGGCTCAGGTTACAGGCCCCCTGCCTGGGCCTGAAGCTATTGGGCTTCGACTTTGGTCCCCCCGGCCTGGGGAGATGAGGCTTTGGCTCCCCACCTAGGGCAGCAGAGCTTGGGTAGACTCAGGCTTTGGTCCACCTCCTGGGGTCCTGTAGTAATTTTTCTTGTCAGAAGGGGCTTGTGGTGCAATGAAGTTTGAGAACCCCTGTGCTAAGACAAACAAGTCTGTTTACATTTGCAGGACATAATGCTGCCTGCTTCTTGTTTAAAATGTCACCTGAAAGTGAGAACAGGTATTCACATGGCACTTTTGTAGCTGTCATTGCGAGGTATTTATGTGCCAGATATGCTAAACATTCGTATGCACCTTCATGCTTCGGCTATCATTCCAGAGGACATACTTCCAGGATGATGATGCTCTTTAAAAAAATAACGCATTAATTACATTTTGACCGAACTCCTTGGAATAGTATGTCTCCTGCTCTGTTTTACCCACATTCTGCCATGTATTTCATATTAGAGCAGTCTCGGAAGATCACCCAGCCCATGTTGTTTATTTTAAGAACACTTTCACTGAATATTTGACAAAACGCAAAGAAGGTACCAATGTGAGATTTCTAAAGATAGCTACAACGCTTGACCCAAGGTTTAAGAATCTGAAGCACCTTCCAAAATCTGAGAGAGATGAGGTGTGGAGCATACACTCAGAAATCTTAACAGAGCAACACTCTGCGGAAATTACAGAACCTGTACCACCTCTGCTGATGGCATCTGACTCAGATGATGAAAATGAACAAGCGTGGGTATGCTGTGCTCTGGATTGTTATCGAGCAGAACCCACCAGCATGGAGGCATGTCCTCTGGAATGGTGGTTGAAGATGAAGGGACATACGACTCTTTAGCGCATCTGGCACTTAAATATCTTGCAACGCCGGCTACAACAGTGCCATCCAAATGCCTGTTCTCACTTTCAGGTGACATTGTAATCAAGAAGCAGGTAACTATCTCCTGCAAATGTAAACAAACTTGTTTGTCTTAGCAATTAGCTGAACAAGAAGTAGGACTGAGTGGACTTGTAGGCTCTGAAGTTCTACATGATTTTATTTTTGAATGCAGTTTTTTGTACATAATTCTATATTTGTAAATTCAACTTTCATGATAATGAGATTGCACTACAGTACTTGTATGAGATGAATTGAAAAATACTATTTCTTTTGTTTTTTACAGCACAAAAATTTGTAATAAAAATAAATATAAAGTGAGCACTGTACACTTTGTATTCTGTGTTGTAATTGAAATCAATATATTTGAAAATGTAGAAAATACCCAAAATATTTAAATAAACGGTATTCTATTATTGTTTAAGAGTGTGATTAATCATGTGATTAATCATAATTAATTTTTTTAATCACGCAATTAATCATGATTACTTTTTTTCAATCACTTGACAGCCCTACTGCTCAGTTATCTAATGGAGAAATACATGTTGGCCTCACAGGGGAATTGGTCTAATAGGGATTTGCCATCTCCAGCTACTATGATCCTAACAAGGATGTCCTCCTGCATGAGTTTGTGACAATATCTCCCAAAGCAGAAGAAGGAATTAAATTATGTGCATCTTTTTGAGACTTCTTGTTTTATTTTCAAAGATCTAATCTATGCTCTTTCTCCTAACAGTAATATACTACAATGTTAATCCAGAATAGCTATTAATGGCTGAAAAATGGAAACTTGATTTTTACTAAAAATCTTGAATTTTTTTTCCATTTCATAGGGTGTGACTTTCCCTCATTTTTCATGATTTTTGTTGGTGTGTGTTTTTTATATCAAAATCATTTTTTGAATGTTAATTTTCTGAAAGTCTTTTTTAATAACAAAATCCAGTTATCCAGTTAATGGATATCCAGTTAATGGATATCCAGTAAATGGAATTTTTTTCTAATTTTGGTTAAAAAATGCAGAAAATTTCATGGAAATATATAATTTCAATAACTTTGCCAAAAAAAAGTGTTGATGACCTTTCATTCTGAAGGAGTGTTATTTGTTGGCAAAGTTTTTCTCAGGGAAAATTTTGACCAGCAATAGACATAATTTAACTGGTTGGATCCCAAAGAGGATGTCCTGTTCTGCAAGATAAAGGCTACACACCACAATCTACTATCCATACTCACTCTGAGTTGGACTTTTTCCCAGCTTTTTGCAGTGTAAAGTGTTGCTCAGTGGGTGACAAGGAGGAAGAACCTGGCCCAGTGGACTTTCACAAAAGATTTATGTTGGTATTAATGTCACTGTGTGTGTTGAAAAATGCTAACAAAGAAGGGATGCTTTGTGGTGAAGGAATACGAGAAGCACATGTTTGGCCAAACCAGTGGAAAGAATGTTTCTTAATTTTTGAGACTGGATGTGCTTTGGTATGCTCAGACAGGGCTGGCCTTACCATGAGGTGAACTGAGGCAGCTGCCTCAGGTGCCAGACTGTGGGAAAGGGGGCACTAGGACCCAGAGTTTCAAAGTTTTGGCCCAAGCAAGAGGTACTGGGGGGCATCATTTGAGCTCCCCAGCTCAGGTACCAAAATGTTTGTGGGCTGACCCTGTGCTCAGAAAAACCCCAGTACTGCTTCCGATTCCTGTGGGGATACTAAAAGCCTGATTTAAACCTGGGCGATTAAAACAAGCTGTTGCCTTATGTAAATATTTGCATTATTAGCCAATATTCCAAGTTAATGGCTCAGAATTAGTCTGGGTAAGACGTTTGATGTCAGTAATCTCACTTCATCTGCAAGGCTCCTAATATACCTCCAACCACCATTAGACGAGGGTTACAATATACTGCAGCATGGATTTGCCAGGTGCAGTTTAAAAAAGCATTCAGGATAAATGCTACATGAGGAATTGGAGTAAGGGAACAGGCTGCAACGGGATTTTCACCAGTTCTCATTTGGGTCCAGTGTGATGCTTATGAAATTCTGCTATTCCAGTTCACTGCCAACTGTGGAAAAACTCTCTGTGGCGGTTTTATAATGGGGACAAATTCACCCTAAGGGCAAGACCACCACATTCATTGTCATGCAAGTTTGGAGTGTGATTTAAAACCAAGGTATCTGGATCTAACAGGCTTGTGCATTTAACCCTTTGCAGCATCAAGCTCATTATTAAGTGTCCATTGTTTTCGGCTCAGATTGTGACTTTGAGCCACTACTGGTGTTGGGGGAGGGGTGAGAAGGGGCTGTACATCAGCAGACTGACTGAAGCAGGCACGGTGTCCTGATTGGCTAACCTTTCTTCATGGAGCACCCAGGCCAACCCAAGTCTGCTGGCTGGTGGGAATGGTCCTAGGCCCAACTCCCTTTGCAGAAGTTTATACTGATTTGTGTTAGAATCCCCTGGTCCTTACATGCCTGTGTGATATACTCTGCAGCCAGAAGACAAAATTACTATATATATACAAAAATCATGCAGCCAGACCTGCTTCTCCCCAAGAGCAAGGATAGAACCTTGGTCTTTTAGTTCTAAAACACAGGCCTCCACCACTTACGCAATAGGCGACCCCTCCATGTAGAAGGTAGTAATAGGTTCCTTATCCTCGCTGTAGACCACACCGTAGCAGGCAGTAATACTCAGTCATGGACACTATGCCTTGTAGCGACATAGGACTCACCCCTGCGGCACCTCCTGCTTGTCCTCGGGAATTAGCTCTTCTCCAGCCATCGGAGAGCCCTCTGCAGGCCGATGTCCCACTTTCGCTTGGCCCCCGTGTCCCTCCTAGACCCGGTGCCTCGTTGTCTGGGTGCTGCCCCCTGGCCATACAACCCTCAGTCTCAGGGTCTCCCCTCCCTGGGGAACCCCCACCTTGCCTCAGTCATCGGCTACTGCCAGTCACCAACTAGCCCCCGCGCCCTGGGGCACACTGCAGTTTCAGCCACTCATCATAGGCAAGGTTGGGTCTGGACCTGCTGCCTCTTTCTGCAACCCAGTACCTCTATGGGGCCTTGGACAAGGCCCTGCAGCCTGGGGAGTTGCCAGCCTGGAGCTCCCCAGCCCCTCTGGCCTTTCCCCAGCCCTGCCTGCCTCTAGGAACCCTGAGCTTCCCAGCAGCCAAGCCCCTCTCTCTGTGAAGGCAGAGAGAGACTCTGTCTGTGCTTCTGGCCCACTGCCCTTATAAAGGTCATCTGGGCCTTTATTAAAACAGTTTCAGCCTGATTGGGGCATGGCCCCCAGCTGAGGCTGCTTTCCCTAATCAGCCTAGGCTTGCTGCATTTCTAGCAGCAGCCCTCTCACTGTCTCAGCCCTCTCCCAGGGCTGATTTCAAGCCCTTCGCGGCAGGAGCGGATGACCACCCCGCAACATGCCTTTATGGGTCATCCTGCAGGACTCGGGCCAGAGACAGGAATACAAGGGTTGTGCCTGGTTCCTCATAGCTCCACCCTACTTGTGCAGCATCTAAGCATGATGTTACTAAATATATCCGTCTGCTTCAGTTGTGCATAAACATTCTGGGTTCAGGTCCTACACCAGCCCCATTCCATAAATTATGTTCTATCCCAGTGGGTCTCAAACTTATTTTATTTAAGGACCACTTGAAAATTGCTGAGGGTCTCGGCAAACAACTTAATGATCTTTCCATATGTTGTTTGTACCGTTAGCTAGCTATTGTAAAGCTGCTCCACTAATTAGGTGAGTGACCCTTCATTCTCTTGTGTGTGGCCACCCAGAAGTGCACCTTAGAGGAACCTATCCGCAGATGACCTGAATGGAGCTTGCAGACCACTGGTGGTCTGTGGACCACAGTTTGAGAACCTCTGTTCTATCCATTACAGTGGCTGTGGGGTGTACATTGTAAGAGGACTTCTTACAGGGGGGTAGTGAAGCACTGGAATGGGTTACCTAGGTAGGTGGTGGAATCTCCATCCTAAGAGGTTTTTAAGGCCTGGCTTGACAAAGCCTTGGCTGGTATGATTTAGTTGGTGTTGGTCCTGCTTTGAGCAGGGGATTGGACTAGATGACCTCCTGAGGTCTCTTCCAACCCTGATATTCTATGATTCTATGATTCTTTGGAGAAGCCATACAAACTAGATAATTTCTGCCTTTCCCTGGTGGCTGTCCAATGGGAAGTTGAAGCTCTTTATGGCAATTTTCAGAGTTCCTCTTTGGATAACACAGCTTCAAGGTTATTGCCAAGTGATATTTTTATTTCTTCCATACAAAGTCTTTGCAGTGCCATTATCTGGTATATAATTTTGAAAAGCACAAGGACAAATTTCAATATTAAGAAGCACTGAAGAAAACCCTAAATTCTAGTCTACATTATATATATATTTTTTGAATAACTTTAAAAGCCAACGGGTTAAAATTAGTTTATACCAAAAAACCAGAAAAATTGTATTGTGGTTTTAAAAGGTCTGCACGGATACTTGTTCCATTTCAACAATCATTTGTAGTGTATCCCAGATTTTTTCACTTGGTCTCTCCTTTTAAAGATTTTGCATTTTCACATGTGAACTGTAAACAGACTGACAGATGGAATTCTTTTGTATAAACTGTTTCAGATACACTATTCCTCCATGGCTGTGTCAGTTGTTTACAGTATCAAAAAGCCACAGATACGCCTAAAAGTAAGGAGAGTCAGAATTTCTGCCCGACATTTGCACACCATCCATCCCATAGTTTGTAGCCTGGGTGCACAGAGTGTTGCTGATGAACTTGTTTCCAAAGGCTTATTCATGAGACATGTGTATTAGTAAGAGCAATGGGAATTGTCTCATCTAAAGAAAGAAGCTATTTCTTCTTCATGTCACCACGATGGCTAGTGCAAATCTTCCTCTGCATCACCACAAAATCTCACAAGAGACCGATCATGGAGGGGATATACTGGCAATTTCTAGAGTTCTCCAGTATGGTTGGTAGTAGGAGCAGTCCTCTGCAATCTTTCTATTATTCCTTCTCCCACCTGCCCAGATTATCCCAATTCCAGTGGTGCATGCCAGGCAACTAGTTTATTCATTCTTCTTCTATGAGTCATCAACACACAGATCCTCTTGGATTTTCACTGTCCAACTATCATAACCTCTGTTGAGTAGTCCCCACTTTCAACAGTTTGCTTACTTCCAGATTCTGGCCTGTGCCCTGAGAGTTAACTAGATGTTCATTTAAACTGCCCCAAATTCCCATAGTACAGTAAGGCCCAGCCATGTCCCAGTGAACTCTTCCACTAACCAGAATCCTTTATTCCAGCTAATCCAATTTTACAGTTCATTGAAAACCTGTTACTTAAATGAAAGGAAGTTTGTGTGGGCTAGGAAGGGGGCTTTTGTGCTGAGTTGTTGCTTGTGCTGCCAGCATGGCAGAATTGGAGAGATCTGAAGAAATGTAGAGTGCATCCAAAGGGTCAGGAATGCACAAGAGAAACAGAGACTAAAGCCTGGTTTAGATTAAACAAACAACAGCCCCCTTAGATGGAGGAGAAAGTTGAGGGCCAGATCCTCTGCAGGTGTAAGTTGTTGTGGCAGATATTGCAACTCCATACAGTGTGTTTGGGAGGGACCTTTGCATTAAATTTACGAATGGTTTATGTGCGGTTGTGTTTTATTAAATGGGGGGAGGGTTATCACAGCTCCTCCAGGAACTAACAACAGTGGGAAGGAGGTGGTGATAAAGGCAAGTCACTGAGACTGTAGACAACTCCACAGAGGAGGTCCCACCCCTCAGGTGGTTTACGTATGCTGACTTTTCCAGTGACCAGGAAACAAAGAAAGGGCTTGTGGTATAAAAAGCTGAGCTTGAATAGACACAGGGTCTTCCTTTTGATTTAGCAAACTTGACAGGATCTTGTGTCCTAGAAGGACCCCAGCCCTTGCTGAAGGGTTGGAGAGACTGACACCTACCAGAGCCCCATGCTGAAGCTTGGGGTGACCTCTTGTGAGCTTTTAGTGTGTTGGCACTTTGGGTTTTTTATATTTTTTCCCTCTGTGATGCTTTTACCTTAAGAATAAATGTACTTTTCTGGGAAGGAGCTGAACCCCCAACAAATTGTCTCCGTTTCCTACCCTGGTCTTTTCCAAGAGTTTTTGGTTCAGAAGATTAATTTTTTTAATCAGAAAGTTCACAAAATCAGAAACTTTGGGTTCTTCAGAGATTAACAGAATGCCAGAGCCACGCACCTGGGACAGCACCTCCCAAACAATCCTGCATTCCTGGTTAGAAACGCTTGTGCTGCCAGTTCAGTCCCATACAATCTGTGACCAAAAATGAGTTAACAGCTTTTTGTAATGAACAATTGCAATTCACTGGCTGGGGTGTGTATATACACCAGTGCCCTCTACTGGCTATAGTGTCAGCGCTGGTCAAGTGTGTGCATGGGGCTTGGGGTGGGGGGAAATAGATTGGCTGGCCCCTATATATCAGGAGGAACTAGGGTGGTCAGGTGCCTGGTTTTGGACTGGAAAGTCCAGTCAAAAAGGTGACCTGATGGCGTTCAGTCAGATCTACTAACCAAACACCCAAAGTCCGGTTACTGCGGGCAGAGAAGGCGCCGAATCATCACCCGTGCCAGCCTCTACTCAGTCAAGGCTGTCTCCTACCTGCATCGGGCGGCTGCGGATCCCAGCCCCAGAAAAGCAGTGAGCAATGGAGTTGGGGGGAAAGAGGAGCGAATGAGGGGGCAGGGCTCAGGAGGAAGGGGCAAGGCAGGAGTGGGGTCTCAGGGGAAGAGACAGGGCAAGGGTGAGGCCTGGGGGGGGGAGGGAAGGAGCAGGGGCAGGTTCTCAGGGGGAAGGGGTGGGGCAGGTTCCGATACTCCTGCTGGAGTGTCCGGTTTTTAAATATTACAAAGTTGGCAACCCTAGAGGGAGCTCTACAGGGTTCCATTCATAAAGGGTTTGTGAACTAAACCATGAAGCTGTTTGTCCAAGTTAAACCAATCCTACATGTTTACTTGAAGGCTCATAATCAATGAGTTTTCAGGGTCCCCACCTCGAAGCCCAGTGCTGCCCCCTCTGTTCCCCTTCCCTCACATCCCTTAGGCCACCGTGATTCTCTTAGACCAGAGGTGGGAAAACTATGGCCTGTGGGCCACATCCGGCCCGCAGGACCATCCTCCCGGCCCCCAAGCTCCTGGCCTGAGAGGCCCATCCCCGGCCCCTCGCCTGCTGTTCCCCCTCCCCCACAGCCTGAGCTCACTCGCCTGCCGCCGGCTCAATACTCTGGGCAGCAGGGCTGTGAGCTCCTGGGGCAGCACAGCTGCAGAGCCTGGCCTGATCCGGTCTCTGTGCTGCTTGGTGGTGGTGGTGGCAGCGGAGGCATGGCCTGGCTCCAGCCGGGCAGCATGGCTGTAGCGCCACCAGCCGCCGGTGCCCCAGGCAGTGAGGTAAGGGGGCAGGGAGCAGGGGCAGTTGGATAGAGGACAGGAGAGTTCGGGGTGGTGGTCAGGGGGAGGGGGTGTGGATAGGAGTCAGGGCAGTCGGGGGGGAACAGGGGTTTGAATGGAGGCAGGGGTCCCGGGGGGGTAATCAGGAAGGAGTGGGGGTTGGATGGGGCAGCAGGGGGCAGTCAGGGGCAGGGGTTCCATTTGCAGTCAGGGGACAGGGAGACGGGGTGGTTGGATGGGCAGGGGTCCTGGGAGGGGCCATCAGGAATGAGAGGAGGGGTTGGATGGGGCGGCGAGGGTCTGGGGCCCGTCAGGGGACAGGGAGTGGGGGAGTGTGGATGGAGCAGGGGTCCCGGGTGGGCTGTCAGGTAATAGGGGAGGTTGGATGGGGCAGGAGTCCTGGGGGGGACAGATAGGAGGTGAGGGCCGAGCCACAACCCCCTCCCCTAACCAGCCCTCCATACAATTTACGAAACCCAGTGTGGCCCTGAGGCCACATGGTATTCATGTCATAGGTGCAGGGGAGGCTGCAATCTTCTTCCAAAGCAGCGACACAGAACAGCTGGAGTGGGTGCAAAAATGGCCAGCTGAACTAAGGGCTATAAGGAGATGGTTATATTGGCTCTCAGAAACTCTACATAAATCTTAACATGGCCCAACTGAGATGCATGTTTTTGTCTCCAGACACTGAGTACTATGATATAAACATGAATGTCTGGGGAGACGCTGCCAATGTACTTGAGAAAGAAGCAGGGAGTTCACTCCATGAAACAGGAGTACAATGAGCAGACCCTTTGCCACGTATGGAAACAGGTTTTTTCTTCGCACACGTGCCCAGAAGTGATTTCTTTGGAAAGAGAGCCTTTGACTGAAACTGCGTTGAAGACATTGCTTTTGTAAAGGGTTTCCAATGAGCTGCAGTCTGGAAAGAAATTACACCGTGGAGTAGCTGATACAGTCTTTCGCATTACTTTATAAATGGCGAATGCTGAATGCTTTTTTTGATTCAACAGATTTTCGCAAGAATTTCTGGTTACTTCACAAAAGACATCAAAGTGACATTTTCAGGGAGCGGGAGTGGGGAGTTTCTCTCTAACAATGCCTTACTTCCTTCAGTTTAGTGCATGGAAAATAAAGTACAGTTCCTGAGCAGCTGTATGAAAACTCTAAGCATTGGACATCACTCTAGACAGTATTTATGTAACTGTAACACAGAGGCCCCCAACTGAGATCAAGGCCCTATTGTGCTAGATGCTGTACATACATATAGTGAGAGACGCGCTTAGTATCTAAATAGACCAGACAGGCAAAGGGTGGAAAAAAGGAAATGCTACTTCCTTTTTAAAAATGGGGGAACAATAGCTAGCTCGATATAACTCTTTCATCAGTAGATCTCAAATGGCTTTACAAAGGGAGATCATTCATGATTTACCTAATGAAGGACATAAATCCACACCGTGTAGAGGTCAAGCATAGGAGTTTATTACGCACAGTGCTGGTGGAGTGTCACCTTGCTTATTAGGCTCAGAGACACTGTCAATCAATTGATTACAATAGAATATATAGATTTTCCATGGGCGGGGAAAAGTGGTGGGGTAGGCAGTTCCACACCCCAGGATAGGTTTTGCAGCAAGACAAGATAGCACATTAGCCAATGGTTAAAAGGTTACATAATTTCTCTGCCCATTCTCAAGTTAGCAAGTTAACATTTAATTAATACTTTGATAAAATGTTATTAGTATAAAATATATATGTTGAATTCTGATTTGGGGTCCACAGAAATGGAGCAACTCCTTTGATTGTCCAACAGGTACATGCCCAGGGGTTAAAGCAAAGAAACAGTGAACGTATATGACAATGAAGATTGTTTTCCGTGTGTCTTAAGGCAGGCATTGGTCCCTTGGAAGGGAGGTGGAAGGATGCCATATCTTATACTGACGTGCCAACTTTTCATAAACTCAATGTTGGATCTGTGGGAAGACTGTTTCCCTACAGGAGAAACACAATAGGAACAGGGATCCTTTGTTCAATTTGCAACTTTGAATAAGACAGCATTATTTAGTTATTGCTTCAACATCTGGCATTTCTACTGACCAAGCATATCTTTAGCAAAGGCAATGTTATTTTGTTTACCCCAGATTTCTCTTAGCTGATCACTATTTGCTAGGCCTCTGGTCTCTTGACCAACTCTGGACTTTGGGTTTGAAAAACAGCTGGCACAATCCATGTACCCAGTTGTTATATAAAATGCCCATGGATTTTAACCCTTCACCTAAGTTCCTAGAGACAGTCCACAGTAGAGCCAGGAATTGAACCTGTCCGTCCTGGCACTCAGTTCAGGTCTTTAACCATAAGATTAGCCTTTCTCTCTGGTAGTGTTGACCATTGGATCATGCCTTCATTGTTCAATGGTGTTTTGATGTTTCTGGAAAATTAGCATACAGTTGGGGTAGCAAAGTTATCAAAAGGCAGTGGTCCACTCTTATCAACTTGAGTATTCTCTGACTGCCTCAAACTTTTATTTCATTAGCTTGTGGAACAACCTACTAAATCCATAGCAATACACCTTCATCTCTGAGAATCCCATTGCTCGGCACAGGCAGCACCGAAGTAAAAGTAGCTTGAGTGAACACAAGGAGATAGAATGACTGTCCACTGGGATGCAGGTCTTCCAGGGAATCCTGACCCTATCGCCATTCAGCCTGTACCACTAAATGTCTGTGTAAGGACCTTTGCAGTACTGATCACAGAAATCCCAAAGGAACTGCCCTTTGAGAGAAATAGCAATAGGGAAATACATGATTTATCAGGTAGAGTGCAAAAGCAAAACACGCCTGGCCCGATTCACCATCACCTTGCACCTTGAAGATTCATTGACACAAATACAACATGGATGTAAAACATGATCAAATCAAAAGCTTTATATCCGCTTAGCGCTGGTATCAAGGACAACACACAGTACAGGGCAGTAGTGAACTGAGCCCTTTCTCTATCTCAGGGCTTGATGAGAGTCAATGAGTGTCTTTTAATTCACTTCAGGAGCATTGGATTGGACCCTTGCCAAATCTGGATCCGACTGCAGTCAGTGAGAGTTTTGCCATCGACCTCAATGTGATCAGGGTCTGGCCCTTTGTATTTTTCCTATGTGAATCCTTAGTGAATCCTCACTAAGAAATGGGTTGGGCAGGTGCAGCATTGGAGAGAACCATTGCTCAGCTCAGCCAAGACTGGCCTGGGATAAATTATTGGTACAGACCTAGACTTACATCACAGCAGTCATTGTGCAAAGATGGTTTTGCCATTTTGGGGTGGGGAGTGGAACTAGAACCAAAAAAATTTACATTTTTTTAGTACACATCCAGAGCGTTCCACAACACTGATGATTTAAACCAGCCTTCACTAGGAATTTGTCTCTAATATTTCGACCCTACTTGGTTACAGTTATCAATCCAGGTGCTGGCATTTGCTGAAATAACATATCCTATATACAGACTTTTGGCTCAACAGCTCAACTCTCCCCGTCATGTAGGCATCTTCTTGATTAGGATTGCGATCTGAGGTGGGCCATAATGCTCTGTCCTTCTGGTTAATGCTGTTAATATGGGAAACTAACTGAACTGAATTTAAAATCTAGACTTACTTTCCTGCACTGGGAGAGAGAAAACAAAGCAGCTTTTACTACCAGAGAGCCCATTTGTAAACTCTTTACTCAGGCAAAATACAGTGGAACCCAATGAAAATTTGGCCCTCGTGGGGCTAAACCGAACCCCAGCAGCTCATGAAGTTCTAAGAACGTTCTGTACATAGAGGAGTTGCTCTGTCCCTTGGCTGAGCCCAGCTCCTCAGTGAGGAGAGGGTAAGACCCACCAGGGAGATGGTAAAATGTGTACCACTAGGGATTTGGGTATAGAAGAGGACAAGATGATGGGAGTATGGATCATGGGTCTGGGGTCTGTGGCAAAAGGTGCAGGTCATGGCCAGAAGAAGGCACCTGAAAGATGTATAGTGGGATCCCTCCCCAATGAAATCCATCTGAATATTGCTAGACCATCTTTAGCTGAGACAGAAACTCTCAGCTGAGTCTTCAGAAATTGAAAAATGGCCCTGATCCTGCAATCAGGTCCATGCAAGCAAAGCCCAGGGTACCCATGGCACCCTGTGTGAGTGTCCCCCTGCATAGGTCCATGAGCAATCAGTGTGCTGCTTTCTAATTTCTGCAGTTCCAGTAACAGGAGGAATTCCATATGCTGTCCACAACTGTACAGGGAATACTGTCAAAGCTGAAATGCTCCCTGCTCCTCCGGCCCTCCTCCCCCTTCACACAACACTCATCCACCCCTCAATAAATCTCATTGGATTTTAAATACATTCCATCATGTCCTAAAACTACAATCCTGAAGAAACAGTATATGTGCCGCTTCTTCACTTTGGTCTCGCTGAAGGACTATTAAGTGCTACAGTGTGGCCGTAGACAGGTACCCGCAAGTAACAGGATCAAGGCAACAGAACAAAGCATTGTCTCGCAATCTTAACGCAGGTGTGAGAGAGACAAACCAGGTGGCTAAAAGGCTTCTTTGTTTGAAGCTGTCAGGAGGAGAAGCTGATTAATCTTATGCCCCCATCCCTAAACTCTCTTTTAACGGTGGCACGACATCTCCTCCCATCAGGAAGTCTGCAACGACATGGCTATGTGCTAAGCTCTGTTAATGTGGTCTGAGGTTTAAACACTTCAGGTTGAAAGTGGATAATTGGCGGTAGTGGATTTTGAAAGCTCACACAGGTGTCTTTGAAAAGAGGTCAGAAGTCAAGTGCGTCTCTCCTGTGCGCAATGGTGAGCCTTTCCTGAGGAGATCAAAATTCTTTTCCACAGAGCCCCAGGGCCTTGTAAGAACTGTTATTAATTTAGCTCTGTATGTTCCAAATAATGGAAAAACGATACCACATGTGTCTCTTCCTAGGAACCTGGGCATGTTTGCTCCAGAGAGATAGATTTTCACCTGGCACTACTGGAGCGGTAGTGAAGTAATCTGCTTTCAGTCGAAGCAGAAACGGAATGAGAGTTCATGTCAGGGTAAGAGATTTTGTAAACCGGGGGCGGCAATCTGAGGAAAAACAAGCATTAATTAGTAGCTAGCTGCGGGGGAGGGAAAGAGGGCTTCTGTTAAAACAGTCCTGGCCTCAGTGACATGAGTGTGGGTTTTGCCATTGAAATCAGAGGCCCCAAGATTTTACCCCTGGAGGTTTATTTAGTTTGGGATTTTCAAAGGTAACTGAGGGAGATAGGCATCCAGACTCTGTTGGAGTTCAGTGCTTCCCTCCCATAGGCAACTTTGAAAATCTCACCTTTGAAAATCCCTTGCTATAGTGCTTTTATCATTTTCAAACCAGTGCCTAAGGCTCTATGCACATCGGAGCTGTCTTGTCATTGCCAGGTGGCACGTTCCTTGGAGCAGGACTTATATTTCCCATTGTAAAGATAAGAGAAATTTAAATGAGACTGACCTGGCCTCTGCTGCAGGTATAGGCCCTGATCCTTCAATTGATGAGAAACGTGATTAACTTTACGTATGCCCATAAGCCTGCCGAAGTGCTTGGGGCAACTTACACCCATAACTGTAAATCAGATTGAAGCCTTTCTCAGTAAACTGATCCGTACAAATACCTTAACAAACATGCACTTTAAACAAATCCACATTAAGAAAAAGCAAGATCAAATTAAAATTAACCACTTAAAGTCCTTTGTCATTGGTAACTCTCTTGTTCTCATACAATGACTGACAAAACTATGTATGGGACATGTTGGCTGCATGGCATAAGCTTATCTAAACATCTGGATCATAAAAGGTAGTTTTGTAGAAATGTTATTGAGTTCCAAGCAAAAGCCCTGATCTTGGATTGAGCACTGCATGGCAGAGCCCTGCGATCCCACAGAGCCCCATTGATGTAATTTCAGGTCATCTTAGAGGATCAGGGCCAAAACTGGGTTCTTTTTTTGCTACATTTAACATGTATCTTGAATTTGGAGCTGGCTCATGCTCTGGGAAATGAGGCCACCAGAACTGATTACAGTCAGGCTGGCATATGCAAGTGTGATAGTTTCCCAGAAATTAAGGTTAATGGAGAATCATAGTGCAGTTGGACCTCTCTTGCAGTGAAATCATGTAATTGTTATGGCGGGCATCACCAGGTTACACACAGACGTCCAAGCTTTTTTGCTAGCGTACAAGCAAGTTTTGAGACTTGGGAAGACATATAAGGGTATTAATTTGGGTGTTTGCAAGAGAGAGATTAGCACAACAGGAATTTGCTGGCTTGCCTTGGGCTCTGATCATAGTCAATTCTTGAGGCAGAGTTGATCTTGGAAACCAGGCAAGGGTACAGCATTAAGATTCATAGAATCATAGAATATCAGGGTTGGAAGAGACCTCAGGAGGTCATCTAGTCTAACACCCTGCTCAAAGCAGGACCAATCCCCAACTAAATCATCCCAGCCAGGGCTTGTCAAGCCAGGCCTTAAAAACTTCAAAGGAAGGAGATTCCACCACCTCCCTAGGTAACCCATTCCAGTGCTTCACCACCCTCCTAGTGAAAAAGTTTTTCCTAATATCCAACATAAACCTCCCGCACTGCAACTTGAGACCATTACTCCTTGTTCTGTCATCAGGTACCACTGAGATTCCAGACTGAAAGGATTGCCTTGTCTGCTGTTTGACTATCTCATTTGAGTACCAGTGTATATATGAAAATAAAACCTCTTATCCCATACCTCAAACCTGTGAATCTTGCTCCCTGGCCAGACTACATCTCCCATAAGGCACTACAGTCATGTGACTCATGATCCCCCACAGCTCAGTTAGAGGAGAGAACTTGGTGCATCATGAGTAAAGTTAAGATTTTGTCCTGGTAGATTTTAGTAAAAGTCAGGGACAGGTCACAGGCAATAAACAAAAATTCACAGATGCCTCTGACCTATTCCTGACTTTTACTAAAAATAAGCATGATAAAATGGGATGGGGAGACTAAAGCCCAACTG
The DNA here is from genome assembly GCF_025201925.1 of Gopherus flavomarginatus. Classification (NCBI taxonomy): domain Eukaryota; kingdom Metazoa; phylum Chordata; order Testudines; family Testudinidae; genus Gopherus; species Gopherus flavomarginatus. The sequence goes on from NC_066621.1 coordinate 152,841,096, forward strand.
GAAGTGAGGGAATGAGAGCCCAAACCCCACCTTGAAAGGGTTGGGTCCAGCACCCACTGCCTGTGGTGGCTGTGATCTCCAAGGTACCTCTGCTGCCTGCAGGGCTCAGGACTGCTCCTACCAGCTGACAGCTCCAGTCTGCCATTCTGGGCCTGGGAAATGTCACAGAGGTCTCTGAAAGTTATGGAATCCATGATTTCTGTGATCACTATGACATAATCATACCCTTCATCATGAGAGATGTGGCATGTGTAGAATGAGGGCACTCAAACTACAGCTCCCACGGGGCACTGTGGCACTATGGCCAATGCGGTTTAATATCAGACCGACTAGAAACAAAATGTTTCATTTTTTCTTGCAGAAAATTGAAATTGTGGTGGAAAAAATCAAAATGTTTCCTCGAGAAAATTTCACTTTTGCAGAAGCTGCATTTTTCCATCAAAAAATAATTGACCGGAAGCTCTGGTAATGGGGATTATTAGGCTTAACTGATGCTTATAAAGCACCGTGAGCTCTTCAGCTGAAATATGCTGTAGAAGTTCAAAGGATTATTAGCACTAACCTTATCGGTACTACTCCTTTATCATAAAAGTTTGCTAGAGTGTTAGCTACTAATCTGACAAACACTTACCCAAGTGCTCAATAGTATATTTGCAAGTAGTCCTGTTGATTTGAAGACAGTTGGACTATTTGTATGTGCAATGTTACTCATGTGCTTTAGTGTTTATAGGAGCTAACATCAGACCAGGTTTATTCCATTTGCAACTAGAGGTCACTGAATAACATCCATTGCATCCTTTATATGGTGAATTTCTTAATATGTTTTAAGTAAAATATTCAGCAGTTTCTTCTGTTACTCGCCCAGCATTGCATTCTGGGTGAATAGTCTGTGTGTTTGATAGAATTTTGCAATTTTTTTTAATTTGCAAAGAAAATAAGTATTACCGTTTTTTCTCCCATTATACTCTCACCTCTAGTTGTGAGCTAAGACCATTCAGAATGCAGGTTCCCAGAGGTGCAAAGCTTGTACATATAATGTATTTATTATTTGTATTGAGGTAGCACCTAGGAGCCTCAGTGATGAACCTGCACCCCACTGCGCTAGGTCTGCTCCAAAGAGCTTAAAGCTACTATACTTCCTAGTCCTCTGCAAAATGCCCCATTAGTATAGCAGCAACGTAGCGATTACCACTTGCTTTGCTCAGGCCTGGCAGCATCATCGTGCTGGCCGACAGTTTGACCGCAAACTGGTATAGGGCCTCATCCTGTAAACACTTGGGGCCAGGCTGGGCCTGGCCCTAATGCGGCTCTATGGAGAAATAAGAGCATCCTCCTTTGCATGGCCTCCTGGCATCTCAGCCATAGCATGGACAGAGTGCCCGGGCACGACGCCCTAAGCAGGTGTCTGTGTTGCAGCAGGGGGAATTAGTAAAGCCCTGACACTATCCCCCAAGCCCCTGGGGCTGTGGGAAGGAATGTGTGCCTGGTAAAGAGGCCACAGAAGGGACTATAAGTCGCCTCACCATTCTCAGAGCTAGGAGCAAAGGCTCAGTCTAGCCCAAAGCCATGTGAATATCTTTACTCACCTGAACTTGTTGCTCTCCAGCAGCGCACTCACCTCAGTATGTTGCTAATACGTTCATAGGAATAAGCCCATCATCTGTACCATTTCCTGTCTTCTAATCTTGTACATTTACACTGCATTTCTCCTCTGACAGAGGCACCAGGGGCTTCCATCTTTAGCCTGTCAGTGATTTCAGGTCAGATTTTCCTCAGTTTCCAATGTAAGGCCCTGAGTTTGCAAATGAATCCATGGGCAGCGGGGCCTGTCTGGAGTCCCACTGAACTCAGGGGGACTTGCTATAGGAGTAGCTCTGCCTATATGCAATGGCTGCCATCTTGCCAACACAGAGAATTGAAGAGGTACCTTTCAAAGTTGAAGGCATAAGCCTCTGCAACGTGAGCTATTTAGCCAGGCTCCCCAGAGGAGTGCTCCAGGGGAGCGCTGTAGTAGGCTTTTATCCTCTGTGAACCAGGCACAGCAGGGAACACATTACACCACAAAGCCACCTGCAGGATTCGGGGCCTCCAAACTGATTATTTTTTTCTAACTCCAGGCCCAGCAAACTCAGCCTGGCCTCTGAGAGTCAGGCAGGGTCCCTTCCTTTTCATGCATCAACACAAGTATCAAAGGTCCTACAGCTCTAATTTGGCCCTCTAATTATGTTCTAATTATGAACATGCATCTATTCTGAACGCTCATTAAGGCCCTGATCCAGCAACGCATGTAAGACTAAAACTTAACTCTGGGACTTAAGCATGAGTTTCAGTGCCTTGCATGATTGGGGGCCAAAGTTAGGCTTTTTGTTTTGTTTTTAAGTAATTGGCTCCCTGCTTAATAACCTGTGCCAGAGTCACAAGTTATCTGTGAGTGTAAGACCTATCAAAACAAATATTGTATTTATTAACGTTTACATCTCTCCTAGTTTAACCCCCACCCCCCAACCTGCAAATAACATGTTAGTGTCCCTTAACGATGAGACCTCAAAGAACAAGTTCAAGGACATTCAAAGCTAAGGATGCCCAGTGCCATGCCGGGCCGGGCTGCTGCAGCATAAATTGTAACAGGTCCCTCAATGGTGAATGGTTGGTGATGCATTTGTTTTTCTAGTATACCTCAACACTATCAGCATTAAACGTACACCCCGTAAAATGACCCTTGTGCCTTTGTGGAGCCTGCTGAAATCCCTGGGGTCTGCACAGCTGTGAGCTGGAGCCAGTTCCCACCAGTTCGCGAGAACCGGTTGTTGAATTTAGAAGCCCTTTTAGAACTGGTTGTCCCACGAGGGACAACTGGTTCGAAAAGGGCTTTTCAATTTAACAAAAGCTCCAGCAGCTCCCTGCCCTTCCCCCAGCCCCAGCTCAGCTCACTCCTCCTCTGCATCCTCCCCTGACGCTCCCCCAGCTTCTCCTCCCCCTCCCCAGCTTCCCGCGAATCAGCTGTTCATGCGGGAAGCCTGGGAGGGCTGAGAAGGAAGCAGCGGCTTCCTGTGAGCTGGGGCAGGAGGGAGGGGACGCGAGGAGGGCTCCAGGCACTGCATGGCTCTGGCCTGGCCCCTGACCCCGACCCCGTCCCCGGGCGGCACGGCTCCAGCCCAGGCCTGACCCCAGCTGGCCAGGTGACGCGTGTCTGGCCCGGCCCCGCCCCCAGCTGGCCGGGCGGCGCATGTCTGGCCCGGCCCCGGCTCCAACTGTGGCCCACCAGGCAGCTTAGCTCCAACTCGGCCCCCGGGCCAGGGCCCACCCCAACCTTGTGCAGCTCCGGCCCTGATTGCAGCCAGCTAGGCGGCACGGCTCTGGTCTGGCCCCGGTCCCTGCCAGCCGGGTGGCATGGCTCCAGCCCCTGGGCCTGGCCCCCAATCTCCAGGCAGCGTGGTAAGGGGGCAGGGAAGGGGTGTTGGATAGAAGGCAGGGGAGTTGAGGGGGTGGATTAGTGTCGGGGTGGTCAGAGGAACAGGGGGATTGAATGGGAGCAAGGGTCCCGGGGGGGCAGTCAGGAAGGAGATGGGGAGTTCGATGGGGCGGTGGGGGGCAGGCAGGGGCAGGGGTTCCAGGGGAAGTCAGGGAACAGAGAGAAGGGGAGGTTGGATGGCGCAGGGGTTCCAGGGGGCCATCAGGAATGAGAGGAGGGGTTGGATGGGGTGGCAGGGGGCAGTTAGGGGACAGGGAAGGGGTGGTGGATGGGGCAGGGGTCCCGGGGGGTGCTGTCAAAGATCGTGGGGGGTTGGATGGGGCAGGAGTCCTGGGGGGACACAACCCTCTCGTGGGGTGAGGAGGAGGGAACCGGTTGTTAATATTTTGGCAGCTCATCACTGGGTCTGCATGAACACCTGGGTTGGCTCGTGTGGATCTGTTTGCCAAATTGGGGCCTATGTTTGTCCATCTCCCACTTCCCTAATTTTCTCTCATGGGGAGTTAAAGATGGGTTAACAATCTGAGAGTCACCACCACCTGGTGAGGGTCACACATGGGTTTCAGGGGTTTATGACTAGCTGAGACAGGTCCTTGAAACATTTTTTCCCTGTTGGAACTGGGGGTCATACTACCAGAGAGGTTGAGAAGTATTGAGTTAAAGGGACACCATCAGTTTCACATTTAGTTGTTGTGGTTTATTTTTTTTAAGGCGCTAAAGCACTTGCTTGTAGATGCATTGGCCTGCTAAACCCAGGGTTGTGAGTTCAATCCTTGAGGGGGCCTTTTAGGGAACTGGGGCAAAAATCTGCCTGGGGATTGGTCCTGCTTTGAGCAGGGGGTTGGACTAGATGATCTCCAGAGGTCCCTTCCAACCCTGATATTCTATGATTCTATACCTCCTCATTGGTCCCTGTGCAAAGTGCTCTCAAACATGCAATGTTGAAACAAGAGTATGTTTTGTCTGTACTCTCATAAATTCACAGGAAACTTTGGTCTATCTTAGAACTATATCAAGTGAATGAATTTCAGGCAGAGGGGTGATACATTTTAAATCAACAGCATTCCTTTAAGATCAAAATGCAGAGGAAAGTATCTCTAAGCATTACTTTGATAGATTTTATAGTTCCAATTCATTTTATAGTTGTAATATGGAATAGCTGTAGATAGATGTAGATACATAGGTGTTCTAGACGGATAATCAAACCCATTTAAAAACCAATGTTTTGCATACCATAGAGTATTCATTATTCAGTACAGGGATTGCAACGGTTTGTGGCAACCAGCATTTCCATTCTACACAAAATTCCTCAGTTTCAATATTTGCTTTTGTTACAAATCAGAACTAAAGCAAAGAATTTTGAAATTTCCCCTGAAACAAAAGTTTTTAAAAAAATGTAATTTCAGATCAATTGAAACATTTTGTTTCAGTTTTGGCTTTTTAAAATGTTCATGTTTTATAATAAAATAAAAATGATTGAAACAAAAAAAATCAAAATGGAACATTTGGAAAATGTCAAAATGGAAATAGACTCATAGCAATGTAGGCCTGGAAGGGACCTCGAGAGGTCATCTACTCCAGCCCCCTGCACTGAGGCAGAATCAAGTAAACCTAGATTATCCCTAACAGGTGTTTGTCTAACCTGCTCTTAAAAACCTCCAATGATGGAGATTCCACAACCTCCCTTGGAAGCCTGTCCAGATCATAACTACTCTCATAGTTAGAGATTTTTTCATAAGGTTTAACCTAAATCTCCCTTGCTGCAGATTAAGCCCATTACTTCTTGTCCTACCTTCAGTGGACGTAGATCACTATCTTCTTTATAACAGACTAACATACAACTCTACCCCGATATAACGTGACCAGATATAACATGAATTCAGATATAACGCGGTAAAGCAGTGCTCTGGGGGGGCAGGGCTGCGTGCTCTGGAGAATCAAAGCAAGTTCGATATAAAGCAGTTTCACCTGTAATGCGGCAAGATTTTTTGGTTCCCAAGGACAGCATTATATCGGGGTAGAGGTGTATTTCAAGACTGTTATCATGTCTTCCCTTAATCTTTTTTTCTCAAGGCTAAACATATCCAGTCTTTTTAACTTTTCCTCATAGGTCAGGTTTTCTAAACCTTTTATCGTTATTGATCTTTTCTGGACTCTCTCCAATTTACCCACATCTTTGCTAACTTGTGGTGCCTAGAATTGGACACAGTATTCCAGCCGAGGCCTCACCAGAGCAGGACAATTAACCTCCCATGTTTGTTTGTTTGCAAATTTCATTTAGGAAACAGTTCCTGATTTTGTCAGAGCAGGACAATTAACCTCCCATGTTTGTTTGTTTGAAAATTTCATTTAGGAAACAATTCCTGATTTTGTCAAAATCAACAATTTCCTGTGAAAAGTTTCGATTTTGATCTGATTTTGACAAAATCACATTTTCCAGCCATAAAAAACTTCCATTGGAGAAATCTGGACCAGCTCTAGTTGTAACTTAGGAGCAGAGATTTCACTTTTTGTTAATATTGTTTGTTGGTCAAGCTGTTTTCATGGCTACAGAAGTCAATTGACACATTAGGGAAAACGTTGCTCCTCTCCTTGAACAAATGTAGTGTTTGGCATGACTTCAGAATAACCCTATTGTCTGTCATCTTCTCCAAATACACTGTAAAACTGCTGTTAAAAGGAAAGATAACATTTTCTAAGCAGAAGTCAAGTGCCAAGCTGCCTTTTTTAAAGCGGTTGCTGAGAATTAATGGTGTCGGATCCCCTGTTTTAAACACATTTGGCCAGGTTTTCTATAGGCACCTCGTTTATCTTGCGACTCTTTCATCTATTATCTAACTGTAAGTTTGTTCGTAGCTCATCAACCGTCCTGGTTTTGACAGAGGGGCCTGGTGGTGTGCAGCCAGCAGAGCACTGTGTCAGACTTGTAAGTATCTCTGGAACTAATGGGATGGGAAATGGCTAACCTTCTGCCACAACTAGCAGCACTCACTGAAAACAAAAATAGAGCCTCATGTCATCACGCATCCAGCAAAGCGCTGAGACATGGGTCCTGAATCCTAGTGGCAAAGCAGGGCTTTCTGGAGTTCACACTTCCAGCAAAAAGCACTGCTTGGCAAGTCCCTGGTGTCCCAGGCTTCCAACTCCAATTCACCCATTGGTGTGGATATCAACCTGTAGTTTACGGGTACTCAGAAGAAGCAACAATGAATCTTGGGCCCAGAGTTGGATCTCACTTATACCCGTGTAAATCTGAAGTAAGTCTATGCAAACAACTGATTTACTCCATTGTCTGTAGTAGGATGAGAATCTGGCCTGGTGTTTTTGGTACCAACCTGAACATAATTATCTGTCATGGTGTATGTTTGTGTTCCAGGTTCCTACCTGACCTTGCAACCTCAAGGAACTTCACATACACAGATCTCCCCACTCCCCCACACAGCAGGGCTCAGCTGCCTCTGTCCCCCAGAATGCCTCTCTATGAAGCTGCTCTGTGTTGGGCTTTGGGAGTGGATAGGGAGCAGGTTGGGGAGTGAGGGGGGAGCAGGAGGTGGACCAGGAGAGGACAAGGAAGGCCAGAGGTGATGTATGTTGTTCTTGCTCCAACTCCACAAGCACTCCTGGAAAAGGATAATGCAGAGACACTATATTGCCCCTTCCATGGAGCTCCCTACCTGGGGCTGCCTCAGCCAGGGATGTCCCCAGCAGGTAGCCAGGGGGCTGGGGACATACCAGGTGCCAGCGCTTGAGTAGAGATACAGAGCCACCTTGTGGATGACCCTGGCCTCTCATGGCTACACTGTGCATTAACACTCATGTTTGAGTTCAAGCCTCCTTCCATCCACACACAAATCAGCTTGATTTGGGTCAGCAAGGATTCGGCTCCTAGGATCCTGCTGGCAGGGGTGGGTCAGAGCCTGAGTCCAGCTATGACTCAGGTCCAAGCCCCATCATTTTACAATGTGGATGCAGCTCAAGCCAGAGACCTCAATGGGATTTATAACAGATGTAGTTAGTCACTTGATAGACACTCTCACACAGTAAGGCTGAAATCCTGGCCCCACTGAAGTCATTGGAGGTTTTGTTACGGACTTTGATGGGGCCAGGATTTCATAAGAACACAAGATCGGCCATACTGGGTCAGACAAAAGGTCCATCCAGCCCAGTATCCTGTCTACCGACAGTGACCTATGCCAGGTGTCCCAGAGGGAGTGAACCTAACAGGTAATGATCAAGTGATCTCTCTCCTGCCATCCATCTCCACCCTCTGACAAACAGAGGCTAGGGACACCATTCCTTACCCATCCTGGCTAATAGCCATTAATGGATTTAATCTCCATGAAAGTATCCAGTTCTCTTTTAAACCCTGTTATAGTCTAGCCTTCACAACCTCCTCAGGCAAGGAGTTCCACAGGTTGACTGTGCGCTGTGTGAAGAAGAACTTCCTTTTATTTGTTGTAAACCTGCAGCCCATTAATTTCATTTGGTGGCCCCTAGTTCTTATATTATGGGAAGAAGTAAATAACTTTTCCTTATTCACTTTCTACACACCACTCATGATTTTATATACCTCTATCGTATCCCCCCTTAGTCTCCTCTTTTCCAGGCTGAAAAGTCCTAGCCTCTTTAATCTCTCCTCATATGGGACCTGTTCCAAATCTCTAATCATTTTAATTGCTCTTCTCTGAATCTTTTCTAGTACCAGTATATCTTTTTTGAGATAAGGAGACCACATCTGTATGCAGTTTTCAAGATGTGAGCATACCATCAATTTATATAAGGGCAATAATATATTCTCCATCTTATTCTCTATCTCCTTTTTAATGATTCCTAAATTCTTGTTTGCTATTTTGACTGCCACTACACACTGAGTGGACGTCTTCAGAGAACTATCCAGGATGACTCCAAGATTTCTTTCCTGATTAATTGTAACTAAATTAGCCCCCATCTTATTGTACGTATAGTTGTGGTTATATTTTTCATGTGCATTACTTTACATTTATCCACATTAAATTTCATTTGCCATTTTGTTGCCCAATCACTTAGTTTTGTGAGATCTTTTTGAAGTTCTTCACAGTCTGCTTTGGTCTTAACTATCTTGAGCAGTTTAGTATCATCTGCAAACTTTGCCACCGCACTGCTTACTCTTTTTTCCAGATCATTTATGAATAAGCTTTTGGATTTTTTTGTGGTTTTTTGACAATACTGGCTCCTGTTATGAATGATGAGGAGTACCTTGCTCCATGTGTGGTCCTGTTGAAATGAATGGAACCACTAATGGAAGGTGCTGCTACTCAACCTTAGCTATATAAGAATCTGGCTCTTGATATCTGGGAGTAAGAATTTGCATTCCTGACCTGAATTTGGTTTCTACGTGGTTTTTGTTTTATTAATGTCCAGCACAGAATCCAAAGTGCCCTTGAGTATTCTTTTTCTTAGGGGAAAAAATAGGTCATTCATAGCTGGATCCAGTCTCAGTCTGTCCTAGTACCAGATAATGTACATTATTAAAGAGGAAAGGGAAGATAGTCCATCAGTTAGGGCACTACTCTGAGGTTTACAAGATCTGCGTTCAATCCCTTGTTCTGCTGCGGGTTTCTGTGTCTCAGTTCCCTATCTGTGAAATGGAATAATGACACCACCCTGGGTGTGTGCTATGAGGACAACTATATAGGTGCTCAGATACTATGGAGAAAGGGGCCATGTAAATAGACAGGTCAGTTGAGTCAGATACTGATCCCAAAAATGAAGGCAGCCCTAGCTAATGAAATGCATTTGCTTCTTAGCTATATAAGATGGCTATGCAGAAAATTGCTTTCTATATAAATGTGCTTAAAACAGTGATGTAATAGACTTCAGTGATTCAGGAGCCAAATTACTGATTAACATTACTCAAAAGAATCACGGTAGTATGAATTCATTGTTTCATTTACTATAGTAATATATATTCTGATTTAAACAGTATGATAGGGAAAATATTAGGTTTTATATATATAAATATTATTCTCACAGCAAATAAGTTATAACTTCATGCAAGTTGATAACTTAATTGGTTAAAAACATAATAAAAGCATCCTTATTGGTTAATAATTCCATCACACCGTGTTTTAATATCATGGGCTGCAAAGAGCCGCAGGAGACACATTATAGAGCCACTTGTGCCTTGCGAGCTGCAGTCTGAGTATCACTGGCTTTTGATTTCTGTTATATTTTTTCAAGTGAATATTTTTTGATGAATGACAGCTTGCCAGCTTCCATGTAAATGGCATTCAAGAAAGATCCCATTAGGTTTCCAAAAGACCTTAATTGTCCAATTTATTTTATGGCACAAGGAAAACCATCTTTCAGTGGCTCCTTTACACTGCTAATACACTTGTCATAATCCTTTTTGTACTCCCCCAGAATGCAACTAACTCCAGCAGACTTAGATTTCTGTTGCTGCTGGATTGCAAGGGATTTTACATAGTTTGGTTACAGAACCATTCCTCTGTGTTTACTGTTTCAGCAATGAAATTCACTTTCATGTCATGCATCCCATCTTCCCCCACCATCATTGTTTTTTGGATACACTAAAGGAATAGTTCAGGGAGCTCTTTAAAATATGTGAGCAACTAGTAGTAAATGAATCATTTCCTGTTGTTCTAACCCTGTAGTGTTTTGGTTTGGTTTTACTTTTTATTTTGTTTTTTGTTTTGTTACCAAGAAGCTGTCCTCACATTGGTATGGGAAAACATTATCTCAGCTCATTCCTGAACCGGAGTGCATGCAGATCAAACTGAGTTATAAACATCCTTTGAAAGTGGAAATCTTTTTTCAAGAGCCCTATCCAATGAAGGTAGGCTTACGTTGGCATTCGTGAAGGCTACTGTGCATGTTTCTGCATTGCATTAGCCACAAATCTGTCCATTTCAGGCTTGGAGTTAGCACGCTGGGGAAAATAGGTGGTTTTTAAATGACCTCATCCCAGGGTTTAGGCAGAAATCAGTCCAGGTACATGTTCCAGTCTGGAATGTTAGTGGGACCTCATTCATAAACTTCCTTGCCATTCCTTTACACTCAAAGGCAGGAATAAAAATCAGCCAAAACAAGCAGGAATGGTGTTTCTGAGCTAACAGACTAGGAAAATATATAGAAGCACTTTTCCATTTTATTGGGCTCTCCTTAAACCAAGATGCTTTTAACCATCTGTATGAAAGTTTTTGCAGTAACACATTCACACTCTGTCTTGGATTAGACTCCAAACTCCCTTACGCTTTTTTTAAAGTCACTTTTGTTATAAACGTCTTCTTTATGCCACCTTCTTTTGTGCCCCTGAAAATTTGGATCCTACGAAGCCTGCTATAAATATAGACTGACATGTAAAGATAGCTTTATTTAGCAAAAAGAAAAGGTCTTAATATAATTACATTTGTGTGTGGTAATTAGAGCTTTGAATACAACCCCCCTAAATTCATTAATAGTTTTCTGCATAAAAGCACCAAGTTGGGATTATTATGATTTGGAAGGGAGACGGGAACATGCTTAGCACAGTGGGCCTCAAATAATCCATGTATTTTAGCATGATGAAATATTACTTATATGACAGTAGCATCTAGAGATGCCCATGTCTGGGCCTCTACTGTGCTGTTCAGACACACAATTACAGACCATTTTTGCCCTGAAGAGCTCAGACTCTAAACAGACAAACCAGACAGTTCTCTCCAAATGACGGGGGATTGGTTGTGTTGAGTAGGTGGGAGAGGCTGTGTATGTGTAGTTACTGTCTTCTGTTATTAGACACCCAAGAGGTGGTTTTAAGACAAGAGAGTGAAGAAGTGACATGGCCACTAGACACAAAGGAGATTGCATCTCCCTGGACAGTAAATAGAGATATAGTGAGTATGACACAATGAATCATGGTTCTAGTGTTCGTTAGCACCAGCAACATGAAGAGCTGGAGAAGAGAGGTTGCAGAAGAAGTTAGATTAGGAGGAAAGTCAACAAGTGGCACCTGACATGCTCCTAATTCTAGAATATGGAGGGGCAGGGGATCCTAAGTAAAGCTCTTTGGGAATTTTTCGACAAAACATTTTTTCGTTGGGAAATGGCAGTTCATTGAAACTGAAACTTTTCAGGAGAATGTACCAGTTTTGACAAAATTTTATGTGGGAAAGGTTTCTCCAGTCCAGGGTGGAATTTCTGACCAAAACCAGAGAGAGAGAGACCCCAAAATAGCCAATAGTTTAGTGCTCTCACTTGGGTTGTAGGAGAATGGGAGAGCAGGGACTTGAGCGTGGGTTGGTCTCAGTTTCATGCCAAGGAGGAACAGGAAAATGTTTGAAATCTCAAAGATTCCTGGGATGGAAAAAACATTTCCCATCACAGCTTCAACGGTGTGGATGGGAAGATGGTGAAAGTGGATGGGTTTTAAGTTTATTAGGCACTTAGGAACTTGTAGGGGAAACAGAAGATTTATGGTGAGGGCATGAACTCCAGACAACTCATAAGGGAACCATATTGCTGGCAATGAGATTTTCAAATTAGTCATGGACTTTGACTCTGAAGGAAGGTATATGTCTATATAGGACATGTGTCCAAAACCTCTTAACCACTTTAGAAAATCTCAGCCTACATTTTTTGAGAGATTATTTAAACTGGGAGTGGAGGAGCTCAGAGGAGCATTTATCTCAGACCACAAACACTATAGGTGGCTAGAAGTAGCTGAAGGATCTGTGAGAGAAGAATTTGTTAGGAAGTATTGAATTTCCAGGGGTAAGAACAATGTAGAGTACTGAAGTAAAGACACCAATCAAAATATAGTGGGACATATAGCAATGGGTATACCATTAGAAGTTAAATGTATACATTCCTTCCTACTGATTGCAGGAGTCTACCACCAAACATAGTAAGAGAGCTGTACTATTTAGCTCTGCAAGAGAGAGGTGACATCATTGGTATATCAGAGATGTGGTCGAATGTCCAATTATTCTTTGACCCTTGCTAAGATCTAGACCGGGGTAGGCAACCTATGGATTTTCAGTGGCACTCACACTGCCCGGGTGCTGGCCACTGGTCCAGGGGGCTCTGCATTTTAATTTAATTTTAAATGAACCTTCTTAAACATTTTAAAAACCTTATTTACTTTACATACAACAATAGTTTAGTTATATATTATAGACTTATAGAAAGAGACCTTCTAAAAACATTAAAATGTATTACTGGCACACGAAACCTTAAATTAGAGTGAACAAATGAAGACTGGCACACCACTTCTGAAAGGTTGCCAACCCCTGATCTAGACTCTAGAAATATCTTGTGGCTGAGAGTTCCACAGACTGTGTGTGTGTAAATGATTGTGGTCATTAGGACAAACATGTATAAGTGCAAAGATGTTGTCAGCTTCTTTGTTTGCCATGGGAAAAAAAAATCATTGCTATCTTTGATCCCTTTTAATGCAGTACAGCTGCTGATTATTGGCACGATGAGCCATAAGTTTTTCCCCACAAACAGACCTTCAGAACCCTGCCTTCCTATGTTGTCATGTTAGTAGTGTTCAGAACGCCTCTGCTGACAAGAAGAGGATGTGCTTTCTAATGCCAGGTCTTTGAGAAGTGAATTGCCCAAGCTTGCAATGGATATCCTTTCTAATTACGCCTTCCTCATCTCAGCCTATGAAAGCCACCATCCAGTTTGATTGAGGGCACCAGAACTTCTGAGATGAGTTTTCCACACAAAGCTAACCCACTTCATATTTTAAGAGTTCAGGCTAGACGGCAGCCTGCACACGTGGGCAGTGTTTGAATTCATGAATTGCCTCAGCACAGTCTAGCCACTTCGATAAGCCAAGTCGGTGCCTGCCTCCACATCCCCTCCTGCGGCTTAGCTTTTAAATGCAGAACTCTAAATGGGAGAAAACAAGGACAGCTCTGGAGTTCCACATGCCAAGCCAAGGAAAATCAAACTGTTCCCCCCAGCCATCACCCAAGCAAGCTGCTACTGAAGAAGAAAAACAAACACTACTACCTGCAGAGGCGGTATGACACTGTATCTTTGGGGAATGTGCCAAAAACGACTGGGGAGTGAAACCAGAGCATGTACTACATGAGTGCCCTGGGATATGAAAGGAAAGACACTGAGGAAGTCAAACATGAAAGGAGAGTGTATGTTTCCTACCACTAGCCACAGTAGTTATGTATGTTCAAACAGGTAGGGAGAAGAGTCGTCAAAGAAAATGCACTTTTATGGATTAGTCGTTGGAGAGATTGTCATAGATTATAAAGCTTTTAGGGCAGTGTGACACGGCTTGGCCACATTTTGTCCCTCAGCGGGGCTGTGGGGTATCCCGCCGCCTCGCTACCAATAGTCTTAAGCCTGGCCCTAGGGCAGGGCTGGTCAACAAACGCTGAGTCAGTATACTCAGGCCCTCAGGCAGGGCTGAGCGGCAGTAGTAGGTTTCGGCCTCCGCAGCCCAGGGGAAGGGGGAGTCTGCCAGCCCTGGACGGGTGGCGTGGGGACACAGGCCCTCCCACTCCACTGCGTCCCAGCCCGGGGCCCTAGCAGCGGCAGAACCTCGCTGCTGTCAGTGGGGATCCTGGCCGCAACACACTGACATTGGCTCTGGCAGTGCTGCAGCCAAACTGGGGTCGGCTGCCCCCAGGCTACTTCCACTCTCCCCCTCATCGGGTACCTGAGTCGTCACAGCATCACCAGCGGTCTCACCCACCATCGGCTCCTCGGGGTAACTGTGCGAGGGTGGGTTCAGCGGCTCCTCGGGGTAAGGATGCGAGGGTGGGTTCAGCGGCTCCTCGGGGTAGCGGGCACGGGGCAGGCTCGGCCAGTCGTCCTCGGGGTAGCGGGCGGGGGGCAGGCTCGGCCAGTCGTCCTCGGGGTAGCGGGCGGGGGGCAGGCTCGGCCAGTCGTCCTCGGGGTAGCGGGCGCGGGGCAGGCTCGGCCAGTCGTCCTCGGGGTAGCGGGCGCGGGGCAGGCTCGGCCAGTCGTCCTCGGGGTAGCGGGCGCGGGGCAGGCTCGGCCAGTCGTCCTCGGGGTAGCGGGCGCGGGGCAGGCTCGGCCAGTCGTCCTCGGGGTAGCGGGCGCGGGGCAGGGTTGGCCAGTCGTCCTCGGGGTAGCGGGCGGGGGGCAGGCTCGGCCAGTCGTCCTCGGGGTAGCGGGCGCGGGGCAGGCTCGGCCAGTCGTCCTCGGGGTAGCGGGCGCGGGGCAGGCTCGGCCAGTCGTCCTCGGGGTAGCGGGCGCGGGGCAGGCTCGGCCAGTCGTCCTCGGGGTAGCGGGCGTGGGGTAGGCCCGGCTGGCTGGGTGTGAGCTCCAGCTGGCAGTGGCCGCAGACATCTGGTCCCAGCGGTTTCTGGGCTCCTACTGAGCTCTGTAGGTCAGCTTTTATACTTCCAGGTCTGCGCCGTGACCTCTGAGGGGCAGGCGCAGGACCCGGCGGCTCCGCCCACAGTGGGGTTGGGGGAGGTTTTTCCCTCAGCGGGGCTGTGGGGTATCCCACTGCCTCGCTACAGGCAGGGACTGTGTCTTCTCTGGGGTCTATTCAGCACCTAATACAATGGGGCCCTGGTCCAGACCGGAGACTTAGGGATTTGGCCACACTGCAGATGGTAGGTTTGATTCCCAGTGCAGGCAGACAGACTTGTGCTAGCTCAGCTCTAGCTAATGCCCTAAGAACAGCAGTGTGGATGTTGCAGCAAGGATGGCAGGTGGGGCTAGCCCCCGGGACCAAGCCCACCTTACCCCTTGGATGCTAGCTTCAGACACTGCCAGTGCTGCAATATCCACACGGCTATTTTTAGCACCCTTGCTGGAGGTGAGCTAGCGCATGTCTGTTTACCCAGGCTCGGAACATTTCCCAGGTGCTGTGTAGACATACCCCTGGTGGCTACTGTAATATGGCAAATAGAGATAATAATAAAGTTCATCATTGTGAATCTGTGATCTATGTGATAGCAACAAGACCAGTGAGATGTAGAGTAAGAGGGACAGAAATGAGGTAAAACTCCCTCAGGACTGCTTCAACTTATGGTATGTTCCCAATTTCTCTACAATTGCTGAACAATCTGGGAGCAGTGACTGTGTGAATTGTTTGTTTGAGCCAATTCCTTGGCTCCACTCTCTCTGATCTTTTAAATGTGCACACTCCAAGCGGCCTATTCATCCCTTTAGCGTTCCTCCATAAGAACAGCCATACTGGGTCAGATCAATGGTCCATCTGGCCCAGGATTCTGTCTTCCGACAACGGCCAAGGCCAGCTGCCCCAGAAAGAATGAACAGAACAGGTAATCATCAAGTGATCCATCCCCTGTCATCCATTCCCAGCTTCTGGCAAACAGAGGCTAGGGACACTTCAGAGCATGGCTTTGCATCCCTGCCCATCCTGGCTAATAGCCATTGATGGGCCTATCCTCCATGAACTTATTTAGTTCTTTTTTGAACCCTGTTATAGTCTTGGCCTTCACAACATTCTCTGGCAAAGAGCTCCAACAATTGACTGAAAAGTGCATAATATTTCAGGAGACAATATCATCATTGTTTGAGTTACATGAAAATGTCAGGTCGACAGGAGTCCGGCTACGTTATCTTAGAATATTGCACATATGCGTGTGACAATTCAGTGCATGTTTCCATTGTCCATAGGTGCAAGCTCATGCAGCAAATATCTAGAAGGAAAGGCTGACTGAAAGCCTGAGAAATGTCATATAACTTACTAACAGCCAGGTCCTGCCATCATTTCACATGTTGAGTAGCACTTTGCTACATCAGCTGCCTCATCTGTCAAGTTCAGCTCCCCTTATTCATGGAGGAAAGTGGTATTTAGTAAGAGTAACAGAATCTGGCCCTAAATGGCTTGTATCTCAACTTCTTCTCTGTGGGCAAGTCACCTGATCGCTCTTCCCCAGTTCCCAATCTGTAGACTAGAGAGAATTCTACTACTTTATCTCATGGAGCTGTTGTGAGGATGAATTAATAAATAGGTGATCAGATACCACAGTGGCATGGGCCATATAAGCACAGCACCTAGGTAGAATAAGGGAGTAGAGATAATATACTATGCTTTAGAACAATCGCACACCAGAAATAATAATAATAAAGTGAAAAGTTCACCAACACCCCAGAGACTGCAATTTGTTTGCAGTGACTGTCCAGGAAATGCTTGGGAATATGAAATACTTTTGCAGAAATCAGAATTGATTCATAAACAGCTGGATGGGCTGAATTCATCAGATGAGGTAGCCCTACTTGACTTGCTGTGATTACAACCCTTAGAGGAGTTTTGTTGAAGAAGTTGAGGAAAATCCTTTCGGCTCTTTCCGAGTTCTTGGTCAGAGAAAAAAAAATATGAAGGCTTGTTTCTTTATTTCTTCTTTGCTCACAAATAAATCAAAGACCTCCTAAGATTTCAAACGTGGCTCAGACTAGTTCTCAAGGAGGACAGCAGCACGTGGCTAAGATGGAAAGACATCAGAGTTTTAGGGCTAAATTTTGCTGGGATAAACTGGTACAACTCCACTGACTTCAACAAAGCAGTGCTGAGAATTTGGCCCACCTCAGCGGTAAATTTCTAAACATTTTTGCAGAGCCTAAGAAATCCCTACCCACTATACATCAATTGCAGTCATATCTAGCACCAGCGGTGGCTCTAGGGATTTTGCCGCCCCAAGTACGGCAGGCAGGCTGCCTTCGCCGCAGGACCAGCAGACCCTCCCCAGGCACGCCTGAGGGAGGTCCACCGAAGCCGCGGGACCAGTGGACCCTCTGCAGGCAAGCCGCTGAAGGCAGCCTGCCTGCCGCCCTCGCAACGACCAGCAGAGCGTCCCCCGTGGCTTGCCGCCCCAAGCACGCACTTGGCATGCTGGGGCCTGGAGCTGCCCCGCCTAGCACTCTTCATCCACAGATCTGAAAGCATTTAGCCAAGGAGAACAATATTATTCCCATTTTATAGATGGGTAAACTGAGGCATGGAGAACATGGACTTGTCCCAGCTCCCCCAGCAAATCAGTGATCAAGCTGAGACTAAAACCCTCATGACAGTTTCCTTGCAGCACCTGACTTGGATAGGGCAAAGGGATGATCCTTTCCCCCTCAATCCTGAACTATCCTGGTCAGCCCATTCCGCAAATGGTTCCTTCCCCCAGTCCCCACTGACTATCAGCTGGGCAATGGAATGGAGTATGTCTGTTAGAAGATGGGACATGACGAAGTCACTGTTGCAGCCAGAATGCTCCCAAGAGGTGCATCCAGGATGCAAGGCTCACATGGACTCCTCCTGGCATCCAACAAGGAAAAGGAAAGAAGAGTTATGGGGAGAGAAAGGCTCATACTGATTCCCACTGCATGGCTCTGGTGAGGCATCGATGGTGTAAAACTGGAGTAACACAGCAAGGATGGGTATTTTTGATTGCTAGCTAGATTTCAATATGTACAATCTGCGAACCTGGTGCCTTCCCTGAACTTTTGGCATTTGAAGTCTCAGCTTTTGGATCACACGCCCTGACGTGTGTTTAGAAGAGCTTTCAGGGGAAGAATGCACCCCGGCCCCTGTCCTGCCAGCACTCGGCTCGTGGAACTCTTTGCACGTGCCAGCGTGTCCCATGTGCAAGCATTTGCGGTGTTAGCCCTCAGAGCTAGTTCAGATATATTCACATGCAGGGTCCTGGCATCCCTGAGAGGGGAGCAAGAGACCCAGCCCTGCAAGGTACTGAACATCCCCTGCTGAGAGCTGAGGGATGACACCTCCTGCAGATGACACTAAGCTGTGGGGAGAGGTAGATAGGCTGGAGGGTAGGGATAGGGTCCAGAGTGACCGAGACAAATTGGAGGATTGGGCCAAAAGAAATCAGACGAGGTTCAACAAGTACAAGTGCTGAGTCCTGCACTTAGGACGGAAGAATCCCATGCACTGTTACAGGCTGGGGACTGACTGGCTAAGCAGCAGTTCTGCAGAAAAGGATCTGGGGATTACAGTGGACGAGAAGCTGGATA
The DNA here is from genome assembly GCF_025201925.1 of Gopherus flavomarginatus. Classification (NCBI taxonomy): domain Eukaryota; kingdom Metazoa; phylum Chordata; order Testudines; family Testudinidae; genus Gopherus; species Gopherus flavomarginatus. The sequence goes on from NC_066621.1 coordinate 152,859,541, forward strand.
TGAGTCAGCAGTGTGCCCTTGTTGCCAAGAAGGCTAGCGGCAAATTGGGCTGCATTAGAAGGAGCATTGCTAGCAGATCGAGGGACGTGATTATTCCCCTCTATTCGGCACTGGTGAGGCCACATCTGGAGTATTGCGTCCAGTTTTGGGCCCTGCACTACAGAAGGGATGTGGACAAATTGAAGAGAGTCCAGTGGAGAAAAACAAAAATGATCAGAGGGCTGGAGCACATGACTTATGAGGAGAGGCTGAGGGAACTGGGCTTATTTAGTCTGCAGAAGAGAAGAGTGAAGGAGGATTTGATAGCAGCCTTCAACTATTTGAAGGGGGGTTCCAAAGAGGCTGGAGCTGGGCAATTCTCAGTGGTGGCAGATGACAGAACAAGGAGCCATTGTCTCAAGTTGCAGTGGGGGAAGTTAAGGTTGGAATAGGAAAAACTATTTCACTAGGAGGGTGGAAGCACTGGAATGGGTTACTAGGGAAGTGGTGGAATCTCCATCCTTATTGGTTTTTAAGGCCCGGCTTGGCAACACCCCGGCTGGGATGATTTAGCTGGGGTTTGTTCTGCTTTGAGCAGGGGGTTGGACTAGATGACCTCCTGAGGTCTCTTCCAACCCTAATCTATGATTCTATGACTTTGCTAAATTGCATCCTCAGAGGAATCCTTTTGTTGGTCTAAAACGAACTAAGGATTTCAGGCTGGGAGGAGGGGCAGGCAGCAACAACTCCCTGATTCACTGCTTGGCAGAGCCCTCCTGCCCCCTGCAATGGGGTTGTGAGGTGCATGGTATAGGAGCTGGCTTTCTGCCCACTGAAGAGTCCCCCATGCCTGGCTACTCCCATCCAGTGGTTTGTGACCAGTCTCCACTCCCTTTGAAAAGAAGCTTTTGGGGACCCCAGCTGTGAAATGACTGTCACTACAGAGCACTATTATAACACAAACACCTGTGCTTTGCACTTGGACAGTATCGTGCCTTTCCCATGAGGCACCTCACAGTAACGATCCCTGTTCCATGTCACCTGGCTCTGCACCCTGCCTGCCCTCTGCAGACACGTGCACATTACACCTCGTAAGATGGTCGCGGCTCTCTCTCCGTCCATCAGGGAGGGAGGCCACACCCCTCGCTACACACCTGCAATGATAAGTCACGATGTATGGTCAGATTTTTAAGTAGCTTTTCCAATAACTTTTGATTTTAGAAGAGTGAGTCACTTCAGCAGGGCCGTCCCTAGCTATTCTGGGGCCCTATGCAGCCCCCCCATGGGGGGGGCCCACAACTCTGCAGAAGGGAGTGGGGGGGCTGGCCTCAGGCCTCCGCAGGGGGGCGGGGCTGGATTGCGGGGGAGGGGGAACCACTCCCCAGCACTCACCAGGGGTGCAGCTGGGTCTGGGTTGCTGCACTCCCACCGCTGGGTGAGTGCAGCCCCAGCCCTGCTGCAGAGCTCAGGGCGTGGGGGCGGGGCGAGAAGAAGTGGGGCTGGGGCAGGGGTGGGGCAGAGGCAGAGGCGGGGCAGGGGTCCTGGGGAAGAGCCGGAGTAGGGGCTGGAGCAGCACGCACCTCTGCAGGGCACCAGCTGCGTACTTTGCGTAAGGGTAAGGACAGCTCTGCACTTCACTTTAGAAAAGGTTCTTTGCCTCTGCCCGCAAGTCTCAAAGTCACAGCTATAAATAGGGGACTTCATCCAACGGCATCTACAGTGCAAGTTTTGGCAAAAGCTGTTTAACAGTGAATGAGTGGAGGGCTATGGGAAGGCCATTATCCTTTGGGTTTGGCAAATTCTTTAAACCTGTTTGGGTTTAACGATCCAGACATTAGCCTGGCTGAGACCACTTCAGCTTATTTCAGATGTGACTTGGACAGCTGTTTAAAGGATTCTGTAAGCTTGGCTCGATTCAAACACAGGTGTACGAGATGAAAGGAGAATGGAAAAAATGTACTATGATGATCATTTTTCCATCTCTGACTATATTGCCCTCGCCCATTTCCATGCTACATGTGCCCTGTGAGTCACTGAGAAAAAAATATGTTTATTTATTACCAGTAAGGCATGAAGTTTTAAATGGAAATGTGCTGCAGCTGTCTTCTATTCTCCCATTTCATCCGCCATGTCTTTATGTTCTGAAAACAGGCTACTGAATCTACCTTTTCCTCCCGAAATATATTTAGTAGACATTGGTATGAGGTGATGTAATGGGGGGCCTTGAATAGTCACTGTGCCTGTTAATTATCTGAACTTCAGTGGTTTATGGAATACATGTTGGTACTGATGCTTGCTTAGGTTCTGAATGTATTCATTGGTTATAATGACCACTCTCAAATACCCTCAGCCCTTGCAGTGGTCTGCCTTCCTGTCCTGTATGGACACAGACACCAAGGCACCTGTCTTTGTTAGAGCAGGGAACAGCAGTGTCTTGATGATACCCTGAGCTGAGGATCCTACCTCAAGGACTTGGCACATGTTTTCCTTCTATGAATGGAAAATGTCCTCAGCTGCTTGGCAGCGCAGCCCCTGATCCAGCTTCCAATGGCTGACTTCCAGCATCTATCAGAGTGGCACACAATGGCAACTCAGCCTGAGTAATGTCAGCGGGGAAGATACCTGAGTTGGCTGTGGAGCGTAAGACAATCATAAGATCTTAACATAAGAACGGCCCTACTGGATCAGACCAAAGGTCCATCTATCCCAGTATCCTGTCTTCCGACAGTGGCCAGTGCCAGGTGCCCCAGAGGGAATGAACTGAACAGATAATCATCAAGTGATTCATCTCCTGTCACTCATTCCCAGCTTCTGGCAAACAGAGGCTAGAGACACGATTCCTGCCCATCCTGACTAATAGCCATTGATGGACCTATCCTCATGAATTTATCTAGTTCTTTTTTAACCCGGTTATGGTCTTGGCCTTCACTACATCCTCTGGCAAGGAGTTCCACAGGTTGATTGTGCATTATGTGAAGAAATACTTCCTTCAGAAGCCAGAAGCAGTAGCATCAGTGGTCTTGAGATGCCTCTCTTGCCACAAAAGCAGTCAGTTTCTCAGTCTCTCATGTTCTGGAGCTGCTCCACTGAAGTGAACTCTGAAGTCGGGTGGGAGGGATAGCTCAGTGGTTTGCACATTGGCCTGCTAAACCTAAGGCTATGAGTTCAATCCTTGAGGAGGCCACTTAGGGATCGGGGACAAAATTGGTCCTGTTAGTGAAGGCAGCAGGCTGGACTCAATGACCTTTCCAGGTCTAGGAGATTGGTATACCTCTAGTTACTATTCTATCCAATGGAAAGTTCCAGAGTGGCACCATATTAGAAGTGGAACAAACAGCTGCCAAACCTGTAATTTTCTCAGGTTGCCCGCAGTGGCCCTGACAAATGCAGAAGGCTCTGAGTTCCTCTCCCACCATAACTGACAGGTGCAAAGTCTTCTGGCAGGGCAGACAAGGGACAGGAAATAAATTAAGGGCATTGGGAACATTCTTGGTGCTGCAGATATGAAAGCAGTTGAAAATACAGGAAAGGTATTTTGTTTTGGGCCTTTTAGCTTTACATGGAGGCTGGTAGCTCTGAAGACAAGATGCAGTTTTATAACAAATGCTTTATATTATCCTCAAAATCCTGGAGCGCGGGACTGGAGCTTTCTTATGTGAGCTTGGAACTGGGACAGGCCGGTATTACTTAAAGTTATTATTTAATTCTCTGTGCAGAAATGCTGCATATCAAGATGTGTTTTATAAGCACATTAATTCTCACATCAATGGCCTTAACGTGTTTAACCAACTGACGGTGTATAGAGTCAAAGATTCATAGATTCTAAGGCCAGAAGGGACCATTCTGATAATCTAATCTGACATCCTGTATAGTGTAGACCAGAGAACATCCCCAAATAATTCCTAGAGCAGAGCTCTTAGAAAAGCTTCCAACCTTGATTTAAAAATTTTCAGCGATGGAGAATCCACCACCGTTGTTCCAATGGTTAATTACGCTCACTGTTAAAAACGTACGTCTTATTTCCCGTCTGAATTTGTCTAGCTTCAACTTCCAGCCATTGGATCGTGTTAGACCTTTCACTGCTAGACCGAAGAGCCCATCATTAAATATTTGTTCCCATGTAGATACTTACAGATGGTGATCAAGTCTATTGATCTATCTTCACCTATTAGTACCCCTGAAACACTTATCCCAGCAAGTTTTATTGCTATTGCAGTGTAACTCTTTTTGCTTTCAGAGTTCATTTTTCCAAACCATCCTGTTAAGATTTTTCTGCTAGGCCTTGATCCAAAGTCAATGAGACCCTGTCTATACACTTCAAGGGCATTGGACCAGGCTTCTAAGACATTTGACCAATCCTCCCATAATGGAAAACACTTCCCACAGGAACCTAACAACAAAAAAGGTATTAACGATGATTTTCATCCCATTTTACTGATGCTTTGGCTGTCTTGATATACACTATAATTTTTTGTGTGATAGTGGTATACCTCTTTCTCAGCTTCCCCTGCATTCCTGCCTCAGGCTCCCTTCCCCCCTCCATTCCCACGGCCCCAGCGGCTCTCTGCCATCAGCACCTGGGCTACTTTCAATCTTTTGTCTGTGTGAAAGTAAACTGGAAGCTGATCCTGCTATTATCCCTAGTCCCCCTTTGTTACCTGGATTTATTACTGTATAGGGGGAGGTTTTACTCACAGGAGATATTTATTCTTTAAAATCAGATCAGTTGACTGTGAAATATGAAAGCAAATGTTCACACCACCCAAACAGAAAAGGGCACAATTGTCACCAACTCCAGCCCCGTTTGCATGGTATCGTTCTGGATGGCCGGATTCTGTACAGTAATTTACGAGATCAAAACTTGCAGATGCAAAAGACTATCTGAGAAATATAAAAGAAAAGAATTCTTTTACTCCCCTTGGGGCGCAGTTTGCTTAATAGTCCCTGTTTCGAATCCTTGTCCCTTGAAACATTTCCCAGTGCACTGTGCAAGGACATGATAAATCCTTGTGTTGTCCAGCTGAAGGAATTCAGAGGTATTTTACTGGGGAAAAATTCACATCAGCATCTCCTTTGCCAAATGTGAAGCCTCCATCACATTATGGTGATGCTTTTTGGAGCTCTCTCACGCTTCCTCCACTCCTTCTACAATCACAGGTCAGTACCCCCCAGCAGAAGAAACAGCCAAACACATTCCTCAAGATGAAGGCCTCCCTCTTGAAAAGTAATTTCCTTACTCACTACCCAATTGTATCAACTCATTAAGTACACCCAGCTGACCCAGCTGCCACTCTCTAAAAGGCCCTCACTTAACATTTGACAGGAATGTCAACAATTTAGACACTTAATGAAACCAGGGAAGGGCTTGTCATTTTAATAGCTCCACTGACTTTCAGAGCTGAGTTACCTGGTTAAAAGCACCATACCTCTGCACAGTCTAAAGACTCCTCATGCTGCAGAGACCCTGGAGACAGGGTGACCAGACAGCACTTGTGAAAAATCGGGATGGGGGTGGGGGTAATAGGAGCCTATATAAGAAAAAGACAAAAATTGGGACTGTCCCTATAAAATTGGAGCATCTGGTCACCCTACCTGGAGATAAGGGTGTCACAGAAGTGTAGGGCTAGGAGGGCCCTCAAGTGGTCATTTAGGCTTAGGCCAGGAGTAGGCAACCTATGACACGCATGCTAAAGGCAGCACGTGAGCTGATTTTCAGTGGCACTCACTGCCCGGGTCCCGGAGGGCTCTGCATTTTAATCTAATCTTAAATGAAGCTTCTTAAACATTTTAAAAACCTTATTTACTTTCCATACAACAATAGTTTAGTTATACATTATGGACTTCTAGAAAGAGACCTTTTAAAAACGTTAAAATGTATTACTGTCACGTGAAACCTTAAATGAGAGTGAATGAATGAAGACAGAGCACACCACTTCTGAAAGGTGGCTGACCCCTGGCCTAGATCCACAAAGGTATTTAGGAGGTTAGGAGCCTTTGGGCATCTGGGTGCTAGCCCATCTCCCTGGGCTGAGGCAGGATTAAGTGCACCTAAAAAACTCACTAGGCCTTCTCCAGCATTTGCTCTCTCATAGACAATGTTAACTAATGAACACATGAGGAAAGGATGAGCTTATGGTTAGGACCTGGGCTTGGTCCAATCCCTGGCTCTACTACAGTCTGCCTGTGCAAGTCATGTAATCTCTCTCTGAGTCTCACTTCTGTATCTTTAAAATGGGAAGAATAATAATCCTTCCTCTGTGTTGTCTATTTAGATTATAAACTCTTTGGGGCAGGAACTATCTCTTATTTGGGTGTGTTAAGTGAGTAGCAGGGCTAAGTACAATTTTGCCTAGGATCGCTAAGTGGTTTCCTCAAGGGCTGAACTCACAACCCTGGCTTTAGCAGGCCAATACTCAAACCACTGAACTGGCCCCTAGTGAACCAGCCAAAGGCGATGTTATCTCCTTGTATGTTTCTGATGCGAGGGCTATAGTGGGATGTATTTTCTACCATTGTTACCTCAACTGCTGGGAGCACTTGCGTAGACCAGACACCCCATAATCTCGGCACAATTGAATAGTTATTATTTTATAATTGACAGATAATACTGATGTTTATTTTTCCCCAATTTTTTAGATTTTTATCAACATCGATTTTCACAGTTGCAAGAAATTATGGGGGGACCAACAATGATTTAATGACAGTGGACACTGAGGTTCAAAAAGTTAAAGCTTTATCAACTGTTAGAACACAAATTGTCCACATCGCATGTCAACCTATACAAAGTAAATATCCTTAAATCAACAAATCAGACCTGTTTTCACTATTCATTTCCAGGTACATTTGTAATAAGTGTAATTCAAAAGTCTAAATCACTGGATTTTAACTCTCAAGCAGTATCTTTCCTTACTTTGCCTAGCCATAAATTTCAATTGTTTTTGATGGAAATGGATTTTTATCAATTTGGGAGTGTACAGTGAAATTGACATTTACCAACGTTCACCAGTAATAATCTAGTCCTTCCATTCCAATCCTGCTCATAGAATTGTTCTGAGCAGAGTTGAAGGCAAAACCCTTTCGACACTAGCACTCCTGTTACTGCTATCCTCAGTGGAGCTGGCCTGTTGGTGTCAATGGTGGGAAATTCTGGGGGAGGGAGGAAGTCCGAGCACAGGAAAGGCTTAGAAAATGGAGTGAGATGTATCTGTTCTCTGCATTGTGTTGCCAGTTAAAGAATGAGTGGGTGAAGACTCACTTGTTCCACTGGAAATCCATGGATTCTTTGAGACGCATTTGGGGCCAGACCCAAAGGCCATTGAAGTCAATGGGAGTCTTTCAACTGACTTCAACAGGCTTTGGAATGGGCCACTAATGTGTCATTTCTTATTTGATATCACTTTTTGTGGAATGCTAAGTAGCACAGATCTTTCATATACCCTTGAACTTTTTTTGAGAGGTGGGGGGCAGTAGCATTGACCCAAAAGATCAGACCATGTGTCAAGTGTGCTATTATCACTGTGTCCATAAGAATTGCTGGTTTCTGTAATTAATTGCATCCTAATAACACAAGTGATCACAGAGGCGCTGTCTGCTCTCTACAGCTTATTGGCACAGAAGAAGAAACCTCACAGTCCATCTGACCAATTTGATTCAAGGTAAGAGAACTTTCTCCCCATTGCTTTCCCCCAAAGTACATCCGAAGAAGTGAGCTGCAGCCCACGAAAGCTTATGCTGAAATAAATTGTTAGTCTCTAAGGTGCCACAAGTACTCCTGTTCTTTTGCGGATACAGACTAACACGGCTGCTACTCTGAAACCTATCACTAAGATAAATGTAATTCTTGGCCAGCCAGAAAATACAAATACATAAGCTAGGACAATACATAAATGGCCATCACAGTTTCTCTAGGCTCATTTTAAAGCAACTGGATATGTGAGAAATATCCCAGCCTTTTTGCAATGCAGTAAATTTGTAATGTCCAAAGAAGACTGAGATCTCCCTTTTCTTTAGTGTCCCGAGGATGGTTTTTGGAATCTGAAATCTCACTTTGAGCAAGCAAAAAAGCAGGTGACCCCTGTGGGTTGCCTAGAAACCCAAGCTTGCTGTCCAGCTGGGTTAGCGGTTGTACATGTGCTTATCTGTTTTGGTTATCAAAGTGACATATTTTCTCTATGTGCCATGGGAAACTCATTTATGAAGCAGGAAGGAAATAAAGTTGCACTTGACTGATGAAGTGCTTTGCGAGTCTCATCTTCCCACTCTTCCAGAGTGTTCACTGCAGTCACACAACCGCTGGGAATATTAAATTGTGCTGGCATTCGGGTACCCCGGCACATTCATCTAGTGCATTTCTGTGGTGTGGACATTTGCACCCAACTTCTCAACAGCAATGCCAGACACAAAGTAGGAGAATGCTAGAAGCTTTTTATTTCTCTTTCCAAACTTAGAACAGGAGGGAGCTTTTTCCCCATGATAGTTTAGTTTTTATTGCTTTTTTTTTAATTGCAGCAAATTTGGGAAAGAGGGGCTAACGGTGTAGCCATGACATGAATGAGACAGCTGGGGTTACTGCTACATAAGCCTTTCCCAGTGCACCTTGATTCTAATTTATAGCTCCTCTGCTAGCCTAAGCCCCATTATTTGATCAGACCCCACAATTCTGCTGAATTTAAGGTTTGTGGGATTGGGTATCAGTTTGAGTAAGTTCAGTTCTATTACATGGGTTGCTGTTCTTTCTCTTTAAAATATCTCTTTAAAATGATACCTTTTGTCAGCAGAATTAGTGAGTATCAGACTGAGAGCTTGAAACCCAAACCTTTGGCTCCAAGTGTACAGGCTTGTCTACACAGTGTGTTAGAACTTACACCTCACTAATGGAGACTGGCTAATTGCACACTAATTGGCCTGTGTGGCCCCTGCTGGTGCACGCTAAAAGTTCCCTAGTGTGCATTAATGTAGTCCCATATTACATTAACATGTTCTAGGGCAGTGGTTCTCAACTGGGGGTCCACGGCCCACTGAGGGGCTGTCAGTCATTTCAGAGGGCCAAGCCAGGCCACTTGGAGTCCTGAGCCCTGGTGCCCCAGGGGGCTCAAGCCCTGATCCCCATCCCCTAGGAGCCTTTACTGCACACCAGTGTGGCCCACACAGGCCACTTAGTTGCACAACATGCATACTACAATTTACACGCTTGTAGTGTGGACTAAAGCATTGTGTAGACAAGCCCTAAGGTTCATTTCTTTGACCTTGCCTCCAAAGACGCAACCACAGTAGCAGAGCATACACTGAAACAAAACCAAAAAACCACAAAGATATCTCTGTGATACTGTACCCCATACTCATCATAGTGGTATGATTATCATAGAATCACAGAATATCAAGGTTGGAAGGAACCCCAGGAGGTCATCTAGTCCAACCTTCTGCTCAAAGCAGGACCAACATCAACTAAATCATACCAGCCAAGGCTTTGTCAAGTCTGACCTTAAAAACCTCTAAAGAAGGAGATTCCACCACCTGCCTAGGTAACCCATTCCAGTGCTTCACCACCCTCCTAGTGAAACAGTTTTTCCTAATATCCAACCTAAACCTCCCGCACTGCAACTTGAGACCATTACTCCTTGTCCTGTCATCTGCCACCACTGAGAACAGTCTAGATCCATCCTCTTTGGAACCCCCCTTTCAGGTAGTTGAAGGCTGCTATCAAATGTCCCCTCATTCTTCTCTTCTGCAGACTAAACAATCCCAGTTCCCTCAGCTTCTCTTCATAAGTCATGTGCTCCAGCCCCCTAATCATTTTTGTTGCCCTTTGCTGGACTCTTTCCAATTTTTCCACATCCTTCTTATAGTGTGGGGCCCAAAATATGATATGATTATGGCATAAATATGATGCATTTTGTATAAAATGTGTCATGTAAGATGTCTATGGAAACATTATGATTTGCTGGATATTATTATCCTATTGTATTCATGTATAATTTTTGTATCTGGAGTTATAAATATTGACTATATATCTGTATTTCAAATGTGCTTACTCTGGCTAGCACCCACAACTAGCCTTTCAGGCACAACAATGAAGAAGCTACACAGTGCTGATGGCTCATCAGCAAAGACAATGGACCATGGAACAGTTTAGCCTTCCTGTGAATGCTTCAGACAGCCTATGGATAATGGCTGCTATGACCCAGCAGGGCATGCAAGGGCATGTGACCAAACCACATGACACTGAACTCCATTTTGGTACCTGTATTTTTCCACAAATTGGACTGGGAACTTAGCTTGAAACAAAAGGTTCCCGCCATAAGGTGAGAATATATAAGGTGTGGCGTGACATCATGATTGGGTCTTCACTCTTCCACCACTCAACACCTGAAGGAAGCTCTGAAAGACACAAGAGTTGGAATGGGGGAGGAGAAACCAGGCTACAAAGCAATTGCAATCTGTGCCTTAAGAATCTGCAAGCCTGCTTGTATCATCAGTCAGGGTGAGAAATTGCTAATTCAAATCCAATCTATCTAGTATATTAAGCTTAGTTTGCGATTTTGTTTATTTGCTAGGTAATCTGCTTCGATCTGTTTGCTATCACTTATAATAATTTAAAATCTATTTTTCTGCAGTTAATAAAATTGTTTTATGATTTATATGAACCAGTGTGTTTTGAGTGAAGTATCTGGAAAATCTCAGCTTGGTTAACACAAGCTTGTTGTGTGTATCTTTCCCACATCGAGGGGAAAGCGAACTATATTAATGAGCTTACATTGTGCAGATCCCTGTGCAGTGCAAAACGGTATAATTCTGGGTTTACACTCTAGCAAGGGTGCAAGGCTGGGGATCTGGGAAATTGCCTGTTTGTCCTGGAGTGGCTTAGGTAAAGCACTCAGATAGCTCGGTTGGGTGTGTGGCGCCACCTGTTGTCGTGTTGGGCGATAATTAACAGGGCTTGGAGAGGCTGGCTGAATCACCAGCAAAGCAGTGTGAGAAGGGCCGGCCCAACTGTATGGTTAGAGTGCTCAGCAGTTCCACTGGCTCCCACACTGCACCCCGGGGGGGGACAACCCGTCACAACCTCAAGACCAAAATCCTACCAAAACACAACATTCTACTGCACACTCAGTTCTACCCCTAAGGACAGGATAAGAAAGAGAATGAACTACATGTGACAGATGTTAGTTATTTGTCTAATGCATGACTGGAAGGTGCTTGGATACCCTGGTGGTCAGGACAGAATAAGAACCTATATAGACTAGAAATGTTACCAACATAGACATGGTATTTTGGATAAACACACAGATAGGGTGAGGATGCAATGTGAGGTTAGATTTGAAGGCAATTTTCTTCTCTGCAGTAGGTACTTCCCAAATCCACTGCAGCCAGAGTGAAAGAGTGGTGGCCAAGAAGGTCTAACTTAAGAGCAGCCTCTCTGCAGAGACATGGTGGGGAGGAGGAAATCATATTTGTGGCCCTGATCAGCTACCTGTAAGAATTTGTTCATCCAACTAATAACATGGAGGAGTGGCTTGATACACTGCTGTCCAATCAACGAAAAGGAAATGCTCATGCAGTTTGAGTCATGCAAGTTAGAGATGGAAAAGCGCTTTTAGGCCAATTCCATGTGACTGCAGCCTTATTCCCTGCCTCCAGCCTAATTTTAAATGTCACAACCGACTGATCTTTCATCATTTTCCTTGAGAGACTAATAGATGTCAGGGTAAGGAAGATTTTCATGCTATTCCTCACAAATTATCCTGTTCTCCTGGTTATACATCTATTTAAAAATATCTAAATGCCACAAATATTAGACACATGTCCCCTCCTTAATCACTGCTTAGTCAAGGTACTGATATTAAATTATTTTAGTCGCCCTTCGCAAACATTGATTTTTCCCAACTGAATCTCAGCTTTCTCCCCATGTGCCTGGTCTCTCTAGGTCCTTCGGAATATAATGTCTGAATTTGATTAACATGCTGCTTGCTCCCTCTTCTAGTTTAATAAATGAAGATGTTAAGTACAGAGACATTCATTAAAGCTGACCAGCAGTGACCACACTATAGCATATCAGCTGTTGGTTATTTCTTTTCCCAAGTAGTAAGGCAGTGGTGCAGGATCTCAGCTGTCACAGTGGGATAACTATTAATAAGTAACTTATTACTTAATAATGCGATCAGCTACTCAAAAGGAGAGTTAGGACAAACTGTAACTCAGTGTCCCCTTTTCTTTTATCCCAGTGGCAGTGGCAATGACAAAGAGCTACGCCATTCATTTGCATTGCTTTCAAGTTTTCTTTTATTACCTAATTTCTTAATAAAATCTGATGGAGATTTTTTTTCTTCCTTGTATTGCCTAATTGATAATAGTAATTGACACAAGGTTCACTCATTGCTGAGATGCCTCCTTGTGGCTGGCCTAGGGATTAGCTTCACTCAGAACATAAGAATGGCCCGACTGGGTCAGACCATCTAACCCAGTATCCTGTCTTCCAACTGCGGCCAGTGCCAGGTGCTTCAGAGGGAATGAACAGAACGGGGAATCATCAAGTGATCCATTCCCTGTCACCCATTCCCAGCTTCTGTCAAAACCAAGGCTAGGGACACCATCCCTGCCCAATAGCCATTTAGGGTCCTGTACTCCATGAATTTATTTAGCTTTTTTTAACCCTGTTATTGTCTTGGCCATCACAACATCCTCTGGCAAAGAGCTCCACAAGTTGACTGTGCGTTGTGTGAAGAAACATTTTCTTTTATTTGTTTTAAACCTGCTGCCCATTAATGTCATTTGGTGCCCCCTTGTTCATGTGTCTGACAGCCTCGCATCCGCTCGTTGCTTATACCACAACCCCTCTTCATGACTAGCCCTTGTCAGGGACCATGGTTCTCAAACATCAATCCACAGGGTTCTTTGAAGTGAACAGGCTCCAACCTGCCACTCAGGGATCTGCTAACAGTTGTTAGAATAGGAGCTGAATTCAGATGGAGGACCCAGTCCCAGGAGCTAACTGGCAGAACTTTTGGGGCCCTGACTGGTCCACAGCCACTATTTAAACCTAGTGCAGGAACGGGAAGTTGTTCATGCAAGTGGGATCTCCCTTGCTCTGGACTGTGCACTTCCTGCTCTCTTTCTCCCTGACTTTCTGGTATCCCAACCTGGCCTGACTCTGGTTACTGATCTGTGGTTCTGCTTTCAAGTCTGTCTCCTGTTTCTGGTCTCCTAGTACCTTGACCCTGCCTGATTCCTGACACTCAACTCTTGGTTTGCCTTCTGGCCTGTCTTAGACTCTGACCTCCTGGTGTCCAACCCAGCCTGGACTTTCAACTCTTGCTTTGACCACTAGGTCAGACTGCCCACGTCATGACAGCCCTCCAGCCAGGTCACTATGTAGTCCTCTCTTTCTGGGGTATCAAAGGACCACTGGATCAGCTGTCCTTATCTGCGCCATCAGTCTTCAAATCTAAAGCCAGATCCTGTGCCACTTTCCCAGTGGCTGGTAGGGGAACCTGGCCCACCCACTAGTCTAGGTTTGAGTGCAGAGACCCTGTTTCCAGCAACTATGGTCTGTTTGCACCCAGACCTGTTGTTGTTTCCCTGGACTCCTTCCTATTCTCTGCTCTTATCTTCTGGCATCTCTGGGTTTACCAGTCCAAACTCCCTCCCTGCAGGGAATAACTGCAGAGCTCTTAACTCTGCAGCCCCAAACACACCTCCCTTCTCCCAGGGAGTGATTGCAGACTATTTCCTCTGCGGCCCTTTTCTGCTGCCAGCTTCCTAGTTTTACACCAGCACCCCTGTTCCTTCTCAGCTGTGCCCATCTCCAATCAGCCTTTCAGTCCTTGGTTCTCCCCCATGCGCAGCCTATCAGGTTAATTGACCTAATTTAACCTGCTCTGCCTTGTGTGGGGTAGACACCCCATCACATACCCTCCCCATTAAGACCATATCACTTTGAGATATGGGTGCCATGTACCTTGCATTTGTCATAACTGAGCCCTCCGGTCATCTCTTTCCTGCTCTAGGTCACCCACTAAGAGGAGCAGTCTGCCCTGCTCCGCCATGTTGTCCTGGTACTTCTCCTATTGGAACTCTAGGTCTTGCAAAGCTACCTGAAGGGCTTTCTCTGCAGCTACCTAATTCTCAGATAGCCCTTGCTACATACACTCCCCAGCACCCTTTCCCTCAGAGTCTGAGCTGCCACCGTGTCCGGGTTAGTCTCTATATTTATCCTGGTATCTTTCAACCCTATTTTGGGAGTCTTTTGTCCTCCCTACCTTCCATCATTATATGTCTTTTCGGCCTTCTCCACTTCCTTTGTGCCCAAGTTGTGGGCCACTGTCACTTCCTTCTGCTCTTTTACGGAGCAAGATAACTGAAGCAATAGAGGCCACCATCCAAGGCACTAGGCCATCTGGGAAGGTGTAAGCAAGAAGTAACTCAGGAAGAATAAGAGGGGTTTCCCTGGGAACCACTGGAAAATGAAGAGGCGGGGGGGGCATTGATTGGATTGCAGGTATGTGTGGGTAGCTGTCAGAAGCAGAAGGCAGCTAGAAAAAGCCAAGAGAAAGGTGCCAGAGAAGCACTGGCCATGTAGCCCTGCAGGGAAGCCAAATGAGAGCTTCTGTGGGTCAGAGAACTGTCTAGAAACGAAGGCTTGGGATTGTGACTCCAACTCATTAACCAGTTATTCTTCTAACGGAAACAACCCAACAAGGCCCCAAATTTTCACTAAGTGCTAGGGCTGAAAGGGGCACCACTTATTAAAATTATGGCCAGATTATCACTTGGTATAAATCAGCATAAATTTACATCACCTGAAGCTCTGAGTTTTGTAATGCTCCCAAAGTGACTGTTTTCATGGACCTATTGTAATTTAAGCTAACATGCGAGAGTCATTAAAAATGCACATGACAGAATTTGACTCAAATCTCCATCTTTCTTGGTTTCCATTTACTACAAAGGGAATTAGCTGGTAAGATGTACATGTTTATTGGTTTCCCTCTTTGTGCTTTTACAAGTATTTTTCTCTTTGGTGATTTAAACCATATGTCGAGGTACTTTGGAGGATTATTTTATCAGTTCCTCGGCAGAATGAGAGAAATACCAAGGCAGAACCCATACGTTTACACATACACCAGTAAATCATTCCTTGTTCCTGAGTAGCCAAGCTGCCATATTGATAAATAGAGCATGTCACATTACTTTAATTCTGAATCACTCAGAGACATGGTTTTGTTACAAGTATAAATTTTGTGGTGTAATGGAATGTGTTAAGCCTTTAACAAATGAACATTTAATGGCTGCTCATGAACAACATAAATAATCAGAAATAGAATTAACAGGACTGGTAATGAGCTTAATAAATATTGCATCACGGCTCGCTTAGCAAACGCAGGGGAGATTGTTGCTTCACAGGATAGATGGGGACAGCTCTGGCATTCACTCCCCATTTCAGGTGTCCAGAACTGGGTTATAAATATCTGACCAGGATTGAAACTTGACATACAAAACTCCTAGAGGACTTCCTTCTGAAAAACAATAATCTGCAAGGCCATTTTTGGTTATAGCAGAAAGAAAAGACGTCCTTGCACCTGCCATCCTTGCTCCCCTTTTTCCATGCCCCCCATTCTCCTTACCCACCTTCTTTCAATGTCTTCTCTCTATTCCTTTGTCCTTCCTTTCATTCCCTTCCACTCCTAACAAAAGCAACCAACTCCCCACCTCTGTGGGGGAAAATCATGGCACTAACATGACGTTTGCTGACCATCACTCTGCTCCATCAGTCTGCATATTCTATCCCTTTCTCCTACTCTTTGTCTTGGCAATTAAGGGGGGTGACCTATTGGTCTAAATTTGTACAGCATCTAACACAATGGGATCATGAGATAGGTTGGGGCCCCTAGGGGCCACCATACAAATACCACCACCAACACCACCCATGGCTGCAATTCCCATTGATTTCAAAAGAAGTCGTAGCCGTTTGCTTAAAAGTAGAAGTGTAGGAGTGAAACTGATTCCTGGGTAAATACTGAAGGCCAGATTCAGCCTGTGATTATACATGCAACTGCAGTTGGCATCAAATGGGCAGTAGGGTTTATATCTAAGAGCAACGGCCTCAGATAAGCTGCAGTGAAGAATTTGTGTATACTGCTACAATGGAAAGTATTTGTATACACGTAAAGGAGAGGCTCAATTAGCCCTTACGTGGGAGAAGGGGAGCTAAAGCTAGCACAGGGGGCAGCGGTACAGCTAAAGTTACAAGGCAGACAGTATGTGCTGTGCATGCTTCCCTCTCCGTTGTGGCAATGGAAGTCACTCCATGGGTTGGGAGGTGACTTATTAGAAGTCACACATAGCGCATTCCCCTTCAGAACATCATCCCACCTATTTAAGAACTAGCACTGCTCCAAGCTGAATCAATTCACCCTCTGCACCTTCTAACCCCTTATAGAACAAAAGGACAAAGCTAATAGCAGTATGACTCACTCAGGAGCACTGTTGGGTTGGGGGAGCTGAGGACCTCCATGGAGTGGCTGGCTCTCCCATCCATGGTACAACCCCAGGATACATGGGACTGCAGCCTGCTTTTGCCCACACAACATGGGCTTAACTCACACCACCTTCCCTCAGAAGGCAGTTAGACACTCATCCCTATTGAAGATGAATGGAAAGGGAACCCAGAGGTGAACCTCACAGAGTTTCTAATGGTGGCCACAAGAGGGGGGCAGTGAGGTCGAAAAAAATGTAATGAAAATGACAGCTCTTAAATAACATTGTAGTTATGACTAGAGCTGGTCAAGTATTCAAACAAATATCATTAATCAAAAACGGTATTTCTGGAACATTTTGCACCAAAACTTTTTTTTTTAAAGAGAGCTCCTGTTTTTCCAATTACACTGGAAAACAAAAATGTTTCCTTCCTCTTCTCCAATTTTCTATTTTGCCATTGAAAAACTGGGGTAAGGGGAGGAAGAGACACAAAATGGGGAAATTTTCTAAGCTGAAATTTTTCACACAAATTTTAATCCACAAAAACTGTTCCTTTTTTAAACGAGTAGAATGAACATTTTCATGAAAAACTCCATTTTTCACCAGCTGTTCTTGCGACCAAAACTCTTAAAAGAAGGAAAATTCTGAGCAAAGTCTGGTTGTCCAAGACAATCTAAGACGTATTACAGGATTTTGTAATAATTTCATAGTATGTTATAATGGTATTACTTTAATATCTAGGTTTTGTACTCATTATGCCATTCGCAATATATTATACTGCTGAGTTTTAAACAGGGCAGCTACTGGCTTTGTTACATTGCATGGAATCCATTGTACTTGGAAAGACTATGTGCAGAAAAACTGGATCCAGTTTTAATTCCACTGCCTTCCTTCCAAAAGGATGGTTAATATTTTCCTTTCACAACTTACTGACCAAAAGTGACTTGTAGCTCATGTGCACTTTGAAGGATTGTATACTATTTGGCAATGGATTTTGTAGCTAGCGAGACTGAGCATACATCCTTAGAACATTATGCTTCTTTTTGACCTGGAGTATATTAGTTACTTGCTCAGATGTAGTAAAGTTGTATGACTTGCATTAGCAAACTTGTTTAGACATTTCAGTTGTTTTCTCCTAAAAGGGCTGTATTATAATTACCTACATTATTTCCCTGTCACAGGCAATGCAGCTTGGCTTATGTGTTAGCTTTGTTGTAATAAAATAACCCTTGCTGCTTAGTTGTCTCTCAGTCCTACTGCCAAGCAAAGTAGGGAAGCGTTTGGTAGATAATCTGTAACTTTAGTTATCTAATGTACACAGGTGCAAGCTGAACTGTGATCAAGTTTATTATTCACTTAGTGCAATTAAAAACTCATTCACAAACCTTAATCTATCTGTGTTGAAACTGTTATTGCTATTTCAGAGTCCTGAGGTATTATTTCGACTCTGTAAGGCCGGGCTGCACAGAGGGGGGGTAATTTGCCTCAGGCCCTGCAGGGGCCCCAAGAGCCCTGACCCAGGGGTGGTCCAGGTCTTCGGCCAGCATTTCAGCAGCGGGGGGGCAGGGCCCTTCAGTGCTGTCAAAGACGTGGAACAACTGAAGGGCCCCCTGATGCTGAAATGCCGCCTAAGACCTGGACTGCCGCAGGGTGAGTACAAGTGCTGCAACTCCCTTGCTTTGCCCCAGACCCCCCTGAATCCTCTGGGCTTTAAGACCTTGCATTTCCATGATCAGTGGTGCTCACCAGATGGGACCTTTAGTGTTTGCAGCTTTAGGCAGTTAATTTAATGGAGCTAAAATGCATTTTTGAAGATACCAGAATTTGTCCCTACAGTCACAAGAATTTTTACCTTAGGCCATATTGTGCTAACAAAATCCAACTTAAAATCAAAACCACCCACTGTAGCATAAGCCTGGAGTCCAATACTTCATTTTTTATTCCACATATCAAGGGGCTGAACTAGCATTCATGGGATGCTTCTCTAAATGCTATAAATTGTGTTAATGCTACTTAGCACTTATGTCATGGTCTTAGTTACTGTGCACTTCAGCTGTATTCACTATAGTAACTTTCACCATACTCTTGTGAGATATTTATGGGAGAGTTCTCACCTCCTTAGAGATGGAAAGATTTAGGCACAGAGGTTAAGTATATTCAGAGAGTTTAAGGCCAGAAGGTATCATTAGATCATCTCGTCTGACCTGCTGTATTGCACAGGCAATTTCACCCAGTTATCACGATATTGTGCCCAATAACTTGTGTTTGGCTAAAGCATAATTTCAGGAAGGCATCCAGTCTTGATCTGCAAACATCAAGAGACAGGGAATCCACCATGTCCCTTGGTAGTTTGCTCCAGTGCTTAATCAGTCTCACTATTAAACATTTGCGCCTTATTTTTAATTTGTCCAGCTTCAGCTTCCAGCCAGTCGTTCTAGTCATGTCTTTCTCTGCTAGATTAAAATGCCCTTTAGAACTCAGTGTTTTCTCCTCATGACTTGCCCAAGAACATAAAAAATCAGTGTAAGAGATGGAATTAGAGCTGAGCCATTCATAGCACCAAATTTTGCATTCAAGAGCTTAAATGATTTCTCTTTTCCCCTCTCCGCTTAATGCAATCATATGCCATTCAGCACACCACAACTACTACCAGCTCTCAGCAGCACCTTCCTTACTAGCGTCCTGCTCCTATTAACCCCCTTAAGGGGGAGGTTACTCTCTTATAGGATCTTTCTGGACTAGCCCTTTAAATCTGGCAGAGCTGAGCAGCAGGAATCCTAAAGCAGCCATTTTACAACTCTCTGCTGCTTGCTGCCTCTTTCTTCGATTGGCAAGTACCTGAGTTCCTGTTATGTGTTCCTATCTCTGCTGTGATATATATTCATATAGAGAGATATTCGTAATTCATTTCAAATCAGTTTGTGTGTTTCGGTTTTGTTTGCGATTTGAGAACTTTACTGAACCCAATATACTTTTCTGCAGAGCACCACACCCAATTTCAACATAAGTGTGGCTTAGGAGAATATATAGTGCTTAGAGTTTACAGCCCCCACTGATGAGACTAGGATATATTTCCCCCTATACCTTGCAAATTGTTTATGCTGTAAAGTCCAAATTGCCAGACCTGTGTTTCTAAGGCACAGCTCACATGGCAAAAAGACTGTTTTGAAGGTGCCCATCTGCAAATAATTTTTGTAAGAAATTAATAGAATGAAAGCTGCCCCATTGGCTAGGTAGCTACAGGGTGGCGTACTATGTGGAAAGTTAGATTCCGGACAGTAGAGGTTAACAGTGATTATGTAATGCTGATGGACCCCAGTTGTTGGCAGGCAGGATTGAACTGGGGACCTCTGGAGCTTAGTGCATTAGCTAAAGGCCAACTGGCTTTTAAATAAAGCTCTAGAGCAGACTCATTTAACTCTCACTTGTTCTCTGTACTACTAAAGTGGACAGAGCACCACACCCAGAGGGTGTGTGGGTTACATACTTCCCCTAACTGAGAAAGCACAGCCCAAGCTTCAGAGACTTTCCAGCTGAAATCTCAGAAAAGCTCCTACTTGTAACACCAGGTGGGAATCAAACCAGTGAACCTCTGGAGCTTAAAGCATGAGCCTTTAACACATGAGCTAGAAGCCAGCTGCCTGGCAAGTTTATCTTTGTCTCTAGATGGGACTGAACACCACATTCAGGTGGTGCATAGGTTACACATACTTGGAAAATAATTAGCCAATCCTATTCGCTCTCATTATTAATTATTATGTGGCACAATCCTGCTCCTTCTGAAGTCCATGGGAGTTTTGATATTCACTTTCAAGGGAGTAGGACTCGTGTTCCCTCTAGGCAGATCACTTCAGAAACAGGCTACTCATTGAGAAAAGGAAGATGGCCAGTGACCTTATTTACACCAGTTTAACTCCTGTGACTTCAGGGGAATTGCTCCTAATTTAGATCAGGTTAAGAGCAAAATCAGGTGCTAGACATTCTTGTCTATCAACCAGGCAATTCTGTACATGGGAAATTCCATAAAGCATTAAGCCAAGATTTTCAAAAGTGACTAGTGACTTGGGTGCCTCAACTTGAGAGACCTCAACTTTCTGCAGAGACCTTCAGAAGACGCTAAACACCCAGCCCGGAAGATGAGGGTGCTCTGAAGGTATCCAAAATCACTAGTCACTTCTGAAAATCGTGTCCTAAATTACCGCCAACTGACCAGCAATTTTTTCCTCAGGGCGGAACTGAATGCATCCTATTCTATCAGCTAAATATGGCCAGGACACTTCCCACCTTCTGGGGTTTGTCCTTGCGGAACTGGGACAAGTGGTTCAGGACTGACTAGTTACTGAAGATCTTGGGAATTGTTGTAACTCATGGACTTATGTTCCGAGACCAAAATGGAACAATTGGGACTGGGGCTCCCCTTGCAATTTGTCAGGGACAGGAAAGCCCCCTTCTGGTCTTCCCAGCAGTAATGGTATAAAATGTGTGTGTACCCAAGGATGTTTCTTTAGTTTGCAGATGTACATTTCTGTGTTACAAGGTGCAAATTCCAAAGTTCAGCACATGTTGGAACACCAAAGCTGTGTTTTCTGTTGAAATGCTGATCTGTGTGTCTTTGCTCTCCATAGTTTCTTAGCATGACATCTTTCATCATAGTCATCAAGTTGGAGGAAAATACATGTGGCCACCAGATTTCTTCTGTGCCTAAAGACAGGCTGCATCCTTTAATTATCCATTACCACCCTATTTCTCCAGTTACCACTGACACTTCAGAGTTGCTCTGATTTGCCATTGTGGGATGCCCGGGCATGCAGAGCTAAAGCAGACAAAGCCTTTACACGGGGGTACATAGCAAACAGAAAAGGAGCTGGATTTACTTTATCCTACACAAAGGTAGCTCAGCCCAGAAGCACCCTTGTATCCCACTGCCCCCTTTTAAGGAGACAAGAGAGGGCTGCTAAGCCCCCTCCCCTCCACAGCAGACTTTGCCCTGATCCCTTGCAAATTCCTGCCATAAGGGCAGGAAGCTGTGGTCCTTTTGTAGAAACGTGGGTTAATTCTTCCCTCACCGCCCCAGGGATGGGGTTTGCACACACACACGCCTTCCCCCGCCTCCCTCCCCTTTTAAATCAAGAGCAAGCAAGACCACAGACATTCCTGCCTGGTACGTAAAAGCTGAAGGAAACAAATAGGCATGTAGGATTTAACGGCAGGAGGGACCACCAGGCCACCTAGTCTGGCCACCTGCACATCCCAGACAGCTAAGCCCTACGCAGTCACCCCTGTATTGAGCCCAATAGCCTGGATTAAAGTTTTACAGCCCTCAGGAGACTAAACTGTTGTGTGCCACCGGCTGAGAACAAGAGGGACCAAGATGCACCAGTGCCTGAAGCCCCTGCAATGGCAGGGAAGTGATTTGGTGGGATGTGCCCAGAAGACCCTAGCAAGTGATCCACATCTCAAGCTGCAGAGGTGGAAAAAAAAAACAGGATCCCTGCTAATCTGACCCCGGGGGGGAATTCCTTCCCAACTCCCAAAATGGCAGTCAGTCAGACCCCAAGCATGTGAGCAAGAACCAGCCAGCCACGCAGCTGAGAGAGATCATTGTCTGCACAGCTTCAGAACAGTGGCCCATCCCATCTGGTGTCTCTTCTCCTGGCGGGGTCATCTAACATCATTCCAAAGATCCTGCTCTAATGGTTCAGAGGCACCATCAAGACAGATGGGACTAAAACCGCCCCTTAGATGAATAGTCAGTGTTAGGTCTAGGCAGAGGTGAATTAAGGTTTTGTGGGGGCCCGGGCAAGAGCAAGTGTGTGTGTGTGTGTGTGTGTGTGTGTGTGTGTGTGTGTGAGGGTCCGTCCCACCTCTTCTGCCTGCAGCTCTGCCCCTGTTCCACCCACGGTCCCTCCCCACTCTGCCCCGCCCATTGCAGCCCACAACCTATTTGCTCCTTTCTGCCCCCCAAGACCAGAGAAGCTCTGCCTTGCCTGCCCGCACAGCCCTGGGGCCACAGCAGGGAGTGAGCGCTCCCCCAGCCTTGAGGCCATGGCAGGGAGCGACAACTCCTCCAGTCCTGGGGACGCAGCTGGGGTTCAGGTGCTGGGGCTTCCCCCATCCCCCTCGCCTGGCTCTTCTTCTGGGGTGTGGGGGCTTCCCCCACCCTGCCTGGTTCTTCTTCCGGGGCTAGGGGCTTTTCCGGTGGCCCCCAGTTGGCCAGCGCCCCTGGATACAGACCCCGTCAGTCCAATGGCAAATCTGCCAGTGGCTCTAGGCAATACATGCAAGTTGCATGAGGCTCTGTGCTTCCTGTAGAGCAACGGTCTGATAAGCTGGATGGAGGCAAAGGCAATAGATAGACAACCATGCTGGTTCCTTGTCCACCTGGTGGTCAGGGGAGCATTTTTCTCCTATTGCAAGTTGGCTGCTGGGTGATTCCTCTGGTGCTGCAAGGAGACGTCTTCTGTGTTAGTGACTTGCGTGTCCTTGCATTGACCCAACTGACATCTCACAGCTCTGTGGAGGGCAGGGCGTTGAATGGCAGAATGCTGTTGCATTGGGACATGAATAGTATTCGAAAGCGCCTGGCGTTGGGCATATGAGGCCCAGACTTTCCAAAGAGCTGTGCGCTCTCCTCTGGGCACTGAAATAAGCAGCCCGATTTTTGCAAGCCGTCTCAGCACATAAGCTGTCAGATGGGTGCTGAGCACTTTTGAGAATCTGGCCCTGTGTGGCAGAAGGCCCTGCGCCTGAATTCCAGACCCTCATTCCGGACTGAGGGGCCTTGAAAATACCATGTCAAGAGGAGGTAATGTGAGAAATGGGAGTGGCTAATGCTGGCAGTCACCTTGGGGAGAGCAGGCTGCAAGTCGCCAAGAAAGCTAGCAGCCAGCCTGCCTGAAATCCACACTCGCCACGTGGAATGGTAAATGTCGCTCTCCCCTTATTTCCCAGCATTGCCTTTTGGCTGGTAACACCATGAGGAGGCAACGTTAATCAGAACTATTGCTGGATGTTCTTTAGGCTGAGGTGAAAAAAAATTGTCTTCATTGCTAAGGAATTTTTTAACTAATTCCCCAGGAAATGTTGACCTGCCTCTAGTGGGTCACTGTTCGCATGTCGTTTAAAGTAGAATTGTGAACTTCCCCATGGGACTGCCCAATGAAGTTTTGCTCATGCTTTTGTCACGTGGGCCCTGATTCTGGGCTGCGCTTTCCACAGGCTTCCCCCGTGCAGAGTTAGTTGCAGGATTGGAGCCTTGGTCTGAGCGCTGACTCTTGTGTATGCGAGCCAAATAGCGGGAGGTGGTTTAACCTGCCACGAGAGCTCCAGTAAAGGTCTGCACACTGCCACCGTGTTATCACTTCCCAGGTGCACCATCCCGACCCCCACTTGCGTGCACGTGAGCTGTGTGGTTCAGTCACTGGATGCTATACTCATCATCTGGTCTCATGCAGTAGGCAACGCCTGTTACCATCATGAGTGGGATGCAGGCCAGGTGCAAGGAAGTTTCACGCCCTAGGCGAAACTTCCAGCTTGCGCCACCCCCTCACCCAGCTAACCCCGCCCCTCCCACCGGGGAGCCCCCCCCTCGTGGCAGCTAACCATGTCCACCCGCCCCTCCCACTAGAGGAGCAGCCCCCCCGCCCCCCGTGGCAGCTAACCCCACCTGCTGCTTCAGCTAACCCAGCCCGCCACTCTCTCCACCCGGGGAGCTCCCCCCCCCAGCAGCTAACCCCGCCCGGGGAGCCCAACCCAGGTCTCTTCTGCCAAACTCGCCAGCGCCACTCTAATTCTCCTCCCCTCCCAGGCTGGCAGCACTGATTGGAGGAGAATTAGAGTGGGGTCTGTGTGCTCAGCAGAGAAGGCAGAGTGAAGGTGACGTGGGGCGGGGAGTGGTTCCCCTGTGTGCCACCCCCCGTTACTGCGAACAGCCCTCCCCACGCTCCCCCCACCCCAGCTCACCTCTACTCCACCTCCTTGCCTGAGCGGGCTTTTAGGCCCTAGGCAGCCACCTAGTATGCCTAGTGGTTGCACCGGCCCTGGTGGGCTGGCTGTAGTAGAAAGCTCCTTTACGTGCTGTGCTATCAATATGCTCACTTGGCTTTTCTTACTGTAACAAAGTGGAAATTTCAACAAGTGTGCTTAATGTCGTTACTGGCAGGCTGTGTGGCCCTCCCTTTTTCCTGGTCAACCCTGCAGAATTTAATTAGAAAATGAAGCATATATAAAGCAAATGTTTCTGGGGAAAACTCCCCTGAACGCCCTTTTAATAAAAGATTTAACACAGCATCTGAAAGCATTCAAGATCCAAAGTTTCCTAGGGATTCACCCCATCCATTATTCTGTCACTGCCATACAGCTCACATCAAGTGTGTGGAGATGTTTTATTGACTACACCCCTTTTCTTGCCATAAATAAGTTGGCTTGCCAGCGGTTTTGCTAATGCAATACTCCCTATGTGTTTCCCATCCATCCTCTGAAATAGTAGCAAAGATCCAGTGTTATGTTGGTTCCTAGGTGTGCGTCCTCAGAGCAGGATCCTTGCCAACATGAATAGGCTTCCTGCTCATCCTGTCAAGAATGGAGCAGCTGATGGAGTGGGAGGGATGGTGGAAAGTGCCATGGTGCTTGCTACTGGCCTACTGCTCCGTGGACCAGCTGGCATTTTCTTAAGCATGACATCCTTTCTTCTGGAGATGCTCAAGAATTTTGAAGGACAGAATTGTAGTCTAGAATTTTCAGTAAGGCTCAGCTGGGACCAGATTTTCCAAAGATCCCAGCTCCCATTTAGGCAACATACTAAAGGGGCAGTTTTTCAAAAGTGCTCAGCATCCACCCGTTTTCTGAGAACTATGCCGACTTCCTGTTTGCCTCTGGGAGTCGTTGTGACTGCCGATAGGTATGTCTACAGCTGTATACTGGTTGGGTCCTGGTTAACAAAGCAATTCCCTCTCTCTGTATTATACAGTCACTTTTTAAAAGAAGTTTCTAGGTGGAGGTTTTTTGGCACAGAGCTAGAGATCAAACGATTGCTGCGATGCAGGTGAAACTGGTCTCAATCGGTCAATTTTTACCCATTGTAGTGTGTGGCACCTGCTAAGTCTTTGGGGGGCCCAAACTGTGAACTGTCTTCATGAACAGGTTCATGCCTTCACTTGCATAGCTGTGCAGTCTGGAAGGATTACAGGGCACATGTGCCAATATGTGCAGCCTCTTTCTGCTTGTCTGGGTAATTCAAGGGCCATTGTCCCTGGTAATCATCCCGCCACGGCCATTTCCAGGCCAAACCTTTGTACCCTTGTACAAGAAAGATTGAAGAAGCCATGTTGCTTGCTACAAGTTGTCTCTGTTATAATATTAAGTGTCTTTATTTTATGGGAAGGCTTCCGGTGAACATAACCGAATACTCAGCAGCCGGTCTAGCCAACATTTTTGTTGGGTGTGGAGGAGTCAGAGACAGAGAGGACTTTGTGGGGTGGGGAAAGAGGGGACAGGGAGGAGAGTTGCAGCTGCAGAGGAGTTGGGTAATGAGGATGGGTAGTAGGCAAGCTTTGGACCAGTTGTTTGAGAAAATCTGTATTTTACTAGCCCCAGGGGAAGGTGGAAGCAAATGGCTACTTCTTGATCACAAGGCAGATTGACATTGACTGCGCAGGCACCTTAACCGCTGAGGGAGCATACCGTGACATGGAGATTCCTGACTACAGCCTGATTTGGCTCAATATGCAAACTGCAGGACATGATATATAGAACTGCCGAAATGACTGCTAACTCCTACTAATACTGTGTCTTTTCCTTCTAAAAAAATTAGAAAATTCAATGGCAAAAAACTGTTAGTGCAGAGTTAAGGTTGCTTGGTGGTATATTGTCCCCATGCAGAACACTAAGTTGAGCAAAATTCAAACTTCTGAAAACCAAGAAATGCACAAAGGTGGCCAGGTAACCTTAACTCTGCCCTCTGTCAGCAATACCCCAATATGTCCTGTTAACACAAGTTCCTTTAGTCTGCCAACACCCATCTGCTGAATTGTACAAGCATTTCATCTCCTTTTACAAGCCATTCACTCTCATCCTTTGGTATCCTAATTAATAGAATAGTGCAATTATGCAAGAAAACAGATCTAAAGACGTTATACGATTTTAAAAAAACATGGCCCCATGCTTTCTCAAGCAAACATAATTTGTGGGGTGACAGATAGCTCAGTGGTTTGAGCATTGGCCTGCTAAACTCAGGGTTGTGAGCTCAATCCTTGAGGGGGTCATTTGGGGATCAGTCCTGCTTTGAGCAGGGGGTTGGACTAGATGATCTCTTGAGGTCACTTCCAACCCCAATAATCTATGATAATTTAGTTCAGAAGAGAAGCAACATTTTGAAAACACAGAACAAAAACACCTAAGTATTTTTGCTCATTTAGCAAATGCGTCTATGAACGCAACACATAGTGTTAGAAAAAACCTTAGCAAGCTACTACATTTCGCATGAAGAGCAGCAGATGAAAAAAAGATTAATTCAGAGCAATTTTCATGGGCTTTAGTGTTGGCCAGGAAATTGCAGACTAGCAGACAGCAGAAAAAGGAACCATGATGGGTTGTACGTATCAGTGATTGAGTTTGACAAAGCAATGAATCTGATCATGAAATCTACCGAGAGAGTGTGGAAGCCAAATGTTAGCAAAAGTAAAGCAGCCCCATGGGAGCCGGGAGGGTTGCTATATATACTGCAATAACTACCTAGGCATGGTCTGTAATTCAAAGTAGATGGCAGTTATCAACATAAGATAAACTAATCAAGGGAGACAGAACTAAGTTTAAACCAAATAAATCTAGCTGCTGGGTCCCGCTGAAAGATAAAATGACCGAGAAGCTCCACCTGAGGATTCACGGGAAGAATGGCTAGATTTGCTGAAAGGCCAGTTCAACGTTTGGAGAACTGATTTCATGCAGACCTCCAGCACCGAACGCAGATTGAACGGAGGGGTTGAAAGTACACAGCCATCAGGAAGCAGAAAAGGGAAAGAAATGGGGCTTGCCAAGAAAAATCAAAGAATTGTGATGGCAATACAGCCCGGGCTTCGGCCTCCTTTAGTCATCTCCTTGCTCATGACTGGAGAAGAGGAAGTGATGAGAAAGGGCAGCAAGTCATCAGAAATTGGGAGAGGGATGCCACCCGGTGTCCTTTGAGTGAGTGATTAGGAAAGCGTCTTCCTCCCACTATTGAGCCAAGGTTTTAAGGCAGCCGAGTGTAATAATTGGAGACTAGCAAACAAGTCTGTTTTGAGATCTTAGAGATGCTTCTTGGATAAGAACTGAGCTCCCACGGGGCTGATTTACTTTTGCTACTTTGGCTTCCACAGGCCTTAGCTCATCCGTATTTGTGGGTCTAGTTCTCTGCTGCCTTGTGTAGCCATTGATACCTGTGCAAAATGCTACCACAAGAACTCTCCAGTCACACCGGCGAATGGCAATAGTGCTCATCCTTCTCGTTCCACAGGTATAAATGCCTAGCCGAGGGACAAAGCAAGGGAGAACTGGGCCTTAGAGCTTTCTCTCACCAACTGTTTTCTCCTCTGGACAAACTTTGCTCCCTGCTAGTATACAAACAACACAGGAAGGGTTTGTACTTGGTGTGATGGGGTGCGAGTCACCACTGCAGCGCCTCCTGCTGGTGGTGTCTCTCCCGCTGTCACCTTTGCTCCAGGGACCCAGGTCACTCCCAGGACTGTGGCATCCCCTTCGTGACACAGCCCTCCGGCAGACATGGCAAACCCGGGGGGAAAACGCAGAAATTGGGCTTCTTTTTGGCTTAACTGGCTTGTGCGTTGCTTGTTGGCTAGTAGTTCGTTGCTTGTTGCTTCTTTTTTGATTAGCTCCTGGCAAGCAGGGGCAAGGGGTGTGGGGAGAGAGTCAGGGGTGCACAGCGAGCCCACCACAGTCCCAGACTGCACACTGGGGTGATCTAGTCACATAGAATGTTGAGTTCTTAGGGACTGGCGTGTTTTGAAATGGGGTTAGCTTGATTTTTGGCTTATTGTGAAAGTCGGGATGCTGATTTACCGCATGAAAGTTGGCAACAGTGCCCTCCGGCTGTGCCATGCTCCATGCTCCCCGCCTTCCAGGGGGTAGTATCACAGTCCCCCAGTCCAGGCACTTCCTCAGTGTGGGTGGGGGGGACCCAGGCCTGCCCACTCCTCCGGGTCCCGGCCCAGGGACCCTGTAGATGGCCATCATTTGCTCTGTTTCTGCTGACTCCTCCGTAGGTCTCCGTAGGCCACTTCCCTGTGGCCCCAGCACACTCTTTGCCCTTGCCTCGGGGCCTCAGCCTGCAGATCCCTGCAGCCCGCCAGGAGCTGCCTTTAGCTTCTTGGGTTTCTGCCTGCAGCACTGCTCTGTCCAGGGTGCTTGCTGCCCTCCGCCTGAAAGGCAGCCACTCCTCCTCCAGCTCCAGGGAGTGACTGAAAGTGCTCTATACTGCAGCTCTTCTTATATGGGCCTGCTCAGCCCTGATTGGCTGCCTCTATAAGCCCTTCTGTGATTGGCTGCCTCCTACACAGCCTCCCTAGGGCTCTATTAATCCCTGAGAGCCCAGTGTGGAAAGGAGACCCCATCACACGTGGGTTTAGTACTAATTTACTTTGATTTGACTGATATAACATTTCATATCCTGGAAGCCAGTAAACCAGGCATCTGGTTTTATACCAGAATGCCCAGTCAAAAAGGGACTCTGGCGGCTCTGGCCAGCACTGCCGACTGGGCCATTAAAAGTCCGGTCAGCGACGCAGCAGAGGTCTGGGGCTAAGGTAGGCTCCCTGCCTGCCTTAGCTCCATGTGGCTCCCAGAAGCGGCCGCCAGGTTCTTGCAGCCCCTAGGCACACGGGCAGACAGGGAGGCTCCGCGTGCTGCCCCGCCCTGAGTGGTGGCTCTGCCACTCCCATTGGCCAGGAACCAGGACCAATGAGAGTTGTGGAGGTGGCGTCTGCTGATGTGAGGGCAGTGCACAGAGCCTCCCTGGCAGCCCATGTGCCTTGGGGCTGCAAGGACCTGCTGGCCGCGTCCTAGGAGCTGCAGTAAGCACTGCCAGGACCCTGCACCACAAGCCTCACACTCACCTCAACCCCCTGCCCCAGCCCAGAGTCCCCATCTGCACCCAAACTCCCTCCCAGAGCCCACACTCCCCACAACACCCCAACCCCCTGCCCCAGCCCTGAGCCCCCTCCTGCACCCCAAACCTCTCATTCCCAGTCCCACCACAGAGCCCAGACCCCCAGCCCAGAGCCCATACCCCCCTGTACCCCTGCCCTAGCCCAGTGAAAGTGAGTGAGGGTGGGGGGAGTGAGCAATGGAGGGAGGGGGGATGGAGCAAGTGGGGGCGGGGCCTCAGGGAAGGGGCAAGGAAAGGGGCTGGGCAGGGGTGTTCAGTTTTGTGGGATTAGAAAGTTGCCAACCCTTGAGCCAAATTTTAAGACTATAAAATACTTGCACAGCATGAGGCCCTAGTGGGTGTGGCTTAGTCCCATCTTGTGGACCCTGCAGGTATGCAGCAGGAATTACGCTAGTGAGACACATAGAGATAGTATCTTAATGAGAGACTGAGTCCAGTTTCATCCATCAAGTTGCTGGTGTAACTGTTAAATAAAAAACATTAAACTGAAGCCTGGGGCTCTGTTATTCCTCAAGAATGCTACATTCAGGGTACATGAGTAGTATAAATATTAGCAACCCCAAAGGTTACAAAAATCATGAGTCAGGTCCCCCAAAACCATGATTAGTTTCAAATAATGGTTTTTAAAATGCACACACACACACACACACACACATATATATATTTTGGTTTCTTGTTCCTTGCTTCCTGATTTCTAAGCCTTTACAATACACATGGGTCACATTTTTAAGCATTTTCCCCACAGCTCCAAGGCTGGAAACTTAGTTTTTCTAAATGAAAGCTGAGATTCTCACCTAATCACAAGGCTCCGAGAGCTGGGACTTTAAGGAAAACACCAAATATTGCAATATAATCATGAGAGTTGGGAACACTGCCTCTCACCCTTTAACTCTCACTCAGAGCAATCATTTCCTGTTCCTATGAATTCTAAAAAAAGCTGGAAAAACAAAAACAGCCCAAATCCCTCTGATTGCTCGTTGAGTGATGTGGGGGACTACAGATGTGTATGCAGAGAATGGGCTCGTACAATCTAAACAAGACAGCCTGTGAAACTTCCAAACTTCTCTCTTGTTACTAAACGGGAAATGGGAATATATTGTCTGCCAAGACAGCAGCTGGCACAATAAAACCAATCATGCCTCTGGCTGGGACCTGGCACTGACTTGTACATCTCTACCAGGAAAATTGCATGATCCTGCTAAATTGAGTTTTGACAGGAAACTAGACCAATCTATCTATCCTGCGGGATATCTGACCACAGGCTGTTTTCAGCCCTAATACCTCTTCTATACCACCTTCCTCATTTTAATCCATGTAATTATAATGGATTCTTGTTCTGATACTATATTTTAAACCGGAGTCGGCAACCTTTCAGAAGTGCTGTGCCGAGTCTTCATTCATTCACTCTCATTTAAGGTTTTGCGTTCCAGTAATATATTTTAATGTTTTTAGAAGGTCTCTTTCTATAAGTCGATAATATATAACTAAACTATTGTTGTATGGAAAGTAAATAAGGTTTTTAAAATGTTTAAGAAGCTTCATTTTAAATTAAATAAAATGCAGAGCCCTCCGGATCAGTGACCAGGAGCCGGGCAGCGTGAGTGCCACTGAAAATCAGCTCGCGTGCCGCCTTCGGCACGTGTGCCATAGGTTGTCTACCCCTGGTTTAAACCAACCAGTTTGATGGCAGCCCACATGCGGCCCAGGCTACACGTAACTGCAGACCTACAGCTTTCCAAATGTGATGGGGGTGAAGGAATATATTGAGAGTGGTGCTGGGTTTTTCAGCTGAAATTTTTCACTGCAATAAATTCGTGACCTCGAAATGTTTTGTGAATGTGCGTCGGTGTCACCAAATAGTGATGTCACAAAAAACAAAACAGAAAAAACCAGGAAAGTCAAATTATTTTGCTTTAGCATTTTTGAAACAAAATTTCAGTGTTTCAGTTCAAAATTACTTTTTGTTTTGATATTTTCCTCAAATATATTAAGATCATTAAACATGTTTAAAGGCTCAAAATTTAAATGAAACTTTTCATTCTGGGTTGAATGAAACATTGTTTGACCTAAAATGAATTTTTTTAATTTCTTTTTCTAAATTGCCAGCGAACCAAAAAAATCCATTATTTTCTCAATTCTCACTGAGGGCCCCATACTGGAGTCTCCACAGGGGTCTCCTTGATCTATAAAATAGTTTCCCTCCCAAGGGATGGAGTGAATAGCACAGAATCCCAAACCCTGCAAGAATGGCCCACAAGTCAAACTACTGTTGGATTAGTCCATTGTCCAGCCCTGATTCCTGTGTTTCTGTCTAAGTGGTGAGTCTCAGATTAATAGTTCCATTTGTTGCCTTGAAGGTCTGGATTCAGTTGGCTCCTGATATTGATCTTTTTAAAGCTTTCAGATTGAAACAATGTGGGTTTTATTAAATGATCCTTAAACTGTTTCCCCCGTGCTGTCATTGAAAACTTTAAACAATGATTTATGCTGGCTCATAGGTCTTTGTCCTAGCAACCACATTGTAATCAGCATCCAAGAACAAAGTGTTCTCAGCCTGACTGATGTGAAGCCTGCTGCTTTGATGGCACACTGCACGGAGAGGCTGTTCTTTTAAAGCCAAAGGAGCGAGGAACAAAGAGTGTCTCGTTATCCTCTGAACCATGATGATGAAGCTCATAGAGGTAGCTGAGGAGATAGAATCAACTAGTTATGGTACAATTTACAGTATGTGTCTGTAGAGGTGCGGACTCACCCCTGAGGCACCTCCTGCTGGTGACTTCCGGGAATTAGCTCATTCCAGCTCCGGAGCGTCCTCCGCAGGCCGGTGATCTGTGTGTCCCTTCCTGGACCCTGGTGCCCTTTTACCTGAGGTGCTGCCCCCTGGCAGTAACCCCTCAGTCTTAGGGTCTCTCCTCCCTGGGGAACCCCCACCCTCTATCCCCACCTCACCTTAGTATAAGGCTATTGCCAGTCATTATCTAGCCCCCATGCCCTGGGGCAGACTGCAGGATCAGCCTACTCATCACTGGCGAGGTTGGGTTTGGACCTGCTGCCTTGGCCGACCCCTGGGCTGCCCTCTGCAACCCCCAGTACCTTTTAGCCTAATGCTAGGCCTCAGCCTGGGGCTTTCCAGGCTGGAGCTCCCCAGCTCCTCAGCCTGTCCCCATCCCTGCTCCACTCAGGTACCGTGTCTCCAACTCCCTACAGCCAGACCCTTCTTCCTCTACAGGCAGAGAGAGAATCTCCAGCTTCTGGCTCCCAGCCTCTTTATACAGGCCAGCTGTGACCTGATTGGGGCGTGGCCGAGCTGCAGCCACTTCCCAATCAGCCCAGGCTTAGCAGCTCCCAGCCACAACCTTCCCCGAGGGCTGTTTTAAGCCCTTCAGGGCAGGAGCAGGGTAGCCACCCTGCTACAGTCACACAAACCTGACATCTAGTTTTACAGTGACAGTGTTAAGTTATCCAATGGTGACATGAGCTGGAGATACCATGCGGCACTAATTGACAAACCAAATTCAGACCTGACATAAATAGGCACCACTTCATTGACCTTGAAGGGAGTTCTCAGTTACCCCAGACCTGAATTTAGCACCAATCTGTTTATGCGAATTTAATATACTGGGGCGGATTCTCCATCCCAGCTCAGGGACGCTCCTGCTAAACACCGGAGCAGCATAAAGGGGCTTAGGACAATAGGGAATTTATAAGAATGAACAAACACAGCATTGTGTTAAAAGCTCCTTCTATGTCTGTCTAAGCAAAGGAAAGCCAAGGGACTAAGAACCAAATTTGAAACTCTCCTGGACCTGCCTACTTGGGCATTGGTTAGTGTTGGTGGGAGGGTGAATGTATATACACCCCAGAGCACCAAATGATACAGTTTGTAGGGCTTGCTCAGCAGGGGGGATAACTCAGTGGTTCGAGCACTGGCCTGCTAAACCCAGGGTTGTGAGCTCAATCCTTGAGGGGGCCACTTAGGGATCTGGGGCAAAAATCTGTCTGGAGATTGGTCCTGCTTTGAGCAGAGGGTTGGACTGGATAACCTCCTGAGGTCCCTTCCACCCCTGATATTCTATGAAAGGCCTCTGGTGAGCTGCAGATAAAAATATTCCCAGTGTAAGAGTTAGAGGCAGCCCATGTTACTCTGGATTTACCAAGAACCCTTAACACCCAAGTGAGGCCTAGAGAAGAGAGGGGGTCTGCAAGGCTCACTTAGAACACACTACTCCAAATGGGGCCGGGCGGAGATCGGAGGAACATTCCTTTCATGCTACAAAAGGGCCTTCTATGTGGATAGCCTCGGAAACATCAGCAGAGCTCATTCTCGCACAGCAAGTTGAACAGCGAGTGCCTTCCTCTCAGACAGTCCTTCGGCAGCCAGTCCTACCTCAGAGCAGCAGGCAGTTCCAAGACCACCACCCTAGACAGCAGTGGATCCAGGTGCCAGCAGGAAGCCAGCCTGAGATCCAGATGCTATTACTGGAAAAATACATTAGCGCTTGGCATCTGGTCTGTGCAGCTGCCAAGCACACCTCATCTGTGGCTACAGGTGCTGGCTATGTTGCTGGCATGCTGAGTGGAAGAGGAGGGGAGAGGAGAACATAACACCAGGAGAGGATGTGTTTTCAGCTTAGAGCTGCCCTTACATCAACATGCCTCGTGATTCCAGGGCTGCTTGAAAGGATCCAAGAGATGACTGCAGGGTGTGTTTGGTTTAAGCTGGGCTTGGAATATACAATTCTCCCCCCTCAAAATGCTGCCTGGCTCAGAGGAATGAGGCAATGGAGGTTCACAACCACCGCCATTCTGGTATCGACAGCAAACGCGAGACCCTGGGCTAGGACTCTGGGTTCAAGTCCCAGCTCTGCCACAGATGCCCTGGGGGCTTTGGGCATGTTAATCAAGGACTGTCTGTGTCCCAGTATAAGCATGTGCAGCTCCTAACACAACGGGACCCAGATCTCTGTAGGGGCTAGCAGGCACTACTAGGATGCAAATCATAAATGATGACAGATCCTAAAGAGGCAGGTCAGTTTGAGGCCGTTGGAGAGTGCTGCAGGAGGGGCAGGGACAGCAGAGAAACAGTTTTATGCAGAGTCAGGGAACTGCAGGGATCAGGAGGTTGCACCCCCGCTCTGCACCTACCCGAAAGAGCCCCAGGACAAATCAATCCCTTCAGCCCTCACTGTTCCCCACAGATCCCCCACTTCATGGCCCTACCCCCATAGACAGAAATCCCCCACATATCTCACACGGGCCTTCTCCTCCTCTGCCTTCCAACAGGGGCACACACGCAGATGGCTTTGGGCATGACTCTAATGCCTGTAGGGATGAGCATGCACAAGGAATGCCTTCTCAGCCTTCAGAGCAGGCTTCAGGCCCCATCCTTTGTACAAATTCCAGAAGATCCCAAGATCCTTAAATTGGTCCCTTTTGGTTTCATCTGGAGGGCCAGTAGCCTGAGAGACCCATTGCTCTGTTCCAAAGCCTGGTTGTCCATCTAGAACCAGTAGGAACCTGATGGATTTTCTTCATTCCCTCCACCACATCACTGTACTCCCTACAATTGGTATGCCTCCCACAAACCCCCTCAGTTATCTCCTCCCACCCCAGCTTTTATTCTTCCCCAAGGTCTGAGTGGAGAGACACCAGGTACCTGGAAACAAGCAAGTCCTATGCACAAAACGTGCTGGCAAATCCTCTGGTGGGACAGCTGGTCTAGCCCAAAAGTTCTGCTAGTTGAGAACAATTACTGTTTGGCTTGCTACAGATTCCTTTGGACCAGGGGTGAAAGTAACTTAAAGGACTTACCAGTACTCTGGAGTCCTTGGGAGCGGGTGGGGCCTCTACCGGAAGAGGCGGGGCCTTTAAATCCCTGGGCCCTTTAAATCACCCCCGAGCTACCAGCTGCAGAGGCTGGGAGCCCTGGGGTGATTTAAAA
The DNA here is from genome assembly GCF_025201925.1 of Gopherus flavomarginatus. NCBI lineage: Eukaryota > Metazoa > Chordata > Testudines > Testudinidae > Gopherus > Gopherus flavomarginatus. The sequence goes on from NC_066621.1 coordinate 152,895,090, forward strand.
AGCCTGAAGCTCCAGCTGCTGCTACCACAATGGAGCCCCAGGCACTTTAAATCACCTTCGGAGGGGACCCTGGCCTCTGGCGGAGCTTCAAAGGGCCCAGGGCTCCTCTGTAGCAGCAGCAGCCAGGAGCCCCTAGCCCTTTAAATCACCACTAGAGCCCCACTGCTGCTACCCCAGGGCTCCAGCAGTGGGGCTCGGGCGGTGATTTAAAGGGCCCTGGGCTCTGGCTGCTGCTACCACCCCGGGCCCTTTAAATCGTCCCCGGAGCCCTGGGGTAGCGGCGGCGGTGCTCCGGCGGCAAGTTAAAGGGCCTCGGGCGGTAGCACTGGCCGAGCCCCTGGCCCTTTAAATTGTCACCTGAGCCCGCCACCGCTGCCCCAGGGCTCCAGCAGGCTCCAGGGGTGATTTAAAGGGCCCAGTGAGTAGCGGCTACCGGAGCCCCGGACTCTTTAACTAGTCCCCGGAACCCTGGTGCTGGAGCCTTGGGGAGGCGGTGGCAGGGCTGCGACGGCTATTTTAAGGGCTGGGGGGTAGTGGCTGCTGCAGCCCTGGAGCCTTTAAATAGCCGCCTGAGCCCCACCACCGCTTTCCCAGGGCTCTGGGGATGATTGAAAGGGTCTGGGGTGGTAGTGGTGCCTCTCTGCTACACTCATGTTAATGTGCATGTCCTTAATGCAGAGGAACCAAACACCACTCAAAACATTTGACTTTCGTTCATATCAGTCTGCTGATGGGGTGAATTCTTAGCATCTGAGCTCAGTGACCTGGCTGAATTTCATATTGGCAGTCTGAGACCGACATGGTTTGCAGGGTTCATTGAGTGTATCCACTAGTACCTAGTTGTACTAGTTCACAGTGACTCTGCCTACGTTCCCACAATAATCATGTGATAAAGGCATTACATTGCATTTAAAAGCCACTTGTGTTAGGTGGCAGTAACAGCCTCCATGGCTAGCAGTCTGGCTAGGCAGGTGTGGTAAAGAAAGAGACAGGATGAAAAGGGGATAGGGATGGGGAGGAGCAGTTGGGGAGACACAGAATCGCAGGGGTAAGAAAAGGGAGCTACCCTCTGCAGAGCTGGGACTGGCCCTGCCTATTCCCCCCAGACACATCACAAGAAAGCAGCTGGACTTCCCTGCTCCCTAAAGATCAAAAGCTTGGAGGGATGGGGTAATCCAGGGTCGGCAGCTCACATGGAGGAGACTCCACTTGCTACCATTCAAACTCCAGATGCCTCTGCACCCCAAACCTTCCAAAGGTTCCCCATCACTAGCTTGGGCTTGTTAGCTTTGAGAGCAGATTGGAGGGGGGAGGCTGGCTCCCCCTACTGGCCAAGTGGAACTCCCCACTGACATTATTAATATCATAAAACATTCGTACAGTGCCCCAAAGCGAAATCAGGCTGGGCAGAGATAGATGAGAGACATCCCCTTGGCCATCTGGAGATGATGGGGAGGCAGCGGGGCTAAAGGAGGTATTGGTCGCGAAGGGTCTGCATGAGAGCAAGGCTGCAAGGGGCTTTATAGGCAGGGAGTCCATTTGAACCCGCTGGAATTGCGGTTGACGGACTTTGGGCAAACTCTTACTGATACAAGTAGCCTTGCAGGGGCGTGTCCTTGCCTGTAGGCCTGCGAAGGGTTAAAGGACTCCCCTATTCTATTTAGAGTGTGTGGGAGAAGGCTTGTAGGGGGGGTGTATAGTTTTGGAACTCCTCTATAGAAACTAACCCCCTTTGCTTTGCACACTTTGCTTTCTAGTTTGTTTGTGGGGCTGTCTAGCACACGACACCAGTATAAGCTCACTGTAGGGTGACCTAGAAGGGCCCATAATTGTCTGACTGAGGTTGGCAGGAGGCTTGACACTGACTTCGGTGGCAGCAGGACAGGGCTGTACATGTGTAGGGCTCCACTGAGAAGACAGAGAGACTTTTAGGCCTTTTCTCCACTGGAGAAGGAATTCCCGGTTCGCATCAGTTGGTGTCAGTAGCCTGATTCTGTGTCTTGCTCATGCTTCTAGAATCTCTCTTCCTGTGGTTGACCCGGACTGAGCCTAAATCATGTTGGCTCAGTCATGCTCCTGCCCATGTGGGCAGCGGTCAGCCTTTGACACGGGACACACATGTCCCCACCACTGGCTGCTCTGAGGGGTATTGAATAGAATTTCCCTCTTTACTCTCTGGTCTTGGTGAAACAGGAAGATCAGTTAGTGCTGAGTGGGAGAGGCAGGGGCGAGGCTGGGAAGGGGGGGCTGATGATGGTTTAAATCAACAGTTCCCTTTTTAACAAAATGTTAGTCTTGAAAAGGTCTGTTCTGCATGTTGCCCAATAAACAAAACTCCTCCTTGGAAAACAAATGCCTGTTTATAAAAGCGTCTCTCGAAATCCTCTTCCTAAAGCCTATCAGAGCAAAGTGTGTGCTAGAAATAGACGCCTGAGTGACTGAGTCTGTTTTGATTCTCTTCTCTCCAACGACCAAGGAAATCCCTATGTACAAACATTTCGAGTTAAACCGTAACATCTGGAGCGCAGTAATTTCATCTTGACGGTCCACATCAAACAGTGCTGTCGCACAGCCCTTGAAGATGAACAAATACTTCCCAAAGGAGAGCCCAGTCTTACAGCTAGGGTACCAAGAGACTGGTGATTTAACTGAAAGATAATGCAGCATCCATTCAGCCAAGCCTGACAAGTCCGCCTTAAGAGAGTATTAGTATGGAATTATCACTCTTAATCAAATTCAAAGGGAAACAGATTTGTCCCAATTACTTTATGCAGGCTTTGAAATAGCCAGCTCAGAATTTATAACCCAAGAAGCTTATGCATCATTTGTAGGCAGATTTTTACCCAAGAAACTTCCCTTTTTCATGCAGCCAATTTGCTAAAATAAGCATCCAGCCATATATAGAAAAGTATGTTGGCACTCGCTTCAGTGGGGGATGACTGGATTCAGTTTTCCATGGAAGATGACAATTAAAATTGTTTGCTTTGGTAGAGCCCATCCTCTCTGGGGGTGGGGGTTGTGCTCTCCAAGTACGGAATGAAGCTAAGAAGCCCAGCTCCTTTCTTTCTAAATCTCACTTCCAGGTTCCATCGTATTAAAGACATGACTTAACTTTAATGTGTGTAACATAAATGGTATCGTAAAGAGGAAGAATTAAAACAGCATGGGAACATTTGTCGTTTCAAGAAGGGGAAATGCCAGAACTTATTTCCTCTTTGGTTGTTTTTGTTTATACAGAGGATAAGCCCCAGCATTCCTCACTACTGAATACTTAGCCTCTATTGCAATAATTGGGAATTCCAGGTTTTTTTTTTTTTTGCAAAGTTGTTATATTATATCCACAAATAATCCATCTTGTCCAATCCATCTCGTACGTCGAAGATAAAGTTGGAGCTGAGTGGCTGCAGACATCTGGCGAAGGTTCATTACTTGTAATCGTGAGCCTCTCTGTTAATGTACCCCAGGAGAAAGGAGCTGACAGGCTGCATATTTCTGCAAACTGTTCCCAGAAAGAACCAATTTCCTGACATCCATGTGGTGTCAATAATGTAAGCATGAGATGGAGTAGTGCTTATGAAATATTAAATCTGCTTACAGGACCCAGCTATAAGCAAATTCGGACCACCTGGGAGAGGAGGTTTGCTGTGGGTATTCAGACTTTGGCATCCATATGGCATATGTGAATGATATGCTCTAATCTATGTATTTTGGCTTATTTGCCACAAAACTTCCTGACAGTAGTACAGAAAGAAAGGGGGGGAGAGGGGGTGGTAAAACACATTTCTTCATGTTTAGGATTCAAACTGCTGGAATCACTGACATTATGAAATTTACTGTCACGAGCGGCCAGAGGTCTTATTATTCATCAGCGAAAAAAAAAGATTGATATTTCATGGCATTTGAATTAGCTCATTTTGGCCCTTGCCAATAAAAACAAAGCATTAGGGTTTTGATGTTTTAATATAATGATTTAATTCTCTCATTGATATTAGAATCCAGAAACCCAACAAATGCACAGACCCCATCAAAATTCTTTAGTCGAAATGAAGGCTCTTAAATCACTTCGGCACCCTGACCTTCTGTTTCACAGCATGTATTTTATGCCTGGGACTTTTCAAACAGGGATCCTGAACGTTACGAATGTAAAGTTTTTAGCTTACTAACCTGCATTCGGAAAGGTTGCCTAAATAAATAGAAAAACATCTGGGTTCTTTTTACTGGCAAAGGCAGCATATACTTGACCTCCGAGCAGATTTTGAGACTTGAATATTAACATTGCCTTTTCACAGTACGGCTCTAATTTTCCACTGCTCGTGCACTGCGCCGCAGTACCCGGCCTTCGGCACCACCACCAACCAGAGCAGGAAGGGCAGGCTCTGAGACGTAGCAGCAGTGGGGGATTAAAACATGCGTGGGGGGAATGTGCATGCTGCCGACATTGAACTCACAGAGGGACCCAATCCTCTACCTGGTGCAGTCTATGGGGTGCACCCTCAAAATGAGCAGCAAAACTCCCCTTGGCACCAATGGGGCCAGGATTTCACTCTGGAGGGGTTGTCATGGACAGCAATGAATGCAGGAGCGAGCCAGGGAAGAGGGGCACGCTCACACTCTGGGGGTCTGACCCAAAACAGGCTCCAGCAGGCTGCTATTTGCCCAGTGCCCCTGCAGCAGTGTGCACAGAAGGGCTGGGAGCAGGCAGAGCTGGAATCTACCCAGCCCCTGACCGCTGGCCAGCTCAGCTGAGTCATCACTGGCCATCACTGGCAGTAGTTGATTACTCACCCCCTAACTCACCCAAGAGGAAAGGGAGAGCAAGGAAGCAATTGCAACTCTTGTAAAGGCCCAACCTAGAGACTCCATCCAGTAAAAAAACAACAACATGCCTCTCCCACCCCCAGCAATAAAATAACTGTATTGAAAGTGGTGCTGAAATATTGCAATCAAGTGCACCTGTAGGGTGACCAGATGTCCCGATAAAATCGGGACTGTCCCGATAGTTAACCCTTTGTCCCACATCCCGATCAATGTACGATCGGGAAGCCATTTGTCCCGATATTCAGGTAAGGAGGCGAATGGGAAGGAGGTGCTGACTTTGTGGGTGCTCCAGGGTTGGAGCATTCAAAGGGGGAAAAGTGCAGCCAAGCTCCCCCCTCCTCACCTCCTTCTCCCCCCTTTACTCCAGTGCGCCATGTCCCAGCTCCTCCCACCCCCCAGCACCTCCCGCCACCTAAGAGCTGTTTGGCAGCGCTTAGCACTTTCCAGGAGGGAGGGGCGGGGACATGGCATGCTCAAGGGAGGAGGTGGAGAAGAGGCATGGAAGGGGTGGGGACTTGAGGTAAGGGGGTGGAATGAGGCGGAGCGAGGGCAGATGCTTGGGTGGGAAGAGGCGGGGTTCAGGCGAGCATCCACCTGGCAGAGGAGAAGTTGATGCCTTAGGGGTGAGTGGCGGCCAGGCAGGGAGGTGAAGAGGCTACCTCCTTCTTTGCGCCTCCCCTTTGCTGGGGGCCAGGTCACCCCCTCAGCACAGCTTAGATCAGCCACTGGGCTGCCCTAATCTGAACCCACCTGCCTGCAGCCCCATCTAAGGCTATGTCTACACTGTAGATGGAACCACTGCTCCCAGCCCAGGTAGACAGACTAGCACCAGCTCAGCTCAAGCTAGCGCTCTAAAAATAAGTGTGGCTGTTGTGGCTTTGGTGGCCAGCGCGTAGGTTCTTGAGCCCATCTCACCCCCGGGATCTGTGCTTGGGTGGCTAGCCTGAGTCTCTGCAAGAGTCAGGATCTCCACACTGCTATTTTAAGTGTGCAAGGTTGAGCCAGGCTACCGTGAGTCTGTCTGCTTGGGCTAGGAGGATCACTCCCACCTGCAGCGTATACCTTCAGCTGTTCCAGCAATGGTTAATAGACAGGACATAGGAATACTCCAGGAATGCCTCCACCATCCTCCCTGCACCTGGGCTCCTTCTAGGGGTGTCACAGAGTTGGCTATTCTGAACCTACATCTTCCAGACACTCCCCCTTCCCAGGGGGAGCTAGGACAGAGGAGCCATCAGGAGTCCGTTGTGCCTATTTCACGCCCAATGTCTATAGAAGCTGCTGCTGCTGCTGCTGCACCTCATCCCTACATGGCCCACAATGCAGCCATAGATGTCTGACTGACTATCATCCAGTGGACAAGGAGAGGAAAGTAGTGGAGTCAGGAGACAAGAGGAGTGTTGGAGGAAGTGATGGGAAGAGAGGAAGGAATGGGAGTGTAGGGGGGCAAATGGAAGGAAGGAATTGGAAAAGGGACAAGGAAACTTCTTGATGTGGCTCTTTAAAGAGGAACCCCAGCTGCTCAGGCAGACAGCAATAGAAGAGATGCAGAGACTTGCTCTTTCAACCTTCCCATTTTTTTTATTTAAAGTTTAGTTGGGTGATTTCTGAAGTCCAGGTTGAAGCTTTCAGAGTCAGCCTGGTCCTCTCTAAAGCTGCTGCAGGGTTCTGAACCCTCAACACCCTCCACCACCCATTTCATTATTATTTTATTAGCCATTACAAGTCATATTTCAACCTACTATGGATCTGTCAGCACTGAATCTGACTGCCCTTATCCTAATTGGACTGGGCTCTTACGGGTTTCCCAAACAGTGACCAGAAGAGGATAATCCTCATTCAGAATTCTGCACAAACATCATAGACTCATAGAAGATTAGGGTTGGAGGAGACCTCATGAGGTCATCTAGTCCAACCCCCTGCTCAAAGCAGGACCAATCCCCAACTAAATCATCCCAGCCAGGACTTTGTCAAGCCGGGCCTTAAAAACCTCGAAGGATGGAGATTCCACGACCTCCCTAGGTAATCCATTCCAGTGCTTCACCACCGTCCTAGTGAAATAGTGTTTCCTAATATTCAACCTAAACCTCCCCACTGCAACTTGAGAGCATTGCTTCTTGTTCTGTCATCTGTCACCACTGAGAACAGCCTAGCTCCATCCTCTTTGGAATCCCCTTTTAGGTAGCTGAAGGCTGCTATCAAGTCCCCCCCTCACTCTTCTCTTCTGCAGACTAAATAAGCTCAGTTCCCTCAGTCTCTCATCATAAGTCATGTGCCCCAGCCCCCTAATAATTTTCGTTGCCTTCCACTTGATTCTCTCCAATTTGTCCACATCCTTTCTGTTGTGGGGGGCTCAAAACTGGACACAATACTCCAGATATGGCCTCATCAGTGCCAAATAGAGGAGAATAAGCACTTCCCTCAGTCTGCTGGCAATGTACCTACTAATACAGCCCAATATGCCTTTAGCCTTCTTGGCAACAAGGGCACACTGTTGACTCACATCCAGCTTCTCATCCACTGTAATCCCCAGGTCCTTTTCTGCAAAACGACCACTTAGCCAGTTGGTCCCCAGCCTGTAACAGTGCATGGGATTCTTCCATCCTAAGTGCAGGACTCTGCACTTGTCCTTGTTGAACCACTTGTCTTTGTTTGGCCCAATCCTCCAATTTGTCTAGGTCACTCTGGACCCTATCCCTACCCTCCAGCTTATTTACCTCTCCCCCCAGCTTAATGTCATCTGCAAACTTGGTGAGGGTGCAATCCATCCCATCATCCAGATCATTAATAAAGATGTTGAACAAAACTGGCCCCAGCACCGACCCCTGGGGCACTCTGCTTGATACCAGCTGCCAACTAGACATCGAGCCGTTGATCACTACCCGTTGAGCCCGACAATCTAGCTAGCTTTCTATCCACCTTATAATCCATTCATCCAATCCATACTTTTTTTACTTGCTGGCAAGAATACTGTGGGAAACCATATCAAAAGCTTTGCTAAAGTCAAGATATATCACATCTACCTCTTACCCCATATTCACAGAGCCAGTTATCTCATATAGAAGGCAGTCAGGTTGGTCAGGCATGACTTGCCCTAGGTGAATCCATGTTGACTATTCCTAATCACCTTCCTCTCCTCCAAGTGCTTCAAAATGGATTCCTTGAGGACCAGCTCCATGATTTTTTCAGGGACTGAGGTGAGGCTGACCAGTCTATAGTTCTTTAGATTCTCCTTCTTCCCTTTTTTTAAAGATGGGCACTATATTTGTCATTTTCCAATCTTCCAGGACCTCCCTCGATCACCAGGAGTTTTCAAAGATATTGCCCAAAACTGAACAAAACATTCTCAATGGGAGAGCCACGTGGACTTGCCTCACTGTCGGTTCCCATTGAGGCAGGGGACGTTGACTGGTTGGCCTGTTCACAGCATTGCGTTAATCCTTGATGGCCTTTCATGGATGAGGTTTAGGATTTCTCCTCTCATTCCATTTGGAATTACAATACAATTCCTTTTAATCATGAGTCTGTTTAATTACTCAATTGTCCACACACCGCAAAGTCACTTCCTTAGTGTCCTTTAAATGCTTGGGCCAGACACCCCCCAATGTAATTTAAAACTTCCCGAAGTTGTATGTCTGTCGAGTTTGCTTTTTGTAGCTTGACTAGTCTCTTTTCTGATGTGTCCACAGCATCCACATCTGCTTTTACGTCATCTCTGAGCTCATGGGTGATTGAGTGCAATGCTGGGCTCTGTGACAAAGTGTCAGCTACTCCCAGATTTTTCCCAGGAACATATTTAGCAATAGCATTAACCTTAACAATAGACATTGGCATCTCAGTTAATGATACTAGTTATAAAGCAAAATGGAAAAATACAAACTTATGTGGATCTTAAAAGACTTAATGAAGCAGTTGTGAGAGAAAAGTTATCCTCCCAACACTGGATGACTTCCCCACCCAAAGTGAAAGGAGCTATAATGTTCTCCAGGCTGGAGGCCTTGAGTGGGTTTGGCATAATCCCTTTAACCAAAGAAAGTGTTGAACAGACTACATTTTCACACCCTTTCATAGAATATCAGGGTTGGAAGGGACCTCAGGAGGTCATCTAGTCCAATCTCCTGTTCAAAGCAGGACCAATCCCCAGGCAGATTTTTGCCCCAGATCCTGAAATGGCCCCCTTAAGGATTGAGCTTACAACCCTGGGTTTAGCAGGCTAATGCTCAAACCACTGAGCTATCCCTCCCCTGTTTAGATGACTTTGCTTTCAAAGATTACCTTTTGGGATTGCCAGCCTGCGAACTTTTACAGGGAACAGTGTGGACTGGATTTGTTTACACCGATAACTGATCATAAATCACTTGTAACCCTCATCATTGAAAAGACCTGGATCAAACACCATGCTGTTGACTCAAAGATTTTCTTGATTATGCTCCATTTTCTTTTACTCAGTTTCCACTTTATGAAGTAATGGGATAGAAATCCTGCAAGGTGTATATACACTATATAGTTCAGCATTGTCTCAATGTTATTTGTACTGGATCTTCTTTCAAAAGACATATCACCAAATATTCCATCCAGTTCTTCCACCTTTCTTACTAGGCCCATCATGGGTGCCATGTTGCAGCTGAGAAGGTTATTGGTCTGTGGTCCTTTCATTACATACACTCTGAATGCATAGCTTTTATCTTTGTGAATTGTTTTTGTGGTGAACTGGCCCATACAGTTCAGAATACCTCCAAGGTTAGTCAGAGCTGTGTCAGATGACTTCAGCTGTGTGAGGGGTTGAAGGAGATTGTAAATTCCTTCTGAGGAGACTATGACATCAGCTCCTGAATCAAATTTAAAGTCAATAGTCTCGCCGTGAATATTCAGTTTCACTCTCTAGGCAAGTTCTATGTCATCATAAGTAATAGATCTCAGAAACAAGGGCTGTAGGTTGTCTGTAATTAGTCAACACCCTGGCTGCTTTAGTGTAGCAAACAACTGAAAAATGTCCATATTTCCTGTATTTAGTACACCATGTGCCTCTGGCTGGACATGAATCATCTCTTGGAATGTGACTTTTTCCACACCTTGTGCATGTAGTCTGGACTTTGTCTCTCTTAACTCAAGAATTCTTTCTCCTTGCTTCAGGGGTTTTACGACAATGACTTTTAACACTCAAGTGTCTGTTTACAGTTTCTAAGCTAGTTTGGGGCTTTTCAAGTTTGTCAAGTTGCTCTAGGTTTTGCTGTCTCACCAGCTCAGACTGCTTTGCTTCTTGTATAGATAGATGGTGGCTAAGGTTAAATCTTTCATCAGCCATAGCTGCTGTGAAAGGTTTTTATCTGTTAACCCAGTCACCAGCCTGTCTCTGATATTTTCAAGTTTTGCATTCCCAGCAATGTATGCAGAGCTCTTACAAAACATTCAGCATTTTCCAATGGTTCTTGAATTCTCTAATGGAAACATATTCTTTCATAAACCACATTTCTCTCGGGTATAAAGTATGCATCAAACATAGCCAGACCCCTTTCCCAGTCACCTTTGTGACCATCTTCAGTGACAGATGTAAAGATCTGCTCTGCCTGCTTCCCCATCGCATGAATTTAAAAAGATACCTGTAGATCTCCACTTTCTTTGTGTAGTCTGCCATTTGAAATCTTTCAAGATACTGCTTCCAGTCTGTCCATTGTGAAGACGTGTCATATTAAGTCTACTGATTTAGGTATTGGGTGTCAATGTTGGTTTCCTGCTCTCTTGCTCCAGAGGGGCTGCTGGTAACTACTCAGCAAGGGATGAGGATGTGCTGGATTATACAACCGATCTCCTTGTGCACCCCCCAGCCTCACATCAGTAGGAATATTGCTCATTTTCTCCCCTCTGAGTTCTGCTTGGTTGAGAGCATCTGGCCCATATGGATAAAATCCAAGAGGTCTGAGTCAATCCTCTTACTTCTTGGAGGTCCTCAAGATAGTTTTCCCTCATGTAGCATCCACATGCCTCACACTGTTGTTCTCTGGCTAGAAAGGCTGACATGATCTATCACGTGTCCCTGTTGGGCAAGGCTAAGAACCTCTGTTTTCCCTCCATCCATATCCCTCCCCCTCAGAGGAGACTAAGTCTGGAATTTGAACCCAGTCCTCATGTTCAATAGTATGCAGCCAGCCACCAAGCTAGCAAAATGTTTCCTTTGCTTGTCTGAAAATAAAGTCGAACATCCCTTTGCAGACACTTAACCAGCCCTGAAACAGCTGGCAAGATGCATGGTCCAGATCTGACAGAAAGCGGTGTGAAACGATGCTGTGTGAAGTACCTGGGACACACAAACCGCTGAGTCCTGAATGTTTCATTTTTCCAGAAGCTGGAAATATGCAATAGGCTGACAGAGCAAAGACACTGAAAGTATCACATCAAGGAAGCGTGTGAGCACACAGCAGTGCTTCACATGAAGCGGCTAAACAATTTATCCCTTTTAATTAGGGAGTCAAATTCTGTCCTGGTTTATGCTTACATTTAAACTACAACCTAACTGTTAGGAAAAACTAGGATGCTGATATTAAAGTGGTAATGTAAGTAGGTGTCGTAGGGTCTCCTCACCACTAGTGCGCTGCCTCCTGATCGTGCCGGGAATTAGCTAATTCCAGCTAGATGCCTCCTGTCTGTCTCTCACCGCATAACTTGTCTTCTCTTCCTGGCTCTCAGTGTGGCAAGATGCTCTGTGTCCATGGCTCAACCCTCTAGCCAAGTTACATGAACCCTCCCCTTCCAGGGTATCAATGTCTCTTCTTAGACGCAGGCCCTGGCAGTCTTCCCATTCACTGCCCAGTCAGTGCCACTTTCCCAATGGCTGGCAGGGTGATCCAGGCCCACTCTCTACTCTGGGCTTCAGCTCAGGGACCTTCTAATCAGTAGCCAAGGTTGGTTCCATTCTGGACTTACTGCCTTATACCTGAGCCTTTCCTTGCCCTTCTGGCTCCCTCCTTCTCTGAGTCTGCCAGCTCCAAAACTCCCTCCTCCCAGGGAGTGACTGCAGACTACTTCCCTGCAGCTCCCTCTCTGCTGCTTGCTTCCTGCCTTTAGAAACCCAGCCCAGCTCATTCCTTCTCAGCTGGGCTCCCTCACTATTCAGTTAGCAGATTACTTAAACCACCTGATTTCCTTCAGCTGTGGCCTGTATGATTTATTGGTTCCCTTTTTAGCCTGCATTTCAGGGCAAGTGTGAAGTGAACAACCCCTCACAATAGGGAAGACCAACATGTATACATGGAAATAGCTTTTGCAACAAGTCTGAGGCCTACTAGACTCTAGCAGTTAGCATCAGGCCTGATCAGTTAGCATAAGTGCTTAATCTAGGGTAAGAGAGGCAAGGTGAGTGAGCTAATATCTTTTATTGAACCAACTTCTGTTCAAGAGTAAAAGAGATTACTTCACCTACCCTGTATCTCTAGTATCCTGAGACCAACACAGCTATTGCATAATTGTCTGCAAATGTGAGACAGTTTCAAAATCAGCCCCCAACTGCTGCCTGGCCCAGTTGAGTCTCTTGTTTCCATGGCATTTCTGTAGTTCTGTACCATCTTCTTATACCACTGCCCCCTTGTGAAGTAGATCCACAGCACTGGGGAGACTGGCAGAGGGTCCCTGTGGCTGGATAGAAGTGCTGATGAGATCAGGAGATGAGAGAACTAGGAGTCAATTGACAGGGAGAACAGACAGGGTGGTATAGAGGCTGTGGCACTATTAGGAGACAGGGTGAGGGAAAGAAGGAAGAGGGGTGTGTGACATTCCCCAGGGTGCAACCTGAACTGCTTTGTCCCTTTAAGCCACCAGCCTGGGGTGCCATTTACACTGTTTTGCTGTGAACAGCGACTAGTATGTAAAATCACTTCCAGCTAATACATGAATGCTATGCCCCACCATCTGTGAATTACATAGAGGGCAACACCTACATATACCTCAGTCCTAGCCTTGCCCTCCAGAATGTGTGTCTTGTACTGTTCAGTAGCCCGCTGGACAGCACAAGCTTATAAATAGTCCATCATTCTAACAATGGGTAATGACTATGCACCAGCCTTATGGACCCAAGTAGAGATTTCCCCAACACTTCAATCAAACATACTGGTTTAGAGAAAACAATAAAAACAAGTTTATTAACTAGAGAAAGATAGATTTTAAGTGATTATAAGTGGTAAGACATAAGAGTCCTAATTGGTTACAAAAGAAATTAAAAGATAAAACCGCAAGCTAATTCCTAAACGTCACCAAGCTAACTGGTTTTTATAGCAAATATTTTTGTCACCACAGCAGATGCTGCAGACAGTTCACAGTTCTGAGTTCACAGGCTGGATTTCCTTTCAGCATGGGGCCACACCCCTTAGTTCAGTGGTCTTCAGGTATTTGTTGATGTTATGAGCAGAGATATATAAGGTGGAGCAGAGAGGTGGTGTAGCAAGGTGGAGTGGCCACCTCCTGATGCTGACAGGGAGGAATCACTCCCCACCCCCCAGTGAGTGGAGCCAGGCTGGGCCCCCCCCCCTTGCACCAGAAGCAGAGGGGTGGAACAGGAAGTATAAGAGGCAGGGAAGGAGTTTGACACTGGTACCATGCTGCTGCTTCTTGAACCAGGGACCAAGCTGTCTCAACCCCTGCCTCTGGACAAATATTCTGAAAAGCTGCTGCCAGGCGAATACCCGGAGGAGTGGCTGGATCTGCCAGCTGCCAAGTACTCCGAGGAGTCTGAGGGCCCATGAGCAACCAAACCCTACAAACAGGTAGGGGTAGGAAGTAGTCCAAAGAAACCAGACATTAATCTGGTTGTGCTGCTGAAACCATGGTCAATGTGTTTTGGCAGGATCCCCACTGACCCAGTGCCAGGATTTCCCACCACTGTTGGGGCCCTGGGCTGGGACTCGATGGAGTGCCAACCCCACCCCTGGGGTTGCAGGCTATTCACCTTAGGCCGGACGGCCTGCACCTGTTTGCTGTCTGCCCCAGACAGAGAGCTGGGCCATAGACTGCTTTTGCTCTGCCCTGCCCAGAGGACTGAGCTTAGCCATGTTTGCTGCCTGCCCCAGCCAGAGGGCTGCCTACAGATTGTTATTGCTCTGCGCTACCCAGAGGACTTGGGCTTGAGCCTGACTGTGATGGTTGTCTGCCCCAGCCAGGGGGATGGGCTAAAGGCTGCCAATTTCCCTGTCCCAAGGAGCCAGGGCCCTAGGCCAGGGTCAGCAACCTTTCAGAAGTGCTGTGCCGAGTCTTCATTTATTCACTCTAATTTAAGGTTTCGTGTGTCAGTAATATATGTTAATGTTTTTAGAAGGTCTCTTTCTATAAGTCTATTATATATAACTAAACTATTGTTGTATGTAAAGTAAATAAGGTTTTTAATATGTTTAAGAAGTTTCATTTAAAATTAAATTAAAATGCAGAGCCTCCCGAACCAGTGACCCGGGTAGTGTGAGTGCCACTGAAAATCAGCTTCTGTGCCACCTTCGGCACCCGTGCCATAGGTTGCCTTACCCCTGCCCTAGACTATTTACTGATTTACCAAGCTACTCCCCTGTGGATCATCTCTCAGCCGCTGGGCAGCACGGGGAGGCGGAGCGTCCTCCCTTTGACATGGACAGCAAGGAACCACTCCAAGTCACTACAGGTGATTAGAGACATCTTTCTACCCTTATTATACTCCAACTCTTTATGCTGAAAAAATCCTTGCTGGGTACTGGGGGCAGGCAGTTCCATTGCATAGGTGAGCCCCAAGCTGCCCTTCAACTGAACTGTGAATTTCTTGTTCACATCTCTCCCTTTGCTGGTGAATGTCTGATTGTGATGGGCTGGATCACAGAAACCCCCTTGGGGCTGCCAACTGATGTGTCAAGACTAATTCTGCCCCTGCTTTCTCTGCCAGCTAGGGATTCCAGAGCCCTGCCTGGTTGTGCCAGACATGCTAGCCAGCCACAAACACAGACCCAGGTCTGAATCACGTCCCACAAACTGCAGGCTTAACTGAAAGCAGCTTAAGAAGTGTTCCTGTCTTTAACATTCAGGTGCCCAACTCCCAATAGGGTCCAAACCCCAAATAAATCTGTTTTACCCTGTATAAAGCTTATACAAGATAAACTCATAAATTGTTCACCCTCTATAACACTGATAATGAAATATGCACAGCTGTTTGCTCTCTCCCCCCCCCCCAGGTATTAATACATACTCTGGGTTAATTAAAAAGTGATTTTATTAAATACAGAAAGTAGGATTTAAGTGATTCCAAGTAGTAACCGACAGGACAAAGTGAATTACCCAGCAAAATAAAATAGAACACCTAAGTCTATGCCTAATACAGTAAGAAAACTGAATACAGCTAAAACCTTACCCTCAGAAATGTTCCAGTAAGCTTCCTTTTACAGACTAGTCTCCTTCTCGCCTGGGTCCACCAATCACTCACACCCCCTGTAGTTACCGTCCTTTGTTCCAGTTTCTTTCAGGTATCCTTGGGGGTGGAGAGGCCATCTCCTGAGCCAACTGAAGACAAAATGGAGGGGTTTCCCAGGGGTTTAAACAGACTTTCTCTTGTGGGTGGACACCCCTCCATCCCCTGTGTAGAATCCCAGCTATAAAATGGAGTTTTGGAATCACATGGTCAAGTCACATGTCCATGCATCACTGAGTTCTTTACCAGCCAAGCCACATTCCTGGGAAAGCTCAGATGTGGATTGGCTTCTCTAAATTCATTGTTGGCTTAAGGTTTTCTTGATTGGACACTTACTGAGAATAGTCTTTTCTCAGGAAGCTGACCAACTGCTTCACTGAGGCTATAAAATTAAACAAGTACATCGCCAATATTCATAACTTTGAATACAAAAATGATACGTGCATACATATAGGAGGAAAGTATTCAGTAGATCATAACCTTTACAGAGATGTGTTGCATGGCATGTGTAGCATAAAACATATTCCAGTTATGTCATATATACATTCATAAGCATATTCCCATAAAGCATTATGGAGTGCGAAGTCACACCCATTAAACAGCAATGGTTTTTTAGCACCTACTGGCCTTTGTCTCTAAGAAAGTAGTTTGTGGGCACCACCCAGAATGACAATATACTTCAGTAACAATCATATAGCAAAATACCATAATTTTACATACAGCGCCGTCACACGCCCCTTAGTAGGACAATGATGCTCAGCAGATTAAGCTTTCAAATGATACCTCACAGGGCATACTTTATACAAAACATATCCTAACCACATACAAGGGCTGAACGTGGAGTATAGGGTGTCACATGGGGTAGGGGGTGTCACAGGGTGCCTATGTAGAAAAATGTTTTTAAACATTAGTCGCAAAATTCTGCCATTCTGCTATGCATGCCCTGAAAGTCAGTGGGAGTTGTGTGCATGAGGCTGAGAAGGAATTCAGACCTAAATGCTTCCTTCGTATTCACCTAGCAAGGAGGGGCACCTGGGTTGTGATTGTTATCTTTTGTTTATCTATAAAGTTTTCACCCACGTTCATTCTAATGGCGCTGGCCAGCTGACTGCAGAGCTGTGTTTCTCCTTTGTAGCATGTTAGCTGTCATCTAGTTCCTTCCAGAAGAAAAGCTGCAGCCTGTCTGGGAGCAGGTGACACCCACCCTTTCCCTCTTTGCCCATCCCCCAGAGAGAAACAGAGCTAATGCAGGTGTTCATTCCCTGGCACCTTGGTGGGATGGTTCATTCCAACACCTTAAATGACATTGTCCAACCAAACTGCCTTTTCCATAGCAGGCTCCCAATCTTCAGTGCATGGGGAAGGGAACAGAGTCCCTGCAGCCGCTTCTGATCCATCCCTGCTGCTCCCTGGCATATGTCATTGATTACTAAGGTTTCTTCATGACCATGTGAGGGACAGTGGGCAGATAAACATTTCTTTACATCAGCTCCCTGTGTTTATGCTGCCGTAACCATTGCAGGTGATGTGTGCTGGCGGCTTCCCTGGCAGCTGTGACTTCTCTCCCATTAGCAAGCTGAGAATGTAACTACAGTTATCATGCCAGAGAGTAGGAGCAGGGACTTGCATTCAGGCCAAGCTCCACGTGTCTCCATGAACTTCTTTGAAGGAAAGTCACCAAGCCTCTGACGTCTCATTTCTGGACACATTGCAGTCAGTGTAATTGAGCAGTTCGGTCCCTCGGTACCAGTGTAGTCTGGTCCCATTGCGTTCTGTTCCAGTATAACTGCATTACAGTTATAATCCTAAGCTGTAATCAGTGCTACTGCCTGCCTGCCTCTGTCTGACCCATCCAGTTAGCTCCAGTTGCCAGGAGCTGACAGCCGTCCAATCCCTTGGGCTAGATCCTGCCAAGGTGCTGAGTGCCCTCAACTCCCAGTGGAACCCTGCATCCTTTTGGGATGTTAGCCTATAAATTAAAACAAGGACCTTCAGCTCCAAAGCATGGCCCTTTCCCATTAGAGCTAAACAAATAGTTCTATTAGCTTGACAGAAGTAGCGGGCTGTTATCTTCTACAGAAACTAGAGGAGGACATTGCACACATTTTACAAGCATGTGATACTGGTTAATCATGATTTCCCCTGCAAGTCCTCTGATGCAGTATCAGACAAATTTTAGCCCATACATTCACCTCTAATAAGATTTCTTCTTGTCATTTATTACTTGTATCACTTCTGTAACACTTTCCATCTTCAAAGTGCTCTGTAAATACCCGAAAAAGTTAGGTAAGTCTCCAAATTTCATGTTTGCAGGTTATCTCAAAGAAGGAAACTCACCCACCCAAGCAGAGATTAAAAAATTCAATGCAGCTGGAACACCAACCAATACAAATAAAGAACTTTACAATGAAAGCTGAAATGTACCATGGGCCACCTCATCAGTGTAGCCAATTTGTCTCCATTTACAGAAGCTGAGGACCTGACCTCGTATGTCTTCCCGCCGCTTGGGAACAATGGCGTATCCCTTAGCCACTTTCTTCATGTGTCCCGTTATGCCTGGGTGTTGGAGGACGTAGCATGGTACATTTCAATCTTGCTTGATTTTGTTAGGTTATGTCAAAGTCTTACCAGTGTATTTAATGCCTCTTCTGGAGTATAAATAAATGTTATCTGGTTTTAGCTCATGGAGCTATCTTTGCAAAGAACATCATAAACCAAAATAAGTTTAGCCATGGCCTTCTGATCTGTTTTGTCCCTCATAGGACTCCATAGTTGGCAGCTAGGGAACTTTCCCAGACCTTGTTCACTGCAGACCTTGGGACTGTCCATTTGATTTATGTATTCCTTGTTCATGATATACATATTTCTTCTATATAGCATTATTGCTGTGGTTATAATTCTCTTTATAACTAGAAATGGACATTTTTTTTACTTAAACGTTTATTCAAATAGGTTCACACACAACTTCACCGTTAATTAGACTGAATTGTCCATGATTTCTAGCTTTTAAAGCCGCTTGTGATTTTTTCAGTGAACAAATCTCTGCCACTCTTTGCATTGTTTGATAGATTCATAAAATTTATGACCATTTGTTATATCCTCGTACAACCAGAGAACGGCTTTCCATTTACATAGTGTTTTGTTGTTGGTTATGAGAAACAGATTACCCTGCTCATTAATTCAGAATGATCCTGTTTTCTCTGCCTTTTTACTTCTGATCTGATAAACTGTAAAGTCAAATTTACCAGTGCTTAAACTTCAAATGATTGATGTTGCAGCGAAGCCTAATAACAGAAAAGCCACTAAGATATGTGTGAAAAATGAAATCTGATAACATTCAGAAAGATCACATAACAAAATCTTAAATCTGATAGTCTTCTGAAAGCGCCCACATAGCTAAACCATAAATCACTACAACAAAAACATGGGTTATGGTTAGTTAACAGCCACATTATACAGCTATAGTTATAATAATTTCCCATTACAGAGAGAACAAGGCTGTCATAGTCTGAATTATGATCGATAGCTTCACACTGAAAATATGCAGTCATTGGGGCACAACCATTCTAAGACGAGAATCATGGTATCTATTCAAAAGCAAGATCAGTAAGGCAGGAGATGAGATTTTTTTTGCCCGTTATTGTTTGAACATACAGGGCCTGATTCAAAGCAGCTGAAGTAATTGCAAAGATTTCCATTGACTTCAGTGGGCTTTGGATCAGGCCTATTCAGGCCTATTCAGTTAGGGGGTAACTCAGGATTACTCTGGGGTTAGAGGAAATACATTTTAAACACGGCATCCATTTTGATTGCATTGGCCTCGTTAGCACTACAAAGTAATCAACTGTTGAGAATAGGCCACTTCCACCTTAATTGAATTGGCCTTGTTAGCAATGAACCCCCCCACTTGGTAAGGTAACTCCCATCTTTTCATATATGTATATGTGTGTGTATGTATATATACATATATATTGCTTACTGTATTTTTCACTCCATGCATCTGATGAAGTGGGGTTTAGCCCATGAAAGCTTATGCCCAAATAAATTTGTTAGTCTCTTAGGTGCCACAAGGAGTCCTCGTTGTTTTATCTTAAACACTGTTTGCATTCAATGGCTAGCTTGCTGCCGTTACAAAGGAGTCTTGGAATATCCCATTGAATTAGGATCAACCAGAAGCTTCAGCTGAATTCATTCCTCTAAAATGAAAGAGATGCATTGATTTACCAGTCAAGCCAGTGTCTGTACTAACTCCCACAATTTCATCTAGGAAAGCAAACTCCCAAATCAAGCGAGTGCTTGCGCCATCATAGTGATACTTGGTGTTGTCTTTTTATTTTACTACAACAGTAAAAAAAAAATGGTGACTGCTAACCAATTTTGGATCAATTTCAATTACATGAGGTTTATGGGGAAAATGTGAAGGCATGGAGTGAAATCGTTCTGTGAAGATGTGCATGTCTCCTCTCCCATGAGTGGAAGTGGCCTGCTCCATTCTGCCCCCTGGCTGCAGAATGGCAGGGGGAGTTCTTAGCAGAGCATTGGCCATGGAGTAAGTGGGCGCCGGTCTCACCAATACACACTTATGTGTATGTGGACGCCTGGCCCAAACAATGGTCCTGTATGCAGGCAAATCACTCTACTCCTAGTAAAAATAGAGTGTGCTGAGCTCTGTGTGTAGGACTGGTTTGGGGCACAATAAGGGTGGGCGTAGATTACAAAGGGGGTTTTCCAGCGGGAAAGTTTTGGCCAATGGGAGCAGAGTTCACGTGAGCCCATGTGGAGGGATCAGAAGGTCATGCCCCTTTCCCTGCATTAGCCAGAATCTGATTGGTTGCCTTTAGCTGCGCCATCATATGGCAAATCAAGTATCAGAGTGGATTGGATTTGTTCTTGAGGGTGTTGCTAATTAACCAGCAACCAATAGAGTTAAACGTTCCAGTGAATAGCTGATTTGCTAATCAGGACAGCGGATGTACTCTGCATAAATTAGAACATTTGGCAAGGCTTGACTGGAACAATCAGACGTTGCTTGCCAATTGCAGTGCAGAGCCTAATGTACTAAAGCTTATCTGTTATATGCCGGCAGGATAAATATTGACAAAGTGTCTTAGATTCTCAGATTATTCAATAACCTATTTAGAAGTCGTGGAGAGAACAAGTGGCTTAGTGCACTTGTCTTTCACCTCAGAGTGCCATCCACCCCCCAGCATAAGTCTCAGGTAAAAGTAAAGGTGTTGTTCCCATTATAATCCCTATCTGTATACATCACACTTAATGCAGCAACAGGAGCACACCCAGGCCTCTTGGGGTATGTCTACACTGCAATTACAAACCCGCAGCTGGCCCATGCCAGCTGACTTTTGCTGAGGGGCTGTTTAATTTCGGTGTAGACATTTCAGGCTCGGGCCGGATCCTGAACTCTGGGACCCTCTCCACGTCCGCACGCAAACATTGACATCACAGTCAAGCTGCCCCTAGCCAAGCTCCATGCACCTTAGTCAGCTGCCGCAGGCAAGCCATGGGTGTCTAATTGCAGTGTAGACATACCCACAACGTGTCACCAGAGCTCAGCTACTAGAAGCTGCTTGTAAAGCTAGAGGAAGAATGGCTTGGTGGTTAGAGCTTTAGTTTGGAAGTTGGGGGCTGGAGATCAGTTCCTTGCTCTGTATGGATTCCCCCTGTGATCATGGGTAAGTCTCTTTGTGGTCTTAGTTCCCCAACTGTAAAAGTACTCTTCTACCTCACAGGGGATAAATATTCTCCTCTGCAGCATGGGGTGCAGGGCACTGGCTTGGATCATCTGGGTATATCTCACTTAATCAATTCCTTGCCACTGGAGGAGGCTCAGGTTTTGGTGCATCTCAGTCTCTCCTGTTCGCTGCCTGTATTAGTCTTCTGAGGGATGTAATACGTTGGTCTAATGGTGTAGTACTTTGGTTGTTGGCTGTGGTGCGGGAGTGTGTGGATGATCTGATACACAGGTCAGGCTTGATGGTCTGCTGTTCCCTTCTGGCCTTAAACTCTATGGCATCCAAGATTGGGAGGTGTTCTGACTCCATGGCAATCGCTGGGAAAGATTTTTGGGTAGGAAGAATTCAATTGAACAGCAATCAGCAGTCATCTTGGCTTCAAAATTCCTCTCTCCAGTGCCCCTGGAAGCCTCAGGGAGCTTTTCTAAACTGGAGCAGTTACAGCCATCCAGCGTTCCTGCTTCCAAAGCCCAAGTATGGAAAATCCTCCTCCACTATACACACAGGCTGGCACAAACCCCTCTTACTGATGGGCATCTCTAGCCCAGGGAATTCTGCTGTTTGTGGTGGCGATGCTAAAGATGGGAATTTTGACACAAAGTGGAGATACTTATTTATTTGCATTTCAGCAGCACTGGGAGGCCCAAGCCGCCACCTTTTGTGTCCGGCATCATGGGCACATATAATAAGAGAAAGTACTTGGTGGGGCAGGGAAGGCAAGAGTGAAATGATCCTATCTGGCATTATAAGGCAGCAGTGCCCATCGTTATCAAGCGCTCTTTAGGTTCTGCAGCAGAGATTGGGGTCTGAAGCAGGATGATGTAGTGATATTATGGAGAGTACTAGGGAGACCCCCCCTCCAGGTTGCCATTTATGCACTGGAGAAAATGTGCAGGAACGTGAGGGACAGTTGGACTGGTGGGCGATGAAGGCTGGCATTAACAGCGGGGTGGAGGCTGGGATGGATGGCTTGACAATAGGTATAGCAGGGCTGAGCTCAGAAGGGCCTTTTAGGCAGAGACAAATAGTTTTTGTCTGCAGTGAAGGAGCCAGTGGCGGGTTGTAAATGGAAGAGTGTGACGTAGTTGATGTGACTTCTCTGCATATTTCTATGCAGAAGGTGACTGGCTAGAGGTTATTACAGAGCCACACTTTGATCCAACACGTGGACGCAAAGTGAAAGGGTGCCATTTGCTCAGGAATACACTTTTGCACTGGGAGATTTCCTTCCCCACTTGAGACACACACAAAGCACAGCAACGTGTCAGATTCCAGTGCTTTGCAAGGCACCTGTTGAGTTGGAAACGTATCCTTTTTTTTTTTTAAGCTCTCCCCAATCAGCAAAACAAACCTTACTTTGTAGCAACCGAGTGGGACAAACTTTGACCTGACAGGAGTGCCTTCTTCATTTAGACAGGGGTATTGAATCTCAAGGGTTAATCAACTTGTCCTTTAGCGCACCGGCATAATTCCAAAGCATGCCAAGTTGAGTTTAGCAGTGCTTTTGTACAGCAGGATGCAGTGCTCTAAGGACTAGGCCAGGATCACCAAAAATCATTTAAGCTGTGACCGTAAATAGAAGTCGTTCATTTGTGAATGACCGAGAACTGAGGCATCTTGGTAAATGCATCATGTTATTATGAGCTGTAATTCTAGGAGGAAGTGCTATTCAATATAGAAGCCAGAGGGAGGGGGAAATCCACATTATGAAGCTAATAAATACCAAAAAATAAGTGATTTAACAAAACATGTCATCAAGTGACAAGGTAGTTTTTCTTGCAAGCAGGTGCACTGCCGTTTTAGAAACATTAAATCTTAAGAGGCTTGCGTTGCACAATAGATGGCAGCCTGAAAGCACGTTGATGTTTTCTGGCAGCATTTCAGATGCAAGGGTTTTTTTTATTATTTCTTTAAAGCTTCCATCAGCAGGCGGGAAAGCAGAGCCAAGTGAGAGGAATCAAATCTGGATTCAGCAGGGCTCATATTCAGGCGAAGGCTTCTTGCCAAACGCTATAAGGCCAAATCGGAAACCACCACGTTGAGTTCATTACAGCGGCTGCATAATCAAAAGGCTGCATCCAGGCAAAAAAATTAATCCGTTTAATGCTTAGCTAAATTCTCGACTGTTGAAATAGATTTGAAAGAAAATTCAACATAATCCCCGTTTCCTGGGGAGAAATCTTCCAAGTTCTCCCAAATGTCCAGGAGGGGGCAGGGATGATCCGTCAGGCAGAGACAGGAGCGTCTCGCTCCATTGTCATTCTCCATGAACAATCTTGCACAAACTCCCATTTATTTCTAACGCTTTCTCCTGACGTAGTCATGCAGAGGGAGGAAAAAGCAAAAGCAGGTTTCCCCAAAACAGACAAAGAAGATGAAGGAAATGTGGTTAGGGATGAAAGGTTTATTTCATTCTTCTTCATTTTACTAAGTGGGACCCGTTTGCCCAGCATTGTGGAGGACGGTGGGACCTGCAGACAGGCACTTTCTTAATTAACAATACTCTTTATACCCGAAATCTCAGGCTCTGTGAGGGCCCAGTCCAAAGCCCAAGGCATAGTGGAAAGGCTCCCATTAACTTTGGGCTATGGAGCAGGCCCTAAATCCTGCATTATACATAGTTAGCTGTAGGCTGCATCCTAAAGTCCTTTTCACTTGGCCATAGGCACATGAGACTGACGTTGTTGTCCCAAGAGCTTTGCATGGGTGAGCTCAGAGTAAAAACGAAAGAGCCCATGACCCTGCTGTCCGCCTCTGTGCACTCTGCTCGCTGAAGAAGGGAGATCTGCCTCTGCAGTGTACTTCCCCCATCCCCTCTCTCTGGGGCTCGGAGGAGTGGGAGGGAGTGGACCAGGGATGGAAGGGGAGAAGAGAGAAGGCTGGGCTCCTCCAGATTCTACTTCAAACCCATGAGGGGACAGAGAACAAGTCACTGCAGCCTGTGCACTAGTAAATACAGCCTAGCTTGTTCTCTGTCCTTCTCTATCCCTCGCTGCTGCTCTGGCCCAACCCCTCCTTCATCTGGAAGCCATAGGAAACTCATCTATACTTGGGATCCTGCTCGTACAGCCAAGTTCATATTATCCCCAGAGGGAACTGTCTCTAAATCCACCTGGTGTAGACACAACCTGAGGAGAAGGAATGGGAGTGAGAGAAAAGACAGTAGAAAGAGTGAGTAGTAGAGAAGGAAAGACTAAGGCTAGAAAAGGAGGAGAGAAATTGAAACAACATGGAAAAGGTGGGAGACAACATGACCAGGGAAAAGGGTCTGGAAGGGGAGAAAGAAATACAGGGAAAACCCCCAGTGTTAATAGGGCAAGAAATACGGTGGAAGGAAAAAAAGAGAACATCGGAGAAGAGAAGGTGCATCAAGTCAGCAAAAGGAAGAATAAATGGATTGAAGGAAAAGGAAGAATAAATGTAGTGAGATCCAATCAGTTAATTGCTTTTTATTGAGCTCTACAAAGTATCCTGGGGATTTCTGTCCCAGAAGAAAGCACAATAGCTCACCATTTGTTTTCACCTCACAGTCTCTGACTGAGCCCATTACCGAGCCTTATGGGAGGGACAGGGAGCCCAGCCCCTAAGGGGGAAGAGGGGCAAGAGGCCCTGCAGAACACAGATTAATGTCAACACAACTCCAAACAAAACATGTTGTAATAATTTTTCTGACAGAAAATGCCAAAAAAAAAAATTGGCAAAATTGACATTTTCCTGTGGACAACTGGATTTTATGGAAAGCACATTTTCTGCTGAAAAAAATATTTTGATGAAAAATTCCTGACCAGCTGTGCTGATTGTATTTCTAGGCATACACAAGACGCTGGTAATTGAGAGTTCTTGAATGTTGTGTGCTGCTCGCATTCCCCCTCCTTTGGCTTCCCCTCCAGCCTCTATCCTGCTGCTCCTGAATCCCAGATCCCACTTCTTCCCTTCCCACCTCGCAAGACTGTCCCACTGAGTTCCAGGCTGGGCCCTAACATTGGGATCTTGCCCCTCCCCCCGCAGCTATTTGCCCACTGAGCTCTAAAGCTATTTGTGAATTCTCAACAAAAACAGTCACCTCCTCTTCCTTCTCTACCCAGCTCCTATGGCTACAAAGGGGGGAAAACACAAACCGTGAGAACCTCCATACTCTCATACACAGCTAATAAGCGCCCACAGTACATCAGCTTCATCATAGCCAAAAACATATAGAGCCTCACCACAGGTGTAGTTTGACTTCTATATTTGGGGGAGGGTAGAGGGGAGGTCGGCTCCAGTCAGATCAATGGGGCAGCACAGTGGGGGAGGGGGGGGGGGAATTCTGTGCCTGCCAACAAACCAATCTCTTTGAGTCTCCTTTCATAAGGTAAGTTTTCCATTCCTCAGATCATCCTAGTGGCCCTTCTCTGCACCAGTTCCAGTTTGAATTCATCTTTCTTAAACATGGGAGACCAGAATTTCACACACTACTCCAGATGAGGTCTCACCAGTGCCTTGTATAATGACACTAACACTTCCCTGTCTCTACTGGAAATACCTCACCTGATGTACTCCAGGGCCACATTAGTCTTTTTCATGGCCGCATCACATTGACGGCTCATAGTCATCCTGAGATCAACCAATACACCAAGATCTTTCTCCTCCTCTATCACTTCCAACTGATAGGTCCCTAGCAAAAATTCTTGTTGTTAGTCCCTAAATCCATGACTTTGCACTATTAAATTTCATCCCATTTCTATTACTCCAGTTTACAAGATCATCCAGATCTTGTATGATATTCTGGTCCTCCTCTGTATTGGCGATACCTCCCAACTTTGTGTCATCTGCAGCTTTTATTGCACAATCCCACTTTTTGTGCCACGGTCAGTAATAAAAATGTTAAATAAGATTGGTCTCAAGACCAATCCCTGAGGAACTCAACTAGTAACCTCCCTCTAGATCAATGGCTCTCAACCTTTCCAGGCTACTGTGCCCCTTTCAGGAGTCTGATTTGTCTCGCGTACCCCTAAGTTACACCTCACTTAAAAACTACTTGCTTACACAATCAGACATAAAAATACAAGTGTCACAGCACACTGTTATTGAAAATATGCGTACTTTCTCACTTTTATCATGTAATTATAAAATAAATCAATTGGTATATGAATATTGTACATACATTTCAGTGTATAGTATATAGAGCAATATAAACAAGTCATTGTATGAAATTTTAGTTTGTACTGACTTTTCTAGTGCTTTTTATGTAGCCTGTTGTAAAACTAGGCAAATATTTAGATGAGTTGATGTATCCCTGGAAGACCTCTGTGTACCTCCAGGGGTATGTGTACCCCTGGTTGAGAACCACTGCATCTTTCAGTATGACCTGTTGTAGAATCATAGGACTGGACAGGATCTCAAGAGGTCATCTAATCCAGTCCCCTGCGCTCATGGCAGGACTAAGTTTTATCTAGACCATCCATGACAGGTGTTTGTCCAACCTGCTCTTTAAAATCTCCAATGATGGAGATTCTACAACCTCCCTAGGCAATTTATTCCAGTGCTGAACCACTCTGACAGGTTTTTTCCTAATGTCCAACCTAAACCTCCCTTGCTGCAATTTAAGCCCATTGCCGCTTGTCCTATCCTCAGAGGTTAAGAAGAACAATTTTTCTCCCTCTTCCTTGTAACAACCTTTTATGTATTTGAAAACTGTTTTCATGTTTCCTCTCAGTCTTCTCTTTTCCAGACTAAATAAACCCTTTCCCCCACCCCCCAATCTTCTCTCATAGGTCATGTTTTCTGGATCTTTAATCATTTTTGTTGCTCTTCTCTGGACACATCTTTCCAGAATTGTGGCACCCAGAACTGGACAAAATACTCCAGCTGAGGCCTAATCAGCACAGAGTAGAGCAGAAGAATTCCTTCTTCCTTTTAACCAGTTCCTTATCCACCTTTCAGTTCTCATATTAATTTCCATCTTTTCCAATTTAACTACTAATTTATCATGTGGAACTGTATCAAATACCTTAGATCTACTGCATTTCTTTTATCTAAACAATTAGTTCTCTTTGCAAAGAAAGATACCACCTCTTGAACACAACAACTGAAATAATTGTAGAAAAATCTACAATTACTTTCTATCATTTAAGCTACTTACTTTTTACAGTTCACCAAGCTTGGAACAGATCATGTAACTTTAGGAAACATCCTAACAGCCCTTTCTTATCTTAATTACCTGTTAATCACTCTGTTCATA
Source organism: Gopherus flavomarginatus (assembly GCF_025201925.1). Classification (NCBI taxonomy): domain Eukaryota; kingdom Metazoa; phylum Chordata; order Testudines; family Testudinidae; genus Gopherus; species Gopherus flavomarginatus. Next base: position 152,922,286 of record NC_066621.1, read on the forward strand.
AACAAAATTCTGACTCCCTGCCTCAGGGGCACAAGCTGGGAGCAGCATATCTCCCGTCTCCTGCAGAACTCATTGCATTGCACGCTCAGGCTGTCTACCTGAGGCTTGCAGTTTGGGGGTGGGGGAGGCAATGCACCCATGTCCCCCCAAATTCCGCCTATAATTGCCTCTCCATAGTCATATTAGAGATGGGGAACCTCAGCAGAACCTAAACTAGGCATATCTGAACTACGCAAATCTGTGTGAGATCTTCTGTCTTCACTCGAATCCCCTCCATCCTGTAGACCGTGGGACATCTCCCCCTCAGCCCAGCCCAACATCTCTGTCACCTCTGGCTGGTGTCTCTGTGGAACATTCCACTTCAGGACGAAATGTAGAGATAAAAATTTTCGATACTTTAAATGACTGCTTCATGGAGCAGCTGGTACGGGAACCCACAAGGGGAGAGGCAACTCTAGATTTAATCCTGAGTGGAGCACAGGAGCTGATTCAAGAGGTAACTATAGCAGAACCGCTTGGAAATAGCGACCATAATACAATAGCATTCAACATCCCTGTGGGAGGAAGAACACCTCAACAGCCCAACACTGTGGCATTTAATTTCAAAAGCGGGAATTATACAAAAATGAGGGGGTTAGTTAAACAAAAGTTAAAAGGTACAGTGACTAAAGTGAAATCCCTGCAAGTTGCATGGGTCCTTTTTAAATACACCATAATAGAGGCCCAACTTCAATGTATACCCCAAATTAAGAAACACAGTAAAAGGACTAAAAAAGAGCCACCATGGCTAAACAACCATGTAAAAGAAGCAATGAGAGATAAAAAGACTTCCTTTAAAAAGTGGAAGTCAAATCCTAGTGAGGCAAATAGAAAGGAGCACAAACACTGCCAGGTTAAGTGCAAGAGTGTAATAAGAAAAGCCAAAGAGGAGTTTGAAGAACGGCTAGCCAAAAACTCCAAAGGTAATAACAAAATGTTTTTTAAGTACATCAGAAGCAAGAAGCCTGCTAAACAACCCATGGGGCCCCTTGACGATCGAAATACAAAAGGAGCGCTTAAAGATGATAAAGTCATTGTGGAGAAACTAAATGGATTCTTTGCTTCAGTCTTCACGGCTGAGGATGTTAGGGAGATTCCCACACCGAGCTGGCTTTTGTAGGTGACAAATCTGAGGAACTGTCACAGATTGAAGTGTCACTAGAGGAGGTTTTGGAATTAATTGATAAACTCAACATTAACAAGTCACCGGGACCAGATGGCATTCGCCGAAGAGTTCTGAAAGAATTCAAATGTGAAGTTGCGGAACTATTAACTAAGGTTTGTAACCTGTCCTTTAAATCGACTTCGGTACCCAATGACTGGAAGTTAGCTAATGTAACGCCAATATTTAAAAAGGGCTCTAGAGGTTATCCCAGCAATTACAGACCGGTACGTCTAACATCCATACTGGGAAAATTAGTCGAAACAATAGCTAAGAATAAAATTGTCAGACACATAGAAAAACATAAACTGTTGAGCAATAGTCAACATGGTTTCTGTAAAGGGAAATCGTGTCTTACTAATCTATTGGAGTTCTTTGAAGGGGTCAACAAGCATGTGGACAAGGGATATCAACTGGACATAGTGTACTTAGATTTCCAGAAAGCCTTTGACAAGGTCCCTCACCAAAGGCTCTTATGTAAATTAAGCTGTCATGGGATAAAAGGGAAGGTCCTTCAATGGATTGAGGACTGGTTAAAAGACAGGGAACAAAGGGTAGGAATTAATGGTAAATTCTCAGAATGGAGAGGGGTAACTAGTGGTGTTCCCAGGGGTCAGTCCTAGGACCAATCCTATTCAATTTATTCATAAATGATCTGGAGAAAGGGGTAAATAGTGAGGTGGCAAAGTTTGCAGATGATACTAAACTACTCAAGATAGTTAAGACCAAAGCGGATTGTGAAATCTTCAAAAAGATCTCACAAAACTAAGTGATTGGGCAACAAAAGGGCAAATGAAATTTAATGTGGATAAATGTAAAGTAATGCACATTGGAAAAAATAAATTCAACTATACATACAATATGATGGGGGCTAATTTAGCTACGAGTCAGGAAAAAGATCTTGGTGTCATCGTGGATAGTTCTCTGAAGATGTCCATGCAGTGCACAGAGGCGGTCAAAAAAGTGAACAGGATGTTAGGAATCATTAAAAAGGGGATCAAGAATAAGACAGAGAATATCTTATTGCCCTTATATAAATCCATGGTATGCCCACATCTCGAATACTGTGTACAGATGTGGTCTCCTCACCTCCAAAAAGATATTCTAGTGCTAGAAAAGGTTCAGAAAAGGGCAACTAAAATGATTAGGGGTTTGGAGAGGGTCCCATACGAGGAAAGATTAAACAGGCTAGGCCTCTTCAGCTTGGAAAAGAGGAGACTAAGTGGGGATATGATAGAGGTATATAAAATCATGAGTGATGTAGAGAAAGTGGATAAGGAAAAGTTATTTACTTATTCCCATAATACAAGAACTAGGGGTCACCAAATGAAATTAATAGGTAGCAGGTTTAAAACAAATAAAAGGAAGTTCTTCTTCACACAGTGCACATTCAATTTGTGGAACTCCTTACCTGAGGAGGTTGTGAAGGCTGGGACTATAACAATGTTTAAAAAGGAACTGGATAAATTCATGGTGGCTAAGTCCATAAATGGCTATTAGCCAGGACGGGTAAAGAATGGTGTCCCTAGCCTCTGTTCATCAGAGGATGGAGTTGGATGGCAGGAGAGAGATCACTTGATCATTGCCTGTTAGTTTCACTCCCTCTGGGGCACCTGGCATTGGCCACTGTCAGCAGACAGATACTGGGCTAGATGAACCTTTGGTCTGATCCGGTACGGCCGTTCTTATGTTCTTATGAAAATGACTTGTTGACTGCTAACTTCCTCCTGTCTTCGGCTCTTCCCTCCAGTGTCTCTGGAGAGCTACAAAGGCAAAGTTAGGAGGGAGGGATAGCTCAGTGGTTTGAGTATTGCACTACTAAACCCAGGGTTGTGAGTTCAATCCTTGAGGGGGGAACTGGGGTAAAAATCTGGGGATTGGTCCTGCTTTGAGCAACGGGTTGGACTAGATGACCTCCTGAGGTCCCTTCCAACTCTGATATTCTATGTTACTGCTACCCTCAAGTTCCCAATAGTGTTAAATGAATGGGAGATGATAAGCAAGCTGTATTCCCCTCAATGAAGCAAGGTACAGCACAAAACTACTCCCTGCTGTTGCCACCAGTTCAAAGGGACTGAAAAGCAGAGATTCCATAAAATCTCATGTGAGTAATTGCTATGGAAACTCTTGGGCACACATGGCTGCCATTACCTCTGTGGGAGTGAATCAAAATGGTTTCTGCTAGCCCTGCTAATCACATAGGCCAGGTTCAGTCAGTCAGAAAACAAAAACTAATAGCTTGTGACCAGGCACAGCTAAAGATGGTAAGACATTTTCAAAAAGTTGACAAATTATTATTAAAATTTCAAATTTTAACTCAAAGGGGGAAATTTCAATGAAAATATCTCCTTAAATATTTTGTCTGGTAAGAGTTTAAAAAATTTTGGTCAACATTTTTACTAATCACAACTAGCAATCCATCTCAAATTTCAAACAAGAGGCATGACAAATTTGCCACACCTTTTTGCTGTCACCCTAGCAGCAAAAGAAGAAAGAAATTCATGCAAAATATTGTAGAGAACTTTAAAAATGATAACAAAACTGATCCTGTTTTTTGACCATTTCAGCAACCTGAAACCAGATAAATTCTGATGATGATGATGATGTCCCTGCAAATATTTGCCCAAATGAATTATTTATTTTATCCTAGTTCAGTTAAGATTAAAATGGCCTAAGACCAGGGCTTTGCGTACCTTGTGATGGATTTCTGACCTTTGAATCCACCATGATTGTTTTAGTTTGGGTCAGATCTAGTGTGGCTACCTGCCACATGGGGCCACAACAGTGGTACCCCTAACCCACCCAGCAATATCGTCAATCTATCCAACTACACACTCAGCCCAGAAGAAAAGTCTGTCCTATCTCGGGGACTCTCTTTCTGCCCTGCCACCCCCACCAACATGATACAGTTCTGTGGCGATCTGGAAGCCTACTTTCGCCGTCTCTGACTCAAAGAATACTTCCAGGACAACACTGAACGGTGCACTGATACACGGGTGCCCTCCCACCAACAGCACAAGAAAAAAAAGAACTCCACATGGACTCCTCCTGAGGGTCTAAATGACAGCCTGGACCTATACATTGAATGCTTCCGCCGGCGTGCACAGGCAGAAATCGTGGAACAACAACATCGCTTGCCTCTCAACCTAAGTCGTGCAGAACGCAATGCCATCCACAGCCTCAGAAACCACCCTGACATTATCATCAAAGAGGCTGATAAAGGAGGTGCCGTTGTCATCATGAACAGGTCTGACTATCAAAAGGAGGCAGCCAGACAACTCTCCAATACCAAATTCTACAGGCCACTTCCCTCAGATCCCACTGAGGAATACACTAAGAAACTACAGCATCTACTCAGGACACTCCCTACACTAACACCAGAAGAAATCAACATACCCCTAGAGCCCCGACCAGGGTTATTCTATCTACTACCCAAGATCCACAAACCCGGAAATCCTGGACGCCCCATCATCTCGGGCATTGGCACTCTCACTGTCTGGATATATGGACTCTCTACTCAGACCCTATGCCACTAGCACTCCCAGCTATCTCCGCGACACCACTGATTTCCTGAGGAAACTACAATGCATTGGTGACCTCCCAGAAAACACCATCCTAGCCACCATGGATGTAGAGGCTCTCTACACAAACATCCCACGCACAGATGGAATACAAGCTGTCAGGAACACTATCCCTGATGATGCCACAGCACAACTGGCTGCTGAGCTCTGTGCCTTTATACTTACACACAACTATTTCAAATTTGATGACAATATATATCTCCAGATCAGTGGCACTGCTATGGACACCCGCATGGCCCCACAATATGCCAATATCTTCATGGCCGACCTGGAACAACGCTTCCTCAGCTCTCGTCCACTCACACCCCTTCTCTATCTACGCTACATTGATGACATCTTCATCATCTGGACCCATGGGAAGGAGACTCTGGAAAAATTCCACCATGATTTCAACAGCTTCCACCCCACCATCAACCTCAGCCTGGACCAATCTACACGGGAGGTCCACTTTCTTGACACCACGGTGCAAATAAGTGATGGTCATATTAACACCACTCTATATCGAAAACCCACCGACCGCTATGCCTACCTTCATGCCTCCAGCTTCCATCCCGGGCACATCACACGATCCATTGTCTACAGCCAAGCACTGAGGTACAACCGCATCTGCTCTGACCCCTCAGACAGAGACCAACACCTACAAAATCTCCACCAAGCATTCTCAAAACTACAATACCCGCACGAGGAAATAAGGAAACAGATCAACAGAGCCAGACGTGTACCCAGAAGCCTTCTACTGCAAGACAAACCCAAGAGAGAAACCAACAGGACTCCACTGGCCATCACATACAGCCCCCAGCTAAAACCCCTCCAACGCATCATCAAGGATCTACAACCCATCCTGGACAATGATCCCACACTTTCACAGGCCTTGGGTGGCAGGCCAATCCTTGCCCGCAGACAACCTGCCAACCTGAAACATATTCTCACCAGTAACTGCACACCACACCATAATAACTCTAGCTCAGGAACCAATCCATGCAACAAACCTCGATGCCAACTCTGCCCACATATCTACACCAGCGACACCATCACAGGACCTAACCAGATCAGCCACACCATCACTGGTTCATTCACCTGCACATCCACCAATGTAATATACGCCATCATATGCCAGCAATGCCCCTCTGCTATGTACATCGGCCAAACTGGACAGTCTCTACGGAAAAGGATAAATGGACACAAATCAGACATTAGGAATGGCAATATACAAAAACCTGTAGGAGAGCACTTCAACCTCCCTGGCCACACTATAGCAGACCTTAAGGTGGCCATCCTGCAGCAAAAAAACTTCAGGACCAGACTTCAAAGAGAAACTGCTGAGCTTCAGTTCATCTGCAAATTTGACACCATCAGCTCAGGATTGAACAAAGACTGTGAATGGCTTGCCAATTACAGAACCAGTTTCTCCTCTCTTGGTTTTCACACCTCAACTGCTAGAACAGGGCCTCATCCTCCCTGATTGAACTGACCTCGTTATCTCTAGCTTGCTTGCTAGCACACATATATATACCTGCCCCTGGATATTTCCATTACATGCATCTGAGGAAGTGGGTATTCACCCACGAAAGCTCATGCTCCAAAACGTCTGTTAGTCTATAAGGTGCCACAGGATTCTTTGCTGCTTTTAGAGATTTTGGTGCTATCTCAATTCTGATCTTTTATTTCAATCTCATTCAGGAGCCCATCATGTCCTTTCAATTCCAGCAGCCTCCTACTCTCTGGCTGCTCTGATAAGCACCTCTTCCCCCCTTTCTCTCGTTCAAAATGCATCTGCTAAACTCATCTTCCTGGCCCATCACTCTGACATTGTTTTTGAATCCATCTTCTGGCTGCCTCTTATCCATGTCTCTTCACAGCTCTGTCCTTCACTACTACTCTCCTCTTGTGTCTTACTGTGTTGCTCCCATCCTCCTCTGCTAATGATGCTAGCCTTGACTACCCTTTATCTGCTTCTTTTACAACCATATTCAAGCTTTTCCCTATAGTGCCCTGTGAAATATTATGCAAGACCACTCCCCTCCTCGCTTAAATCCCTCTTCCCTTGTGCATTTGTGACAGAGTGAATTTGTGCATTTGTGACGGGGTCCCCGGGATGCAACCTGGACTGAGCCCTCCCAAACCTGCCAACCAGAGTGGCCTCTCACACTGTGATGCTGATGTCAAGCTATGAACTTCTGATAGGCACTGCACTTACACAGCCATCCACAAGTAGAGACACACCCAACTGTGTTGCACGAATGATCTCCCAGCCAATCATGAACCTTCAATAGGGAGGCTCCAGCCAATTCCCCCCAGCTCCCCAATCTTGCACCTCGGAACTGTACCATCTTGCACTGGTCACAAACCTGACCAGTTTAATTTCATTACTTAGTTTGTCACTTCTTCATAGGAAAGTGGACATGCACCAGCCTTTGTAACCTGAGCAGATGAGCACTTCAGACAAACTCTCTGGTAAGGATGAAACATTAAAATAAGTTTAACTACAGAAAGATCGATCTTAAGTGATTCTAGGTGGTAAGCATAAGGGTCAGTGATAGTTACAGTCAGAAAATACAAAGTAAACACGCATTCTAAATCTTAAACTTTTAGTTTAAGCAAGAGTTGAATCAAACACCTTTTCTTACCCTGACAGATGGTACAAGCAGGTTACAGTTCCTCAATACACAGGCTAGATTCCCTTTACAGCCTGGGACCAAATTTTCCCAGTTCAAAGCCTTTGTCTTCCAGATGTGCTTCCAGGTGTTGAGAATGGGGGAGGAAGTCGGGAGAGGCCAAGTGATAATGTCACTTACCCTCTTTTATACTTTCTTCCAGCTTGCTGAAAAGATCTTTGCTGTGATGTGGGGATCATGCTGTCTCCATTGCATATGTGCCTTCTCTAAGGAACCTCTGGGATAGTGGATTCTTTTATTGATGGGTATTGGGGATTGGTCCTGCTTTGAGCAGGGGGTTGGACTAGATGACCTCCTGAGGTCCCTTCCAACCGTGACATTCTATGATTCTGTGATGAGCCATTAACACTGTCTGCCTATTGATGGCTACTCCTTTTTTCTAACTGAAAGGCTGGTTGTGGGTGTTCCCAACCTCGCAACATATTTCAGTAACACATACAGCAATACTTCATAAGTTCACCTACCATGATAGTACATACAATGCAACAGGATATTAATGTTCAACAGATCGAGTCTTACAAAATGACACTTCACTAGGCATACTTTGTACAAAACCTATCATCAAAATATCTCAGCGGTGAATATGTGGGTTCCAGGGTGCCACTTTTAGGTACAGTGTGTCACAGCATTGTTTGGCTTCTTAGTCTTTGACCCTGCAAGCAGATCTACTCTGGCCAATCTCTGTGCCTATTGGAGCCCCGTGGACTTCAGTGGAGCTCCACGCAGGCATGAGAGTCCAGGGAAGTGAAACAGCTTTCAAGATTAGGGTCATGTATGGTAAATTTGTGTGGCAGGGACTGTCTCTTCCTCCTGTGTATGTGGATAGTGTCTAGCATAATTTGGATTCTCCTAAGTCATAAATAATAATCAACTACCACACCAAAACCTAGTCCTGAACTGGACTTGAATCCCAAAACCCTAAACTGGATCCAACACGGCTGCTTCAGCCCATGTCAAGTTAAAATATTTGAAGAATTCTTCCAAATGCATCCGCTCCAATGCAGTGCTCATGGATATCAGTGGAAAGATGCCCACTGACTTCTATGCTCTTTGGATCAGGTCTCAGAATAACAGCTGTATAATATTACCTAACAGACACAGGAATTTTCTGAGCTGGCCCACACTTCAGTTTTAACTTGGTTCAGACCTTTGTAAACAATTCACACTAGATTAGAGAAAAGCAGCTAAAAGCCTGTCCTGAAGCCAATGTCTGGGCATGTTCACCACATCCTATGTAAAGAGCCTATTCTGTGAAGGAGGAAAGCTTGATATATAAGTTTGCCTGGAGCTATTGTAGATTTCATTTCACACGAGGAATCCACCCAAGAGATACCCAGCTTATTGTGGCAGTTTTTCCATGCAGATAACTTGTTCCTTGTTCCATGGCAGACAGCTCTTAACGCTTCATTCTACACCATTTCTCCAGTACCTCTGTGTTGTATGTCGGTCGGTATAGCCCAGAATCAGCAACCGATTCTTCAGGAAGCTCAAGCTCCCCGGGTAGGAGATGTAACACTACTTTTAATGAAATATGAAAGCAAAAAGGGTGGAAGAAAAACAGGCTGGCAGAGGTGGGGACTGGGGAGGTTACATTTTTTTGTCTTCAGAAGCAACAGTAGAGTGAGTTCGTATCTGGGATCTGGGCAACATGAGTTTATTCCTGACTCTGACCTGCTCTGTGATCTTGGATGAGTCATTTCACCTTCCAGTATCTTTGATTTCCCTCCAACCCGTTGCCTTATCTACTTACTGTAAACTCCCTGGGGCAGAAACTGTCTGCTACTATGTGTCTGTACGGCGCCTAACATAGTGGAACCCTCATCCCAGTCGAGACTTCTAGGGGCTACTGTGACACAAATAATACATGAGAGAGAAGAAAGGGAAACAGAGGATGTGTTCAAAAATCTTTATTTTTAAGTGGATTCTGAAACTTCTGGGAATAATCTGAACTTTTGTCTTGACTACAAAACCTTCCAGAAATTGTTGAGCTTTGCACATCTCCTAGGATCAACACTCATTGCTCAAATGCTTTCTTATTTAAAGCTCTACAAACTGGCTTCTTTAGCAAATAGTTCCCTTCATACCCACTCTCCCTTTTGTAGGCTATCAGGCCTCCTGGTTTGTATTGCTATATCAATTTTTGCAATAAGTTGTAGGTAGGCTCAATGGGTTTCAAGTGCCTTACATGTGATAGAGCCTAGGATATTGCTATTTAATATAACTGACACCAAGTGCTATGTGTTAAATGCTTACAAAAAACAGGCTTTAAGGGTATGTCCTATAGTAGGAATTACCAAAGGTTGATAGTAAAAATTGCACATCCTACAGATTGCTCAAGAGCACAGCGCAATATGTATGTAACAAAATATTTGCCATTATGTAAGCAATAGTATTCCCAGGCTGCATATATATAAATTCATTAATATCAGTGGAGGAAAATAATTAAGAAACATTTAATTGCACATAGAGTCTGTCTGTATAAACTCTGTGTGCAATTAAATGTTTATTATTTAATTATTTTCCTCTGATACTAATTCTTGCTCTAAACTCCAATTTTCCCTTTGCAATCAGACTATGTCAATATTAGTGTGATAATTTATGCTTTATAGCACCTTCCAGCTGATGATCTTGAAGAGCTTTACAAACATTCAGGCCCTCATCCTGCAAACACTTACGCAAGTGTCTGACTTTGTTTGCATGAATAGTCCCATTGACTTCAATTGGGACCACTCTCAAGAGTAAAGTTACTCATGTGTTAAAGCGATGCAATACCGGCGCCCAAATAATTATACCTTCCAATGTCCCTGTACCGAAGGGAAGGGATATATAGGGATCACTTTACTGAAATGTAGTCACTTCTGGGGTGGAACACATCTATGTAACAATCCACAGAAACAGCATTTTAAGAATAAAGCAATTTAATAGCAAATAAGAATCCCATTTCTCTGGAAATCATGGGGGCAATTGTTGACAGGACAAGGGAGGTTGGCTAGAGGTACTCTGCATAGTTTGATGTCAGATGAGGATAGATCAAAACTGTATTAGACCAGATGCACAACTATTTTCACATCAATGGGGATTAAATAGGTTAAATCATTTATTTGATACTGATTAATCAAGAAATGGCTGCAGGATTGCAGAGAGTCAAATATTTTGTAGCTTATTCAAACTGAACAGAAAAAAAAATGTTCAGAGCTGAAATGTTGCAGGTTCTTATTCCCAGGTGTGGATTCTTGTCTTGTGCGATTTAAAACTGAATTGGCAAATTATTTACTTTTCTGCAGTAGCTACTGTGTGTGTAAAATAATTATCAGACTCCAGATGCCATCTGGTGGTCAGATAAATTTTATTAATCCCTTATACTTTCTTTCTACTACAGTACCTTATAGAATTCACCTTCATTAGAGAATCCTGCTAATAGTATTTTCCTAGGATTATTAATGGCTTGAATTCTGGGAAACAATTTTCGTGGGATGACCCTACTGGAAAATATCGCAGTTCATGGCTTATAATCACAGACTGTTTGAAAAAAAATCACATTGTTGATCCTTCTCGCCAGTGCAGTCAATGTCCGAAAGCCAATATTTCCAACCAACAGAAGCAGGAAATTCTTAAATCTATTTTTTTTTAACATTGCATGTCACGCTGGAAAAACTGCAATAGATTTAAAGCAACATTTAGTGACAAGCTTTAAAGGTTTAATACAAGTTGATTCAAACAGTTCTTTCTCTGACTCCTATCCAGTAAACAGCTTATTCTGACCTATGGGATTGTAAGCAGGTGGCTAGACACCATAAATGACTGCTTCTTGGAGCAGCTAGTCCTGGAACCCACAAAGGGAGAGGCAATTCTTGATTTAATCCTAAGTGGAATACAGGATCTGATCCAAGAGCTGAATATAGCTGAGCCGCTCAGTAATAGTCACCATAATATAATCAAATGTAACAAACTTGTCGGGTGGGGGGATACCAGAGAAGTCCATCACAGAAGCATTTAACTTCAGAAAGGGGAGCTACACAAAAATGAGGAAGCTAAAAAGAAATTTAAAAGGTACAAGTCACAAAAGTGATATGCCTGAAAGCTGCATGGAATCTTTTTTAAAACACCATAATAGTCTCAAATCAAATTTAAAAAAATAAACATAGTAAGAGGACCAAAAAAGTGCCAACAACAAAATAAAAGATGCAGTTAGAGGCAAAAATGCATGCTTTAAAAACTGGAGGTCAAATCCTACTGAGGGCAATAGAAAGGAGCATAAACTCAGCCAAGTCAAGTGTAAAGGCATAATTAGACAATTATGATAAATGCAAAGTAATATACATTGGAAAGCATAATCCAAACTATCCATACAAAATGATGGGATCAAAATTAGGGCTTGGTCTACAATATATATGTACTTCAGTATAACTGCATCGCTCAGGGGTGTGAAAAATCCAGACCCCTGAGCAACGACCTTAAGCCCCCATGTAGCCAGTGTTATGTCGATGAGAGAGCTTCTCCTGCCAACACTGATGTAAGTTTGTAGTGTAGACCTGCCCTAACCGTTAACACTCAAGAAAGAGATCTTGGGGTCATTGTGGATAGCTCTCTGAAAACAAATGCTCAATGCGCAGCGGCAGGCAGGAAAGCAGAGTGTTAGGAACTGTTAGCAAAGGGGTAGGTAATACAGAAAATAGCATAATGCCGCTATGTAAATCCATGGTATGCCCACATCTTGAATACTGTGTGCAGTTTTCTGGTCACCTCATCCCAAAAAAAAAAATTAAAATTGAAAAAGGTGCAGAGAAGGGCAACAAAAATGCTTAAGGGTACAAACCACTTCTGTATAAGAAGTCATTAACATGACTGGAACTTTTCAGGTTGGAAAAAAGACGACTAAGAGGGAATATGATAGAGGTCTATACAATTGTGACTGGCGTGGAAAAAGTGAATAAGGAAGTGTTATTTACTCCTTCACATAACACAAGAACCAGGAGTCAGCCAATAAAATTAATAGGCAGCAAATTTAAAACAAACAAAAGGAAATATTTCTTCACACAAAGCACAGTCATCCTGTGGAACTCATTGCCAGGGGATGTTGTGAAGGCCAGCTATAACTGAGTTAAAAGAATTATATATATTCATGGAAGATAGGTCCATTACGGGCTGCTAGCTAAGATAGTCGGGGTCCAACCCCATGCTCTGTGTCCCTAAACCTCTCTTAATAATTGCCATGTTCTGTTCATTCCCTCTGAAGCATTTGGCACTGACCACCAATGGAAGACAGGTACCATTGGTCTGATACAGTATGTCCATACTTATGTTCTTATCTTTATTTTCTTAAAGGTGACCGGAAAGTCAATGGAATACACCATGTCACAAAATCCATGTCTTTGAGTTAGAAAATATTACAAGTTTTGGCTTTTTCCTCAGCATTTTGGATCCACCCCTGCAAACCTGGTTCATGTGGGCAGATCCCTGAACCCATGTAGAGTTCCATTAAAGTCAATGGGGCTCTGCACAGGCTCGGGGTCCCCAGCACAGACTAACTTGCAGGATTTGGTCTAGAGTCCTAGGGTGACATTCTGGTTCCATTGAAGTTAACGGGAGTTTTGCCATTGATTTCAATGGGACCAGGATTTCCTGCTTCATCTCCTTTCCCATATAAACCTCTTAATAAAGTTAATGGGGCATGTGTGTGTATGGCAAGTGTGTGACTACTCATGCTTAAAGTTAAGCACATTCTTAAGTACAGGTGTTTGACCTGCTCTTAAAATCCTCCAGTGATGGAGATTCCACAACTTCCGTAGGTAATTTATTCCAGTGCTGAATCACCCTGACAGGGAGTTTTTCGTAAAGTCCAAACTAAACCTCCCTTGCTGCAATTTAAGCCCATTGCTTCTTGTCCTATCCTCAGAGATTAAAGAGAGCAATTTGTCACCCTCCTCCTTGTAACAACCTTTTATGTACTTGAAAACTGTTACCACATCCCCTCTCAGTCTTCTCTTCTCCAGACTAAACAAACCCAATTTTTTCCAATCTTTCCTCACAAGTCTGTTTTCTAGACCTTTAATCATTTTTGTAGCTCTTCTCTGGAGTTTCTCCAGTTTGTCCACATCTTTCCTGAAATGTGGTGCTCAAAACTGGACACAATACTCCAGCTGAGATCTAATCAACATGGAGTAGAGCTGAAGAATTACTTCTCGTGTCTTGTTTACAACACTCCTGCTACTACATCCCAGAATGATGTTCGCTTCTTTTGCAATAGTGTTACACTGTTGACTCATATTTAGCTCATGACCCCAGATGCCTTTCTGCAGTACTCCTTCCTAGGCAATCATTTCCCATTTTGTATGTGTGCAACTGATTGCGCCTTACTAAGTGGAGTATTTGCATTTGTCCTTATTGAATTTCATCCTATTTACTTCAAACCATTTCTCCAGTGTGTCTAGATCATTTTGAATTTTAATACTCTCCTCTAACACACTTGCAACCCCTCCCAGCTTGGTATCACCCGCAAACTTTATAAGTGTACTCTCTATGCCATTATCTAAATCATTGATGAAGATATTGAACAGAACTAGACCCAGAACTGATCCCTGTAGGACCCCACTCATTATGCCCTTCCAGCTTGACTGTGAACCACTGATAACTACTCTCTGGGAACAATTTTCCAACCAGTTATTCACCCACCTATGTTACATTTCCCTAGTTTGTTTATGAGAAGGTCATGTGAGAGTATCAAAAGCCTTATTAAAGTCAAGATAAACTACATCTACCACTTCCCCCCTACCCACAAGGTTTATTACCTGTCAAAGAAAGCTATCAGGATCTATAGTTGCTTCTCTGAGTGAAAAAAAAATCCCTGGTTATACAATGAGCTATACTGTATGCCTACTGAATTGTTTAAAATCTTTGATTGCACCAGTGTAAATGTGGACATGCCAACAAGAAAAATAAAATCAGGTAGCATATTAACTTCACACCTTTTTCAGGAGGTAAATAGGAGGAGTGCCCTGCATAATTCTGTGCTAAATCGTCACTATTATTTATGTAGGTCCTGAATTTCCAAGGTGTGTGCAGCAGTTCCCATGGATTTCAGCTGGACTTGTGGGTGCTTAGCACTGCTCAAATCAGACCCTGTTTGTACGTAAGGAAAGATAAGCCTGCCCCTAAAAAGCTTACAATGTTGCTTAATAACAAGATGCACAGGGTGATCAGATAAACCAGTCAGAGGTGGGGACGGAGGATGAGGTGACAGTGATAGGAACATGATTTCACCTAGATGAGCAGTGCAGACAACATAGCTCACCACCTATGTAGCCGTTGTTAACAGGGAATATTCTGCAGACAATTCCATAGTGTCTAGTTCTAGGACCCTGCATCAGCTGTAGAGCTCTTTTGCTGACTCATCCGGGTAGCCAGATATTCTCTCCAACTCAAGAATATAAAAGGCAAGAGGGAAACAGGATCAGATGGGACCATACGGACAGCTATGCTTAAAGGAAGCTCATGTGGATGTTTGTGTGTGTTGCCGTTTAAAGCCAACAGATCTGCATTGTGGTGATAAGTGATTTCCCCCCTTGTATCTGAAAGTGCTGGATAGCCAATTCTTTCTGTTCCCCTTCTCTGGGAAGAGGAGAGGTTAGATTCACTAGCGCATTCTGCCTACTTTGCACTGCTCGAGCAACTCCAGGCCATTCAACTGGGTTTACAGCAGCTTTGCACTGCAGGTACAACACAAAGCTGCCAGAACCTACTACTGAATCTGGCCATAGGAAGGCTTTCTGGAGGAGTTGAGGTTAAAAATGACAGAGCGGCAGTTCTAGTAATGGACTTAGAAAAGAAAAACTAACTCAGTGAGATGATAGCAGGGGGTAGCTCTTAGATGGTTTTTGTTGTGTTTGAACAGTGGTGTTCTGGTCCATGACTGAGGGCTGCTACCGCACTACAAATGGTAATACCGCTGCAGCTTACTAGCGGCGATGATGTACTGGCAGTTTGGTGGGACCTTCTCTTGGTGTGCACAAGGGAGGACAACCAGGGGCATGCCCCCCACCTCCAATAATGTTGGTTGGGTACAATTCTCATGCTGTCTTTTAAATGGCACTCACAGATGAAGGTAGACGAACCAGTCATTTCCCCTTTCTCGACAACATTTGGTTTGCAAGTTTGACTGAGTTAGATTCATCTATAAAGTACACAAAAGCTCTTTGTGTATATTGGTTCCCATAAGTGATGAAACAAAGAACAAACAATGTCTTGTAAGAATCAGCCATCAGGGCATGCGCAGGAATTTAAATTTGACCTCTTTTGGAGGGGCACGTTCTGTGCCCCCACCAAGGCTCTCCCCTCCCACCCCAGCCTTAGAGCTGGAGGAATTCTGTGTCACCAACGATTATTGAGGGGGCATGCCCGGATTGTCCCCCCTTGTGCGCACCCCTGGAATCATCTATCCAGAGTCCTCTCCACATACAATGAAGAAACTCCTAACCTGTGTCAGCTGCAGGAAGATAATGCTATCTGATGTCACCCTACGAGAGACCAGGTGGGTGATGTAATATCTTGTATTGGACCAACTTCTGTTGGCGAGAGAGACAGCGTGAAACCTGTTTCCAACAGCTCTACAGGGAAGAACAAGGTGTGCTAGAACATAAACGTTATTGAAAATGCGATGCATCTGCCAAGTTGTGTAATTCACACTGATGCCCCTGCTCTGCGCACTGCCCAGCATTAATTGTATTTGCTCGCAGGGAACGTAGGAGCTTGATGCTCACGCCGGTTCTTTGATGATTTTTGGAGAGAGCTGCCTACATTTTTAATGCGGTGAGATCTGCGTGGGTGGACCCCTATGCCCATGCTGAGCTTGCTGCAAGATTTACGCCCCCGCCGGCTCACTGCCTCAGATGTTGGTGTGCCAGCTATATCCTTCCAAAAGAGTATTCAGAAAGGGCTGGTCCTGCGAGATGTTGAACACTCTCAGCTCTCACTTACTTTGCAGGAAGCACTCAGCACTTTGCAGAATTTGGCTCATATAGCACGAAAAGAAAGAACAGAGCCTCTTCCATGACATTTGGCTAAGTAATATTCTTCATGGTCTTATAAAGCACAAAAGCCAGATCCAGGGCATATGATCACAATGCTTTTGATTAAATTGGCTGAGGTCTGATGAGTTTTACCTAAAGCAAAAAACTTTAATCTGTGGTTGCTGACCTTGGGGAAATTAGCTGTCTGAGTAATGCAGTTCTCTAATTGAAAATAAGCCTCATTCTGTGTATAGAGCAAAGATTATGAGGCAGTTTCACATCCTCATTATTTATATATGAATCTCGTTCTTTCCCACTTTGCAGATGATGGCTTTAAACCATTGACTGAATCAGAAAAAAAAATATTCCAGTGATGGAAGAACAATAAGTGCTCAGGTGTCTTCTCCTCCTCCTCTTCTCCTCATTGATTCCTGAAAAGGAGTCCTGAATTACAGTGAGAATTTGATGTGCAAGACCTGAGTAATTTTTGGCTGTCTGTCATTGGATTTATTAACAAAATCTATATGTTTACTTCACATCTTATAACACAATCACTACATTTTTTGTCAGTGCCACTTCACTGTGGAGAAACTAAATGAAAGGAAGATACACTAGTGGGCAAGTGTTGGAGGGGATGCATTTCCCTAGGTAATGTTATGTCTGGGGCGTATGCCCTAAACAGAAAGTTGGTGAGGTAGAAGGGGAAAATCCCCTTCTGAAATGGGGAGGTCAGGGTTGCTGTTCTCACCTTGATATACTCTGTTGGACTTGCACAAGTGCAAGAAGTTGAAGTGTCCAATGACTACAGCATTTTCTGCTCAGAGCAGAATGTTCACATCCCGATTCACCTTCACTGAACAGGGGCATTACAAAAGTTTGGAATCTCATGCTATGGAAAAGCTGGCAAATTCCAAGAAGGCTTGTAGGCATGGACAGTGGATAATGGAGGCTAGGGGAGGCTAAGCCTCCACAAACCTCAGCTAATGCTCCCTGCCGCAGACCCGGGGCCAGGCCATGGCAGGGCTCAGAGCTCCTCTGAGCGGCCAAGGCTCAGGGCTCAGCCCAGCTGTCCAGCCGGTGCTCCTCTGGCCTGCTGCAGGAGCCAGCAGGCTGGCCAGGGCTGCTCAGGCACTGGCTGGGGTTCAGGGCTCCTCTGGTGGGCCGGCTGGCAAGAGCATGGGTGGGACCATGAGCAAAAAGGGGTGGGGCCTCGGGCAGAATTGCTGGGGCAGGCACCTAGCCTCCTCGAACGAGGGGTGCACATGCCATCCAGGCTCATATGCCAGTTACTTTAACATCTGGTAGCTTTTTATTAACTAACATTTCGTCCATACTTATCTAACACACAAATATAGCCAACTTTTCTATACTTATGTTCCCAACTTACCCATTGCTCTCTTTGGTCCACTCATGCCCCACTGATCTGGGTGAGGAGTCCCCGGCATGCATGGGTCTCCCCTTCCCCACATGGCAGGAGTAGGGAGCCAGTTCCATGGCAGCATTGTCCTTCTCTGGGCAACCAACCAGGTGGAGGATGGTAGGGCCAGGGGAAGAGTAGGTAGGCCACGAGCAGGGCTGCAGGGAGACATGCATCATCTCTCCCACGGGCTCCCCAAAACTCCCCAGGAAAAAGTAATACAGCCTCAGGCTACATTCCCTTTCTTATGTAGTTACCTCCATGGCAGGGACCCCCCTTCCTCTTTAAGAGGGTTTGCAAGGGCAGACACTGGCCTGAGAAGTCCTTGAACTGCAGCTTCAGTGGAGTTGCACTGCCAGGAAGCTGAGGAAGCAGGCAGGTCACTTGAGATCTGGGTTAGTCTACAGATTCTCTGTACGGGCTTGGGCAAGTCACTTAAATCCAGATCCTTCAAGGTATTTAGGCACCCAATTCCCATTGAAACCAATGGGAGTTGAGCATCTAAATACCTTGGAGGAGCTGCGTTTTAGCCTCAGTGCCCTATCTGTAAAATGGGGATAATAGCACTTCCCATCCTTGGTCTAGTCTATTTAGCTTGGGGCAGTGACTGTCTCTTACCGTGTGTTTGTACAGCACCTGGCAATATAGGGCTGAGTCTTGGATGGGGACTCTAAATGAAAAGTAATAATAATATAATATCTATCCATCTGTCCTCAAGAGTCGCAGAAAAGCTTTGCATTCTCTGGTTTTCGCAGATATTCCCAGCGGAGCCTGCTGGGCAGTCACAAAAGAGGAAACAGTGTATTTGAAATAAATTAGTTCTGTCACTTGCAGATCAGATTGTTGTACAAGAGCAGTCTCGAAGCTTAAAAACAATTAAGTGCCATTAGGATTTCAGCTGTTACGCTGACATTAATACAGAATGAAATGCCAGGGAGATGCAGTTCCCGAGACTTGCTATGTATTGCTGACTTTTTCCATACATTAAAGTAGTCTCGGTTACTTGTTCACATCGCTCTGGGCTTAAAGAAACAACATGCTGCAGGGGATGCATTTCATTTTCCCTTTCTGACTCAGGATCCAGTCTAGAGATGTTTCTTAGGGGGATAAAATCCAAACAGCTTGATATGCAGGGGAGACCAGAGAAATTATTCGCTTAACGAACGAAAACCCCAGACTGACATTTCTGATCAATGTTAGCCCAGGGACTTCAAAACACTGGTTCTAATGTAGCTGTCTTTGGTCTTTGAGATTATGCCAGTGATGGCTGCAGGCCGGGCTAGCTCTGGGATCTCTTTACTATCAAGGGAATGAACTTTGCCACATCCCTGTATATACTGTATGCTGGAACACATGCTGTGCACTCTCATTTGTCTTTGCGTCACCCATGCAAGGAATTCTAAGTATTTCGAAATGGCTCATCTTGAAGACTAAGCACCTTGGCTTTCTGCTGCCTTATCTGCCTGCTTCTGGGTGCTTCTGATCATGGACACGCAGACAACTGCACCTGCAAGGTCTTCTTTAAAAAAAGTGGCTGTAAAAGTCTAATTCTAAGCTTGGAAGAGAGGGAGCTGGTGACCTGGGACTTAAAGAAGCCCTTAGGCCTTGTGCCAGCCATCTGAATTTGAACGTAATGAATAAAAATAGATCCTATAAAAGATTCCACCATCGCCCTCCATACAGCTTCTCAAGAGTGTATGGGCATACTTTGGCTGATTCCATGAGTAGCTGTGAAAATAAATATACTTAATGTGTCCAAGGAAGATGATGCTAGAAATACCACCATGTCTTACCATGTAGAAGCACTGTATCAATGGTAGCTGTTTGGATTAGATTTTTATGGTGAAGGTTAAATGCAAACATCTGACAGGTAAAGTGCATGCTCCGCACTTAGGAAACTGTATTCTAGGGGTGGCCACATTTACTGATCCTCCCAGTCACATATGACAATCTTCAGAAGCTTGAGAGCTGGGGCACACCTACCAGGGCTCGGGGCTGCAACCCCACTACTACGGAAGCCCAGAGCCCTGGCAGGGCGCCCCATGGGGCTGAAGCCCCAAGACTCCCCTCCCCACTCCTACCCCCCCCACCCTCCGCAAGGCAAAGGTCCTGTGCTCCCCCCACCAGTGTGAGCCACAGTTTGGCCATCTCTGTTGTATACTGCTGACGAGACATGGGGAGAAAACCCCTCTGAAGACTTCTTATAGAAGAGAGTTGCTAGGGGGGTTCCCACAGAGACAGCTGTTTTGTCTGCTTGCCAGACTGTACCTTATACTTAGGAGCTGCATTTCCTGACGTGGATATCCTGGATACAGTGAGAGTTAATTAGCTTAATTGGGGGGGGCTTAACCTCTGAGGCCCTTCCTGGAGCTTTATTGCCATGCACTTTCTTACTGTAATAGCTCCTTGCCATACATACAAAGAATGTATCCTGCCTAAGGCATATCTGGTCCAGTGCTTATGGACCAAGTGACCTTACGTCATGCTTAGCCTTGTAGATCTAAAGCTCAATTCATTAACTAGAAATGGCATTAAAGTCATTATTTTTTAACGGTAAATTAGAAGAGAACTGAATAAATCCTGCAACAGAGACAGACCAGCTTGCTGAAATATTCAACAAAGAGCAGAACCGGGGTGTTCTGGAACTTGTAGAAATCAACAGCTTGTAGAAATCACCAATCTTGGGTTGAAAGCATTTAGTGTAATTACTACAATGGGTTATACCGATAACTCGAGTCTAAGTCAGGTCCTCACTGTCACCTGACATATGGAATAGCTCCAGGTAGACTGACAATGAAGTGTGACATTGTGCATTATGATAATATAGCACCTCTGCAGCCACCCTCCTTTGCATTTTGATGCGCTGTAACTACACTATAGCTGTCCCATGTTAACCAATAAAAACAAATCATTGTCTTAACTGTAAAACATTCCCAGTTTGCCAGTGTCTGCTAAACAAATATGATCCCAAATGTCACTTAAATATCATTAGCTATTCCTAAAGGCTGGTTTTGGAAAAGGTTGGGTAAAAATCTGCGATGCATGCAAGGGCTGGTGTCTCCAATTCAGCAAGATATTTAAGGAGAGGCCTGTTGTTAAATACATGAGTCGTCTCCAGGGCCGGTGCAAGGAAGTTTCCTGCCCTAGGTGAAACTTCCACCTTGCGCCCTCCTCCCCCGAGCCCTGTGGCAGCTCCTGCCCTGCCCTGAGGTGTGCCTCCCCGCCACACCAGTTCCCCACCCCCTGGCCAGTTGGTTGGCGCTGCAAGCCTGGGAGGCGGGAGAAGTGGAGCAGTGACTGCGTTTGGGGAGGAATCACTGTAAAAAAAAATTGTTGGCACCACTTTTTGGCACCCCCAAATCTTGGCGCGCTAGGCAACCACCTAATTTGCCTTTATGGTAGCACCAGCCCTGGTCATCCCCACTGAAGTCAGGGGGATTATATCCATGCTTAAAGTTGACTACGTTCTTAAGAACGTTTCTGAACGAGGGTCGCAATGTCCAACTTCCTTTGCTATGGTCCTTTCCTGGGATAGAATGTACAGTTACCACGGGAACATTTCACTGTCCCTGCGATTAGAGGTTTTGTCATACAGAGCATCCATTTTAAGATTGGGCCAGAAATCCATTCCTGGTAATTCTGATCAACTGAAAATAATAAAGATGGGAGAAGAAAGAGTAACTGCATACAGTGGATGAAATTCTGGCCCCATTGAAATCAATGGCAAAACTCTCAAATATATGAGTAAGGACAGGCTTTCACCCAGTACCTTACTGATAGTGGTTTCCGATTCCCTTGTGGAGCCAAAGTTTCAGGTCCTGGGACACACACAACCGTTGCTGAAGTTATACTTGAAAAAGTATCCGTGTCCCCATAGGATGCTGATTCTCTGGCCATGACTCTGGGACATGGCTTTGAAAAATCTCTTCACTCATGGCCTGATTTCATTCCCAAGCTCCCCAGCAGTTTTGATCTCTGACGCAGCCCCAGGAGGCTGCAGAACCTTCCCTCTGTTCAGTTTTGTGTCAGCAGGCCTCTCGAAATAAGTAATTTTGGACTTTAATTTTGTTTCTTTATAATCTTTACCTGCCTCCGTTCAATATGCCAGCTCAGGCCTTCTGTTTCTGCCATTAAAAATTCCCGGTCACGCTTTTCCAGCCCTATATTTATTATTATTAGTAGCAGGCAGCCTTCAGTCTCGGGAGACCATGGGTGTGTGCCCCTGAAAGGTAAAGAAAGCTGGAGTACCTCTCCAGGGCACAAGCCTGGACAGATGATATGGAGGCCCTGAGTTGCCCATGAATAGGATCCCCCTCTTGGCATCACCGGTAAAATCCAGAAGAGAGGAAGAATCAATATATGTGGTACCCGATCCACAGCAGGAGTTGCAGGGAAGATACTAAGATGTTAATACTAGGGCTGTCAAGCGATTAAACAAATTAATCATGATTAATTGTGTAATTAAAAAAAATTACTGTGATTAATCACATTGTTAATAGAATGCCATTTATTTAAATATTTTTGGATGTTTTCTACATTTTCAAATATATTGATTTCAATACAGAATACAAAGTGTACAGGACTCACTTTATATTTATTTTTTATTACAAATATTTGCACAGAAAAAAACCAAAAGAGAGTATTTTTCAATTCACCTAATACAAGTACTGCAGTGCAATCTCTTTATCATGAAAGCTGAACTTAAAAATGTAGAATTATGTACAAATAAAACTGTATTCAAAATGAAACAAGGTAAAATTTTAGTGCCTACAAGTCCACTCTGTCCTACTTCTTCTTCAGCCAATCGCTCAGCAAACAAGTTTGTTTACATTTACAGAAGATAATGCTGCCCGCTTCTTGTTTACAATGTCACCTGAACGTGAGAACAGGCAGTCTCGTGGCACTTTTGTAGCCGGCGTCACAAGATATTTATGTGTCAGATGCGCTAAAGATTCATGTCCCTTCATGCTTCAACCACCATTCCAGGGAACATACATCCATGCTGATGACGGGTCCTGCTTGATAACAATCCAAAGCAGTGCAGACCAATGCAAGTTCATTTTCATTATTTGAGTCAGATGCCATCAGCAGAAGGTTGATTTTCTTTTTTTGGTGGTTCGGGTTCTGAAGTTTCTGCATCTGAGTGTTGCTCTTTTAAGACTTCTGAAAGCATGCTCCACACCTCCTCCCTCTCAGATTTTGGAAGGTACTTCAGATTCTTAAACCTTGGGTCAAGCTCTTTAGCTATCTTTAGAAATCTCACATTGGTACTATACCGGGGTGACCACCTGCTCCCACCTGGAAGGGGTTGGAAAAGCCCTGCAGAGCGCAAGGTAAAACCCTGGCTGATTGGGGGAAGTGGCTGCAGCTGGAACCATGCCCCAAACTGAGCAACAGGGCCTTATAAGAAGGCCAGGGAAGCCAGGAGCAAACAGTCTCCCTCTGCTTGTAGAGGGAGAAGGGCCTGGCTGCAGGGGGCTAGACACAAGGTACGTGAGGAAAGCAGGACTAGGGAAAGGCACAGGAGCTCCAGCCTGGAAAGCATGGGGCTAAAAGGTACTGGGGGTTGCGGAGGGCAGCCCAGGGGTAGGCCAAGGCAGCAGGTCCAAACCCTTCTTACCAGTGATGAGTAGGCTGATACTGCAGTCTGCCCCAGGGTGTGGGACTAGATGATGACTGCCAGTAGCCATACACTGAGGTGAGGTGGGGATAGAGGGTGGGGGTTTCCCAGGGAGGGGAGACCCTGAGAGAAAGGGATTTCTGCCAGGGGGCAGCACCCCATGTAAAAAGGCACCAGGTCCAGGGAGGGACGGGGGGGCCAAAGGACAGGTGGATCACCAGCCTGCAGCGGGTGCTCCAGAGCTGGAATGAGTTAATTCCCAGGAGTCACCAGCAGGAGGCGCTGCAGGGGTGAGTCCACTCCTCTACAGTACCTCCTTTGCATTTTGTGAAATCTGTGAAAGTGTTCTTAGAATGAACAATGTGTGCTGGGTCATCATCTGAAACTGCTATAACATGAAGTATATGGCAGAATGTGGGTAAAACTGAGCAGGGTGTAACCCAGGGTTCTTGCAACCCAAAGCTCTTGGTAACTTTTACTCTGTGCAAGGAGGTGTCAGGAAATAAATCAGGGGAGACATGGCTGTCCAATCGATAGATGGCTGGCACAAACAGGACAACACAAGAGTACTTTCACTTAAAGCTAAACCTTTACTTAGTCTCACGCACTTACACACGTCCGCAACAAGTTAGTAAAACACCCCCAACTCTTGATAATTACCGAAGCTGAGTGTGGCTCTCAAGTGGCACAGAGGCAGTCCGTTAGCTGGTGGGGAACACAAGATATACCCAGAGGGAGAGACCAGTCCCGAAGAGTCCCCAAATGAGTCCCACTATCTCAAGCTTTTCCCCCTTATTTATACATTAGTAATAGAATGAGCTTTGTGCAGGGGGTCGGACTAGATGATCACATTGGTCCCTTCTGAATCTATGACATGTTCCTTAAAGAAACCCTGTTAAGTAAGCATTTAATGATCAAGCAAGAAATTCTTTCTGATTATTGATTAACCAGTTGTGGGTTTTTCCAGAGTCTGCAGCCTTGAGACCCCAATAGACATTCCAGGGACATATCAGCAACTTCAAACAATTCTTATCAGGAAGGACACGGAGTCAAGCTGCCCTTTCTGTGGCACCCAAAACTCCCTCCCCTCCTGCCTTGGTCAAGCTGAGATTGCTGAATAGCCAATTTACAGCTTGCTGACTAGGCCGCCTTTAACAGTAAGCCATAGTGGTTTTAGGCACTTTACTGGTTTGCCAAAGTCTCCCTATACAAGGGGACATACAATTCTCCTCCAAGCAATTCAGACACAAATTTAATTAACACATTATTTTTTTAATGAGTGTCATCAGCATGGAAGCATGTCCTCTGGAATAGTGGATGAAGCATGAAGGGGCATAAGAATGTTTAGCATATCTGGCACATAAAGAAAGACCTTGCAATGCCGGCTACAAAAGTGCTATGCAAATGCCTGTTCTCACTTTCTGGTGACATTGTAAATAAGAAGGCAGCATTATCTCCTGTAAATGTAACCAATCTTGTTTGTCTGAGTGATTGGCTAAACAAGAAGTAGGACTGAGTGGACTGTAGGCTCTGAAGTTTTACATTGTTTTGTTTGAGTGCAGTTATGTAACAAAAAAAATTACATTTGTAAATTGCACTTTCATGACAAAGAGATTGCCCTACGGTATTTGTATGAGGTGAATTGCAAAATACTATTTCTTTTGTTTCATTTTACAGTACAAATATTTGTAATCACAAATAATATACACTTTGATTTCAATTACAACGCAGAATACAATATATATGAAAATGTAGATAAACATCCAAAATATTTCAGAAATTTCAACTGGTATTCTATTGTTTAACAGTGCAATTAAAACTGCCATTAATCTTGATTATTTTTTTTGAGTTAATCACGTGACTTAATTGCAATTAATCAACAGCCCTAGTTAGTACCTAACCGCCTTTGGGCTCCACTCCAGATTTTCTGTCTGAGTTTACGCTCATAGCCTTGCATTCTCCAAATTCACCAACAAGGCAGTGGGGCTTTTCTGTCAGGGGTTGCTCCCTTAGCCTTAAGCCCTTACAGGCTACCCACAAGGCAGTGGGTTTGATGAGCCACATGTAGTACCGTGTACTCTCCTTACAGTAGCAGGCATAGCCTGACCTATACATTTATATGAGTCCATGAATTTAATAAGTGGTGGCTGCTTCCCTCCCCCATCCCCTCCTCACCACAGTTCCATCTTCTGCAATCTGTGTCTAGGTATTGTACAAATTCATCAACTGATATGGAGAAGTTGGTATACAAACTGGGCCTCCTAATATCAAGGTCAGCCATAGGACTAATAGTATCAGAGGGGCAGCCATGTTAGTCTGGATCTGTTAAAAGCAACAAAGAGTCCTGTGGCACCTTAAAGACTAACAGACGTATTGGAGCATGAGCTTTCGTGGGTGAATACCCACTTTGTCGTGTCTTACGAAGTGGGTATTCACCCACGAAAGCTTATGCTCCAATACATCTGTTAGTTTTTAAGATGCCACATGACTCTTTGTTGCATAGGACTAATAGTTGAGCATGTGAACACGTGTGCAAGTGGGATTGCTCTTTCCTTCTCGGCCTTTCACTTTTTATTTTATATACTATGTAGATGACATCACCTTTCTATTTCCCCAAAGATCTGCACCTGTTTTTCTCGGCACAGTCCTCATGCTTTCACTGTTGATCTAGTGGTTGGTAAGAAATGAAACTCACAACCCTAGCTGTGGGCATTGCTCTGAGCATGCCTGCTGGATCAGGCCCTCACAATGTAGGTGAGGTCACACGGGTGGGGATGGAGCAATGCGCTCTTCCAAGTGGTGTCCCGCATCGGACACCAGCCAAAATCACATCCAATTTTGTCTCGGTACTGAACGGGAGACAAACCACCCAAAAAAGACTGGCTTAAAACCGGACAAATGGCCTGCCTCTTTGGGGATCATTCTGGAGCATAGGTGGGCGATAGGCATCCAGAAGTCTATTGGGAAGTAGCAGCGCATCTGCCCAAAGGCAGAAACTTAAGCACTGAGGGAGTTTAGGCAGGAGTTCTGTGAATCACAGTGGAGCCTAAGTCTGGGGTTTAGGCACCTAAGTGCCTTTGTGGATCAAGGCTATAGAGACTGAACCCAAACTATCTGTCTGAGAGGTGCAGTGGTGTAATGTTGGACAATTGGGTACAGGAACAGAGCCCAGAGGGAGAGCCTGGCAGGGTGGAAGATTCCTTTGTTTTATAACTTTTGGGATTTTGTTTTCCCTTGGAAGAGGTCAGACACTTAGAGATCACCTAGCTGGCACGTTACACTGATCTTATGGCTGCAGAGGCCACCGGATGTGGGGGGGAGGGGCAGCAAACTGAGGCAGAACACTCACAGGACCATGTAATGCTCCTGCAAGGGGAGCGTTTGAGGCCCAGGCCCCATCACAGCCAGGCATAGTTTTAATAAAGGAAGGGGGCAGGGGCATTCTGCATCCAAAATATGTATGCACTGACATGTAGCCATATTTGCATGTTTGGGTACAGTTTACCATTGCCACATAATCCTTCATCGCTCACTATCACCCCAATGTACACATTTCATCCAACTGTAACGCTGACCAGTACAATTGCCAAAAATATACACCCTTTGTCAGTTCTGGAGGAGCAGGTGGGGATATACAGGGGGGCGAGCTAGAGCTGAGGTCATGTGAGCAGTGCAGCTACTCATTCCACCCTTCGTGCTGCAGCCTTAGTCAGCGCTCTGTCTGCGGATGACAACAAGTTCCTCTCTGATGAAGCACAGGTGGGATTACTTACATGTGTAAAGTTAAGCACGTGCATAGGTCTTTGCGGGATCGGGGCCTAAAAGAGTAAATATATGTGACAGGATTTGTTATTTTGTTTTCCCTTTATTTGCTATGGAATAGCAGCGTAAGAGCACATACAGTTGACACAAAACATTGCATTGCTAGGTATAGTATATGAATCCATGTATGTGACCCTCTATTGCGCTATTCTTCCCTTTAAATGAGAGACCCTATGAACTACTCTTCTTCTGCTGTTTGCAGCTGAGAGGAAAAGAATTTCAAGCCGTACCTTTGAAAGAACATTTCAGCTCTAGTGAAGGACACAACTGACCTTGAAACAATAACTATACAGGATTATCTGCTGTAACGTCAGAAAAAAACAAGCTTCACAGCTTTGCCAACAACACAAAACTCTCTCATGGGGGATGTTTAACCCAGCTAACCGATATGTGCAATAATCCCTTTTAAAACAGCTAGGCAGGTTAAAATTCCCATTGAGGCGGGTTTCCTGCTGTAAGCAAAGTTCTGCAGCTTTTTCAGAGCTCTGCTTAATTTGGTGAACAGTGTTTGAGTGGGTTCTAATTAATAGTGCCCTCAATGCCTGAAATATATTTGGATAGGTGTGATGCTGAAAAGGCAGCAGCGTTTGAGAAATATTTCCCATCTGTATTTGGAACAAAGTTGCGTGGTGTACCTTTGTGGTATAATGATGATGAAATACATCATCTTCAAACAGCATCTAAGGGGGATGTTAAGCAGGAGTGCTAAGTTAAACATTTTTAAATCAGGAGGTCTAGATAACTTGCATTCCAAAGTTTGAAAGGAGTTGGCTCTCTAGCTAGATGATTCATTTTAAATAAATCTTGGAAAAGATGGAAGTTTCAGAGGACTAGAAGAAAGCTACTGTTGTGCTAATATTTAAACAAGATAAATGGGGTGACCCAAATAATAACAGGTTAGTTAGCCTGACATCAGTCCTGGACTAAATAATGGAATGGCTGATATCAAGCAATAAAGAATTAAATAACAGAAATATAATCAACACCAGTCAACATGGTTTCTTGGGAAACAGGTCTTGTCAAATAAACTTAATATTGTTCTTTGATAAAATTACAGGTGTGGTTGGGTAAAAGTAGGTGTGTTGACTTAACACTGCACATCGTTCTGATTATGAAATCAGGACTGTATAAAATCAGCATGGCACATAGTAAATGGGTTAAATGTTAGATCTCAAAATGTAATTGTGAAAAGAGAATCATCAATGAGTAAAGGGTGCTTCTAGTGGGGTCCTGCAGGCCCCAATTTTTGGCCCAATGCTATTCTTATCTGACTTTATCTCTGATCTGGAAAAAGATATAAAATCCGTACACAGCAGATCCTCAGAGCAGAGGTGCCAGAATAGACAGACCAGGGGGCTATGCCCCCTCTCACTTTTTATGGGCTATAAGGATGAGCGACGGATGGGGCCTTGGGGGTGACATGGGGCGGGGGGGTGAGGTCATAGTTTTGGCACCTGCGGCCCCCCACTTTTAGGGTGCTTCCACCTCTCCTGCCTCAAAGGTATTCAGTGGAAGTTAGTAGATCAAGAACATAAGAATGGCCATATTGGATCAGACCGATGGTCCATCTAGCCCAGTATCCTGTCTTCTGACAGTGGCCAATGCCAGGTGCTTGAGAGAGAATGAAAAGAACAGGCAACCAAGTGATCCATCCCCTGTTGTCCACTCCCAGCTTCTGGCAGTCAGAGGCTGGGACACCCACAGCACGGGGTTGCATCTCTAACCATCTTGGTCAATAGCCATTGATGGATCTTTGAGGCCTGTCTCATCTGCAAACTTTGGTTGAGATTTTCAAAACTGGCTAAATTAAACACAACAACTTCCATTCAAATTAAATTCATTCCCTAGTTGGCTTTGAAAGCAAAGCCTGGTGTGTGGCAAATAATTACGAAGACAGGTCCTTGATACAGGGCAATGCAAATCAGTTGGTAAGCTGGGCTCAATCAGACACTATGAGTTTTAACAGCCAAGTGCAAGGTCATACATCTAGGAACTAAGAACACAGGCTATACTTATTGGATTAGGCACTGTATCCTCTAAAGCAATGTCTTTGAAAAGGACTTGGGAGTCACTGTACATAGCTAGCTGAACATGAACTCCCAGTGCAATGCTGTGGCAAAATGAGCTAACAGGATCCCTGGATGAATAAACAAGGAACTATTGAGCAGTGGAGAGGTGATTATATAAATGACATCTGTATTATATAAATGACATATTTATATTTAATTATTATTATTTAATAATAAATAAGCCATTGCTTTAAAAATACCATTCATAAGTGTGTATTTTTCATGTATTCCTTTGTGTGCATATAATTTAGATAAAAGCCTTTCTCTCCTTCTTTAATAAAGAGTTCTTGCTGTTTCTTTGCTAACAGAATGCTGGGAATCGTTAAGAAAGGGATAGATAATATGACAGAAAATATCATATTGCCACTATGTAAATCCATGGTATGCCCACATCTTGAATACTGTGTGCAGATGTGGTCGCCCCCTCTCAAAAAATATATATTGGAATTGGAAAAGGTTCAGAAAAGGGCAACAAAAATGATTAGGGGTATGGAACAGTTTCCATATGTGGAGAGCTTAATAAGACTGGGACTTTTCAGCTTGGAAAAAAGATAACTTTGATTGATATGATTGAGGTCTATAAAATCATGATTGGAGTAGAGAAAGTAAATAAAGATGTGTTATTTACTCCATCTCAAAACACAAGAACTAGGGATCACCAAATGAAATTATTAGGCAGCAGGTTTAAAACAAATGAAAAGAAGTATTTATTCACACCATGCACAGTCAACCCTGTGAACTTTTTGCCAGAGGATGTTGTGAAGGCCAAGCCTATAACAGGGTTCAAAAACAACTAAACAAATTCATGGAGGATAGGTCAATCAACAGCTATTAGTCAAGATGGGCAGGGATGGTGTCCCTAGCCTCTGTCTGCCAGAGGCAATAGGGATGGATCACTGATTGCCTGTTCTATTCATTCCCTCTCGGGCACCTGGCATTGGCCAATTTTCAGAAGACAGGATACTGGGCTAGATGGACCGTTGGTCTGACCCAGCATGGCCATTCTTATGTTCTACCGAAACCCTTGACTATGCCAATGTGCATCATGTGGTATGACAGCACCTTTGAGGTGCTCAGTACCTGTCTTAAGTGGAAAATCTTTTTCCTTGTGACGATGTTTCCAGCTCATAGCGTGGGCAATCTCTCTGCTCTAGTAACTGTCTGCCTTATACCAGAGTACACAAGGCTAAGGTAGTGATGACGATTCATCTGAGATTTCCCAAGCTGTTGTCAGGTTCCCATGTTAATGACCCAGCCATCATCCTCCCAATATTCTTCCTATGCTTGCCTGTTTATCCCAGCAAGGCCCTTCCCCACACATTCAAAGTGGGGCTCTACTTGGAGTAGACTACAGGCCCTAGGGTCCACCCCACTCCTTTTCGCATGGAGCCAATTCCTGGGCAATGTAGTCTCCAAGAAGACCATGGCTGAAGGGCAGTTGAATGACATCCCTCACTGCTATGGCCTCGCTCATAATCTAATTCTGGAGGGATTTTATACTTTGCATTTTACTCCAGGTGTTGCCACTGACTTCTTATATGTACAGTGCTTTACCTGTCTGTGCCTCTGTTTTTCCATCTGTAAAATGAGAATGATCTGGCACAGAACTGCTGTGAAACTAAATTCAATAATGTTAGTGAAGAGCGCGAAGATCCTTGGGTAGATTGTGCTATAGAAATGCAAAGTATTATTAATGAATTAAAGGACTGATGTACTGTGTCTTTTTGGTATAATTGCAACAATTAAGGAAAACAATACCTACACGAACACAGTTTTTAAAAATCCCTCCAGCATTAGGTTAATTTTGCCTTTCTACACATCTGTAAAGTAACTAACATGTCTCGTGTTACATCAGTAATACAGCATGAGACTGCCTGATAGATCTAAGATCAGCTCCTCTGGAGCGAGATCTTACCCTCTGTACTGTAATCCCCCTTACTGTTCAGGAGATGGATGTGGAGGAGAGAGATGGTTCTGTGATATTACATCCCATATTCTTTATGGAAATATGCTTATGATACGGATATGGCATAACTGAGATATATTTTATGCGAGCTGGGTCTTGTAAGGTATCATCGGAAAGGTTATAATTTACTGAATGAGATTATCCAATTTGTATGCATGTTTCATTGCTGTATCTAAAGTTAGTCAATATTCCTATATAACAATTACAACTGCATGTGTATTTAGGAGACACCCAACAGACCATCAGCCTTGATGGGTCATTAGGAAGAAACAATAAGACTTTTAAGATACTAATCTCTCTCCTTCCTGAGAGGCATACTGCGACATAGCTGTGACACTACTAGTAGTGGTCAAGTGGTCCTGTCACCTGGTACTAAACACCATCTTGGACTTCTAGTAATTTTCCACTAAAGGGTGTGGGGGGGGGGAAGGTCAAGACTGGGAAACAAAAGGTTCCCGCCTTATGTAAATCTTATTTAAGTTTGGAGAGTAAGGCAAACAGGTCTCTCTCTTCACTGCCTTCCCACACAAGTAGAGAGAATGCTGAAAGTACCTG
This sequence comes from Gopherus flavomarginatus, assembly GCF_025201925.1. Taxonomy (NCBI): domain Eukaryota; kingdom Metazoa; phylum Chordata; order Testudines; family Testudinidae; genus Gopherus; species Gopherus flavomarginatus. The sequence goes on from NC_066621.1 coordinate 152,954,197, forward strand.
AAAAGGCAAAGGAACTGACCTGATCTTTAAGATTTTAAGCTTAGTATGCATGTTTTGTTTTATTTGCTTAGTAATCTGCCTTGTTCTGTTTGCTGTCTCTTATGAGCACTTAAAATCTGCCTTTTATAGTTAATAAACTTGTTTTTGTTTGTGCGATTTATAATGGGGGTGGGAGAGACAAGAAGTTGTACATATTTTTCTCCACATTGAGGGAGGGGGCGAATTTATGAGCTTACGTTGTATAGATTTCTGTACAGTGCAAGACAATATTATGTGGGGTGTACTTTCAAGTGGGGAGCTGCACTTGAGTGCTGGGCCTTTTCCTCGCTGTGTCTTCTCATAGAGAGCAGTTTGCAGACTGTGAGATTCTACAGCTGGTGCGTCCCTACGTACACGTGTGTGTGTGTGTGTGTGTGTGTGTGTGTGTGCGCGCGCGTGCGCACGTGCGCTGCCAGAGCCTGGACAGCCTAATTCAGAAAAACAGGGGGGTGGGGGGATGGCAGGAGAGAGATCACTTGATCATTACCCGTTAGGTTCACTCCCTCTGGGATACCTGGCATTGGCCACTGTCGGCAGACAGGATACTGGGCTGGATAGACCTTTGGTCTGACCCAGTATGGCCGTTCTTTTGTTTCTTAGAGAGCCCAGGCTAATGGAGCAGGCAGGCTCAGTGAAATCCCAGTACATCAGGTGGCATCCCAGAATGAGGGGTCCAACCCGTCACAGGTGCCTATTTTGTTTACTTAGGCTTGGAAGGATTTGATTTTTATCAGCAAATCTGGGTAAATATCAAATTCACCAAACACACAAAGAGAAAACAAAATGTAGTTGATAATTATCAAAATTTACAGATAGGTAAGGTAAGAAATATGCTGCTTGAGAACTTATTAGAGTTTAATTAAAGGATATTTACTCTGGCTATTTTGACATGCATATTAACAATTTGTGTTTTAATGGTTATAAAACTAACGTTTTGAATCCCAAAGCGTACTGTCATTAAATAATTGTCTGATTTGCCCATGATGTCCTGCAACTGTGAAAAATTATATAAAAAAAAAATTAAAATGCTTAATAGACAAGTGATACAATCCGTCAAAATTGCAAAAATAAATAAAAATTGAATTCTGCCAAGCTTATGGTTACTGGATTCTCTTTGATTCACACTATGTCAAGTGAAAACCCACTTCCCCTGATAGACTTGTACCCAGCCAAGCTGGTACCATACACACCACTCTCAGTTAAACAGAAAGATTGCGGATGTCAGACAAATGGCTGTTACCTGTTCCTCCGTATTATGGGGGGAAGTTATACAACTGGCTGGTACTTGCTGCACCTCCATCCCCCCTAGGCAGTAAGATGGGGGAGGTAGCACTGATATTCACTACCCAAGGAGGCAGCAGGGTGAATGGGAGCGGGTCATACCCATCGCTGGTAACCCCCGTCCCAGGTTAGGCAGCAGTAGGGCAGTCACACACGTGGCTGGTACCTGATCCCTGTTAGGCAATAGGGTTTATGGCCAGTACTCCCTCCCCCCCCCCATTACGAATAAGTTGGATGGAGACAGGGGTGTGTGGATTACATACATGACTGGTGCCCCCTTCCTTAGGTAGTAGGTGGACATGGCCATTCTCCCCTCACCCCCATCACACAGTAGTTGGCTGGGGGGGGGGGTCACATGGCCTGTTCTCTCCCGTTAGCTAGTAGCGGGATGGGTGGGTCACAAGGCCATTCCCCCCCCTCCCTTTCGGCAGTAGGCGGCTGAGGGCCACTGGGCTGGTCCCTCCATTAGGCAGCAGGTGCTTGGGGGGGGTCACAGGGCTGGTCTCCCCCCACCCGTTAACCAGTAGTGACTGTGGGGGGGTCAGATGGCCAGTCTTTTCCTGCCCCCTGTTAGTCAGTAGGGGCTGTGGGGGGGTCACATGGCCGGTCTCCCACTGCCCGTTAGTCAGTAGAGATGGGGGGGTCACATGGCCAGTCTCCCCCCCGCCTGTTAGTCAGTAGGGACTGGGGGGGTCACAAGGCCGGTCTTCCCCCGCCCGTTAACCAGTAGGGACTGGAGGGGGGGTGTCACATGGCCGGTCTCCCCCCGCCCGTTAGTCAGTAGGGACTGGGGGGGGGGTTACATGGCCGGCCTTCCCCCACCTGTTAACCACTAGGGACTGGGGGGGGGGTCACGTGGCTGGTCTCCCCCCGCCTGTTATCAGTAGGGACTGGGGGGGGGTCACGTGGCTGGTCTCTCCCCGCCCGTTATCAGTTGGGACTGGGGGGGGGGGTCACGTGGCTGGTCTCCCCCCGCCCGTATCAGTAGGGACTGGGGGGTCACATGGCCGGTCTCCCCCCGCCCACTAGTAGGGACTGGGAGGGGGGGTCACATGGCCGGTCTCCCCCCGCCCGTTAGTCAGTATGGACTGGGGGGGGTCACATGGCCAGTCTCCCCCCGCCCGTTAGTCAGTATGGACTGGGGGGGGTCACATGGCCAGTCTCCCCCCGCCCGTTAGTCAGTATGGACTGGGGGGGGTCACATGGCCAGTCTCCCCCCGCCCGTTAGTCAGTATGGACTGGGGGGGGGCCTCACATGGCCAGTCTCCCCCCGCCCGTTAGTCAGTATGGACTGGGGGTGGGGGGGCTCACATGGCCGATCTCCCCCCGCCCGTTAACCAGTAGGGACTGGGGGTGGGGGGGGGCTCACAGGGCCGATCTCCCCCCGCCCGTTAGTCAGTAGGGACTGGGGGTGGGGGGGGCTCACATGGCCGATCTCCCCCCGCCCGTTAACCAGTAGGGACTGGGGGTGGGGGGGGGCTCACATGGCCGATCTCCCCCCGCCCGTTAGTCAGTAGGGACTGGGGGTGGGGGGGGCTCACATGGCCGATCTCCCCCCGCCCGTTAACCAGTAGGGACTGGGGGTGGGGGGGGGCTCACACGGCCGGTCTCCCCCCGCCCATTAGTGGGGACTGGGGGGGGGTGTCACATGGCCGGTCTCCCCCCACCCCCCGGCAGAGGGCAGGGTTGCACCGCCCCCGCGTGCGTGACGCTGCCGCCGCGCCGCCCCGCTGGGTGGGAGCCGGCTGCGGCAGCCGGGACCGGGGGCGCGCGGGCCGAGGCAGCTGCCCCGTGCGCGGCATGGAGTCCCCCGAGCCCGGCCCGCCGCACGGCCCCTGGCAGCTGGGCAACGACGCCGGCTACGGCTGCTGCTACGAGCACTCGGCCCGGGGCACCGCGGGCGAGGACGGGGCGCGGGGCCCGGAGCATCTCCCGCCGCTGCGCCCGGCGCTCTCGTCCTCCTCCTCCGAGGGCGAGCCCGCCGCTGCCCGCCGCCGCGAGCCCAGCCTGAGCGACGAGGCCGGCGGCGGCTACGAGTTCGACTCGGCCGAGTCCGGCACGTCGCTGCGCTACTCCACGGGCGGCGAGGGCAGCGAGGGCGCCGGGCTGGCCAGCAGCGAGAGCGGCGGCAGCGGCTTCTCCCTGGCGGCCGGCGCGCTGCCCGAGCGGAAGCGGCCGCGCTCGGCGGACGGCGGCGGGCGGCCCCGCTACGAGGTGGTGCGGGAGCTGGGTCCCGAGGAGGTGCGCTGGCTCTACCGCGAGGACAGGAAGAGCTGGAAGCCCTTCATCGGCTACGACTCGCTGCGCCTCGAGCTGGCCTACCGCGCCCTGGGGCCCGGCGACGGCCCCGGCCCGCCCGTCTGCGTGCGCGGCGGGCTCTACGAGGTAGACGTGAGCAGCGCCGAGTGCTACCCGGTCTACTGGCAGCGTGAGTGAGAGTCCGCCTCGGGTCCCGCCTGGCGGGGGGGGGGGGAGCCGGCTCCCCTCCCCCCCGTTCCCCTCAGGTCCCGCCTGGCGGGGGCGGGGGGAGCCGGCCACCTGCCCCCCCCCCCGTTGTTCCCCTCAGGTCCCGCCTGGCGGGGGGGGGGAGCCGGCTCTCCTCCCCCCCCCCCGTTCCCCTCAGGTCCCGCCTGGCGGGGGGGGGAAGAGCCGGCTCTCCTCCCCCCCCCCGTTCCCCTCAGGTCCCGCCTGGCGGGGGGGGGAAGAGCCGGCTCTCCTCCCCCCCCCCGTTCCCCTCAGGTCCCGCCTGGCGGGGGGGGGAAGAGCCGGCTCTCCTCCCCCCCCCCGTTCCCCTCAGGTCCCGCCTGGCGGGGGGGGGAAGAGCCGGCTCTCCTCCCCCCCCCCGTTCCCCTCAGGTCCCGCCTGGCGGGGGGGGGAAGAGCCGGCTCTCCTCCCCCCCCCCGTTCCCCTCAGGTCCCGCCTGGCGGGGGGGGGAAGAGCCGGCTCTCCTCCCCCCCCCCGTTCCCCTCAGGTCCCGCCTGGCGGGGGGGGAAGAGCCGGCTCTCCCCCCCCCCCGTTCCCCTCAGGTCCCGCCTGGCGGGGGGGGAAGAGCCGGCTCTCCCCCCCCCCCCGTTCCCCTCAGGTCCCGCCTGGCGGGGGGGGAAGAGCCGGCTCTCCCCCCCCCCGTTCCCCTCAGGTCCCGCCTGGCGGGGGGGGGAAGAGCCGGCTCTCCTCCCCCCCCCCGTTCCCCTCAGGTCCCGCCTGGCGGGGGGGGGAAGAGCCGGCTCTCCTCCCCCCCCCCGTTCCCCTCAGGTCCCGCCTGGCGGGGGGGGAAGAGCCGGCTCTCCCCCCCCCCCCGTTCCCCTCAGGTCCCGCCTGGCGGGGGGGGAAGAGCCGGCTCTCCCCCCCCCCCGTTCCCCTCAGGTCCCGCCTGGCGGGGGGGGGAAGAGCCGGCTCTCCTCCCCCCCCCCGTTCCCCTCAGGTCCCGCCTGGCGGGGGGGGAAGAGCCGGCTCTCCCCCCCCCCCGTTCCCCTCAGGTCCCGCCTGGCGGGGGGGGAAGAGCCGGCTCTCCCCCCCCCCCCGTTCCCCTCAGGTCCCGCCTGGCGGGGGGGGAAGAGCCGGCTCTCCCCCCCCCCCGTTCCCCTCAGGTCCCGCCTGGCGGGGGGGGAAGAGCCGGCTCTCCCCCCCCCCCCCGTTCCCCTCAGGTCCCGCCTGGCGGGGGGGGAAGAGCCGGCTCTCCCCCCCCCCCCCGTTCCCCTCAGGTCCCGCCTGGCGGGGGGGGAAGAGCCGGCTCTCCCCCCCCCCCCCCGTTCCCCTCAGGTCCCGCCTGGCGGGGGGGGAAGAGCCGGCTCTCCCCCCCCCCCCCGTTCCCCTCAGGTCCCGCCTGGCGGGGGGGGGAAGAGCCGGCTCTCCTCCCCCCCCCGTTCCCCTCAGGTCCCGCCTGGCGGGGGGGGGAAGAGCCGGCTCTCCTCCCCCCCCCGTTCCCCTCAGGTCCCGCCTGGCGGGGGGGGGAAGAGCCGGCTCTCCTCCCCCCCCCGTTCCCCTCAGGTCCCGCCTGGCGGGGGGGGGAAGAGCCGGCTCTCCTCCCCCCCCCGTTCCCCTCAGGTCCCGCCTGGCGGGGGGGGGAAGAGCCGGCTCTCCTCCCCCCCCCGTTCCCCTCAGGTCCCGCCTGGCGGGGGGGGGAAGAGCCGGCTCTCCTCCCCCCCCCCGTTCCCCTCAGGTCCCGCCTGGCGGGGGGGGGAAGAGCCGGCTCTCCTCCCTCCCCCCGTTCCCCTCAGGTCCCGCCTGGCGGGGGGGGAAGAGCCGGCTCTCCCCCCCCCCGTTCCCCTCAGGTCCCGCCTGGCGGGGGGGGAAGAGCCGGCTCTCCCCCCCCCCCGTTCCCCTCAGGTCCCGCCTGGCGGGGGGGGAAGAGCCGGCTCTCCCCCCCCCCGTTCCCCTCAGGTCCCGCCTGGGGGGGGGGGAGAGCCGGCTCCCCTCCCCCCCGTTCCCCTCAGGTCCCGCCTGGCGGGGAGTGGGGGGAGCCGGCCACCTGCACCCCCCCCGTTGTTCCCCTCAGGTCCCGCCTGGCGGGGGGGGGGGAGCCGGCTCTCCTCCCCCCCGTTCCCTTCAGGTCCCACCTGGTGGAGGGAGGGAGCCAGCCACCCTGCCCCTCCCTTGTTCCCCTCAGGTCCCAACCGGGGTGTGTGTTGCCACTTACTCCTCCTTATTCCCCTCAGGCCACCTCCCCCTCAGGTCCCACCGGACAGGGGAGCCAGCCACCTGCACCCCCCTTTGTTCCCCTCAGGCCACCTACCCCCCCATGTCCTCAGGTCCCGCCCGGGGGAGGGAGGGATCCGGCCACCTGCCCCCCCATGTCCCCTTCAGTTCCCACTGGGTGGGGGAGCCAGTCACCTGCCCCCCTTGTCCCCTTCAGGTCCTTTCTGGGAGGGATGGACACCTGTCCCTCCCCCCCCCCGTGTCTCCCTCAGGCCCTGCCTACCTCAGACCCCGGCAGGGGTCCAGCCCCAGAGTGCTGGTGTGCAGAAGCAGGCCCTTGCCCCCTCCTCAGCCCCTGCTCCCCTCAGTCTCTGCTAGGGTGGGCACCTGCCCTGGAGAGCCTCTGAGAATGAATAGGTACCTGCCTCCCCTTTGTCCCTGTCACTCCCTACCCAGATGGCCATCACCTACTCTGGAGAGCTCCCAGGAAGGAGCAGGAATCTGGTTATCCCTTGCCCCCAACCCCCTCAAGCCCCACCTGAGTGCGAATGTGTGGGAGGGAGGCTATCAGGCTCATTTGTGTACTTGAGGGCATGCCCACCCACACACATCCTGGACAGAACAGACTCAGGAAAGAAGACACTTGGGACTTGTGTCTTCTCCCCCAGGGCCCCCCACCCCCTGAATCATGATGGGAATGGCACAGGTTCGAGAGGCAGTGCAGATCCCCTGGAGACTGGGGTAATCACCTGCTTTCTATTCTCCCTGTACATCCTGTGGGGGTGAGCATGGGGGGTATAGCCCATGCAGGTCACTGGAGGAGTAGGATTTATCTGCTCTTTCAGATCATCCCCCCCACACAGACACAGCTGTAGTGGAAGACGCACAACATAGGGGGCACTGCTCTTGGTCCCCACGCAGCCTGAGCCATGGTGGAATGGGCAAAGGAGTGAGGAGCAAATGTAGTTTATTTGGGAACTGGGAGACACGTCCTATTCTTTCCCTTATGTTCTGGGCCTTTGAGAATATGTGTAAGCAACATTTTGGAGCGAACCTCCCAGTCTGGGTTGATAGATTTGGAGCTAGTGGGGCTTGCACTTGTGTTCTGATCATAGCAGTATAGACAGCTCCTTACGCTTCATAGCCCAAACGCCAGCCCAAGCTACAACTTGAAAGTGTTGTCTATACAGCTGTTTTTTTAAGAGTGCTAGCCATGAGTCCTGCTAGCCCCAGGTCTATTGACCCCGGGTTGGGAGGCTCAGTCCAAAATGCTGTGTAGACAGACTCTTAAAAGAGATGTACCAGGCGATGAGGAGAAGACCATGAAGATCCCTCCTATTCTCTGTTCCCCTTTGCCCAGCAGCATGCAGAGAAGTCTTCCTCTTCTCATCTCTCCCCACCTACAACAACCTTGGCACTTGTGCCATGGGAGAATGGGTAATGGACACAATTGGCCCCTGGTTGCAAGGAGGAGACTATGCAAGTCACCCTGGAAATGGGGAAAGCTGCTCTCTTCCCTCGCAGCTGTGCTGGGGGGCAGAACAGGAGCAAGTGCACACAGCTGTAGGTGGGGCAGGAGACCATGCATACTAGCAGTTTAAAGATTTAATTTCTTGATCCTGTGCCTTGTCCGTTTTGGAAGCTGATTCAGTCTCATTATGTCTTGAGTAACAGATGTTTTAAATAATAACATGCTGCTCAGAGAGAGGGATTTCTGAGGTTTGAAAGGAGAGATTCCTAGATGCCAGTACCTAAAGCAGCACTGTACAAGAGAGAAAATAAACTCATAGTACTGAGAAGATTAAGGAAGATGGATGCTTTTCTATCCATAGAAAACTAATGGAAACAATGCTTGACCTTACCAGGGTTGGATTATGGATAAACAGAGCCTCTGGTATTTCAGGGACCTTCCTCTGATCATCTGTTACTCTAGCTCCCCCTCTTTACTCTCACGTTTCTTCCTCTCTTTGCCCCAGTATGGAGTCTCATCTTCCTCCTACTTCTGAGTCCTTAATTGTTCCTGCCAAGTGAGGCAGCCTGTCCAGCCCCAGCAAACCTGCATCAGTTTGTGATGCACTGATGCCTACTGCTCTGTTTCTGCTGTCCATCTCCAGTGGGGAGCTGAGAGCTTGGGAGGGCGTAGCTGGGATCCCAATGGGAAGCTGAGAGCCTGGACAGTAGCTGGACTCAGAGCTGGAGCCCCCCCCTTTGCTTCTGGGTTACAGCCCCAGCTGTGAGCTCAGCAAGATTCACAGCAGGAACCCTACCAGCTTTTCTTGTCAATTTCACAGCTCCAGCAGGAGCCTTGAAATGAACAAGATGACAGCCTATAGCTATTTTAAGCAGTGTCTACATGGCATTGCCCTAAATACAGGGACATAAGTCTTACCCCTCTCATGCAGGTGGAATTATGATGCTGTAGTAAGACACTTGCATCCGCTGGAACAGGGCTGTAATGTAGACACTGATATACTGTAATTAGGTCAACGTAAGCTGCCTTACCTTGACCTAACTCTGTAGTGTAGATCAGGCCCTACAGTAATGAACACTGATAATTCATTAATCAATGAAATTTATTGCCCAAGTGACAGAAAGGACTTGATTAAAACTTTATGCTTGCTAAAATATTTCGTTACTAGAAGTCTTCAGATATCCTAGATCTATCTGAGGAGTCATTTATATAACATCAGAACCACTAGATTGAGTTACAGCTTGAAGAAATTAATTATTGAGAACGTTATCTTTACCCAGTGAATGGAGATTTATTTAATGAATATTGCAAACCTAGCAAGGGTGCCATGCAAATCCATAAAGTTATTGGAGGAGGCCTTTAGATAAATATGTAACTTGACGTTTCATTCCCTGTCTCTTCCATTGACATGGGAATGAATATTTGATTACAAATAGAAATAATTCATAGGTCTCTTCCATCTGAGTTCTATGACTGTTAGATCATCCAGTCCATCCCCTTGCCAATGCAAGACTTTTTCTACAGTACATTTTTCTATAGTTTTGCTCAGTTTAGTTTTCAAAATCCCAAGCAATATAGTTTCTTCTCCTTCCTTTGCAAGTCAGACTGTTCTACAGCCTAATCATAATGGTGACAGGAAGGGTTATCCTGATAGCCTAGTTTTCCTATTCTTAATTTCATCCCACTTGGTGTTCACATCCATCAAATATTTGTAGACTGGCATTTTGTCTTTATCTCTGTTCCCCTTTAGTAATCACTTAGCCAAGTTACACATATTTAGTTTTTTAATTTGTTCTCATAAATCCATCCCCTTCTGCTGCTGCTAACTGTAGTTCTCAGAATGTTCTTTATTTTGAATTCTAACTGCATGTCAGCGTTGTCCATTCTGTAAACTGACATCTATCAATAAAAATTTATAACTTGAGCCAAAAATTTTGTTGTCGAGATAAAAACAAAATGTTTTTTCCCCCACCCCTTTGGACATCACCTACCTGATCATGAGAATACTGCTTATATTTTAAGAGGGATATAATACTTCCACTTCCCTTAAAGTTGACCTACAACGAAGAAACCCTTTGGCACTGTTCCTCCTTTTTTTGCTGATGTGCAAAAGAGTTTGAAATGTTGTTAATTTTTTTTTTTTTAAGTGAGAGAGAGAACCTATTTTTAAGCTTCTAGTACAAAAAGAGAAATTCGGATCTCATCTACCCGGTCTTTCCTGGAAGATTGTATGGACAACTACAGAGCTAAAAGGACTATGTCATCACAAATACCAAGGAGAAGCTTGTGGAACTAAGAAGGAAATTTTTCTTCACTCATTAAAATCCATTTTTTTACTTGTTAATTTTTTTTTACCTCAAATGCCTGAACAAACAATTGGGATGTGTGTGTGGGGTGTCTAGATTAAAGATTATGCCCTGCGTCTTCAGTTAAGGCCTTTGAAAACTCATACTCAGGTTCTCTAGACTCCAAGGAAGATTGCCAACAAAATCATCTTCGAATTTCAAGCAGAAAAAAAGTCTTTCTGGCAGCCTTTGTATATCACACATCCGCAAAATGGTAGAATTCCATTTTTTTCCTTTTGCAGGTAACCTTTCAGTTCCACATTAATGCTGTTTAATCCTTATTAGAATTTTATTTGGCTGAGTTACCAGTACATATCCTTTCTGTTGAGAGACCATTCTGTGCAGTATTAATACTTTGGTGCAGTTATCTAGGTGCAGCAATTGTCAAATAAACAGTCTTGAAGTATTACAAAGTAGTAAGACTGGACTACTTATGAGGGATGAAAGCTTTCCGACCTCTGGTAGTGGAGACCAGTGCTCTAAACAGATATTTACTAATAGCCTAATTGCTTGATAGTATAGTGATTTAAACTGTGCAAATGTAGGAGAGAAGCAAATAACACAAAATAAATTATTGGAAGTTGCTGGGATTGTTAATAATTGAAATTATTAATATGGGAAACCACCAAACACTAATTTAACCACAAATTTTTATTAAATCCAAAGTCTAACTTATACAATTGCTCTAAACATGCCAAAAAAGCCTAAATAATAAGCAATTTACTGCATCCAAGCAGTAACAAAACATTTTGAAGCATTTGATCTAGATACTTACAAACAGGCTAAACCCAGGAGTGCTTAGACTCATATTGATTGACTCCAATGTGGTGAGGCAGGTATTAGCAATGAATCCTTTAAGAGCTTACTTTTTATACCCTTTAACAAACAAGTGATGTCATTGCCAATTATTGACTTCAGCTAAAATCCAAACTGAGGCGGTTCACCCTTATTTCCAGGATTAATCCTGATAAGATTTACAACCTCCTTCTTCCCAAGGCCTTTCCTCCCCTCATTCTTGCTGTCCAGCAGTTTTCCCATTGCATGTGAGTTCACATAGGCTATAACATTGCTGTGCGGGTAAGGAAGTACTGTGTTGGCTCATTTTAAGACAGATTCTGTTTTATTTAAAACCATCTGCAGTCATCCCTATTGGTCAGAGGCCTTCTTTTTAGAAACATCCCCTTGTCTTCTTTGAACCAGGTATCCTCCCTACTTTATTCCTTCTGGCCTTATCACTTACTATTTTCAAGGACTTCCTTCTACTTGCTAGTCAGGTCTTTCTTTGTAACACATATATACTTCCTTAACCAAATTTATGCTAACTTTAATTTTTTTATTTTATATTTATCCTACAGACATATTGAAACCTGGCTGTATAGCTGCAGCCAATATTAATATTCAGTCCTTGCAAGTCTTGTTCTCTTCTTTTTCTTTAATATATTATTGCACAAGTAATTATTTGTACATTTTTCTGTAAAAATAAGTTTAAATTTCAGGAATGTTGTCATGTATAAATTCATATTAAAACAAAAATCCCAACCTTTTTCTTACCTGTAACCGATGACACCTTGGATCATAAGAACTGTCACATTGAGTCATACCAATGGTCCATCTAGGCCAGTATGCTGTCTGATAGTGGCCAGTGCCAGATGCTTCAGGGAGAATGAACAGAACCAGGCAATTTTAAGTGATCCATTCCCTGTTGTTCAGTCTCAGCTTTTGGCAGTTGGAGGTTTAGGGAAACCTGGATCATGGGATTGTGTCCCTGACTGTCTTGGCTAACTGAGAGTACTGGTTCTGAGCATTCTTAGCAGGAAAAGGTCATTAGAGATTTTGGGAAGAAATGTTTTGGTGGAGTGTAATGGTCTGACACCCGATTGAAGAGGTTCTAGGATGGTACTGAAAGAGAGGAATTCCAGACAGTTATTGCAGACAATGCATTCAGTGAGCTTGGAGATGAAAGGGAGATGAGGCAATAGTTGGAAAGACAAGGGGTTAAGAGTGAGTTTTTAAGATGGGAGAGAATAAAGTATGCTTATATGACGAAGGGAAAGAACCAGTGGAGAGTAAGAGGCTGAGGAGATGGATAAGGGAGGAGATGAGAGTTGAGCAGGGAGATCAGCATGTGGTAACTGAAGCAAGTGGGAGGGTTAGAGGAGGAAAGCAAATGGGAAACTTCTGTGTCCTTGACAGAAGAGAGAGGAGAGAATCTAGATGAGGGAAGAAAAGCAAACAGAAGAGTGGGAAGGGCATAACTCTTGTTCATTCATGTTTCAGGAAGGGTTTTGGTCTCCATATGGAGGATCTGAATTTTTTTTAATGGAGTTATATAGGCATTCACATTTCAGAAACCTTCTCACTTAGACTATTTAATCTATTGTCCATTGCTACTCTGCCCTGTGGTGTAGTTTGCTCGCGAAGTCCCATTTTAGGTCCCCAGTTAGGAAGGCGCTTATGCTTATAGTTAAGGATGTGCTTGTGCTGAAGTCCCTTTGAAGTCAATGCTTAAAATTAAGGACATGCTTTATGTACCTTTCGTGAATCACGATGTTAGATATTTGACTAATACTTATCCTTTTCTGGTTCAGTTAGCCTCTGCCTACTGTTGTTTGAAAGAATGCAGGTCTCTTCCCTGGGTTTGAAGAGGGTTGATGGGGAAAGGGGTTCTAAGACATGTTTATTCTATCCGTAGAATGCTGGTGGTGGAAGTAACTTATGTAGTTGTCTCACTTCTAAGTACTAAATTCCCTACTATTATTCAGAATGTCTGTGTGTCTAAGGCATAGTTTTATGCTCTTCCAAGTCTGAATTCAGTGGCACCATTGCTCTTCTCAGAGCATGGTGTGTGCGCCAATGAGTTCTCTGACAGTCCTATCCACAGGTAGGGCATACCTGCTCACTAGCAGTGCTCTGAATCCAAGCACCAGATTCTTTCCTCCTCTAATGCTGATCATCACAAAGCTTGATTCAGTTCACCTTGCAATGCCTCAATCCATCTACAGGCTGACTCTGCCAATATGATTGCAGAGCCACTGGCCATTATCTTTGAAAATTCATGCTGACCGGGGGAGGTCCTAGATGACTGGAAAAAGGCTAATGTAGTGCCCATCTTTAAAAAAGGGGAAGGAGGAGGATCTGGGGAACTACAGGCCAGTCAGCCTCACCTCAGTACCTGGAAAAATCATGGAGCAGGTCCTCAAGGAATCAATTCTGAAGCATTTAGAGGAGAGGAAAGTGATCGGGAATAGTCAGCATGGAGTCGCCAAGGGCAAGTCATGCCTGACTAACCTAATTGCCTTCTATGAGGAGATAACTGGGTCTATGGATGAGGGGAAAGCAGTGGATGTTATTCCTTGACTTTAGCAAAGCTTTTGATACTGTCTCCCACAGTATTCTTGCCGGCAAGTTAAAGAAGTATGGGCTGGATGAATGGACTATAAGGTAGATAGAAAGCTGGCTAGATCGTCGGGCTCAATGGGTAGTGATCAATGGCTCCATATCTAGTTGGCAGCCAATATCAAGCGGAGTGCCCCAAGGGTCGGTCCTGGGGCTGGTTTTGATCAACATTTTCATTAATGATCTAGAGGATGGCGTGGACTGCAGTCTCAGCAAGTTTGCAGATGACACTAAACTGGGAGGAGTGGTAGGTATGCTGGAGGGTAGGGATAGAATAAAGAGGGACCTGGACAAATTAGAGGATTGGGCCAAAAGAAACCTGATGAGGTACAACAAGGACAAGTGTAGAGTCCCGCACTTAGGATGGAAGAATCCCATTCACTGCTACAAACTAGAGACTGAATGGCTAGGCAGCAGTTCTGCAGAAAAGGACCTGGGGTTACAGTGAAAGAGAAGCTGGATATGAGTCGACAGTGTGCCCTTGTTGCCAAGAAGGCTAATGGCATTTTGGGCTATATAAGTAGAGGCATTGCCAGCAGATTGAGGGACGTGATCATTGCCCTCTATTCAACATTGGTGAGGCTTCATGTGGAGTACTGTGTGCAGTTTTGAGCCCCACACTACAAGAAAGATGTGGAAAAATTGGGAAGAGTCCAGCGGAGGGCAACAAAAATGATTAGGGGGCTGGATCACATGACTTATAAGGAGAGGCTGAAGGAACTGGGATTGTTTAGTTTGCAGGAGAGAAGAGTGAGGGAGGATTTGATAGCTGTTTTCGGAAGGGGGTTCCAAAGAGGATGGATCTAGACTGTTCTCAGTGATACCAGATAACAGAACAAGGAGTAATGGTCTCAAGTTGCAGTGGGGGAGATTTAGGTTGGATATTAGGAAAAACTTTTTCATTAGGAGGGTAATGAAGCACTGGAATGGGTTACCTAGGGAAGTGGTGGAATTTCCTTCCTTAGAGGTTTTTAAAGTCAGGCTTGACAAAGCCCTGGCTGTGATGATTTAGTTGGGAATTGGTCCTGCTCTGAGCAGGGGATTGGACTGGATGACCTGAGATCCCTTCCAACCCTGATATTCTGTGAACCAGAGCAGCATTCTGCACTCCTTTCCCAATCATCCACAGAGATTCCAAAGGATACTAAATCAACTTTACAAGCATCCCAAAATCAGTGCAGTAGTCTGCCTCTCGTTCTAGACCCTTCACATGCTTCAGAGTACAGCACAGTCTTCAGGATCCTATAATCCGGCATTAATTTGACCTGGCCAAGCCACCTGAGTCTTTTCTTACTAATCAACCTTCCCATGAAAGACACATCAGCACATTTTAACACTTCCACATTTGTCACCCTGTCTTGCTATCTTATTAGGAGAATTTTACACAAGCATCTGATTTGAAAGCTATTTAGTCTTTTGGTGTGTAAGTCATCCATGTTTGAGTCCTATAGAGGAGTGGATAAAACACATCTCTTAAATATGGATTTTCACTTTAGTTGACAATTTATTGTTCCATGCTCTGTCTTGCAAAAGACCAAAGTTCCTGGTTGCTTTGCTGTTTCTGCTAGTGAGCTCAACATCAAGATCTACATTGCTGGTAACAGTAGAGCCAAGATAGCAAAATTGATCAATAACATCCAGACAAATACCATCTGAGTGATATCTGGAACAGGTTCTGAAGAGCCTTGGTGCATGGTAACAACCTTCTTCAGACTTATTGCTAGCCTAAAGATTTTTCATGAATCAGAGGACTTGGTATTAAGATGTTGTAAGGTATCAACACTGTGAGCCTAAAGGGCTGCATCATCTTCAAACAACAGGTCCCTTATGATGATTTCCTTTACCTTCCTCTTGGCTCTGAACCTTGCGATTTTAAACAAACCTCCGTCATATCTAGTGCTAAGATAGACACCCTCTCGAGCAACGCATGTTCAAGCAGGAATGAGAAGTAAATATTAAACAAGATAGGACCCTGTACACAACCCTATTTCACTTCATTGTTTATGTTAAATGAGTCTGGCTCTTGGTTTTCATAAATTACGGTTACCTTCATGCCATCGTGTAAGGATTTCACAAGGTTTAGCAATATAGGTGGACAACCAAGCTTCTTCAGAACAATGTAAAGCCCTGATCAACTAACCATGTCAAGGGCTTTTGTTAAATCTATAAAAGCCATGTACAGTGGAATATGCTTTTTCTGCACTTTTCTTGAAGTTGTCTTACAGAGGAGACCATGGCTATTGTGGACCTTCCTGAGCAGAAGCCACACTGGCTCTCAGGATAGATTCTCTGAGCTAAAGTTTGAAGTCTAGGTATAAGAATACAGCTTAAGATTTTTTCTTACAATGTTAAGAAGAGATACACCTCTGCGGTTATTACAGTCACTTCTGTCTCCTTTGTTTTTATAGAGTTGGATAAAATGGCCATCCTTAAAATCCTGTGGAACAGTTTCTTCCTTCCAGCAGAGCAGCAGTATCTCGTGCAATCTTTGCAGCAAGTCTGTTTTTGCACATTTGTAGATTTTAGCAGATAAACAGTCAGATCCTGAGGCTTTGTTGTTGAGAATCTTGTTGAGGCTTTGTTCAAGTTCCTCTAGTGTAGGTTTGGCATCCGGTGGATAACTTCAAACCCAGGCAATTTGTCTAACACACAGTCTGCTACAGAGTCTCTCGAGTATATGATTCCATAGCGCTCAATGTACCTCACCAGTTGCTTCCTTTTATCAGTTATGATATTGCCATCCAGATCTTTTCAGTGGAGCTGTCATGTTCTTTATCAGCTCAGTGACCTTTTCTAATGTTCTCATCCATCTACTATCACCTGCATCAGCCACCTTTGGATACTATCACAGAAACCTAGCCAAAATTCTTGAGCACACCTCCTGGCAGCTAATTGAACAGCCTTACAAGCTTCTCTTAGGTTGCTGAGTGAATCAGTAGTAGTAGACTTGTAGGTGATCAAGGCAGAAGTTTCACTCTCAATGAGTGGCAGCGGTATCTCAGAATGATCTATGAACCAGTCAACATTTTTCATAGTACTCTTTGCAAAACTCTTGATTGCTGCATTATACGTACTTGTCTCCAGGACTTCCCGTGCATCTAAAGGAGTTTAATTTGTTCCGGCTGTCTTTTTTGCTACTTCATTAAAAAGCCGTTTCTTGACCGGATCATTGATTTGGCTCAAGTGAATACAAGGTTGTATGGCAGTTTTATTACGGTCAATCTTCTTAGCTTGAAATTTCACTTTGCAGCAAATGAGAGTGGTCTGTATCACAATCTGCACTTTGGAAGGATCATGTGTGCAAGATCTTTCAAATATGTATGTCTTGTCAATACAAAGTTCAGCTGATACCAATGCTTGAACCTTGGGTGTCTCCAGATGTTGTTCTTCTGATGTTACCAGCAAAGAAGGTGTTAGTCACCGATAAGCCTTGGCTGGCACAGAACTCAAGAACTGTTTGACCATAGTCAATCATACATCCAGTGCCATTCCTACTATTATTCAGAATGTGCGTGCATGTGTTTGTGTAAGGGATGTTTTTATGCTCTTCAGAGTCTGGATTGTAGTTCTGTTTAACAGACATTTTAGAGCCCTGTAAGTGGAGATGTTTTACTGAATAGGATAGCAAAATTGCCCCTACATGACCTCAGTTAAATTTTACCAAGCTTCATTGGGTTGGGCACTAAAATCTGAAGTGTCATAAGGTTCTTGCTTAATTATATAATTTCCATACAGTGCTATTTTCTGAAAAATACCAGGCTCAGACAGAAGAACATTCACAAACCTTTACTGAAACTTATCTCCTAATATTGTTTAACAAGACTCAAATGGATCTGCTGAGAAGAAAAATATTTATTCCCCTACTTCTCTTGTCTGCCACATACTCAAAATTTGTATGTTTTTGGAAACCAAAGTTTTGTTGTGGAATTGCTGTCCATAGATACTGGAAAGTCTCCTGTCAATTTGCTGTGTTTAGTTTAAAAACAAGAGCCACCCTGTCAGGCAAAGTATAGTTGGATTACAGATACCAAGTCCAAGGGTGCTGGTTTCCTATACCTTCATATTAGACCTATGTAAACTGAATTTCAAGATTTTTATATATCTGATTAAAGTATGGTAATCTGAAGTGTGACGCAAACTCATTACTTCATATTTAAAAATACAGTCCCATCAATTAAGATCCCTAAAAACTGTAGGCCTGTTTTATATTTGGATGCAATAGTCCATATGTGTTTAGACATGTCTTTACCTGATTAAGAAACTGACATGATTGTTAATAGAAGATCTGTGGAAACAGCTGATCACTCTGAATCTTTTATTTTACTAATGACTTGAAAAAAGAATGATTAACAAAAGGATTCACCTCAGACAATTGCTGGTCTGCTGAATGATTCCTGCTTGTATGAAATTAAGTTTTTTCTTCCAATCAGTGGGATCAGAATCTTTATTTTGTGGTGATATATAGTAGTAACCTGAGTGTGGATTTGGAGGCGTCCCTTTCTTTCGTGTGCATTATATGTGATATTTGAACTAGATCTGAAGATTGAAAGTCTTATGGTTTTGGAGCCTGCTGGTCAATGTTATAAACTGATTAAATGTGCTTCATAGAAATGTGTTTACAAGTTGTTGGAGAATACCTAAAGTGGCTAGTTTACATAAGGCAGGTTCACATTTCCTTTTCACAGGGGGAGTGGAATCCTTGTTCCTTTTCCCATTTAGTCCACTTGGGTGACTGTAGATATGAGTTGAATGGGTAACTTGCTTGTATGTGTAACTGTTTGTGGGATCAGGGCCTAAATCTGGAAAGAGAAGAGAATCTTTGTTTAGCAGCAGGGTGCATTTGATTTAAATCACTAGTCAGGAAGACTCAATTTAATCATGGATTACTAAATAAAAATGCCTTCTTGCTGGTTGTTATAACCTTAATACATATTCTTCACAACTCAGAGATGTAGGTTTCATTTTTAGAAGGGACATACTATACATTTTTAAAATGATTTATTTTGAAAACTTTTCAGATTAGTTTTACAGCTATATCAGAAAACAGATGATTGGTTATTTCATTTACCAAAGGTAATTGAAGTGGATAATTCACCTCCCAATGACTTCATAAATATCTCCAATTCAACAGATTAATCATTAATATTTGGAGGATTTTCTTGCCTTGCTGTTTTAGGAGGAGAACATCACGAGACAGACATAAACAAAAATGTAAAACTAAAACAACAACATTATGTATTCCAGATTTTTTGTTCAACAGAAAACATATAATAATTTAACAAAACAAGCGCATGAATTTTTGAATTTAAACATTCATGTTTTTTAAAATCAGGTTTGTTTTTGTTAAAATTGTTTAACTAAAATAGTTAAATGAAATATTAAAAAAATTAAATTGATGGTGTCAGCCAGGTCAATATAAGAAACTTAAAATATTGGCTTCTGCAGCTAGCTCAGTTGTATTCATCTTCATTTTCCTGTTTGTTCATAATCTGGAAAAGAAAAACAAGCTTTCCTGCTTTTTCAGGTCCCAAACAATTTCTCAATTTGGAATGAATTAGTCCAAAAGAAGAAAATATTCTTTCTACACTGGCAGAAGAAGCTACTGCTGTTAAAAGTGCTATTATCACTTCAACAGTCTGTGAATCCATGTGCTTAAGTGACTTCCACCAGTTCACTGGTGTGATTTTTCTTTAAAACATCATCAGCAAACATATATTTCTTGAATTGTTCTTATTCCCAAACTGGGTCTCTTTTACGTCTGCTGCCGTTATAGGCTACCCCTTCTAGTGAGAAAATGGTATGATAGACCTCAGATCAGTGAAGGCTACACTCAGAAAGACCTCAAGATTTCTGGAATATGCTGCTCAGACAGTTTCACTTTTGTTTCTACTGCCTGTCCCTCCCTTCTCACATTTATCTCCAGACTTCTTCTCCTTGTCCAGATCTATTCTGCCCCCCCCCCCACCATCTTCTGTTCCAGGAATCGGCAAACTTTTAGAAGTGGTGTGCTGAGTCTTCATTTATTCACTCTAATTTAAAGTTTCGCATGCCAGCAATACATTTTAACCTTTTTAGAAGGTCTCTTTCTGTAAGTCTATAATATATAACTAAACTATTGTTGTATGTAAAGTAAATAAGATTTTTAAAATGTTTAAGAAGCTTCATTTAAAATTAAATTTAAAATGCAGAGCCCCTCGGACCGGTGGCCAGGACCCGGACGGTGTGAGTGCCACTGAAAATCAGCTTGCGTGCTGCCTTTGACACACGTGCCATAGGTTGTCTACCCCTGTTCTATTCATTGAACTTTTTGAAACTTTACACTTTTAGAGAGAGGTAAGGGATTGACTCTGTGTACACAACTTTGCAGAGGGACAATAGGGGTAAGGTCTGTTATTTCTCACCTCTATATATTATTTATTTATTTATTACTTAAAAACATTTTTGCTGTTAACAAGCAGTTTGTGCACCTTTCCATTAAAACAAAGAAAGGTCAGCGTAACTGGGATTAAATTAATGCTTCCATTCATTTTCATAGTAGTAACCTACTGCATTCTGAAATAATTTTTTGTTGAATTGGTAGAAATCTGTATAGTACTAAATTGTAAAAGGAATCCAAGATGTTGCCCAGATGATATCAAGTACTGAACTTACTCCAAGTGGTTGGCTTTTGTTGCACCTTTCCTTTCAAACACTGTTTAGAAAAAGAAATTGTCACGGGTAAAACATAAGACTCTTCAGTTATCGCTATCTGACTTGGATGGTTTACTCTGTTTTTTTGTAATCGGCTATACTCATAATAAAACTTCCTATCCTCTGAGTTCTCCCTTGGAGAAAGTGCACTCTTGGCTAGGTTTGTGGGAGAAGTTGAACAAATAGAATGGCAAGTTCCCTATCTTAAAAAAACTAACACTCTAAGCATGTGTGCATTGACAATAGGACCAGCAGTTCACCACTGTTATCAAGTAGTGTAGCACCTCTAGTGGCAGTCATAGTGCAAGCTGTAGCGTTTGTGGGACCTGAGTTAACACAGTGGTAAAAAAAATCTGAGTTCTGTCCCTTATAACTTACAGTAACCACACTCTTGCTACCACCAGTGAAACTGCACTGAAGGTGAATTTTTCAGATCACACTTTTTTTAGTGTGCAGAAGACATAATTTTAGTCACGATACTATGAAAGAAAGTAACCGACTTCAGGAAGGAGATGGAATAGGGAAGAATAAAAGGCTACAGCACATGTAGATTCCAGTAGTTCAAACAGGTTTTTTAATTTTGTATATGTTTACTTATTTATGACTATCCAGATCACTTTGTTTGAAGAAAGAAGCTGATTAACTTTTGCTAGCCTGGCTTGGAAAAAAAGCCATTTACAAGTAGTAAGTGGTAATTTTTCACTACTGAGTGCTGGGGGCTTTAATGGTACGTCTACACAGCCCATGGCAGTGAGCCGTCCAGAACAGGTCAACAGACTTGGGCTCACACTACCATGCTAAAAATAGCTGTGTAGACAGTGCTTTGAAGTTGTCACTTGGGCTGGAGCTTGTGCTCTGAATCCCACGCTTCTCCCTAGGCTTCAGAGCTTGAACTCCAGCCCAAGCTGCAACATCTACTCAGCTATTTTTAGCATGATAGCTAATGTGAACCCTGCAGGCCTGAGTCTGTTGACCCCAGACTGAGAGGCTTGCTGCTGCAGGCTGTGTAGACCTAGTCTAAATGTACCTCTCAAATGTCTTTCATTTTGAAACCATTCATTGTGGTCCCAGGGATCTCTGACTTCTGTCAAATTATTTACAACCATAATAATAGTGAAAGTTATTTATACTCAAGGAAGGACTCCCCCATATTTTAAGTTTCTTGCATTAATAATTTTTTGGGATCTTATTTTTCATTCTTTGTCGCACATTTTGTTCTGCATTTGGACCTAGGTAGGTTGAGAGATTTGAAAATAAGCCATCAATTTTTGCAAAAGTTAAGCTTTTATTTAAGTAAAATTTAAATTTCTAGCTTTTATTAGTGAAGATATTCTTACAATTATAAACTGAGTGTAAATCAATATAGGTGTCTGCACTGCAGACTGAGCAGAACTAGAGGCCCTGGAACTGTCTTAGCTTTACCAGACAGCAACATTGAAAGACTAGTCCGTTTTGCAGCAGTGAAATGAAAACTGTTTGTGTCTAACTCTCATATCCTGCTATTATTCTTTGTGTATGTGTGTGTTTACCATATTGAATAGTAGCTGTGACGGGTTAGATAACAGAAATCCTCACCTAATGTGCCTAGACTACCTCAGCATGTTGTCCCTACTAGCTTGGGACTTCAGTTTCTTTGCCTGGTTTAAGCCAGACACGCTTGCCTGCTGCAAATACAGATCCAAGTCTGAACCACGTCCTCCACAAGCTACAGGCTTAACTGAAAACAACTTAAGAAGTGTTCCTGTCTCCAGCACTCAGATGCCCAACTCCTAGTGGAGTCTGAACCCTAAGTAAATCTGTTTTACCCTGTATAAAGCTTATACAGGATAAACTCATAAATTGTTTGCCCTCTATAACACTGATAGAGGGATGTGCACAGCTGTTTGCCCCCCAGATATTAATACATACTCTGGGTTAATTAATAAGTAAAAAGTGATTTTATTAAATACAAAAGGTAGGATTTAAGTGTTTTCAAGTAAAAAGTGAATTACCAAGCAAAATAAAATAAAACACGCAAGTCTAAGCCTAATACAGTAGGAAAACTGAATACAGATAAAATGTCACCCTCAGATGTTTTAATAAGTTACTTTTACAAACTGGACGCCTTCCTCCTCTGGGCACAATCCTTTCCCCTGGTACAATCCTTGTTCTAGCTCAGGTGGTAGCTAGGGAATTTTTCATAACTGCAGCCCCCTTTGTTCTGTTCCACCCCCTTTTATATCTTTTGCACAAGGCGGAAATCCTTTATCCCTCTCTTGGTTCCCATCCCTCCTTCTAAATGGAAAAGCACGAGGTTAAAGATGTATTCCAGTTCAGGTGACATGATCACATGTCACTCTAAGACTTCATTACCCACTTGCCAGCGCGCACACATTCAGGAAGATGTACAAGTGAACAGAGCCATCCACAGTCAATTGTCCTAGTTGATGGAAGCCATCAAGATTCCAAACCACCATTAATGGTCCACACTTTGCATAATTACAGTAGGACCTCAAAGTTATATTTCTAGTTTCAGATACAAGAGTGATACATTTATACAAATAGGATGACCACACTCAGTAGATTAGAAGCTTTGTAATGATACCTTACAAGAGACCTTTTGCGTGAAGCATATTCCAGTTACATTATATTCACACTTCTTAGCGTGTTTTCATAAAATCATATAGAGTGCAATGTCACAGTAGCTTTTATTGATATGCTTTAGACAGGTTTCCTCATTGCTTTTTCTTCAAGCTTAATTTTTCAATTTGTCTCTGTACATTTTAGCGTAGCAAGTTACAGTTCTGATTCAAGCGGAATGAGTGAGGAATCATTTAAACCTCACTTTCTGTGTCAGTGTCCATCTGTCAAGATTTAAAAATTATATAGTATTTTAATCACACTGCAGATCACAAGGTTCTGGTAGCAACGTGAAGGAGAGAAGTGGAGAGGAATTGCAGTTTGGGCAGAACTTGTCATCCAGTTTTAACTGTATGCAGTATTCAGTTCCTGTCCTAAACTGTAGTGTAATTTCTATACGATGAAATGGCTGTTGCCGTCTCCTGAGCTTCCAGTGTAATTTGTAATATATCACACACACACACACGTAACACAATGTGAGTAAGTCCTTTTGAAAGGAAAAGGTGTTTTTAAAAACCACCTTTTCCTTTCCTTTCAAAAGGACTTACGAACCATTCAGATTGGTATCCACAGGCCTTTATCCCTTCATTCATAACTATTGATTGTTCATCATTCTACCACTAATTTGATGTTTCATGGCTTTATTTTGCTTTTTATTGTTTTAAATTCCATGGTGGCAGGTTTATTCAGTCCTAATTGCTAGGAATGCCTGCCTAAATAGTCAGCCACGTCTCTTTGGTTTGGGTTTATGGCTGTATGATTTAAAAATTGATTTTCGCGTAATGATTTTAAAACAATTATATCAAAATGGAAGTCTTACTGTTACATTAAAATGAACATACTCCCTGCAGTGAGAGCGTTCTTACAACTCCTTCCAGAAAAAGTCTATGAAATATTGAAATTGAGTAATTTTTTTGTGCAGTTTAGTTTCTTGTTCTTAAACTGTTTTTCATAAGACTAGTAAAATTTATGTGAATAATTAGAACAAAATACTTTCTGGTTTGAAACCTTTTTCTTCTACTTGTCATCTCTGGCATTGAAAATTATTTTTAAAGATCTTCTATATACACACCATGCAAATGAATAACCAGCCAAGCATATTGATATCTTCACACCTGAGTCATTGCAAACTATAGATTATATGTGTAAAAGTTGGGGAAGTCAAGGGAATACCTCTATATGAATCAAAATTTTGGGGACAAAAAGTAAAGCAAAGCAACAAAATTAGTAAACCTTCACCAATGGCAAGCAGAAGAGTAAAACATTAAATGTGAAAGAAAAAGCATTGATTCAGTGCTAAGACTGAGACAATAATACATCAAAATCAGGAAGTTCCAGAAACGAAGATTTCTGCCACAAAATTAGTTCATTTTATAGTGCAAGTTAGATTCTAAATAACTTTAAGGGTTTAATTTTCCAAGAAAATCAGGGCTAAAATGTACATACAGTACATGCAACATATCCAGATAATATAGTAGCAATTGTAGGTTGGAATTTTCAAAAGTGGCTAACGGTATGTCTACACTACAAAATTAGATCGAATTTATAGAAGTCATGTTTTAGAAATAGTTTTTATGCAGTCGATTGTGTGTGTGTCCCCACACAAAATGCTCGAAGTGCATTAAGTCGACGGACTGCGTCCAGTACTGACGCTAGCGTCGACTTCCAGAGCATTGCACTGTGGGTAGCTATCCCACAGTTCCCGCGGGCTCTGTTGCCCATTGGAATTCTGGGTTGAGATCCTAATGCCTGATGGGGCAAAAACAGAGTCGCGGGTGATTCTGGGTACATGTCGTCAGGCCCCTCTCTCCCTCCCTCCCTCCCTCCATGAAAGCAACGGCAGACAATCCTTTCGCACCTTTTTTCCTGGGTTACCTGAGCAGATGCCATACCACAGCAAGCATAGAGCCCGCTCAGCCCACTGTCACTGTATATCTCCTGGGTGCTGGCAGATGTGGGACTGCATTGCTGCACAGCAACAGCTCACTGCCTTTTGGCAGCAGATGGTGCATTATGATTGGTAGTCGTCGTATTCCTGGGTGCTCTTTTAGCCGACCTCGGTGAAGTCGTTCAGGGGTGCCTGGGCAGACATGGGAGTGACTCAGCTAGGTCATTCCCATCTTCTGCCGAGCACCCAGGAGATGATGATAGCTAGCACTCATACTGCACCATCTTTTGGCAAGCAGCCAGGAGATGATGATGGCTAGCAGTCATACTGCACCATCTGTTGCCAGCCTAAGATGTAAAAGATAGATGGAGTGGATCAAAACAAGAAATTGACCCGATTTGTTTTGTGAAATCAACGGCCTGCTAAACCCAGGGTCTTTTGCGTTCAGTCCTTGAGCAGGCCATTCTGCGTGACAGTTGTTTGTGTTTCTCCTTGATGCAAAGCCACCCCTTTTGTTGATTTTAATTCCCTGAAAGCCATGTTGTCAGTTGTCTGTCCCTCCCTCCGTCAGAGCAACAGCAGACAATTGTTTCATGCAAAACCAGGCGAGGAGGCAACAGCAGCGCGGTGATGAGTGATGAGGACATGGACGAGGACATAGACATGATCATAGACTTCTCACAAAGTACGGGCTGGGCAATGTGCTCAGCTCACCACGCTGGCCACACAGGAAATGAAATTCAAACGTTTGCGGGCCTTTTCCTGTCTTCCTGGCCAGTGCATCTGAGCTGAGAGCGCAGTCCAGAGCTGTCACAATGGAGCATCCTGGGATAGCTGCCAGCTGGGATAGCTCCCGGAGGCCAGTACCGTCAAATTGCGTCCACACTATCCCAAATTCAACCTGGCAAGGCCGATTTCAGTGATAATTCCCTCATCGGAGGTGGAGTAAAGAAATCGATTTTAAAGAGCCCTTTAAGTTGGGGGGAAAAAGGGCTTTGTTGTGTGGACGGGTCCAGGGTTAAATCGAGGTAATGCTGCTAAATTGACCTAAAGTCGTAGTGTAGACCAAGCCTAAGTGACTGAGGAGCACAATTGGGCTTTCCTTCTAAGTTACTTAAGTGCTTTTAAAAATTGCATCCTTAATTTTTAGAATTTTCTAGCTTTTCAGTGCTTGATTTCTCAACCTTAAATTCAAAAACTGGCATTGAAACCATTCGTTCCACCCCCTCATCCTTTTTTTAAAAGGCATGAGGGAAGAGAAGGAACAAATATCACAGCACATCTTTAATTTAGGCACTCGGGGAGAAACATCAAATACATTATATAGAGTGCACGGGTTAGGCTGCTGAAATAACTTTTTTTCCCTTGAAACAGTAATGTTCCATAGTGAGGACTATGAAGTATACTTTGTTTGAAGGGTGGTTTTTAGATGTCTGCTGGTTTTGAGTAATGCCAAGCAAAAATTTCAGTTGAAACATCAGGGGAAAGTGTGAAGCATTCACTTCAAACAGTTGTGAAGTTGCAATGGAAGTTTTGGGATTTCACCATACATTGGTGAAAACTGTAAACTTTATTTAATTTTTTGGTGCCTATCCTAATTTTTAAGTGCAATTTACAAACCCATTTCTAGACATTTCATAGATCTTTGAGGCAAGACAAGGTAATTTTTGATCATCTAATCTGATCTCCTTCATGACACAAACCACAATTAAAGGAGAATTGGATATCCCAGCTACCAAAGCATCCCTGGAATTTGAGTCCAGGAACTCTGACATTCAGAGCCAGGGGCATAGCTCTAAGACATGGAGTCACAGCCCCCCCAAGACCATTAGCGCTGACCAAAAAAAAAAAAAAAAAGAAAATCCTGTAATGTTTTCCCAACTTTATTTTCTTTGGTCCTCTAATTGATCCAGTGTCATTGCTTAATCGTCCACTCGCTACTGAAATGCAGTCTTTGGGAGCAGAACATGACCACTGATTAGCAGTATCCAGGATTTGTTACACTCTAGTTTAAAGGCAGGAAATGAAGACTGTCGTGTATAACTGAAAGGGCAGGGAGATTTTAGGTCAGCAGAACATCATAATCCATACTAGAATTTGACCAGGACTAAAGTCCATGTCTAAACATTTCTAATACACTCTTTACTGTAGTATCAGTGAAGAAAATTAAGCACAAATGTTAATGAAAAACTTCATATCAGCTTTACCAAACATTCCTACTTTTGTGAGAAGTCCCACAGAATATTCAGTGATCAAAAGTGGTCACAAGGTTGATTGTTTCTCATCTGAAAGTCAGTGTTCCCTGGTAGGATAATGTCATTACAGACACGGAAGGAAAACTGCCACTTACTGACTGATTTCCTGTAGCATCTCGATTTTCCTTCCAGGTCTCTCACTGAAGTACTGACCAAACCTATCTTATTTTACCTTGTGATATCTGACACAATTACAGCTCAGGGTAGTATGAGTATAGCTGTATTGCACGGCAGTTTAGAGGAAGAAAGAAAGAATACTGCTTCCATTTGAAACTTCACTGGGACTTTAGGGAAGCAGAATGTAATTACTCTAATCATAGTCAACAATCCTACTCTACCAAAAAAACATCTTCAGGTCTATACGTGTTTTTAGATAGAATGTTTACTTAATGTTTACACATGCATTCGACGAAGTGGGTATTCACCCACGAAAGCTCATGCTCCAATACATCTGTTAGTCTAGAAGGTGCCACAGGACACTCTGCTGCTTTTACAGATCCAAACTAACATGGGCTACCCCTCTGATACTTAATGTTATGCTCTCACATGAACTCATGCCCATTCCATACATGGAACCTGAAATATGATTGGTTTCCTTCAAAATTAAGTCACCTTAACAACTTTTTAAAATCAAATTTTGGCTGTTCAAAACTAGTCTCACCTGCTTGACTAAGATTGTCTGTGAGGGGGACACTGCCCCATCAATAGCCTGGGTACTGCTGTTGAATGTTACAGCCAGCTGCAGCAAAACACCACCAAGAGAAATTCTGTCAGAAAGGGCTTGAAAATGTTAAAATTAAACTTTGTATTTTAAAATTTAGGTTTTGAAGATTTGTGAGCAGGAACATTACAGTTGAAAAGTTTGGGGTCCTTAAAAATTGAAAGCAGGTGTTTGTCATCATTTAATCTGTAATGTAAAATGTGAAATCACTTGTTCTGATTACACCTTTAAAGTACATACAGTTTTAAGAAGCTATGGAAGGAGTGTAATCTGATCAGAGTACTTAATGAAGAACTGAAGAATTTCTCGTAAAGATTTATGCATGGAATAGTTGCATCTTGGCTTCTATCAACAATGTATTCCCTCATGAACACCCACACATCATGTGAATTCAGTTTTACCACACACATTCCTTTTTTGCAAAGAACAGCCTTACTAGGTGTGTACAAATTAATTCCATCATGAAACATATATTTGACAGGTGTAAAATATAGAGGAATACAGCACAGCTTAAAATGAATAAGTGCTTCGTGAGGCACCACTAGCTGAAATTCACTTTTTGCTCCCCACCCTAGTCTTGTTTTATGGAGGTGGTAATTGGTGACTCCATAGTTAAAGTTTGCATTTATACAGGACCAGGAATGCCTTTATTTCACACTTTTAATGCCTGAATTTATAGTCCAGATATGGCACAATAACTTTTCACAGGATAACTGAATTTTGCATGTCAAATGAAATATTTACTATCTTTTGCAGAGCAGATGTTTAAAAGGACACCCTTTTAGAAATTTTGCTGTTTTCCTCACATTTTTTGTATTCCTGGTTAACCAGATTCCTCACAAATCCCAAATCAATCTCTCTCTCTTACACACACAAAATACCTTGGACATAGACAACTTTTGATCCTTACACATAGCTGTTCTGAGCTGTGCAACCATAAGTTTGATGAAACTTGTTTGAGTTGCTGCAACTTGTTTGAGTTGCTGCTTTTGTTTTCTGAATGATATTGCCAGCCTTGCTTGCCTTGACTCACAAGCTGTACTCTATGCATAATGGGTGACAGAGAGGCAGAATGGGAAGCAGCAGAGAGAGTTGGGCTCTGGTGAGAAGGGGAGCAGCGTTTGGGAGCATCAGAAGTTGGGGAGTCTTTGGGGAGCCTTGGAAGGGGTTTAACTAGTATGTGCTGGGACTGTGAGTGGGAAATACCTACTGTCTAGGGGAACCTGGGGGTGAGAGAGGCCTGCATTGTTTGGAGCCTGAGTTTTGGGAAGGAGTTTTGTCTGTGGTGAGGAATTGGGACTTACAGGGTTGTTGCTGCCTTACAGGACTGCCTGCAGTTCTCCTGGCCACTAGTGGACTCTGTGATGCATATTCTGCAGGCATTTTAAGAGGTTTCTCTTGTTGCTGCTTCAGCAGCTGGCAGCACCAAGTGAAGGAAGCTAACTGTAGCCATAGGCTCCTCTCAGGCCACCTGCAACAAGCTCCTGTCACTAATCCTCCAGCTGCTGCAGGCCCTCTGCTCTACCCACTCCCCAGCTGTGCCAAGCTATCCCACACATGCCTAACTCTGCAGGCCACCCTTCCACCCTGACTGCCTCAACAGCCCAGGATCACCACCCATCCACCCCCAGCTATACCTAGCTGCTCCAGAACCAGTTGAAGCTCTGCTCTCAAAGTGGCTGTAGCTGCATTTCTTCCCCTTTCCTTTCCCCTCCCGTTACGTCCCTGCTACAGGGAGACAGGAAGGTGGTTGCCATTCAGGATGCTCTGGAAGTAGCTTCTCCTTCTGGTGAACCTCCTGTGAAAACATTTTTCAAATAGCTTTTCCAGTGTAGTGCAAACAGGTATGCGCTATATAGCGATTGTATTAGAATGCTTGAGAGCTCTAGCCCTCTTGGTTCTCCCATGAACTTGTAAGGATTATACCTCTATGCAGTGTGTGTATTGTTAGATGGAAAGCTCAGAAAAACTAAGCGGTATCTTGTAAACAAAAAGGAGAAAATACCGGTAAAAACAAAGAAAAAAATATAGAACATCTGCCTTATTCTCATGTGGGCAAGTTCTTCAGAGAATCTTACTACAGTTGATTAGAATGCCTAATGACAAAGGGGAAAACTTAGTGGTGATAACCTTACAGTCCTTGTCTGTGCCTCCATTTGTTTCTTTTCATTGCCCCCCAGCTGTTGACAGATTGTCCAGACGAGAGCTGCTTTCTCCATTCTCCCAAAAAATCTCTTTCGAGGGGGGCCTAGCTCTTTTCAATAATGAAGCCAAGTTCTTTGTTAGCCTCTTTCTGAAGAACTCTTTGTCATTGTCTAGAGTTCTTAGCTCCCAGACATGCAGAACATGTCTAAATTTGTTTAGTTGTATATACACAAGCTATGTATGCCCCAGTTGTTTTCTTAGCTCCCCTCTTTGGAGCCTACCTTTTGTAAGAAATGAAGAATGGCTCGCCTGGTTCCTCTGAGAGACTTCTGGTGAGGCGTGGTCTGCTCGAATCCCAAGACTACAGGACAACTAACATCCACCGAGGACTTCTGGCTCAGCAGTACATTAGACGGAAAGGGGGAGGCACGGAGCCAGGAATATAGGTTTTTGTGGCACTACATCAGTTGAGCCATGAGGAAGGAGAATATGCTTTTTTCAGTTTTTGTTCCTGCTTTTCCATTACTGGCAAGCCTATGTGTGTTGTTGGGAGAAGGAGCGTTCTGAATAGAGGGAGAGTGGGATGTTGGAGCTTGATGTTGATGGGTGAGGTAGGAGGAGGAAGAATTCTGAGCCTGGACATGGAGGAGGTGTAGGTGTCTGAAAGAGAGTGTGTGTAGGAGTGATGAAAGGGTAAGAGAGATTTAAGGTGAATGATTTGGGAATAGGAGAGAACAGCACAATGGTCACCAAGGAATAAAAACTGTGTTCTCTCACTGTGTCCTTTATGTAAAAGTGTCCCAGCCCTTCATATTGAGAGGGGGAGAGGATGCACATTTTGCTTCCCACTTCTTCACCAACTCCTTTGTCCCCCACTGAAATGCTTCAAGGTGACAGTTCTCACTACGGTGTGCAGTTTTTCACTTTGAATATAATATAGCTTGCAAATGGGAAGGGGTTGCAGATTGCTACCTGCAGATCCTCCACTTACATTGGGCAACAGCCACTAATGACTATAAGGATACACTTGGGTGCAAACTTTCAGCACAGGCCTCTGATGTTTTGTGTGCAAACTAGGAAGATGAATGCCCAGCTATTCATTTTGTAAATACAGATAGTTTAATGCATATTTAGAGTTTGGAGTGAGACTAAAAATTTGGCCCTTAGTGAGAATGCAGTTTTGTGTTTTAATAGAATCTCTGGCTTCCATACTGAAGAAATCCCTAAAAATCAGCTTCTTGCCAGCATGTTAATTGGACCATTTTAAAAATATTGAATTGGGCCTCAAAGGAAAAGTTACTTTTTAGTAATAAGTCAACAGCAGTTACCACATTAAGGATTCCAACCGTAAAGTTAGATTGTTATCAAAACTTAACAAATTTTGAATTCTTGTACTTATTTAGTGCCAATTTCTGTATGTTGAATGCTAAATCCCTCCTGTCTGCTTTTTAGAAACTGATAAAATTCCTGTAATGCGTGGGCAGTGGTTTATTGATGGTACATGGCAGCCATTAGAAGAAGAAGAAAGCAATCTAATAGAACAAGAACATCTCAATTGTTTCAAAGGTCAACAAATGCAAGAGAACTTCGATATGGAAGTATCAAAACCTGTAGATGGGAAAGAGGGTAAGATATTGCCTGGACTGTTCATACCATTATTATTTATTTGTATTACTGTGGTTGTGAAACAGATTTCTGTTAATATGAATGTTTAGTGTATTCTGTGATCTTGCATGGCTACTAGCAATTATTTGCTCTGGTTGCTTTTCCCATTTTTCAATGTAGCTTGATGGTTCTGCGGTTTATTACTGAATCACAAAAATGGTACCATTCACAGCATTCTATGTAAAACTAAACTCATGGGTGAATTTCTTGTCATTTCCCCCATTTTGCCTCATTTCATGTTGTGACTTTATTATATCTGA
Source organism: Gopherus flavomarginatus (assembly GCF_025201925.1). Lineage (NCBI taxonomy): Eukaryota > Metazoa > Chordata > Testudines > Testudinidae > Gopherus > Gopherus flavomarginatus. Next base: position 152,985,607 of record NC_066621.1, read on the forward strand.
AAGTCTCACTTGAAACTAAAGTTTTCTGTCCATGGGTCAAGAAAAGTGCTGATGACTTCAGTCTAAACTGGCTCTAAAAGTCCAGCCAATTACCTTAATTCTGCCCTGATGGGAGCATCATTTTCACAGATAAAATATTTCCTTTTTCATTCTGGCTCAATCCAGGACTTTATCAGAGTAGTTTGCAGTTGCATTAAATTCTGTCTGTTGCTTTTGTGATGGAAATCCTGTGAGTCAAACTCATTTCACATTTTTAAGATCACCTGAAATTACTGTTGTTGAACTAATTACCACAGGCAGTAAAATCAGTTGCTCTGGGTAAATACAGCACAACAAAAATTCAGTATTCTTAACTTTCTAGTTTTTGTCCTTGCTTGCCACTATTTGTCAAGTTCCCATTAAACCAAGGACTGCAAGTACAGAGTCTTTAAAATAAAAATTAATTAAATAGACCTTTAGGGTTTTTTATTATTTTTTTTAATTTTTTAAGACAATTTTATTGTTATACATTTAAAAATACTTTGGACAGAAATTACAGAAAGTGGCCCTGTGCTTGGAAGTGTTCCCCTGAGTAGTTAATTGGGAAAGTGGTATATTATGTGTATAAATTCATTAAATGTTTTGTATACGTCTGCTGCAATTGATACAATAATGTGCTACAGTAAGCAGTCTTTTATCCTCTCAAGGCTCATATGTAGCTCTCATTAATACTAACTGATGGTAGACTAGACCTCTCATGATCACTCATAGCTGTACTGTTTATTGAGAGCACTGTAGAAATTGGCTGATGCTAACACAAATCAGCAACAGAAGTCCTAAATCCTAAGCAAAGATTTAATAGCAGAATAGTGAGACTTAATTACTTTCACAACATATACTATGGACTATTAATCTGTATTTAAAAACTAACCTATATTATAAAAAAGCACATTGTTTATATACCAGAAATCAGTAATCCAGATTGTACTATTGGAGCTGGCCCCAGCCATATGCAGAAGGTGGCTGTAGGCTGAAGAATTTCAGGGCAGAAATCTCCCTCTCTCCCTGTAGTCAGGAAGTAGTTAAGTTCCTTTTAACTGCTTTCATTTTAGAGGACCTTTTTCTCCTTAATTTGGCTTGAAAACCCTGGGACAGCCTGTGGTATCCTTTAGCCTAATGATTGAGGCACATCCTGTCTACCGTTTCATCTTCTCTTCTGTTGCCATTGCCCAGCTGATCCTCTGCAGAAAATAAACCAATAGCTTATCAGATGTTTCTCACTCCATTTTTCTGCAATCCCCCAGTGCAGCATTTGGAGTAGAATCACCCTGCTTAAGTATATGCCAAGTGATGCTGCTCTCTCTGTTTAGACATAAATAATCCCAATAGATGTGAACCCCCAAAAAGTGCCAAGGAGAGCAAATATATTCGTATTTGCTGTGTTGAGGAAAGACACATTGCAGTGGGTTCCATATGCACCAGTTGTGAAGGGCATAATACCTAGAGCCATAGCCCAAGTGTTACTCTCTTATCAGTGTCTTTCTTAGTTCTGTTTTTCCCTTCAGGGGACTGTCCCACTCTGTAAGAGGAGGAAGCCTAAGTCAAGTTATCCCTTTCCTTAGTTGTGATCCTGGATTCCAATCCCTCATAAAGGAAAATAACCGTGAATTATGCAGGACCTTTAAGACACATCAATGGTAGGTCTTGGGCAAGTAAGAGTTCCTTTGCTAGATCAGGGTATAGGCCATTAGTCAGGTTTCCTGTCTCTTGCAGTGATGAGTACTGGATGCTTTAGAGGGAGGTGCAGGAAACCCCCTAATGGAATAACTTGCCCATGGTGGGATTTCCTTCTTTCTTAAACCTCATAAATTAGAATCACAGAAGTGTAAGACTGAAAGGGACCTCAATAGATCATTTAGTCCAGCCCCCTGTATTGAGGCAGGATGAAGTATTATGTAGACCTTCCCTGATAGGTGTGTCTTACCTGCTCTTAAAAACCTCCAATGACAGATATTCCAGAATCTTGCTAGGCATTTGTTCCAGTGCTTAAATACCCTTGCAGTTAGGAGACTTTTCCTGATGTCTAACCTAAATCTTGCTTGCTGCAATTTAAGCTTGTTAGTTCTTGTCCTGTTCATAGTGGAGAAGGAGAACAATTTATCACCCTCCTCTTGGTAACAATCTTTTATGTACTTGAAGACTGTTATCGTGTACCCCTTTGCTCTTCCCTTTTCCAGATTAAACACGTCTGGGTTTTTTCAGCCTTTCTTCGTAGGTCAGAAAATCACTCTGAGGCAGTTTAGCATAGATTTTATTCATTTAAATGAATTTTGAAATTTACTGTTTTTGAAATTGAGTGAGTTTCATGTTGGAAACCTTCACTTACTACGTATTTGTTTTTGTTATGCGCTTGCATGTTTAAAATGCAGCTGTACTTTTTTGTTTGCCTCAGTAAATCCAGATCAGATTGATCAGATCAGAAACTTTTTTTAGGGCTAACGATTTAATCAGTTTACTTACTCTATTGACTCAAAAATATTAATCATGATTAAATAAATTTACTCTGATTAATCATAGTTTTAATCGCACTGTTAAGCAATAGAATAAAATAGAATGGCAATAGAATACCAAGTGAAATTGATTACATATTTTTGGATGTTTTTCTACATTTTCAGATACGTTGATTTCAATTATAACACAGAATACAAAGTGTACAGTGCTCACTTTATATTATTATTATTATTATTATTATTATTATTATTATTACTATTTGCACTTTAAAAATTATAAAAGAAATTTTTCAGTTCACCTCATACAAATACAGTGACTCCTCGCTTAACGTTGTTTTTCCTGAAAAATGCGAGTTTAAGCGAAATGATAAGAGAATCCAATTTCCCCATAAGACTTAATGTAAAGAGGGAGGGTTAGGTTCCAGGGAAATTTTTTTCACCAGACAAAAGACATATACAATACACACACAGCATAAGTTTTAAACAATTTAATACTGTACACGGCAATGATGATGGCAAAACTTGGTTGAGGTGGTAAAGTCAGAGGGTGGAAGAAAGTGGGATATACCTTACTGCTAAATGATGAATTAGTACTCAGCTGAGCCCTCAAGGATTAACACATTGTTAATGTAGCCTCACAATCTACAAGGAAGCACAAATGTAGGGAGGGGATACAGCATGACAGACAGAGACACACCCCTGTGTGTGCGCATGTGTGAGAGATGTGCATTGCCCCTTTAAGTATGCTGACCCCATTCTAAGTACATTGCCTTTTTAAGTAGATCAGCAAGTTGAAACAGCAGCTGCTGCCAGCAAGCTCCCTCCATCCTGAGCCCTGTCATGTGTCCCCCTGCTCTATGGAGATGGGATTAGCAGGGGGGAGGAGGACACCCTGATATTAGTCCTTCTCTTTCCCCACCCCACCTCTGCACAGCAAGCAGGAGGCTCCCAGGAGCAGCTCCAAGGCAGCGGACAGGAGCAGCACATGGCAGTGTGGAGAAAGACAGCAGAACTGCCGGCAATTGATAGCCTGCTGGCCAGCTGCCGCAGAGGGAGATGATAGGGGGCTGCCAGTCCACCCTGGTTCTGAGCCCCCATCAGCTAGCTCCAATAGGCTGGTCTTTCTGCAAGCAGTGGACAAAGCAGGCGGCTGCCGAACAAAGTTATACGAGAGCACTGCGCAACTTGAAATGAGCATGTTCCCTAATTGGTCAGCAACGAAACAACATTAACCAGGACGACTTTAAGTGAGGAGTCACTGTACTATAGTGCAATCTCTTTATCATGAAAGTGCAACTTACAAATGTAGGGTTTATTCTGTTACATAACTGCACTCAAAAGCAAAACTGTGTAAAACTTTAGAGCGTACAAGTCCACTCAGTCCTACTACTTCTTCAGCCAATCGTGAAGACAAACAAGTTTGTTTACATTTACGGGATATAATGCTGCCTGCTTATTATTTACGTCACCTGAAAGTGAGAACGGGCATTCACATGTCACTTTTATAGCTGGCATTGCAAGATATTTATGTGTCACATATGCTAAACGTTTGTATGCCCCTTCATGCTTCAGTCACCATTCCAGCAGACGTGCTTCCATTCTGATGACACTCGTTTAAAAAACAAAATGCGTTAATTAAATTTGTGACCGAATTCTTTGGGAGAGAATCGTATGTCCCCTGCTCTGTTTTACCTGCATTCTGCCATATATTTCATGTTCTAGCAGGCTTGGATAATGACCCAGCACATTTTACTTCTTTTAAGAACACTTTCCTTGCAGATTTGACAAAACACAAAGAAAGTGCCAATATGAAATTTCTAAAGATAGTTACAGCGTCAACCAAAGGTTTAAGAATCTGAAGTGCCTTCCATAATCTGAGAGGGGCGTGGTGTGGAGCATGCTTTCAGAAGTCTTAAAGAGCAACAGTCCGATGCAGAAACTATAGAATCCGAACCGCCAAAAAAAGAAAATCAACCTTTTGCTGGTGGCATCTAACTCCAGGTGATGAAAATGAGCGTGCAGTGATCTGCACTGCTCTGGATTGTTATCGAGCAGAACCCTTAATCAGCATGGACATGTCCTCTGGAATGATGGCTGGAGCATGAAGGAGCATGTGACTCTAAGGCATTTGGGACATAAATATCTTGTGATGTTGGCTACAACAGTGCCATGAGAACACCTGTTCTCACTTTCAGGTGACACTGTAAACAAGAAGCAGGCAGCATTATCTCCTCCAAATGTAAACAAACTTGGTTGAACAAGAAGTAGGACTGAGTGGAGTTGCAGGCTCTAAAGTTTTACATTTTTATTTTTGAACGCAGGGTTTTTTTACATAATTCTGAATTTGTCAGTTCAACTTTCATGATAAAGAGATTGTACTGCAGTACTTGCAATGGAGGGATTGAAAAATACTTTTATAGTGCAAATATTTGTAATAAAAATATAAACTGAGCACTGTACATACACTTTGTATTTTGTGTTGTAATTGAAATCAATATCTTTGAAAATGTAGAAAACATCCAAAAAATCTAAATAAATGGTATTCTATTATTAACAGCGCGATTAATCACAATTAACTTTTTTAATCATGTGATCAAAAATTTTTAATTGCTTAACATCCCTAATTTATTTTTTTAAAGGAGGATTTTTTGATTAATTGGCTGCCTGGCAAATTCAACCTGGGAAAGTAAAACTAAGCATTTCCTGAGTAGTGTATAATCACCAGGCAGTGACAGACTGCAGACCAAATTCTCTGGCTTGGTCTATACTACGCGTTTATACCGATTTTAGCAACGTTAAAATGATTTAACGCTGCACCCCGTCCACGCAACGAGGCCCTTTGTATCGATATAAAGGCTCTTTAAACCGGTTTCTGTACTCCTCCCCGACGAGAGGAGTAGTGCTGAAATTGGTATTACCATATCGGATTAGGGTTAGTGTGGCCGCAAGTCGACGGTATTGGCCTCCAGGCAGAATCCCACAGTGCACCATTGTAACCGCTCTGGACAGCAATCTGAACTCGGATGCAGTGGCCAGGTAGACAGGAAAAGCCCCGCGAATGTTTGAATTTCATTTCCTGTTTGCCCAGCATGGAACTCTGATCAGCATGGGTGGCGATGCAGTCCCAAATCCAAAAAGAGCTCCAGCATAGACCGTACGGGAGATACTGGATCTGATCGCTGTATGAGGAGGCAAATCTGTTCTATCAGAGCTCCGTTCCAGAAGACGAAATGCCAAAGCATTTGAAAAAATCTCCAGACAGAGGCCACAGCAGGGACTCAGCATAGTGCTGCGTGACAAGCGTAACAGAAAGCCAAAGAATCAAATGGACGCTCATGGAGGGAGGGAGGGGGTACTGAGGGCTCCAGCTATCCCACAGTTCCCGCAGTCTCCGAAAAGCATTTGCATTCTTGGCTGAGCTCCAAATCCCTATAGGGTCAAACACATCGTCTGGGGTGGTTCAGGGTATGGCTCGTCAATTTACGCCCCCCCCCCCCCCCCCCCCGGTGAAAGAAAGAGGGGAAAAAATCATTTCTTGACTTTTTTTATATGTCACCCTATGTCTGCTGCATGCTGCTGGTAGACACGGTGCTGGGGCAATGAAGAGCAGCACCCTCTCCCCTCCCCTCCTCGGTGGCAGACGGTACAATATGATTGCTATCCATCGTCATCATCAGCCCGTGAGTGCTCCTGCCTGGCCTCAGGTGAGGTCGGCCAGGGGTGCCTGGGTAAAAACAGGAATGACTCCCGGTCATTCCCAGTAGATGGTACTGAACGGCTATTAACCGTCCTCCTCATAGCAACTGGGGGCTGAGCTCCATCAGCCCCCTCCTTTCATGTGTAAAGAAAAGATTCTGTACTGCCTGGACTATCATAGCAGCGGGATGCTGGGCTCCTCTCCCCGCCACCGTTTAATGTCCTGCCTGGACTATCATAGCAGCTGGAGGCTGCCTCCCCCTCATTTTATCTCACTAACAAGTCAGTGTTTCTTATTCCTGCATTCTTTTTTACTTCATCACACAAATGGGGGGACACTGCAGTGGTAGCCCAGGAGGGTTGGGGGAGCAGGGAAGCAATGGGTGGGGTTGTTGCAGGGGCACCCCCTAGAATGGCATGCAGCTCATCATTTCTGCGGGATCTGACACGGAGCGGCTGTGCTCTCAGGTACACTGGTTCTCTGGCACACTTGCCCCATAGTCTAGGCAGGACTGACTCTTTTTTTAGATAAACCATAAAGGAGGGAATGACCCAGGGGGTCATTCCCATTTTTGTCTTTGCGCCCCCGGCCGACCTCAGCCAGGAGCGCCCATGACAGCAGCAGACGGTACAGAACGACTGATAACCATCATCTCATCGCCAATTTACAATGGCATGGCAGACGGTACAGAACAACTGATAACCGTCTCTCCTATCTTGCAAAGGCAAATGAATGCAGCTGTGTAGCGCTGCAGTAACGCCTCTGTCAGCGGCATCCAGTACACATACGGTGACAGTGACAAAAGGCAAAACGGGCTCCATGGTTGCCATGCTATGGCGTCTGCCAGGGCAATGCAGGGAAAAAGGGCACGAAATGATTGTCTGCGGTTGCTTTCACGGAGGAAGGAATGAGTGACTACATTTACCCAGAATCACCCGCGACACTATTTATGCACCATCGTGCATTGGGATCTCAACCCTGAATTCCAATGGGCAGGGGAGACTGCGGGAACTATGGGATAGCTACGGGATAGCTATCCGCAGTGCAACGCTCCAGAAATCAACGCTAGCCTCGGTACATGGACGCACACCACCGAATTAATGTGCTTAGTGTGGCCGTGTGCACTCGACTTTATACAACAAAACCAGTTTATGTAAAATCGGAATAATCCCATAGTGTAGACGTACCCTCTATTCAGTTACACAAGTGCAGCCCTTTTGAGCTTGATTCTCTGCTCTCATACATCAGCTTTACACTTCTGTAACTCTCTTCACATAGTGGACCTCCTCCCAGTTTATACTGATCTACATGAAAGGACGAATGAGGCCCATTGTTTTCAGTAGAGTTGTGGAAGTTTTATCTGTCCCTTCAATTGGAACGTAGTGAGTTTGTTGATTCAGGAACCAAAATAGAGAATCCATTTCATTCTGTCAGAATTTTATCACATATTCTTAACCATATTGGCTTTCTGGAGGTAAAAGGGTTCTTTATTAAAAGGGAAAGATTCCTTAAGGCTTGTCCCCACTAACTGGAATGTAAATTCTAGTGCACACTAGCATCTAGCACATTTGCTGGCCCATGTGGACCCTGCTGGCACTTACTAAAAGTTCCTCAGTGCAAGTTAATGTTGTCCTGTTTCAAGCAGCACTAAGTTATTGTGTGGTAGGGAACTTTTAGTGTGTGCTAGCAGGGTCTACACTGACTAGTTAGTGCACAACACACTAGTGTGCACTAGAATTTACACCCCAGCTAGTGTGGACTGAGGTACCATATAGACTGGCCCTTAGTCACTAAAAAAAGAAGATATCACTGAATGAATATGCACAGAATAGTTGTACTGAGTAAGAAGATGGCATTTTTACACAGTCAATTTTGGGGGAGAGTCCAACTTTCAGACTAACTGCTGGAAGCCCCAAATCAATACAATAGCAGTTAATCAAAACTGACCTTTAAGGTACCTATTGTTTTCCTGTTTCACAGGTGTGTGAGAGCAGTTTCTTCCAAATCATCTAACTTTCCGCCTGGTGGGATACTGTAACTTTTATTCCTGTCAGGGTGTCCCTTCCAAAACTGAACAGCACTGGTGCCTCCCTGTGAGGGTAAGGTAAGTCCATCAAATGTTACAAAGTAGTCCCAGGGTTTTCTTTCAATAGCCTTGCTTTATATCCTAGAAGGAATGAAACAAGACTATTGAAAACCTTAGAAAAATGTCAGACTTGCCTTACCATCATGAGAACTCCAGTGTTGTTTAGGAATGGAAGGGATATCTCAAGCAGAGTGCATGCTGGGCTGACTGTGTGAAAGGCAACTGTTTACAGACCTACAAAACAGGGAAACAGTAGGATATTTTAGACTAACTTCTGATGACCATATCCTCATACTGCTGAGGGAGGCATCCAGTAGCTATCCTTGAAGTTACTAACTTCTTTATTGTTTACAGATTACCTTTAAGATTCCTGCATACTACCCGTTGCACAAATATACTGCATTTTGTGTTTGTACGTGCTAATGCAAAGGCACTGAGTGAGTTGAAAATAGTATTATGGCATGGGTTGTCTTTTACTGATGGTGTTAGATTTGCCGTACCCAGGATGATATGAATGTTTGTTTTATGAGAACTGAAGAAATAACATTTGGCTATGATGAACTGACATTTTTACTACAAAATCCATTTAAAAAAAAACAGAAATTATGGGCTTGCAGTATTTTTGAGTAATATTTTCCAAACCTGACCATTCATTTCAGTGATGATACTAATGAAAAGAGAAATGATGCCCCTTTTAAAAATTTTACTTTGAAGCTCAGTGTTTTTACTTTTAGTTGTCTACCACCTCCCTCCCTTCTCCCTCCCTTCTCTGTTCAAATGGAGAGGATATAAGGAGAGTACAGATGCTGCATGTCTTAAACGAAAGCGTTCCCAAGGTACAGTAATTGTAGATTTCTTTTTTGTAGTTTCCTCCTGGCTTAGGAAGCTTTAAATTGTAGCTTGTGTATTTCAGTGAAATGTGTTAGATCTCTGTGCTTCCAGTTCTTGCACCATACTTATGTCATCTTCCCTTGGAAGGGGAAGAAAAAGCATTTTGAATCTTAGAGGAAACGTAGAAGCATTGTGACTCTTAGAGAAAAGTAGAAACTGACAATATATTTGTGCTAACACTTTGTTACAGTGTTTGACAATTATGAAAAAATTAAGCGTTATTTATTTTTGCAGCACTGTTGGTATGTACGGAGCTTTTCAGTCCGTGAGACAGGTCCCTGCACCAAAGAGCTTACAATCACAAGTAGATGTGACCTAGTGATAAATTATGTCAGAAGAAATAGGAGCTAAAGGAAAGAAAGGTTGACACTAGATAGAATTAAGAGGTTGCTTTTTTATGTGATCACTTTTTTGTGTAACATGCATCATGTCTTTCTCATATTTTAAATTGTTTTTGACATTTTAAAACGTAGAATTCTGTGTGTTTTTTTCACTTAGTTGCACTGTATGTATGTTTTCCTTTATTAAATTAATATTTTGCAATGGGAATCAGTGCTGATCTGAAGTGAGGCTTCAGGCAATTGAAAGAGAAAGGGAAGGCTGTTGCACATGGGATCAGGACATTATTCCTCAGAAAAAGAAACTTGGAATTTAAGTAATTGGACTCACATGATGTAAATCAGTGCACTGCATAAACAGGATGGATCCTTAAGAACCGTTAGTGATTAGGGGTAGGATTTCAAAAGTCCCACTCAGCATTGGCTTAATTCTGCTCCTTTTGAAGCCAATGGTAAAATCCTGTTGGCTTCAGGGGGAGCAGAGTTAGCCCTACACTGAGTGAGTTTGAAAATCCCACCCTAGACCTACAGTTTAAATTTAGATGTTAGCTGTGAAGTTATTGTGACTTGTCCCTGCATTCTCCTAGATCTCGGTGACCCTGGATATGAATATGTTTAAATATGTCTGATCCAAAAGACTATATCATTTGGCACATAAAAATATTGCCTTTCTGACTTACTTAATTGTGTTTTCCTTAATTGAGTCCAAAATGAAAATCTCTGAAAGCAAGCTGTTCATATTTAGCTCTTGTGTACCACTTTTCATCAATCGGACTCAAAGCTCTTTACAAAGATAAGCAAGGATTCCTATGTTAAAAAATGGGAAACTGAGGAGCATAAAGGTTGGCCTTTTTAACTTCTAAAAGTCTTTTGGGATTACTTGCACTAGTATATAAAGCACGAGTAAGTCTTTGTGGGATTGGATCTGTAATCATTTAATAATTATACTGTTGTCCTGCATTTTTTCTTATATACTAGAAATATAACTCTAATAGTAACACTTGGTTTACACAAGCATGTGCAATTGTGATCTTCAGTGCATTTGAATTAAAAGTGGATGTTAAAGTGGCATATTGTGACACTGACAACTTGATATTCAAAGGAATAAATTGAGGTATGATGTAAATAATGTAAACAGTATAGAACAGCCCTATTTACTTAAGAAGAATAGTCTTTTTAGGCTGATTGGCAATGCTTTTGTTTCTTTAAAAATAAAACTGCATTTTAGATCAGCAGAGATTTTAGCCTCAACTTTATGTATGAGGACTTCAGAATTGTCCAGACAAATGGCCAAATTTTACTCCTGGTTATACTGTGGAACTCCTGCTGATGTCACTAGGAAATCATGCAAGTATTTGAGAGGAGAATTTGGTCTAGATTTCATAACGCATCTGCATCTCCTTCACCTTGTTGCATGTGGTTGATAATGAAGCCTGTGTTACTGTTATCTACAAAAGTTCCAAAATGAAACATTTTAAAAAATAAATATATAATGTGTGAACGTATAGAGCTAAAGATTAAAAGTAAATTTGTTAAAGGGTCCTTCTCCTTTGGATACTAGATCTGACCAAAGAGAGTTTCCTTTTTTTGCACAATTGTTACATTAATTGCTACAGCACTTCAGAAATTGCAGTTATCTGGGTTGATTTTTTTAGATTTTTACCGCAGAAATAAAATGCAGTAAATTTTACACTTTTTGGTTCTGGTTAGCAGGTGCAGGATGAGCAGATGCTTTTCAAATATTTTTAAAAGGTGTTTAACTTTGAACTCAACAGACATAAGGGTATATACTGTATTCTCACATGGTGGACTCAGACAATTCTAGTGAATGTCAGTGGTAGTTCTACATGCTGCTCATGGTGAAAATAGGCCCCAACCTTTAACATGAGCTTTTTGTAACCAGTGCTAAATATGCAGAGAAAAATTGTTGCATTTTTTGCTTGCTTTTTACAATACATGTATGTGTGGCTCTTAGTTGCTCTTTGACAGCTGGGAAGCAAACAAGGTGCCATTCAGTCTATACTTTTTTGGAGAATAATGTAGCAATAAATGTTGGGATCCCCATTCTCCATAACCCAAGTAGGTTAGTGGAAACGTGTGGCATTTCTGTGGAATCCTGCCATTAGGAGGGCAAGGTTTGGTCCCAGGAAGAGGTCAAGGATTCTGCCAGCCCAGGCCACCATTTGTCCATAAGCAAGGAACTTCCACAACAGGTGCCTTGCCACTGCACTGCTGTCTAACCTAGATCCAAGCTCGCTACAGTGCCTGAACATAATGGCATTTGCAGGGGCCACGTTTCCAAGTTGATCCCCAGCTTCCCCAGGGACTCACTTCAGTGTGATGTTCCACAGCATGAACCGGGAAGCAGCATCAGTTCTTGCAGACTTGGTATGAAATAAATATACACTACTGTGAGCATGGATTTTGGAGAGGGAAAAATTCCACAGATACACCTAGGAAAGTTGTCTGCCTCTGTTCCCAGTCCTCCGAACCTCCTTCCAACTTAGAGCCAGAGCCCCCACATACAGAATTCTGTGATGTCATGAAGAAGTATGGCATGGAGCCCTCCTTTCCCTTCTCAACTCCAAGCAGAGATCCTTGGACATGTTTTCATCCCTGCTCTTAGAAACAAAGTGAGCATGGCGTCCTAAGATTACAGTGGCTACCTTTAAATGGAAGTATCATTTCAATGATTATATAAAGTGGCCTTTAACACATGCCAAAGGTTACCCTAATCCACATACCTCCTCTTTGGTTTTTCTGCCACTTAAAAATGTTTTTGCTTCTGTTTGTCTAGTGTCAGATTAAAACTTATTTTTCTGTGCTTTGGAATCACCAATCCAAAGCAACTATATAGTTTCACTTATTTGTCTGTAAAGCAGTTTTGCATCATGGTGTGTTTTCATCCTCTTCTAATTCATTGCTGCCCTTTGTGCTGACTTAATTTATCAGGTGGCATACCCACATACCCTGACAATGAGACCAAAAGTCATGCAGCAGGAATGGGCATAAATGCTCATTTCGGTGTCGCTGTCTTGAAATGTAATTGACTTAAACTCTGAAGTGTAATTGTTCAAGGCATAAGAGTTCAACCTTTCCCTGAATGAATTTATGAGAGCAGAAAGAAATCCTCTTCAGTGGCCTCAAAGAGGAAACAGAGGACGCCTCTTCACCTGTCATAAAAAACCTGCTTTGCCTGAGTTCAGGCCAGGCTCTTTGTTGAGGATTGGTGACATTGCTAAATCATACTTGTTTGGCGTAGGGCCATTGCTCTTGCCTCCCCAGAAAATGTATCTTCCTTGCATAGGACCATAAGACCTAGGCCTTGTCTAGGCTGGAATTAACTCTGATTTCATCCTTCCATGTACCTTCTCAATAGTCTAAATCCATGGTGTAAACAAGGAAATCAATCATTTGCATGTGGTAACCTCACAACCAGTTCTCCATTTTCTGATATAACTCCTAATCCAAGTTGCAACCTCATCATAGTTCGTATCCCCTGTTTTCTGAACGTCTGTACCCGGGGGGGAGGGGTCAATTTAAACTTTTGCAAGAAAGCTTGTTTATAGAGCCCATTATCTCTATCACCCTTGTCATGGTATAATTCCCCACTCTGAACCTTAGCGTCCAAAAGATGGGGTACCAGCATGAATTCCTCTAAGCTCAATTACCAGCTTAGTACTTGTAGCACTGCCACCAACCAGGAATTCCAGTGCCTGGTACACTCTGGTCCCCCCAAAACCTTGCTCGGGGACCCCCAAGACCCAGTCCCTCTGGATCTTAACACAAGGAAAGTAAACCCTTTCCCTCACCGTTGCCTCTCCCAAGCTTCCCCTCCCTGGGTTACCCTGGAAGATCACTGTGATTCAAACTCCTTGAATCTTAAAACAGAGAGGAAAATTCACCTTCCCCCCTTCTTCTCTCTCCCCCTCCCAGACTCTCCCTGAGAGAGAAAGTAATCCTAACACAGGGAGAAAATTAACCTCTCTCTCCCCCTTCCCTTCTTTCTCCCCGCCAATTCCCTGGTCAATCCAGACCCAGTCCCCTGGGGTCTCACCAGAATAAAAAAACAATCAGTTTCTTAAACAAGAAAAGCTTTTAATTAAAGAAAGAAAAAACAGTAAAAATTATCTTTGTAAATTTGAGATGGAATATGTTACAGGGTCTTTCAGCTATAGACACTGGGAATATCCTCCCAGCCTAAGTATACAAGTACAAATTAAAATCCTTTTAGCAAAATACAAATTTGAACTCCTCCCAGCCAAATACACATTTGCAGATAAAGAAAACAAACATAGGCCTAACTCGCCTTATCACCTAGTACTTACTATTTTGAATCTATAAGAACCTGTATCAGGGAGATTGGAGAGAAACCTGGTTGCACATCTGGTCACTCTCAGAACCCAGAGAGAACAACCACCAAAATCTAACAGCACACACAAAAACTTCCCTTCCTCAAGATTTGAAAGTATCCTGTCCCCTGATTGGTCCTCTGGTCAGGTGACAGCCAGACTCACTGAGCTTGTTAACCCTTTCCAGGCAAAAGAGATATGAAGTACTTCTGTTCTATTAACTCTTACTTATCTGTTTATGACAACCCTCTCTGTCCGTATGGGTAAAAGTGTCTAAAGCCTTCCCTGACAGTAGCAGAGCCAGACACCATACCATGTCCTTGTGTCCCACCTTGTTCAATTCATATCCCATTTCAAAAGGATTTGGAAGTACATTCATATCATTCTCTTCTCTAAAGTGAGGAAATAATTTGGAGTCTGTGCCTTCCACTGGGTACGTGGGGTCTGGTTCCACCTACTGGATCGGTGTTTTACTGGCGCAGTCTGTCCATTTCGAGCTCATGTTGACATTCCTTGTCCTTCTCTCCCCCTTGTACTGATGCTGCTTCTCCCAGACTGCTCTCTCTCACTTCCGGCCAGCAAGCAGCTGGGTTTCCAGACACACTGTGTCCCCATCCAACTTCTCTTGCTCTAACTGTAGATCTATTCCTTATCTCTGCTGAAGTGGTGCATTCAGTCTGGATGGAACATGGCTGCTGTCTCTGTCAGCCTCTTCCCTGATCCCTTCTAGTGTCTCCAAGATTTTCCCCGCCTGCTGGACTCTCTGACAGTGGGCTGGATATTTCCTGTGATCCTAGACCAGTGGTGGGCAACCTGTGGGCCGCACGCAGCCATCAGGGTAATTAGATTGCGGGCCATGAAACATTTTGATGATGTTGACCATTCACAGGCACGGTCCCCTGCAGCTCCCAGTGGCCGTGGTTCACTGTTCCCACAGCTCACCTTGGCGGGGAAGTGGCATGCCACAGGAATGTGCTGGACTCCACTTCCCGCAGCCCTCATTAGCCAGGAACGGCGAACCACAGCCACTGGGAACTGCAGGGGTCCTTGCCTGTGATCGGTCAGCATCAGCAAAATGTCTCATGGCCCGCAATCAGATTACCCTGATGGACCGTAGATTGCTCAACACCATCCTAGACCGTCATTCTTTTTTCTGGTCCTCCAGAGTATAGCAAGTTGACTAGTTACGTCTTTGGCCTTTCTTCAAAGATGAGTTGCCTTTCTCTGCATATCTCAATTAGACGACTTGTTTTCAGCTGATCATAACTCATTTTACCATCTCTCTCTTCACTCTTCCTGTCTTGGAAAGACTGAGACTTTTCTCTGTGCTTTTCCTTTCTCTAGTACTTGCTTTTGCTGCTGTTAGCACTTCACTGGCAATTCCCCACTGTCATAACTGCCACTATATTTGTCCCAGTTTCAGGTTAACTGCATCTTTGATCCCCACCACCACCACTTCAATCCCTCAGTCTTCATCAAGGTTTTGGGCTTCCTGACTGTCCCCTCTCTCAGACGGAGACCCATGTAGCTCTTCCTCTCCAGATTCAGGGTGTAGTCCCTCTGCATCTCACTGATTTCCCCAGCAGATCTGACCCAGGTTCAGCAACTGTGGTTAACCTTTCTCCAAGGGCTGCAATAATGTATACTAATTACCAGCCAGCTTTCACAAAGCAAAATAAATTTATTCTTAGGTTAAAAGCATTATAGAAAAATCATATAGGAACTTTTATCGCTTTTTGTACACTTAGGTGGATCCTGGTATGTTTTCTGTCTCATGGGGTCCTTGTAAGCCTAAGTCTTTCCACCCTTTCAGTTCTTGGAGGAACAGTGACAACCCTCCCCCATGGCCAATAGAATAGCTTACAATCGCTGGCCCACAAAATGCATAAAACATTCATAAACTTAGTACGACTGCATGTATTAACATTCATTGCTAGTAATGGAGCCCAGAAAGAATGTTCATTACCATTATTATTTGTTTGTATTACCCCATAGTGCCTACAGGCTGTACAAACAGAACAAAAAGAGAGCATGAGTGTAACATTATGAGCACAAGTGTACACCTACCACTGCATCAACTTACTCAAGCATTATTTTGAGAGATGCATCCACCACAGCCCCCCTGGTGTCTCAGTGGTACAGCTTTCAGCAAACACTTTCACCTTGTGGATGGTGGATCTCAATTTTCCTCTTTGCTCTTGGGCAGTTTGGCAGAATTTGTGAGAGAGAGCATTCATGTTTTCCTTTCAGATAAGGGTATTCTCCGTTAGGGAACCTCTCTTCCCTACTCTCCTCCTCCCCACCCCCAAAAAAGGGGTGTGTGTGGAAGGATTCCCAAAAGGAACTACCCAATTGATATGGACTGGTAGATCCAAAATATTAAGGTAAGAAGAAATGTTTACCTTCTTAAATAGACTTAAGTTGAAACCTAGAGTTCAGTCATACCTTTGTGCATCTCTCTCTTACTTGGCTTTTTAAAGCTATAATTTTTTTAACACTTTTAAATTAAAGGTTTGTTCCTTTTTGCTACAGCTGTTCATAGTTTCAAGTTGAGTCGCAACCACGTGGACTGGCACAGTGTAGATGAAGTGTATCTTTACAGTGATGCAACAACATCTAAAATTGCAAGAACTGTTACACAAAAATTGGGATTTTCCAAAGGTAATACATCTTGGCATTTGTAAATAATTTTGTAAAGATTATTGCTCTACTGGTTTGTTACTTAAGGCTGTGAGAAGAAAATTCCAGGTTCCATTCATAATTTCAAGTTTGAAATTTTTGTTTAATGCATAGTTAATTTTTGCCATTGCACTCTTGTGGGAGAATAACTCAAAGGCACTGTTAGGTTGTCGTGCAAATTTGTAGTTAAGAATAAAACCAGTTTACTGCAGCTTATTACGAAATAACTCTGATACAGTTTCATATAACTTAAAGTGCATTATACAGTTTCATATAACTTAAAGTGCATTAAAGTTACAAAGTCGAGCATTCTGAAGCTAAGAAATGCCAGAATTAATGTTGACTGTGCAACCTTAAGTCGACCCTCCCCAGTATGCAGCCATTATAATGGTCTTTAATTACATGATCACACTGTTTTTTTCCACTGGAGCTCTGCCTCATTCACTGTACAGAATGTACCTGCTCTGGTGATGAGTAAAGGAAGCTTTTGTCCATAGTACCCTGCCTCATTTTGTTGCAGAAATTGAAAGATGTGTAGTGAATGAGGCAGGGGATTGCACAAAGAGAAAGGTTAAGACAGTTGAATGCTGCTCTCGATAGTTGGATTCCATCCCTGCCCCTGCCACAGAGTTCTTAATGATGCTGGGCAAGTCCCTGAACCAAAATGTGCACAGGTGGCCACCATGTGTCTTCATTCTGGGTGCCTGGGGTCTGATTTACAAAAGGAGTGAGTGTCCCTAACTACAACGCAGGACAGTGGGACGCTGCTCTGAACACACAAAGTGCTATAAAATGCTAAGAACACTGAAAAATCAGACCCTGCACATCTCCGATTGGGCAACCAAAACTAGCTGACAATTTTGGTCTCTGTGCCTCAGTCCCCCAAGGATAGTATTGGGATGATGATGTCCACACCTCTCTCAGCGGTTGTGAAGATACTTCTTTACAAACATTAACGAACTAAGATGTTGTTTTGAGATCACCACAGAAAAACTCTTGGGGAAATTAAATCTGTACTAAGTACAGGTTTTGGATGGTGTGCAGTAAATAATGCATAGGGCCTCACATTGAATGATGAGGATAAACAGCTGCCATCCTACTGTAGGTGTTTTACTGTAATTTCATATTTTTTTTAAAAAAAATATAGTATGGAACTATATTAACCCCTAACCTGGCCATCAGCAGGGATAATCAGGTTCACAGCACAATCCTCTACCACTTGAACTGATGGAGTAACTGGCAGTGGCGCAAGGCTTCTGTCTTCTATACGGACCTGCCCCAAGAGGGGATGAACACACCCTTGGCCAGTTGGTTTCACAGCTGTTTGTTAGACAGCAAAGGATTATTGAAACTGAGAAATAACAGGTTCAGTTCCAGGTTCTGCAAGGCCCAAAGAGTGTGCTCAAGTGGTTATAGACTCTTCCAACCCTTTCTCCCGGCCTCTCCTTGCCTCCTGTGGAGGGAACTCAGGAACAGCTCCTGCCCTGTTTCCATACCACACGACATTGTACAACAAAAGAAAACTACATATAGGAATATAGTAAAATAGCCTGCTAAAATACAACCTCATAGAAACAAATGAAGGGGGCTTGCTTATATGCACACATGTATATGTAGCTGAAATGGATTAGAAGGGGAGGTTATAGTCCCAAAATATTTTCTTCCCAAAATATTTTTACAAGTGAGGTGATTAAAGTGAGCTGGATTTTATGGGAGTCTGTGTTTTACACTATAGAGTCCAGCACATCACTTGTAAACTTAAAATGTGATCTTTAAAAATGTTGAGGAAGATATGGTAGATAATCATCAGCATTAGCCTGTAAAAGCAGTTGTCAAATATAGCGAGCACTAGCACCACTAATAATTTTTAAAGATCAGTTGTGCCAATTTAAAGTCAGTCCACCTCTTTGCACGCAGCCCATATATAACATACAAAGTCAGCATAATATGGTCATGTTAGCTAAAACCAATCAGCAATTTTGCCATTGCAGACACGCAATGGAGCATCTCTGCTGAGAGCCCTTCAAAGAAAAATTTACAATAAATAAGGCTTTTGAGATTCCAAGGGCATGTGGTGATGTTATGAGATAGTCACAGAATAAAGACGCCATGGGTACAGATAGTGTAACAGAGGCTGGAGAGGAAACTTGCATATCACATCAGATATGATTTTTGTGTGGAAGTCCTAGCAAAAAGGGAGACCAGTATGTATTGTGACAAAGTTCCTCCTCTACCTTGGTGGGTCCTGCGCTTATTGGCAGATTTGCTCACCTCAGTGATCTTCCCCACAGTCTGGATCAACTCCTCCTGTGTCTGATCAGGAGTTGGGAGGTTTGGGGGGAACCCGGGCCCGCCCTTTACTCTGGGTTCCAGCTCAGGGCCCTGTGGATTGCAGCTGTCTATAGTGCCTCTTGTAACAGCTGCATGACAGCTACAACTCCCTGGGCTACTTCCCCATGGCCTCCTCCAAACACCTTCTTTATCCTCACCACAGGACCTTCCTCCTGGTGTCTGATAACACTTGTACTCTGTAGTCTCCAGCAGCACAGCCTCTCACTCTCAGCTCCTTGTGCTTCTTGCTCCCAGCTCCTCACACGCACTTCTCCTCTGGCTCCTCCTCACCTGACTGGAATGAGCTCCTTTTTAAACCCAGGTGCCCTGATTAGCCTGCCTTGATTGGCTGCAAGTGTTCTTATCAGCCTATCTGCCTTAATTGGTTCTAGCAGGTTCCTGATTACTCTAGTGCAGCCCCTGCTCTGGTCACTCAGGGAACAGAAAACTACTCAGCCAGTGACTAGTATATTTGCCCTCTACCAGACTCCTGTACCACACTGGCCTGGGTCTGTCACAGTATTCTTAAAATAACTCACTGTATTGGAACTAATCCTTTTTATACAGACTCATTCCATTTTAATGCCTCTGCTTATTAATGTCTGATACCCAAAGCAAGACATAGGTCTTCCAAAAGCTGAGGGTGAGATAGCCCTGATGTATCCCGCTGGCAATAAAATTCAGGCAGTTCTGCTTCGAGTGCTTGCTCATATCGATTCCAATTAGGTGTGCACGCGCCGTGTGCACGTTCTTCGGAAGATTTTTACCCTAGCAACGCTCAGTGGGTCAGCTGGGCGCCCCCTGGCGTGGCACTGCTATGGCACCGAATATATACCCCTGCTGACCCATCCGCTCCTCAGTTCCTTCTTGCCGCCCGTGTTGGTCGTTGGAACAGTGGAGCATGGCTTAGCTGATCTCCACCTCCCTAGCTATTCACTCGTTCTAATACTTCTTGTGTATATAGTTTATTCTCTATAGTTCTAGTTAATACTTTTAATACCTTTTTGTAAACGTAGTTAGTGTATATAGTTCAGAGGGTTGGGGATTAGCCCTTTCCCTCACCCGGTGCCCAAGCCCATGCCTGGCTCACTGGGTTTCAAACTGTGCTCGGCTTGCCGCAGGCCGATGCCCACAGGAGACCCTCACGACTCCTATCTCAAGTGCTTGGGGGAATCGCACCTCGCAGACAAGTGCCGGATCTGCAAATCCTTCAAGCTGCAGACAAAAAAGGATTGGGACTTTCGCTAAAGCAGCTCCTAATGGAGGCAGCCCTCACTCCTCCACCTTCGGCACTGGGTGCCGGTCAGTCCGCACCGGGGAGAAGTGCCTCGTCGGCACCGGAGTGCGCCGCCACCACGAAGGCATCTCGGCACCAACCGGCACCGGCCCAGAAACCTGCCCGGCACTGCTCCCTCTCCCCGCGAGCCAAGAAGCTGAAAGCTCCTGCAGCTTCACTATCTGCACCACAGTCTGAGCAGCAGCCTAAGTCGAGCTGCCCGGCACCAGTAGCTGCCGCAGCACCAACAAGGTCAGCACCAATGATTCCGGCCTCGCAAGGGCCATCGAGTCGGGTGCCTGACAGCTCCCCGGCGCATGCCTCGGTAGAACTCATCATTCCCACCACGCCAGAGACATTCTTTACGGCGAGGGAACTGATTGCATTAACGGAGCCCACCCTGCCTCAACCCCCGGCACTGCCGGTGCGGGTTATTCAAGCAACAGGCAAGCCTGCCATGGTAAGACCGTCCTCGATCAGCACTGCCGAGAGGCACCACTCAAGATCGAGGTCCCGCCAGTGTTCTCGATCTCGGCACTGATCCCGTTCCTGACTCCGCTCGCAGTCAGTACCCATCTCCTTCTCGGTACCGGTCGTACTCGTGGCACCACTTGAGATCCCACTCGCCGGCCCGATACTCCAGCCGCCGATCCAGCTCCCGGCACTGTTCCCGACGCAGCCGCTCTCATCATAGAGCTTCAAGATCCCGGTTGACCTCCCGGCGCCGCGCCGGGTGCAGCTTCCAGTACCGGTACGGAACCCAGTACCATTCTCCGGTGCAGCATGGAGAACAGTTCGCTGGACGCAGGGCTCCTCCCCAAGTGGTCTCCGCTCCACCATGGCCATCGCGGCATGCGTCTGTCTCATCGCACGCCGATAGTGCCTCCTACGGGGATTCGGACTTACACAGCCGAGTTCTACATGAGGCTCCAGGTCCAGACCAAGGTCCTCAGCAGTGGTCCTTTTGGACGCCTTGGGCATGTCACCAGGCCCAAGGTGAACCCACGGTACCATCACACTGTGCCCTGTCAGAACGTCACGCACCGGAGGCCACTGTTAGCCGCCCCCCCTCCAGCGGGTACAGATGGATCTCCTTTGGCACCAGAAGCTCAGGTCCTCCCAGACCCTGACGTGCCTCCTGACCACGAGTCCATACATGAGCTGCTCGTCCCTGGTCTGTCATCTTCCTCTTCCCCAGATGAGGCGGTAGCCGGGACATCCTCTTTGGGCCCGCCCCCTATTGACCTCCGAGCTCACCAGGACCTTCTGAGGCGAGTCGCCTTAAATATCAATCTACAGGTAGAGGAAGTCCCGGAGGTTGAAGACCCTGTGATAGACATCCTGTCGGTGGATGCGCCAACTCGTGTGTCTTTACCATTCATCCACTCCATTCAAGCCAAAGCGGACACCATCTGGCAATCCCTGGCGTCTATCCCTCCCACAGCCAGAGGGGTGGAACGAAAGTACATGGTGCCCTCCAAGGGGTATGAGTACTTATATACCCACCCTCTCCCATGCTCTCTGGTGGTCCAATCCGTGAATGAATGGGAATGCCATGACCAGCAAGCCCCGCCCCCAAATCAAGGGAGGCTAGATGCATGGACCTGTTGGGACGTAAAGTCTACTCTGCGGGGGGCCTCCAACTCAAGGTGGCGAACCAACAGGCCCTGCTTAGCAGATCTAATTATAATACCTGGCAGGCGGTGGGCAAGTTCACTGAACTGGTCCCACAGGACTCCCGCCAGGAATTCCAGGCCCTTCTAGGGGAAGGAAAGAAAGTTGCACGGACCTCCCTCCAGGCCTCACTCGACGCTGCCGATTCAGCAGCCAGAACTGTGGTCTCCGGAATCACGATGAGACGGATATCGTGGCTGCAAGTGTCAGGCCTATCTCCTGAACTGCAGCATACCCCCTAGTATGCCGTCCCTCCCCTTCCTGGGACCTCAGCCTGGTCCTGATGAGGCTTTCATCTTCTCCATTCGAGCCATTGGCAACCTGCTCGCTCCTATATCTGTCATGGAAAACAGCCTTTCTTGTAGCCATCACGTCGGCTAGAAGAGTCTCTGAGCTTTAGGCTCTGATGGTGGACCCACCGTATACGGTGTTCCACAAAGACAAGGTGTAGTTGCGTCCACATCCAGCATTCCTCCCCAAAATAGTTTCGGCCTTCCATCTCAATCAAGACATATTCCTCCCGGTCTTCTTTCCCAAACCGCATGCATCCCGTCGGGAGAAACAGTTACATTCCCTCGACGTCCGTAGGGCGCTCACCTTTTATATTGACCAGACGAAGCCCTTCCGCAAAACGCCCCAACTCTTTGTTGCAGTGGCAGACCGGATGAAAGGCCTACCCATCTCTTCTCAGAGGATTTCGTCCTGGGTAACGGCATGCATCCATACTTGCTATGATCGAGCTCATATTTCTCCGGGTCATATTACCGCACATTCTACCAGGGCTCAGGCCTCATCGACCGCCTTCGTAGCTCAAGTACCTATCCAAGAGATATGTTGAGCAGCTACTTGGTCTTCAGTGCACACCTTTGCTTCCCATTATGCCTTGGTGCAACAATCCAGAAATGATGCAGCCTTCGGCTCAGCCGTTCTGCATTCTGCAGTATCTCACTCCGACCCCACCGCCTAGGTAAGGCTTGGCATTCACCTAATTGGAATGGATATGAGCAAGCACTCGAAGAAGAAAAGACAGTTACTCACCTTTGTAACTGTTGTTCTTCGAGATGTGTTGCTCATATTCATTCCAAAACCCGCCCTCCTTCCCCATTGTCGGAGTAGCCGGCAAGAAGGAACTGAGGAGCGGATGGGTCGGCAGGGGTATATACTCGGTGCCATAGCGGCGCCACGCCAGGGGGCGCCCAGCCGACCCACCAAGTGTTGTTAGGGTAAAAATCTACCGACGAACGTGCACGCGGCGCGCGCACACCTAATTGGAATGGATATGAGCAACACATCTCGAAGAACAACAGTTATAAAGGTGAGTAACCATCTTTTTTTTCAAATCATAAACTGAGCTTGCAGAGTTCCCGGGCCCGCATCTGGAATACTGCGTGTGGATATGGTTGCCCCATCTCAAAAAAGATATATTAGAATTGGAAAAGGTTCTGAAAAGGGCAACAAAAATGATTGGGGTATGGAACAACTTCCATATAAGGAAAAATTAAAAAGACTGGGACTTCTCAGCTTGGAAAAGAGACGACTAATGCGGGGGGGAATATGATCGAGGTCTATAAAATCATGACTGGTGTGGAGAAAGTAAATAAGGAAGTGTTATTTACTCCTTCTCATAACCCAAGAACTAGGGGTCACCAAATGAAAGTAATGAGCTGCAGGTTTAAAACAAACAAAAGGAAGTATTTTTTTTCACCCAGCGACAGTCAACCTGTGGAACTCCTGGCCCGAGAATATTGGGAAGGCCAAGACTATAACAGGGTTCAAAAAAGAACTAGATAAGTTCCTGGAGGATAAGTCCATCAATGGCTATGAGCCAGGATGGGCAGGGTGTCCCTAGCCTTGGTTTTGCTAGAAACCGGGAATGGGTGACAGGGGATGGATCACTTGATGAGACACTTGTTTCCCGAAGGATTTAAAGATTTTGAAACGTATTTTCATTCCTATGCAGAATAAATCCCCAAAATTTTGAAATTCTCTCTGAAAAAAGTTGTTGGGGGAAAACATTTCAGATTGATCAAAATGTTCTCATTTTATTTTGATTTATTTTTTATTTTATATAATAAAACAGATTCAAAACAAAAATTAAAAAGTTTCATTCCAAAAATGTTAAACAAGACATTTCAGCCTTCTCAGAGGAATTTTTCCATGTTTTCCTCTAAAACGAAATGTGAGCAAAATGGGCAAAATCATGTCAAGAGTTTCAATTTTGATGGAAAATGGTCCTATTGAAATTTTAGGACCAGCTGTACTTATGGATGAGAGAGGCAGTTGTCTCCATCAAGCTGATGATGCTTTCTCACCCATTTTTTTAGAAATAATCTTGCGAAGAATCTTTACATATACACTGACCACTGAAGAAGTATTGTGGAACTGTGAGAAAATGTAATGATTAATAATTCAAGCATATAGAAAGTTATTTGTATTACAAAATTGATAGTGCATTATTCAGCTGCTTATAAGTTATTTTCCAAAACAGCTATGATATTAGCAAAATCCTCATTGGAAATGACATGTAAATCCATAGGTGGCTGATAGGGGTAATGGAAATTGTTTATTCAGATCTCTTAGGCCGCTTTGAAAATCTCAGCATTGTGAATGCTGATTTTTGAAAATGTATTTTATTTGCAAAATATAACTTGAAATGTTCTGGTTTGAATTAGGCGCCTCTTCCGTCTCTGTATATGGAAGTGTCATACTTCATGGAATATAATTGTGATTCAGGATAATTTGTTTTTTTCCTGCAGCTTCAAGTAGTGGGACAAGGCTTCATAGAGGCTATGTAGAAGAAGCTACATTAGAAGACAAGCCATCGCAAACTACTCACATTGTGTTTGTTGTGCATGGTATTGGGCAGAAAATGGACCAAGGAAGAATCATCAAAAATACAGCTATGTGAGTGCTTTATTATATGTGCAATAGTGACTGTGAAGTCAATATGAAGACTCTACTGACATTATTCTAGTAGCTTATAAATGACAGCATAGTCTTCAGAGTAAAACATTCCTTTCTCTGGGACCATTTATTTTGATAGTGTGGATGCACAAATGTTCATTGCTTTTTTCACATTAAAGTTTAAACTTTTGTGCCTAGTTAGAGCAGTGCCTTGAAAAAGCACAAGATTTTAAAACTATGTCTGCACTGCAGCCTATGTCAGCAAAACATATGTTGCTTGAGTGTAAATATTCCTCCCCCCGAGTGACATAAGTTACGCCAACATAAGTGTTCATGTGCACAGCGCTATTCCGTCAGGAGCGCTTCTCCCACCGACATAGCTTATGCTGCTTGCAGAGATGGGTTTTTTATGCTGATAGGAGAGCTCTCGCCTGTCTGCATAGAGCATCTTCACCAGACACATTGCACTGCTGCAGCGCTGTACATACAGTCATGGCCTTTAGTTTGTTTTAGTCCTGGCCAGTACCCTTCGCCATATGGGGTCAGGGCAGAGGATTTCTAGAACTGATGGTCAGTGGCTCACTTGGTCAGGTAAGGAGAGGTGTTCCCTTGCTTCAAATCTGAGAGAATATCATCTTGTCCTTGACTGGCAGAACAGTAGGTGAGTTTAAAGGTATCTTGGAGGGGGGAAGGAATATGAGGAGTCAGTCTGGCTATTGTCACTCTGACAGTAGAGGGCCAAGATTATTTAAGTATGAGTGGAAGTTGACTTATTCTGCATAAAGATTTGCTGGAAAGAGAAACACATATCCAAAGCTTACTAATGACCATCAAACCTTTCCTTAAACATCTTTTGATGAGACTGATAAGTGACTGTTATGAATTTGTGAAGACGTTAAAATACATACACCTGGTCATTGACAGTCATACTTGCTATGGTGTATGGTAGCCAAGCTCATGACTCTTCACTGGTCTATGAAGGCTGATCCTAAAATCATCTGCTGTAAGAGGGTTATCAGCATTTTGTCTCTTAAAGTGTACTTGATCATCTGAGTATGTTGTGCCTCATCCATTCTAAAAATGAAAATTCGGTTTTTAATTTGTCTTGTGTGGCAGCTCAATAAAATACTGATGTGTCCTAGTGAGATCTGAGTAGATAAGTCTTTTTAGGAGGTGCGTGTAAGATTAGTTTGCTTATTAAATGTTTTTTCATTTAGTTTAAAGAGCTAGTTTGGTAATTAAAATATAATAGCAAAAACCTTAAAAGCTGTTTTCCTAGCCAGTCTAATAGTCTCGCTAGCATGCCCAGGTATAATTTTTTAATCGAGTTTGAGCTGATGGGGCATGGGAGTGCACAGGAAGTCACTTGTTCTCCAGAAGCCAGGTTACCCCCATGCCAGAGGGCTGTTGGGAGTAGGGAAGAGCCATGCTTGGGACTTGGAGAACTCATGCCCGGCAGACTTTTGTTTGTTTGTTTTTTTTGCTGGACAACAGAAGAAATTGTTGTGCAGTCTTAGTGTTGTGGTGCTAAACTATATTTATCTATTTGTCAGGTACACTGATGGTAAAGATTTAATAATTTCATTTAATAGAATCATAAAATTATAGAAAGATAAGGCTGGAAGGGACCTCAAGAGGAGTCCAGCCCCCTGCACCAAGGCACGATTAAATATACCCAGAGACCATCCCTGACACGTGTTTGTTTAACTAGTTCTTAAAAACTTCTGATGATATTTCAGGTTATGGATGTGATTCTATAAACAGTTTAGCACATGTGAGTAACTTGTATCATATTAGTAGTTCCACTGATGTTTTCATGAAAGTTAGTGGAACTACTAACAAGAATATTACATGTGAAAGTATGTGCAGCATCAGGTTCTATGTTTTTACCTGACTTCATAAATGATAGCTGCTATGTAAACCTTCATTTACATTCTTCAATAAAATCTAGATCCAGTGCTGATACATCAATAACTCTATTGCTGTAGTTATGACGTGGACTCTGGTATGCTATCTAAGTGTTCAGCTAACTTAAATTATCATTCAACTCTGTGTTGTTTCCTTAGGATAGATGAGATTTCTTGTTGTACTAGTCACATAAACCAAGTAAAGCTTTTTATTTCAACTACTGTAGAAGATAAAAGTTGTCTTATAGCAGCAATGGGCTGGTCTGGACTGTCTACACTACAGCAGCTATAGCTGCGCTTATGCACTGATGCAGCTACATCACTGTAGTGCTTCTGGTGAAGATAATCTAAGCTGACAGGAGAGAGCTCTACTATCTGCTTAATAACTCCTGCCAGAGGCGGTAGCTATGTTATCAAGAGAAGTTCTTGATGCCAATGTAGTGCTGTTCACACTGGTGCTTAGGTTGGTATAATTTACATTACTTGGGGTATGGATTATTCACACCCCTCAGTGATGTAAATTATACTGAAGTAATTTGTAGTGTAGACATAGCCTGATTCTCTTCTTGTGCTTTCCAGCTCCTCCATGTTAAAAGTTCAAGAGCAAGTAATGTAAAACAAAGGGCAGAGACCAGTAGCCCTTGATAAAATGACAGGGATAATCTCCAAAACAACACACACGAAACCTTAGATTTTTCTTCGAGGAGTGTCCCTTTGGGTGCTCCACTTTAGGTGACTCTGCACTCCTGCGCTTCTAATTGGAGAGTTTCGGTAGCCGTGCCTGGTTGGGTGTCACGTGCTGTCCCTGGCTTGCACTATCTCAGGCAGTTACATAGCGCTGTGTGACCAAACCTCCCTTAGTTCCTTCTCTACTGCCCTTGGTTTGAGACGGAATATTTGGCAGTGCCTCTGAACTTTACATTTAGTCTAGCTTAACTTTAGAACACTAGTTAGTTAGTTAGTTAGTTAAATACTGTACCTCTTCTCCATTTGTTTTTTCTTTAAAAT
Organism: Gopherus flavomarginatus; assembly: GCF_025201925.1. NCBI lineage: Eukaryota > Metazoa > Chordata > Testudines > Testudinidae > Gopherus > Gopherus flavomarginatus. The sequence goes on from NC_066621.1 coordinate 153,013,239, forward strand.
AAAATCCTTAGGAATTTAAGTTTATTTCAGATACCCCTTAGTATAGTATAGTTACCCTCACAGGAGAAACCCTATACTTAGGGGCATGCCTGGCTCCCCGAGTATTAAATGTTGCCTCACTTGCTGATCTTCAATCCTGGTGTCTGATGGGCACTCCCAGTGTGTCCGTTGCCTTGGCAAGACACACACCACAGAAGTGCTCCCACTGCTACAATCTCAAGGCTCATGCTGGGAGGGCAGGGGGCCTACTGCTAAAACTCCTCATGATGGAGAAGTGTCTGTGTCCAGGATCACGGACCCCTCCTCTGCCCCAATCTCCAATGGCGGCATCTCACAGAGATTCCCCATCACTCTCTCAGAGGAAGGAGCACTCCCCCAAAATGGCAACAAAGAAACTAGCTCCAAATTCCCCTCCTTGGGAATCTGCCAAAAAGAAACATTTCCTGACTTGTCAGACCCTGTTGGTGCCAACTGCACCAAGATTGTCCACCTCTGAGGTAGCGGGACCTCCATTATCACAGGTACCATGTGAACCAAAGACCCTAAGTGGGCTGACTCGGAAAAAGGCACTACAGGAAAACCTACCATCCTTGCCTCAGCACTTCTGGAGCTGCTCAAACATGTGGCACCGAGCAGCTGGGTTACCACCTTCTGCCTCCACAGCGCATAGTGGACAACCCTTGGCACTGACAACCAAAGTAAAGGCACTGACAACTGCAGTAAAGTCATCGGTACCACTGACAACACACTCATCAGTACTGCAGTTTCTCTGCCATAAAGATCTTCTGCTCTCCTCAGCACCAGAATCTCCACTATTCGATACTGACCTTATTCTGGCACGCTCAGTAACCTGCCAGCTTACCACACCACCCAGATCAGCTCCTCCTTTATCCAGCGACATGGATGATGAAGATTAAGGGCATATCCTCTCCTCCCATTACTCCTTGCCTGTTCACCCAGCTATGAGACCAGCTCCACCAGAGTACCATGAATACCACCCCAGACCTGAAGCTCAAGGATGGTACTGATGTCCATGGATGCCCCACCTATGCCATTTCCACCACAGTGACTTTACTGGGACCTATGGGCGGCATACTGCCAACACTATCCTAAGCCTCCTAATCCACTCAAAGAGAGGTTGCGGCATTCCCCATCATCCTCTGTACCCATACCTTCAGAACCTCCAGAAGAGGCAGTCGAGGAATTGGAGGAGACTTTGGATCAGGAAATAAAACCAGCTGCAAACTTTTCATCTTCTGCCTTGCTCCCATCCACGATGGGGAATGACTTTAAACAGTTCCAGGAACAGTTTAAGTGGATTGCAGATTCCCTGGAGATACCGCTCCCATTCCAGCCCTCAGTGTCCTAACAACCTCCTTCTAAACAACAGTTTTCAGGGTTTGGTTGAGGACCAGAGACATCTCCCACTTTTTCTGTTGCTGGGCCCATCCGACACCATCCGTCCATTCAGAGACCATCTGACTCCATTTCATCCAACATGACGAAACATCACATCAGACAAATGGGTATTAGAAATCGTTGAGACTGGATGTTCCATCCAATATACTTCCCTCCCCGTCCCTCTTCAGGGACCCTTCTCATGAACATCTATGATGACAGGAGGTAAACCATTGCATATGCCTAAGAGCAACAGAGCCAGTAACAACGCAACACAGAGAGAAGGGTTTCTACTCCCATTACTTTCTAACCCAGAAAAAAAGGAGGATGGAGGCCCATTCTTGACTTAAGAAGATTCAACAAATTTGTGAAGACCCAGCGATTTAGGATGGTCACACTAGCAATGATAATTCCAGCACCAGTGAGGTAACTGGTTCTTGGCCCTTGACCTCCAGGATGCATATTTCCACATAATGATACATCCCTCACACAGGGAGGTTTCTCAAGTTTGTTCTGAGAACAGATTGTTTCCAGTACAAAGTACTCCCCTTCGGATTATCCTCTGCTTCATGGGTATTCTCAAAAGTCTTTGTGGTGGTGGCAGACGACCTCTGCAGACCAGCAGTCATAATATTCCCCTGTCTGGACAATTGCCTGCTCAAAGCATTTACTCAAGACGAGGCACTAAAAGCTACCCAAAAGTAGCTCTCTTCACACAGCTAGGTCTACAAATAACAAAAATCAACATACGCACCGGGGCAGAGACGAGTTCATCAGTGCCTACCTCGACTCTCTGGAAGCTACAGCTTCTCCTCCCCGTCACATGTTTACCACTCTAGTCAATCTAATCACCACAATGCAAACCAGCCCACAGACACTGGCCAGGACCTGCCTCCAACTGTTAGGCCATATGTCAGCAATGATATTTGTAGTCAAACACTGCAAACTGCACGTGATGCCTGCAAGACTGGCTCAGGACAGTGTATATTCCACACCGACACAACATAAACAAGCATCTTACAATGCCAGCCGCACTAAAAAAAATTCTCTCTATTGGTGGACTCAACCACACGATCTTTGTACAGACCCCTCCATCAATGATACTTACATCAGATGCTTTTCTGCTGGGTTGGAGAGCACATGTGCACAGCCATACGATCCAAGGCTGCTGGTCCCCATTGTAATCAACACAACACACAAACCTACTGGAGATGCAGGCAGTCTGCAATGAATGCTCACACTTGATAGCCATGATCAGGGAAAAGACAATGTCGCTTTGTATGTTTTATATAAACTGATGGGGAGGGCACAGCCACACTCCCTGTGCACAGAAGCCATGCTACTATGGCACTGGTGCATCCACCACAATATCAACATCTCAGCTTCCTACCTACTAGGATGCAAAAACACCACTGCAGATGCACTGAGCAGAAAAATTTCTCATGACCACTAGTGGGAAATGAACATCAGGGTACTACAGCGCATATTCAGACACCAGGAGTTCCAATAGAGACCTCTGTGCAACAACTCAGAATGCCAAATGCCCATACTTTAGCTCCAGAGCAGGACTGGGACCCCGTTCTCTAGACAATGCTTTTCTCTTCAAATGGGATGCACATCTATTGTACGCTTCTCCCCCCCCCCCCCCGACACCCCTCTTTTAGCCAAGTTCATACACATATGGACCAACAACTCCAGAGTCATCTTGATAGCCCCCACGTGGCCCAGACAAATATGTTTTTCTTACCTCTTGAAGATGTCTGTGTGCTGACTACACATGCTTCCACTTCCTCTTCATCTCCTGTATCAGGACATGGGCCAGGTCTACCACTCAAACCTGGTAAGACTCCTCTTGAGGGCATGGCTACTCCATGGCTCTGAGACAATGAAATGACCTGTTCAGTGTTGGGCTATCCTGTGTCTTCAGACTCGACCAACAGACAGACAGACACAGGAACACACAGAGACTGGAGGCTTCGTTATACTTAGAAAATAAAAGCCAGCAGGATCTTATTCAGGGGATAAGGCAGTACGCAGTGTTTATTGTGAATACAGAAAGAATCAGAGTAAGCAATCAGTTATAGCTATAACATTCCATTCACTCTCACAATCTCTCTCTCTCTCTCACTCACTCACACACATTCTGCAAGGTTGTTGTTATAATTACCAGGCTAGAAGTTGCTCCTGCCAAGTCACTGGCCAGGTGGCCTGGACACGAGGATGGATCTGGGCCTTGTCAGATGCACATCTGATGCTCCTGGAAGTTGATTGCAGAACCAGACCCAAAGTCCTCAGTCTTTAGGGTCTGTCTTTATAGGGATCCATCCTCATACAAGTCTATGGAGTTTGCCTTGTCATGCTGTTCTCACGTTTGAAGTGATAATCAATCATGCAGATGGCACAGGAATAACGGTTTGTTGTCATCTTGCTCATTGGTTCTTTGATCCCCCTTTCATTGGGGCTGTTGGAGGTGGATTCCGGTGTTCCCTCAGGGTTATCGGGTTATCTCGCCCAGTGCATTCTTTGGCCAAATGGTCCTGTTGGAGGGTAGTTGGTTTTTCCTCCTCCGGATGTGGTGTCATTTATTATGATTCTAAGGCTGGCACCTCTACCTTTTATTACCCATCCAAACATACAGCCACAATCACACTCTATTTCACTTAGCATTTTTCCTATCACATCTAGATTTTGTTACCTATTCATTCTTTAACATAACCATTCTAAAATCATTGGGGCATGACAAACTCCAGTAAACCTATTCATACCATTTGTTACATATGAAAAGAAAAGCAAGCAAGATAAAAATGCAAGAGTGGGGAGTTAACAGATCTTATTCCTGAGTTAAGGAAAACAGTTGTGACAGCAGCTGTCCTTAATGGTAATCTTAATCACGTTAGAACAGACTGTTGTCTCAGGATGTGTTTCTACAATTAACACAGACCTTGTAAACTGACAGGCATATTTCAGTTAGCACAAACTCAGCAGGCTGAGAGGCATATTTCTTTCTAATGGTCAGGCCAAATCCGGGGTCTGCTCTAGGCCACTCTTTCTCACATTTTCCCATAACATAAATGTATTGATTATTACTTTTATCCTACATCTTCATTTACGGCTCGGTTTATTGTAGCAGAAGCTCAACTACACCCTGCAGAAGCATAGCTATACCACCCATTTACCTCCCCCACATCCCGAGGAGAGAGCACTGAGATCCTTTTGCATTTCCCCTTTATTGTAATCATCAGCCCTCCCCATCCCCAGGTGGGCAGTTCTGGTCTCGGTCTTGGCCCAATATTTGCCCACTAAATTCCCTGCTAAATTCCCTGCTCCTGTATGTTTACCCTCGCTCATGACCATTGTTCCCATATAAGGGGATGTTGAGCACTTGGCTGTCTCTGTCAGTGAACCCCTGCAAGCTTATCATTTGGGGGGTTTCTGTGTACGTCTCTGCTGGCACCTACCAAGCAGACTCAATGTAACTCCACACACAGAGGAGATAAAGGACATTCTTTTAAACAGCGTGCACCTACCTGCGCAAATGGAAGAGATTCCATTCATGACGCCAAAATAAGCAAACAATGGCCACTATTTCTCCTTTACCGATGGTGCTGGATTACATACTGGAACTCCCAAAAATCTGATCTCTCAATGAGCTCGATCAGAGTACACCTCATGGCAATCACAGTGTTCCATAACGATGTGGATGAGTTCTAAATCTTTGTTCACCTTACTACTAAATGCTTCCTCTAGGGTCTTTACCCTGAAACACGAGGCTCTACCCCCTCATGGAACCTCAGTCTGGTGCTTCAGTGCCTTACGAGGACCATTTCTGAGCCGTTAGTGACGTGTTCTCTTCTCCACCATTTGATGATGGTGGCCTTCCTCATCACTCTCACATGCACCTGAGGAGTAGTGGCGCTGGGCCCTCATGGCACACCGGCCATACCCAGTATTTTTCAACAGCAAAGTCACCCTACTTACCTATAATAGTTTCAGGATTGCATTTGAATCAACCCATCCATCTCCCACTGTTCTTCCCAAAACCTCATGGGAACAAATGAAAAGCAATGCTTCATACCCTGGATATCCAAAGGGCACTAGCTTTTTACATTGAAAGGACAAAGTCTTTCAGAAAATCACCAAAGTTATTTCTTTCCATTATGGAATGATCTAGGGGATCTAGCGATCATATGCAAACAAAGGCTGTTGAAATAGATGTCCAACAGCATTGATTTTTGCTATCATCAACTGCAACCCCCACCGGGGACCCCCACGCACTCCACCAGAACACTGTCTACATAGATAGCTTTCCTCAACAATGTGCCTACTATGGACATCTGCAAAGTAGCAACCTGGGTGTCCACCGTATGTTCACACAACATTACTCCATAGAGCAGCACTTGTCATCAGATGCTCTACTGGGACTTGCAGTTCTATCATCTGCTACTATTGCAATTCCGAAGCCCCATCATTCCACAGAGAGAACTGCTCTACAGTCACCTTAAGTGGAGCACTCACAGGGACGCTCCTTGAAAAAGAGGGGGTTTCATTTCTGTATTGAAGCAGGTTCTCTCAGGGTATTTGAGTGGCTTGTTCCATGATGCGATCTACTTCTCTGGTGGAGTGTCCTTGTAGAGACCTCACACCCATGGCTGTCACCTACTACCCCACATTGGAACCCGTACAGTATGTCATCAGACTACAACCCGTACTCAGTGGGGACCGATCCTGAAAGAAATCTTTCCTGAACCCCTTCTTCTGGCCTTCAAACGACCCACAACCTCATCATCTGAAGCAAGCTTTTCACAGACCAGGACACACCAACTCAAAGCAGCAGACCTTGCCAGAACAGATGCAAAACCTGCAGACGTGTAGCAGTGGAAATAATGATCAACACCCCCTACAACACACCTTTCAAGATCTATGTGTCCTGCACATGTAGTATACCTCATCCAGTACACTGAATGCCCCAGTAACAACTGTATGGGTGAAACTAGACAATCACTATGCTCTCGAATGAACTCACTTATGAAAACGATAAGACAAAAACACCCTATCACCTCTGAGTGAACACTTTTCACAAAACAGTCATTCTATATCTGACTTATTAGTCCTCATCCTCAAAGGAAACCTGCACAACACTTGCAGAAAAACTAGTCTGAGAGCTTAAATTCATAACTTCGCTAGAGTCTAAAAATCTTAGGCTATGTCTCCACTGGCAATTGACCGACAAAACTTTTGTCTTTCAGAGGTGTTAACCCCTCCCTCAGAAAGACAAAAGTTTTGCTGCAACAAGTGCCAGCATGAATAGTGCGCTCCTGCCAACAAAGCTAACCCCTCTTGTTGAGGGTGGAAGTTTTTTGTCAGCAGGAGAGCCGACGTAGAGCAACTACACTGCACAACTTTTAGCAGCACTGCTGTAGCAACACAGCCATGTCGCTAAAAGCTGTGTAGTGTAGACAAAGCCATACAGCTTGTCTACATCACAAAGTTGCAGCGCTGGTGAGGGGGTTACAGCGCTGCAACTTAGGAGGTGTACACATCTGCAGGGCATCACCAGCGCTGCAACTCCCTGTTTGCAGCGCTGGCCGTACTCCCGTTGTGTCTCGGGTGTAGAGGATCCAGCGCTGGTGATCCAGCGCTGGTAATCAAGTGTAGACACTTACCAGCGCTTTTCTTGACCTCCGTGGAATAAGCAGGTATCCCAGCATACCTGAGGAAGCCTCTGGTAATCAAGCAGGTCTCCTCCCCGGTTTGTTCTCGTGTTCTCCGAACCCCCGAGCAAGCAGGTCTCCTTCCCCGGTTTGCTTTCGCGTTCCCCGAACCCCCGTGCAAGCAGGTCTCCTTCCCTGCGGTTTGCAGGGGGGTTCGGGGAACGCGAGAGCAAACCGCGGCGAAGCTGGTCTCCTTCCCCGGTTTGCTCTCGCGTTCCCCGAACCCCCGAGCAAGCAGGTCTCCTTCCCTGCGGTTTGCAGGGTGGTTCGGGGAACGCGAGAGCAAACCGCGGCGAAGCTGGTTTCCTTCCCCGGTTTGCTCTCGCGTTCCCCGAACCCTCCTTGAAGCCGCCCAACAGCGCTGCAGTGTGGCCACATCTAACACCACTTGCAGCGCTGGTTGCTGTAAGTGTGGCCACTCTGCAGCGCTGGCCCTATACAGCTGTACTAATACAGCTGTAACAACCAGCGCTGCAAAATTGTAGATGTAGACATACCCATAGTCTTAATAAAGACACTGGATTCATGTCTTGTTACAACAATTTGTAACCCACTAAGCGTCCTTTTTGTCCTGTGACTGGAGGGGTGCTAATAGGCCACTTCATCTTGAATGGTCCCTTACAATATGTGCTCATTACTTAGGCTGAACTATCTGTTCAATCTTGTATTTGGGTGTGACACTGAGTACCTTTCCCAAACTTGAAGAAGAGCTCTGTGTAGCTCGAAAGCTTGTCTCTCTCACTAATGGAAGTTGGTCCAATAAAATAAATTACCTAACCCACATTGTCTCTCTCAAATCCTCTGACCGACACAGCTACAGTAACACTGCATGATGATAAAGTCTGTCTGTCCTGGACAATATGCTATTAAAGGGTCGCTTAATATTTTTTTCTGTAGATTAAAATTTATCAGTGGGGGATTATCAGATATGTTCCAGGGAAAAGACTTTTTTTTTAAAACAAAGTAGTGACTTCTTCAGGAAATATCTGCTACACCAGCATGACAGTTAACTTCACAAACTGTATTAGCAGCACAGTGCACTTCTGTGCTGATACTTTTGCACAAATAGGGAAATAAACAAAATAAGTTACCTTGGTTTGTGCTCCATTAGAAACACGAGGATAGGGAAAATCAGATGTTGCCCGTTGTATGTTTTTCCAACGGACAAGGAAATATTTTTAAGGCTCTCCAAGTTTTAAAGACCAAAACAAGGTGTGTGGTGGGGGTAGAGGGGAAATAGTTCACTCTTTTATCCTTTTCAATACGTATGGTTTAATAAGGAATCTATGTCTGCAGCCATACTCGATGCACACTTTAGGGAGAAATCAGGCCCCTTAGATCAGCATAGAGGATCGGACCTCTATGTGCTGATCTTCCCTTTCTGCATGGAATGGGGAGCTCATCGGCCTCCATGGCACCATCCATTGCCAGACCTGGTGAGGGCCTCTCTGTAGAGTTTGGGATACGCTTGGGGAGAGGGTGCAGGGAAGAAGCGGGCAGGTCAATGGCCAGACCTTTAAGGGAGTGTAAACATGCACTGTGTCTCTCTCTCTCCAGCCCTGGAGAAAATCACCAGAAAGCCTAATACAGACTTAGACTGTATAATTTCCCACAAATTTTCCAACAGGGCATCAGGAATTTGATGCAGCTATAAAATGTCCCTGGGGGCATGGTTCCAATGAAGCTGGGGAGGAGTTGTTCCTTGGATGTGCCACAAATCTTGTGGTTCCTCACAGGTGTTTTTTGTTTTGCTTTTTTTTGTTGTTGGTTTTTTGGAGATTCAAGGGAAAAGGTACCACACCATCCTCTTTTGAATGGGTTGATGTTGGGGATCTCCACAAGGGGATTTCTTCCCCTAGAGCAGAGGTTCTCAACCTTTTTCTTTCTGAGCCCCTCTCCCCCCAACATGCTATAAAAACTCCACAGCCCACCTGTGCCACAATAACTGGTTTTCTGCATATAAAAGCCAAGGCAGGCATTAGGGGGTAGCAAGCAGGACAATTGCCTGGGGCCCCATGCCACAGGGGCCTCCACCAAGCTACATTGCTCAGGCTTCAGCTTCATCCCTGAGTGGCAGGGCTCAGGGACCTGGGCTTCAGCTCCATGCAGTTGGGCTTCGGCTTTCTGCCCTGGGCCGTAGTGAGTCTAATGCTGGCCCTGCTTGGAGGCCCCCCTGAAACCTGCTGGAGGCCCCCTGAGGGGCCCTGGACCCCTGGTTGAGAACTACTGCCCTAGAGTACCCTCCTATGGGTTTGACCTTTTGTGAGGGTGATCTGGGCATAAGCATAAACTGTAACTTTTGCCTGTATCTGGTGTGGCTCTCTATGAATCTCATATATTTATTTCCAAGTCATGTACAATCTACACCTCTGCTCATGGCAAAAAAAATATATACAGCCTTACTGCACAGATTTTTTTTTATTTCAGTTTTAAAAATTTCACAGTTCTCACACTGACCCAGTTGAAGGACATTTTAATTGTAGATTATGGATGGGCTAGTGACCTGGCCCAAGGCTCCTGTAGCGTGCTCTATCTTCAAGTCACAGGCTCTGACAGAAATCACCATTGGTTAAGTGGTGTTCATTGCAAAGGTCAAAACAAAATTCTACTTTATTAAGTATGGTTTTAAACTTTATCTGTTAATTGCACCAAAATATGGAGTGCAATCTCGTTGTGTGTGAGGTGCTCAGATACATTGCTGATGGGAGTCTTCCTGTAAGTAGATACGGTCTATAGATCTGTCAGTGGAATGCAGTTCCAAATGAAATAAGACTTCTGAACGATGTGGCATAATGTATCTGTTAACTTTGTTTCCTCACTATAGTATTTAAACGCATTTCCTATCTAAATGTAGTGTGGCAGCTGGCACAAGCTGTTCCTGTCAAAGCCGATATTAGCTAAAAGCTAATCTTAAGAAGGGACAGTACTTCCTGCTCAGCGAGAACAATTATTCACCTACTTAACATAAACAAAATACTGCACTATGTTCAGTCTGGATAGCATAGCAGAGTGGATCTTTATTGCTTATGGAGGAAAATGTCTTAGGTTTCTAATCTCATATAGATGAGTATTGGCATGGTTCAGTGGTTCTCAAACTGTGGGTCAGGACCCCAAAGTGGGTTGCGACCCCGTTTTAATGGGGTCGCCAGGGCTGGTGTTAGATTTGCTGGGGCTCAGGGCCCAAGCCTGAGATCTTCAATCCTTGGAAGCTGGGCTCAGGTTACAGGCCCCCCACCCAGGGCTGGCTCATCCACACAAGGTGGTGGAACTCTGGCTTTTGGCCCCCCCGCGTGGGTGGGCTCAGGCTTCACTACCCCCTCCTGGGGTCACATAGTAATTTGTGTTGTCAGAAGGGGGTCACAGTGCAGTGAAGTTTGAGAACCGCTGGCATAGTTCATTTTATTGGTCATTTTGATTTGTAGTTTAACACAGCATTACAATGTAAGAATGGAAAGACGTTCTTCAGCACTGTCTTTCTGGAAAATGCATCCTACCTGGTTTTGGATCTCCCAGCATTCCTTGTGACCCAACCTTACTGTTTTGGGGATTTGAATCTTGAACAATCCTAAATGAAGAAAATGCATCTCTGATATCCTGTTGTTTTGCCTACACGCTTTTTGGGGCCTCTTTGGATGGATATTTTTGTGTATTGTTCTTTTAGATTAATGCCTGTTCATAGTATTGTTCAGTTTTGTTGAAGCAAACAATTATTCTTGCTCTTCTAAAGCATTATTTTTCCTTGACATACTAACTGGCATTTTTTTCTCAGTTGAAGTGTTTTCTGTCTATATTTCTAATCTCTCTAGGTTACCTTCATTCCTGAATTTAACTTTCTCAAAGTTTTGCTGGCCCTTTTAGTCTATGCTCAGAAATTTTACTGAAATAGCTATTCTAGAATAAATTTTCTGGAATTGTTGTTTTGGTAAATGTTCAAGTGTAGATAGCGGCTAATTACTTAGATCCAAGGGATATCTTGAACCTTATATATGTTTCTTCTATCCTTGAAACAACTTTAATGCATTAAGGGTGCTGTTTAAATCTGATTTGAAAGGGGTTTTGATAGACATTAGTCTGGCTTTGATAAGGACACAGCTAACTGCCTATTTATAGTTTATCATTGGTGGCTACAGTTAAATTTTCATCTTTAACTGAGGAATTCAAGTGGCTAATGCTGTTTTAACGTTCTAAACTGAGGATTGTCTTGCAGGGTAAATGAAGTGAAACGTTCAGTACTTTAGCTTTCTAGAGCTTAGCAGGATCTAACTGGTAGCAATGAGGGAAAAAATAAATTGAATAAAGTCTCTTAACGTAACTAATAAAAATTCTGTTCATCTTAGAATATCTACTGCAACTGGTGCTGAACAGTGTTTCCCACAATTTTAAATGTTTTCCTAAAATTTTGCATTGTAGATTTTATTTTGTAGACATCTAATGCATAACTCCATGTATTAAATCAAGAATGAACAGGTGCATTTTAGGTTACATATATTTTCCCATTACATTTTAGCCACATAAGTTCAGTTTATCCTGCAGTGTCAGTTTGTGTCCACTATTGAAAAGTACTCTTTAACTACTGTATGAGAGGAACCTAATGTACTATGCTAAGAATCTCCAAGGTGGCATTGAAGCAAACTTACTTGATGATGAAAAAAAAAAAATTAGGTAATGGGTAGGACTCAAACTTTTTGGTAAGTGGAGCTTTCTGTGCAAAATCTGCTTTTTAATATTTTGATTTTGAAACAGCTGCCAAAAAGTGAAAAAGTACTCCTGGTCTGTAATTTAATTTCTCATAATGAAAACATCTGTTAATCTGGACTCCATTTCTGGGAAGAGTCTATATTAAGGATAATTTCTTCGAGGGCAGGGGAGGGACAAGAACTAGATATGTTAGAATTGGATGCATCTTAGATGATAAATCCGGATGTCTTAGTTACCAAGAGACCGAAATACCTGTGGGGAGAAAAATTATTACTAATAAAAAAAACCCTAATACATGTAAAACTGGAGAGAGTCAATTTCAGCTCTCCCTTTGATCTAGTTGTGGACTGAATGCCTGTAATGCTGTCACTTGGAGAGCTACAGTTCAATCCCCTGTGGAAGCCTGCCATCAGAAAATTCCAGGATGCCTTGGAAGGTCACTTGAATAGGATTCAGATTGTGCTCTCTGCACCAGATGAGCCAAGTCCTCCACATTCACTTGTAGTGCTTAGTGAATAGAAGCTTTTCTGGAAATTACAAGTTGATTAGGTCTCTAGAATATCTGTATTGCTGAAGTCTTATGCCTTCAGGTTTCAGGATGTTAAATTTCATCTCTGCAAATTGAAGTGGTTGAGTGACCTGTTAGTGAAGGAGACTTTTAAAGACTGGTGGGATCAAAGATGTATGTGTTGCCACTTTTATCATTGTGAAAATTTCTTGAACCTATCAAAAAGCCTATGTCTCCAGCAAAGTAAATGCTTATTGATGTGTCAGCTAAGAAGACTCTCTTGGAATCCCTTCCATTAAAAATCATTGAAAATTGCATCTGGCAACCAGTAAAGAATTCTTCAGGTGGTAGAACAAGAACTATAAAAGTAGTTCACATGAGTTTTTATAACAAGTTTATTTGTATTAGTAGTAGTATTTATTGTTTGTATTGTGGTAGTGCCTAGAGTCCACGCCCCCAACTGTGCCAGTCACTGTACAGGCATATTACGGACAGGCAGCTCCTGCCCCCAAGAACAACATCCTACAAAGAGTGTATTATTCCCAATTTACAGATTCATAAAATGAAGTAGCAAGAGCTTAATTCATCCCTGTCACCATGTGGCAGAGCCAGGAATACAATGTTAGTCTTCTGACTCCCAGTCCTGTGTCTAAGAGACCATTCTTTCATTGCACTATCTGTTAAGTTTTTAAGAGACTAGGCTAGTCTCTGGGAAGTTGACTGCTTTATTAATATTCTCTGATCTGGAGAGAGTTGGGTTAAGGACCCATTTATTCTCTCAGTTATAGATGATCTCAGACTGAAGCACTAGCAGAGATGAATATATACTGACGACTCTGGATAATGTTTTCAGCTCTTCAGACACTATACTTTTTCTATGTTACCAAATTGTATCTGTAAACTTGCTATACTAACTATGAAGCTAATTGTAATACAATGTAATGAAAGAGAATGTCATAGTGATAACGGTAAAGATTTTTTAAGTCTCTAATGCACATCAGCTAAATTAAAGGATCATAATTTCATTATTTTAGTCACAGAAATAAAGGCAGCAGAATGAAAGTGCATTGTAATTTTATTCATGACATGTCCCAAAACATTTATTTTCAATACACCATTCTATATACATAAAATGATATCTGTGTAACAAAAGGTCTCAAGGTCTGCATTGCATCCATTTTTAATATTCTTTTCTCTTTTTATATGAATCCTAAAATAGCAGAACTACAGTCACTTGCACTAATTTGATTTACAAGAAGGCTATCCCTTTAATATGATCAAAATTTCAGTAACCAGATCATTTGTAATTGGGAGAAAACAAATTTCCACTTGTTGTTTTGGATCAGTTTTTATCACTTCAGTTGGGTATTATTAATTCTGTCACTTGCTACAGAAAGGTGCTATCTAATAAAGTAGCTTAAAATTCTTAAGTAAATTGAACCAGAGGGAGCACAAAGAAGCCTTATGATAAAAGCAGCAAAGAATCCTGTGGCACCTTATAGACTAACAGACGTTTTGGAGCATGAGCTTTCGTGGGTGAATACCCACTTCCTCAGATGCATGTAATGGAAATATCCAGGGGCAGGTATATATATGTATGCTAGCAAGCAAGCTAGAGATAACGAGGTCAGTTCAATCAGGGAGGATGAGGCCCTGTTCTAGCAGTTGAGGTGTGAAAACCAAATTTGACACCATCAGCTCAGGATTGAACAAAGACTGTGAATGGCTTGCCAATTACAGAACCAGTTTCTCCTCTCTTGGTTTTCACACCTCAACTGCTAGAACAGGGCCTCATCCTCCCTGATTGAACTGACCTCGTTATCTCTAGCTTGCTTGCTAGCACACATATATATTCGTGCCCCTGGATATTTCCATTACATGCATCTGAGGAAGTGGGTATTCACCCACGAAAGCTCATGCTCCAAAACGTCTGTTAGTCTATAAGGTGCCACAGGATTCTTTCCTGCTTTTACAGATCCAGACTAACACGGCTACCCTCTGATTATGATAAAAGGACTATCCCCAAAAGTTATTCATATGTTAATTTTATAAACTCTGCGTTATGCATCCTGATGTACACCCCTGATTATCTGTAAGGAAACTCAAACATTTTTATTTTGGTCAAAATTAAAGGAATGAAATTGATCAAAAAAGTGGGAAGCCACTATATACTGATGTTTGTGCAGATGAGCCTCTTTATCCATTGGACCCTTGCATTGATTGCATAAGCTGTTTGCTAAGTGGTTTCAATGTATATGAGAACTGTATAGCCAGAAGAAACCTTATGTGACACTGCTGCTGTGGGTTAGTGGGAGTAGGGACCGGGTCCAGTTACAGGACCTTTTGATTCCCTGTAGGTGTGACTGTATTTGCCCTGGTATTGTAAACATTGAGATGGATAGCACAGGAATGCTTACTAGATGGAAAAAAATAATAAAACAGTATTTATAAGTTGACCTGCAATATTTTTAGTGACTTATGAATATGTTTAGTCAGACAAATATGACCAGTGTATAATCTGACTGGAAAATACTTAAACCCATTTTGAGGAACTGGATTGCAAATATGATTTGAAATGTGCAGAGTGGAAATTTAAAAAACTGCCAACTAGAAATTCAGGATACTCTTATACAAAATGAGAGATCTGAGGAAGCAATATAAATAGATTGTAGTTCTGCTTTGATTTTGTCAGTTTTTCATATTCTTTCTGTAAATATTTTCTTAAAACTGACAGGATATTGTTGTACCTTCTTTGTTTATCATTCCTAAATGTGAAGCCAACTCTTCTACAGTGACTGAGGGACTGGCCCTCATTACCCAGAATGAGAGTTAGGTGGACCACTGACTTATGATGACTACAAATGTGCATAAATCCTATCGATTTTCAATGAGACTTAGGCTCCAAAGTCTCGCAAGGCATGTCTACGCTACATCTGCTACTGTAGCACTGTAGTGTAGGCCCTTCCTACATCAACAGAAGGGTTTTTTCATCAATGTAGTTAATCGGTTTCTCCAAGATGCAGTAGCTAGGTCGATGAAAGAATTCTTCTGCCAACCTAGCTGTGTCTACCCTGGGAGTTAAGTCGACCTAACTATGGAGTTCAGGGCATGGAATTTTTCACAGCCTTGAAGTGACCTAGCTAGGTTGATCTATTCTTTAAATGTAGACCAGGCCTAAGTCTCTCTTGAAAATGGGACTTAGTTGCTTTTGTAAATTTTACCTTTAATCCACTGTGACAAAAGGTTTGGACTTGTGCTGCCAGCAACTGGGCAATGTCTCCACAGTTTTAAAGTGGTTTTAATAAAAAAAAAAATCCAGAAATAAATATCAAACTAGAAAATGTGCTTGATTGGTGTCCCTGAGAAAAATGAAAAAAAGTAATAGTGTGTGGATGTTGGATTTTTTGTTGGTGAACTGCTGATAGAGTTGCTAGGGTGGACTGCTTCTCCAAATTTCGATGACTGATTGTAATGGAGACTAACCAGGAAATCCTCTTCATCAGCTTGCCCAAGGGTGGTTTTAGTAATATGCCAAACCCTTCCAAACAGGAATAGAATCCTGCGCACAACCTGGGCCTCTGGGAACTCAGTATTCCATGACGTGAAGGTTCCAATTTGCCTAGACTATACCCCATTGCTTCTGAAAAGAAAGAAGAGATCCACGGATGCATGAGATGAGATTGACTTTTGTGGCCCCATAACCTTCCAAGCTTTGGGTGAATTTTATCAGACAACTAAACATCTTTAAAAACCCAACAAAGGTTAGTAATTTAATTGATAGAAAGAAGGCTGCAGTATCTGATGACATATCATCCCAATCTTGAAGGACTCTGTTGTACTGTTTCAGTTAATACTTTATTCCTGTTTATAATTTGCATTGTATTGTTTTTTATATTTACAACTTCCACCGTTGTATGAATCCTTTACCTTCTCCGACTACTGTTAGGACCCAGTTATTTCACAAAGGTGTTTCTCTGCTATCCTAACTTCTTGTACTTATTGTGTGGAATTCTGTGCATTCTGCGTGTCTGGTGCTTCTGTGCTTTTACCAGTTGTTTGAAGCTAGGAGCTTATAGGATGCAATCTGTTTAATATTGATGTTAGTATTTCCGAACTTACGTTAGTGGTATGCCACAAACTGGCCTCTTTCTTAGAAGAGGCAAGAACTTCTCTTTAGATTTTAAAGTTTTTAACTTTTCCTGTGTCTTGTACTGTATGGTGAACTTATTTTATTCAGTCAAGTGTATTTTCTTTTGTTTTGCTATGCATGTGGCTCGCTAAGGGTGGTGTTATAAATATATTTACTGAATTTCCTGCATTATCTTCTTGATGATCTCTAAAATGGAGATTCTATGAGGGTAAAGTTAGGCTCTCAAATGAGTTTCTCTGGAACCATCTTGTAATAAATGGCATAGTAGAGTCTTTACCTGCCTGCATTAGGTCAGTTTGTGGTTGAGGTGTTTGTATTGTTCTGTGTGGTCATTCTGTATCTTCTCCTTTCTCCTTCCCTTAAGGATGTCTCCAGGAAATCTGAGGATTTTCTTTCTTCTGCTGCTCTATTTACCCCCACCACATTATTCTTTTGGCCTTATATCTAGGGTTGCCAGGCATCCAGTTTTCGACTGGAACACCTGGTCAAAAGGGGAGCCTGGCGGCTCAGATCAGCACAACTGACTGGGTAGCTAAAAGTCCAGTTGACAGCACAGCAGGGCTAAGGCAGGCTCCCTGTGGCTCCCGGAAGCAGCTAGGGTAGTGGCAAAACTGCAACTGGCACATTTTCCCACCAGTAGCAGTTGTCCAGCTCATAGGTGCAGGGGCAGCCATGGGGAGTCTGTGCACTGCCCCCA
This sequence comes from Gopherus flavomarginatus, assembly GCF_025201925.1. Lineage (NCBI taxonomy): Eukaryota > Metazoa > Chordata > Testudines > Testudinidae > Gopherus > Gopherus flavomarginatus. The sequence continues at coordinate 153,030,401 of NC_066621.1, forward strand.
CCACGAGCACCCTGGCCCCTCCAGAGGGGGATGCCGGCAATTTCTGCTCTCCTCCACAGGGAGCCTGCCTTTAGCCCTACTGCGCTGCCTACTGGGAACTGCCTGAGGTCAGCACCACCCAACTGGAGCCCATACCCTGAACCCCCTCCCACATCCCAACCCCCTGCCCTAGCCCTGAGTCTCCTCCTGCCCCTCCCAGCCCAGAGACCACACCCCCAGCTGGAGCCCAAACCCCCTGCCCCAGCCCAGAGCCCCCTCCCATACCTTAACTCCCTCCCCAAGCCCGCACCCTGCCCTCCCTCCCCTGCCCCAACCCTGAGCCGCCTCCTGCACCCAAACTCCCTCCCAAAGCCTGTACTCTGCACCCCATCCTGCATCCCAACCCCCTGCACCACCCCAGAGCCCACACCGCTAGCCAGAGCCTGAACCACCTCCCACACCCCAACCCAGAGCCCACTCCCGCACCCAGAGCCCCTCATGTCTGGCCCCATCCCAGAGCCCACACCCTCAGCTGGAGCCCGAACCCCAATCTCCTGTCTCTGCCTGGTGAAAGTGAGTGAGGATGGGGGAGAGCAAGCTTTTGGGGGGAGTTGGGGGAAGAAGCCTTGGAGAAGAGGCGGGGCAGGGGTGTTCAGTTTTGTGCAGTTAGAAAGTTGGCAACCCTACTCATATCCGAGACATCCTTCTGAGGAGGACTAATGGGGTTTCCTTCAAAGCCAGTCAGTATCACTTCTTTATCCTTTGAATGAACTTTCTTGCTGAGTAGACTCCTCCATTTCCTTCTCTTGTGGGCTGAGCATGCTACTGTACTTCTTAATCACTTACCATCCCATAGGTCTGGGGATCAAGAGGCTAGGAGTACAACCAAACCCAGATTTTAAAAATGAGGGCCGTTTGGTCATCCCAGCAGTTCTAAAATGAATGTGAAAAGGGCCATTTCCCTTCCTTTCATTCCCTCCCTCAAAAATAAAAATCCTTTCAGTCAAAATGAAATAAAGTTTTATATCTAGTTTATGGAATAGTTAGCTTCAACTGCCTATTGAAATTAAGAGCTTTGATTTCTGAGGAATATAATGTGTACTTTTTGAGGAGGAAATTGTTTTTAAAAACAATGTCCAAATATTAATATGTTGGTAGAGAATATATTTTTCAAAGCACTCACAAACATCTCCTACTTTCTCCTCACAACCTCCCAGTGAGAGAGGTGAGTATGATTCATATTTTAGAAGTGGGGAAACTAAACAGAGACATGAAAGTGACTTGCCCAAAGCCACCTCAAATCTCTCCATCAAATTCAATGAGCTTTGAATCAGGCAGCATATAGTGAACGAGTGGCAGAACTGGGATAGAATTTGGGATTACCTGGTTTCCTGATGCACATTCGTTCCACTAGATGCAGTTGCTTCTAACTTCACAAGTGCAGCTTACCCATAAATCTGTAGGCATGCCTGCAAAGCAGAAGTGACAAACTCCCATTGTACAATTGTGTCCAGGGTATGCAATATGTGTACACCAGAGAACCTAAGGAGGAGAAAAATCTCACACCAGTTTCTACCAGTTCATCTGAACCACTATTTCCTGTGTGGGTACTCTAGTGTAGACTGGATTCCAGCCACTTCTGGCTTTCTCACCGTTAATTAGTTGATATGATGATTTTAAAAGAAAAAACCAGGGGAGGGAACCTGGAAATTGACAGACTTCTCCACACTAGCTTCAATACCAATGGGATGTTTTTCCTAAAATTGCCTAGTTGAAGGCAAGTCTATAATAATGATACTACTCCAGCTAACTGCAGTAAAAGGAGTTTGCTTAAAAAAGAGAGATGCATGTTGGGGCACTGGACTAAGTCTCATTATCTCTTTTCAGAATAAATTTTGATGCCTGTAATTGGGGAATAAATAGTCATTTTGGAAATGGCTCTTCTTAGCTCTGGACTACTGCCTTTTTAAAAGCAGTTTTTGTGTTTTTACTTTTTTTTTTATTTTTAAAGGAACACCATCAACAGAAATCACACTTCTTTCTGAAAATTGTTACCTGCTAGTGTTGTCAGGAACACCCAAGATTACTGTAACTGAAAGAAAGTAGAGAAAAACATAACTTCCTTTACTTACGTTTACTTTGTGCGTTATATAGCATTTTTATATATTTTTACTGTCTCCTTTTTATAGGTGGTTAGCCAGCTTCCCTTGTTTTTTGAGTCTTTCACACAGCAGCAGAGGAGGGAGACCTTTTTAAATAAGGGAAGTGATTATAAAAGCTGTAAAAATGACATATGGAGTCAGAGACACGTTCAATACTTGAATTTTTTTTTAAATTAATGAAATTAAAATAAGGCCCATGAATGCCTATGCTCAAATGTGCTTTAAAAAAGAAAATAAAGCTTTAAAGGACAATTAGTTTATTTGCAGCCATTGCCACCAGGTTGAATACTAATAAACGCTCCTGTTGCTTGCTTTGAGGTCTATCAAGCCTTCTGACCTCTCCCTTGGGAGCTATCTCACTTCTAAAGTGACAGTCTAACTCTTCGGGCTACATGTAGTCAAACTGATAATTGTTTTCATGGCCATATTTTAAAAATCTAAATTAGCTGCTTTATGTACAAGACGAATCACTTGGGTGAAATCCAGAACCCATTGAAATCAACAGCTTGGACTTCAATTGAGGCCAGGATTTCACCATTGGGCCTGATTCAAAACCCATTGAAGTTAATGGGAAGATTCCCTTTGGCTTTAATGGGTTTTGGGTCACGGCTTTAATAGAATTCAATAGCAATTTCAAAGAGTTTATCTCTTGGTTAATTAGTATACAAAGTTTTCCATTATATGAGAATTAAGTACCTTAGTACAGTACATTTTAAGGTCACATGGTATTTAGAAGTAACAGTAAGCATGATATTTTTATTAATGTGTACTGTAATAATTGAAAAGTAACTGAGAAGTTTGATTTGTGTGCATAAGGTAACTTTTAAATTGAAATATTGTAATTTTGTTTGATGGAACCTGAATCTTAGCTAACAACAATTTTAATTCTTTTAGGATGCGAGATACTGCAAGAAAAATAGAAGAGAAGTACTTTTGCAATCTTGCAACACATGTTGAGTTTCTGCCTGTTGAATGGAGATCAAAACTTGCTCTTGATGGAGGTACAGTCACTGAAAATATGATTTTTAGGCATGCACAAGTGTTTCCAATATAAATCACTATTTTGTTAAGTTCTCTTTGGGACAAATATGAGAAAAGTGGATACTTAGGTTGACTTGAAGTGTTAATTTCAGTACTTAACTCCTTTTAGATGTATCATTGATCATAATTTTGTAATGTGTTCTCAGAAGTATGTCGCTATATTCTGGATTTTTTTCCACATTTTATTCATCAATATACCTTGTAAGACTTTGAATCTAACACTTGAATCTCGTTTTTTCTAGACACCGTTGATTCCATTACTCCTGATAAAGTACGTGGTTTAAGGGATATGTTGAACAGCAGTGCAATGGATATAATGTATTATACAAGTCCTCTTTATAGAGATGAAGTAAGTGTGTTACTTGTATTTTGCTCTAGAGCAAGGCAAATAATGGCTGAAATGAAACTGCACTTCAGAATTTAAACAAAATTTTACACCTTCTTCTAAAAAGGGAAGGCTCATTCTGGGGTGTCTATGAACTATAAAAAAAAAACTTGTTGAATATGGGGATCTTTGTGTTCAGTTTAGTTAATATTAATAGCTCCCAGAATTTTGCTAGGCCCTGTACAACACAAATGGGTTTCTGTCCTAGAGTGTGGAATGCAGTTCAGACATGGTGCAACACTGTGGTAGCAAAACAATAAAGGGAGGGTGTTAAGGATAGGTTCCAGCAATAAGATTGTGGCATCTAGCACTGGTCCTTGCACTGTGTGGTAAGGCAGAAACCTTGATGCATTTTTTGTAGGTCATTTTTGTAGGTGTTCAGTTGCTTTGAATATCTTCAAACTAGATATTCTGTTGTTTTACAAAAGAAGCTACTAGTTAGACTTACAAAAGGCCTGTATTATGGCAAAATCATTTATATGATGAGGTCTTTCACAGTGCGCTGTAGACTGTGATGAGGCAATGTAGGTTTTCAGTGACAAACATGATAGTACTACCTGAACGGGGATTCCAAAGAGGATGGAGCTCGGCTGTTCTCAGTGGTGGCAGATGACCAAACAAGGACCAATGGTCTCAAGTTGCAGTGGGGGAGGTCTAGGTTGGATATTAGGAAAAACTGTTTCACTAGGAGGGTGATGAAGCACTGGAATGGGTTACCTAGGGAGGTGGTGGAATCTCCATCCTTAGAGGTTTTTAAGGCCCAGCTTGACAAAGCCCTGTCTGGGATGATTTAGTTAGGGTTGATCCTGCTTTGAGCAGGGGGTTGGACTAGATGACCTCCAGTGGTCTCTTCAACTCTAAGATTCTATGAGTACTACAAAAAGTTGTCAGCATGGTAAAAACAGACATCTAAATAATTTGTAAAAATTCCAAACCTTGTAATATGCTGTGTGGTTTATATTATATATCCCAATAACAATACTGAAATTTGTATCTGACAATTTTTAATCAACACCGTTTATGAGCCCCTTGCTTCTGTCTAATTTAGCTTTTTAGTATTAGAATGTATAGGTTCTTTTCGTCCCAGGAAAAGAATCAGAAAAGTAATCAGTTATCACTTGTCTGTGTTGAAATGTCTTTTATTTTAAACCACTGTTAACAAAACACACACATTTTGGGGAGAAACATTTCTGTACTTTGTTATACATTCTCATGTTGAGCGGTGCCGTAGGCTATATCATTAGGCACTCAAGAACATAGCTTCTTGATTGATCCTTTTTGTTATATTTAAAGTATTATTTTTTTAAGAAACTGTGTAGCTCTCAATTTTTTAACAGATTTAAAAATTTTATTAAAGCTAATGTTAAAAATATATAAAATACATAGGTTGGGAAAAGAGTGTTTTGACATCTGGGTATAGGGTTTAAATTAGCCACATATATAAAGTTAGTTTTTAAAAGTCATGAGGTACAGAGAGTACATAATCAGCAATAGCCCAAATTTAGGTGAATAAATTTAACAATACAGTTTAGATATTAGAATCCTAATACTCGGGTACATCACTCATGGAAAGTTATACAGAGATTTGGTTATGGAAAGCAAAATATATCAATGAGTGGAGGTTATCCCTCAGTAATTGAGAATTAGGTTGGTTGTCCATTTAGAAAATATAATCCATGAGGAAAGTATTTGTTACTTTCCTGACTTATTACACTGCACTTTACCTATAATGACAGGAAAGATCCTTGTGTTTTAGTTCCTTCTCATCCTTTTAGCTCGTTTTCAGTAAGCTTGTGATGCATATTATCAAGCAGAGCACCTTGTTGAAAGAACTGTATTTTGGCAAATGTTTTACTATATCGCTGTTTTGTGATATCTTGTTCAGAGCACTTACTATAACTTAAATTAGCCTCCTTGCTGTATATTTCTGTTTTCATTGTATTCATTTGGTCACTTCCTGTTTGGAATTAGCATTCCTGTTTGCCGAGGTTTCTCTTCAAGCAGCTCACACTTCTAATGCTTTTCATCCAAATATCTCAAGGTACTTTACAAGCAACTAATTAAACCTCATTATGTCCCTGTGAGATAGATTAAGCAATGAGTAGTGATCAGTTCAGCCATATCTGCTGCGGAGGAAAGCAGGAGCTATTCTACCTAGCAAATCTACATCACAATTTAAAACAGAGTAGAACTAGTGTAACTGCTGCTTTACAACTTTTGACCCTTCTTGTAAGTAAACTGACCATATGGATTCATGAACAGTAGCCACCATTTTATTTCTACTCTCCTCTCACTTGTTGAGGTGTCATGTCACTTAGGGTACATCAGCACTACAGAGTGTGGGGGGGTTGGGGGCATGGGCACACAGGGGAATTAATTACTGCATGCATAGACATGGGCTTCAGTGCAAACTATACAAGATCCATCCCAGATCCTGTGTAGTTACTCCGGTAGCCAAGCACAGGCTGAAGCCTGCACTGCCACAATGTCACTGGTTTTGATACCCAAGCTAGCTAGATTGGGTATGTCTATATGTGCCCCACACACATACCTTCCCACTCACCCACAAATTGCACTATAAACATACCCTCAGTCACAGTCAGGAAGCAGCACACAAACACACTGCTAATGTAGATGGATTGCTGTGTTGAATACTATGACAACATGGTAGAAGACTTCCACCTCCAACATTAGTTGGCATTTTTCTGTAACACAGTGGCAGAACTCCAAAAGTTGCTTCTGATTTTAACTGGATAGCTGGCTGGTATGAATAAGTCATGTAGCATATTATTCGCATATATTAATGTTTTAAATTAGGTAGAAAATAGTGGGAAACTATGATAAAATTTGTTGTGATGTGCAGGTATCTCCTACAAATATGTGAACAGTCATCACTTACCTTAATACTCTCCTCTTTGGTGTCCATTTATGGTAGTGTGACTTTGTGTGAAGATTATTTCAATGGGTTTCTAAGTTTCACAACCATGTAACAGTAGCTTTGTGTTTCTTTAATAAACTGTTTTGAAAGAGACTAAAAAAATTGACACAATATAAATTTAGCATTTTGTCACCTATCTTCTCTTGTTAAATGCTCATTTCAGTGATCTGCACTATACTTAAACTATCCAAGCTGATTGTAATCTGTACATTATTTATATATATTTTTCTTGGCAGAAAATGTCCTCTGAATACAGTATAAATAGTAATTTGCACATTTCATTCAGGGATATCTAAATATCTCTATATTAAGCCTTGCAACACCTACCCACAGTTGGTAGGAGCTGCTTATGGATCACTTTGCCCACTGTTGAAATGCAGCCACTGCTAGGATTGAATGCTGCAGCTATTTAACAAGAACATAAAGCAACATTTCCCAATAGCTTAGGACAGGAAGTGAAAAATACTGTAACCAGTTGAAACTACAGAAGAATTGAACAAATTAAAATTTGGCCAGGATATCATGATTAACTCCTCTATTCTAACAGAACATTTCATGAAACCTCCATTTGACTACAAGTGTTTAAGACATCTGTGTTATGTTTCAAAGAAACAGTGTCCCCTATCACTATATTAGGCATTGGTTCAGTATTTAAGGAAATGTGCCACCTACTGACAGATGACCAGCTCTGCTTCTGGAGCTGCGAAGTTTTTCTCGAAGGTCTCCCATCTGGCCATTCCAGCCTGTATTTAGTGAGATCTGAGGAACGATGACTGCAGACTATATAGAAAACGGAAGATAATGTGCTTTACTAGGCCAATTAATAAACTAAAATGCACAGATTGCATATCCAGGAGATTCCTTGTGTAGGCATTCCCTAGTCTTCCTTGAAATTACTTGATATTTTTGTAATATCTAAATATTCAGTAATAATTATTTAATAGCTATACTCTTGCAATTTTGAACAAAGAAAAAATTAACAACCTTTGCATTATCAGTATCTTGCAAATTACTGTATTAAAACCCTGTTTATAAAGATGCAATAGTTTGGCACAAGTCTTGACAGGCTTCATAGCTAGTATTCTTTTTTTAACATCCTTTTGTATTTTAAAGGATTATTCAAATGAAGATTAAGTGTTATCAATATTTCAGAGTATGGACCTGAAAAGGAGAAACTTCTGTGTTATTTTTGGAACTTGAAACCTCGAGTATTCAGGAAATATTTCCAAACTACATCGCACCAATAGCATAATCTTTAACAGCTAGTTCTTGGAGTACCTAAAGAGGATAAGCTGAAAAGGAACCCATTTTCCAATCTTTTCACTGTCTAGACTATATCTTCTCTGTAGTGCCCTCTTGATGTCAAGTTTACCTTTGAAGCCTGCTGACACTGCAAAGCCTATCTGGCAGCAAGAGTATGCACTTGTTTTTGTGTGTTTAAAAGTGAGGGGTTTGTGAAGCCAGGAGCTCTAACTTATACTGATAACTGAGATTGATGCAATGTTGTGTTTGCTTAGTCTTCTGAACCGAATAGTTAAAGAACTGCTATACAGGTTTTTCGCTTCTACTTAATTTATCTGCTTGTCCTTGAATGTCTTCTCAACTTTGTAATATGCCAGTATACTGGATGTGCCTGTACCAAAATACTTAAATTTAGTCCCAAATGACTGTAGCAGACAGTAAGATTCTGAAAATGAATTTTTCAGTTGGCCAGCCTCAACATTTCAACAGAATGAGGTGTTCTGCAGCGGAGAGCAGCTCTTTTGAGGTGAGAGGAGTAGAACAGCGGTACTTCAGGGAGCTGTGCTATTTAGATGAGGGGAAAGCAAAAAAAAATGTGGCTTGAAGTTGGATCAGAAGGCCTTGAAACAGGGACAGCAGAATAGAATGCCCCTGTCAGAAGTCAAGAGACTTGAATGGCAGTGTACACTTTAGTCCAATGTGATAAGCCCTGTAGTTATCTTTGTGACATCCTCTCAGCCTTTATTCCTCCAGTTCAGATTCAAGGGGCTACACCACAGTGTGAGTGTTAATGTGCTTCTCAGGACTTATTCAAGCTGCTTGATTGTCAATCTGGTTTATAGATATCTTCCCCTTGAATTTTATCTGACTGTCATTATGGCTTTCCATGAGCACGTAGAAAGCCCTTAATCAGGTTCATGAAGGTCATAGTGCGTTTACCCTCTCAGTTGTGAGATATAAGCTGATGACCTTTTAGTAACTTGATCCTGTGAGGTCAAGTTTCTTGCTTTATTTGTAAATGTACCTAGATTTTGGATGTCAGTTGCTACCATATATGGGAAAAACTTGGAACTTTATTTTCTGTCCTTAGTTTGCAAACTAACCGAGCACCATCTAGTTATTACAAATACTGTCTTCTGACTCTTCAGCAAATATAAAACGACCTGGATGCTCACTGCCATCTGATTGACTGTGTGTTTGACAGTGGGATCTAAGAAATGTGCACATAACTTGGGTATTACACAGAGCTTATTGTTGGACTTAACCATGGTCTTGTTTGAGCAAAGTTCTCCCTCTCTATCTGGTTGAAAATGCATAAAATCCTGTCAAGTATGTAAATGTTGCCTGGCTGAATGATCTGTCAATCATCGAACAATTTTCAACATAGCTAACTACTGTTTTTTCTAAACCATTGCATCTCTTCCAACAATCAGTGATGATGTATCCGCTGAATGGCTATCCCTGCATGACACTATAACAACATAGTGTATTGTGTTGGGTATGTGAGATGCTGTCATGAAGTCTAATTTGACAGTAATGATACTGATGTATTGAATTTTTCAGATGTAAAGCGACGAGCACATGCTGTGCTTTTAGCTGACCTGTTCTCTGGGTTGAAAAAGGCCAGATATAAGGCAGCTTGCAATACATGCCAACACAAACTCCACCTAATGCAAAATATGTGGTTTAACCATAAAGCAGAGGGACTACAGGCCCTTGCTGATAAAGGTGACTCCAACGGTTTCTATGATGTGGTCAGAGCTGTGTGTGGCCCTGCCTGATATGCCTTGACACTGCTAACAAGTGCCGATGGTGAATCTCTCATCAGAGATCATTCTGCTATACACCAACAGTGGCTTGAACATTTTATTGAACTACTTAATCATTTCTGTTGAGTCTCTGAATAATGTGTATAAACTGTCGGCAGCTGCTGCACTTGCCGATCCACCCATGTGAGCTGATGTGTTCAAGTAATGAAAAATAATAAATCCCCTAGTCCTGATGCCATTCCAGCGGAGGTTTTCAGACATGGAGGAAATCTTTGCATTGACGAGCTCTGTGAATTTTTCTTACATCTAGCATCAAGCATCAAGCAGTTATTCTGCAGCAACTGAAAGATACCAACATCTCAGAGTGTAAAGGCTCTGAAAGCAATTGTGGTAACTACCACGGTGTATCTTTGCTCTCTGTGGCCAGCAAGATTCTTGCATGGCTTCTCTTGACCTGTCTTGTGACTCAAATCAACAACATTCCATCTCCATCACAGTGTGGCTTTTTGTGCTCAGCAGAGCACTGCTGACGTGATTTTCATCATTCGTCAGTTACAGGGAAAATGTTGCAAAAAGCACCAATCTTTGTACATTATGTTTCTAGATCTGTATTCAATGCAGTCAACCTCACTGCCCTCTGGAAATTCCTCACTAAATTTGAGTGTCCAGACAAATTGATTAATTTCATTTGGCAGTTCCATGCAGGCATGGCTGGAAGAATTAGCATCGATAGTGATCTAACAGATCCATTTCCAATCACAAGCAGGGTGAAGCATGGATGTGTCCCCACTCTGAGCCTTTTTGGTCTATTCTTTGCTCAGGGCCAGAGGAAGCCCTTTGTGGTGCTTCAAATGACATCTTCATGCACTTCTGCATTGGTAAGTGTCACCAGAGAACAGTCTCTGTACTCTAGAACCGCTCTGAATGAAGTTCAGTCAAGACCCTCTTATAATGTGACTACCTCTCAGGGCACACTCTCACTAGGGCAGGCCTCCTTGGGTCTGACCTCAGAGCATTCAGCACTCTTGTTCACATCATGAGCTCCCTGCACTGATTCCACCTGGATAGGATGCCTGGGGAGGCCTTACACGCCCCCCAAAAGGGACCATGCACCCCAACTTCACAATCAGCAGAGATTCTCAGCCAGCATTGTAAAACAACAGTTTATTAGTCATCTGGAACAAAGTGTAGAACAGTTCTTGTTAGCACAGAAAGTAGGCAGTCAGTAGAAAGTAGTTTCAGGAAAGTCCATCTTGTGGGAGGGGATCCAGAGCCCTGGGCTCTCCCTCCTGAGTCCCAACCTAGGAGACTGACCAGCTTCCAGCAGCCCACCCTCTGTTATGCTCAGTTGCTCCTCCTCTGTCCTTTGTCTCTTTCCTGGGCAAATGGATCACCTGGACTCTTTCTTCAGCCCTTGGTTCTCCCGCTGGTCAAAACTGGCTGGCTCCTAAGACTGGGTGAGCCTCTGGGCCATCAGTTGCTAAGTTACAAAGTGTCCAGGCTTTCTAGGTCCAGGCTGATATATGGCAGTCACACCTGCCCTCTCGGGGTCTCTGCAGCAATCACACACCCTTGTCCCACCACCTAGATACTTTTGTGACACACCAGGGAAACAGGCACGCTAGCTGTTTGCACCCCCTGCTGTAATACCAGTAACTTCCTGAATGAGTAAACCCTTATCCCACCTTGCACAGGGCCACAGCTTACAGTTTCTCGTCAGCCCCCTAGACCTTGCCACTTGCAGGTCTACATAACCCGTGGAGTGCTTGGAGAGTATATGCTGACTCTCTCTAGAAACAAGAAAGATGGGGATTCCCTCTTTAAGGAAGAAACCCAAACAACTGAAGTATTGTAATTTTTTTTATTGTTTTTTGTGTTACAGTAACACTCAAAGGCCCCAATCAAAATCAGGGCTTCATTATGCTAGGATAAATACAGGAATACATGGTTCTTGCCCTTGAAGAGCTTACAGTTACATATGAAACAACCTGGGGTTTAATTTTTTTAAGAAACATCAGTTTGAGATTTTTGGACCACTAAATATTAATTTAACTTTTCAGTGATTTGAAGAGGGAGAGCAGCACTTCAAAAAATGTTGCTTAAAAAAATCGAGAAGTCAGCAAAGAAAACCACCAGGCTTTAACCTCTCTTTTGTGAACATAAAAAGTGATGATACAAAGACTGATAAAGCCTGCAGCGTACAGAACAGTGTTCAGTTTTGTTCCCATTCTCATGGGAGTTAATATTACCCCCAAATCTAAGCATCTTTAAAATTGGGGTTTTTTTAAATCATTTATGAGGAAAAGGTAAAAAGCTGGGTTTATCTAATCTTCTTAGAGAAGAGAATATTTTGAAGTAACCTAGCTGGAAACATTTATAGATTTCAAGGCCAGAAGAGAACGCTATGGTCATTTAGTCTGATCTGTATAACATAGGCCAATATTCAGTTATTTATTAGTAGTTGTAGCTAATGAATTGTTTGTATCTGAATTTTTAAAAAGCAGTCTTGGAAAGGAAAGTCAATGGAGAATTAAAGCAATACTTTTGATGTTGCCTGTGAAAAAATAAGGCCATTGATTTAAGGAGCATAAAGGAGTTTGTAGTGAATGCATTTTATAGAGAGTAGATGAGGTTTATAACAGGATAAAATGACAAAACTGATTTGGTGGGATTAAAATACCTTTAACCAGATGAAGAATTTTCTCAGACCAAGCTCTCCTTTTGCTGGCCAGAATATTTTGTCCTTTTAAGATTGAGAAAGCTATTGAGAGTCAAATAATATTATCTTAATTTTGTGACATACACTGATTACCCAAATCATATCTTTGCTGGGACTTAGAATGTAAGCCGCTTTTTCTTTTCTTTTTTTACTTACTAAATACCAAAAGATTCAGTTATGTAATCCTAATGCTGCTATAGACCCGTGTAGTCAGAGGAAAGAAATGGTGCTTTACAACTGCAATGAGAGGAGTTTGTTATACTATAACTGCAAAATATTTGGGTACTCAGTTAATTCATGACACTTTAATGATAATGGTGACTGGAAATCTTACAGCTTAGCTATAGTAATAAATTATACTGTGCAGATAGGTTAGGTATTCAGTGATTTAGGGTTTAGAAACAATCTCTGTCAGCTGATCAGGTTGAATTACAGCCTTGTAATCTGGTCATTAGGCCTCTCTTTTGTTTCTGAATTTACAGCTGCTGAGAAGTCCATGTGCAGAGTTTCTTTCCTATCATACATACATTTTGGTGTGTTAGTTTAACTCTCCGATAACAGTATGATTTTAAAGACTAGATAGAAGCATCCTATCAGGTGGATAACAGGATACTTCAGATGTGCTTGACAGGAACATACCCTCTTCTACCTCAAAATCTGTAGAAAATGAGAAATTCATAATATAATGCCATAAATGCCCGAAGGTCACTTATCGATGCAGATGTCCATGAAATGAAGGGGGTGGGGGGTCCAATTATATTTTTCTTCTTCCACAGAAGGTCTCTTCCATCCCAGTAAAAATGTAACACATAGGAATGGTGTGATCTGAGCTCAGGATTGTTAGGCGGGAAGTCTTGAGTTCTAATTCCATCTCTGACACTGATTTTTTTTTTTTCCTGTGCCCTTGGGTAACCCTCTCCGAATCAGTTTCTTTATCTGCAGTGTTATTTATTTTGTTTTCAGTAGTACCCAAATGCATTTGACTCAGTACAAACATCAAAGTAGGCAGTGTCCCAGCCTCAGAGAACTTACTTTGAAATTGAGATAATGCTTGCCTATTTCACAAGGCTATTGTAAGGATTCATTAATGTTTGTTAAATGTTTTGAAGCTGAGGATGTTAAATGATTACTGTCTGGCAGTGAAACATTCTGCTAACATTTGTAACCACAGCTGCCATTCATATTTATATGCAGTATTGATTCATAGAATACAGCATTTTGAAAAGTGCAAGTTAAAAATGAATTCTTGATCTCTTTTATTTTTTAAATTAAAATTCCTGTAGCAGTCTTGGGGGCATGGGCAGGATTGGTGTTTCCTTCGAGAAAAACTAGTTTAGGACAGGGTGCTGGTAAATACTGGCTTACACAAGGTTTAAACAAGGAAACGGAGAAATATAATTACATCAATGTCCTGCAAGTTGAGCGAGCGTAGAATGAGTCTTTTTTCAAATTTTGAAAACATCCATTCAAAACGGGATTGGGCTCGGTCTTTCCACTACATCAAAGCTGGTCTTCTGCTATAGAATGCTGCATGGCCAAATGGACCTAGAGTGGTAATCTGCAACTCTGCATGCGTCTGGTTCCTGCATGCTTCAAGGCCTCAACTCTGCATTGTTGTTGTTTTCATATAATCAAATGTTTTTGACTTTTGTTTGTATAATATTGAAAACCGAAATATGAGTCCTTGAGAAAATACCAAACCAAAATGTATACAGGCATTCTGGTGTTCAGTATTATAATTACATATATTAGTATTACACCCAGTGCAGTTTTACTTTTTATTTGTGCAGCCCTGAATTAATCTACAAATCTACTGCCTTATGTAACCACAATTTGAATATGTAACTAAAACTAAGTGTAATGTGGTGTGCATTAACCAACAGTTTTTAAAATGGAAAATGCTTTAAACTGGAAGTACCTAGTTTTTCCCAGAGCCGTAAAATCTTTGATTTTACCTGGCAAAACCTACATCTGGTAAATACCAGGCCATCCCTGAATGGGGAGTGTTACTGTGCTTGCTCCTCAATGAAATCATGTTCTTGGCCACCCCTTATGCCAAATTCTGGAAACATCACTTCAGTTACTGACTGGGTTGGGTTCTGCATGTAGAACTGATTTTATTTTGATCTCATTCCTTAACCTCTATGGTTGTCAGTATTTCTGCTTAGGTAAGTTTTCTCCATGCATCTTGTCTTAGGAAATAGGAACTGAGAGCAGATTAGAAGTTTCTGTTAGGTTGAACTAGCATTTTAAGAATATACCATCATTTTAGGACTACCATAGGATTAGTCTACTGCAATACATGCTTGTAGACTATACTGCATTATAGTTAAAAATTTTGATCCTCTCTTCTTGAGCATTGTTCTGTGTTTTCAAATTCAGTGGATGCCAGCTCCACCTGTCTCATTTGTGCTTCTCTTCCAAAGAGCTTCTTTCTGCCTTTTGTGGGGCTTTTTATTCATTCTTTTTGGTAAAATAGGAAAATGACGCTAATTGCAGAGATGCCCAGTAACAGGAGAAATGTGACAGAGCAGTGTTCAGAGGACTTATTTATGGCATAGTTTAACCAAGCAGTGAGCAGAATAGTAAAGTTTTGATCAAATCAGGTAATACTTACAGCAACTTAGAAGCAATTTTGGAGAAATGTTTTTTCTGGATTTTTACACAAAATATCTTCATAAACCCCTTGAAGCTGATCAGTACTATTGAACACAAGGAGCTCTAAATAATCCATAACCATATATGTCATTAATCCATATAAAGAATAATACACAGTCTCAGCCTCAGATGTGGTTGTAAATGCACTTTTCTTTGACACATCTTTATACAAGCATTGATTACATAATAGAACTGTTATAGTTAGATGATTGAGGCACATTACTAACATGCAAAATTTTAATGCAGTCTTAACTGGTCCTTTAATATCACATTATATGAAGGAATCTAAATGTTGCTACATTTATAAAGCAGATTTTGGAAAAATACGTGAACTGCTGGGTAAACTACAATTAGGAAACTGAGATGAGTGACACTACTGGGAAATATTTAATCAGAAGCCTTGGATGTCATCAGCTGCTGTCAGCCTTTACACCACCACTCACCAAAAGGACCAGTATTGGTTTTATGGGTGATTATGAGCCTGCTCTAATTCCTCATCTCCAGCCTCTTAAAAGGCTGGAGTTCAGATATTTGTCTCTTCTGTATGCTGGGTGCATCTCAGGCCTGGTCTACACTACGCGTTTAAACTGATTTTAGCAGCGTTAAACCGATTTAACAGCGCACCCATCCACACGAGGCCCTTTATATCGATATAAAGGGCTCTTTAAATCGGTTTCTGTACTCCTCCCCAACGAGAGGAGTAGCACTAAAATCGGTATTACCGTATCGGATTAGGGTTAGTGTGGCCGCAAATCGATGGTATTGGCCTTTGGGCGGTATCCCACAGTGCACCACTGTGATCGCTCTGGACAGCAATCTCAACTCGGATGCAGTGGCCAGGTAAACAGGAAAAGCCCCGCGAACTTTTGAATTTCATTTCCTGTTTGCCCAGCGTGGAGCTCTGATCAGTACAGGTGGCGATGCAGTCCCAAATCCAAAAAGAGCTCCAGCATGGACCGTACGGGAGATACTGGATCTGATTGCTGTATGGGGAGACAAATCTGTTCTATCAGAGCTCTGTTACAGAAGACGAAATGCCAAAGCGTTTGAAAAAAATCTCCAGGCTACACAGTGCTGCGTGACAAGCGTAACGGAAAGCCAAAGAATCAAATGGACGCTCATGGAGGGAGGGAGGGGGTACTGAGGGCTCCAGCTATCCCACAGTCCACAGCAGTCTCCGAAAACTATTTGCATTCTTGGCTGAGCTCCCAGTGCCTGTAGGTTCAAACACATTGTCCGGCGTGGTTCAGGGTATAGCTCGTCAATTTACTCCCTCCCCCCACCACGTGAAAGAAAAGGGAAAGAAATCGTTTCTTGACTTTTTTCAATGTCACCCTGTGTCTACTGAATGCTGGTGGTAGACGCGATGCTGTAGCAGTGAAGAGCAGTATCCACTCTTCTCCCCTCCCCGGTGGCAGACGGTACAATATGACTGCTATCTGTCGTCACCATCAGCCCGTGAGTGCTCCTGGCTGGCCTCAGGTGAGGCTGGCCGGGGGCGCCTGGGTAAAAATAGGAATGATTCCCGGTCATTCCCAGTAGATGGTACAGAACGGCTGGTAACCGTCCTCCTCATAGCAACTGGAGGCTGAGCTCCATCAGCCCCCTCCCTTTCATGTGTAAAGAAAAGATTCTGTACTGCCTGGACTATCATAGCAGCGGGATGCTGGGCTCCTCTTCCCCACACCGCTTAATGTTCTGCCTGGACTGTCATAGCAGCGGGAGGCTGCCTCCCCCTCATTTTATCTCAATAACAAGTCACTGTTTCTTATTCCTGCATTCTTTATAATTTCATTACACAAATGGGAGGGACACTGCCACAGTAGCCCAGGAAGGTTGGGGAGGAGGGAAGCAACGGGTGGGGTTGTTGCAGGGGCAACCCCTGTGAATGGCATGCAGCTTGTCATTTCTGCGGGATCTGACATGGAGCAGCTGTACTCTCTGATACACTGGTTCTCTAGTACACTTGCCCCATATTCTAGGCAGGACTGACTCTATTTTTAGATACCATAAAGGAGGGATTGACTCAGGGAGTCATTCCCAGTTTTGCCTTTGCGCCCCCGGCCGACCTCAGCCAGGGGCACCCATGACAGCAGCAGACAGTACAGAACGACAGATAACCGTCATCTTATTGCCAATTTACAATGGCAGCAGACGGTACAGAACGACTGATAACTGTCTCTGCTATCATGCAAAAGCAAATGAATGCTGCTGTGTAGCGCTGCAGTAACGCCTCTGTCAGCGGCATCCAGTACACATACGGTGACAGTAAAAAAAAAAAAAAAAAAAAAAAAAAAGCTGAACGGGCTCCATGGTTGCTGTGCTGTGGTGTCTGCCAGGGCAATCCAGGGAAAAAGGGCGCGAAATGATTGTCTGCCCTTGTTTTCTCGGATGAAGGAATGAGTGACGAAATTTACCTGAACCACCCGCGACAATGATTTTTGGCCCATCAGGCACTAGGATCTCAACCCAGAATTCCAAGGGGTGGGGGAGACTGCGAGAACTATGGGATAGCTACGGAATAGTTACCCACAGTGCAACGCTCCAGAAATCGACACTAGCCTCAGACCATGGACGCAAACCGCTGAATTAATGTGCTTAGTGTGGCCGTGTGCACTCGACTTTATACAATCTGTTTTACAAAACCGGTTTATGTAAAATCGGACTAATCCCATAGTGTAGACGTACCCTCAAACTCTTACGCCAATTGAATGCTCATGGGAATCGGAGTTAATACTTCCGGGTCCGAGTTGGTTTGTGCATGGTACTCACTGTCTATCTTGGGCCCCTATCTAACCACAGGCAGGTGGCAAAATTTTCACTTTTTCACTTCCACAAAACAGACATGAAGTGGCACAGCTTCCCCCTTGCCGATGGCACTTATTGGTCCCAATCTTGGGGAGTAAGGGAAAGTCTTGATGATCACAGAGAAACGAAGAATCAAAAGATTCATGATTTAAGGCTCAGATTTTGTCATGGATATTTTTAGGAAAAATCAGAGACCAGTCATGGGCAATAAACAAAAATTCACAAAAGCCCGTGACCTGTCCATGATTTTTACTAAAAATACCCCTGACAAAATGGAGAGGGAGGAGGGTCCAGCACCCACAATGGCTGGGCACCTGGGAGGTCTGCTGCGGGTCCCCCACTGCCCTTGGTGGCTGGGAGCTGCAGGGAACTCCCACTGCCTGCGGGGGCTGGGAGCTGCAGGATCCCTCTGTTGCCCAGCGGCTAAGAGCTCTGGGACTCCCCTGTTGCCTGGCGGCTAGGAGCTGCTGGGGACCCACTGTCAGCAGCGGCTGAGAGCTGAGGTGCTGCCTGCTGACAGCTCCAGACCCAGGGCAGAAATGTCACAGAGGTCTCTGGATGTCACGGTTTCTGTGAGCACTGTTATAAAATTACTTTCTTACAGCTAATACTAAACTAGGGTGCTTTGGGAATTTACATTGTGATGCCCTGGGTACACATGAATCAGCATCAGTCCACCAGCAAAGGCAGTTCTGAAACTGGATGCCTCCTGTAGTCTTACAGAGCTCCTAAGGAGCACAGGGTGTGTCTTATTGCCAAGTCAGAGTGCCTGCATAACTAAGCTCTCCACATTTCCCCTAGCCGTAGTGAATCCTGCTGTTCTCCTTGCTTCTTGGCCTCTCACAGATTCCATACTTTAATTCCTGTTCCCAGTCAAGGGTGCCTCTCTGCTGACTCTTGTACATTTTTCAGGACAAGCTGAATATTTTAACAGGTCCTTAGGTATCTTGGGGCCCTGTGCTGAGAGGGTACACATGAATCAAACTGTAGATGAGTAGGATGACTCATGGATGGCAGCTTGTGGACCCAGTGAATTCCAAAGCACCATAGAGACCCTGCTCCCTGACTGTTAGCACATGTCCATAAACATGTCTAAAGCCCTGGAAATTCCCAGACAGAGAACTGAGTTAAAATGGAGTTAAGGTAGAGAGTACGTCAGAAATTTAAGAATAAAATCCTTAGAACGTTTTTTTTAAACAGGAGATTTAGAGTCATGGTTAATTTGTTCTCTTTTATAAATGGTTATCTTTTGAACAGTTTTAAGTTACTCGTTGATAAAGCAAAATTCTCGAGTCACATTTAGTGCATACTGGAATGGCCACATACACTGCCATGAAGCAGTTCCATCTTTGAACTCGTAGTAAGAACAGGAACAGGGAGATTAAGTAGATAATGATGAAATCTTAACACGTTTTCTTTCTTAAAACAGCTAGTAAAAGGCCTTCAACAGGAGCTGAACCGGTTATATATGCTGTTCTGTTCTCGGAATCCAGAGTTTGAAGAAAAAGGAGGGAAAGTCTCAATTGTGTCACATTCCCTTGGATGTGTAATTACTTATGACATAATGACTGGCTGGAATCCAGTAAGACTGTATGAACAATTGCTGCAGAAGGAAGAGGAGGATCTTGAAGACCGTTGGATGAGCTATGAGGAGCAACGTTTGCTTGAAGAACTTTACATAACTAAACAACGGTAATGTATTCCACATTCTCCTTAATAATGAGAAATCTGCGTCCCTAAATGAAACTCTTTAGGAGTTTTCCAGAGCTTACCATTACTTTTATCAGAAATGCCTGGCACTGTTACGCCAGTGCTGGCATTGAATAGCAATGGTACATGGAATTCTCTAACCACAGGACAAACACATTAGTGAAGCTGTGAAAGGTAAGGGGAGCTGGGATCACTTGACTGGAATTCTGAGCCCATATCCTGCATGCTGTACCAGAATCAAACAGCTGGCCAGCAGGAATCTTCTGTTCATTGCCAGCTGATCAATTTGGGAACCACTTCCAGCAAGGGACAATAATGCAAGGCCCTCCAAAGACATTATTGACAATACTCTACTCCAATAAAGTAACTAGATCTGTGGCTGCACCTGCCCATGGGTGGGAAATGAACAGTGATGCAGGGTGGAGTTATAGTTGGTATTGGAATCTTAGCTGTGAACTTCCTGAGTTTCTAGCACTTAGGTTTTTTAAATTTTTAAAGAACAATAAGTATTCTGAACCTATCCAGGTTTGGGGAGAGGAGGAGGAATAAAGGTTCTCCTTTTAGGAATTGCACGTCCTTTCCATTATAGGTGTATATGCAGTCGTTGGGAGAGTTTTCTCTTATCGGTACCTGTGGGGTGGCATGGTTACTGTCATTAGTACCCATTGTTTTTATAGGGCAGTTTGCATTTAGTTTGACTTAACTCTAGGTTTTTTTGGTTTTTTTTTTTGTTGTTTTTTTTTGGGGGGGGGGGTTTGACACCAGCTCCTAACTAATACTAATTAGTGACCTGCAGTCCAGCTGCCTTAAGTTCTTGGGGGAGGCTCAAGTTAGTGACAGATACAGTATCTCTAAGGCGTTTAAGCCCCGATCCCAAAAGGACAGGGCAGCTAGACTTAAGTACCTGCTTAAGTTGGAATTGGAGCTTCATCCTCTATTGGAGCCTTCTTGCACAATCTGGGTACAAAGTGCCTCTGTATCGGGCAGCAGTGCTCCTCCAGCCTTGGTTGTGCTGAGAGACAAATCAATTTCACTGGTGCCAAAGAAGAGGTAACACAAGTAATCTAAGGATTTGGTACTGGGCACCTCAGGATCAGAGGTGCAGAAGTTGAGCCTCTGCTAAGGACTCAAAGGTGTGCTATAAATGAGGCATTCTCCAGAACAAGCCTCAGAATGGGAGTTTGTTGGATCCAGAGCCCAGTTCAGTACCAGCTTCACTATTGTCACCTCAGGTTCTAGTGCCACAAGACCAGAATACTTTCTCGGTACCATCCACTCTTGAAGTGTTTGTTGAATCTGTCAATACCGCCTTCCCTGAGAATTCAAGATTCTTGCTTGGCGTCGGCACTGATGGTCGCAGTTTCAGCTCCGCACCATGTGGAACTATCGGATTTGACAATTAGCGTACTGACTAAAATGGTACCATCTAGGGGAAATCCACAGAGCATCTCGCTGTCCCCTTCTCAAGAATCTGAGCCTACCTCTCTGGTACTGAGGGGACAGTTCCTGCATGAAGAAGTGGATTCTTCTTTGAATTCTAAAGTAGGTTTATGTGTGGCTGTCTGGACATACCCAGTAACCTGTATGCAGTTCCTGCCCACCCTGGCTTCAGCCTCTGTTCCAGCAGAGTACAGACTGCAAGGACCCTTTGTCTGCACACAGTTGGGGGCCAGGCCCCATATCGGTGGTTTTTGGGGAACCCACGAGGGTTCCTCCCTCAATCAAAAGAGTCCCCATATCCTTCCCACTCTACCTCCTTGGCTCATCATCAAGAATGTCAGCGCCTAAAAAAGCCCAACCTTGGTAGTGGGCCCACGGTGTGCAAGGGCAGGATCCTTCTCTTGAGCTTCCCTGAAAAGAATTGAAACAGGATAAGCCCCGAGGATCATTGGCATATTCTTCCTTAACCCATATGATGCTGTCATGGTGGAGCCTATTTCCTTGCCACTGGATGACTGCAAAGCCCATCAAGAGTTGTTGCGAAGAATGTCTTTGGTTCTAGCCATCCATCAAGAGGAGATCCAGGAAAAGTCCAACAGGCTTGTGGGCATTTTTAACAGCAGCAGCTCCATCAAGGATATCTCTGCCTATTAATGAGTCTGTTCTGGAGCCTTCTCAGGTTTTTTGGCAGACCCCATTGTCCTTGCCACCTATTGCAAGGATAGCGGAGAGGAGATACTACATACCCTCTCATGGGTTTTAACATTTTTACAGTCCTGCCTCTCAGGGCTCGCTGGTAGTATCTGCCGTTAATATAAGGGAGAGGAAAGGCACCAGGCATTGACACACAAAAATTAGGCTTGTTTAGAAGGAAGCTTTATTCCACGGAAGCGTTACACCTTTGTGTTGTGAACCAGCAAGCTCTGGTAGGACACTATGATTTTACTCAGTGGAATACAATTTTGAAGTTTAAGGATGAGCTCCCAGACAATATGAAACAAGAATTTCAGGTGATGATGGAGGAGAGCATGTTAGTTTCTAGAACAGCTCTGCAGGCTGGTCTTGATGCATCTGACTCTGCAACTCGTTGCCTGGTCCCCATCATCATCATCATGTGATGGTCCTCATGGATTGTATCCTTTGTTCTCGTCCCAAAGCGTCAACAAACAATCCAGGACCTCTCCATTGAGGGGTCATCACTCTTCTCGGAAAAATTGGTGACACTCTGCGTAGTCTCAAGGACTCCGGAGTAACTCTGAAGGATTTATATTCTGAGGGCAGAGAGGAAGTCCTTCTGTCCTTATCAGACCCAGCAATTTCTGGTAGTTGTAGCTCAAACCAAGGAGAAAAGATATAGGATTTAAAAAAATCCACCCTCACCTTCTGCCGCTGCAGCTGCTGGTTCATCAAGGCAGACTGCTTCCTCCTAGCACACATTTTGTTGAATAGGTCAAGCAGAGTATCAGTTCCAGGAGTGCCATCTTTGCCTTCTCTGATTTTTGCAAATTGCCTATCCCACTTCCTTCATGCTTGGGCCCACATCACCATGGCTCAGTGTGTTCTAAGTATGGTGGAAGTGGAATACACCCTTCAATTTCTTTCTAGCCCCCTTCCCAGCTCCCCTACCCCATCCCTCTTCAGAGACCTCTCTCTCAAAGCTTTGTTATTTGCACGAGATACAATGGCTTCTTCTTGTGGGGGCTATAGAGGAGGTCCTTCAGTTGCTCAGAGGAAAGTGGTTTTATTCCCGTTACTTCCTGATCCCGAAAGGAAAGGGAGGTGAGGTCTCAGGCCTGTTTTAGGTCTGAGAGAGTTAAACAAGTTCCTAAAGAAATTGACATTCCGGATGGTCACTATAATTTCCATTATTCCTTCCCTTGAGCTGGGTGATTGACATGCTTCCCTTGACTCAAAGGATGCTTACTTTCATGTAGCAATTCATCTGAGCCACAGAAAGATTCTAAGATTCTGTCAATGGTTCTATCAGTTCACAGTGCTGACTTTTGGTCTGTTGGCTATTCATGTATTCACACAGCGTATGGCAGTGGTAGCAGCATTCCTCCAGAGATCAGGAGTCCATGTCTCCCATTATCTGGATGACTGGCTAGTAAAAAGTTGATCCAGGTCATAAATGTTGTCCAGCATAAACATTATCCTGTCCAAGTTTGATGCACTCAACCTACTGATCAACACAGAAAAGTCCATCCTGTCTTTGATACAGAAAATAGAATTTATTGCAGTGGTCCTCAATTCCATAATGGCCGAAGCTTTCCTTTTACGGTCAAGTTTTCAGACAATGGAAAGCATCTTTCTAGGTTTAAAGACATAACTCCTCCCCACAGTAAGTCATTGTTGAGGCTGCTATGGCACATGGCAAGCCTGCATTTATGTCATCTAATATGCTAGACTACATTTCAGAGAGCTTACAGAGCTAATTGGCCGAGGTGTATTCATCAAGGAAACATCATATGGACACTATATATCTGATACCAAATTGGTTCTTATCCTCCTTAGATAGATGGACAGAACCTTCCAACATTTGCAAGGAAGATCCCTTCACTCCATCTCAACAATCTTTCCCTTTAGTCACAGATGCATCAGTTTTGGGTTGATGGCCTGACTTGGATCTCATACAGACACAGGGTAATCTGAAATAACCTGCAACTCCTTGACATTTATAGGTAATCTGGTTCATTTGAATGGCATTTCTTTCACACATCCAAGGAAGGTACTTGTAGGATTTTGATTAAAAATGCAGTAGCCGTGTTCTGTGTAAACAGACAAGGAGGGGCCTTTTAAGAGAGCGTGGCCATCCCTCCTTGTCTATCTCTGATGGAGGCCACGCCTCCTCACTATCATGCCCTTGGCACGGCAACCAATTAGAGGGGAATTAGCTGTCTTTAAAGCTCAGGCCACTTAAACTGGGCTGAGCAATACCGAGTCTCTGAACCTTGGCACTCAGGCTATGTGGGCAGCAAACAGTTGGGGCTCTGGCTTGCGATCAGGGCAGAGCAGCAAAAGGAATCGAGCATCCTAGCTTTAGCGGAAGGTAGACTCGTGCAGGCCTCCTGGCCTATGGTGGAGAGGCTGCTATCCCAGGTGTGGGGTGGCAGTGTGTATGGGGACCCAGGGCCCACCCAACTGCACTGTTTCCCAGCCTAGGTCCCCAACAGTGGTGGAGTATTCCGCCACTGGGGTTAGCAGGGATTCCAGCCGCAACACGCTGACCTGGCTTCAGGCAGTGACGCAGCCAGACTACAGTTGGCTGTCCTTGGGCTACTTCCTTCCGTCCCTTCAGGGTGTACCTGCATCCAGGGGTTGTCCTCAGTCTCCCCTGGAGCAGCCGGAGGCCCGGCCCCTTTAAATCACCACTGGAGCCCTGCTACCGCTACCCCGGGCTCCAGCAGTGGGGCTCCGGCAGCGCTTTAAAGGGCCCATGTCTCCCCACAGCGACTGGAGCCCTGGGCTCTTTAAATTGCCAGCCTGGGGAAGCCAGTACCGGACCAGACTGGCTTACTTTCACTTCTGCTTTGAAATTTTTATATTGCCAGCTCTGTACATCTAAAAGTGGCTTACCTTCCAGGGATCCAGAATACTCTGGCTGATCGCCTCAGCAGACTGTTTATCAGTCACCATGAGTGGTTCCTTTGCCCAGACATAGAAAGTTCCATTCTCCATTTTTAGGAACTCCACCAGTGGATCTATATGCAACAAAGGACAACAGAAAATGTCACCAGGTTTGCTTCCAAATAGGCCACAGCCCAGGTTTGTTAACAAACACTTTTCTACTGCCATGGTCAAATGGACTTATGTATGCTTTTCCTCCCATTCCTCTCTTGCTCAGAGATCTGTGCAAAATCAAGCAGGACAAGGCTCATCTTATACTTATTGCCTCAGCAGGGCCCTGTCATCACTGTTTTTCAGAGTTGTTATCCCTATCCATCAATCCTCCGCTGTCACTCTCACAAGAGACAAACTTGATTTAGCATAAATGCAGCCACCCCATCCATCCTAATCTACAGGCCCTTCATGTGACTGTCTGGAGGCTTCATGGCTGACATCTGCAAAGGGGTCCTGCTTTAGAGGAGATCAGGATGTGCTGCTAAATAGTAGAAAACTAGGTAAATGAAAGAGGTTCTTTATCTGGTCCAGACTGAAAGGCATTTCCCTCATCCATGCTTCTGTTCAGCACATATTGGACTGTTCCTCAAGCATCAAGGGTTAACAGTTAGTTCACTCAGAGTGCACCTGTGTTTTTCTCTGCCTTTCACTCACCTATTGATGGCCATTCACTTTTTTCCAACCTGTTGTCCATAAGAGTTTTAAAAGGCCTGAACCAAACTATTTCCACAGGTGTAGGCTCCTGTTCCCCCATGCAGCTTGACTCTATTCTTAGCAAAGCTGATGGGTTCCCCTTTTGGACCTCCAGCATGCTACTTCCTATTGCACCTTTCTGTGGAGGATGAATCTTTAGTGACCATTACATCAGCTAGTAAAGGGGAGGAATGAGGGCATTAGTATCAGATCCTCCATATATTGTTTTCTACACAGTTTACCTTTCCCTTATCCAAGGTTTCTTACTTAGGTGGTTTCCAGTTTTTATATTAACCAAGCTGTCTTCTTGCTGACCTTCCCAAAGCCACCTTATCGCTCTGACAGAGCCCGAATTGCCCCAACCCCCGGCACCGCCGATGCGGGTTATTCAGTCGCTGGGCAAGCCCACCATGGTGCGGCCATGTTCACCGGGCACCACTGAACACCGTCGGTCCTGCTCCAGATCTTGAGATCACTCTCGGCCTCGTCACCGCTCAAGATCCCGGCACCGCTCGCAGCCCGGTACCGTTCTCCACGGCACCGGTTGTACTCGCGGCACCGCTCGAGAGCCCAGTCACCGTCGTGTACTCTCGACACCGGTCCAGATCGCGGCACCAACGTACTTACCGCAGCTGATCCCGGCACGACGACATAAGGCAGCGGTCGACCTCCCGGCACCGCACTGGTAGCAGGTCCCTATCCAGATACCGCCACGGCTCCCGATACCGCTCACTGACACTGCGTAGAGATGAGCTCTATGGGCGCAGAGACCTGGCCCAGTCAACATCAGCTCCTCCGTGGCCATCACATCACCCGTCCGCCTCCTCACACGCGGACAGCACCTCCTACGGGGGTTCAGATGCACAGGCCCACCCGGACCATGGACCACCTCAATGGTCCTTTTGGACACCTTGGGCCTATCACCAAGCCCAGGGCGAGCCTATGGGCCCAGCAAGCTCCAGCCACTCGGAGTACCGTGCACCAGAGGCCACAGTCAGCCGGCCTCCCCCTCGGGTACGGAGGAAGACCCTGCGCATCCCCTTGCGCAGCATGATGTTCCAGAAACGGAGGTCCCCCAGGACGAGGCTTCAGTACAAGAACCACTCATCCCTGGGTTATCTTCCTCCTCTTCCCCGGATGAGGCGGTAGCGGGCACATCATCATCGGGGCCCCCGCCGATTGACCTTCGAGCACATCAGGACCTTCTGTGGCATGTTGCCCAAAATATAAATCTTCCCGTAGAGGAAGTTCCTGAAGTGGAGGACCCGGTGGTTAGCATACTATCCACGGAAGCACCGACCAGGGTGGCCCTTCCCTTCATCAAATCGATCCAAGCCAAAGCAGACACCTTCTGGCAGTCCCCAGTTTCCATTCCACCCACAGCCAGGGGAGTTGAACGAAAGTACATGGTGCCATCCAAGGGGTATGAGTACCTCTACGTGCACCCCGCCCCCTGCTCGTTGGTGGTACAATCGGTCAACGAATGGGAGCGCCATGGCTAGCAAGCTCCCGCGCCAAAATCTAGAGAGGCCAGACGCATGGATTTGCTGGGCCGGAAAATTTACTCTGCGGGAGGCCTTCAGCTCCGTGTGGTGAACCAGCAGGCCCTCTTAAGCCGATACCGCTACAACACCTGGGAAGCTGTCGGCCAGTTTACCGAGTTAGTTCCCCAGGACTCACGTCAGGAGTTTTCAGCTCTCCTAGAGGAGGGGAAGAGGGTCGCCAGGACCACACTGCAAGCATCTTTAGATGCCGCCGATTCGGCAGCCAGAACGCTCGCATCTGGTGTAGCCATGCGTCGCATATCCTGGTTACAAACATCCGGCCTACCGCCTGAGCTACAATATACCATCCAAGACCTGCCATTCGACGGGCAAGGTCTTTTCTCACAAAAGACAGATCCCAGACTACAGAGTCTGAAGGACAACTGGGTTATCATGCGTTCGCTGGGAATGCACACACCCCAGACTCAGAGACGGTCCTTCCGCCCACAACCCCAGCGCCCTTACCCCCCGCCTCGACCAAGACAGGATCTTGCCCGGCGACGAGGCCGCCCGAACCGCAGACGTCAGTCTGGACCTCAAGGGGGTAACAATTCCGGTCCCGCCAAACCACCGCAGGGACCTAAAGCAAACTTTTGAGGGTGCGCCTGAGAGCAGTATACCAATTCCCTCCCTGGATCCTCTTCATTTTTACAACTGCCTCTACTTGTTCCTCCCGGCGTGGTCCCAGCTGACCTCGGATTGTTGGAGTTTGGATACCGTCTTCAGTTTATTTCTCCACCCCGCTCCCACCCTCCCTCCTCGTCCCTCTTCAGGGACCCCTCTCACGAGCAACTCATCATCCAGGAGGTTCGCAAGCTCCTCTTGATCGGAGCTATAGAGGAGGTGCCAGAGGAGTTAAGGGGCAAGGGATTTTATTCTCGGTATTTCTTAATCCCTAAGTCAAAAGGGGGCCTCCGGCCCATCCTGGACCTGCGAGGACTGAACAAATTCATCAAAAAGTTCAAGTTCCGCATGGTATCCTTAGGAACCATCATTCCTTCCCTGGATCCCGGAGATTGGTATGCCGCTCTTGACATGAAGGATGCATATTTCCACATTGCAATTTATCCTCTGCACAGGAGGTATCTGCGCTTTGTGGTAAAACAGGGTCGCTACCAGTTTACTGTCCTTCCCTTTGATCTCTCCTCGGCCCCTCGGGTCTTCACCAAGTGTATGGCGGTCGTCGCTGCTTCCCTACGCCGTCGTCAGATACACATCTTCCCTTACCTCGACGACTGGCTTATCTGAGGGACTTCGGAGGTGCAGGTGCTTGGCCACGTCGCCATCATCAGGGAGCTGTTTGTGAGTCTAGGCTTGACCATCAACTTGGACAAGTCCACTCTGGTGCCTACGCAGAGGATAGAGTTTATCAGGGCAATGCTGGACTCCAACCTTGCAACAGCCAGTTTACCCCTGCACCGGTTCCAAGCCATAGTCTCCCTGGTCAAAAGTCTGCAAAGCTTTCCAAACACTTCTGCTCGTACTTGCCTCACTCTCCTGGGGCACATGGCTGCATGCACTTTCGTCATGAGGCATGCAAGACTGCGCATGCGCCCTCTGCAAACCTGGCTCGCGTCGGTCTGTCGGCCAGGCAGGGATGCCATAGACACAATCCTGACGATTCCGCCGGATGTTCTAGGCTCACTCAACTGGTGGACGACGTCATCCCGAGTGTGTGCGGGCCTGCCGTTTCATCCTCCCCAGCCCTCCGTGTCCCTAACAACGGACGCGTCCTCGCTGGGCTGGGGTGCCCACCTAGGGCTCCTGCGCACCCAAGGCCTCTGGTCACCACGGGAACTGACGGTCCACATCAATGTGCGGGAACTGAGAGCAGTCCGATTGGCATGCCAAGTGTTTCAGCGCCATTTACACGGCCGTTGTGTTGCGGTGTTCACGGACAACACAACGGCCATGTATTACATCAACAAGCAGGGTGGGACCCAGTCCTCCCCTCTGTGCCAGGAAGCAATACGCCTGTGGGACTTTTGTATAGCTCACTCCATACATCTAGTGGCCTCCTTTCTCCCAGGGGTACGGAACACCCTCGCGGATCACCTGAGCAGATCCTTTCTATCCCACGAATGGTCCATCCGTCCGCACATTCTTTATTCGATTTTCCGGAGGTGGGGATTTCCCCAGATAGACCTGTTTGCATCCAGAATGAACAGGAAATGCCAGGTGTTCTACTCTCTACAGGGTAGCTCCCCGGGCTCCCTGTCGGACGCGTTCCTGATCTCGTGGACGGGCCGCCTCTGTTACGCCTTTCCACCCTTCCCTCTCGTCCACCAAGTCCTGCTCAAACTCCGAAGGGACAGAGCTCGCCTCATCCTGATTGCTCCGGCTTGGCCAAGGCAGCCCTGGTACACCATGCTGCTCGACCTGTCCCTGGCAGACCCAATTCCCCTGCCTCTTTGGCCAGACCTGATCACACAAGACATCGGCAGGATGCGCCATCCGGACCTGCAGTCCCTCCATCTGACTGCATGGCTCCTGTCTGGTTAAACCAGTCGGAGTTGCGCTGTTCCGATGCGGTACAGCAGGTGTTGCTGGGTAGCAGGAAGCCCTCCACGCACTCAACCTACCTCGCAAAATGGAAGCGCTTCTGCCACTGGTGTAACCAGCACAGCTATTCTCCACATTCTGCATTAGTCCCCACTATTCTGGACTACGTGTGGTCTCTCAAACAGCAGGGATTGGCGATCTCCTCTCTACGAGTACATCTGGCAGCTATATCCACCTTCCATCCGGGCGAAGCTGGCAGTTCCATTTTTTCTCACCCTATAGTGTCAAGATTCCTCAAGGGCTTGGAGCGACTATACCCACAGGTCAAACGGTCTGCCCCTACCTGGGACCTGAACCTTGTCTTAACCAGGCTCATGGGGCCCCCTTTCGAGCCTTTGGCCACATGCTCGCTGCTGTACCTGTCCTGGAAAGTAGCTTTCTTAGTCGCTATCAGCTCAGCTAGACGAGTCTCAGAGCTCCGTGCACTGACTGTGGATCCTCCATATACTGTGTTCCATAAGGACAAGGTACAGCTGCGACCACACCCAGCATTCCTCCCTAAGGTCGTCTCCGCCTTTCATGTTAACCAGGACATCTTCCTGCCAGTCTTTTGTCCAAAGCCGCATTCCTCGCGACGAGAGCAACAGCTCCATTCTTTGGATGTCCGAAGGGCTCTCGCCTTCTACATCGAGAGGACCAAGCCCTTCCGCCGCTCACCTCAACTATTTGTTGCGGTGGCGGAACATATGAAGGGCATGGCAATCTCCTCCCAGCATATTGCATCTTGGGTGACATCCTGTATTCGGACATGCTACGACTTGGCTCATGTTCCGACTGGCCATCTTACCGCCCATTCTACTCGGGCTCAAGCCTCATCTGCCGCGTTTTTGGCCCATGTTCCCATACAGGAAATCTGCCGCGCGGCCACCTGGTCTTCCGTCCACACCTTTGCATCGCACTATGCATTGGTCCAGCAGGCTAGAGACGATGCCGCCTTCGGCTCAGCGGTTTTACATTCCGCCACGTCTCGCTCCGACCCCACCGCCTAGGTAAGGCTTGGGAATCACCTAATTGGAATCGATATGAGCAAGCACTCGAAGAAGAAAAGACGGTTACTCAGCTTTGTAACTGTTGTTCTTCTAGATGTGTTGCTCATATCCATTCCACACCCGCCTTCCTTCCCCACTGTCGGAGTAGCCGGCAAGAAGGAACTGAGGAGCAGATGGGCCGCAGGGGTATATATCAGGCGCCATAGCGGCGCCACTCCAGGGGGCGACCTGCCAGCCCACCGAGTGTTGCTAGAGTAAAAAGTCTCCTACGAACGTGCACGCAGCGCGCGCACACCTAATTGGAATGGATATGAGCAACACATCTCGAAGAACAACAGTTACAAAGGTGAGTAACCGTCTTTTACATGTGTGGACAAAATGAAGGGCTATCCAGTATCCACTCAAATGATCTTATCTTGGATATCCAATTGCATGCTGTTATGTTAGCAGTTGGCTAGTGTGATGCCTCCAGATAGAGCAGGTGTTCTCAAACTCCATTGCACCACAACCCCTTTCTGACAACAATTACTTCATAACCCCAGGAGGGGGGACTGAAACCCTGAGGCCACCCTGGGTGGGGGTGGGGTCAAAGCCAAAACCCAAGTTCCACCACACTGGGTGAGGAGGCCAAAGCCGAAGTCCAAGGGCATCAGCCTTGGGCAGGGGGCCTGTAGCCTGAGCCCCACCACCTGGGCCTGAAGCCCTTTCAGCCCCAGGCAGTGAGGGCTCGGGCTTTGGCCCCAGGCCCCAGCAAGTCTAATGCCAGCCCTGCCAACCCCATTAAAATGGGGTCCCAACCCCCAGTTTGAGAACTGCTGAGATAGAACATTGAGTCATTCATCTTGGTTCCAACCAGCTTCTGCAGCCTTTCTGGGTCACATCCCCATATTAGATACTTGCAAAGTGGCAACCTGGTCATCACATCGTACATCTGTCTCGCTATGTAAACTCTCAACAGTGAGAGACAATACCAGATTTGAACGAGTGCTCTACCAATACCTGTGCAAATAAACTCCAAGTCCACTACCAATTTGGACTGCTTGTAGGTCACCTGTGGTAGAATGAACACAGGTAGTCACCCTAAGAAGAAGAAACAGTTACTAACTTTCCCATAACTGTTGTTCTTTAAGTGTTGGGTATGTCCATTCCACAATCTGCCCTCCTTCTCCTGTCTGTTGGAGCCTTTCCGGTAGGAAGGAACTGAGGAGGGGTGGGAGTGGCTCTGCCCTTTATGCCTGAACACAGTGCAGAAGGCAGCAGAGGGCACTCATGCCACGCTGATGGTTACCACTAAGGGACAAACTCTGACAACTGTGCACTGGAGTGCACATACACCTACACTGGAATGGAGATGAGCAACACATCTCGAAGAACAACAGTTACAGAAAGGTTAATAACCATTTCTTCTCTTCCAAACTCTGCCAACACACCAAGCTTCACCAATTGGGGATGGGGCTTGGCGGGGCCATGTGCCGCTACTCATGCAGTTGCTGCTCCTTGGGATGCAGTTACTTCTGCTTTGAGTAATGGTCCCTTCTTCCACTGAGGGTTACACATGCGCACCATGCATCCGGAGTCAGAGAATTTGGAAGCAGTGTCCATTGGTCTGCACATGCATCCTGGCTCACCTCATGCTTCCTTCTGAGGCGATAAAGGGCAGGGCAGACCAACCACATCTTCAATTCCTTCTGACCACCACATCGTCCAGATCGGAACTCTGTGCCCTTGTCTCTAACACACTTCTAAAAAAGATAGTTGTACATGGCTTTAACGAGTTTTATAGTAGTTTTACCAGTTATATTTTTCTTTCTTAGTTTTAATAGTTAATACTTTCAGCTTGTTTTTAGATAGATTTGGTGGTTCCACCTCCCTCCCCTATACTCTTGGGTGGATATCAGATTATGCCCAGGACTCCAGGCTTCAAACTCATGGGGAAATGCCCAAATCCTTTGGAGGAGAGCTATGATTCCCTGCACAAGATTCTGAATATCATTCACATCTTGGGACTGGCGAAAATAGAATTGCCAGTTAACAAAGCCATACTGGAGCCTCCCAGAACTGTATTGTACACCCCTGCAACATGCACAGCTACCTCCAAGGGTACAAAAGAGCACTATGATGTCCTGGCCAAAGGCTCTGAATATCTTTTCTCCCACTCACCTCCAAATTCCCTTGTAGTCCAGGCTGCCGCAGAAAGATCCAAACAGCAATCCTTGATATATATTGGCAGATAAGGAAGGGAAGCATCTAGATCTTTGAGGACATAAAATATTCTCATCTTCCAGCCTACAATTCAGGACTGCAAATTATCAGGCATTGTTAGCCAAATATGATTTTCTGAATTATAGTAAATTCATTGAGTTTGCTGATAGCCTTCCACAACTAGATTGTGCTTGTTTTCAAGCACTGTTGACGAAGGGAAGCTCATGACCAGAACTGCCTTCCAGTCAACAGAAGATGCAGCAGATACCTCCTCCAGGACCATGGCTACAGCGATTGGTCATGTGTAGAGTCTTGGCTCATTCTTCTGGTTTTCTTAGGAAGGTCGTCTAAAACACCATTGAGGACCTCCCTTTTGACAAATCCCATCTTTTTAACCAGAAGACAGACAAATCACTACAGACACTTAAGGACTGCAGGGGTACTCTTCATTTGCTGGGCATCTACACTCCTTCCCTGAAACAAAAATTCCACCACTTACTCATCCACTCAGTGCCACAGGTCTCCTCAGTTCTACCTGCAGAGACCTTATCAACCCACAAGGAAACGTCAAAACTAAAGTCTCGCCCTCAGCTTTTTGAGAGTCCACCTGGCAGCAATTAGTCTATACCACCATCCAGTGGAAGGTTACTCTGTCTTTACACATCTGCTAACCTCTCAGTTTTGCAAAGGCTTCATCAGAACCTTCCCACCCATGCAAGCAGTTGCACCCCAATGGGACCTGAATCCAGTTCTCTCCATGCTAATGAAGTTACCCATGTCCTTCTTTTCCATGGAAGTCACCGTGCTATCAGTTCTGCAAGAAGGGCCGGCAAACTCGGAGCTATGATGGCGGATCCACCTTTCACGGTTTTCCACAAGCATAAAGTCTCCTTATACAGCTACACTCCAATTTTTTAGCAAAGGTGGTCTCCCGGTTTCACATCAATCAATCCATTCACTTACCTGTTTTCTTCACAAAACCACACACATCTGCAGAGGAACATCAACTCCTTTCCCTCAACATCTGACAAGCTCTGGCCTTCTACCTGGAGTGAACAAAAGCAATCAGGATGCCCCCTAGACTGTTTGTTGCAGTAGCAGAGACACTCGGGACAGGCCATCTCCACCCAGAAAATCTCTAAATGGATTTCAGGTTGCATTAAACTCTGCTACCAGTTGTCGGGCCTACCTCCCCCCACAGGGGTGTGGGCTGACTCCACGAGAGCTCAGGCTTCGACCACAGCCTCCCTTCAGGACATGCCACTCATGGACATATGTAGAGCAGCCATGTGGAGTTTGTGCACACCTTTGCAGCGCACTACACCTTAGAGCAGAACCTGATGGTGGATGCCTCCTTCAGCATGGCAGTTCTCCACACAACTATTCCATCCTTATCCTTGCACCCTCCTCCAACTTAGGTTCTGCTTGTTAATCACCCTCGGTGGAATATAATAGGGACCATCACTCGAAGAAGAGAAAGTTACTTACCTTTAACTGGAGGTTCTTCGAGGTGTGGGGTCCCTATCTTTATTCCACTTTCCACTCACCTTCCCTTCTGCTGCGAATTAGTGAAATTCACCATGAAGGAAATGAAGACATGTTGTGTCCGCCCCACCCTTTTATCACTTCAAATGGAAGCATGAGGCGAGCCAGGGCACATGCACAGACCAGCAGATGCTACTTTCTCCAATTCTGGACGCATGGTGTGCATGTGTAACCCTCAATGGAATACAGAGAGGGACCACACATCTCAAAGTACTTACCTGTAACTGCAGCAAAGAATCCTGTGGCACCTTATGGACTAACAGATGTTTTGGAGCATGAGCTTTCGTGGGTGAATATCCACTTCATCTGATACTTACCTGTAACTGGAGATCATCTCATTGTTTGCTGCCTACCTTTTACCTGCTGCCATCTTTCAGCCTGAAACTTTAATACTGCCTCGTCTCACAACCAGCACGGATCTTGGTAAATGGGACCTCAACACCTGCGGTGTGAAGGTGTTGGTAGGAGATCTTCAACAGCAGGGAGACCCTGCAGGTGACAGTGACAGATCATTGGTGGGAGTTGACCTCACTTTCATGCCCTAAATACTCAGGGCTCTTAGGCAGCAGTGGGAAGGGCACTTCCAGACTCCTTCAGGGTTCAAGGGAGAGGCAGAGGGATCCTGCAAGAAATGGTGGAAACTTTAAATTAGCTCCTGTCAGCAAAAGCCAGTGGTGGCTCAGGATGGCAGTTCTTACCCTTTCCATCCTGGTACCTGTCTTACCAACATTTGTGCCTTTGAATTTCTGTGGAGGAGCAAGACAAGGCGGGTGAGGTAATATCTTTTTATTGGACCAAGTTCTGTTGGTGAGAGAGACAAGCTTTCAAGCCACACAGAGCTCTTCTTCAGGTCCAGCACAGGACCTGGGACCAACATGGCTACAACAACACTGTATATAGAGGAGCAAGACTTTCCCTGTGCCAGATGTATGTGTAATTCTGTTAGTGGGTTGGTGCAGCTCAATTCCATTACCCACAATGAAGTGCTAGCAGCTCTTCTCTCTTAATGTGCAACTCAACTGAGAGAAATATGAAGAAACCTCCTCAGCATCCCAAAACATGTGGAGGAAGGATAACCTCTTAGATGTCATTAGGATCTGACCCGTGGCCATCACCATGGCCATACTCTTGCACCAGATGCCTAGCCATTCACAAAAATGTTTCAAGCTTGATCCTCATTAATTCTAATGTTACGCAACATATGCATTTATAAATGAATACAGCCATCTTTAAATTTTATTAATGCAGTTCAGTATGACTCTAAATATGTATGCTTCTATAAAACATATTACATTCTGTAACTTCAGGATTTCAAAGTTTTTAATCTTTCTAAAGCAATATTGGGCTTGTGAAAATTTTTGTGCCTGGAGTAGTTTGATAGTTTTTTCTATTGACTGTAATTTTAAATGTTTTAAATTGTACTTACCTGTATAATGTTCTGTAAGTGGCATGTGTGGTTACAGCATATGATACCTATTAATATGTAATGAGTGGAGATAAATATTCAGTTTCTTTGCTATGACTGAGTCATACTCTTGAACACAGGTAGACTGTTGAAAACACTGCTTTTCAATAAATGCCAGTCCCCAAAACCTATTTTGTGCTAGTTAGACTGATACACAGCAGAATATATATGTTTTACATTTTATTCATAAAACATACTTTGAAAATTGAATAAAGTCATTTCTTCTATTCTGTAAAGAATTTGTAATACTGTTGTTCTGCTGTGGATTGAGCATATCTGGCAGCCATGATAGCCACCTTATATTCATGCAAAACAAGGGAACAGTTAAATGCCCCCAGTGATAGCTGAAGCAATGGACTAGACTGCATTCAAATACAGGCAGTGGCTGGGCCATGCAGTCCAAGAGGTTTCCTTGGGATCTGATAAACACAGGAACGAGGGATCGTTTTGATTGCAGCTGTGAGTTGGGGGCAGGGAGGGAGGGAGAAGCAGCAAAACAACCACAGAGGCAGATTGAGAAGGAAGCCAAGATACAATTGGGGATGCATGTGTTCCATGACCCTGAAAAAAGCTAAGAAAGAAAGAGGTTTTGGGTAAAGTTCTAGCTGAGAAAGGGTTGGGACTGTGAGCAAAGAAACTGTCTCCTGCTGCCTGATTCCTGCTGCACTCAGGGAAACAGAACTTTGTGTATGTTCTTTGTAAATAAATAGGACTGCGTCAAACAAATATCTGACTCCTGCATCAATTCCTTCTCTGAACGGAAACATACAACCTCAAAAATGGGCTAACTGCTTTTTGTACTTACCATGCCTAATGAAGACACCCCTTTTTTTTAGATTGAGAGAGATAGAAGAAAGGTTACATGAATTAAAGGCATCAACCATATCGAAAATGCCTGCCTTAAAATTTAAGGTATGTATGTTCAGTGGATTTTTATTGAATGAATGAATATTTATTGTGTTTGCTATAAAAGTTTGCTTTCAATACGCTCTACCCAAACTTCTTTTTCTGCTTGTACAGAGGTAATTTTTATAGATTTTTTAAAATATTCGCATATGTATGTAAAAGGATTAATATACATTAATATATTTAATTTTTGTTCTTTAATTTAAAATTTATAATATATATTTTAGACATAAATATATATTATATATTATTTATATGAATTATATTAATATTACATGTTTGTTTATATCACATGTGGTGGTGAAATCCATTTTGTAAATTTGCATTTATTATGCACCTTTGACAGTCTCACCTCTACTCTGGCCACTAATCCATCTTGCCCTGGGACTGCTTCTAACATGCCAAACCTCTGAACAGCTTCAAACCTGGCTGAACTTCCTCCAAATGTGGAATTTTCCCCCAGATTACACTGGCCTGCTGAGACACGGGACAAACAGTTTTTAGTGATAGGTTTAGACTGATATTTTATATGCCAATAGAGCCAATTACTGGAACTTTATGCCACTGGAAAAAGATGATTCCCAGCTTTCCAGTTGGTTGCACAAGACTTGCTAACAGTCCTATAATGTTCAGAGTTTTTAAAATTATCATTTTTTTCCTCCTTCTGATGTCACTTCTTTTGTACTCATAGGCCCAGATTTTTAAAGGTATTTAGGCATTGCTGTGCTCAGCGATGCAATGTGTAGTAGATTTAGGAGCCTAACTTTCATTTTCTAAAGGGATTTAGACACTTGAGACTAAATCTCAGTGAAGCGTAGTGTCATTGAGCACAGCCGTGCCTAAATAGCTTTAAAAATCTGGGCCTTAGTAACTAAAGTTAATATCAGCTGATAGACAAATAGAAAAATTACTTAGTTTGTCCTAACCCTCTTCTCTTCACCCATTTTAAAAAAACATAATCTACATCATGCTTTTATCTCTGCCGGTTGGGAAGCAGGAGATAGACTGATACCCTTCACCCCTCAATTCTGTACAGAGACTTGTCCTTCATCCACTTGCATTCAGTCTGAACGTTTTCAGAACAAGAGCCCTACGAAGAGACACAAAGCAAGGGAAGTAGGATGGGGAAAGAGGAGAGAACTGTGACAAACCAAATTACTCATAGGTAATTTTCCCTTGTCATACATCCTCTCTCTTCCACATCCTGCTAAATTTTCCATAGACTGTTAAATAGTGTATCAAAGGATTTTATATTGTTGCCTGTCACTATAGTTTCTGAGTACCTTCATTCTGATGGAGAGCAGTTCAAGAGGAGGAGAGGCTTACCTTAAATATAGGAGAGCAAGATGCTTCTGCTAAAGGAAGAGTTCACAGGATGTTTCCACTGAAGGACAACTTCACAGCGGCATATTAGTCCAGCTGGTTGTATGTGACTAACGTGGCGACAAGTAATTGCTGTGTAGATATCGTCCACCAAAGTCTTGGCTCTTTTTACCTAGACAGAGCTATTCCTTTAATCACGCTCTAGTTTAACCAGGAGTTATTGGGCTTGATGCAGTAATTGCTGAAAGACCGGCAGGCAATCAGAGTAGATGGTCATAGTGGTCACATCTGCCCTTCATATATGATTGAATGGGCTTGTACTACTTTGATGGAAAAATGTGCTCACTACTGTGGTCACCAGAGTGCCTAAGATCAGGGAAATTCACTAGTCCTACTTAAGTGAGACTTAAAGTGTTGCTTGACCTTGAGCAAATAGACACATTTCTCTGTCAAGGTAAGTTCAGGAAGGAATCCTGAAACTACATTGCCTGGTGATTTAATGTGAAAAGAAGTGGTGCATATAACTGCTCCTTCTTGGGGTGGGGGGGAAACCTGAAGATTTGGAGGGTCTTTGGTCAGTGCCCCTAACTCATCATCCCGGCCAAGATTATGGCCACCAAAATAGGATCTTTGGAGTTAAGGACTTTAGACTTCCTCCCCACTGATAGCCCTAATGAGGGATTCACTAGAACTCTCAGGGCTAGGAATGGTAGGTCGCACTAAGGGGACCAGGAGTTGAATGCCAGAACTCTACTAGTATCTCACCAGATCTGTAAGGTTTAGGGATGCAGTCTCGTTTTGGCCTTGTCTGTGGGACAACAGCTGTGGAAAAGGAAGACGAGGCTAAGGAAGAATTCTGTTTCTGATCTGAAGAATGTAAAAATGCTGGGAAAGCTAGACGCTCTATGGCATTGGGGCATGTCACTTGTCATTTTTGCTTCAGTGGTCAAAGATAACAGCATGATAGAAGGATTTTCCTTAAGAAGTGGAAGAGAGGAGAGGCGTACCACAATTACTTCCTGATACTAAAGCTAGTGATTAGTTTATTTAACTCTGTGTTTGTCAACACAATCACCCAGGCTATTTCAGGATTCTGTGGCACTTTTCACAAAGTTAAGGTCAGTTAACCCTGGTTCCCTGGGCAAATTACAACATATTAGAACTCAACTTTTGTATAACAGCATCCTCTGTCTATCCAAAGCTGTTAATGGTGTTGAAAAGACACTGATGAATTACCAGGAGTACAACTGAAATGCAGCCATATCTGAGAGAAAAGGAGGTCTTCTGACTTCTCGTAGCAACACTCTGCAGCAATTCAGAACAGAACTGCCTAGTTAAATTCCCCATGTAATGCTCATCTGCTAGGTTTGTCCCTTCATTTCTTGTCCTCAAAAGTTGCATGGTGTTTCTGATGCAGTTAAAGGGATATGGGCTACAATCTAGAGGTGGCTGCAGTTTCATGCTCAGCTGAAGTATTTCCTCAGTCAGTAAAGTTCTTTGCAATCCTTCTGGATGAAAGGCAATATATAAACATATGCTGCAGTTATCTTCATTGCCCTCCCATTTTAATTTCACCTGTAAATACGCCCATGTGTCTCCTTCACTTGCACACATTGTCTCATTGAAAGGTGCATTGTCACACATTCATTCTCTCATTCAGCTGCTCTTCTAGTCTGGAAGAATTACACAGTCATGAATGGTATTGTTGGTGATTTGGGTTTTGTTGCTAAAGTAGCTTATCTCTGCTTCTTGTGTATCATTCCTCCCCAGTAATTCAGTTTGTCTTCTGAATCATAGCTGTCATCGTAATCTATCTTTGGAGCGCAACATTAAAAATAAATGTTGCTTCTGTTATTAAATTGTGCCATTGACAACTTGCTGCTGTATTTCACACAAATAGGTAATATTCCCCACCGCTGCTTCAACATCTGGCCTATCCAAATGAATGCTACCTAGTTTTTAAAGACTGTGGCCTCCTGACCTCAATAGATCATCTTATGGTAACTTTCCAAATAAACTACCTGCTTGATAATGCCAAGAGTCTAATGGCTTCAGTTCCTCAATTTGAAGGACTACATTTCTGAAAGGCTCTCTTTTGATTCTGTGGAGATTCACTTTTTGGTATTAATCAGAACCATTACATGGGATACACTTTACAATTGATTAAGTCTTCGATCTACAAGTCTAACCTAGCTGGAATACCACATCAAAAGACATCTTCCTATAGGAGAATATATAGTAAAGAACACTGACCCAAGAAGGAAGCCCACGTCCACCTGGACATTCTCAGTGATGCTTTATCAATGGGCCTGAAGGAGTAGGAAAAACCCTCCTGTTTTGTAATCACTGGATCCATTTACCTTTTCAAATACTTGTCTAGTCTGCATTTCACCTAAGCTAAGAAATCTCCTTTTTAAGTATCAGCTATCAAGTATCACATGGCAGTCACAGTAGCTTTCATGATTGCACAGACCCTGAATGCAGGTTCGTCAGATTGGCAGGGTTGAAGCTGCTTGTATGATTTAAAGGATTATGCAATGATAATCTTCCTGTATTTAATGGTCACCGCATTTTTATTGTTACTATTGAAGATAAAATGAAGCTTTCATCCAATTAGGAAAATACAGGATTCTATGCAAAGCTCGGTTATAAAAGAGAAGATCTGCTCTGTAATTGACTGGAGCAATAATATAGATAATGTTTTGTGGCTTGCAAGATGGCTGGCGTTGCTGTAGAAATAAAGTCCTTGTATTAAAATGGAGTTTGAAAAGAACATTCCTGTTGAAGAAAGAATCTTGTTCAGAAGTGTGTTACCAAGGCCAATTTAGAGGAGGAAGAATTTCTTAAGCAGCACTGGAGTCTGGTGAATGAAATGGACCATTATTTCCCATCTTGCTTCATATGCTGCCTGACACATAACAGTTTCCTTCAAGAATCCAAGCATTCAGCATATTCAGTTAATAAAAATGCAGCCATTTCTTTTGTCCGCAAAATGGTATTGCCCTAGTAATGATTCTGTTGTAATGCACTGCCAGCTTATCAGGAAAGTTACAGTGAAGTTCTGATAATGATAGAATGAATTTTTCTTATAAGAAAATATACTAAAGGTTGAAAAGTAATTTTGACTTGTGAAAATATATTTGACTACAGAGTTTTACATTTGATGTTTCTAGGGACTGGAAGTCTGAGGATTGGTAATGGGATACGAAGCCATTCACCTCTAGGTCAATGTTGAATCCCGGCCCAGGTTGGTAGTGACCAAAAGTCGTTACCACTGATGCATGTTCAGTGACCTATGTCAGACAAGTTAGTGGTCTCAGCCCAGTTCTCAGGGGACAGGTTTGCAAGTTTAAATTGCCAGTGGAGACTGAACTAACCTCTCAATGTCAGAGGCAGTCCCTCCAGAACAAGATTGCAGTAGATTGGGTCCATATGAGGGGAGCTTGCAAAACTACCACTATACTGTACCTATTCTGTGTGACAGTTCCCAGTCTGTGTGATACTGGCACCTTTTCACAAGTACCAAACCAATCACTCAACCTAAGATGTTTTTAAGAGGTTGTGCATAACACTGGTGTGTGGGTATGTGCGCGTGTGTGATTACTACAAATGTAATGTAGGTAGTTCTTGATTTTCAGTATAACTTGCTTTTCTGCTTCCTTGATGGTCTATGTATCAGAAACAGCCACAGAGCACTTCTTTAAAGTGAAGTTTAGTAGTTGTGGTAAGCTTCCTGCAATTTCATGAGAAGTCAGACTTCAGCATTATGAACGTCATAATTTTTTCTTTAATATCCTCCAAAATCAGCTCCCTCACCTCACTTCCTGTAACACTTATATGTGTCCTTCAGTTGAAGTATCGAACTGAGACAGTGTTTGCAGATTTCCAAAATTTGTCTTACATTGTGCAGTAACATGTAAATTTCTTATCACCTTTAAGGGAGATGGAAAGTTTACCTGTAATATATTGTGGACTTCTTCACTGTTACTTCTAGTTCTTCATAACATGTTTC
Source organism: Gopherus flavomarginatus (assembly GCF_025201925.1). NCBI lineage: Eukaryota > Metazoa > Chordata > Testudines > Testudinidae > Gopherus > Gopherus flavomarginatus. The sequence goes on from NC_066621.1 coordinate 153,072,114, forward strand.
TGAAGTCCCTCTGAGACATTGAGATTTAAACCAGACCCCACTGTGTGTTAGAAAGCTACATTTCCTCCAGCTCTTAATATAAAATGAAATGTCTCCTTAGGTTGAGAATTTCTTCTGTATGGGATCTCCATTAGCAGTGTTTTTGGCATTGCGTGGCATCCGTCCAGGAAACAGTGGAAGTCAAGATCACATTCTGCCCAGAACTATTTGTAACCGGTTGCTAAACATTTTTCATCCAACAGATCCAGTGGTGAGTTTTTATTGCAGTTTCAAGCTTTTACCTCAAGACTATTTTTAAATAAAGTGTGCTGAAGGACAATAAAAGACAATATGTAAGAAGTTATCTTCAAAGTACTTGCATCAACATAGGTATGTTTCTGCATGCAACATGGTTTTGCAGAACAGCTTTCTGCCAGTCATCTTCCAGTGTCTTAGGTTTTGTCATTGCAAAATAAATGATCACTAGAAAATGCAATAATGTCCTATGCAGTTCTTATCCTTCCTTTGGAAATAGTTTACTCAGTAACAGTGTGATTTTTTTTATGCATAATTTGAACACTACTAATCACTAATGATTAATCTTGGTAGGATTCAATTTCAATTGGTAAAGGTTAGGTAAATGTTCATTTCAGCTGAAAATGAAATTGATGAAAAAAATGTCAGTAACAGCATATCTGCAAGGATTGGGTGTCACTGGCCTTGCATCCTCCCCTGCATCTTGTGCCAGGGTGTCTTGGGCCCCTTGGCTATGTAGGGAGTCCTCTGCAGCCCAGCTATCAATACTAGGAACCCACTGTAGCCCTGCTTTCAACGCTACTCTAACTCCATCCCTTCCCCCTTTCGTTTCTAGCAACTATAAAAATAAAAATGGTTAAAAATAGAAAACATCTTAAAAATAAAATATAAATATTAATTGTCAGAAGTAGAAAAAAATTGAATACTGCCAAGCCTACTAATGATATAATATTGCATTCACAAAGAAGCTGCGCTTTCCAGTTAAAAGCTTCAAGACTTCTATGATAAAACTTCTATTTCCACATCATTGAAGTGTTGCTAGCAGTTTTTTAACTTAGCCTGGCGCCAAATATTATCTGATTGCAATGGAGCGTCGCTGATTTACATCCTGTAAGGATCTGTCCAACATCTCTAACTTGCCAGACAGTACAAATTCCGTTAGACATTTTATTTTCAAAAGAGGTCAATCAGATTTGTAATTGACTCTGAACCTCTCACAAATTGAAACATTCTTTCAATGGACTCAGAAGGTGCAAAATACTTTCCTACCTTATGAAAGCAAAGAAAACTGAAAGGGTCATACTGAATATAATTCTTTAATAAAAATCCATATGCCCACAGATCAATAGGTAATGACTTTTGAAAACTAGTCTTTTATCCATGTACAGTAACTGAGTTATTTATTAAGACAATCTGAGAATTCTACTGGCACACAAAAGTATATTTCCACTGGCATGCAAAAGTACAATTTCAGTTGGAGAGAAAAGGTGGGTGAAGTAATCTTTTATTGGACCAACTTCTGTTGAGAAAGAGAGAGACCAGCCAGGGCTGGGAAAGGTACTCAGTGTCACAGCTAAATACAAGATTAAACAGATTGTTTAGCATAAGTGGTTAACCCATATTCTAAGGGACCATTCAAGGTGAAATGGCCCATTAATGCCCCTGTAGTCATAGGACAAAAAGGATGGAGTGTCCTTGTAGAGAAGTAGATCACATCATGGTAATGGGCCACCCAAATATTCAAGAGAACCTGTTTCAATACAGAAATAAAACCCCCTCCTACTGCACACCCTTCATTGTCACCTACCACCCCATCCTGGAATCCATATGGGGGTATCCTCAAACTACAGTCCAGACTCAGTGGGGACCCCATCCTGAATGAAACCTTTCCCGAACCCATTTTTCGTCAAACAACCCCCTCCCCTCCAATCTCTCGAAGCTCATCAGAAACAAGCTCCTCACAGACCAAGACATGCCTGCTCAAAGCGGCACCAGACCCTGCCAGAACAGATGCAAAACTTGCAGACATAGCTCCACTGCTACAATGATCAATATCCCCCACAAGGCACCTTTCAAGATGCAGAAGTCCTACAACATGTAACGTACCTCATTGTCACAGGGTCCACTCACAAGGTCCACTTCTCCTTGCTGCCCTGGGGATTAGCTCCTTCCAGGTGTTGTGCTTTCCTCTGGCAGTCTCTCTACCCACATCTGCAACTTCTTCATGACTTGACTTTCCGGCCAGATCACTATATGTGTTTCCCTTTCTTGGGTACCAAAGTCTTCCTTCAGCAATCCTAGACAGTCTTCCCACTCACTGCCTCATAGCTGTGACACTCTGAGTACAGGTTTGCACCACAAATTTACATCAGTGCAGCTGCACCGATGCAGAAAGCTCTCCCATCGGCTTAATAACTCCACCTCTCCAGGAGGGGTTACGGTGACTATAACTATTTTTGCTTAGGGGTGTGGATTTTTCCACACCTCTGAGCGATAATGTAGTTCTACCAAAGTAAATATGTAGTGCACATCAAGGCTTGGTGTGACTTGAAAGCTTGTTTCTCCCCCAGCAGAATGGTTACAATAACGCTGCATATAATTTCAGTTGGAAATTTTGCAATAGCCGCATGTATGATACAGGCTTTGTTAATGAGCTAATATCTTTTTATGTAAGAACATAAGAATGGCCATGCTGGGTCAGACCAATGGACCATCTAGCCCAGTATCCTGTCTTCTGACAGTGGCCAATGCCAGAGGCTTCAAAAGGAACATCACAGAAAAGAATAGGGCAATTATCAAGTGATCCATCCTCTGTCATCTAGTCCCAGGATCTGGCAGTCAGAGGCTGAGGGACACCTAGAGCATGGGGTTGCATCCCCGATTATCTTGGGTTATAGCCATTGATGGACCTATCCTCCATGAACTTACCAAATACTTTTTTAATCACAGTTATAGTTTTGGCCTTTGCAGCATTCCCTGGGAACAAGTGTGTCGTGTGAAGAAATACTTCCTTTTGTTTGTTTTAAACTTGCTGCCTATTAATTTCATTGGGTGACCCCTAGTTCTTGTGTTATGTGAGGGATTAAACAACACTTCCCTTTTCACTGTCTCCGTGCCATGCATGATTTTATAGACATCTATCATATCCTCCCTTAGTCGTCTCTTTTCCAAGCTGAACAGTCCCAGTCTTTTTAATCTCTCCTTATATGGAAGCCATTCTCTACCCTTAATCATTTTTGTTACCCTTCTGTGTATCTTTTCCAATTTTAATGTACATTTTTTTGAGATGGGGAGACAAGAACTGCACACAGTATTCGAGGTGTGGGCATACCATGGATTTATATAGGGGCATTATATTTACTGTCTTACTATCCCTTTCCTAGCCATTCCTGACATTCTGTTAGCTTATTTGACTGCTGCTGCAGAGCAATCCATATAAGAAGGATTTATTTTAAAGAAAGCTCCTGTTTAACTCTTGGTGACAAGGGGCCCTAGAGAACTGACATGCCATCCTGTCATCTGGCCCTAGCCAAATACATATCCCAAAAGGGAGGAGAAGATCTCTGCTCCCTGAAACAATTAAGAATATTGGAATTGTCTGACTATAAAGAACATCATGGGACTGCAACTTACCCCTCCATGCCAGTCTACTACTTTTATCTCACTATACGCCCCAGTTCAGTAAAGTATGTAAGCTCATGAATGGTCTGTTTGAAGTTCAGTTGAACTAATCACACATTTCAATGGTTTGCTGAATTAGGGCCATAGTTTTTATTTCTCTCTCCCTACGTCAGCCCATCTGCAGAAGAACTGCTCATTGGGTATGTCTACAATACACTTTTTTTTTTACCTTGAGTTAATTGAGTGCCAATTCAAAGGCTAGTGTGGCAACTCCCCACACATTTGATCCAGCCTACAACCATTTGTTCTTCATCCTAAAAATTACCTAGATTTTGTTCAGGGCATTTCTACACTTACCTTGGGAGCGATTGATCCAGCAGGGGTCAATTTATCATGTCTAGTGAAGACTTGATAAATCGACCACCGAGCGCTCTCCTGTTGACTCCGGTACTCCACCGGAGCAAGAAACATAGGCAGGGTTGAAGGGGGAGGGTCAACAGTCAACCTACCGCAGTGAAGACACCGCAGTAAGTAGCTCTAAGTATGTTGACTTCAGCTACTCTATTTTCATAGCTGAAGTTGCGTAACTTAGACCGACTTAGTTCGCCCCCCCCCCCCCTTTCCTCTCCCCAGTGTAGTCCAGGCCTCAGTGGTGAGTTACAAGGAGATGCCAGAAAAGTGGTAAAACTTGCGGTCACCTATACTGTCCAGTAATGGCTTCTGTTGAAAATAAGTATAATAAAACTTCTGTCTTACTCATCAGACTTTCAAAGCTCACTACCTAAATTGTATCTACAGTTTCCACATTTGCATAATAAATAGGTTTGTTCAGATTGTGCGAGCAAAATTAAATAGCCAGTTTTAACGATTTGCTGTGAAATGCAGAATCAGTTTATCCATCTAGAAAGGATAAGTCTCTTGCTGTACTATAATAGCCTACTATTAACAGTACTTTTCACTTCTGATGAAAGACTATAGCAGTAGCAGTGTTGCAGAGGAATATACAAGGATATGTGCATAAGCAGTGAGGAAACTAGTCAGTTTTCCAGGAAAATGAAAATAAACATGACCACAGTGTATTTTCAACATTAGTCAATTTCTAGCTATTTATTTGCTGCAACTATTTCAGAGTAGCAAGATTTCTTTTCTTAACAGATCGACAGGAATTGAGAGCAAGGAACTTCTGAGTTCTGACTATCCCACTGACTCAGTCTATTGCCTTGGGCAAGTTTATTTTAATTTTTGTATGCATCTCTTCTGTAAAATGGGGTTGCTGCCGTTTATTCATTCATCCCCAGGGGACTGTGAGGATGAATCATCAGTGTTTGCTCAGTAATTTGAGGATGAAGAGCGCTATATATTGGTAAGTAAATTTAATTTTCAGTGTTTGTCACTGTTCAGGATTTTCTTCTCTTGAATTTCTTTTGCAGGCCTATAGACTAGAACCTTTAATTTTGAAGCACTACAGCAACATTTCACCTGTCCAGATCCATTGGTACAACACTGCAAACCCTCTACCTTATGAACACATGAAGCCGAGCTTTCTCAACCCAACAAAAGAACCTACCTCAGTCACCGAGAGTGAAAGTATACCAACCATACCAAGCCCAGCTACTTCACCAGTCATGGTTCGACGCCATTATGGGGAGTCAATAACAAATATAGGCAAAGCAAGTATATTAGGTAACTGCTAATTAAGTCTTTTCATATGTACATAACATTTTGCAATTACGTTTCATGCAATAACATTTTGATTGTTAATAGAGCCCTATTTTCATACAAAGCTTCATTTTTTTCCTTTGTGATATTGAAGGCATAACAATAAATGTGCTGTAGTGGTATCTTTCCTGTACTTCCACAACATCAGTGCAGTGCTAATTTAAATCCAAATCAACTTTTACTTAAGGGAATGGGATGTTTATATATACTACAGCCAATGTTATTTTTTTGCTACTGCTGTCTTATTTGTTGCATATTTAAATTTAACATCCTGATGAGTCAGTCAGTATCCAATAATCAAATGTTGTCAGTTTGAAGCATGAGGAATTAAAATGTTTGCATTAAAATCACATTTCACAGTATTGGTGAGTGGCAGCAAGGTCCATGGTTAGTAATGAGAAATGTTCGGATTCCATTTAACTTAATATAACATGAATTTCCAGATGCAGAATTCTAATCTGAAATTTTTTTCTGTCCCCTTCATTGTCCTTTAGCATCCTGACCCAGCTTAAGCACTTTAAACATATGAGCAGTCTCTTTGCTTTTGATGCAGTTACTCTTGTGCTTAAAATTAAGTATGTGCGTAAGAGCGTTGCTCAGTGTGGGCCTACGCTGTTTGGGTTTTATGCTAAAAAACTTGAATGAAGTTTAAAGAAGGTAACCTGCTGTTGAGTTTCTTCCGTAGTGAGCAAGTAAATCTTTATTTCCTATCTTCTGAAAGAGTTAGTCTGATTTATATAATACTTCTAAGCAAGATCTGACAGATCTCACTACACAGCTTTCCCCTCCCCCCCATGTAAGATCTTTGTATTTAACTTCATTTTACTGTGAAAGTAGCTTTTTAACATAGCCACAAGATGGCAGCAAAGTCAGGAGAAAATGTTATCACTCTTAAGGTTGTGAATCTGTAAATTATCTTAAACTTTCATGCAGTGATTCTCAAACAATAATCATCCCCTTTCAATGATAATATAGCACTTCTTATGCTTGCACCATTTCTAGAGAGACTTAGAAGTTGGTGAAAGGAGTGTCCTCTCATTAAAGATGCTAATGTGATTCTTCTTTCACTAGATTGTAATTATTGTGAAGTACCCAAACCTCCTGTGTAGCAAAATGAATGAGATCTTAAAAGAATTTGTCTGTAAAACAGGAATTAAAATAGACCTTTTCAGTATTGGATTTTATTTTATTGGTCTAAAACTGTTCTTGCATATTTTTTTCCCTGACTACAGTTTCTGAATTATAGCCTTGATTGTACACTAGACTTGAGTCACATGATAAAAAATGTAGAGTTAATTTAAATAAGCTGTTTTTCCCACCCTGGAAAAACATGAGTAGTGTTTTTCTTTCTCTGTTATTCAGCTGTAATTGATGGGTGTTACAGCCACTTTAATTTGTGGTATCATTTAACAGTCACGGTGCCTGTCCTGTTTTGTGCTGAATGCAGGAGCTGCTAGCATTGGGAAGGGCCTTGGAGGGATGTTGTTCTCAAGATTTGGCCGATCTAGTGCACCCACTTCACAAACATCTGAGACTGGAAAAGAGGGAACAGAAGGCGAAGACAAGAAGCCAGTTCCCATTCATTCTACTGTTGGAATGCCGACCTTCCCACACAGCAGCTCCGGCTTCCTTGATCCCACATGTTAGTGTACCTTTTACATTCAGCAGCTAGCTGTATCTTCTGGCTTCTCTCTTGGAAATGGAGACTATTTTTAAGTTGACTTTGGATGCATTTCTTGTAGGGGCTGGGGACATGGAAATGTGTGTATTATAACAAAAAACATATGCTCCTGTTTAAATTGTTTCCTGGGTAGCTTTACAGTGATAAAAACTGGGCTCATTCCCATTCATTAAATATTTTTCAATTATTTCCAGAGGCTTAAATCTCTTTGATCTGTTTTTTTTTATTTGCTCTTTAAATGGTGCATATATTTCACAGAACTTTAGCTAGTACAGTAGAACCTCAGAGTTACGAACACGTCAGGAATGGAGATTGTTTGTAACTCTGAAACATTTGTAACTCTGAACAAAACATTTATGGTTGTTCTTTCAAAACTTCAACTGAACATTGACTTAATACAGCTTTGAAACTTTACTATGCAGGAGAAAAATGCTGCTTTCCCTTTTTCTTTTTAGTAGTTTACGTTTAGCACAGTACTGTTCTGTATTTGCTTTCTTGCTTTTTATTTTTCTCTGCTGCTGCCTGATTGCAACTGATTCCAAATGAGGTGTGTGGTTGACTGGTCAGTCCATAACGCTGAGGTTCTACTGTCCATTCTCTGCTACAATGGTCTCTAAAATATCATTGGAAAAAATCAACATAATTGCCTCAGAAATCCAGTTCCATTTATAATAGAATGCATTTTTTTTTAATTCTCCAGTATATGTCTGGCACTAAGACATACTATTTGGTGATGTACAAAATACAGAGAAAGAAACAGTCCTTGTCCCTAGCAGAGTTGGTCCAAATACAGGACAAAAATTTAGCAAACATTTTAATGAAAATGACAGCACTTCCTATGCCAAAATTCAAAATGTTGATAAAATTAATTTCAAAACTTTTCAATCACTCTATTGTCAAGGCATTTACTGTCAAAAATCTGATTTAATCTAATCTGAAATCAACAATTTGTGACTCCTTATTTCATCTTTTTTGACTTCACACTTTCTCAAAGGTGTTTTCCCTAGATGCATATACCCAGTACTGCCCAATCAGTCAGTTCAAAGAGATGACTTTAAATAATCATAGGAAGTCCAAGTTCTGTATGTGCAGTCAGTTGTTTCACTCTGACAATTTTAATGTTGGAATTAAGATAAAGCTGAAGTTTTGTTTCTCCTGTTCTGAAAAATGTAAGTGTTGTGGTCAACATGGTCTTTGGATTGGGCTTGTGCAACTTAAATTGTCTCTGTAGTAACAGTTGAGTCAAGAATATAAGCAGTGCTGCATTTTATGGTAGCGTCCATATGATGCATCACAGTTCTAGCTCTAGATAAGAGCTAGCTTCAACAGATAATCTGAGTGACTCATTCATCATATAGGGCAGAGATTTAATTTTAAACTTAGGGAAAATATGGAGGAGTAACAGTAATTGTGGTTAAATCCTAGTGGGGGGTTCTTTTCAGGAAACTCAGCGACTCCAGCCTTGCCACCCAATCTCAGTATCTCTCTATTGTGTTCCATAGATGGAGATCTCACACCTTAGCCTAGCCAGGCTGACTCAATCCATGGCTGAAGTGTTAACTTCTGAAAAGCCTGCTACATGAATATGTGTGAATCTTGCTTGTATCCCAAGGTTCTATAGTGGAATCGCCGAGAGATAGAAGTGTTTTAGCAGTTTGCTTGCAGAGAAACCAGAGTCGTCTGATTTTACTATATTTGGAAACCAGTTAGATATTGGTTGGAAAATATTAAGCCCTATACAAGGGGCTCTTAAACTGGGGGTCGGGAGGTTATTACATGGGGGGTCGCAAGCTGTCAACCTCCACCCCAAATTCCACTTTGCCTCCAGCATTTATAATGGTGTTCAACATATAAAAAAGGTTTTAATTTATAAGTGGGGGGTCGCACTCAGAGGCTTGCTATGTGAAAGGAGTCATCAGTCAAAAAAAAGTTAGAGCTACTGCCCTATACCTCCCTGAATGTTGTCGTCGTCCATCATGATTGTGGAGATTTTGAGTGATATAGTTTTTAACTTTGAACCAATGGCTTTGACAAGCAATTCCATTTTTTCCCAGTATGTTTTTTGGCATTTGTGGCTAACTAGGATTTTAGTTTATACATTTCATGTGGTTGCTCTTTTAGAGCTAAGAAAATCTCTACAAATGAGTTGTGTTAATTGTAGTAGCAACTAAGCCAGTTAAATGTGCAGTAAAAGCTTCTTTGATGTATGTGGTATTACAGTAGCAGCTGTTGAAATAAAAGGGCAGCTGCTGAAACATTTTGGAAAAATCTGGAAATTTAAAAGGACTAACACTCTGTGTAGGGACTGGGACTAAAGCGAACATTTTCAGATGTCAGCAATTGTCGGATGCCTTTATTTGTTTCAGTGCCTAACTTGAGACATCCTAAAGGAGTCTTATTTTCAAAGGGCAGATGCGCCATACTTTCTGAAAATCTGAGAACCTTGCAGGTGTCTTAAGTTGGGCCCCTAAAAATTAAGTTATCAGTATCTCTCTAGTCTCTTTTGAAAATCTTGGCCTAAGCCTGTTTTTAGACGAAAAGATCAGGATACTTGCTGAGTAATTCCTGCTAGTTACATGAAGAGTAAGATTGTTAAACTGTTCTTTCCAACACCTTCAGTGTTTTCTGCGTGATCTATTCATTAGTATTGTGTTATTTGTAGTAATTGCACATATAGATATAGATAATATGAAGTTTCATACATTATGAATGTTATTTTATATATATAAATTACAAAACAAGAGAACACTCTAAACCCTGAGCACAGGAATGATATTGGGTACTTTTTATATACAGGCAAGTAGAAGCAAAACCAAATGATAGAAGAATTAGCATGTGGTTTTTCTTTTGTCAAAGTATGGATCTAGTAACTCTTCCTGTTTCTGTTTTGTTTCATTTCTAGTGGAACTGGAGCACAGGATCGACTTTGAGCTCAGGGAAGGTCTTGTGGAGAGCAGATACTGGTCTGCAGTAACATCGCACACTGCATATTGGTCATCTATGGATATTGCTCTCTTTCTTCTTACCTTCATGTATAAACAGGACCAAGAAGATGCTGACAAATCAAATTTAGACCCTGTTTGAAATTTTTTGTTGTTTTTTTTTTAATTTTTTATTATTTTGAGGAGAGTGGGAATTTTACAACAAATGGCACAAAACTGATATTTTACTGTTAAAACGTAGTGTCTAAGGCATGGAAGTTTCAGGTTTAAGTGTGTGTTTGGGGATTTTCCTGTTTTTAAAGAGCAGAAATTATTTGTATTTAAAAACATTTCATTTTACACATTTGCAGACCTAAAATTATTCCAAATTCTCATGACTTTGATTCTATAAACAAGCCAGAACATGTAGCATCACATAAGCACAGTTGGCGCAATGTGTTTGGGTGACATATGTGCTAATGACCATAATTGCTGTTTAGTTCATTAAAATATAAAGATTAGTCAACTGAAACTAAATTAACTTTCATTAACAAAACATATGTTAGATACAAACCTAAAACTGCCATGTTCCTATGTTTTATGTAACAGTAAATAATAAACATTGGTGTCATTTTTTTCTAAGACTTCATTGAAATCTACAGGATATTACCCACAGTTCCATTAAAGACCATTCTTACTGCTGACTTCAAGGGTGTATTACACATAACTTGTTTAGAAACTGCTGAAAAAGCATGAAACAAATATTTGAAATACTGTAATTATAATTTATTATTACCTCTGACTAATTGCTTCATTTATTCCAGTGTACAAAACATTACTTTTTTACTGGTTTCTTTTGGCTTAATTTAAGAACCACATTTATTTTCTACAGTGTTATGACTTTTTCTCAGATATACATATCTTTGTACTATTCAAATGAATATATGGACACTGTGGCACACTTTCAGTATTTTTTTCATTAAAAATAAATCTTTGTGGTTTCACACAAATGACACTAGTTACATGCTTCTCAAAGGTAAGTAACCTCTTTCAGAGGCCCCTTGCCTTTTTGGTCACATGTCTCACAAATGACTGAAAGCTTATTTTGGGCCTCTCATTAGACTTAATTTGCAGTAGCCGAGTGTATTCCATTTACTGCTACTGAAAATATGTGCAATAATGTATTGAGAAGAAAGAGTGCAACTTAAAATGAATTTGGTGAGCTCAGAAGTATTTGCATAATTGATATCAGAAGCAAACAGTGATACTTTTTATTAAAAAACAAACAAAAGAGTTCTTTCAGTGTTTCATTTTATGAAAATCAGACCCATCATGTGATTTCAGTAAAAGGATTGCAGTTGTAGCTGGATCAAATTCCCAAGGAGCCAGGAGAGGACTGTTATGAAGAAAGGAAATAATCTTCAAATTAATCATAGTCAATTCTGGGATCATAAAACAGAATTTTAAGTCTCTGGAGCAGAAGTGTCAAATACACGACCTGTGTGCTGGACCCAGATGGTGTGTTCATGTGACCTACGTCGCATTTTTTTAAAAAAAGGGTCCTTGGTGGTTACAAACAGATGCAAACCCATTGTAAACAAATACAGTAATGTCTTCCTGAGGCTGGAGATGGCCTGAAGAGGTAGATATGGTATATCTTGATTTTAATAAGGCTTTTGATACTGTGTCATATAACCTTCTCATAAACTAGAGAAATACAGCCTAGATGGGGCTACTATAGGTGAGTGCATAACTGGTTGGAAAACTGTTCCCAGAGACTAGTTATCAGTGGTTCACAGTCAAGCTGGAAGGACAACAGCAAGTGGGGTCCCGCAGGGATTAGTTCTGGGTCTGGTTCTGTTCAATATTTTCATCAATGATTTAGATAATGACATAGAGAATACACTTATAAAGTTTGTGGACAATATCAAGCTGGGAGAGGTTGGAAGGGCATTGGAGGATAGGATTAAAATTTAAAATGATCTAGACAAACTGGAGAAATGGTCTGAAGCAGGATTAGGCAACCTATGGCACACATGCCGCCTTTGGCACGCGAGCTGATTTTCAGTGGCACTCACACTGCCTGGGTCCTGGCCACTGCTCCGGGGGGCTCTGCATTTTAATTTAATTTTAAATGAAGCTTCTTAATTTTAAAAACCTTATTTACTTTACATATAACAATAGTTTAGTTATATATTATAAATGTATAGAAAGAGACCTTCTAAAGACGTTAAAATGTATTACTGGCACACAGAACCTTAAATTAGAGTGAATAAGTGAAGACTCTGCACACCACTTCTGAAAGATTGCTGACCTCTGGTCTGAAGTAAATAGGATGAAATTCTATAAGGGCAACTGCAAAGTACTCCACTTAGGAAGGAACAACCAGTTGCACACACATAAAATGGGAAATGACTGCCTAGGAAGAAGTACTGCAGAAAGGGATCTGGGGTCATAGTAGATCATAAGCTAAATATGAGTCACCAGTAGAACACTATTGCCAATATATATATTATTCTGGGATGTATTAGCAGGATTATTGTAAGTAAGACATGAGAAGTAATTCTTCTGCTCTACTCTGCACTGATTAGGCCTCAACTGAAGTATTGTGTCCAGTTCTGGGTGCACATTTCAGGAAAGATGTGGACAAATTGGAGAAAGTCCAGATGAGAACAACAAAAATGATTAAAGGTCTAGAAAACATGACCTGTAAGGGATGATTGAAAAAATTGTGTTTGTTTACTGCGGAGAAAAGACTGAGGGGATGTGATAACAGTTTTCAAGTGCATAAAAGGTTACAAGGAGGGGGATGAAAAATTGTTCTCCTTAACCTCTGAGGATAGGACAAGAAGCAATGGGCTTACATTGCATCAGGGGCAGTTTAGGTTGGACATTAGGAAAAACTTCCTAACTGTCAGGGTGGTTAAACACTGGAATAAATTGCCTAGGGAGGTTGTGGAATCTCCATCATTGGAGATTTTTAATAGCAGGTTAGACAAACACCTGTCAGGGATGGTCTTAATAACACTTAGTCCTGCCATGAGAGCAGGGGACTGGACTAGATGACCTCTCAAGGTCCCTTCTAGTCCTTTGATTCTATGAAACGACATCTGAGAGATGTGCACCCCTTGGAGTGTTAAATCTGAAGACACTTTAGTGTGAGCATTAGCTATTTCATCGCTTATATTATTGGTGGAATTTGGAAAGGAAGCCCACAGATTGGGACTAAGAATTTGGTAATAGCTAGAGAGAAGAAAGGAGAAGAGACACAAAGACAGAAAAGATGGTGAAAATGGAGAATGGGAGGGAAGAGATAAGGCAGAAATAGAAGAGTCCTAAAGAGGCGTATTCTCCCATTGATATCATATCTACAAAAGGCTATGCTCTAATTTTGATCTTTGTGAAAACCTTCCATTTTCTCAGTGTATTGAGGATGTTTTATAATCCTAAATTTTTACCCTGGCCCATGGACCATAATTAAAAATGGAATTATGCCCTCAAAGGCATTTGTCTCTGGCATCATTGTTCTGGAAGAACACGTCTTCGAGTAGTGTCCTTATGGGTACTCCATGTCCAGATGTGTCCACATGGCTTTGGTCAGATATTAGGTAGCAGTGCCTTTTCAGCCTATGCATGCGCTCCACACATCCTCATGCCCCACACCGACGATAAGTAGAGCTATGCAGGCAAACCGCCCTCAATTCCATCTCAGCTGCTTTGGCCTGAGATGGAGTGTCTAGCATGCCTACTTCTAACTTAACTTTTAACTTAGCCTTAGGTTTCTCTACTATTTGTTATTTCTAGTTATTTAGAATTTCCTCTTTTATGTATAGTTTTATAGTTCTTTTACATCATTCAATGTTTTTTTTTCCTCTGTTAATCTTTTCTCTTCCTCCTTTCCCCCTTTGTCTGGGGTTGTCCTTGGGGCTCATTGCTGGGGGATGCCAGGATCTCTGAGATTCAAGCGCTGCCTCACCTGCTGGGAATCTGTGCGCACACCCAAGTGCACAATCTTTGGAGACTTTTTTGCCTTAGCGGTATCTGTAGGGTCGGCTGTGGTGCCATCTGGAGTGCTGTGCCCATGCATCCGTATAAGTTCCTTCTTACTACCCATGGCAACCTTTTTCCCTTGCCTAGCAACTCTTTCTTTTCTTTGAGTTTTAAGTGTCTTGTAAATAGTTTGTTTACAGTAGTTAGTAGTGTAGTTAGTAAGTTACTGTCCTGGTAGGGACTTTGTCTCAGGGACGGCATGCCCCAGTCTGCAGGTTTTAAGCCCTGTTCTGACTGTAACATGTCATGTCATGTCTAGCTCCCTAACAATCCATGACTGTTGCCAGCAATCTGTCCTGGAGAGCACGCTCAGTTTTAAATTACTCTGGCCACAGGACTTTCACTGCTGTCCTTGCTAAGTCAAGTCATTTTTCCTGGTATTCAACTTAAATAATATTTTACTCTATTCCATCCCTTTCTCCTAGTTCTACCTCCTTGGGCCACACTAAGTAATTGCTCTTTTTTGTTACTTTCTGGTTTTACTGCCTATATGTCTAACCTCAAAATCCCTTTATTTTATTTCACTTTCCTAACTGTTATTTGCAAAACCATCCAATTAGTTTAGTCCTTTTTCTGGTTCCATTAATGAAGAGGTTAGACAAAACTGGGCCTAGCTCTCACATTTTCGTTACTCTCCTGGTCTGCATCTCTTTCTCACTTGCAATTTATTGTTGTCCATTTGTTCCTTCAGCCAGTCGTCAGTCGGTGTGACTGCCCAAATTGAAGTCAATTTGAATTTATTTGCCAAGAGTTCAGGAGACACCATATAAAATGTTTTACTAAAGTCAGGTATAACATTTATTTAATGTCTTTTTTTCCACTGAATCTGTGACTTTCAAACAAGCAGTCAAGTTTCTCTCAAAATTTATTCTTTGTTTGTTTCTCATGGTTCCAATAAGTGCTAGACACTTTTTTTACCTCCCCTCTTCATTGCTTTATTTAACTAGGATTGACATTAATTTATCTGATGGTAATGTACAAAATCATCTTCCCATTCTCTCCCTTCGGTTGCTGTATTTCCCTGATTTTTCAAAAACTGACACTAGTTCAGTAAGCTCACTTACATACTTGCCTTAAGACCTCAGGGAGCTGTATCTAGACCTTCTGAATTATTTTTCCAGGTATTACCCTACCAACTGCACTCTTCATCAACCACACTGAGCAGATTTTCGTTCCTTCCTACACCTGTCTTCTCTCTTTCTTGTGAAAGGTTTTTTAAACAATTCACAATCTCATCCATGTTAGAATCTTTTTGTGTTCCAGCTTATTGAACAGATCTACTTTATCTTGTTTCTTTTTCTCCCCGCCCCACTCTTCACTTGATGAGTTTGTAAAAAGCCCTTCTTTTTCTTCAACACTAAACCTTTTAGTTTCTCTCTCTCTTCAATGTATATTCTCCAGTATAAGTTCTCTCTGACCTGTGGTTCTTAAATTAATCTCTCCTGGTGCCTTTGGCTGCTTTTGCACCTTGATTTGTCCACTGGAATTGTAGCTTGCATTATGGTAGTATCTTTTGAGGATGTCCTGTGTCTTCAAAATTCATGGACTCAAATACTTCATGGCTACCTATGTGCCAGATTTCTTCTTTCCTAAAATTGATTTTGTTGAAATCAAATAGCCTTGTATTGTTGTAGACTATGAAACTTATTCCTTGACGCCCTGATTCAGCAAAGCAGTTAAAGATGTGCTTAACTTTAAGCATGAATTTAGATGTTTTGCTCAGGTGGGACCTATATGTATTGAATTCAAGCAACTTTGAGGTCACTGGTGGCATCAAACTTCCTTCTGACACTCTCATCAGTCAATTCTGTCCTATTGGTAAGCAGTAGATCTGGGTTGGCTTCCCTTGAGGCTGGATTCTCTACCTTTTTGAGATTTTCTTGTACATAGATTTATAAATCTGTTTGTTTAACATTTAGATGTATTTGTTGCAATGTGTGCTTCCCCAAGTGCAATTACAAAACCATTAAAAATATACACACAAAATCTGACACTGACAGAATGTCAACAATCTGTTTTCATCTTCCAAAAATTAAAACTCTAATATTGAGGAGAGAAATGCCTGGGTGAACAGGTTTGCAGAAAGTTTTGAAGTTCAGTAAATTCTGCTGCTCTTGGGAAGCAAATTCCAGAATAAAAATCTTCCTCTGAGAGCAATTTATTCCACACTTGAAATTGTAGGGACTGCCAGCTAACATCTCAGCTGATCTTTTTGGTAAGAGTACAAGGAGTCAGTGAGTCTCTTGCAAACATGAGTTAGTCCCAAGTGTAATCTCTTGTGGTTTTGAATTCCTCAATAGTTTATCTAGAAAGAGGCTTTTATTTTCGTTCTCCAGTTATGTGAATGTCTGCCACGGATTGATTAACTTGTCTTTTAATTTCTTAACCAAAGTTAAGTTAAGCATTTTGCTGTTTTTGACTTCATTACGAAATTGTATTTCTTTGGCCATAAACGTGGAAATTTGTCACAATATTACCTCATCTACAGATAGTAGCTGTTAATAGTAACATTCCATTTTCAGACAGGAAATGTGTCACCAACTCAAAGGTTTGCATGTATTCGGGGAGGAATCCCGCTCCTGTGGAACAGCGTATGCCACCACAGCTGATCTCTCAACCCCCACCCCTTGTGTACAGCGGTTCACCCGCTCCTGGAGAAGAGCGCTCCTGGCCTTTTCCAAAGCAAAGGTGGCACAAGTGAAAGCATTGGTGGAAAAGAGAGTCTGACACGCCAAGTAAATTCAGAAGTCCATCACTGCACCTCCCTCTTTGTCCACCTGATCCAGACCAGGCTCAACAGGCTACTTTCTGGCTCATCTGGAATTGCAGCAACTATGCGGTGGGTTGGCCTGATTTCCTCCCATGTTGTGACTGTAGGGCAGGGCTGCAAACAATAACTCATGTGGTGGAAGAATGCCTCATTTGACATCTGGAGGGCAGTTTACAATGCCTCGATTCAGTGTCTATCCTCTGGTTATGGCACCTGCACAACAAGCTCTAATCTCCACATCTGAAAAGAAAAAGCTGCTGCATTGGCATTTGAGTTAGTCACTTTGCAAGTGTCAGACCCCTGAATCAGTTCAGCAAGCCAGCCCAGACATCTGTTGCCAGTAAACCTTCTGGCCACCACACCACAACATGTATCTCGCTTTTCCCAAATGTTTCACAGCAAAGTTTATACTTAATGCAAAATCTTTATTGCTATTTTTTTACATCCCTCTGTCTGTAAAGCCAAAGTGCCTTAACAACATGAGTCCAACTGTGTATAGGTATCAGGAGAAAAGATCATGATCTTCTCTATCAATCAAGGTGTTTCAAATTAAATGTCCAGCACTGTCCTGTGACTAACCAGACCTAGAAATGAGTCTGTGAAACCACTGGAAAGAGTCTGCACTCTGTTTTCTCCCATGAGAGAGAACTTGGATTTCTAGCCCTGCTGTTTCATGTAATTCAGGAATTTAGTCACTCACTGGTCTACACCTGTAACTTCATTCCTGGACTTCAACCAATTAACTTGTGTGGGAAGGATCCATATGGTCTGGGGAAGAACAAAATGTTGATTCACCAGGTTCTTTGGAAAAACAAAATAATGGGTGGTCAAAAGCTGCTCCGAGGTTTGGAATGTTGCACCAGATCTTCAGCTGGTGCAAACTGGCATAACGACAATGGAACAATGCTAATTAACACCATCTGAGGTTTGAGCAGCAAGGGGCCTGAGCTGCAAAGTCGGAATTTGGATCTGAACTTCCCTGGCGCCTGGGGTGACTTTTGTATTAAGCACTACAATTTGGGCTCAGCTGTAGCTGGAAGTCATTTCAGTAGAAGTCAGCTGGCAGGGTACAAATGAGGCCACGTCTACACTACAGCATAAAATCGAAATTACTAAAACCGGTTTTATAAAACCGATATAAAATCGATTTTATGCATCCACACTAGGGCACATTAATTCGGTGGTGTGCATCCATGGTCCTAGGCTACCATCGATTTCTGGAGCGGTGCACTCTGGGTAGCTACATTAAAGGAATGAGACCAATAACTTCGATTTCTGTCCACACTAGCCCTAAATCGATATAGTAATATCGATTTTAGGGTTACTCCTCTCGTTGGGGAGGAGTACAGAAATCGATTTTAAGACCCCTTAAAATCGATTTAAAGTGCCTTGTAGTGTGGACGGGTACAGAGTTAAATCGATTTAAAGCTGTTTAAATCGATTTAACTGTGTAGTGTGGACCAGGCCTGAGGAAGCAAAATCAATACAGTTTCCTCCATGGCTGCAGAATTAAAGGAATTTATACCAGGAAAATCATGACTGCATACCACTAGGACTTTCAAGAGGTAGCTCTTCACATGCTGGAATGTGAAGGGCCCTTAGCTTTCTTTTGCAGGAATGAGAATAAAAATCTGTGGTTAATCTCTGTGTCCGATACACAACTTGATCTAATGTGCAGAGAAGAAGTGCCTTAGCTAAAGAAACTTGACTGCATTTCTCCTTACTTAATATACCCTTTACACTGAGGGTTTGTGTTGTTTCTTTTGATCAAAAGTCTCAGCTGGATTCCTTTGTTCATGAGACAAGATGGTAGGACAAGACAGCTGCTTGTATTGAAATATTTGTTACAGAGTTTTTCATTTGCATTTTCCACAGCCTGCACCTGTTTCCAGTGACATGAAGTTCTCACTTTCTGTTTAAGGTTTTTGTTTTTAATTTTAAAATAAACTTCAACCAGTATTACAGATGAGCTCCTGGCAGTGTCCCAAGAGAAGTTTGTGGATTCAGTGCAGTAAAGAGATGAGGAAAAATGACAAAATAAAAATGTTATTTCAGAAGGTGTGTGCGCTGTGCTACTGCCAGAGAAATAAACCATGGGCCTTGTCAACACTGGGTTTTAACCACCCCTAGCGTACGTATGTTGCACCAGCATGAACTGGGCTGTGTACCAGTGCAGCTCACTCAGTTTTGAAACAAGTATTGTCTGAAGCCAGGGTCGGCTACAGCAGTGACAATGAAGGCACAATTTACATCACATGCAGAGTGTCTGCAACCAGTGGTTTGGGACAGTTTGACTATGCAGTAACTCCTCACTTGACGTCATCCTGGTTAACGTTTTGTGGCTGATCAGTTAGAGAACATGCTCGTTTAAAGTTGCCCAATGCTCCCTTCTGACACTGTTAGGCAGCCGCCTGCTCTGTCCACTGCTTGCAGAAAGAGCAGCCTGTTGGAGCTGGCTGGTGGGGGCTTGGAACCAGGCTGGGCCAGCAGCCCCCCATCAGCTCCCCTAAGGTCCCTGTGCAGCTGCTGCCCAGCAGGCTATCAATTGCCCACAGTTCAGCTGTCCGTCCCCCCACTGCCATGTGCTGCTCCTGCCCTCTGCCTGGGAGCTGCTCCTGGGAGCCTCCTGCTTGGTGTGCGGGGTGGGGTGGAGAAAGAAAAGGGCTAATGTCAGGGTGTCCCCCTTCCCCCTGGTTATGCCATCTCCATAGAGCAGGGGGATGACACGACAGGGCTCAGGATGGAGGGAGCTTCCTGGCAGCAGCTGCTGTCTCAACTTGCTGATCTACTTAAAAAGGCAATGTACTTAGAGTGGGTGGGGTCAGCATACTTAAAGGGGCAATGCACATCTCTCACACACATGGGGTGTGTCTCTGTCTCTCTCTGCCATGCTGTCTCCCCTCCCTCCATCTGTGCTGCCTTGTAGAGTGTGAGGCTACATTAACAACAATGGGTTAACCCTTGGGGGCTCGGCCAAGTGCTAGTTCATCATTTAGCAGTAAGGCATTCCCTGGGAATAGTCCACCCGCTTCCACCTTCTGACTCCGCCACCTCAACCAAGCTTCACAATCAGCATTGCTGTGTACAGTATTACATTGTTTGTTAAAACTTATACTGTGTATATCTTATGTGTATATGTGTGTGTAGAGAGAGAGAGAGAGTTTTGTCTGGTAAAAAAATTTCCCTGGAACCTAACCCCTTCCTCCCTTCCCCCCCTTTACATTAGTTCTTACGGGGAAATTGGATTCGCGTAACATCGTTTCGCTTAAAGTTGCGTTTTTCAGGAACAACTGCAATGTTAAGCGAGGAGTTTCTGTGCGTGTATAATACAGCCCTAACATACACAAGGCCTTAGATGTAAATAAGGGAAAGTAGGAAGCCTGTGCAACTAGGGAGAGAGGAAAGCCTCCCTGCGGTGGGAGGAGAGTCCTGACTTTATTATTTGTGAAAGGGATGGAATTTGAGATGTCTGTATTTAAAAGCTGGAAGAGAAAAGTCTGATTAAATAATGGCAAAACAGTATCTGGAGTCCTAGGGTGACCGATCCAATCTGTGCTTAAAATTGTCTCAAGTTTAACCAGTGCAAAAAAAATTAAATTATAATTTGCCACTGGAACAATGTGATGGGCATCAGGAGATGCATCTTCAATGCACGTTCCATCCTGCTGCTTTGGTCAGAGGTCTGAATGCGATACAGATGGGAGCAAGGAGTAACAGCTGCAGACCTTCCTCTACTAAATAGGATTAAATGGTAAGCTTCGAGGGTGTCGATTTTAGGTAGCAATTTCGTTCACCCACAAGCAAGGGCTCAATTCTGACATCACACCCTCACCTGATTCCTGCTGAAATCAATGGTGCAGCTGCTGTGATCCCTAAAAAAATTTCAGTTCAAGGGGATGGGTCTTGAAATTGGGTTTTAATTCTACACCCTTCTAGGGCAGATCATCCTCTGTCCTGCCAACTGAAGGAAGTTTGGTCTGGCTCGGGAGTGCTGGTCTTGTTCCTCCTTCAAACCCCATGAAAGCAGCAGATTGGGCCCAGTGGGCAGGAAAGGAGTGGGATCACAGCATGCTCTAGGGCATGACACCCTGCAGAGAATTCTGCCACCCTTGGATGGAGTGGAATCTTACTGTAGAGAAAAGGGGGATGCAATCAGAGCCAACTCCCCCAGTGCCCACAGCCATTCCTGAGGGACATTCAGGGGCAGCACACGGCGAGGGGACCTGTGGGAGCTCTGCTTCTGCAGGATCTCATGGAAACTTGAGGTTTGTGAACGCCCAACCCCTCATCATCCCTAACGGAATTGGGTGGGAACTTGGCGTGCTCTCCTGTGACTTTTCCTGCCATGAGGATTATCTCATCCACTGTCCCTTGTTCGTTCTATTTTCAGCCTCTCAGTAGGCTTTTTCTGCACGGAAATTGGGCCAAAATTCCACGTGATGACAACATGAACCTTAGAGGGTTTCTTTGGCATTGGATAAATGTAGAAGTTCATAGGTGCCGAGGCCACAAGGGACCCTTATGATCTGGTCTGATCTGCATAGCACAGGCTAGAGAGTTGCTCCCAGCTTTACTGGGCTGCTCTCTTAAAAGGTATTTGTTTTCATTCCCTAGTCACTGGGCCAAAGAGGCATTAAAAAGCATTTTTTAAGACTTTGTGTTTGCAAATGTTGGGACTATTTGACACTTCTATTCACTAAATTTTGATCCTAGAAAGCCATGCAAATTTATGCGGCTATATTCATATTCATGCCATACACATGGTATTTCCTATTACTGTGCATCATTAAGGATTTTAAGACCATTTCCAGCCACGTGGGGAAAATAATCCCAAATGTAAGATTTTGTAATAAATATTTTGTCAAACTTGGTTATATACTATTGGCATTTTTTATATATAGTTCTATATTCTGAAACTTCATATGGAAAAAAAAGATCTGGGTGTGAGACACGTTCCTGGATAGTAAAAAGTCTTTTTTAAGTTTTCCTTCATGGATTTATTCTGGGATACTTGGAACGTGTGTGTATGCAGTTGTCTATATATATATATAAATGTATGTATGTTTCTATGTAAGTGTAGTGTTAAAAAACAGGGTTTGATTTAATATACATCCAAAGGAGGGGTGGGGAACCTATGAGCCAGATCCAGCTCATGCTTCGTTTCACTCATCCCCAGCCTCACTCCAGAGCCTGCACCCCCAGCCGGAGCCCTTACCCCCTTCCACATCTTGAATCCTTCATTTCTGGCCCCACCTTGGAGCCCAGGGGAAGCTCCAAGCCTCTGCACCTCCCTGCAGGGCTGGAGCCTCGAACACCAGCTCGCCCTGCTGCAGGGGGGAAGCCCGGAGCCTCTGCCCCCTCCCCTAAGCCCCCCACAGGGCTGTGTGTGGCTTACGACTGATTTTTTCAGTGAGTCAGTGTCCCCTGATAGAAAAAGGGTTCCCCACCCCTGGTATGAAGCATATGTTGCATACACAGAATCTTATCTGCTCCAGGTTCTTGTATTAATTAACCTGTTAAAACAATTATCTCTGATTCACTTTTTAGAGAGGCATGTTTTTTCTTTAGGGTTGGATATAAATAACGGGTGAGTCATGTGTTTTCACTCTGGTCTTGTTTTTGGATGGGCAAATGTAGTTCAATGTATTGTCTGATACCTTATGCTTTTTTCATTAAGTTAAAGGGCACAATTTTCTCTTGCCCCACCCACCGGTTGACTCACACCCCAAGTATGTTTCTGGTCAGGGTGTCTTGTGATTTTTTTTTTCCCCTCTGGCATAAGGTTTTTCTGTTTCCCGTGTTTGTAATTAACATTGAAAATTGTTCACTTATCTCTCAAACGTTCTAGGTCCCAGGAGCAGGGGATCTCCTGGGAAACAGACATGCCTTTTGCAGAGCAGAAAGTTACTTAACTGTAATTCTTGTTCTCTGAAGTAAATTCTAGAAATTCACTCTGCCCTCCCCCGCCTCTGGGAATTAGTTTTAAATAATTGGAACCATCTCTGATTTGCTCCCACACACTTCAAGCAGTACATGGGGGGTCTTTTTTCCCTGCAACCCAGCAGATCCGCCTTCATTGGTTCCCAAACTGTGGTATGTAAACGCAGTGGTAATGTGAACCAATCACGTTTGGGAACTCTTCTGGCTCAACTATAAAGAATTTTAGAGAAACAGTTGCCCATTTTCAGGGATATTTTTGGGAAATGAATTTCATCTTCCACTTGTAGCTCCACAGAACTCTCAGGGCTGTGACCTTTGTCTCTGAGTCAAATTAGGTAAATTAGGAACACAGAATTTACTGTGCTAGATTAAATTATTAACCCGTCTAGTTTGACATCCTGTCTGCAGCAGTACCAGGGCTTGAGAGAAAGAGGGAAACATTCCACTGCTTCCTGTTAAGCAAAGCATAAATTATTTACACTGTGCTTTGTGATTGTGACCTCGTCGGCAGTAGGCTCACACCTGCAAGTGTGAGACACTATTACCTGTGTCACCAGCCATTTTTAAAAGCCATCCAAGGAATTTGATGGATGTTGTTTGTTATTTGTATTACAGTAGCACCTAGAGACCCCAGTCACGAGCGTATGTGCACACACGGAAGGGACTGCCCTGCTCCCAAGAGCTCACTATCTAAAGAGACAGGGCAGATCAAAAGGTGGGAGAAAAGTAGTATCCCCTTTTCACAGATAAGGAACAGAGGCACCAAGAAATGACTTGGCCAAGGTCACACAGAGAACCTGTGGCAGAGCCAGAAATTGAACCCAGCGCTCCTGAGTCCCAGCCCAGTGCTTTAAACACAAAGTCATCTGTCTCTGGGAACTCCTGTACTGTTGAATTCCATTGATCCAGCCTGCTGTGAAAACGCATTTCCTTGGATCTGTTCTAAGTGCACTGCCTTCTAACTAGAGCTGGGAGGGGGCCTGGTTTTCTGTTTTGCAGGAAATTCTACTCTTTTCTCTTGTTCCAAAACAGAACATCAGCAAAAAGTTTCAGAATTTCCCGTGAAACAAAATTCAAGGAAGAAAAAATCCATTTGGGGTGGATCAAAATGTTTTGTTTCTATTTTAACTTTTTAAAATATTTAAGGTGAAAAAAATTGTTTTGAAAAATTATTTGAAATAAAATTTCATTGAAATCTACATTTCAGTATTGATCAAAATGGCATTTTTGTCAAAAAAAAGTCATCAACAAATTTCCAATTAGCCTTACTTCTAGTATAATCTTGTCTCTTTTTCTTGCATCAAGAGACTGAGTGAAGACGAGAGATGGATCAATTTTCACTAAGTCCTTTGTGATTTTACATATTTCCCATTTCCTTTAGCATTTTTTTCTTTTCTAGGATAACTTATCTTGGCCCTTGTCTACACAAGAAACATTTACTAGCAAAAATGCAGCCAGCTACTGACAAAATGATTCCAGCAAAGCACGTTCACGTTTGGCTGCCTGTGCTGAGACAGTGTGTGTTCATACAGCATCAGATTGTAGCAGCAAAAGACGTGTGGCACTGTGAAAAGGCATCCTGGAGCCACCACTTCCTGGTGTGATGCCTTGTAGGAAGTCTTCCCAGAGCTCTGGAGCTATATGCTCTCACACCTCTCAGAGCAGTGTGAGATTGGGGGGCAAATTCCCATAAATCTCACTGTTCTACCCCTTAATTCGCTTTGTTTTCAATCGCGCTTCCAGAAACAAAGATGCTGCCCTGAGCAGGAGGACTCTTGCCCATTTTAAGGACAGGAGAAGGGATTCTTTTGTATTTGCAAGCCCACTGGCTACTGAGGACCAATAGACAGTGAATGAACCTGACCAGCTATTGCAGATATTTACTGGCTGACTGCATGGGGTGGAGTGGGGACTGAGGCATCAGCTGGGAGGACATGATTGAGATGCAAACCAGGGATGACCAGAAGTGGCTGCAGAACCTTTGGATGTAGAAGGCTGCTTTCCTGTAGCTGTGGGCCAGCCTCACCTCAGCCCTGCACAGACAAGAAGAGGAGAACTTCTCTGACAGTGGAGAAACAGGTGGCAATGGCTGTCTGGAAGCTTGGCTTGCTATTGTTCAGTGTTAGGTTGACCATACGTCCCACTTTGGCCAGGCAGTTCCCTTTTTGGACATTCTGATTTTTTTTTTTGGCCAAAATGGGCATTTGTCCCTTTTGCTCTTGCCAACTGATCCTCAATTAGCAAGAACAAATGGAGCAAATGCCCAGTTTGCTGAAAAAGGGCGAGCATCCCCCTATGAGCGTGCAGAGGAACATTTGTGGGGGTGCCAAGCAGCGACAAGAGGCGCCGGGCAGCCTGGTTCAGGCTGTCGGCTCCGAGTGGCGCAGCGTGAGTGGAGACT
This sequence comes from Gopherus flavomarginatus, assembly GCF_025201925.1. NCBI lineage: Eukaryota > Metazoa > Chordata > Testudines > Testudinidae > Gopherus > Gopherus flavomarginatus. The sequence continues at coordinate 153,097,232 of NC_066621.1, forward strand.
CAGGGTGTTGGTAAATCCATGGCAGAGGCGGTTGTCATCCAGGTGTGCAAGGTGATTAAGCGTGTCCTGCTGTACAAGGTTGTCAGCCTGGGCCATGTGCAGGAAATAACAGATGGATTCAGTAAGCTGGGCTTCCCCAACTGAGCTGAGGCAATAGATGGGACCCACATCCCCATCCCCATTCTGTGCTCCCCCTGCCTGGCATCAGGTCAGCAAACACATTCTCTTTCCTGCAGAAACTGCATTCCCTTGCCAAGCAGAGGAAATTCAGCACCTCTCTCCTGGACTGTGACGCACCAGGGGGCGAGATTGAGCCATGTTTGTAACTGCCACGTAGAGGAAACATGGGAAGAGGCATCAGTTCAAAACACAGAAGTAGGGTTGCCAGGTGTCCAGGTTTCGGGTCTGGTCAAAAAGGACACCTGACAGTGTCCAGTCAGAAACACTGACCAGACTCCAAAAGTCTGGTTGCCACCTGCAGGAGCAGGGGTGATGCGTGGGGTGGGGAGGGGGAATCTGGGAGTGGGACCTCAGGGGGAGCGGAGGTGTCCAGTTTCCAGAAATTGGAAAGTCGGCAACCCTATACAGAGGGCATTTTAAATGGGAGGTGGTCTCTGTGACCCCTGTGCAGCAGAGTTCAAAACTTTGACCAGACACGACACCACTGATGGGATAGTTGCATTGTGGGTTTGTTTCTGGAAAACTGCTTCTAATTTCTGCATCTGCACCGGCAGTATGCTACCAGAACTCTACTGGTAGAGGGCTTATGTCGCTTAGGGAAGGGGAATAATTCTGCCAGCAAAAGTGGAGGGTTTGGCTGGCAGGACTCAAAATTAAGTGTTTCTGGGTAACTGCACCTTTAATCCCTTTCCATAGGCTGCTCAAGGAATGCCCTCTTCGGTGTGAGACATCTAGCCATCTCTGGGCATGGATAAATGTCCCACTCCCTTCTTGACTGATTATCCCAGGCAGGTCTGCCAAACATCCAGCCCTCTGCTCTGTAGTTTCTCTCCAAGGACAAGAACAGTGTTCTTACCAGTGATCACATGGCTCTGCCAAAGCAAGTCCATTCATTTGAAGACAAAAGCATCCCAGAGAGAGCATATAAAGAGCGATAAACTGATCTACATGCTTACTTAAACATACCATTAGGCGTGGATTGGTCCTGCGGGGATCTGGCAGGCCAAACCCCTTCCAAACCTTCAGCACGGTTTGAAGCTCTCTCTTGGAGAAAAGGTCCTATCCATTTTCTGGATCAGAAAGAAGTCCCTGAGTCTGTTTAAGCTCCACTTTTATATTCCAAGTTCGTTCTTGTCTTTTGCCTCTTGCATTTCCTCTACGATTGCCCTGAAGCAGTCTAGGCAACCCCTCCAGTGGTGGTATGTCTCTGAAACCGTTTACAGTCTCAGCAACCTGCCAGAGTTACACCCCACACACACACACGCATATTGCTTTTTAGTTCCTGGGGGAGCTGTGGTAACCCCCCATCCCATGCCATAGAATTCAATTCCCTGGACATATTGCATGTGTTTTCACTATCTGTCACAGGTACGCTGTGCTCTGCATTCAGGCAGCGATCCACAAACCTCAGATGAGCAAAATTACAGTTGTTGAACATGTGTTTTCTGGACTCTCTTGCCCCCCCACCCCCCGATTAGAAGACCAGAAGGGACCTTTGTGCTCATCTCCTGCCTAACACAGGCCTTAGGACTTCCCTGAATTGATTCCTGTCTCGGGTCCAACAACCGTGGTTGAAGGAGAGCAGATCTTTCAGGAAAACATCCAATCTGGGTTTAAGAATTTCCACTGATGGAGAATCTACAATAACCCTTTGTAATTTGTTCCAATGATTAATTACACTCACCATTATAAATAAAAAGTGCATATTTTAAAGGTGTTTTTGCATTACAACCAATATACCAGATTCATCAAACCTTTTCTTTTTCCATGCAGAGGTAATGCTCGTCTTCTCTGGGGACTAGATTATTATGGCTGAGCTGGGACTGGAACCCACACACCTCCTGAGTCCCCATGCCATGACCACATGGGTCAGCCTTCCTCTTAGTTAAGATGGGAAGGGGGTAGGAAGACAGGGCAATGCTAGAAAACGAGGCTTGGGTGCTAATTTCATGTGCATTCTACATCATTTATTTAGCATTGGTTTATGATCTTTCTGTTCTCCTTGTCTTTCTCAAGCCCTTTCTGTTTGGTGGCAGCTTTTCCATTGGTACTGTTGATTTGTGCCCTGGCACTGCCGTTGTGTGCGCCATCTGGAGGCCTTATGCTCAAAACTCAAGTGTCCTCTTGGATGGAATTGGACTGTGGAATCTTCTTTCGCAGCTGGAAGTCCTCCTAATACAGAAAATGAAATCCAAAGCTACCCACACAGAGTTTGGCCAAAAACCTACTGAGAAGGTAGGGTCTGATATTTAAGCTTAATGTGAGGGGGGAAATATTCTGGCAACGAGATCTGTTGGACGCTATTTTTTTTAACAGTCTCCTAAAGGAAATGATGAAACCTTGTTACTTGTGTTTACTTAAAAACGGCACAAAATAAAGAACTGGAGGCTAGGGGCCTGATCCAAATCCCAGTAAAGTTGATGAAAAAACTCGCATCGGCTTCAGTGAGTTTTGAATCGGACCCTGTTGGGAGACATACTGCATTAGATGGCCAAACTAGGTCTCTTCTCCTCTCATTGCTAATTGTGCTGTCAGAATAACAGCACTCTTGGGAATTCTCTAGCTCTTTGTACAATCGTAAGAGATGTTGGGCAGTTTTTTCCCTGATCAAAGAACTTCCCTTTAATGGTTCTCCATCGAAGAAGTGAAATAGAAAATATTCTTTCCCAAGAGCAGTCCAGTCTTCCTTCTGCCCTTGAATCTCCCATTGTCTGGCTTTCTTTTCCATGCTTCTGTTGGCAGGCCAGGGCTCCTGAATCTAGTCCCTAGGGATGGCATTAAACGTCCTCTGAAAGAGGAAGAGGTATTTATCAGAGCAGAGAAGGGGTGCTCTGCAGATTGCTGCTTGCCTTAGCCAGACGGCACATCAGCTTTACCTTAGTCATTCTTAAAGACACAGGGTCACCACACTGAACCCTAAGGGGACTTACAGGCACTTGGCACATACATTGAGGTACATGCTCTAGCTATGGCGTTCATGCCACTGCAAATGGTCCTGACTGCCGTCGGTGGATGGAGCTGTAGAAACTATCAGCTCAGAAAAAACTCCATTTATCACCACACTCCCCTGGGGCTCAGCCGGTCAGTGGGAGTTGCATGCGCACAGCTAACGGGATAACTGCAAGCCTCATTTTCTAGCATCGTCCCTTCTTCCTGTCCCCATCTTAATCGAGAGGAAGGATGACCCGTGAGGTGGTGGCATTGGGCCTCAGGACGGTGGGCTCAAGTCCCAGCTGGACCATGCCCTCCCTATGTGACTCCAGGCACATCACGTAATCTCTCTGGGCCTTACTTCCCCATCTGTAAAATGGGGATAATCATCCTTTCTCCTGTTCTTCCTTTTGTCTATAGCGCTTGTGAGCAATTTGGGGCACATGTACGTACAGTGCCTAGCATACTGGGTCTCACTTTTAGCTGGGGCCTCCAGGTGCTACCAGCTCACAAATAATAATAATCAGGCATTCCTTTCTTTCCTTGCAGATTTCCTGTCCTCTGAAGGCTTCTCTCATTGATCCTGTTGTGTGGCATCTCTCATTCAGGTCCTGCTTTTTGCAACCTCTGTACCCAGAGCTTTCCTGCAGCCTGATACAGTCCGATGGTACGTGACATGATTTCCTCCCCCCTTTCCCACCCTCTTGATTTGTGTATGGCCTGTTTCCTCTCTCGCTGTCATGAGGACTCGCTTCCTTTACTAAACTAGCTGACCCTAGAGCCTACTGTATATAACTAAGATTCTTTGCATATTCCTTCATGTAATAATCCCAGTGCTGCTATCTAAGGATTTTTCCGTACAAGTGTGGCCAGAAAATACTGGCATTCCTCTTGTACACACACCAGCCATCCTGCTCCTAGAGCATTTTGCTACAGTGTTACCTTTAAATGACCATTGCTGATAGCCAGCCATCAACTTTTAAGGTTACTATCCGATCTTTTTTTAAGTCTACCAATGGGTGTTCTGTGGGACCATGACCTAGTAACCGGACTTGGTTCTTATTGGATCACCAATATTGCTAGCTGTGAGTCTTACATTTTACGAGCCAATCTCCTTACTCATTTCGTTAGTTCATCTGATTTTCAATACCCTTATTAGCATCACGCTTCACAAAAGTCCCACTGACTTCATGGAGGAAGGGGCAATTCAACAGGAATAAGGGAATCTACATAATGGCTGTAGCTGGGGGGTTTATAGGAGCCTAAAGGAGTTAGTTAGGAGCCCAACTCCCAGGCCTAGGCCCCATCTAAGTCCTGCTTCAACCTATAGTGGTTCAGCTCCTAATTCACTAGAGTTGCCAACTCTCCAGGATTGCCCTGGAGTCTCCAGGAATTGAAGACTAATCTTTAATTAAAGGCTGTCATGTGATAAAACCTCCAGGAATACGTCCAACCAAATTTGGCACCCTTATAACTAACTCCCTTAAGTACTTCGAAATCCCAGCCTTACCGCAGGGGTTTCTCACCAGTTTTCACAATGCGGACCCCATTTTGTTGGCGATTGCCTGATGGACAGCTCCCATAACTCCCTTGGACAAAAAACACAAGCGTTTACCTTGAAAAGCAACATCTGGAAATTATTTGACTTATTTCTAGCCAGTTTTGAATATGACGTAGCGGCTGGAAGCGAGAGGGAGGCCAGCACCACATGACTAGCCAGCTGTCAGTGGAAGACTAGGAGACTCTGTACCTAACCAAAGGTCCATGGAGCACAGTTGCAGGACAACTGCCTTGGTGTATTCGCTATGAAGTGCTTGTTTCCTTAATAGTTGCTGAAAGCACTAGTCTAGACTTGTGACTGAGAGAAATTCTTCCCCCTTTCAGTTCACCCCCTCCTTTATTATTGGTATTCAGCTGTATGACCATAGCACCTACCAGCCCTAGTCATCAACCAGGATCCCATTGTGCTAGGAGCTGTACAAACAGAGAACAAAAGACAGTCCTTGCTCCTAAGGGTTTGCAATCTGCAACCTCCCATCTAACTGCTACTGATTCTAATTTTTTTCTGCTTGTGGAATTATGTTTTTAGCACCTGCATTCCTCCATTTCCATTGAGAATTCTTCGAGCCACCTCTCCTGTTCCGTTTCCATTACTGCAAGGCATTCAGGGTTCTGGGTGGAACTTTCCCATTGCAGCTACAGGGGGCGGGGGTGGGTTGGGACCCAGAGCGCCTCGTGTGCATCTGCCTATTTCTTGTCCATCATTTTGGAGTCAGGGAGACCCAAGCAGAATGTAAATCGTTAGGAAGTGGTGGACGTTGAATTCAGTTCTCTTCTGAATTAATGAAATCACTGGGAGAAGGCAGCCCAGCATGCCTAGAAACAGACACGAGTTGGCAGGGGCTCCAGGATGTACAGGAAGGATGCTCCAGTCGTTAGGAAACTAGCCTGGGATTTGGGAAACCCAGAGCCACTTCCCTGCTCTGTCAGACTTCCTGTGTGACCCCAGGAAAGTCACTTCGCTTCCCTGTGCCCCAGTTCTCCATCTGTACAATGGGGTCCTTCTTTACCTCTCAGGGCTGTCGTGAGGCTGAACACGTTAAAGACTGTCAGGCTCAGACACTACAGTGGTGCGGGCCGTTATAAGCACACGTGGTGCTGACAAATAGCTCACAGGTTTATAGCCTCTGCAATGGGAAGGCTCTTCAGAAGGGGGGCTGATTTATTCAAGAGGATCTTTGAGGACATTACAAAAACATATGTTGTGATTTGGGGCAAAATTATCTCTCTGGGCAAAAACCGGAAGGGGTCAGTTTAAAGCTAGTGAAGGCTGATATGAAAACTGGAGCGAGGTGATGCCATTGTAACTGAAACTACTTACGCATCACAAATATCTAGGAAACTACCAGGGATCTAGAATAAACATTTCAGATGGGTCTAAGTCCCATTTCCGAAGGGGAAGTAGGGGACTTGAGCTTCGAAATCACGTAGGTGCTTTTGAAAATTTTGCCCTTAGAAAATATGCTGAGGTTGAGCAAGGTTTGTTTGGCTTGGGATGGAAACGGGAATCCTCTTTTCTGAATAGATGATGAAAGGGAGAGATGATTGGATGGCTTTGGGGGGTTGGTCGTGGAGTACAACAAGCCTTTCTGCCTTTGGCCCACAAGTCTAATCATAGCCAAGTCAGCTATTCCCCTCAGACGGCCATTAATTGGCCTATACAAAAGGAGACACTAGTTTCAGTCTAATGCGCGGGGGTGGCTATTCCAAACAATCACTCCATCTCTGCAGAGGAGGCACCTACAGAGGATGAACACATTTCTAACCCTAGCAGTATGATGCCTTCCAGCTCTTTGGAGAGCAGGGTAAATTGACGGCATTGATCAATCTGGCACCTTCCACGTGCACTAAATCCATTCGCTCTTCTTTGTTAAATGACAGCGCAGGAAATATGTGGTTTGGATCTTCTCCAACACCGTTGGTGCTCTGCATGCCCTGGAAAAGCCCTTTCAGACCACACCGTGGAATGTTCTGCTCTTATCACAAGAAGCAAAATATCTGAAACAAATCTCTGATCTTCCAGCTACTTTATTCCCCACCTTAACATTTTTGAGCCGGTTTAGGGTTCTGCCCTTCTGGCGAATGTTTCAGGAGGATGAAGAACTTGTTTGTTTAAGAGCAGCTTGCAGGAGCTGCGAGAGAGGAGAGCAGTTCTATGGAAACAGTATTTAATGTTTGCACTGTTGATACAAATGATGTTTGTTTCTGGGGCAGGGATGAAGGCAATATGGAGCATGTCCAGGCATCGAACACAGAGATCCATTCTGGACTGAGGATATTCGGAAACAGAAGCACTGTCCTTTGACTGGTGACTCCATTAACTTAGCCTGATCCTGCAGTCCTTTCCATTGACCGCAGGGCAAGGTAGGCACACACAATGTACCTGACCCTGATTTTGCATATGTTATTGTCGTGTCATTAATTGGGGCTTTCCTGGAGCCACAACCTGCGAAAACTGGCATGTAAATAACTCTACTCAAGTGACTCAAATCCTGGTCCACATATCCCAGGGACTCAGAAAGTTGCTGTGGTATAGGGGGAATGCCTAGATGGTACAGAACTGCTTCCAGCCCCACCAAAAGGGAGCATGTGGGGGGCAGGGATGTTCCTAGCTGGTATATATGTTAGAGTAGTCCTCAGGCTGCTCTAAGTTACTCTGGAAGCTGTCTCCCATCACTCTCTCCTGCCACTGGATGAGCACAAAGGTAGCATACAGCCATTTGGTCCCCTGCAAACCAAATGCCTATTTACCTCAGCTTCATCAGACTCAGCTGAGGATCTAGCCCTGAATCCTCACTGTGGTCCATACAGATCTCCCCTCTACTGCTGCTCCTGATCCTATAGCTCAGCTGAGCCATGATGTTCCAGGCCACAGGTATGCTGGAATGGCAGCAGTGCACCCTAATCTTTAGATCAGGGGTTGGCAACCTATTGCACACATGCCGAAAGCGGCACGCGAGCTGATTTTCAGTGGCACTCACATTGCCCAGGTCCTGGCCACCGGTCCAGGGGGCTCTGCATTTTAATTTAATTTTAAATGAAGCTTTTTCAACATTTTAAAAACCTTATTTACTTTACATGTCTGACAAAGTGGGTGTTCACCCACAAAAGCTCATGCTCCAATATGTCTGTTAGTCTATAAGGTGCCACAGGACTTTGTCACTTTTTACAGATCCAGACTAACACGGCTACCCCTCTGATACTTGACAACAATAGTTTAGTTATATATCATAGACTTATAAAAAGAGACCTTCCAAAAACGTTAAAATGTATTACTGACACGCGAAACCTTAAATTAGAGTGAGTAAATGAAGACTCGGCACAGCACTTCTGAAAGGTTGCCGACCCCTGTTTTAGATGTTTTCATTGCGAAGAGGCGACAGCTTCATGTATGTTTGAGTCTAGAAGCTGTTAGCCCAGGCGAGCAAGCTGCTTTATAAATACAGGGTATTGAGTTTAAAGGAGGAAACGCAGATCCTCACGTATAGAGAACCCTTTCTTGGCTGGCTGTGTTCCCGTGCATTTGTACTTGTAAAAGAGCTGTGATACATGTTGTTAAAAGCCAGATTCCTACTGTGGCCTTTCAGGAGAACACATCGGCCTTGCCAAACGCCTGGGCTTACAAGAATAGCTGTTTGAGTGTCCACGTAACTGCCAGGGCAGCCTGGGAGTGGATTCCATTCGGGCTGCAGGCCGGGGTCACTAAAACCATCACTAAAACAATCCCACCCACAATCCTGAAACTGTCTCCAGCAGGATGCCCAGTGCAGCCATCCCCTAGGCTGAGGGACTTCAGCAGCGTATCTCATAGATCTAACAAGGCCTTCTGTGGCACCTTATGGACTGTCGCTTTTCACAGCTCCACTGACATTCGTGGGGCTTTGCTGATTGACACCAGCTGAGGATCTGGCCCCTTGTTTTGTGAACTCATCCAGCCCCCTTCACCTTCCCTTTGCTGCAAAAACAAACCCTGTAATTTAGGTCCAAACTAGCCAACCTCACCCGGCTACATTGTACACGAACATCCTTGCAAGAAACTCACTTATAAGCTGGTTTGGATGTTTTGTTTAGACCCAACTGCCCAGGCAATATTGGAAAGCGCATGGACCATCTGTCATTTGAGTCCAATAAAAGGAAAATGGCAGTTTAGATCTACGAGATATGCTGCTGAATCAACATATTTGAATGGTTATATCAAGCAATGGAACGCCCCTTTAGAAAATAACTGAAGTACAAATGGAAAAGTTTATTAAAATTGACGATTTAAATCAAGGCTTTCCACTTGGTGATTTAAATCACCTTCATTCCAATCAATCCTCTCTGATGTGAAAAGCACTGGGGGAGAATGAGAGGCGCAGCGGTATTTTTTTCTTTTACAGACTCCTGTGTTTTTGATGGAAGAGTCCCATTGACTCTCTTTTTGACTTCACAAGACCCAGTAAAGGACGGTTAATCAGCTGGTTCACTGGCATGTCATTGGTGGGCTCCAGATATTTTTAGTGGAATGTGTTCTGAAAGGCAGCTGTAAAGTTTTTAACTCTTGCCGTCCTCAGAGTGTTAAAAGGCAGTAAGTGATCTCCGGGATCCAGAAGGCCTTGTTAAAGGGGGACGAGGTTTTCCTTGTATAGTCACAAACCCCCATCTATGGTCAGTGAGTGATGCAATGATGCTACCATAGATGTACATAGTTAGGTAATAGAGCCCCCCAAATGTGCTCTCTTTCCTGAAAGAAGTCATGTCGCATTTTAATGGTTAACTGGCATGAAGCAGAGTAGCTCTGCTGACACGGAGGAGCAATGCTGATTTACACCTGCTGAAGCAGGAACTAAAAACGTATTCAGATCAGAGAAATCAGACATACTGTTACCAGGGTTGGATCGCGCCCTAAGTAACTTCTGCAGCTGCTCGCCCTGGAGCTCCTGTGGGGCCAGTTGAGACTATGGAAACTGTTCCCTGTTCTAAGAAGCTACTCCCCCACCTCCCCACACTCTGCCTAGCTGTTCTAGGGGAGATGGTCCAGGTCACTTCGAACTGCCCTCCACTGGGCTGGGTTCCTGGGAAGAGCCATGGGTGCTGCACTCTGACTGTGCACTATGCTTTAGCACGCAGCATTTTAATTGCAAAGGGGTTAGCTAACTGAGGCCTGCTGGGGCACTCAACCTATGATTGCCACACAGAGTGAGGGGCCATTTTCAGCAGTAGATTTGTGGCATCATTTTGCTCACAGAATGGGGAGGATTTTTAAATTGGCTTTAAGTGATTGAGCCACAGAGAAGCAGGTTTGGTCTGAGAGGGGAGCTGTTGCACTTTGCCATTGGGTGAACCACATCTTAACACTAAGATTGTGTAGACCACTGCCTCTCCCATTCACAATGGCAAGGACCACCTCTTCCCCCACTTCTGGGAAGCATGTGGCTTGGCTTACACAGGAGATTGGACTGGGTGATCTTGGGCAAGTCATTGCCCTTCCCTAGGCCTCAGTTTCCACATCTGGAAAATGGGCCTAATGGTACTGACCTCTGTAAAGCACCTTGCTAATTAAGGCTGAAAACAGCGAGATTAAGAGCTGGTTATTGTTATTACTGTGACACTAGAACCACCTTACTTCTCATTCCAATTCCACAACATCCCAGCATGAAAAAACAATAGGAAAGTATTTAATGTACTTTTAGCTTCTTTTAATGTGATGAAGCAACTGGAAAAAAGGAGAAGCCAGCAACGTGTAACCAGACAACCAGCAGGGCAAAGGGTGTTGCTGAGGTACATGTTGCTGCAGAGGATTGGGCATTACATTTTGTGGTGGCCTGGAATGTCCCCCGTCGAAGCATCTGCAACACAAGCTTGTCAATCCTTCGTGCTGCTGAAAAGTTTTCTGCTTTTAGGCTTCGATGAGATGTACTCCTGGCAAGAGCTGAACTAGGCCAAGTGGGCCCAATTAGGCTACAAAAGGGGGAGATTTAGGCTGGAGGAAGTTAATTGGAGGGAGGCTCACCTGTAGGGGCACAGATGGGGTGTCTACAAAGCCCGGAGGCAGGCAACCATATGGAGGCTGCAGCAAGGCAGTCTGCAGTCGCTCCCTGGGAGGGGGGAGGTGTGTTTGGAGGCTATAGAGACATGTAGCCCCCGGTTACTCCCTGGGATGAGGGAGCTGAGTGGCTGGCAAACCCAGAGGCATGGGGCAGGAGGTAAGGAAGAGGCTCCAGGAAAGGCAGCAAGCTGCAGGAGGGAACAGACATAGTTGCTTTGTCGAGAGTCCCTGAGCCAGAGCCCAAAGAAGAGGGCAGGCCCAGGTTTCTGTACTAGCCACTGAGGCAGTGATGCCTGGGGCAGTGAATGGGGGCATTGTCTGAGACTGCTAGTGAGCAGGGACTTCCAGGAAGGGGAAACCACTTCTTGACGCAGCCCTCTGGCCGGGTCACTAGGTGGAAGCTGCAGTCCCTGGCATAAGAGAGGGGCTGCAGGGGAAAAGAGACAGTGTGATGGAATGCAACTGCCGGAGGGGGCATCCACCTGGCAAAGCTAATCCCCAGAACTGCCAGGCGGCGGCATCTTCCAGCAGTGAGTAGAGCCCCCATCACAGGTGGGCTAACTGAAGACATGGTTTCTATAGCGCTCAGTTCTATTGGTGTGTGGCCCGACTGCCCACCTGAGATCTTATTTGTACTAGCAGCAAAGAGTCCTGTAGCACCTTATAGACTAACAGATGTTTTGGAGCATGAGCTTTCATGGGTGAATACCCACTTCTTTGGATGCATGTAGTGGAAATTTCCAGGGGCAGGTATATATATGCAAGCAAGAAGCAGGCTAGAGATAACGAGGTTAGTTCAATCAGGGAGGATGAGGCCCTCTTCTAGCAGTTGAGGTGTGAAAACCAAGGGAGGAGAAACTGGTTTTGTAGTTCAAGCCATTCACAGTCTTTGTTTAATCCTGAGCTGATGGTGTCAAATTTGAAGATGAACTGAAGCTCGGCAGTTTCTCTTTGAAGTCTGATCCTGAAGTTTTTTTGCTGCAGGATGGCCACCTTAAGATCTGTTATTGTTTGCTCTAACCCCTCAGAGAGACCAACACCTACAAAATCTCCACCAAGCATTCTCAAAACTACCATACCCGCACGAGGAAATAAGGAAACAGATCAACAGAGCCAGATATGTACCCAGAAGCCTCCTACTGCAAGACAAACCCAAGAAAGAAACCAACAGGACTCCACTGGCCATCACATCAGTCCCCAGCTAAAACCCCTCCAATGCATCATCAGGGATCTACAACCCATCCTGGACAATGATCCCACACTTTCACAGGCCTTGGGTGGCAGGCCAGTCCTCGCCCACAGACAACCTGCCAACCTGAAGCATATTCTCACCAGTAACTGCACACTGCACCCTAGTAACTCTAACTCAGGAACCAATCCATGCAATAAACCTCGAAGCCAACTCTGCCCACATATCTACACCAGCGACACCATCACAGGACCTAACCAGATCAGCCACACCATCACCGGTTCATTCACCTGCACGTCCACCAATGTAATATATGCCAGCAATGCCCCTCTGCTATGTGCATTGGCCAAACTGGACAGTCTCTATGGAAAAGGATAAATGGACACAAATCAGATATTAGGAATGGCAATATACAAAAACCTGTAGGAGAACACTTCAACCTCCCTGGCCACACAATAGCAGATCTTAAGGTGGCCATCCTGCAGTAAAAAAACTTCAGGACCAGACTTCAAAGAGAAACTGCTGAGCTTCAGTTCATCTGCAAATTTGACACCATCAGCTCAGGATTAAACAAAGACTGTGAATGGCTTGCCAACACAAAACCAGTTTCTCCTCCCTTGGTTTTCACACTTCAGCTGCTAGAAGAGGGCCTCATCCTCCCTGATTGAACTAACCTCATTATCTCTAGCCTGATTCTTGCTTGCATATATATACCTGCCCCTGGAAATTTCCACTACATGCATCTGAAGAAGTGGGTATTCACCCACGAAAGCTCATGCTCCAAAACGTCTGTTAGTCTATAAGGTGCCACAGGATTCTTTGCTGCTTTTACAGATCCAGACTAACACGGCGAGCCCTCTGATGCTTATTTGTACTGTTCCTTATCGCTCCACGTCTTGGCTACAGCCAGAAGGATGGCAAGAGTATGTTTTGAGTTCTCTCGGAAATAGAATTTATTCTGAGCCTAGGAAAGGTGGGGTACTGAGATTCTCTGGAGCATGGAACGCTGCTAGCTCTGATATCATTTGTGTAGAAGTCACCATGGCCAGGAAGTCTGTTTGTAAAAGGCAATCAAAGTGACCCTGAATTTAATTATTTACATGGGGCTCTTGCACCAGGTACTCAGCTACCCAGGTGTCATGCTGGATGTTGTGGCAGCCGCTGAAAGCTTGTGAGTTGCTGCCATTGGACGTGTGGCCAGGTGAGGTGAAGACTGAGTGCAGCCACGCTTGCTTTCCAGGTGATATCCATGTAGCCTCCTTTTAGAACAGACTGATCAGACAGGGATCAGGTGATTACAAAAGCCAGTGAGTAGGCTTGTTGGGGAGATCGCCGCCAGGAGCAGGCAGGATCTAGTAGGAAGCCCCTGGGTCAAGGTGGGGGAAGAGTACTACAGGAATCAGGCTGATGCCTGGCACCCCTGTCATGTCAGGCCCTGCACTATGGTGACTCTCTCAGACATGTGACAGGTAAGAGTGGGAACCTGTTGGGAATCTATCGGCTCCCGGCAGAAGATCCCAGGCTAGCAGGGAAGAGGCAATAGATGTGCTGAATTGTGTTAGCCGGAAGGAACAAAGCTGAAGCTGTGAGAAAATGGGCCTGATGTGGCGCTGCTGCTCTCCTGGGCTGGGGAGGCAGGCTGGCAGCCTGTAGGGGTCCACAGCAAGCCACAGTGTGAGGAGATCTGAGAGGCAAAATCAGAGAAGGTGCACATCATCACTGCCGCCACCTCCTGCATTAGGGCTCGTACAGCTCAGGGATGGCTGGTCCCAGCTGCAGTTGATACTGTAGTGCCAAGCATGGGATAACCACCTAGAGACACACCTACAGCAAGGCACTCCTAAGTGCCTGGTCTGTGAGCTGCAATGTGCTGCTAAGCGTGTTCCCTGGTGCACAAGTCCTCCTCGGAGACCTACCAGCTGTGAGTTCAGAAGCATGGCAGAGAAGGCCAATAGCCACACGCTGAATCTGGCAGAGTCTTGTTATAGTTGCCTGTAAACTGGGGGGAATTATCCCTTTGTTCCATTCACCCTACTGCCATATAGTAATGGGAAAACTGCCATGCTCTAGGTTTCCTCTTCAGCGGGGCTCACAGCGTCTTCCAGGGAGGGAGGGAAAAGCCCAGGTGCATCAGCACCTCAGGAGAACTACCTCTTAACGTACCTCCTTCCCTTACAATGACCACAAACCTTCAAGAGTTTGTTTACAGACCAGTAACGCAGGCCCTTTCAAATGCTCTGTACATGGAGGAGGGGGGAAATCTAATTTCTGCCTGTTTACAGCTTTGGAAGATGAACATCCTGGCCAGATTTCCCAGGGGCTGGTCCTCAGCCCCAGTTCAAGATGGGCAGGACTGGTTGGAGACTGGAACCCCTGCCTAAAGGGAGACAGTTCCCATTGTTTTGCACACATGAACTCATCCAACCAGGCAGTGATATGCTGCCAATATATTCACTTCCTACAAAAATGTTCGCTTTTAGCCTAAGATAACCCCGATGTACTAGGGACATACGGGCTGCAAAGGGAGGATGGGGATGAGGGACTTGGGAATCATCCCAAAACATCCCTTCGACCAGCTGCCCCCACATCACTGGATCTGTGAAACTGACCAGTCTTTTAAACCATTTATCTAAGGCTTGCAGCTCCCATTTTGAAGCGCGTGAAAGAATATTATTGAGCAAACATGGTTAATCTGCTTATGTAGCATTTTAATGTTAGTTTTCTAAACATCCACACTGCAGAGCATGTTTATTCTGTTAAAAAAACAGCTTTAATCTGTTCTGGCGTTACAGTGCAACCTGCTGAACTTCCAAACAGTCACTTATTAACTGCCTAAAGGGGACGGTTTCCCAATTTAATAGCCAGGGTTCTGAGTTAGATGAAGCCTTCAAACCGAAGAGCCCCACAAACTTTTGTGTGTCATTTAAGATTAGTGGTTATATGAAATTAATGCGGACAATGGTTTGTTAAAGGGGCAGCACTGTCAATGCTTAAGAAGAACTATAATCTTGTGGTTAAACCACAGGACTGGAAGGCAGGAAATCTGGGTTTTTTCCACAGGTGGCTTTGCTGCAGGCTTCTTGTAAACTTTAAATCTAATCCTCTGTGCCTCTGTAAAAGTGGGGATTGCAATACCTACATCGTGGATGGCTGCTATCGCATTCGGTTACTTAAATTTCTAAATCACTTTGGGATCTCTGGATGAGGGGAATACCATTGTAAAGTATTAAAAATAATCTTCTAGTATGAATCCCTTTCACTTAGATGGGCCATTAATAATGTGGAAGCTTAAAGCTGAAATCTGTCTGCAAATCAGACTGGTCTTCCTGCAGCCTGGTTTGTTGTTTGCTGTGCCTGAGCAGTTAATCTGCTTGCATGCTACATTACATGCGCAGAGGTGACCTCATCCTGCTCCTGAGCTGCAGCCTACGTGAGCGCTTTGTTTTCTTTCCAGTCCTTAAAGGAACAGCACTTCTCTCAGCTGAGCTACTGCTTCAGTGGTTTATTCTTCTGGCTGCTGTACCTTCCCCAAGCAGCCATCACTAGGACGGACTGGTTCAGTGCTGTTACATGAAAGAGGGGGAGAAAGATAAACAACCTCTGCACTTGCTCTTGGTTTTTTGTTCAACTTTTGATCTGAAATGCTCACATGCATATTTGTTGATTCCTCACCTGCCCTCAAATACCAGAAGCTCCATCCCCCATCACTCCCTCAAAGCCAAATGACATGAATCCTCAGATCCCACTCCCACATCATGCAAGGCTCTGCTCCAGCCTTCCACAGAATAGAATTCACAGAATTCTTCTCTTGGCCAGACTCCAGCTCCATGCACCAAAGGATCCTTCCTCATCTGTACGTCTCCTTGGAAAAGTGACTGGTGACTCCTCACTCTGCTGATACTCCTGGAGATGTGAGGTAGCCCATTTGGGGCCTAAGCTAATATCCACTAAAGTCAGTGGAAAGACTCTCATTATTAAGGTGAATGCTCGTAGTCTGCTTCCCCACCAGTGCTGCGGGGACCTCCAGTGTAAAATGCATAGCTTGCTATGAGATCCAGAGATGTCTATTTCCTAGAAGAGTCCAGGACATTCACCTTCCTCACAAGATGACGTCTTCGTGATCAGAACAGGAGGGGCTTAAAAAGCCACCAACTATATCCAGTGCAGTGGAAACAGGAGGAAAAGTGACATCATAGATGAAGTTCCCCGGGGAGGAGGGAGAGAAGCTTTGCAACTAACATCCCCAAAGAAGCCAAGGTCAGTAGCTGCACCACCATTCCTGGCATGCATTGAAAGAACATTTTAGAACCCAAATGACTGTTCCTAATTCTTCTACAGAGACCTTTTAAACTGAGGAATTCTACAGTCCTTATCCCAAGGCAAATGTTGGGGGAGTGGGGAATAGTTTTGTTAATGCTGTAGGATGTTTTGCACTTTAAAGCAGTACCTCCCATACTGAGGAATTTTCCATTAACCTTCTATCTTGTCTATTTCAGCCTGAGTATGATGACTGCAGGACTAACAGCTAGGCGCACAAGTATGAAAAGATTAGGAAGCATCTGCCACCCTTCTGCATGCGAGAGTGAGATCTGGACATCATGTGCCCCCTCCTCCCAGGGAGGTTCTGAATACACATTCAACATCAAACTGTAGGACAAATATAACAAGGAGTCCCTAACTGAAGGGACAGGTGGGGTGAGACTCTGGTGTGGTCATCCCCCTCTGGAGGTGGCTACATCCCTACCACAGATGGGCCTGCTCCCAGCCATGACAAAAATTTGCTCTGGAATGCACCAGATTGCCCCAGGCATCAGGCATTTTCAAAAGCACTGATGGGCTGAATGGGCCTCCTGGAGCTGCCTGCAAGGTCTCCACCCCTACCCTACCTCCAGATTACACAACAGGACCGTGGGCTCCATCATGGGATTTGCCCAGCCAGCAAAGATAAACATTTCCAGTCAGTGCGGTTACTGATAGAAGCTCGTCTGCCTCCTTCCTTGATTACAGCCAGGAAAAAGCATTTCTGTTTACACAGGGAAACTGTCCCCAAGTCCCTAGTTTCTCTCCTCTGCAAACACAGGCACCCTACTATACAAAGTCAGCCTAGCCTGAAGTTAAATGCATATTCTGCAAAGGTGGGTAGCCTGCTAACAACCCAGGGAAAACTCCAGTCAAGGGCTAACTGTGTGAGGAAAAAAGCCCTGTTTGGAAGAACTTGGGCAAAAAGCCCATCCTAGAAGAATGTGGGGGAAGAAAAGTGATAAAGGAAAATGTGGTTTGATTTAAGTGTGTGTGTGTGTGTGTGTGTGTGTGTGTGTGTGTGTGTGTGTGTGTGTGTGTGTGTGTGTGTGTGTGTGTGTGTGTGTGTGTGAAATTGCTGCGCTTAATATGCATTTAAGTGGACACCAAGGTTTTCATGTTAACAGCACATTACAAACAACAGATTGATGGGAGGAAGACAGGGTGCAAATCCCATGGCGAGGGGTGCTGGATCTGATAGAATAGAACTTCACTTCTGTTGTTTAGCTGGAGGCTGCTTTGTTTTGCAATGCTGGTGAAAAATACATCGGTGTGAAGACGTGCAGATCCTCTGGTTGCTATCACAGCATTCTCACTGGAAATGGGTGAATAGCATTTATGAATAATTTATTTGATGCATGTTTTCCACTGGCTGCCCAACAAATAGTGGAAAACATCTATTTGTAAACAATTTGGTCAACTCTTTCGATAGTAGAATAACAGTCGGCAAATGACTGGCGAAGTTTTTTTCCTGATGTTTGGTGAATAATTACATTGATATTTTTTCCAGTAATCCAGTACTGTCAACTCCAGGAATTTTAGTGTGCATCTCACAATAGTTGGTATTTTTTCTTCAAGACCCTGCTCGTATGGATGTAAGTTTCAACTTTATTTTTTTTAAAGTCAGATAAAAGGAAGCCCTTACGGCTGTGGAGAAAAGCTTGAAACTGTGACGGTCGTAGGTACAAAAATAAGAAAGCAAACAAAAAAATCACTTTTTTTTTTTAAACATAGGTTGGCATTTCTGCTGACCTTCCAGCTTTAATTCCAATCAGCCACCCTGTAAGGCATTCTTTGAATCAGCTTTGAGCTGCATCTCTGCTATTTATCTTCTCATAATAAATGGCCATGACTGGCAGTTAAACACTCCCTTTAGCCAGAGAGCGCAACAAACTGATTCCATAGAGGGATTACATCATCAAAATGCAGCTCTCTCTGGGGTGGAAGATGGCAGCCGTTACATGGTTGGTGTAGCAAGAATACACAATAATGCAAGACAGACTTTGAAAAATACTCCATAGTAATAACTGTACGTAGACAGAATGTGGAATTTAGCCAGAAAGCTGAAGCGAACACCATCTACTATGAAGAATTCCACGGAGGTTTTTTAATAACTGCAAAGTGATGAGGACCTCAGTTTTGTATTTCAGCCTAGAGCTGGCACCTCCATTAGCAGGGTGGTCTCTAATATCAGACAGCTTAGAGCGCTGGTTCTCAAACTATGGTCCAAGATGGCTGGTGAAACAATGCTGGCTCTCCTCCTAGATCCCAGCAAAGAATATACAAATACCATCTTAATATTTACTTTTCCATGTAACTCACTGCTGTAGTTTCACTGGAGATGTTATGCTATTGTAAAGAGGGGGATGGCCGTCCTACGGGACTGTGAACAGGAGAGGAATCTGTCCACACAACACTCTCTGAAGAGGTGGTTCACTGTTAAAAATGTTGAGAATCTCTGCGCTATATCATTGGGGCAGCGTTGGAACCTGTTCCAGCATCAGCACCACTTCCTGCAGCATGCGAGGAGATCATTTCTGATCTGAGAGGACTCTTTATTTAGCAGACAAGGGCATAACAAGACCAATGCTTGGAAGCTGAAGCTAGACAAATCACATACAAGGTGCAATTTTTAACAGTGAGGGTAATTAACTACTTGAACAACTAGGGAGAAGGTGAAATCTCTCTCATTTGACATCCTTACATCAAGGCACAGTGTCTTTCAGTGCTCAAATGGAATTGGAGCTTAATACAAGAACCAGTTGGTGAGATTCTTTGGCCTGTGTTATGCAAGAGCTTAGACTAGATGATCATAATGGTCCCATCAGGACTTAAATTCTGTGATTCTACGGGCTGTCCTTTGATAGAGAGTGTCCATCATGTCTGACCCAAGGTGGTTTGGCTGAAGTCCACAACTTGACTCCCTTCTGAGAAATTGCAGCAGATCCACGCTCTAGCATTCATGATTTTGGAGCTAGTGCTGGAAGTGCAAGCTCAGATCCTTTTCATATGACAGCACGTGAAAGACAAAGAACTAGACTGAAGATTAATTTCAACAGTAAAATGTCTGAAAAATCTAAACAAAGTGTAGCCAATAGAGCTGTTTGAACTATTTTGTTATGAACAATTTATTGGCAGAATTTGGCCCTGTCTTCTGTCCATGGCAATTTGTCAATGTTTGACACACTGTTGAAGAACCTGGTTGGGTTTTCACGAACTGGCTGTAGCAAGCGATCCTTTGGATGTTCAGTATTTTGAAGTAGGCATTTGGTCACCTAAGTCACAAGGCATGGTTTCCGTTCTGATATAAACAATGGTGATGCCTGAAGAAATGATTAGAGCTTTGGATGAGGCAGGCAGAGCCCATGGGGGCTCTTTTGTGGAGAGAGCTGTAGATGATGAGAAGGCCTAGGAAATGTTGGGATATTTAAAATATTTTGCTGACTTATTGCACAAGAAAGAACACTACATTTGGCTGAAGCACTTAAGATCTACTGATGAGATCTTACTATATATAGCCTAAGCATCATTATTATAGCTATATATCAGAGGGGTAGCCGTGTTAGTCTGGATCTGTAAAAGCAGCAAAGAATCCTGTGGCACCTTATAGACTAACAGACGTTTTGGAGCATGAGCTTTCGTGGGTGAATACTCACTTCGTCAGATGCATGTAGTGGAAATTTCCAGGGGCAGGTATATATATGCAGGCAAGCTAGAGATAATGAGGTAGTTCAATCAGGGAGGATGAGGCCCTGTTCTAGCAGTTGAGGTGTGAAAACCAAGGGAGGAGAAACTGGTTTTGTAATTGGCAAGCCATTCACAGTCTTTGTTTAATCCTGAGCTGATGGTGTCAAATTTGCAGATGAACTGAAGCTCAGCAGTTTCTCTTTGAAGTCTGGTCCTGAAGTTTTTTTTGCTGCAGGATGGCCACCTTAAGGTCTACTATAGTGTGGCCAGTGAGGTTGAAGTGTTCTCCTACAGGTTTTTGTATATTGCCATTCCTAATATCTGATTTGTGTCCGTTTATCCTTTTCCATAGCGACTGTCCAGTTTGGCCGATGTACATAGCAGAGGGGCATTGCTGGCATATAGACTCATAGGTCAGAAGGGACCAATCTGATCATCTAGTCTGACCTCCTGCACAAGGCAGGCCACAGAACCCCACCCATCCAATTTTATACAACCCCTATCCCAGGACCGAGTTCTTGAAATCCTCAAAAATGGTTTGAAGACCTCAAGCTGCAGAGACACCACCAGCAAGCGACCCGTGCCCCACGCTGCAGGGGAAGGCGAAAAACCTCCAGGGCACCTGCCAATCCGCCCTGGAGGAAAATTCCTTCCCGACCCCAAATATGGCGATCAGCTAAACCCTGAGCATGTGGGCAAGAGTCACCAGCCAGCACCCAAGAAGGAGTTCTCCGCAGCAACTCAGTACCCATCGCATGCAACATCTCCCCGCAGACCATTGAGCAGACCTGTCTGGTGGTAATTCAAGATCAATTGCCCAAATTAACGATCCTATCATAACATCCCCTCCATATACTTATCAAGCTTTGTCTTAAAGCCAGGAAAGTCTTTTGCCCCTACTACTTCCCTCGGAAGGCTATTCCAGAACTTCACTCCCCTAATGGTCAGAAACCTTCGTCTAATTTCAAGTCTAAACTTCCTAATATCCAGTTTATACCCATTCGTCCTCGTGGCTACATTAGTACTAAACTTAAAAAATTCCTCTCCCTCCCTAACGTTAACCCCCTTGATATATTTATATAGGGCGAGCATATCCCCCCTCAGCCTTCTTTTGGCCAGGCTAAACAAGCCAAGCTCTTTGAGTCTCCTTTCATAAGGCAGTTTTTCCATTCCTCGGATCATCCTCGTAGCCCGTCTCTGAACCTGTTCCAGTTTGAATTCATCCTTCTTGAACATGGGACACCAGAACTGCACACAGTATTCCAGATGGGGTCTCACCAACGCCGTATACAACGGTACTAACACCTCCTTATCCTTGCAGGAAATACCCCGCCTGATGCATCCCAAAATCGCATTTGCTTTTTTAACAGCCGTATCACATTGGCGACTCATGGTCATCCTGCTATCAACCAGTACCCCAAGGTCCTTCTCTTCCTCCGTCGCTTCCAACTGATGCGCCCCCAACGTATATCCAAAAATCTTATTATTAATTCCTAAATGCATGACCTTGCACTTTTCACTATTGTATTTCATCCTATTTCTATTACTCCAGTTTACAAGATGGTTCAGATCTTCTTGAATAGTATCCCTGTCCTTCTCCGTGTTAGCAATACCCCCCAGCTTCGTGTCATCCGCGAACTTTATTAGCACATTCCCGCTCTTTGTGCCAAGGTCAGTAATAAAAAGGTTAAATAAGATCGGTCCCAAAACCGATCCTTGAGGGACTCCACTGGTGACCTCCTTCCAGTCCGACAGTTCACCTTTCAATACGACCCTCTGGAGTCTCCCCTTTAACCAGTTCCTTATCCACCTTACAACTTTCATATTCACTCCCAGCTTTTCCAATTTAACTAACAGCTCCGTGTGCGGAACCGTGTCGAACGCCTTACTGAAATCTAGGTAAATTATATCTACCGCATTTCCTTTATCTAAGTAATCCGTCACCTTCTCAAAGAAGGAGATCAGATTGGTTTGGCACGATCTACCTTTAGTAAATCCGTGTTGCAATTCGTCCCAATTACCATTGACCTCTATGTCCTTAACTACTTTCTCCCTTAAAATTTTTTCCAAGACCTTACATACTACAGACGTCAAGCTAACAGGCCTATAATTACCCGGATCACTCTTTTTCCCTTTCTTAAAAATAGGAACTACATTAGCAATCCTCCAGTCATACGGCACAACACCCGAGATTATCGATTGCTTAAAAATTCTCGCTAATTTTGATGGCGTACATTACATTGGTGGACGTGCAGGTGAATGAACCGGTGATGGTGTGGCTGATCTGGTTAGGTCCTGTGATGGTGTCGCTGGTGTAGATATGTGGGCAGAGTTGGCATCGAGGTTTGTTGCATGGATTGGTTCCTGAGCTAGAGTTACTGTGGTGCGGTGTGCAGTTACTGAGAATATGCTTCAGGTTGGCAGGTTGCTGGGCGAGGATTGGCCTGCCACCCAAGGCCTGTGAAAGTGTGGGATCATTGTCCAGGATGGGTTGTAGATCCCTGATGATGCGTTGGAGAGGTTTTAGCTGGGGACTGTTTGTGATGGCCAGTGGAGTCCTGTTGGTTTCTTTCTTGGGTTTGTCTTGCAGTAGGAGGCTTCTGGGTACATGTCTGGCTCTGTTGATCTGTTTCCTTATTTCCTCGTGCGGGTATTGTAGTTTTGAGAATGCTTGGTGGAGATTTTGCAGGTGTTGGTCTCTGTCTGAGGGGTTAGAGCAGATGCGGTTGTACCTGAGTGCTTGGCTGTAGACAATGGATCGTGTGATGTGCCCGGGATGGAAGCTGGAGGCATGAAGGTAGGCATAGCAGTCGGTAGGTTTTCGGTATAGGGTGGTGGTAATGTACCATCACTTATTTGCACCGTGGTGTCTAGGAAGTGGACCTCCTGTGTAGATTGGTCCAGGCTGAGGTTGACGGTGGGGTGGAAGCTGTTGAAATCATGGTGGAATTTTTCCAGAGACTCCTTCCCATGGGTCCAGATGATGAAGATGTCATCAATGTAGCGTAGGTAGAGAAGGGGCATGAGTGGACAAGAGCTGAGGAAGCGTTGTTCCAGGTCGGACATAAAAATATTGGCATATTGTGGGGCCATGCGGGTGCCCATAGCAGTGCCACTGATCTGGAGATATATATTGTCATCAAATTTGAAATAGTTGTGTGTGAGGATAAAGGCACAGAGCTCAGCAGCCAGTTGTGCTGTGGCATCATCAGGGATAGTGTTCCTGACAGCTTGTATTCCACTGTGTGTGGGATGTTCGTGTAGAGAGCCTCTACATCCATGGTGGTTAGGATGGTGGTTTCTGGAAGGTCACCAATGCATTGTAGTTTCGTCAGGAAATCAGTGGTGTCACGGAGATAGCTGGGAGTGCTGGTGGCATAGGGTCTGAGTAGAGAGTCCATATATCCAGACAGTCCTTCAGTGAGAGTGCTAATGCCCGAGATGATGGGGCGTCCAGGATTTCCGGGTTTGTGGATCTTGGGTAGTAGATAGAATAACCCTGGTCGGGGCTCTAAGGGTATGTTGATTTGTTCCGGTGTTAGTGTAGGAGTGTCCTGAGTAGATGCTGTAGTTTCTTAGTGTATTCCTCAGTGGGATCTGAGGGAAGTGGACAGTAGAATTTGGTGTTGGAGAGTTGTCTGGCAGCCTCCTTTTGGTAGTCAGACCTGTTCATGATGACAACAGCACCTCCTTTATCAGCCTCTTTGATGATAATGTCTGGGTGGTTTCTGATGCTGTGGATGTCATTGCGTTCTGCACGACTTAGGTTATGAGGCAAGTGATGTTGTTTTTCCACGATTTCTGCTTGTGCACGTCGGCGGAAGCATTCAATGTAGAGGTCCAGACTGTCATTTCAACCCTCAGGAGGAGTCCATGTGGAGTTCTTCTTCTTGTGCTGTTGGTGGGAGGGTACCTGTGTATCAGTGTGCTGTTCAGTGTTGTCCTGAAAGTATTCTTTGAGTCGGAGACAGCGAAAGTAGGCTTCCAGATCGCCGCAGAACTGTATCATGTTGGTGGGGGTGGCAGAGCAGAAAGAGAGTCTCCAAGATAGGACAGACTTTTCTTCCGGGCTGAGTGTGTAGTTAGATAGATTGACGATATTTCTGGGTGGGTTGGGGGTACCACGGTTGTGGCCTCATGACGCAGGCAGGAGTTTAGACAGCTTACAGTCCTTTTTCCTTTGTAGAGAGGTGAAGTGAGTAATGTAGATCTCCTGTCTTATTTTAGTGAAGTCCGTTTGTATGGAAGTTCGGTTATTAATGAGAGTCTCCAGGCTGGAGAGCTCTTTTTTGATGTTTTCCTGTTTGCCGTATAGGATGCTGATCAGGTGGTTCCTCAGTTTCTTTGACAGATTATGGCATAATCTCTTACTGTGGTCTGTGTAGTATGTAGATAGCAGTGGATTTTTTACCTTTAGTCCATTTGGTATGATGTCCATCCATTTGCATTTGGAAAGGAAGATGATATCTGTCTGTATTTATGCAAGTATTATAGCTATAGATTCATATTTAAATATAACTGAACTCCTTCCTAAGGAAGACACCATCCAGAATTATTGTCTATCTAATAGATTTCACATTTATTTTTCTTGTGTCAAAATTATTATTAATGATTTGTAATACAGTGGCATCTAGAGGCACTTGAGATCAAGGCCTCATTATGCTACAAACTGTACAAAACGCAGTAAGACCGTCTATGTCCTAAGTAGATAAACCAGACAGGAAGTAGCATTATTCCTATTTTGCAGATGGGGAACTGACACACGCAGAGATAAGTGATTTACCCAAGGTCACACAAAGAGCCTGTGACCAAGTTGGGGATAGAAACAAAATTCACCACACCCCTGTCCTGTGCTTTAACCCTTGAATAATTGTGTATGTAGGCAGAGCAATGAATATGCTTGAGCACAAGAGTAAAAGACCCTCCCCTAATATTCAGGTGAACAAAAATCAGTCATACAAACATCTGTGAAATGGCAAAGTATAAAGGGGACAAATCGGGCTGGACCAAATGAGCAGTCATGTTCAAAATTTTTTCACTATTCACCAGCTCTTGTCAGTAATACTATAAACTTCTGGCAAGTACTCTCATGCCAGGCAGTCACTAGGTAATAGATGGAGCCATTCCCTCCCCACTCCTCCCCTTCCCTCCCCCCCACCAGGTTTAAGAGTAGGGTTTTGATATTACTGGTTAGCTCTGTTATTACGCTGCTGCATTCCACCCTGCAAGTCCGTGTTCCAGTCAATCCCAGGGACAATGGCACTCAGTTCAACTGTGTGTCAGTGCTGTTGCAATTAAGTGGGCAGCAGAATATAAACAGGCTTCAGAGATCTTCTGGGTTCAGAGAAAGCGGGTTTTGCAATCTGAGAGTACTTGGACAAGGCAGTAATTCCCTTGGAGGGCAAGGGACCCCTAGCTCTGTGCTCAGCAGGGGCATTGTTAGGGGAGGAGGGCTAGGTGGAATATTTAAGGGACAGGGAGCAATGTAGCAGATCTGCTAAACCACTGACAGCTGCAGAATTGTCTTCTATTGATTCTCATTCTATCAGATGGGGTGGGTGCTATCATTCCCATGCCCAAGCTCTTTTTAGCTGCCATATAATATTGGACTTGCTACTGCTTCAGAATTTACTCTCAGTACATTTTTTTTTTCAAAATGTTTCTGAGAGAGGAAAGTAGTGCTTGAAGCTAATTAAGTGAAGTCTGTAAAGCACTCTGACATCCTCAGATGGAAGGTGTTATGTAAGGGAAATAGAAACACACAAATGAAATTATTATTTTAATAATAATCAAAAGCATATAAGAAGGAAAACATTACAAATGCAAAAATGCCACGGAGAAAAAGATTGCTTCTGTCTTCTCCTTTCTAGGATTTTTCAGAAATTTTGCCTTTGCTGAAGAGTAAACTCAGCTCAAATAGAAAGGCAACAATCTAGAGCTGGGCAAATAGTGCAGTGTTCATGAACATTCCTTAGGATTGGAAACAGCTGTTTACTTTGAGCAGGACTGTGCCCTGTTAAATTTGCTACTCGTGAACATTTGAGCAAACAAGATTTTGTCTGCATGGATGTTTAGGGAATTGCTCTGCTCTGCACAAATTAGTGTATTTGCATGTGAATGTAGGTATTTATGTCTATTCCTTCCACACAATTTTCCTGCCTCAGTCATTTAATCAGGGAGCAGAAACTACTAAAACTGACTTAGGTGACCAGACACAGACTGCAAATAGCCCATAGCTTGTGCACAGTCCATGAGCTGTAATTTGTTTGCGTGAACTGGGTTGTATTGTTTATAAACAGAAAAGTGGGCTAGATTTAGCTAACAAACCAATTGTTGCAGTAGCAACAAGGATAGCTGTTTTCTAAATAAAACTTCCCATAGAGTCACAGAGAAAAAGCATTCTACCTAGAGTCGCAGAAAGAGAAGGCAGAAGTCCACAAGAAGTGTCAGGCGTGGGAGCTAAACTGAAGGCAGATCTGGTAGGTATCATTTATGTCTAAATCTCAGGCCTGTGCTTTGGCACCTTATTTGGCTATTGCTGCTTTTCAAGAGCGAGCAGTTGTTAGGAACAAGAAGAGCTCACAGCTACTTTACTGCTGCTGACGCAAGTGCCTCAGCTTTACATTTTCAGCCTTGCTTTTGAGTTTCAGTAGAGGATCTGAGATAAGACTGACTGCATAGCTATGCTCACATGGTTGAGCAACAAAGTTCTAGGAGGAAAGGAAAAGTATTAGGGAAAATGTCATACACCAGCTCTATGCAAGACTCTGTTATAAGCCTGTTCAGATCAGCGCTTTGCCCAATTTCATTCAAACAAACATGCAAAATTGTTTTGGGAGTACAGGAATACAGTGGTCCATCCATACCATAGTATGAAGCTGACAAGGCTACATCACTATTTGCTTCAACAGAGCTACACTGAATTACACCAACTGAAGATTGAGTCCAAATTTTTAAATTGACACTATCCCATGTGTAATACTATTACCCCAGTGTTTTCAGTTTGGAGCAATTCAACATAATGCAATGTTTCGAAACACCTAAATGTTAAAACAATTGTTCCTTTTTCTTTGGACTCGCCATGTAAACACAATTCTACAAGTCTCAGAACAGAGGGCTAGGTACACAGACCTTGAGAGGCTTGAGGTTGAGGATGACTTTTGCTTAGAGGCTTTCGGAAACCACAGTTGTTGTAAGGTTATGGGGAAAACAGGAAAAAAAAAGTTATAAACCTATATGGGTTTGTCTACACTGCATCTGGGAACAAACCTCCCAGCTTGGGCCTGGACTTATGTGAGCACAGCTTGCACTAGCGTGCTAAAAACAGCCACACAGACATTGCTTTAACATTGCCATTTGGGCTGGAGCTTGGGCTCTAAAGCCTACCCCACAAGCTAATATCAAAGCACCATCTACATGTCTTTTGTTTAGTGTGCATTGATGTGAGCCCCACTACCACAAGTCTGTGGACTTGGCCTGTGAGGCTCGCTCTGAGATGCTGTGTAGACATATCTTATACGACTAATTTTGTGTACACGCTACCTCAATATAACACAACTCGATATAACACTAATTCGGATATAACACGGTAAAGCAGTGGTCTGGGGGGGAGGCAGGACTGCGCACTCTGGCGGATCAAAGCAAGTTCACTATAACGCGGTTTCACCTATAACGCGGTATGATTTTTTGGCTCCCGAGGATAGCGTTATATTGAGGTTGAGGTGTAACAGTAATAGTAAAAATGCTATAACAGATTAAAGCCTCTATTATAGGGCTTGATCCTGCATCCATTCACATCAATGGAAAACTCTGACTAACTTTAATGGTGCAGGATTTAGCCCACACTCCTTTAGAAAGTATATTCTCTGGGAAAGGCCAGACCTTGTTGGAAGCTGGTGGGGACAAAGTTTTTGGACACAAAAGGACCTTTGAGAGGTGTCCAAGTCCCTCCCTTCTTCCGTTTTCTCTTATGAAGAACAGTGCAGCCTGTCTAACATTCACATAGCTGATTTTATATATTAAAACTAAAGCCCATCAGTCTGACATCCTGCTAGGGTCACCCCAAACTACACTGCCTAGTTAGTAGCCTTGTTGGGACATACATATCATTGGATGGTGGAGTAAAGGGAGCAGAGAATTTCTTTTTTTCCCTTTCATGTCAATTCAAACTCTAATTTAAATACAGTTTGTAGTTCATAGGGTGTTAGGCCAGAAGGAACAATTCATCTAGTCTCCTCCTGCATAACGTGGGCCATAGATAGAGCCCTGCACAGATACAAAATTTGTATCTGCATCCAATCCACAAACATGGTCTGTGGATATCTGCAGATTTGCAGGGCTCTAACCATAGAATCTTATATTAAGGTGAGGTTTTTGCCTACTAAGAAATAATTTAAAATTTTTTCTTTATACTCCTCTGAGTCCTCTAGTAGTGACATCTAGATATCATTATCTATTATATGTTTACAGTTTCTGTGTATCTGAATTACTGAATACATGTATTGGGGGGGAGATGTGAACCGCTCCAAGATAATACATGCTGAAGGTTGTGCCATACGTTGTATGAAACATAATTTTCTAAAGTGTAGATTTGCACAATGATCTCTGATCTGTCATGAATTTGAAATAATGATAATTTGGCTATTCTTATACCTAGGTATATTAATATTGCCTAAATTATCCACAGATGGCCTAATTCAAACACTATTTTCACACACACACACACACACACACACACACACACACACACACACACACACACACACACACACACACACACACACACACACACACCCTCCCTTAGAGTAGAAAAGTGTTTCCACCCACCCCAATTACTCACACTCCAAAAACAATTTAGCTCACTCTTTAAAAAAAGAAAAGAAAGTCACCTTTAGAGCTAAGCCTAAAACGTTTCCACTCCAAACATTCTCCTTCTCCGTCCCAGCAACTTATGACCAACTGAAAAAAGAAGAGGGGTGTATAATGCAAAAATCAGATCTATTTTACATACACATTTAAAAAAATTAGAAATTTGATAATTTCATTTTTTGAAAGCTGTTCATTTTGAAAATGGAAAAATGATTTACAAAAACCTGCAGAAACTGAAAAGCTGGTTAAGTTAGAAATAAAAACAATGACATGAGCATGTTTTCAAAATTCCCACGAACACAAAATAAAGTTTCAAGCAGCTCTTTAGAAAAACCACCCTTTTGAGATCAGCCCACAAAACCACTTCCCTCTCCTCTCTGAAATCCCTCCTGCAGATAAAATTCTGCCACACACTCACAGGAAACTAGCTTAGGATTTGTCTAAACTGCTTGAACTACACTGGTATAGTTAAAGCAGTACAACTCTCCCCTTATGACAGTTATGATGGTATAAAAGTGTTTATACCAATATCACATTTCCACATAGGAAAACCAGTAAACTACATCTTTATATTGATACGACTGTGTCCACAATAGGTTTGTCCTGGTATATCTACTTACAACAATCACAAGCCTAATTCATAGCGTTAGCTCGGTATAATTTTCAGTTTATTAAGTCTCTAAGCCTGCAAAGTTTAAAAGTCTGTAGGATCTGGGCCTAAGCCATCTGCTTACTGTTTCACTTACTTATTACATGATTGAACAGGGTCATCTTTATGAGGGAGGTAACAGGTACAGAGGGGCATAAAAGACCACAGAGTTGAAGGTGGGAAATGCTGTGGGGAAAGCAGAGAGAGCTAACCTGCGAAGGGAGGATGATCAAAGGGAAATCTAAAAATAAGCTACAGCGAAACACACAATTCATCACTCTGCTTGTGTACTACATCCCTTTTCTTTATTGTTTGTCGTTTTTACTCTGGAAGCTCTTTGCAACTGGGACTGTCTTCCTCTGTGTTTGGAAAGTGCTTAACTTACTGTGGGTGTCCCCCACAATGTGCATAACAATAAAAGTGAATCTTGTTTTGCTTATGGTCAGTTTTACTTTTAGGTCCTGCTTGCTGCAGCCTACAAGTTTTACCCACCCCCACGTGGGCACTATTTGTTTGCTTCAAAACATATTTCTACTGGAATTTTGTGGCAATGCGGCTTTTAAGCAACTGTGTTAAAGTACAAACTGTGGAAGCCTGTTTGTGTTGCCATAAGGTTTTATAAAAGCAGGCCCTTGATAAATTTAAAACGGGGGCCAAATGGGAAGCAGATAATTTGCCTTTCACCCTCATATTTTTCAGGCAGTTCTTTATTTCTTTGAAAGCCAGGTTGTCACGCCAGGCCATTGGTAGCCTAGACTGGTCGACATTTCAGTCCGTTACACCTCAAACCCTTCACAACCAACTTGATCCATGGATCTCTCTGAGTCAGTGGTTCTCAAACTACGGCCCCTGGACTGCATGTGGCCCAATCAGCACACACTTTTGTGCTAAAAAAAAATTCAAACTTTGCTGTGCTGGTCTGGCCAGGGCTGTCCCTAGCCATTTGGGTGCCCTATGCAGCCCTCCACATGGAGGCTGTGGGAGGCCCCAGGCCTCCCCATCCAAGGGTCTGTGGGACGGGAGCTGTGGGGTCTACTTTCCGGGGCCCCACAGGCCCAGAGGATTAGTGGGGGGCCGGGAGCAGCCTGATCCACCTCCCTCGTCCCAGCCCCAGCCATGTCACTCAGGGGAGGGGGCTGGGGGAAAGGGATCCCCCACTCACCGGCAGCGGTGGGAAGCAGAGCAGCCTCGCCCCAGCCTGCTCTACTCCACCAGCTCCCAGCTGCACCCGCTGCAGGTAAGAGCAGGGGCAATCCTTTCCCCAACCCAAGTGACATGGCTGGGGCAAGGGAAGCAGAGCAGGCTGGGACCGGGTTTTTCCGCTTCCCGCCACCAGTGAGAGCGGGGGGCGATCCATTCCCCACGCTCACCGGTGGAGGGAAGCGGAGTGCCATGGCTGGGAGCTGGCAGAGTAGAGCGGGCTGGGGCCAGGTTGCTCCATTTCCTGCCACTGCCAGTGAATGTGGGGTCCCTGGGGGAAGAGGTGGAATTGGGGCAGGCCAGGGGCAGAGCAGGGGGGAAAGGTAAGAGGCAGGGCAGAGGGAGTTGCCCAGGGCCCTCCTGCCCAGGGACAGCCCTGCCCCTTGTAAGGGGGGCCGACCGAGGGATACAGCTGTTTGGTGCCACAAATTTCATGGTGCCCTACACAGCTGCGTATGCTGAGTATGCCTAAGGACGGCCCTGGGTCTGGCAGGGGGTGGGGCTGGTGGAGGGGGAGAGAGAGAAAGAGTAAGGCAGCCTGCAGGAGTGGGGTCCTGATCCAGCTGCCAGGTCCCGCACTGCAGGGTCTGGCTGCCTGGCCCTACCAAGTGGGGTCCCAAGATCCAGCTGCCAGACCCCATGCGGCAGGGATCAGGGCTCTGGATGCCTGGCCCCATGCTGCAGGGTCCTGGGCTCCAGCTGCCCAGCTCCGGGGTGTGGATCCAGCTACTGGATGCCCAACCCCGCACTGCAGGGTCCCAGGGTCCCGCTGCTGGCCACCCTGCCACACACACTGGGGTCCCGGGCTCCCGCTGCCTGGCTCCATGCAGTTGGGTTCCAGGGTTGGGCTCTGGCTGCCCAGCCCCACGTGGGCATCTGGTGCCTGGCCCTCTGCAGGGTCCAGCATCCAGCTGCCCGGTCCCATGCAGGGGTCCAGGTCCCGACTGCCCGGCCAAGTGCTCTATTCCTGGCCCCACTCTCGGCAGGGGTGTTAGGCATAAGGGATTGTGAAGGGATTGGCGGGGGAGGAATACACACCCTGTGGTTCTCAACTTGCGGCCCACAATGGTAAACAGGTTAAGACCACTGCTCTGAGTGGTTAGAAAGCACAAAATAAACACACTGCACAGGCACAAAGAGCATATAGCACAGCCCCCACGCCCCACCCCAATGTCCTGCTTCCCCCATCCCCTCTACTCCACCTGTCCCTGTCCCCTAACCGTCCTCTGGCCCCTTTGCTCCCACTTTCCCTTGTCAACACTTCCCTGACACTCCTGCACATCCCCCTCCCTCTCCCCAGGATCTCCCAAGTCCCCACCATCCCCCTCCCTCTGTTCTCCCTTTCACCCCCTCCCGCAGCCCCCATGATTCCCCCAAATCTCCAGTGCCGCTGCCTCCGTCTCCTTGCATTCCCCTCACACAGCCCGGTGACACCCCAAATCCCCAACACACTCTCCCCATGCCCCCTTTCATTTCCCCCACAGGCCCCATGGCCCCCATCCCCTCCCTGCCCCAAAACCCCCACAGCCTCCATGACCCCCAGCCTCTTGCTCTATTCCCGCCTCTCCCCCTAAATGCCCCCACCCCCTCTCTGCCCCAGCACACCTATGACACCCGTCCCTATACCTGCTCTCTGCCCCCATGATCCCCAGCCCCTCTCCCCCTCCCTGCCCCCATGCCCCCACCCCCACGGCCTCCATGACCCTCACCCCCTTCCCCGATGCCCCGCTCTGCTCCTCCCTGCCCCATGGCCCCTCCCTGCCCCAACACCCCCACCCCCCCGCGTCCTTCCAGCCGCACAGCCCCCGCGACCCCCCCCGCCCCCGCAGCCAGGCTCGGTGCCCGCCGGGGGTCCCGGGCCGGCCCCTGCTGCAGGCCCGGATGTTGGCTCCGCGCCCCGCGCTCCGTCCTTCGCTTCCATAAAAGGGCAGCGGCTCCTCGGGATTGGGCTGGAGCCGCCCCCGGCCCGCGGCGGCCCCTAGGCAGCGGCTCTGGGGGCAGCGGACGCGGTCGGGCGGCGCGGGGAGGAGGCGGGACAGCTCCCGAGTAGCTGCTGCGGCACCGGACGGCCCGGGCCGAGCCGGGCTCCAGGCGCCGAGGCGGAGGTGAGCCGCGGCCTTCGGAGCCGAGGGGGGTTGGGACCCAGCCGCAGCCCGGCCCTGGGGCCGCTCCGTCCCCTCCCGCCATTGGAGGCGGCCGCGGGGGGGGGGCATGAGGCGGGCCCCCACGGAAGCAGCCGGGGGGGGGCACTGAAGAAGGACCCCACTGGAGGCAGCTGAGGGGTGTGGGGGCCCCCCCATTGGAGGCAGCTGAGGGGCGTGGGGTGCGCTGAGGGGCCCCCCCATTGGAGGCAGCTGAGGGGCGTGGGGTGCGCTGAGGGGCCCCCCCATTGGAGGCAGCTGAGGGGCGTGGGGTGCGCTGAGGGGCCCCCCCATTGGAGGCAGCTGAGGGGCGTGGGGTGCGCTGAGGGGCCCCCCCATTGGAGGCAGCTGAGGGGCGTGGGGTGCGCTGAGGGGCCCCCCCATTGGAGGCAGCTGAGGGGCGTGGGGTGCGCTGAGGGGCCCCCCCATTGGAGGCAGCTGAGGGGCGTGGGGTGCGCTGAGGGGCCCCCCCATTGGAGGCAGCTGAGGGGCGTGGGGTGCGCTGAGGGGCCCCCCCATTGGAGGCAGCTGAGGGGCGTGGGGTGCGCTGAGGGGCCCCCCCATTGGAGGCAGCTGAGGGGCGTGGGGTGCGCTGAGGGGCCCCCCCATTGGAGGCAGCTGAGGGGCGTGGGGTGCGCTGAGGGGCCCCCCCATTGGAGGCAGCTGAGGGGCGTGGGGTGCACTGAGGGGAGCATTCCCACATGCCCGTGGGAGCCCCAGGGCGTCACCATTTCCCTGCCCCCGTTGTGCAGAACAGGAGGATTTGGGAATCCAAGCCCGTGTCCTGCCTGTGGATGCACACGCAGGCACGCACATCCCTGCTGCGGCATCAGCATTACTGGAGTTTGCGGTCTTAGACAAAGCGCTTTCTAGCAGCTCTCCCAGAGAGGGTGAGTAGTGGGAATAAGTAGCAATTGGGGGAAACCCAAGCGAGGGGTTAACAAGTGTTTGCCGGTCACGAATGGGGGGGCGAATGACTGCACAGTGGAGCGATGGGAGGCTTGGGAGTATTAAGGAAGACCTAGGAAAATGCTGGTGATTCCTGTGATGCCGATGTAAATCTGCTAGAACTGTTTTCTCACGCAGGGTAGGACAGATAATCCTGCTTCTCGCTCTCTTCAGCTTGCATGTTTGTCCCTGTATTTTGCGTAGTTGGAAGTTATGCACTTGGTGGCAGTCAAACAAAATATGTTTTCTTCACTCGTATCCATTGCATAATTCAGATTTTTGTAAACGGAACCCTGTTGTGAGCTGTGATGCTTCTTTGCAGCCCTGGGTGTGGAGCTCCAGTTCCCTGGGCATGTATCCCTTCGCACAGATTTTCTTTTCTCTCTTTTGCTTTGCAGTTTTATCGTGATGACATTAAATGACATTTTTCCATTAGGGAACTCTTACTTTCTAGATTGTGCGGGAGGGAAGAGACCCATCCCCAGAGCAAGCCCTTCTGTTGGCTAATGAATGCCATTTCCTTTACTCTCACAGGAAGAGGGAACGATGGCTTTGGACGGTATAAGGATGCCAGATGGCTGCTATGCAGATGGGACGTGGGAGTTAAACGTCCATGTGACGGACCTGAACAGAGATGTTACCCTGAGAGTCACAGGGGAGGTGCACATTGGAGGGGTAATGCTGAAGTTGGTGGAAAAACTTGGTAAGTTGTAATTAGGGAAAAAGGTGTGGCTCTCCATGTAGCCAAATGGCTCTTCTCCACCATGGAGGGGTTTACACATCTCTGTCGCTTATGGAACAGATTTCTTTTTTTTGCAAATCTGGTTAACGAAGCTCAGAGTTTGTGTTTTTTAAATGAGAAATCTGTTGTACCTCAAGTGTTGTCTGTAATTAAAATGACCCAAATTGTTTTTATTCAGAATGCATAGTATTTACGTATACAAGTGAATATTGAGCTGTCATTTACAAGTGAACCATGTTGGTGTATTTTAAAATCTTAATATTGAAATTAATTTTTGCATCTCTTACCTCTGCTAAATATTATCTCAAAATAACTTAATGTGCCCGTGATCAGCTGCTTGATCTCTCTCAATTGTTAATCTGCTAGCAAACTTTTTGATGCATAGAATTGGGGGAAACTTATTGTAGATGTGTGTGCACTCCTTTACTCTATATGCTTAACACACTCCAAGAGGTAGATTTAATTTTGTAACTCTTAAGGTGCTGAATACATCATGAAATGCGTTCAAAATATTAGAGATCAAATCTACAGTAGAACCTCAGAGTTCTGAACTGACCAGTCAGCCACACACCTCATTTGGAACTGGATGTATGCAATTCATCAGCAGAGCCTGGCGGGAGAGAGCAAATACAGTACAGTATTGTGCTAAATGTAAGCTTAAAAAAAGATTAGACATGGTAAGGAAACTGTTTCTGTGCTTGCTTCATTTAAATTAAGATGGTTAAAAGCAGCATTTTTCTTTTGCATAGGAAAGTTTTTTTTCAAAGCTGTATTAAGTCAGTGTTCAGTTGTAAACTTTTGGAAGAACAGCCATAGTGTTTTGGTCAGAGTATGAACATTTAAGTGTTATGAACAACCTTCGCTCCTGGCGTGTTGGTAACTCTGAGGTTCTGCTGTAGATGAAAGTCCATTCATATTGCAACTAGAAAGTTCACTTGGTCCCATATTTGTTATAAATCATAGGACTTTGCAAGGTGGTATTAATATTACTTGCTTTGAGTGGGGAGGGAGGTCTGTTATATATGTGGAGGGGTTATTGGTTTTGTTTAGGCAAGTAAACTGTCTCTAATTATGAAACTCTATGGTAAAAGGCAGACAAGAACATTCTGTGGCTGGGCTGGCAAACCTTTAATGACAATTTTGTAGGAATGTGTTTGTGAGACAAGGTGGGTGCAGTAATATATTTTATTGGACCAACTTCTGTTGAAAGATACAAGCTTTCTATTGTATGCAATTATTAAGCTTATTAAAGTGTTCCTTTTTTGCCTGCTGGTATTTTGAAGGGGTGGGGCAGCATTTGACTAGGTTTGAGTGTTCTGGAGGGTTCCAACTACACATGGTTTGAGTAGGAGTACATTGACTTCTAGGAAATTTTTGTAGACTGTTTCCTGGTTTTATAACTAACACTGATCCAATTTTTTGAATTAGACCATATCCTGAGGCTTTTCCAGTTCTTATTCCTGTTAAAGTCCGCAGTTAGGATGCTGGTGGCTAGAAACAACTGCCTGTAATTCTGACCAGTGTTGTGTTGTCTTGTCTTGCTTCCTGGAACTCCCCGTCTGTCTGTATCCATTTGAGTCTTATCTTATATTTAGCTAACCCTTGCCCCAAAGAGCTGACAGTCTTTCTTCTGTTTGTATAGTACCCAGCACAGGGGTGGGCAAACTACAGCCTGAGGGCCACATCTGGCCCTCCAGGCATTTTAATCTGGCTGTTGAGCTCCTGCCAGGAACAGGCTCTGAGGCTTGCCTCACTCCAGCGCTTGCCCTGCCCTGCGCTCCAGCTGGGGAATGAGGTTGGGGGCTTGCCCCACTCCACGCAGTTCCCGAAAGCAGTGGCATGTTCAACCTCTGCCTCCTATGTGTAGGGGCAGTCAGGGGGCTCTGTGCGCTGCTCCTGCAGCTCCCATTGGCAATAGGAGCTGCAGGGGTGGTGCCTATGCTGCCTGATGGCACTTTTGTGTAGGAGCTGGAGGGGAGACATACCAATGTTTCTGGGAGCTGCTTGAGGTAAGTGCTGTCCAGGGCCTGACCCTATCCCATGCCCCAGCCCTGATCCCCCTCCTGTCCTTGGAGCCCCTTGGTCCTGGTCCAGAGCGCCCTCCTCCACCCCTAGCCCCTCATCCTCAAAGCCTGCATCCCCAGCTGGAGCCCTCCCAACCCCCAATTTTGTGAGCTTTCATGACCCGTTATACAATTTCCATACCCAGATGTAGCCCTCGAGCCAAAAAGTTTGCCCACTTCTATCCTAGCACAATGGGTTCCTGGTCCATGAGTCCTAGGCTGATAATACGAATAACTGGGAGTAAGGGTTGCAGTAGTCCATTCAGTTCAAAAGAACAGCTCAAATGAATAAAGGTTTCAATTAGGACCAAATCCTCCAGGATCAAATGGACACTAATAGAGGGCAGCATCAGAACATCCAAATAACCTTCCATTTCACACCTGGACAAAGGGCCCATTTGTGTGGGATACACTAAAAAGAAAATCTGAACTAAGAGACATAGAATAGCTGGTTGTATTTCAAAGAAGAAATGAGCTTTTGTATTTGGGGTGAATGCCATTTTACAATATACTGTCTGTGAAACTAAATTTTGTTTTTAATGTTAAACTTTCTGCCTTAGTAAGACTCTCTCTGAAATCTAATAGTCAAAATGAAGAGCGAGGTACATATTCTGAAACTTTTTCGTCAGTGGTCAGCTATGTTTTTTCTCAACAATATGGTTGAGGCAGATTAGTACAATCATTCAAAGAAAATATTAATATGAATTGCCTGGCACATGGCTATGGTGGTCTCATTATCTGAGCTGACTCTTTTGGCTATGACTACAAGTCTTACTTAAACATAAGATATATCTGCACTTTTTTTTTAAGCCATCCTGCACAATATTAAGATTTTCATACTGATATACTAATGATTTCAAGTTGAAGGAAGGAAAAGGCAGATATAAATATATTTGCTTCAAAAGGAAGCAAGTGTTTGCATGAAGCATTCTTGTTCTTGAAGTAGCTTTGGCTCTGTAGAAAGTTTCAGTAAGCTATTTTTGTGCCTCAGCTACACAGGGATCTACTGAAGGTGACTGCAGCTGTTTTTAGGACTAAAAAAAACAAAAAAAACCCAAAACCAGTCAATTAGCTTCTAGAAAACCTCTGACTATCATATAATGAATAAATAATGTTTCCCTCTATCTTTATATTGCATTGATTAGAACTGTTATAAATTTTACAAGAAAGATAGAAAGCTGTTTAAATACAATAGAATGGTTTAAAGCCCCCTATTCAGAAAAGCCAAATTGACTTGTGTGTTTAAAATTGTTTAAAATTCAGCACATACTTAAGTACTTGGCTAAATTGGGATCTAAAATCAGTAACTTCACTGGTTGAAGTGATTCAGAACATGCATAGCTCAAGCAATGAGTTGTCTTGTGTAAACTGCATTTTATTCAGAACCACAGTTTGGGGGACGGGGGGGGGAGTGGAAAGTGTAACCTTTCTGACACCAGAGAAAGGTTTGGATTTCATATCTGAACATGGGCTTATTTCTGGAAGGTACACATACACCCATCTAAATAATTCGACTCCAGCTCTGATGGTCACACCCTTCAGTTTTGTTAGGTCGTCGTCGTCTTCTTCCCATCTCCTTTATAGCTTGACTAAGTAACAACATATTTAGCTCCTTTAATCTTTCTGCATGTCAGTTCTTCTAGCCTACTAACTCCTTTGAACTCCCTCCAATTTGTCAGTATCTTTCCAGCCATGAAGTGCACAGAACTGGCTGTGGTACTGGTACAGTTACAGCAGGGAGATACGGAAAAGGCCCTAGTGCCTTTCTGTTCTGACATCATTGCTTCTCTGTGTAGCACCCTCTCTTCCTCCCCACCCCTCCACTTTGTATTGGCTTTCCCAGTCCCCCTTGCTTATATGCTAGCCTGTCCACTATCAGCCCTTGGTTTCTTTCAGTATTATTTTTTCCTAATGCCTCCCTTCCAATGACTTCTATGTATCTTGGACTATTACCCCCGGATGTATTAGCTTGCGTCTTTCCAAGTTGAAATTCTCATCATATTATGCCCATATTTTTAACCTCTGCAGGTTCTTTCTTTTTTTTTTTTTTTTTTTTTTTTTCTTTGCCTTTGCTGGTGTCTGCAACATCTCCAATGATAGTAACATCTAAATGTTCCTAACATGCTTTGAAGTCCTTCTTCCAGATTGGTAATGGAGATCTGAAAGGAACGTCCTCTGCTTAAAAAAAAAAAAAAAAAAAAATCACATCCTATATCAAGTATCAGAGCGGTAGCCGTGTTAGTCTGGATCTGTAAAAGCAGCAAAGAGTCCTGTGGCACCTTATAGACTAACAGACGTTTTGGAGCATGAGCTTTCGTGGGTGAATACCCACATCGTCGGATGCAAGTAGTGGAAATTTCCAGGGGCAGGTATATATATGCAAGCAAGCTAGAGATAACGAGGTTAGCTCAATCAGGGAGGATGAGGCCCTGTTCTCGCAGTTGAGGTGTTAAAACCATGGGAGGAGAAACTGGTTTTGTAGTTGGCAAGCCATTCAGTCTTTGTTTAGTCCTGAGCTGATGGTGTCAAATTTGCAGATGAACTGAAGCTCAGCAGTTTCTCTTTGAAGTCTGGTCCTGAAGTTTTTTTTTTTTTTTTTTTTACTGCAGGATGGCCACCTTAAGATCTGCTATTGTGTAGCCAGGAAGGTTGAAGTGTTCTCCTATAGGTTTTTGTATATTGCCATCCCTAATATCTGATGTGTCCATTTATCCTTTTCCGTAGAGACTGTCCAGTTTGGCCGATGTACATAGCAGAGGGGCATTGCTGGCATATGATGGCATATATTACATTGGTGGACATTCAGGTGAATGAACCGGTGATGGTGTGGCCGATCTGGTTAGGTCCTGTGATGGTGTCGCTGATGTAGATATGTGGGGAGAGTTGGCATCGAGGTTTGTTGCATGGATTGGTTCCTGAGCTAGAGTTACTATGCTGCAGTGTGCAGTTACTGGTGAGACTATGCTTCAGGTTGTCTGTGGGTGAGAACTGGCCTGCCACCCAAGGCCTGTGAAAGTGTGGGATCATTGTCCAGGATGGGTTGTAGATCCCTGATGATGCGTTGGAGGGGTTTTAGCTGGGGACTGTATGTGATGGCCAGTGGAGTCCTGTTGGTTTCTTTCTTGGGTTTGTCTTGCAGTTGGAGGCTTCTGGGTACACATCTGGCTCTGTTGATCTGTTTCCTTATTTCCTCGTGCGGGTATTGTAGTTTTGAGAATGCTTGGTGGAGATTTTGTAGGTGTTGATCTCTGTCTGAGGGGTTAAAGCAGATGCAGTTGTAGACAATGGATCGTGTGGTGTGCCCGGGATGGAAGCTGGAGGCATGAAGGTAGGCATAGTGGTCGGTAGGTTTTCGGTATAGGGTCGTGTTAATGTGACCATCACTTTAATTTGCACCGTGGTGTCTAGGAAGCGGACCTCCCGTTTAGATTGGTAGGGTGGAAGCTGTTGAAATCGTGGTGGAATTTTTCCAGAGTCTCCTTCCCATGGGTCATAGACTTTAGGGTCAGAAGGGACCAATATGATCATCTAGTCTGACCTCCTGCACAAAGCAGGCCACAGAATCCTACCCATCCACTTCTGTAACAAACTCCTAACCTGTGTCTGAGTTATTGAAGTCTTCAAATTGTGGTTTGAAGACCTCAAGCTGCAGAGAATCCACCAGCAAGTGACCCATGCCCCACGCTGCAGAGGAAGGTGAAAAACCTCCAGGGCCTCTGCCAATCTGCCTCGGAGGAAAATTCCTTCCCGACCCCAAATATGGCGATCAGCTAAACCCTGAGCATGTGGGCAAGACTCACCAGCCAGCACTCACTGCAGAGAATTCTCTCCTAACTCAGATCCCCTCCCATCTAACATCCCATCACAGACCACTGGGCATACTTACCTGCTGATAAGATGGGTCCAGATGATGAAGATTTCATCAATGTAGCGTAGGTAGAGAAGGGGCGTGAGTGGACAAGAGCTGAGGAAGCGGTTGTTCCAGGTTCCATATTCTGTATGAATATTTTTGAGGCTTCTGTTATGAGTAATGTCTAAAATTACTATACACTGTCTTGTCTGTTTTTCCAGAGTCTTTCGGCTTTGTGTGTTTGACAAGGCTTTTTGTCTAGTCACTTAGCTGGGAGAAACTAGTTCCCTAATCCTGCAGTTGGACATGCAAATGGATTCTGATGCTCCTCCAGAGTTCCACTGAAGTTAAGGAGGCTCAGTATGGGTGTAAAGGCGCACCCATTCAGTTGATCCAGTTACAGGATGGGAGCCTAACTGAAAAGACTTGTCTAAACATCAGCAATGGAGCAGAACTAAGCGTATCCTCTTCTTTGAGGAGCAAGGTAGGGGAGGAAAGCTTCTCTTCTATTCTGCTTAGCAGCTTGGGGAGGAAGGTTGCAGAGGCACCATATAAGTATCTGACCACAGCTAGTAGGCCTCTTTAAGTCTTTGGCCTTGGCTACACTGGAGAGTTGCAACACTGGTGATGGCTTTACAGCACTGCAACTCACTCAACATCCACACTTGCAAGGCACGTACAGCACTGTATCTCCCTGGCTACAGCGCTGCATGTACTCCACCTCGGCCTGGGGAATAACAACTGCAGTGCTGCTCCGCCAGTGTGGCCACCAAAAACACTGTTATTGGCCTCCAGAGGTATTCGGAGGTATCCCAGAATGCCTGTTCAGCCACTTGGCTCATCAGTTCGAACTCTACTGCCTTGGCCTCAGGTGACCTGCCCTTTAAATGCCCCCAGAATTTTAAAAATCCCCTTCCTGTTTGCTCAGCCAGGTGTGGAGTGCAATCAGTGAATCTTTCAGGTGACCATGCCTCCACGCGCCAAACGAGCCCCAGCATGGAGCAATGGCAAGTTGCTGGACCTCATCAGTGTTTGGGTGAGGAAGCTGTGCAGTCACAGCTGCACTCCAACTGTAGGAATTACGATACCTTTGGGCAGGTATCAAAGGCCATGCTGGAAAGGGGCCATGACCGGGACGCACTGCAGTGCAGAGTTAAAGTGAAGGAGCTGTGGAGTGCCTATTCCAAAGCCTGTGAGGGAAACCGCCACTCCGGCGCTACCCCCGCGACCTACCGTTTTTACAAAGAGCTGGACGCGATACTTGGGGGTGACCCCACCGCCAATCCAAGGACCACGATGGACACTTCAGAGCAGGATGGGTGGAGGAGGGGGGGCGGAGGAGGAAACCAAGAGTGAAGGTACTGGGGTAGGGAGAGACACACCAGAGTCCCTGGAGGCATGCAGGCAGGAGCTCTTCTCAAGCCAGGAGGAAGGTAGCCAGTCGCAGCAGCCAGTACTTAGTGGAAGACAAACTGAGGAGCGGGTTCCCAGTAAGTAGCTTTTATTTTCAGGATGGAAATGTTTCGGGAGAGGAGGGAGGGTTCTGCATGCATACATGCCTAGATGTGGAATAGCACATTGATGTGGTCTATCACTTCGCGGTAATCGGCCTCAGTAATCTCTTCAAAAGTTGCCCATGCTCTGGCTGAAATGCGCTTGCGCAAGTTTATTGGGAGAGCCACTGTGGTCCTTGTCAGAGTCAGGCTAACACATCCACGCCACTGTGTTGCGAGGGGTGGGGGGGACCATTGCTGCACACAGGCAAGCTGCATAGGGGCCAGGGCGGAATCAGCATTGCTGTAGAAGACCCTCCCACTCTTCCCAGGTGACGGCAGCAGCAAGAGATCTTCCAGGATCAACTCCTGTGGAAAATGTTGGGAGAGTGTTCAGTGTATTATGGAGGGTACTGCAGCTGTTGGCTTTCCCCAGCGCACAGAAACCCCGAGGACAGTACAGTCCTGAAGCAATCAGTCCCCCTTACTCACCATTTCGGGGCTCCTGTGGGTCATGTGCGCTCTCTTTGGTATGGGAAAATTATACTATTGTGGAGAATGTTA
Source organism: Gopherus flavomarginatus (assembly GCF_025201925.1). Classification (NCBI taxonomy): domain Eukaryota; kingdom Metazoa; phylum Chordata; order Testudines; family Testudinidae; genus Gopherus; species Gopherus flavomarginatus. The sequence goes on from NC_066621.1 coordinate 153,139,624, forward strand.
CTCCTTCACTGTGTGGGAATAACTGTCTGAGAGAGAAACAATGCTGCCTCTGTTAAGTGTTGCCTTTTTTGCCTTTCCACAAGCAACCTTGTTCTCGGCTGCCTGTGTTATCAACAGCTCAAAGACTCCAAAACCTCCAGAAGAAGCCACGAAAAAGCAAAGAAGACATGCTGCAAGCAGTTATGGATCAGTCTGCTACAGAGAATCAAAGTGCAGGATTGGAGGGAAAGGGAAAGCAGGATCTCCCAGAAAAATGCAGTGGCCAGGAAGAAGAGCACAAAGCAGCTGATAAGCATCCTGGCATGCCAAGTGGCCTCTATCCAGGCGCTAGTAGCCATGCAGGCAGAACACTACCGCCCCCCCACCATCCCAAAGCTCTTTCCCTTGTGCCCCAATGTCAGCTCAAAACCCCTTTCCCCAGCATCCAGGTTCTTACCACCAGCAGCTGCCTCCAACACCTGTACGTTCACCAACCAGCCCTGACAACTACAATCCTTACTCTCTGCACTCAGCCCCCATCACGATGCAGTATAAGCATCCTAAAGTGTAGCAGTCATTGCACAGCACTCCAGAAAGGACATATTCAAACCTGTGACTGTACAGTTCCCCACCCCACCTCCCTGCCCTTTTAGGTTCCCAAAATGTTGTGTGTCTGTCAAGAAAGTTATTTTCTTTTCAATAAATGAATTCTTGGCTTTGAAAACAATCTTTATTGCAGAAAGTCAAAGATACCTTAGCCCAGGAAAGAAACAGGCACTGCAAATCAGCATAGGAAAAACAGATTCCTACTAACATTGTAACCACTGCACTTCACTCCCGTGCAAAGCACCAAACATTACTGTTGGTTTTCAGCCTCTGATTCCTCCCTCAAGGCATCCCTAATCCTTGAAGCCCTGTGCTGGGCCTCTCTAGTAGCCCTGCTCTCTGGCTGTGCAAATTCAGCCTCCAGGCGTTGAACCTCAGAGGTCCATGCCTGACTGAATGTTTCACCCTTCCCTTCACAAATATTATGGAGGGTACAGCACACAGATATAACAGCAGGGATGCTGCTTTCCCCCAAGTCTAGCTTTCTGTACAGAGATCACCAGTGCCCCTTTAAACGGCCAAAAGCACACCACAGTCATTCAGCACCAGCTCAGCCTGTATTTGATCCGATCCTTACTCCTGTCAAGCTTCCTTGTATATGATTTCATGAGCCAAGGCATTAACGGGTAAGCAGGGTCTCCAAGGATCACAATGGGCATTTCAACGTCCCCTATTGTGATCTTCCGGTCTGGGGAAAAAGGCCCTGCCTTCAGCTTCCTGAACAGGCCAGTGTTCCGAAAGATGCGTGCATCATGCACCTTTCCAGGCCAGCCTGTGTTAATGTCAACAAAATGCCCACTGTGATCCACAAGCGCCTGGAGAACCATAGAGAAATACCCCTTCCGATTAACGTACTCGGATGCTAGGTGGAGTGGTGCCAGAATAGGAATACGCGTCCCATCTATCGCCCCTCCACAGTTAGGGAAACCCATTTGTGCAAAGCCATCCACGATGTCCTGCACGTTCCCCAGAGTCACAGTTCTTCTTAGCAGGATGCGATTAATGGCCCTGCAAACTTACATCAACACGATTCCAACGATCGACTTTCCCACTCCAAACTGATTCCTGACCGATCGGTAGCTGTCTGGAGTTGCCAGCTTCCAGACTGCAATAGCCACCTGCTTCTCCACGGTCAGGGCAGCTCTCAATCTTGTGTCCTTGCACCACAGGGTGGGGGCAAGCTCAGCACACAGTCACATGAAAGTGGCTTTTCTCATCGGAAAGTTCTGCAGCCACTGCTCGTCATCCCAGACTTCCATGACGATGTGGTCCCACCACTCAGTGCTTGTATCTTGAGCCCAAAAGTGGCGTTCCATGGTGCTGAAGATTTCCGTGAATGCCAGAAGCAATTTAGTGTCATACGCGTCTCGCTATCATCGTCAGACTCCTCATCACTTTGGATCTTAAGGAATAGCTCAACTGCCAAATGTGATGTGCTGGTGAGACTCATCAGCATACTTCTCAGCAGTTCGGGCTCCATTTCCCACAGAAATCGCGCTGCACAGAAACTGTTGAGAGTCAATATAGCGCCAAACATGGATGGAAAAACAGGGATTGCTGGGATGTGAAGCGATGCATTGCGGGGCGTTGGGACAGGAAGCAGAATAACCTGCACCCTCTGCCCCCTTCCCACAACCCATGGCGCCAAAATGGGGCAAGGTGTTCTGTGGGATAGCTGCCCATAATGCACCACTCCCAACACTGCTGCAAATGCTGTAAATGTGGCCACACTGCATCGCTGGTAGCTGTCAGTGTGGCCACACTACAGCACTTTCCGTACACAGCTGTACGAAGACAGCTTTAACTCCCAGCACTGCACACCTGCAAGTGTAGCCAAACCCTGAGAAGTGTGGCTGAGAGCAAGGTCCGTGCAGAGTTTGTTTTCTTTTTCACCAAGAATCTGTAATATCTGGGAGGTCTATATATGTGCTTGGATTTTCACCAGGGTTCTGTCTTGGGGATGGTGTAGGGAGGATTCTTCTCTTTTTTTATTAGCTGAAAACCTGTAGGTCCTAGTGGCTTGTATAAATTCATTCCTTGCCTGCAAGTATTGGGTGACTATTTTCAAATTTGAAAAGCTCACTGGGAGTATGCACAGAATAAAAGCTAGCTGCCTTGTTCCAGACAATGATTTAAAAAAAAAAATCCAAGCAGCAGATGAAGATCCTGGTTACCCAAATGAATTACAACAGTCAGTTTGTGTCTCTGCTATTAGTGGCCCCCACTTGAGTTCAGTCATTTATGTAATGTGAAACATGCCATGTTTTTGGCAGTCTTCTCTGCAAAATAAAATGAAAATACTGACACTCTAAGAATACCAGCATTTAGTGCGTAGTCCAGACTATAATATGCTGCTAACCAGTTTTATAAATACTAGGTGAAAGTATAAATTGCAGTACAGTAAATGTGTTCATTAATCTAATCTTAGTGTGACATTTTATGCATAATCAACTGTTGATTCAATATATCCTGGGTTTCATTAATTAAATAATAGCTTATACTGAGTTGAGCCCTTGCCGCAAATGACAGTGAAGTCCAGTTTTAGGCCTGGCTGTGCCTTTTTTTTTTTTTTTTTTAATATGGATTTGTATCCATCCTGTTTACAAAACATCAATTTGGTAAACTTCTAGAATACTAAAAGAACAACCTGGAATGTCTGAAAAGGCTGTCCTCTGCTAGGAAGCAACCCTGCACAACTCTTCCCTCAGTGCTATAAACATTGCTTACTGATTCTTCAGTTTACTAGAACCATGATCTCGTTGTGGAGGATGGGACTTGCTGTCAAAATGGCAAGAAGCTTATGCTGGCCACTTTTTCAGTGGCTTTTGGGAATTGTGCAGTATGTAGCTTTCTGTATATAGTTAAGCTTAGTGTCAGTGAGCGCGAAGGGGGTGGGAAGTGAACGAAGAGTTGAGACAACTTAATGATGCGCTTAAAATACTTGCAAATTAAAACTTTCCCAACTGCAAATGCATGCAAGAATCTTTCAGGGATGGCTCAAAATGAGAAGTATGATTAATGGATAAATTGTGTCCGACAGGAAGTGGACAAGTTGTGTTTGGCAGATGACTGACTTAAGACAGATGACTTAAATGTACGCTAATTAGATTTATAAACTATACTTACAGAATTGTGCAATGAGAAATTGTTGGGTCTTGACAGTGAGTCTGTGTGGATGTACATGCATGTTAGAATCTGACGGTCTGTGTTTTGGGGTGGGAATGAATTAGTGTCTAATAAAAACAGTTTGTTTTGTTTAAAAATTAGGGTGTGGACTAAAGAGAATTGTCTTTGGAATTTTGGTTCCTTTTTGGGTTGAAAGTAAAAAGTCTAAATTTGAAATCCTCAAAGTATTTCTCATTCAGGCAGACAGATGTGATTGAAGAGGACAATCATCAGGGTGTATATGTGCCGAAGTAGTAGCCCTATCTCATTGTCTTTATGTATGTTGTAGTACCTCAGTCTGTATGGACATCTTGGGTGTGCATCTGCCAATATAAAGCTGAAAACCATGCTCTTGACTGTGTAGTGGCTGTCATTTTGGGCAGAGGAAAATTCTAAGGTCTTCTAAGACCTGCTTTTTGTGCATCAGAGCCATGGTTTGTAGGTGAATGGGGCACCCTTTTAAACCCAGTGTACTACCTTGGCAAAATTTTGCCCTGTCTCTTCTCTTGATGAATTGTCAGTCACTGATGAGGCTGTCGCTCTTCATGGGTGCTATATTTGTGCAAGGCTGTTCGCAAAATGAGCGGTGTTCAAATGTAAAACATTCTATCAGCATAATTGGTACTCTTTGGGTGCTGAAACTTTTGAAATGTGACCTAAAGTCATGAAATCCATGAAAAATACAGCAGAGAATCTGTTCTTTGAAGACAGAACTTTGTTCTTTTTGCGTATTACATTGCCAGTAAGTTTAGCTATACCTCTTTAGGAAGATCAATTGTGCAATTCAAAGCATTAGCGTACTTAGTGTCATGTTCATTTTTGTCTTAATGGAGCACTTAGAGGGTTATCAATAAAACACCAAGAAAGCACAACATTATTGATTTACCAATTTTTGTATTTGAGGTTTTACAGTACTTGATAAGTGCTTGCAAATATTAACACTTAATTCAGAATGTCTTGAACTTGTAATAAATCCCTTTTAAACAATTATTTAAGATTAATAATAAAAACAGAATCTGAACTGGTCACACAGTTTTTCTGCTGCATGAGTTACCGAATACAATCCAAAATATTCAGTCTTCTTTTTTTTTTCTGTTTTCCATATATGTACTATTTATTTTGAATTTCTATAAGATGACTTAAGTGGACTAGTTGGGTGATCAAGTGTACTTTCCCATAATACAAGAGCAGTGGGGCACTCAAAATCTAAAACATAGTTTTTCCTTTATAGTCATAATTTTCTTATACATTTTGTAATTAAATTGTGGTACTCTACTCTGGCGGAATGAGCCAAAGCTTTTTTTTTCTGTAAAGATTAGCTGTTTCTAGGGGCATGTCTACACTTACCTCTGGAGCGATCAGTCCAGCAGGGGTCAGTTGTCATGTCTAGTGAAGACATGATAAATCAACTGCCAAATACTCTCCCATCAACTCTGGTACTTCATCGGAGCAAGAGGCGCAGGCGGAGTCAATGGAGCGTCAGCAGTTGACTTACCGCAGTGAAGTCCCTGTGGTAAGTAGATCGAAGTATGTTGACTTCAGCTACGTTAGTAATGTAGTTGAAGCTGCGTAACTTTGCACAATCCCCCCCCCCCCCCCCCCCCACCAGTTTAGACCAGGCCTAGGAGTAAGAGCATCTACACTTTTTAACTTTGGACAAGTGGTGTGTTTTTGTTTTTTTGGTTTTTTTGTTTTGTTACAAGAGCTGCAAATGTCTTTCTTTTGTTCATAAGCTGATCATTAGCATAGTTTTTAAAGCAGTTTCCTTCTGACCTAACAGTTTAGTCAGACCTTAAGACTGATATTGTGTACCTAAACATCTTGTAGATATAAAGAAAACTGCTGTATTTGAGCCCCTTAGATATATTTGCAAAGAACTGCTTATGTTCTGTTTGAGGCATAGTAGTAAGTTGTCTCAGTATAATGTGATAAATGGTTCAACGTGCTAAAATTCCATAAATTTCCTTCCTAAACAGGAAATGACTTGTGCAGTTTGGCATGCTCACTCTTCAAGCCGTATTTGCTGCTAAACACAATTCTAGCTTTTGAATCTGTCTTGAGCAAAAAGCATTCCTGAAAGATTCAGTATTTGTAGTGGTTTGGATTTTCCTATATATTTTCATCTCAGTTAGGTCACTTTCAAATAAGTGGTTAAAATTATCTGTCAAGATGTATGTTAATGACCACAAAGGACACCTACCAAAGGCCAGGAATGGGGTTTGCCTGGCTATGGAGAACCCAATTAGTCTTCTTTCAAATACTGCCCATTTTGAGGGCAATGGTATCTTCTAAAATTCTTTAAACTGTCAGGTAGTACTTAAGCAGACAATTTTTGCTTTCGGTCAAGAAAAAACCCCATTATTTCCACACAGTAATAACTTTAATATAAAATGAATTTTAATATTGCCAACTAATTATCTTTGCTTCTGACCCATGCTGCATCTCTCCCTCGAATTAAACACTTCAGTTTCTGGTATAAACAAGGCAGGCTTTATTTTTATAACCACTAAAAGAGTGAGATGAGAAAATGGAAATATATCTTTACTGTAACCATGCTTAGGGCTAGATCTTTCAAATGGATCCAGGTGAGGGGGCTCCCCCACAGAGCCTTTTTGATGACTTCAGTGGATGGCTTTGCAGGCACAATCATTTGCATAGGCTATGTTACTTAAATCCAGACTTTCTTGCCACAAGGGGAATTGTTCTGCTATGTCCCCAAATGTCTGAGAAACTGAACACTTTTTTTTTTTTTTTTTTTTTTTTAGAATGACTTAGTTTTGCAAAGCTATGAAATTTTGGCAAAGCTATTAATTGACTTCACCAGTATATTGCAGATGTCTATATACAACCTTTAATTAATAAACACAGGTTTGGCTTTAGGTAATCTGTTCTTCCCCCCTCCCCCCCCCAATCCAAGTGGAGCCAAACAGACTAAAAGTGCCTCAGAGTTTAGATAGCCCCTCCTCTCTGTACCACCTGCAGAGGTGGGAGGAGAATTCCCACAGATCTCAGTTGTCTGCTTGCATTTGGTTCATTTTATTGTTAGCATTTGATATCTTGCTATCTATTTAACGTCAGATTAACTGCTTGCTTGAAGCAATCAGGTCTTGTAGTTTCCCTGCAACATAAAGACTTGCAGGGTTAGAAAGAAAAGTAGGAGCTGGTTGGCTTAAATAGGTTGCTACAGTCTCTCATGAATACCAAAGCACTAGTTTGTTATACCACAGACAGGAAATTGTTGGGTTACAGTTTAGACCCAACCCAAATCAGTAGTTTCCTCTTAAGACTTTTAGGTTTCTGTTTTATGTAATGTGTTAAGAAAGTCTGACTTATTTTAGAAATAGTTTTTAAAAAACCCTCATGTTCACATACTTCCCTTTTTCTCCCTAGCCACTGGCACATCTAGCCTTTGCATTTTCTAGCTTTCTAGTTTACTAAAGCACAAATTTCTACCAAACCTGCAAAAATACTAGGGTTTTTACAGGAATACAGTAGTGACTGGTACCTTTTTAAATAGCAGAGTTAGTGTTACAGGAAATTTGTGTATTTAGTGGTATTTCATACCTTACTGTGTGTTTAGAAACATATATCAAAAAATATTTAATTAGTGGGACCATATAAATACATTTGTACCTAGATATGTATTTGGCTGGAATTTGTTCGGAAGTTATTGATGAATTATTGGAAATTATTGATGAATTTCCTGTTTTTAAAACAACAACAACAAAAAAAAAAACCAAATAAAGTCAGGGGGATGGAAAGAGTTTCAAAGCTGTTGAAACATCTAAGGGAAAAAGTTAAGGAGTTGTTTTGTTTGGTTCAAAATGCCTTTGCATTTTAAAATTTGTTAATTTATAGTTAAGGAGAAAAAAGCGTAGGTTGACCCACTCTGAAATTTCCTTTGGTATGTGAAAACTTCCAAGATTTTGATTTTTCATGGGACAAAAGAAGTCTCAATCTTAAATTCTTGTGCACTGAGAGAACCATTTCCGTCCAAGCTCCAGTTTTCACCATTGCGTTGTCAAGACTTGCTCTGACACTGTGGCAAAGATGCTGGTAGCAGCCTGTCCACAGTAGCACTCTGACTGTTGCTACTTTGAGTGAGTGCTAGGAATTGCAGGCAATTTGAAAACTTGCTAGTGTCCGTGTAGACAGCAAGATTGATATTCTCATATTCACAGAACAGTAACAGACTGCAGTGCTGCTGCCCAGGCTTTCTGCAAGACCGTGTAGTGCACAGGAAACAGTTGTGGTGGTGGTGGTATAGGTGAGAGATCTGCTTGCTTTCCACAGCCATTCAGTCTTTGGCCTCTGAGAGGTCATATTACAAACACCACCCCTACTTCTTGGGAACTTTATAGACCAAAAATCAATCTAATATAAACTATTTATTAAATATTAATCTGTACTAATTGTTTCTATGTCAGCATGAATGCACTTTTTGGGAAGGCTTAATTGCTTAAATTTAAGTGAAATTTGATCTTACTGAACTCCACAGTTGCTGATGTTACATAGAGCCTGATTTAAAATAATATCCAACTTCAAAGTTTTTTGGGCTGGAACATCACTACTGCATTGGCATAATATAAAGGCACATTAAAGGACAAGTTTGTACTATAGACTTTACAACAAGTAACACAAAGAACTTTGTGCTGTGCTAGACTTGCGGGTGTGACAGAGACCCAGAGGAGGGGTGGTAATGCAAACATGGCTTTGCACCATGTTTATGGCTCCAATTTATGCGACTGCCAGGAAGCATCCTGAAGACCGTTCTAACTTATGCTTAGCTACCTGCAGCCCCAAGAGACTATTTTAGCAGCCAAGTATAGCTATAACTGAGAGAGGGTCTGGCCACACCTCCTTTCCCATGTCATGCCCCCACCTGAAGAAGACAGCAGCTAAAGTTAAGATGAACCTGCCAGTTTGCTAAGAAGATTGTTGTGCATCATGGGGTGCTCGTGCTCCAACTTTGGGGACGTCAACTCTTGCCACCTCATTCGGTGGCAGAGTACGGCGCACCAGTCGATCGCCCCACACCAAACTGGTGGATGCACAGTTACATGCTGCCATGCATAACATCTTTGGCACCCTGTGTCCGACTCCACTCCTATGGCTCCCAGTTCTGAGCAATATTGCGCCTCTTCATATCAGACAGAAGGTTGCCACTAGGAAGTTACTGGGAAAAATTCGTGCCAACTCAAGCCCGCTGCTGCACAATGACCTTTTTAAACCACCAGCTGCACGTTTGTTGTCACATTGCCCATTATGGTCTCATTAGCCACGCCAGGACGTTAGAGCAGAAACATTCTTGCTGAGAGGAATAGATATGTTATAATCCCCAACCAATCCCTCCTCGCCAACCCCACAATTTGCCCGCCTGGTTTTGACCTGCCCTGTCATCATTGGTCCCTGTTGAACAAGTTCTGGACTGGGCAAGGTCTCTGTACAGCCAACCAGTATCGCTGGGACCTTTGTGACAGCCCTTTGTGCAGCTGTGGTGTAACACGGATGGTGAATACCTGCTGACTAGGTTCAGCAGTGGGTTAGAAGAACTGCATCATGCCACTGGAGATGCCATCACTTGGCTGGAGGACTATGCACACGCTAAATAACTACACAAATAACAAAATACAGGGGTTTTTGCAAACCCTTGTATTTTCTGTTACTTGTATTTGTCTCTAAAAAAGTGGATAAATGGCTTTTAATTCTTGACATAACATTTAACAAGATGACCAACACAGGTTAATGATGTTTATGGCTCTCTTTATGTGATGTGGTATTTGTATTTCACTTCTTTGCAAGTAATGCAAAGAGTGTATTGAAGCAAGACCTGTTAGTGTCTCGGTGAATTTGATTTCCAGATGTGAAGTGACTAGTCCTTTAACATGCAAAAAAATGTTTCCTTTCTATAGCTTATTTTTAAAGTAACCATCATTCTCATTTGAATTTACCTTCCTTCCCCCCCCCCCGCCATATTTAGGCAAGTAACGTACCTAAAATGTACTGATAAAGTTTCTCAGCAAAGTTTGTGTTTGAAGTACTACGTGAACTGCCCATTTAAGTGCAGTAGAATACAGTTCTGTTACTGTGTGTATTGTTACCACTAATAGAAAGCAGTTTCTTGAAAAGCAGCATTTGAGCTTCCTTCTGCCTAATGGCAGCTGGTAGAAAATTATGATTTTTATAAACCATGGCAGCATTGTCAAATGTCAGATTCAATATTTATTCATTTTAGCATCAAAATACTTGTCCAGTTTTAAAATGAATTTTTCTAGTCAATATTTTTTTAAACAAAATTTTCCTCTTCTGCTTCTTAAAACATTTCTGACTGTGAACAAAGGCATTTTGTGTGCTCCCCAGCTGTGTGCACAAAATATTCAACACAAATACATACAACGTAGGCATGTGATAAAATCCCCGTCCATTTCTAGAAAAAATGGTGTGGCTTACAATTTTGATGTTTTGTTCCCATATGCCATGGTCTTAAATAACAACACTTCGAGGTGATAGTTGCATACTTGTTACAAAATGTCAGTGGAATTTTTCTTTTAAGCTTCTAGCCTTGGTGGTTGTGAGGAGATAAGTATAAATGTGTATATAACAAAATGCATAGGTTTACATTTTTGTTTAGTCTACAAACGGACTATAAAGACAATATCAGCCAGACTGGGGTGGGCAATAATTTTCACAGGAGGGGCCACTCCACAATTTTTGGTAAGTCATCGCAGTCTGCACATTTCTACTATATTAATGGAGGGGGTGCGGAGTCTGGGAGGGGGTTCCGATCTGGGACAGGGGTTGTGGTGCGGGATAGGGTGCAAGGTGCAGGCTCTGGCTGGAAGGCACTCACCATAGACAGCTCCCAGCCGGCGGCACAGTGGGTTACTCAGGCAGGCTGTCTGCATGCTGTGGCCCCACACCACTCCTGGAAGCATCTGGCTGCTGGCACCGTGGCATGTCTTTGTGTGCCCCTTGGGGGAGGAGGGCAGCAGGTCTCCATGTGCTGCCCGCCCGCACAAGCACTGCTCCCAAGGCTCCCATCCAGCCAATGGGAGCTGTGAGCACAGTGCAGGGGGTGGGGGGCAGTGTGCGGAGCCGTCTCCCCTTTCCCTGCTCCCCCTCCACAGCCAGGGGCACTCAGAGACATGCCAGCAGCCAGCCACTTCTGGGAGCAGCGTGGGGCCATGGCAGGCAGACAGCCTGTCTGAGCGTCCCGCTGCGCCACGGGACTTTTAGGAGCCCAGAGATCGTGAGGGGTCAGCCAAAGATCCTGGCAGGCCAGACAGAAATGTTAGATGGGCCGCATCCAGCCCACGGGCCGTATTTTTCCTATCCCTGAGCAGCACAGAATTCAGAATCCTGACACTTGTCACAAGTAGCATAGAACTGTGTACAGTGTGGCCTTTTTTAAAATCAACATTTACTTTTTTAATCTGCAATAGAAAAGATGTTTCCAAAAGACAACTTAGAATACACAAGGTGAGAAATATATTTGATATATTGTAAGTGTTGGCAATCAGCCTAAATGCCAGGTTGAGCCACTAAGGGCTAGTCTACAACTGAAATGCTACAATGGCACAGTGGGGTTCTCCCATTGGCATAGTTAATCTCTGCCTGAGAGGCAGTAGCTAGATCAAGGGAGGACTACTTCTGTTAGCCTAGTGCTGTTTACCCCAGGTGTAGATCAGCTTAACTATGTCACTGGGGAGGTGGGGTAGGGAGGAGGGATGGATTTTTCACATCCCTGAGCTGTGTAGCTGAGTCAACTTAACTTTTGAGTGTAGACTAGGACGCAGTTCCGAGGAAATCAGAAGAATAGAGAAGGCAAATGCTACATTTGGAAGACTCAAAAACATCTGGCAACTCAAACATCTCTCTCAAGACAAAAAACTGAATGTGTACAAAGCAATTGTTATCGTCCTCACAACATAAAGCAGTGAGACATGGTAATTTACCAGGAAAGATAAGCAAAAGCTGGATGCATTTAATCCCAAATGTCTGAGAAGAATATTGGGAATAACCTATAGAGATAGGAAGATGAATGAAGAAGTTAGAAAAATTACTGGACAAGGTACTCTCTCACAATTAATCTACAAAGAAGACATCAGTGGCTGGAACATGTGCTGAGAATGGAAAAAGAACACTTACCAAGTACCACCCTTGAATGGAAACCAGAAAACACAAGAAGAAAGAGAGGAAGACTGCGAATAACTGTTCTGAACGACATCAAGCACCTCAACATGAAATAGGAAGATTTGGAGAGAAGGGCAGTTGACAGGCAAGGGTGGCAAGTGTGAGTAGCCCAACGTGCAGCAAAGCACGGGATGGACTAAGGTCTGGCCGCAGTAGTAGTGTACTCTCTAGATAATCCCACTCCTCAAGGCATAAGGTGCTCTACACCCTGAGTAAACATATTACCTACTCCTTGGGTAGTCCCATTGGTACTACGTGAGCGAGTTAAGGGTATTACAGTCTGGCCCTGTTAGGCTAAGTAATAGTGATTGCTCTCTGGTAACAGGTGCATGCCTTAGTCAAGCAGTGACTACCTTTGTTTTACTAAACTACATAGCTCAGATAATAGTGAGAATTTGATTTAAAAAAAAAATCTCTGATTTGACATTAACTTATCGAACTATACTCTATGAAAGCAACATTGTTAGATTTGAAATTAAAAATTCTCAGTAGCTTGTTTTAAGTACTTGAGGTTATTGGACAACAGTATCCCACACACTTGTTTGTGTGTGGTGGTTTGGTTTGGCTTTTTAATTGCAAATACAACTTATGACACTAACACTTTTCTTGTGGTAGTTCAGGTCACTGGGCTAACTCTGCGTTCTGAGTGGCCCCCCCCCCAAATAAATTGTTGGTGATATAGAATCCGTGAACATTATGTAAAGGCAAAACAGGTTTCAATAAGCTGACTAAATAAGAAACTACAAGTGGACTTTTCAAGCTCTTTTGCCACCTGTTTTTGTTCCCTGATTATTTCAGTTTGAGAAGCCTGCTGTGTAATGAAATAGTCCAAAATTGAAAACATTCGTTCTTCACCTGTGGTAGAGACCAGTGCAGGGGAAAAGTTGGTTTCTCTCCTGTAAACTGCATTGTCATGTCTGGCCACTGATATCCATCAGTTCAAAGGTTTTTATTGATCATCAAAGAAATAGATCTGGTTGCTTGAGGATGGAGTTTTGGTGCGCATTTTTTAAAAATACGATTGGGCGATCACTAAAATTTCTGTTGCATTGTAGCATTTAGACTTCTACTTTGATACTATGGGTTGAGAATCTGAGATTGAAAAAATGAACAAGCACTTCACTCACTGCTTGTGATGTAGACTTGTCCTTGGGTACGTCTTTCTGCAGAGTCTCCTGAAGTTCCTTCTGCATTTCAGTAGTAGCAGTATAACAGCTTTCTGTTTAGCAGAGCTGGTCATGTTTTTGAAAACTCAATGGCACCCCCCCCCCCATCTGAAAATTTAACAGATCTGTTTAGTTTGGAGCCTGTTTCAACCACTTTAGACAATCTAATCTGCATGTTTTACACACTTGTCTCTAGTTCTATGGTTTACTACTTTGGCAATGACAGTGTCAAAACAGGGCAATGTTTCGCTCACAGATACAGACAGGCTAGTTCTTAAACTGTTCAAACTGCTCGCTCACTAAATTCCACCACACAGCATATCTTCAGATGGCTTCACTTAAAGCAGATAGGTTAAAAAGTCTAATTACTTAATGTCAACTTTAAGTATTCCACAATTTCATTAAAAATTTTCTTTACTGGAGTATCAAGATCTTTGGCTAAAGATGTCAGGTATGCATTATAGCCACATGCAGTGAGTTTCATGCTTTGTCATTGTTCTCTACAAGATTCTTCTTTTCTTCCACGTTTGCAGAATTATTGACATCTAAGATGCACCCATACTGAACAAGAATTCTGATGTTACTTATTTTGAACTGAGCATATCCTGATGTTTGTAAAATATACATCCTCCTCTCCTATTGTCACATTTGCACAAATTATTGAACTATGATGACGATGATTAAATATTTTATGATAGTGCTCAAAAGGCCCTTATTGGGATTGGGTCCCCATAGTGCTGGGCACTGTATACAGGGGAAAAACAAGAATCATTCTCAATATCCCTCTGCCCATTGAGACTCAAGAGTTTTCCCCTTAGGCATTTGCAAAAGCTTTCCAATCTCATTGTCATTGTGTGCTGCATCCAGCAATTCTGTATAAATAAGAGTCCCTGATTGAAGCATCTAGGGATATGTCTACACTGCAGCTCAGAGAGTGCTCCTGAGACCAGGTAGATAGAGGTGCGTTAGCTCCGCTCAAATTAGTGTGCTAAACACTGCAACATGGGCTAGCCACCCACGCTCAGACTGAGGGGATGGGGCAGGCTTGTACTTGGATGGCTTGTCTGTGTTGCCATCCACATTGCAATGCCCATGCGATCATTTTTAGCACACGTCTCCCAACCTCAGTTGGGAGTCATGCTGCCGGCTGCAGTATCGACATACCCTAGGTCAGTAGTTTTCAAACTTTTTTCTGGTGACCCAGTTGAAGAAAATTGTTGATGCCCATGACCAAATGGAGCTGGGGATAAGGGGTTTGGGAGAGGCTCAGGGCTGGGTGTAGGGGGTCAGGGTTTCAGGGTGGGGCTGGGAATGAAAGGTTCAGGGTGTGGGAAGGGGCTCGGGTGGGGCAGTGGGTGGGGGTGTGGGAGGTCACAGCTCTGGGGTGAGGGGGCAGGCTCTGGGATGGGGCTGGGGATGAAGGGTTTGGGGTGCAGGAAGGGGCTCTGGGTTTGGAGGGGCCTCAGGGCAGGGGATTGGGGTGCAGGCTTAGTCAGTGGCATAGTAGGGGTGCCAACGCAGGCTTCCTGCCTGTTCTGCCACCGCAGACCACACTGTGCCCCAGAAGCAGCCAGCAGCAGGTCTGGCTCCTAGGCAGAGGCACGTGGCTCTCGCCATGAGGCACTGCCTCTCCTCTCTGGTGCTTAGGTAGGGGCAGCACGCCTAGGAGCTGGACCTGCTACTGGCCGCTTCCGGGGCACAGTGCGGTGTCAGAACAGGTAGGGACTAGCCTGCCTTAGCCGGGCAGCACCGCCGATGGGACTTTTACAAGACCAGAGCCACCGCGACCCAGTGCCTTACATTTCATGACCCGCTACTGGGTCCCGACTCACAGTTTGAAAACCACTTCCCTAGATGTTACTATATCTTAAATCCATCCCAAACTCCTAACTTCATCCCATAATAACTAAAAATATAATCTGAGGTTTTGACTCTCATGCTTGATCTCAGCCCAAAGGGGTTTTGAAATGCACATGCACAACCTTACTGTGATCTATTGATGTAACACTGTTTTAAAAAAAAAAAAAATTCTGCCACACCTATGTAAGAACACAGTTGCTTTTGATAAGTGTTATCTGGAGATGTTCTTTCCCTTGGATCTCTGGCAGCAAAAATCCATCTGTTCCACACACCCTGCCCCACCCTAAACAGCTGCATGTCAGCACTCTCTTAGGTAATATCAGTAGAAAGAGCCTGCAACTCCCTCTCATCCCCACCCCATTCCCGTTCCATGCATGCAAAAACATCTCTCTCCCCTCTGGACTTCTCAGCAAGGAGTATACACAGCCTAGGCAGCCAACTTTCCACTTTTTAAAAATTATATATTTTTTTTAAAAAAACACCCCAAAACAACCTGTTTCACATATAATGCAGGTATTGGACTAGTTCGTTGATCAAAAGGTACTTGAACTTTTGAAGACAAAATGTATCTGATTTGTCTGCTTATCCTAGTGAATATCTTAAATATTTATCTTGGTCTGTGTTGTTGAATGTTGTCCATGAACTTTTAAAATATTCTAGGAAAGCAGCAGTAATATTTATCACTGCCTCTTCAAGAGCTAGAGTAGAATTTTTACCTCTTAGAATAAACTTTCTATCTAGCAGTACTGTTACTAATTACAAACCATTCTTGTTCCTTCAGTTCATGTTGGAGTAGGGTGACCAGATGTCCCATTTTGGGGGGGATTTTTTCCTTATTACCCTCCACCCCCTCCCGTTTTTTTCATAGTAGCTATCTAGTAACCCTATGTTGGAGTTGACTACAAACTTCCCTGAGACTCCTTAGGGACCTCTTGGCAAAACCAAGGTTATAAAAAGGCACAAGCCCAGCTTAAAAATTAAAAAGTACAAAATGTTAAGATACCTTTTGAAGGCATCCTACTTCAAAGGACGTACTCTTCCCTCCTGTCACTATCAATACATAAATTATCGGAGGGGTAGCCGTGTTAGTCTGGATCTGTAAAAGCAGCAAAGAGTCCTGTGGCACTTTCTAGACTAACAGATGTATTGGAGCATGAGCTTTCGTGGGTGAATATCCACTTCGTCAGATGCACGAACCAATACATAAATTGGAATTGCTGCATCACTTAATTCTGCTTGAAATGACAAGAAAGTCTACTTAAAAAAAGCACTGTCGCAATACATGCAAAACAATCCTTGCATGGACTGTACTGTAGTCTCTATCGAATATAAGGTGTAAAAGTGATTTTTTTGAAATTATTTTTGTGAGTGGAAATATATAAGGCAGGGTAGCATAACTTAATATATGCCCTTAACTGCCTCTGAATAAAGGCCCTGATCATGCAACTTGATGCATGTTTGTGGACCTCTGTTACTTCATGGAACCCCACTAGAAGTCAGTGGAACACCAAGGAGTGAAACAGGCTGCAGAAATGGGGTTGAACGCACAGGTCCTCTTTGTGAGAAGCCTTTGCCTCCGTCACATCCCACAACATTTCCAGGTCATAGAGCAACAGGGCCCCTGCTTGCTCCATATGGAGTAGTAAGGAAACAAGACCGAGGAAATGGCACAAGAAGAGGCTTGTGGAGTTTCCAATCCCCTGTGCTAGCTATGTTCATGGAGGGGTTGAGCCAGGCCCATTTGCCTTGGTCACCAAATGATTGATTTGTATATCTGAATTGTGGATTGGCTGCAAACTCTGTTAAATGCTAATATAAATTGACATTCCTCTGACTTCTGAGGCTGACTAGACTGAGTACAGTGATGCTTTCAAGGGCAGATCTGGTACACGGTGTTCAGCATTTGTGAACACTGGAATCAGGGAACCGATAACCTTTTCTAATATTAATTCTTCTTCAGGTGCTTGCTCATATCCATTCCAATTAGGTATGTGCGCGCCGCGTGCACATCCATCGAAAGATTTTTACCCTAGCAACACTTGGTGGGTTGGCTGGGCGCCCCCTGGTGTGATGCTGTTATGGCACCGAATATATACCCCTGCCGACCCGTCCACTCCTCAGTTCCTTCTTACCACCCGTGTCGGTCATTGGAACAATGGAGCACAGCTTAGCTGATCTCCACCTCCCTAGCTTTTCACTCGTTCTAATACTTATTGTGTATATAGTTTATTAGATTTTTGTAAACGTAGTTAGTGTATATAGTTCAGAGGGTCGGGGATTAGCCCTGTCCCTTACCCGGTGCCCAGGCTCATGCCTGGCTCACTGGGTTTCAAACCGTGCTCGGCCTGCTGCCGGCCAATGCCCACGGGAGACCCCCACGACTCCTTCCTCAAGTGCTTGGGGGAATCCCACCTCGCAGACAAGTGCCGGATTTGCAAATCGTTCAAGCTGTGGACGAAAAAGGAGCGGGACTTTCGCCTCAAGCAGCTCCTAATGGAGGCAACCCTCACTCCTCCACCTTCGGCACCGGCTGCTGGATAGTCCGCACCGGGGAGAAGTGCCTCATCGGCACCGGAGAGCACCGGCACCATGAAGACAGCTCGGCACCAGCCGTCACCGGCCCAACACCGCTCCCTCTCCCCACATGCCAAAAGCTTAAAGCTCCTGCGGCCCAGCTATCTGCACCACAGTCTGAGCAGCAATCTAAGTCGAGCCGCCCGGCACCACTAACTGCCGCGGCACCGACAATCTCCGCACCGTTGATTCCGGCCGTGCAAGAGCCGTCGAGTCCGGTGCATGACAGCTCCCCGGCACATGCTTCGGTAGAGCTTCTCGTTCCCACTATGCCAGAGACATTTGCTACGGCAAGGGAACTTATTGCGTTAACGGAGCCCGCCCTGCCTCAACCCCCGGCACCGCCGGTGCGGGTTATTCAATCGACAGGCAAGCCTGCCATGGTAAGACCACCTTCCATCGGCATCTCAGGCAGACAGCACTCAAGATCGAGGTCCTGCCAACGTTCTCAATCTCATCATCGCTCCAGATCCAGGCGCCGCTCGCAGTCCCGGTACCGATCTCCTCCTCGGTACCGGTTGCACTCGCGGCACCACTTGAGGTCCTGCTCACCAGACCAATACTCCAGGCACTGGTCCAGCTCCTGGCACCGTTGGCACCGCAGCTGCTCTCATCATAGGGCGTCAAGATCCCGGTCGACCTCCTGGCACCGCGCCTGTCGCAGGTCCCGATCACGCTCTCGGTACCGATACGGATCCCGGTACCACTCTCCGGTGCGGCACGAAATACGGTATCCTAGAAACAGGGCTTATCCTCAAACGGTCTCCGCTCCGCCATGGCCATCGAGGCACACGTCTGAGTCATCGCACGCTGATAGTGCCGCCTATCCCGATTCAGAGACACACAGCCGGGTTCTCCATGAGGCTCAAGGTCCATGTCCTTTTGGACGCCTTGGGCATATCACCAGGCCCAAGGCGATCCCACGGAACCATCACGTTCTGCCCTGTCGGAACATCGCGTACCGGAGGCCACTGTTAGCCGCCCCCCTCCAGCGGGTACAGATCACTCTCCTCAGGCACCGGACCCTCAGGTCATCCCGGACCCTGACGTACCTCCGGACCAAGAGTCCCTACAGGAACCACTCGTACCGGATCTGTCATCCTCCTCTTCACCCGACAAGGCAGTGGCCGGTACATCCTCATTGGGGCCCGCCCCCTATTGACCTCCGAGCTCACCAGGACCTTCTGAGGCGAGTCGCCTTAAATATCAATCTCCAGGTGGAGGAGGTCCCGGAGGTTGAAGACCCAGTGATAGACATACTGTCGGCGGATGCCCCAACCCGCATAGCTTTGCCATTTATACGCTCCATCCAAGCTAAAGCGGACACAATCTGGCAGTCCCCGGCGTCTATCCCTCCTACGGCCAGAGGGGTGGAAAGAAAGTATACGGTATCCTCCAAAGGGTGCAAATACCTATATACCCACCCTCCTCCATGCTCCCTGGTGATTCAATCCATCAATGAGCGAGAGCGCTATGGCCAGCAAGCCCCCGCCCCCAAATCAAGGGACGCTAGACGGATGGACCTGTTGGGACGTAAAGTCTACTCTGCAGGGGGCCTCCAACTCAGGGTGGCGAACCAACAGGCCCTGCTCAATAGATATAATTATAACACCTGGAAGTCGGTGGGTAAGTTCACTGAGCTGGTCCCACAAGACTCCCGCCAGGAATTCCAAGCCCTTCTTGAGGAAGGAAAGAAAGTGGCACGGACTTCCCTGCAGGCCTCCCTCGACGCTGCAGATTCGGTGGCCAGAACCGTGGCCTCGGGAATTATGAGGAGGAGGATCTCATGGCTGCAAGTGTCAGGTCTGCCTCCTGAAGTGCAACACACCATCCAGGACCTGTCTTTTGAAGGCCAGGGCCTTTTCTCCCAGAAAACGGACCCTAGGCTACAGAGTCTTAAGGACAATCGGGTGATCATGCGTTCCTTTGGGATGCACACCCCAGAAACCCAACGAAGATCCTTCCGTAGCTAACCTCAGCACCCTTACCCCCCGCCCAGACCACGACAAGACTTTGGCAGAAGGCGCCGTCGCGGGAACCAACGACGACAATCTGAGTCCCAAGGCGGCCACAATACTGGTCCCGCCAAACCAGCGACGGGCCCGAAAGCGAACTTTTGAAGGTGCGCCCGAGAACAGAGCACCAGTCCTTCCCCAGGATCCCCTTCAGTTTTCCAACCGCCTTTCCTCCTTCCTCCCTGTGTGGTCCCAATTAACCTCGGATCGTAGGGTCCTACGCACAGTGGAATTTGGATACCACCTCCAATTTATTTCGCCCCCTCCCTCTCACCCCCCCTCCCCGTCCCTCTTCAGGGACCCCTCTCACGAGCAATTTCTCTGGCAAGCGGTTCGCACGCTCCTCTCGATCGAAGCTATGGAGGAGGTACCAGAGGAATTAAGGGGCAGGGGATTTTACTTCCGATATTTCCTAATCCCCAAAGCAAAAGGAGGTCTTTGACCCATCCTGGACCTGCGAGGACTCAACATGTTTTTAAAGAAGTTGAAGTTCCGCATCGTATCCCTGGGAACCATTATCCCTTCCTTGGATCCTGGAGACTGGTACGCTGCTCTCAACATGAAGGACGCATATTTCCACATCACTATTTATCCCCCGCACAGATGGTACCTACGGTTTATGGTGCACCGCCAACATTTCCAATTTGCGGTCCTTCCGTTTGGCCTCTCTTCGGGCCCTCGCGTCTTTACAAAGTGCATGGCGGTAGTGGCCGCCTTCCTCCGTCGTCGGCGAATACATGTGTTTCCTTACCTAGACGACTGGCTTATTCGAGGGACCTCCGAGGCCCAGGTCACCAGGCACGTAGCCATCATCACGGACCTATTCGAGAGACTGGGCCTGATGATCAATCTAGAGAAGTCTACTCTAGTGCCCACTCAAAGAATAGAATTCATTGGGGCCGTTCTAGACTCCAAACTCACAAAAGCCTGCCTGCCACTGCCCCAGTTTCAGGCACTAGTCTCTGTTATAAAAAGCCTCCAAACCTTTCCGACGACCTCGACTCGCACCTGTCTGAGCCTCCTCGGTCACATGACCGCATGTATCTTTGTAACCAAGCACGCAAAACTACGCATGCGTCCCCTTCAAACCTGGCTTGCCTCAGTGTACCGTCCAGGCAGAGATACCATAGACATGGTGGTCACCATTCCTCAGAGCATCTTAGACTCCCTCAACTGGTGGCTAATACCCTCCCTGGTTTGTGCAGGACCGCCGTTCCATCCGAGGCAGCCCTCGGTGTCCCTAACGATGGACACGTCGTCTCTCGGCTGGGGAGCTCATCTAGACCGTCGCACGCAAGGCCTCTGGTCATCTCAAGAGCTAGCGTTGCACATAAGCATCCAGGAGCTGAGAGCAGTCCGCCTGGAGTCCCAGACGTTCCTACAACATCTGCAAGGTCGTTGTGTTTCAGTGCTTACCGACAACACAACGGCCATGCACTACATAAACAAGCAGGGAGGGACTCGATTCTCCCCACTGTGTCAGGAGGCGATCCAATTGTGGGAATTTTGCATAGCCTACTCGATAGACCTTGTAGCATCGTTCCTCCCAGGGGTCCGGAATACCCTGGCAGACCATCTTAGCAGATCTTTTCGGTCTCACGAGTGGTCGCTTCGCCAGGACATTCTAAATTCCATCTTCCAGAAGTGAGGCTTTCCCCACATAGACTTCTTCCCTTCCCGCAACAACAGGAAGTGCCAGAAGTTCTGCTCCTTCCAAGGTCTCGCCCCGGGCTCGATATCAGACGACTTCCTAATCTCAAGGAAGAACCAGCTGCTGTACACCTTTCCACCCTTCCCACTGGTGCACAGGGTTCTCTTAAAGCTCCGCAGGGACAGGGCTCATCTGATCCTGATCGCCCCTGCATGGCCCCAACAGCACTGGTACACCACGTTGCTGGACCACTCAATAGCCAATCCGATCCCTCTGCCCCCGCATCAGGATCTTATAATGCAGGACCACGGCAGGCTTCACCATCCGGACCTGCAATCCCTCCATCTCACAGCGTGGCTCCTGCATGGTTAACCCAGACGGAGTTACATTGCTCTGCTCCAGTGCAAGAAGTACTCCTGGGTAGCAGAAAACCTTCCACCCAGTCTATGTACTTGGCCAAGTGGAAGTGATTTTCTTGCTGGTGTCAAACACTAAATGTAACACCCACGGAGGTTCCCATTCCCACTATATTGGACTACCTCTGGTATCTTAAACAGCAAGGCCTCGCTATCTCATCATTGCGAGTGCACTTGGCGGCTATTTCTACTTTCCACCCCGGAGAAGGTACTTACTCCGTCTTCTCCCACCCTATGGTCTCAAGGTTCCTCAAAGGTTTGGAGCGTCTATACCCCCTAGTACGACGCCCCGCCCCTTCCTGGGACCTCAAATTGGTCCTGACGAGACTTACGACTCCTCCATTCGAGCCATTGGCGACTTGCTCGCTTCTGTATTTGTCATGGAAAACAGCCTTCCTTGTGGCCATCACATTGGCTAGGAGAGTCTCTGAGCTTCGGGCTCTGATGGTGGACCCACCATACACAGTGTTCCACAAAGACAAGGTGCAATTACGTCCACATCCGGCGTTCCTCCCTAAAGTAGTCTCGGTCTTCCATCTCAACCAGGACATATTCCTCCCGGTCTTCTTTCCCAAACCGCATACGTCTCATAGAGAACAGCAGTTGCATTCCCTCGACGTCCGTAGGGCGCTCGCCTTCTACATTGACCGAACGAGACCCTTCCGCAAAACGCCTCAACTTTTTGTGGCAGTGGCAGATCGGATGAAAGGCCTACCCGTCTCTTCTCAGAGAATTTCGTCACGAGTAACGGCATGCATCCGTACTTGCTATGATCTAGCTCATGTCTCTCCGGGACACATTACTGCTCATTCTACCAGGGCTCAGGCCTCATCGGCCGCCTTCCTAGCTCGAGTACCTATCCAGGAGATATGTCGAGCAGCTACGTGGTCTTCAGTACATACCTTCACTTCCCATTATGCCCTGGTGCAACAATCCAGAGAGGACGCAGCCTTCGGCTCTGCGATTCTACACGCTGCAGTATCTCAGTCTGACCCCACCGCCTAGGTAAGGCTTAGGATTCACCTAATTGGAATGGATATGAGCAAGCACTCGAAGAAGAAAAGACAGTTGTTCTTCAAGATGTGTTGCTCATATCCATTCCAAAACCCGCCCGCCTTCCCCACTGTCGGAGTAGCCGGCAAGAAGGAACTGAGGAGCAGACGGGTCGGCAGGGGTATATATTCGGTGTCATAGCAGCGCCATGCTAGAGGGTGCCCAGCCGACCCATCGAGTGTTGCTAGGGTAAAAATCTTCCCACGGACGTGCACGCAGCGCACACACACCTAATTGAAATGGATATGAGCAACACATCTCGAAGAACAACAATTACAAAGGTGAGTAACCATCTTTTCTGTGAACAGACAATTGGGCTAAGACTGTGACCACTGCAGTTTTGTTTTTAGATTGGGATTTTAGGAACGACGGCTCTTTTTGCATCATGCTTTTGGGAACGCAATAAAGGAATCTGCTGCCCTACATCCCGACTCTCTTACAATTTAAAAATTAAATGGGAACCTTTTTTTTTGGCTTTTGTCTTGCAGCCTTTTAAATTTTTTCACTTAAGCTTGGAATTCAGTGGTAGGGGCAGTGAAGCGAAAGTATTATCTTAACTAAATGTATTTGGGTTTTATTCTTAGCATTTTTTTAAAGAAGTTTCTAGTAACCGTAACACATACTTACTCAAATGTATACAGAAACATAGTTCACAGTGGCATTTTGTTCAAAATCTCGTAAGTCATTTGGTGAGTTAAACTGTCTAATGGGTTCATAGTACAGCAATGGTTTCATCAGAGGCCTAGGTGTAAAATGGAACCTAGTGCTACTCTGCAGAAATGGCTTCCTGAGACAATATTCATGGCTATTGCAGTTTCCTGTTATCTTAATCCACATATCAATATAGTGGAGGTTAACAGTTTGTCAGACACAGCATGTATGGGGGAATGAATGGCACTTCTAGCTCCTGGTGGTTATGATATACTTTGATTGTTTGTTTATTTATTTATTTATTTATTTATTTTCACATAAGTAAGATGTTCCCATTTTAAATATGGGATGTCCCAAAACAATGAGAAAATACAGTCTGTTTAATGCAAGAGTATTGTATACAATTACTGAGAAGTCATAAATTTTCAGAGTGCCTGTCTGCTATTTTCATTCCTTCTATAGAAGGTATCAATATCTCCTGTTGAACTGGAGAGGAAAGGTTTCTTTTGAGTATATGCCATGGCTCTCTAAACTTCTGACAAGGGGTGTAAATTGGCTGTCGTAAATTGTTTTTGAACAGTTAGTCTTTCTGGAATAAATAGAAAGCTCTTTGCATATATTGATTATAGAAGAGTGAGGCAGTGGTCTTTTTTTGTAGGCCATGCAAGGGAATATGAGTAATTTAGGGTTTAGTTCTGTAACCATGCAAGCTTATGAACCAGTCAATATAACTTTCAAAATGTTTCTAAATCTCTAAACTGCCACTAGTAGAACAATAAAACTTTTTACTTTCATAGTAGAAATATTCCTGCTCTTTTTTCCACTGCAACCATTGGAGCTGAAGAAAGCATTGAAAAAGTCATCTTAATTATGATATTTTGGCAGTTTACACATGTACGTCATTCAAAAAATTAGCTTAATTTTGAAATACCTGCAAAGTGTACCCAGTGCGTTCATGTTTCTCTTCATTTATATCTGCACTCTGAGCTTAATGTTGTACATGATTTTAATTATGGGATTGGCAATCTAGGTTTATTTCTACTACATGAATTCTGGGTATGATATAGTTCTATCTTAAATCCACCACTATCTGTTCTCACTGAGATGATGGATGGGCTAGCATGCCTATGACTGCAGTGGCAGACACCAGTATGGCTTAATGAATTTTTTAATATTAAATATTTTATGCAGTAAACGGTCACCTTTTTGTCTCCTGTCATAATGTTCTGCCCTTGGGGAGGTCTCTAGAACTACTGTGGGAATTTTAATGCTTGTCACATTTGAAAGACTGTTAGAATATATCTAGGTTTCAAGGTGAACAGCAACGAAGTCTGCCACTCATTCTGTTTTGCTATATAAAGATGGCCTCAAGTCCTTTTTTGCTGTGCCTCTATACAGTTTTCCATCCACAAACCTGGTCTTGATGGGCAAAACACATAGGTTCGGTTTTTTTGTTCTGGTTTTTTTTTTTTGTTTGTTTGTTTGTTTTTAATCCAGTTGAGTTTAATAGGATTTGAAAAGCCACAGGAACAGAACCAGCTAATGCAGATTGACACTTAAGTTTAGCCTGTGTTTTAACTTGAAAACCGCATTAAACACACTATGGGGCGGAGAGAATGGGGACCTGGACTGGATTAACCATCATCAGTGGGCTCTAAGCACAAACAAGTCTGGAGTCCTACCTTCTAATATAAACAGCAATACAGTGTACACATAACTGCTAAACCTGCTTGCCAAGCTAGACAATCAGGAAAAGGAATTTCAAAAATTCATGGTGCTTTAAAGGGCAGGGGGACCTTCCAGTCTCCTGTGACCCCTGGGGCAGTGGAATTCACAATTGTGACCAGGTGGTGGCGGTGCATTTTTGTAAAGTGGCACTTACATGGGTAGATCTTCTGGAAGCTATTGCTCATCCTGCTGCTCGAGCTGCATTAACCATGATGGGGCGGGGGGGTATCTGGGCTGAATTTGAGTGGCATTGCAGACCTGTGCTCCAAGTGGCATTGCCAGTCAAGTCAACTAAGTTTTTTCTTTCAGTCTGTGCACAAATTCCCCCCCCCCCACCGCCCCAAAATTTGGACCATAGGAATGTGCCCTAGTTTCCTTTTTTCCTTGGATCCTTATTTCCTCCTGTTTTCTGGAGCGCTCCAAAGAACTAGAACGAGTACGACATCACAGTAGGCTGGAACCTGAGATGCAGCTTCCGCACTTCTCCCTTGATGGAAAGAAGAGAGGCTGGGACTTGAAATGCTCAAGTTTCAGCCTACTGTGATGTCATGTTCTTGCTCAAAGTCTCTAGAAAAATCATCCAATAAAATGGAGAAAGTTGGGACCTGAGATTCCTTTTAATGCAGGAAAAGAAGCTTTTGTTTTTTCCTTCCTTTTCCCCCCACCCCTCAACTTTGACCCAATTTCCTCAGTAGCATGGAACATAAGTGGGTCTGCTGTTTGAGCACCTTCAGTTAACAGCTGGGGGATCCAGGTATCTAAAATCTGCCTGAGAGGCTGTGCATGGTTGAGCCTGACTCTGCAGTATTCTCCCTTGAAATTACTTGGCTAGAAGACTGATTTTATCACAGTTTTCTAGCCAATTTCCATTGAAGACAATTTCACATTTCTCTTTGCCAGTAAGACAAATCTCTCTAGGGATATCTTTTTCCTAAGAAGGGCATGCTGAAGGGCTATCTTTCTGTCAGAGGACATCTCTGTGCTAAGGCCTTGTCTATGTTAGACTTTGGATGATGCAAGTTACACTGGTGTAAAACCACTGCAGTTTGATTATTGCTTGTGTGCTTCAATACTTGGAGATGTGCATAGTCATCAGGAGTCCTTGTTGGTGCACAGTGCAGTGTGCCAATGTGCAACCAACCTCTGGGATGTTTTGGCCATGCATAGTGGGACAGAAACAAGTCACACGGGGTGACTAGGAGCAAGGGGTCAACTTCCCAGTATGCAGCTGTCTTCATCCCATGTCATCTATATCTTGTAATTTTTTCCCACCTTTTTAAAAAAAAAAAAAAATCTCATGAACCCATGCAGCCCTCCTTTGTCTCCGCCATATCTGACAGATGCATGGAGCCGGTACAGCTCTGCACTATTGTCATAAGGGTCACAAACACAGAATACATGATCCTTGGTATCTGCAGAGCCATAAGAAGAACTGAATTGGTGGGGAACCTGTGACGATTTCTTGGAGGACAGGTTGCTGTGGGGCATAGCGAGACCCAATTAAAGGTTGTTGGTGAGGTTGATGGAGCAGCTGCAGATGGTGGTGTGCTGCTTCTGGGCCTGAGAAACCAGCACTGACCGATGGGATTGTATTGTATTGCAGGCTTGGGTTGATAGGTAGTGTCTGCAGAATTTTTGGATGCAAAAGGCCACAGTTCTGGATCTGTGTGCTGAGTCTGCCACAGCCTTCCAGTGCAGGGACACCAAAGTGAGAGCTACACTGACAGTGGAGAAGAAAGTGGTGATCATACTGTGGATACTTGAAATGCTGGCTTGCTACTGGTCGGTGAGAACTTATTTTGGAGTGGCAAAATCCACTATGGGAGCTGTTGTCATGCAAGTGTTCAGAGCCACTAATTGTTTCCTGCTATGTAGGACTGTGACTCCCCACAGTGTGCGGGGCATAGTGCATGGGGAGCAATAAGTGTCAGGTCTTTCCCCATTTTGGCACAGAACCACTTTGCCAGAGTACATCAACAGAGAGAGCTACTTTTTTACGGTTATGCAAGTGTTGATGGCTAACTGACATGGACAGTGGTTGGTCAGGGAAAGGGCATGACGCTCACATCTTTTAACAACACAAACTGTTCAGAAAGCTGCAAGCAGGGACTTCTTTCCCAGCTGGCAGATTACTGTTGGCGATGCTGAAATGCAAATAGTGATCCTGGGTGACCCAGCCTACCCCTTGCTCCCCGGCTGAAGAAGTTCTACATGGCCACCCCGACCACACCAAGAAAAAGATTCAAGTACTGGCTTAGCCGGTGCAAAATGACAGTTGAATGCTCTTTTGATAGACTGAAGGGATGCTGGCATTGTCTAATCACAAGATTTGATCTTGGGGGCAGGGGGGTGGGAATCCCAATGGTTATAGCTCCCTGCTGTGTCCTGCATAATATCTGTGAAGCAAGGGGGGGGACATTGCTTCTGGGTTGCAGGATGGAGGTGGAGCAGCTGTCATCTGCATTTGAACAGCCAGACTCAAAGGCTGTTGGAGCTCAGTGCTCCGAGAGGCTTTGAAAGCGCACTTTAACAGTGAGCCATAGTAATGTGTTGTGTTGTGATGTAGTGCGATCTACCTGCCCTGGTGGTTTGGGGCCCATTAAGAATTGTAGAGTGCTTGGGGTGCATCTATGACTATAACTCTGACCGTGTACCTGTTGATTTTGAGGTGCTTGCTGTACATCAGTGATTCTCAAACTTTTGTACTGGTGACCCCTTTCACACAGCAAGCCTCTGAGTGCTACCTCCCCATATAAATTAAAATACTTTTTTATATAATTAACACCATTATAAATGCTGGAGGCAAAGCAGGGTTTGGGGTGGAGGCTGACAGCTTGCGACCCCCCATGTAATAACCTCGTGACCCCCTGAGGAGTCCTGACCCCCAGTTTGAGACCTTCTGCTGTACATCTATGATTATTACACTTTGTCACTGAACCTATGAGTTCTCACTCTGTACAGTAACAAGTCAGAAGGTGCTTTCAGAATTGTCAGGCACTCTGCAGCATGTGTTGTGAACTAGTAAAGATTAACCATTTTCCAAATAGAATTTTACTCCCTAACAAAACCAGTGCAAAGAAAAATCTTCGATTTAAACGCACATCCATTTAAAAACATAAGTTCTGTTCACTAATTTATTGAGACGGAACATTTATGTTCATCATACGTACACGTGCTCACCTGTGAAAACCACGGTTGCTGTGTATGTGATGCTCTAGTTGTCCTTAAGGTCCTCCAGTGTGTAGGGCAGTGGTCCCCAACACGGTGCCTGCGGGCACCATGGCACCCGCCGGGGCATTTATATGCACCCGCCTAGTGCCCTTGAGGAGAGACGCCATGGCCCCACTCCTGCTGGGGACAAAAAACTCTGGGGCTGCTTGAGGTGGCAAAAAGCCAGGAGCCGGCCCTGGCCAGAGCCCTGCTGCCGGAGAGCCAGAACATCGTCCTCTGGAGCCAAGCCCTGACTGTGGCGGCGAGAGGGGCTTCCAGAATGTGTGAGGAGCTGGGGAGGGAGGGAGGAGGGGTCCTGCTGCCATCGCTGTTACCATCACTGCTGCTGCTCTGAGTCTCCCCAGGGTGGCGCAGTGTTTCACTGACCGACTGGGCTGTGCAGAGTGCCACCAGGCTGTGCAGGGGGCACAGATCCCGGCTCTCAGGCTGATTGGGCCAGTGGCTGGGCAGCCTGAGCGGCCATGGAGCTGCCCCCACCTGCCCCCGGACCCAGCCTGCCATGCACCTCTCCCGCCTCAGCCCTGCGCTGCTTGACCCGGGCCCCCACAGCACCAGGGCGAGGAGAGGCAGAGCCTGGCTCTGAGCAAGACAGCAGGGGATACTGCCCCGCCAGGGGACCCCCGCAGCTCAGGCTCCTGGAGGTCAGTGTCCACCCTCTCGGCGCTGGGGAAGCAGCTGTCAGCACCTGCCCCTCTCAGCCCTTGCGCCCCTCATCCCGTTCGCAACCTCTTCACTTGTACCTCCCCCACATAGCTCATTCACTGCACCTCTTCCCCTTGTACTCTCCCTTCACCCACACCTTTCCCCTAGTACCCTCATGCAGCCCTCTCCTCCCACACCTCTTTACTCACAACCCTCCTGATACCCCCTCTCCTCCTCCATGAGTACATCACACCCCGCTTCTCTGCCAGTGTAGAGCCCCCACTGCAACCTGAGACCATTACTCCTTGTTCTATCATAAGGTGCCACTGAGAACAGTCTAGATCCATCCTCTTTGGAATCCCCTTTCAGGTAGTTGAAAGCATCTATCAAATCCCCTCTCATTCTTCTCTTCTGCAAACTAAACAATCCCAGTTCCCTCAGTCTCTCCTTATAGGTCATGTGCTCCAGCCCCCTAATCATTTTTGTTGCCATCTGCTGGACTCTTTCCAATTTTTCCACATCCTCCTTGTAGCGTGAGGCCCAAAACTGAACACAGTACTCCAGATGAGGCCTCACCAGTGCTGAATAGAGGGGAATGATCACATCCCTCAATCTGCTGGCAATGCCCCTACTTATACAGCACAAAATGCCATTAGCCTTCTTGGCAACAAGGGCACACTGTCAACTTGTATCCAGCTTCTTGTCCACTGTAACCCCTAGGTCCTTTTCTGCAGAACTGCTGCTTAGCTATTCGATCCCTAGCCTGCAACAGTGAATGGGATTCTTCCGTCCTAAGTGCAGGGCTCTGCACTTGTCCTTGTTGAACCTCATCGGTTTCTTTTGGTCCAATCCTCTAATTTGTCTAGGTCCCTCTATATCCTATCCTTATCCTCCAGCGTATCTACCACTCCTCCCAGTTTAGTGTCATCTGCAAACTTGCTGAGGGTGCAGTCCACGCCGTCCTCCAGATCATTAATGAAGATATTGAACAAAACCGACCCCAGGACCGACCCTTGGGGCACTCAGCTTGAAACCGGCTGCCAACTAGACATGGAGCTACCCGCTACCCGTTGAGCCCGATGATCTAGCCAGCTTTCTATCCACCTTATAGTCAATTCATCTAGCCCATAGTTCTTTAACTTGCTGACAAGAATACTGTGGGAGACTGCATCGAAAGCTTTGCTAAAGTCAAGGAATAACACGTCACCGCTTTCCCCTCATCAACAGAGTCAGTTATCTCCTCATAGAAGGCAATTAGGTTAGTCAGGCATGACTTGCCCTTGGTGAGTCCATGCTGACTGTTCCTGATCACTTTCCTCTCCTCTAAGTGCTTCAGAATTGATTCCTTGAGGACCTGCTCCATGATTTTTCCAGGGACTGAGGTGTGGCTTACTGGCCTGTAGTTCACCGGATCCTCCTCCTCCTTCCCCTTTTTTAAAGATTAGAAAAAGGCTTATGTAGTGCCCGTCATCCGGGACCTCCCCCAATCGCCATGCGTTTTCAAAGATAATGGCCAATGGCTCTGTAATCACATACGCCAACTCCTTTAGCACCCTCGGATGCAGCGCATCCGGCCCCATGGACTTGTAAAAGTGCTCGTCCATTTTTCTAAATAGTCCCGAACTACTTCTTTCTCCGCGGAGGACTGGTCACCTTCTCCCCATGCTGTGCTGCCCAGTGCAGCAGTCTGGGAGCTGACTTTGTTTGTGAAGACAGAGGCAAAAAAATCATTGAGTACATTAGCTTTTTCCACATCGTCTGTCACTGTGTTGCCTCTCTCATTCAGTAAGGGGCCAACACTTTTCCTGACTTTCTTCTTGTTGCTAACATACCTGAAGAAACCCGTCTTGTTACACTCTTGCTAGCTGCAACTCCAAGTGTGATTTGGCCTTCCTAATTTCACTCCTACATGCCTGAGCAATATTTTTATACTCCTCCCTGGTCATTTGTCCAGTCTTCCATTTCTTGTAAGCTTTTTTGCATTTAAGATCAGCAAGGATTTCACTGTTAAGCCAAGCTGGTCGCCTGCCATATTTACTCTTCTTTCTACACATCGAGATGGTTTTTTCCTGCAACCTCAATAAGGATTCTTCAAAATACAGCCAGCTCTCCTGGACTCCTTTCCTCCTCATGTTATTCTTCCAGGGGATCCTGCCCATCATTTCCCTGAGGGAGTCAAAGTCTGCTTTTCTGAAGTCCAGGGTCCGTATTCTGCTGCTCTCCTTTCTTCCTTTTGTCAGGATCCTGAACTCAATCATCTCATGGTCACTGCCTCCCAGGTTCCCATCCACTTTTGCTTCCTCTACTGATTCTTCCCAGTTTGTGAGCAGCAGGTCTAGAAGAGCTCTGCTCCTAGTTGGTTCCTCCAGCACTTGCACCAGGAAATTGTCCCTTACACTTTCCAAGAACTTCCTGAATTGTCTGTGCACTGCTGTATTGCTCTCCCAGCAGATATCAGGGTGATTAAAGTCTCCCATGAGAACCAGGGCCTGCGATCTAGTAACTTCTGCTAGTTGCCGGAAGAAAACCTCATCCATCTCATCCCTCTGGTCTGGTGATCTATAGCAGACTCCTACCAGGACAGCACCCTTGTTGCTCACACTTCTAAACTTAATCCAGAGACTCAGGTTTTTCTGCAGTTTCATACCAGAGCTCTGAGCAGTCATACTGCTCTCTTACATACAATGCAACTCCCCCACCTTTTCTGTCCTGCCTGTCCTTCCTGAACAGTTTATATCCATCCATGACAGTGCTCCAGTCATGTGAGTTATCCCACCAAGTCTCTGTTATTCCAATTACATCATAGTTCCTTGACTGTGCCAGGACTTCCAGTTCCCCCTGCTTGTTTCCCAGGCTTCTTGCATTTGTGTATAGGCACTTAAGATAAGTCGCTGATTATCCTGCTTTCTCAGTCTGAGACAGGAGTCCTCCCCTCTTGCACTCTCCTGCTCTTGCTTCCTCCCGGTATCCCATTTCCCCACTTACCTCAGGGCTTTGGTCTCCTTCCCCCAGTGAACCAAGTTTAAAACTCTCCTCATTAGGCTAGCCAGCCTGCCTGTTCTCTGTCCTCACGGCTTCTCTCTTCTCTCTGGATTCATAATATATGTAATATATTAAATATTGTGATTTTCGTATTATTTAATGTACAAATAGAAAATAAGCCTTGAAAAATTGTTGGCGCCTGCCACAGTCTTTTGAAAACATGAATGTGCTACTGGCCACAAAAAGGTTGGGGACCATTGGTGTAGGGGTAGCTGATGCCACATGGAATATTGAGGGTGGGCATAGGTGTTCCTTGCCCTGCCCCCTCCCTGCCCTGCGAATCAGCTGTTTTGCGGCACAAGCACTGGGAGGCGGGGGGAGAAGCAGGATGTGGTGGCGCAATCGCAGAGGAGGCAGAGGTGGGCTGAGGCAGGGCCATGGGGAGCTGCCAGTGGGTGCTGGGCACCCACCAGTTTTTTTTTTCCTGTGGGTGCTCCAGCCCTGGAGCACCCACGAAGTCAGCGCCTATATGGGTGAGATGCAATATAGGGAAGTGCTGTAATGGCGTTCTTCGTGAACTGCACAGGGAAGCGAGCCTGTGATTGTTGAGCCTGAGTGAGACTGCAGCATCTGTTTGTTACTGGAGAAGCCCCATTATATCCTGGTGAGTCTCCCTCTACTCTTCCAGCTGGGATGCCTAGGTCTTTCTGCTGTCTGCTTTTCCTTCTCCAGGCTGTCTGCAGTGTTCACCTTCCAGGCCCTTTGCTCACAGGGTAGTAACCCTGACACTGGCACTAGCACCTGCTGCAGCTGTTCCAGGGTGGGAAGAGCCACTGAGCGGGCAGCTCGAGCTGGGGAGGGGTCTTGGAGTCCACCTGAAGGGGGCAGTTGGGAAAAGCTGTTAGAGAAGGAGGGAAAGAGAAGAATCAAGATGCTGAGCTACTGGATGAGCTGGAGTAGGAGTTGAGGTGGTGATTTTATTCTCCAGTTCTTTAATTTTAAAGTACTGGGGAGTGAGAAGGGAGAAAAGGAAAATAGGAACAGTTTCAGGTCAGGAAAAGAGGTCTGCTCACATACCCAGGTGTATTTTTTGCTGCTAGAGAAAGAAAGTAGAAGGAAACGAAATCTACAGACGTACTGCAGGAAATCAAGGGAAAATATTGAAAGGAAATATTTTTGATGAAAAAGGGAATTGCTCAAAAAGATGTCAGATGAAAATAGATCCTGAAAACAGTACATGAGAAACCCACTCACAAAGGACCGAAAGCATCTGAATAGAGAGAATGAGCTGTACTCCATCAATAGGCACCTCTGGCTGTTTGAATAGCTAATGGATACGTGAGGGCCTACTAGGTGAAGAAACCCCACTTGTGGATAAAGTTGATGCAATGAAGTACAGCCGCAGGAACACTCAGTGTGTGCAGCCCTTCAGGCCAAAGGGAAGCAAAGATCAGGACAGCGAGACTGAAGCTGGACTTACAGCCAAGGAGAGGAAAAGTTGATTCTTCTCTGAAATGAAACAGCATGTTGTTGAGTAATCTTTTGTTCTTAAGAACAATGCCTTTGGCATTAACTGAACAGAGTAAGGAAGAGTCCTGTGTACAAACTCACAAAGGTTAATATGTTGGTAACCTGAAGCGTCTTATTGTAAGTGGTAAGTAGTTGGTAATGGTCTATACCCATGGTTCTCATTGTCTTCCGGGGGTACATTAACTCATCTAGATATTTGCCTGCTTTTACAACAGGCTACGTAAAAAGCACTAGCAAAATCACTACAAACTAAAATTTCATACAGACAATGTCTTGTTTATACTTCTCTATATACTATACACTGAAATGGAATAGGAAATATTGTACTTCCAATTGATTTATTTTATAATTATGGTAAAAATGAGGAAGTATGCAATTTTTCAGTAATAGTGTGCTGTGACAGTTGTGTGTCTGATTTTTGTAAGCAAAGCAGCTTAAATGGGTGAAACTTGGGGGTATGTAAGACAAATTGGACTCCTGTCAGGAGTCTGGAAAAGTTGAGAGCCACTGTTCTATATTTATCTTCCTGGTACAGCTTTTGGGTTTTCCCCTATTAAGTTCTAAAAACTTACAAAACAAGAGAGAGAATTTTATTGTGGTTTGCCTCTCTCTCCTCACAGTTAGCCCAGATTAGCATAGCTGGATCACTGCAATGGTCTGCAGCATTGGCTTGTAAGCAGGCCCCCGAGAGCAGGTTCGGGCCCCGGTGAAAAAAATTTTTCAGGCCCCCCAGCAAGGACTAAACAGGGCCGATGAAGTCGGGCCCCCTTCCAAACCGCCAGGCCCCAGTAATTTCCCCCCTACCCACACTTGTAAGATAACATGTTTGAAGACCTCCTGAGTCCTCTTCTTTCTCCTCCTTATCTTGCCTCCCGCATTGCATGGGTGTGGAGGGGCAGCTGCAGATAAAACACACACAGTTACCATTGTCCATCTAGTCAAAATGAAAAGTGAAAGTGAAGATTCAGACCACCCTTCCTTTGCTCCTGTAAACTTTTTAAACCAGACATGCCTACTGACACTTTTTTTGCTTTGGAGTGCTTGTGCACAGTGCTGCTCACAGCACCAGCCCTGGGGAGGATAGCCCTCCAGGAATGAGGGAAAGGAGGAGCAGGGAATTGCTCGGCTGCATGAAACTGAGTATAGAGTAATAGCACTAAATGCTGGCACCAGTTTCCACAGGTGGTGATGGCTTTAGCTGATATCTCACTCCTGAGGGTAACAAAGGCAGAGAGTGCACAGCTGCTGCTGGCATCCCAAAGCTCCCTGGTCCTGTATGCTGCTAGCAAAGGTGAAAGTAAGCCGGTACAGGCTGGTGTACAGCGTACCAGTAAGGAAGTGGCCGAAGCATTCAGTACAAATGGGTTAAAATAGGCTATGTTTAACTGTAGTAATAAAAATAAAATCAGATTTATTGCTTGAATTAAATATATTTTACATTCTCTAGAAACAAAATGCAACTCACCGACAGAATGTATTACAGTGAACATCCCTCTCTGCAAGCTAACCAGCCGCCCCTAAGCATAGTTGGAGAGGGAATCCGAGTTGACCTTGGAGATTAGGGGAGCAGAAAGGCGGTAGGTGGGGCGGTCTAAGGAGGGCAATGCGAGCAGGACTCAGTGTGATTGTGCAGAAAACCCATAGGCACCAACTTTCTCCAGTGCCGGTGGGTGCTCAGGCACTCTGGCCCCGCCCCAACTCTACCCTTTCCCCGGCCCAGCCCTGCTCCCATTCCAACCCCTTCCCCAAAGTCCCTGCCCCAACTCTGCCCCCTCCCTGCCCCATTGGGCCCCTTCCCCAAATCCCCACCCTGGCCCCGCGTGCTGCGTTCCCCCTTCTCCCCTCTCCCTTTCAGCGCTTGCTGCATGAAACAGTTGCTTCGTAGCGCAAGCACAGGGAGCTGGGGGGAAAAGTGGGCACGCAGCGCACTCGGGAGTAGGCGGAGCAGAGGTCAGCTGTGGTGGGGAGCTGAGCACCCACCAATTTTCCCCATGGGTGCTCCAGCCCCGGAGCACTCACGGCGTCAGTGCCTATGAGAGAACCCCTTGCTCCCCACCCAGTTTGCTCTTGGGTTGGTTCTCCTGCGGGCCGCCCACTCTCCAGCATGCAGATCCTCACACGTGGGCCCTTGGGGAATGAGGCAGCTTGGAGAGCAAATGTTGTGTGCACGCTGCAGGACAAAGCAATGGCTTTGCACTCCATGCCTAGGGCACTACGCTCTGCACCCAGCCCTAGGGTTCATTCATTATCCAGCTAGCTGTGGAACGGAGAGCTCACCTGGCTGCAATTGGGGAGAACCAGAGCCAGGGACCCTCCTTCCTTCTCCTGTACCTGGGCTCTTTGGGGGAGTCTCTGCAGCAGTCCCTGTTGCAGGTGGCTGTTGGGTGCCAGAGGCAGGAGCCAGCAGCGAAGGGAGTGGGGGGTAAGGTGTGGCGCTTGGCAGAATGTGAGCTGGGTTCCAAAGCAGCTGGTGCCCCAGGTGAAATGTCTGTCTCACACCTCTTTCCCAGGGAGCAGCTTGCTGCTGTCTGCTGGTCTGTGACACTGCTCCCTTCCCCCAGGCCTCTGTCCATCTTACACACTAACTGGCGTGTTGAAACGTGAAAGTGAGGAAATGGGGGGATTGTCAGTCAAAAAGAAGAGGAGCTATTCCCCTTGCAGAGATGGTTTTATTATAGTGCAGTACTGCTGTCTCCCAGCATTGGAGCTGTGACTACACAGCTACATTAAAGCGCTGCCAGCTGTGTAGACGTATCTTTTTAAAGTTACTACCAATGCTCTAGAATAAAAGTAGTAGAGAGCTACTGTATCAGTCATGCAAAGGGATCCATGAAGTTAAGTGTGTATGAGTGGAGGTAGGAATGGGGGTTGCGATACGATCGTACCAGTAAGAAATTTAAGTTACTTTCACCTCTGGCTGCTAGGTGGTGTACTGAAATGGTGCCTGCCAATGTTATCCTTGACTGGTGTGGGAGAGAGTCCTACTGTGGAGAAATAGGGAAGCCATCCCTAGAAACTTTTGGAAGAAGATTGCAGAATACCTCCATGAAAGTTTCGTGGAGATGTCTCAAGAGCATTCAAAGGACATCCCTGTGTATGTAAACTGCTCCACATGGATGCCTTACCTAACTCTACAGAGAGGAATGAAAATCCTATAACAATGCTATCTCTTTATTTACTCCTGGAAGAACTCTGTGCCAAAAAAATTAAAAATTCTGCTCATGGTATTTTAAAATTCTGCATATTTTTGTCAAATTAACACTATACAGTCACACTGGTTTCAATTATTTTGGTAGTTTGGTAACAGTACAGACTCCCCCAAAATTCATCCAGGAGTAGAGAGTTAAGGAAACCCCTACAACAGCCCAGTTCCTGCTTCTCTGTCCCCTCCCCCCAGAGCTGAGCTGGGGGGGCCAGACCAGTGGTTTCCTCAGGAATTGAAATTAGGGGGGGTGTTTGCATTTACATGGGGGGTGTCAGGACCAATGAGATAAATAAAAGAGATATGAATAAAGTAAATGTTTTGTTAGGATTATGCAAATTTAACATAAGAATAATGCAAGTTACACCAAACACATAACAGGTCTAGATTTCTAAAAAAAAAAGACATTTAAAAATATTTAATTTAAATTGACTTTTGAAAAGTTAGCC
Organism: Gopherus flavomarginatus; assembly: GCF_025201925.1. Lineage (NCBI taxonomy): Eukaryota > Metazoa > Chordata > Testudines > Testudinidae > Gopherus > Gopherus flavomarginatus. The sequence goes on from NC_066621.1 coordinate 153,176,717, forward strand.
ATCATGGAGTAAGAGGAAAGTCCTCTCATGGATCAGTACCTGGTTAAAAGATGGGAAACAGAGGGTAGGAATAAATTATCAGATGTCAGAATGGAGAGAGATAAATAGTGGTATCCCTGAGGGGTTGGTACTGGGACTATTACTGTTCAACATATTCATAAATGATCTGGAAAAATGGGTAAACAGTGAGGTGGCAAAATTTGCAGATGATACAAAACTATTTAAGATAGTTAAGTCCCAGGCAGACTGCGAAGAATTACAAAGGGATCTAATAAAACTGGGTGACTGGGCAACAAAAATGGCAGATGAAATTTAATGTTGATAAATGCAAAGTAATGCACACTGGAAAACAATCTCAACTATACATACAAAATGATGGCATCTGAATTAGCTGTTAACACTCATGAAAGATCTTGGAGTCATTGTGGATAGTTCTCTGAAAACATCCGCTCAATGTGCAGCAGCAGTCACAAAAGCAAAAAATGTTGGGAATCATTAAGAAAGGGATAGATAATAAGACAGAAAATATCACATTGCCTCTATATAAATCCATGGTACGTGTACACCTTGAATACTGTGGGCAGATCTGGTCACCCCATCCCAAAAAAGATATATATTGGAAATGGAAAAGGTACAGAAATGGGCAACTAAAATAATCAGGGGTATGAAACAGAAGGAGAGATTAAAATGACTGGGAATTTTCAGCTTAGAAAAGAGATGACTAATGGGGATATGATAGAGATCTACAAAATCTTGACTGGTGCAAAGAAAGTGAATGAGGAAATTTTATTTAATCCTTCACATAACACAAGAACTAGCAGTCACCCAATGAAATTAATAGGCAGTAGGTTTTAAAAAAACAGAAGGAAGTACTTCACACAATATAAAGTCAACCCAGGGAACTCTTTGCCAGGGGATGCTGTGAAGACCAAAACTATAACAGGATTATAAAAAGAACTAGATAAATTCCTGGAGAATAGGTCCATCTGTGGCTATTAGCCAGGATGGAGAGGGATGCAATACCATGCTCTGAGTGTCCCTAGCCTGTTTGCCAGAAGCTGGGAATGGGCAACAGGGGATGGTCACTTGATGATAACCTGTTCTGTTCATTCCCTCTGAAGCACCTGGCCTTGACCACTGTTGTAAGACAGGGTACTGGGCTATATGGACCATTGGTCTGACACAGTATGACCATTCTTATGTAAAAATTAATAATAATAAAAATGTTTAGTATAGAAACTCCCCAACATAATGACCTCCCAAGATGATGACAATGTGAGATAACAACCTTGGCAAATAATGCATTTAAAAAATCTTGGCCTATTAGGAAACATTTATTTAAGTTTCCATTCCCAGTCATAAATCTAGCATTCTGGAGCAAAGTGACTAAAATATAGTCCAACAAACAAATGTTTATTTAACATGCCCCTCACTTTTCCCTCCACCGCACTCCACTCACCGGTGTTGTCCTTGGTCAGTGGAGATTCAGGCCATGGCTACACTGGCGCTTTACAGCGCTGCAACTTTCTCACTCAGGGGTGTAAAAAAAACACCCCCCTGAGCGCTGCAAGATACAGCGCTGTAAAGCGTCAGTGTAAACAATGCAGCAGCGCTGAGAGCGCAGCTCCCAGCACTGCAGGCTAAACCCCATGAGGATGTGGAGTACGTGCAGCGCTGGGAGAGCTCTCTCCCAGCGCTGGCGCTGCGGCTACACTCACACTTCAAAGCGCTGCCGTGGCAGCGCTTTGAAGTTTCCAGTGTAGCCATACCCTCAGAGTTCAGAGGTGCTTTTCACGTGAGTACACCTGCCAGGTGGGGGACAAGAAGGCACCTTGCTCGTTCCTCCAGCTGCTCACTGTTCGCTCTGGCCACGTCTGTTCGTTGTGCCACCGTTCACTCCACCACTCTATTGCCAATGGCCCTGCGCACTCACCTTCTGCTGCCACCTGCCCTGTGACCTCTGCGAGTTGGTCTCTTGAGGTTCCACCAGCTCTCAGTGATTTCAGCTGAGCTCTCAGTGTGGGAACCTCGCTCCCTGCTAGTGCAGGCTGGGCTGTCTCTTACACAAAAACACTGTACCCACAGGAACACTGTCCCCACAGCAGGACTAAGCACTTAGACCTGATTGTCAGTGATTTCAGCTGCAGTGGTCACTTAACAGAACAAAAGATTCTCTATGGAGCCTAATCAGCTCTGTCTTTAAACAGTGGAGAGGGACAGGTCCCCACCCTCTCTTGATGCCTTCAGATCATCACAGGCTAAGTACAGTTCTACTGCCCTTTACTCACACAATAAGAAAAACATTTTATCTCCCATTTCCCCCACATTCAAGTGGTTTGTAACCCAACCCCAGCCAAAATCTATCACTTGGACAACACAGATCTGTTTGCTGGATACCTAGGTAGATTAGGTTTGAATGTAAATATAATCTGGCCCTGAAGCCTTTCCCCACAGTCCCAGCTCATCACTCGCTGTCAGGGAGAGCTCATTTAGGGCTTGTCTACATCACAAAGTTGCAGCGCTGGTGAGGGGGTTACAGCGCTGCAACTTAGGAGGTGTACACATCTGCAGGGCATCACCAGCGCTGCAACTCCCTGTTTGCAGCGCTGGCCGTACTCCCGTTTTGTCTCGGGTGTAGAGGGTCCAGCGCTGGTGATCCAGCGCTGGTAATCAAGTGTAGACACTTACCAGCGCTTTTCTTGACCTCCGTGGAATAAGCAGGTATCCCAGCATACCTGAGGAAGCCTCTGGTAATCAAGCAGGTCTCCTTCCCCGGTTTGCTCTCGCGTTCCCCGAACCCCCGTGCAAGCAGGTCTCCTTCCCTGCAGTTTGCAAGGTGGTTCAGGGAACGCGAGAGCAAACCGCGGCGAAGCTGGTCTCCTTCCCCGGTTTGCTCTCGCGTTCCCCGAACCCCCGAGCAAGCAGGTCTCCTTCCCTGCGGTTTGCAGGGGGGTTCGGGGAACGCGAGAGCAAACTGCGGCGAAGCTGGTCTCCTTCCCCGGTTTGCTCTCGCGTTCCCCGAACCCCCGAGCAAGCAGGTCTCCTTCCCTGCGGTTTGCAGGGTGGTTCGGGGAACGCGAGAGCAAACCGCGGCGAAGCTGGTCTCCTTCCCCGGTTTGCTCTCGCGTTCCCTGAACCCCCGTGCAAGCAGGTCTCCTTCCCTGCGGTTTGCTCTCGCGTTCCCCGAACCCCGAGCAAGCAGGTCTCCTTCCCTGCGGTTTGCAGGGGGGTTCGGGGAACGCGAGAGCAAACCGCGGCGAAGCTGGTCTCCTTCCCCGGTTTGCTCTCGCGTTCCCCGAACCCCCGAGCAAGCAGGTCTCCTTCCCTGCGGTTTGCAGGGTGGTTCGGGGAACGCGAGAGCAAACCGCGGCGAAGCTGGTCTCCTTCCCCGGTTTGCTCTCGCGTTCCCCGAACCCTCCTTGAAGCCGCCCAACAGCGCTGCAGTGTGGCCACATCTAACACCACTTGCAGCGCTGGTTGCTGTAAGTGTGGCCACTCTGCAGCGCTGGCCCTATACAGCTGTACTAATACAGCTGTAACAACCAGCGCTGCAAAATTGTAGATGTAGACATACCCTTAGACTTTGCTTACAAATCATCATTTGAAATTATTAGGTTGGCCAACATCACTGAAATGAATGCACCGACATCAGAAAAAACAACAGCTGTATAAGGAAGCTAGTCTATGTTCATACTTCTCAAATCTATTATACTTTTTCAGATACACATATTTTATCATACACTCTATAAGCTTTTAAAGTGTGTATTAATGTTTCAGTTTAAATTCAGATTTCCAAACAGTCACTAAATTGGTATGTAACTAGCTCACAAAACTGGGGGGGGGGTGTTGGGGAAATTCGGCTGGGTGTACACCCCCCCTCGGAGGGGTGTAGGGAAATCACTGGGCCAGACACTCACACCCCCTTCCTCCCATAGCCCAGCCATGGGCATCCCTTCCCCCACAAAGCCCAGGGATCCAGAGGAGAAGCAGCCTGATGCTGGGTCCCAGGCTTGTACAGAGTTTCCTGCATAGCCCCTCCTTCCTTCAGGGTGTGGGGGGAACTGCAGCTGCCAGGAACCCTTCAGCTTCCCTCTCTCCCACCAGCATTTGTTGCACTTTTAGTACAAATAAATAGATAATTGTACCCTATTAAGCTGTGAACACTGTCAGTACATCATTGTAATGGGGAATACAATTACACACTTACTGTGGTTCCTTCCCCTCATCAGCCTTACCTGCGCTCTACTGTCAGGGCGTACTGCACTGCAAACAGGTCCTGGCCTGCAGTATAGTTGGACCCTCTGGTCACATGTACTCCTTCCTCCTCCTCACTGTTCATGCTAGGTATCTGCAGCTCAGGCTCCTCTGAGGTATCCACAATGGTGTGTGGGCAGGGGGGCGGTGTTGCTGAAAAGTGTGGCATGCAGCTGTTTGCAAAAGTGGCAGGTCCACAGTGCGGCACTAGATTGACTGTTGGCCTCTTTGGCCTTCTCATGTGCTTGATGCAGTTCTTTTGCCTTCACCCAGCACTGCTGCTGATCTCTGTTGTACCTCTTTTCCTGCATCCCTCATGCAGTTGGCTCGTAGATACTCATAGGAATGTGGACATGTCTGCACAGCAAAGAAAAACCCACAGGGTCCCAGGGCTTGGGCTCCAGTCCAAGCCTGGAAGTTTGTACAGCAACGAACCAGTTTCGCAGCACGAGCCCAAGTCGGCAGGCATGGGTTTTTCTTTACTGTGTAGGCATACCCTAAGTCTGGTACTTCACTGTTTTTGAGCCGCCTCTTCTCCCCACAGGCCCAGGGGATCTAATATTTCCTGTCTGCTCCAAGCCAAAGTATGTCTCTAGCATGTAGCCAGCATGGTCAACTAGGCAGTTGCGCCAAACAATGGAGAGCTATTAGGTGTGCTTGTCAAACTGGACAATCAGGAAAAGGTATTGCTAAACTTCATGAGGCAACTATTAGTGTTGACAAAAGTAATATAGTGTCTCCACTCATGCTGCATTGACCTCTAATACATCAGCTGTGGCTCAACACCTCTTGGGGAGATGATGTTATTGCATTGCTGTAATCAGGCACTTACATGAGTGAGAGACAAATTGGAGTGTAGAAGTAGACACATGCACAACAAAGTCAGCACAAGGCAGCTTAGTTGACCCAACTTTCTAGTGTAGACCAGGCCTAAGAGTTAAAGACCAGGAGAAAGAGTGTGCGTATGCATGTATCCTTGCTATATCACACCAGTGTCTCAACCTGATTCAGATCTGCATTGTAATTGCAGATAAATGGACGCAGCATGTAGTCCTATTCTGGGCGGGATCTTGCCTACTAATGACTAGCACCTTTAGGCAGGGTGAATACAAACTGATCAAAAATCCAATCTTTCTTTTTTTAACCTTAAATTAAATATGACTTATTTTTAAAAATAAAACTTATTTGAAATTGACAACTTATGTTAAGGCCTAAATTTACTGTAATGATTTAAAATAAATATATCATACATATTTGCTGCCAAGTATTTTTTTAAAAAGCCAGGCCACCGAATGGGTGGATATCACTGCCCGTGTACCTGGAACCAGAGTTAGAAGTGCTAAGCTGGATTTTGACCACTGTAGCATCTTCTGCATATGCACAGAGAATATTTTCTTCACTTCAGTTTATGCCACTCGTTCAGGTCAATGTTTGATTAATTCAAAGTTAAGAAACCCATTGGGAGTGGGAAAGAGGAAAGCTTATTTTTCCTCCTCTAATCTATGAATAAAAAGTAGGTGTGAGAAGACGAGATCTACTAGTTCTAATATCTTGAACATTTATTTCTGGTCATTATCTGGTCAATTCACTAACTACAGATAATGCTTCCTTTTTGTTTAACAAATCTGTTTGTTTTAAATGCAAAACATGTTTTGATTAACCTTTTTTGTAGGTGTCCAGCACATTTAACATAAAGTAAAAATTAAGAATCTGAATAAATGTAAATTAAGCTATATAATTGTTTAAGGGTAGCTATAGTGTATCCTCTTTCTGGTAGAAAAAAGAAGCACCAATTTAGTTGAAAAACTGTAATTAGTTGCAAATCAGCATGTTTTATTGGTTACCAACTAATGAGAATCAGCACTTCTGGAGAAAATAACTATGTAAAGTACAAATACAAAACATGGTTAAAATCAACTATTATTTATTATCAAGACTTTCTGCTTGTTGATTTAACTTTGAAAATCAATCCATCCTGATCTTAGGGGTCTGTGCCTTTGGTGATATTTGTCCAGCTAGTTATGCCAATAAAGTCTTATTGAGTTTAAATGATTACATTTTCCTTAACCTGGCACAGTTGCTGTACAATCGAGTAAATTTCATAGCTAAAAGTAGCAGCAAGTGAGTATAAGTTAATAGTTAAGTTACAGCATGCTATTGCAAGTCAGGGCTTCTGGTTCTGTTCCTACCTCTGCTGTGATTTGTTGTGTGACTCTGGTTGTATGATCACCACTGCTTCAAGGTCCATAACTCTTTAAAATTGATGTAATACATATCTGATTCTTAGGTTTTTAGGGAGTCTTAATGCTTGCAAAAAGTAATTTTGAGATCTGTGTTAAACACTCAGATTCAGTATTTGGAATAATAGTAGGAAATGTGTTTAATAATTGCAGTACATAGAAGCAAAAACCCTTCTGCTGTCACATGACTGTTACTAGTAAGACAAATTAGTCAGTAAAAAATTGAGACATTTTAATGAACATTTAGAAACCTAGGTTAGGACATGATTGAAACACTTTCAAGTGTCTCTCTGCAAAACTAACTTTAATAATTGGTTACATTTTATAACTTGGATCTCACATTTTGTTACATCAGAAAGCACAAAAAATTCCTAAACCTAACATGGTCATTGAAGTCTGACCTAATGAGGCTATTGCTAAATATAGTTTTATCCAAGCTGTCTTTTTAGAAACTTGCTGTTTTTAAATGACCACATGTAGAACTGCATTTGTAAATCTAGCAAGTTTTTTGTTTGAATAAAGAAACATAACTATCTGTAAGGTAGCCACAAGATTCTTCACATAACTGATTTTTTTACCTTTCTTAATGCACACCATTTCTTACTGTATGCAGAGCATTCGTCTCAGTCCAAAAGACAATCAAAGTCCACCTTCTGTAGCACTGAAATTACACAAGTGTTAGAGATTCAAAATGACTTTATTTTCAGTGCCAACTTCATAAATTTTCAGGATAGCAGAAGCTGGATTTCATGTCCAAAGTTCATTGTAATATGTCAGTTTTTTGACAGTAGCCAAGGCTTGTGTAAGTTTGCATGCTTTTCTATATTTGGTTTTGTTTAATTTGATTGTACAAAGCTTCTGAAAAGTTTAGCTAACATTCCCACTTTCTGGCTGCAGTATTCTACCAATAGGATTTTTTTTTTCATGCTTAAAGAAACTGTCCCTTTATATTCTGTGAACTTTCTTAGTGATCCTGAGATCAAGATAGTATGAAGGCATAAAGGAGAAGGAAGATTCATTGTAATTCAGATTCTTCTTCCATCTCTCCTTGCCTGAGCATCAGTTAGCATCAGAAGTTCAGAGATGTGCGTGTGGAACTGTTTTTTCTAATAAAACTGCTAGAATATATTGTTCAGTATACGGCATTTGTACTGTTGCTCATCTGCCTTTTGAGGTTGGCTATTTTAAAAAATGCTTGTTTGTTGCTTGCTTGTTAGCTAGTTCTTTAAACTCCCAGATTTTAGAGATGGAGAAGACAGCCTTTTTACAGTAGATGTTAGCTATCCGCTCTAACTCGGGCCAACTAATTCTGTGCATTCGCAGTATATAATCACAAGAGAATCTGCTTTTAATATAACACCAGAGGATTGGCAAAGCCTTTCCGTCAATGGATGTACTTCGCAGCGTAATTTTAGTTAGCTTCCTTTTCATTGTTGGTAAAGTCTGAAATCCTAACAGAAGCTCAAAAGGGTTCTTTGTCACTGGAAAATTTTCAGTACAGACTGGATGTTTTTCTGAAAGGCATTATCTAATTGACACAGGAATTTGGACGAATAGTTCTATGTCCTGTGTTCGGAGGTGAGATGATCACTCTGGTGCCGTCTAGCCTTACACCTGGTCTACACTGGGGTTGGGGTGAGGATCGATCTAAGTTAAGAAATTTCAGCTATGTGACGAACCTAGCTGAAGTTGAGTTACTTAGATCGACTTATCATGGTGTCTTCACTGCGACGAGTCAATTGCTGCCGCTCCCCTGTTAACTCTGTCTACACCTTTCGCCGAACTGGAGTACAGGAGTCAATGGGAGAGCACTTGGGGGGTCAATTTATCGTGTCTAGAGTAGACGTGATAAATTGACCCCCGCTGGATCAATCACTGCCCGCCGATCCAGCAGGTAGTATAGACATACCCTTAGAGTCTATCAGTCTATGAAATACACAGGTGATCATACTCTTAATATTTACTTTGAGTAAACCTCTAATTTTGGTAAACTTTTTAGGAATCTCATGCATACATGACCTTCTGTGGAAGCATGTTATTTGCAATAAAAATATATTAGCGGACATTCATTTCCAATTAAACTTTTTTATGCTGACACATAGCCCTCCATCTTCAAAAAGTGAATCCTCAAGTGCAGTGGAGCACCTTGCAGCACACCAGTTGGGGGGGGGGGGGCATTTTTGTCCCTAGTCTTGGCAGCTGACCTGACCCACAGCATAATTTAGAGCAGCCTCAGAAACCTCTTACATGCTGTTTTGCTTCAGTGATTCTTGCTGGAAGAGCACACTGTGTGGCCCAGCTGCTTATGTTGTTGTGAGAGGGGAGGGGTTTGAAGTGTGTAACCAGTTCTAAACCAGCCAGGGATTCCCCCACACTTTGGAAGATCCTCATTTGCCCACTTAAAGCAGCTTTAAGTCCCCTTTGCACCACTTAGCCAGTGTAAATGAGATTTGGCAAGAGTAAGGATCTGCCTTACCACACAGGATGTCAAGAAAGACCAGGTGATAACAGGAGGATTGAAGAAGGAAAGAAGAATGGATACCCTGTAAGCAATCAAAATCCTAACATGGTTCATGAATGGCACTCTCCCTTGCCTCATGTCAAGTAAATCTAACTAGCTTGTTGGATTCTGGGGAAGGAACGATGTCATTATTCCCTGTGTATAGTCTCCACCTATGGAACTATAGACAAATGTGGAAGTAGTTCAGAGTAGCACTTGCGCTGTTGTTGATATACTTACCCTTAAAAGTGTAATGGGGGAAACGGCATTTCTCATGTTTGAAGCACAAAAGAATCCGAGGCAGTGTCATGCAGCAAGTGGGAGTGTGGACTTTCGGTCTGTGTTTTGCAACATACAGTATGTGCTGCAGGTATGTGTGTGTAGGTTATTATCTATCTCAGGGTATGGCTACACTTACAGTTGTACAGCGCTGGGAGTTACAGCTGTCTTCGTACAGCTGTGTAGGGAAAGCGCTGCAGTGTGGCCACACTGACAGCTAACAGGGCTGCAGTGTGGCCACATTTGCAGCATTTGCAGCGCTGTTGGGAGTGGTGCATTGTGGGCAGCTATCCCAGCGTTCAAGTGGCTGCAACGTGCTTTTCAAAAGAGGGGGGAGAGAGAGAGAGAGAGAGTGGATTTTTATCTGTCAGCTCCCTGCCTTGCAAGTTCTAAGGACTGGAACATACACATCACCAACCTGCAATCACTTTAAAAGTTTTGAGCCCTTCCCCCACCCCTCTCTTATTCACTAAATGCAAATTATGCACTCCTAAATAGCCTTCAGACCACATAAGCAGCTGCTCAACACAGACTCCCCCCTCCCCCTCTGCCATGTGACTTCTCTATTCAAGCAAACAGCTGTGAACCTTCCAAAGCAATTCCCCTGCCTGCCTCCACTCGATCGAGCAAACAGGAGCTGTGTTTGTTTTTTAGATAAGCAGCTTGGGGGAGCTCGGAGTTTTGCCATTCTTCCGGTTTGTTGTGAGCAGGCATTCTGGGATACCTCCTAATATCCTGGAGGCCAATAACAGCGCTTTTGGTGGCCACACCTGCGGAGCAGTGCTGCATCACCAGCGCTGCAATTGTAACACCCCAAGCAGACCAGGTGTACAGCTAGCGCTGCAGCCAGGGAGTTGCAGCGCTGGATGTGCCTTGCAGGTGTGGACAGTTACTAAGTTGCAGTGCTGTAAACCCACCACCAGCGCTGCAACTCTCCAGTGTAGCCAAGCCCTGAGGTGCCTTTGGTTTGTGTGTGTGTGTCCCAATTTGACCTCTTCTATAAAGAGGCCTGGTTTTTCAAAGGGTCAGTGATCTCTTAATATTTGACACTATTTGTGATTGTTAGGGGTAGGGTATGGGGTTAAATCACTTGTTTTCACTAGATTACTCTGAAAGGGATGTTTAAAAAAACAATGATACCCTTATCATACCCTTATTGTTTATAACTAGCCAGTGAGGAAAGTATCATTCTGATTCTACACAAAGTGCCCTTAAATGAATAAAACAAGAATCAGTTAAACTTACATCCCTGAGTACGTGATCAGTTTCACCTTTTGGTTGTGTGGATCTTTTTGTATTGCAATGTGGGAGAGAAAAATAGGCAATGACTGTAAAACCTTGAAAATTGACAAGGGGAATGAGCAGCAGATGCCTTCAGTATGAGATCTTGGCTGTGAGATCCTTAGTAAGTCACTTGAACTTTTTGTGCTTCTGTTTTCCCTCCTAGCCTTTGTCTTGTCACTACAAATGAATATTGTGGTGGTGCCTAGAAGCCCACTGTGATCGGTGCCTCAAAGAGTGTCTTCCAATCGAAGTAGAAGAGAATAGACAACAGAGGCATATAACAGACAAGGGAAGCACAAGAAACAATGAGACAATACTGCTTGCTCCAAAAGCAAGTGGTTATGACACACCAGTTTGCTAACTGCTTAGGTGCTGCCAGAAAAAATGTATAACCTCACTGTATTTCTACAACATGTGAAATCACTGTCCCATTGTGTGTATTATGGCTACTACTGCTATTGGAATACAAATAATGTGTCTTATAATACTTGAAACTGAGTAGATTTCATGTTAGAGAGGGGTGAGGTGAGGTAGTATCTATTATTGAACCAACTTCTGTTGGTGAAAGATACCAGCTTTTCAGGTCTGGGAAAGGTATCTGCACTGCATTTAACAACAGATTTCATGTTGACTGTCACTTTTTTTAATGAATACATGTTTAAGTAGAAGTAAAAACAGTTCTTAATCTATTTTTTTCAAATTACTTTTCCCCCCTAGATGTCAAGAAAGATTGGTCAGATCATGCACTATGGTGGGAAAAGAAGAGAACCTGGCTCCTTAAAACTCACTGGACCTTGGATAAGTATGGCATACAAGCCGATGCTAAGCTCCAGTTCACTCCTCAACACAAATTACTCCGCCTTCAGCTTCCGAATATGAAGTATGTGAAGGTGAAAGTGAACTTCTCTGATAGAGTCTTCAAAGCTGTCTCTGACATCTGTAAGACATTCAGTAAGTATCAGATACTTAGAAAACTAAGAGGCCTTCTTCTGGTATCTAGACAGCTGTAATTGCTTAGTCAGTTTAAAGTGGCATTATCTGCAGTGTCAGCCTTGTAGAAAATCAAACATGAAGTTTTAACTTTTTCTCCTGTCTTGAGTTACACATGCTGATGCTACCTGATGTTAGTCTGTTTTACTGCCTGGGAATAAGAGAACCTGTTTTTTATGAAAATCCAGTTCTGTCAGTGTAATTACTTAATTGATGGTCCTTAAGTTTGTAGACTTGCAACTATTTTAATTGGTAAATAAATCTTTTGCCCATCAAGATCAAACATAATTTTTAACAAATACAACCTAGAGGAACAGTCCTTATTAAACAAGGATGTACTCAAGCTTTGCCATTTTGTGAAAATTGTTGAAGTTACTTCTTAATTTGTATGTAAAAACGTACTTGATAACTTTAAATTGAAACTGGCTAATTTTTTTTTTAAGAAGCTTTATCTATCTGCCAGGCTCTCAGGTTCTCCAGTGGAGAATCAAGTTAGTGACCAAATGAGGGTATTTCACCACAAAACTGTCTGGTTCAGTGAAAGCATTGGTTCCATTGTTTTGCTGAAAGTACTTTCGCATTGCTCTGCCTGATGCATGTAGAAGAGTGTTCCCAAAGCCTGTGAATGGCATTGAAGAATACATCTATCCCTCCTCCCCCTGGCTGGGAAAGAGGCTCTAGGAACCCTGTACCTGTACACTAGGCTTTCCGCTTATGTGATTGCACTTCACTTCAAAGCTCCTGTGGAGTACCCCTGCCATCTATCCTGGCTATTGGGTGTTCATGGTCTCCAGGGTCTAGTCCTTCTCTCTTCACTCGCCAAATTGTGCATATTACTAATACATTCTGATTGGAGGAAATATATGTGCAAGAGGTGGATATCTGTAAATGTCTAACTTAGGTTTTCTACTTTAGTTTTTAATGGTTACCACCTTCTAATTACCATCTCACAGCCGTCTGTTAATCTTGCTTATGTGGGAGGATTGCGCTGTTTTCCTTCACTCCAAGGCAGTCTCCGTTCCAAAAGGAAATGAGCATCAGAGAGCTGTCTTCCTAACTGGAGTCTGCAATTTGAGCTCTGTCATAGTAAATCTATTTTGGTTTTCAAAAAGAAGATATAGATTACGCTGGGCTGACTCATTCATGTCATTATGCAGGAAGTGTTCAGCTGTAAGTGAACTGTTATGAAATGCCCACCTACATAAATAACAATGTTATGCACAAATTATGAAGCTGATTTAAGATTCTTTATAGCAGACTTTTTAGTGCTGTTTTAATGGCAACTGAAAATTGACACTTTTTAAAAATAAAGCTTAGCCAGCATTATTTTAGAATAAATACCCTCTTTTTACTTTTTTAATACCTTATCTATTCAGGTATTTAAACTTTCTGGCTAAAGATGTGACGAGCTTCTGCTTTGTTGCTAGTGAATTTTTGTAGCAGAGTCACATCAGGAGATTCAGATGTAGACAGTCACCTAAGGAAATATTTCTTCTTACTAGCTGGTGCCACAGAACTTTCAGAACCTTAAAAGGACTTAAACTGTAGTCCTTATTTTGTTGTTTTTTGGTATATTTTAAGAAGGAAATTCTCAAACTAAGGGAGTGTTGGGAATTAACTTTCCTCCATCCTACCCAACTAACCTAACTGCAGCTGTCTGTGAGGTGAGAGGTAACTCTTCATTGAAACTGGCTGCTCTGCAGTTATTGGGAGGAGTTTCCTGCATCTCCTGCCTCTCTTCTTCCCCTCCCCCCTCCACCCCCCAAGCTTTTGAAGAGTTTAAGTACTGAGGCATGTTGCTTTTCCAGAATTTCTTCCCAGTCCAAGAGACCACAGAGAGTGCCCACTGGATAAGTGGGCTGATAGTTTTGTCTTGTCAAATCTACCAAGGGAGTATTTTGTTACTGAATGTCTGAGGGGAGAGAGCCAGTTATCCCAAGCATGGATTCACATTTTTCTTACTCGGAAAAGACTCTGAAAGGTCCCTGGGTGTGAGAATGGTGTCTCACTAGAAAATCAAGTGCTCTGCTGTTCTTGGCATCTGTCTGGCCATTTTGTGACCAAACTAGTTATTAGCTGGCTAGATGAGGTGAAGGGTCTGTTTTTTTTTTTATTTCCCCTGAAGGATGTGGGTAGCAGGAATCTAACTAAGCCCGTTGGGCAAACAATCTGAACTATGTTGCTCAAAACATTAAGGGCTTCCACCAGCATCCTCTGTTCTTCCTTAGTGGCTTGCTGAGCATTAGACTTTGTGTTAGGGGGCCTAGCTCAACCCAGCTCTTTACAACACCTCTTCTCCTGGGGCATGGAGTTGTGCGTGGAGGAGGTTCCTTTCTTTTTAAAGAACCCCCTGGATTTTCCCTTACCTGACATGTCAGGCAACAAGTTTAGCTTCCCAGAAAAGAAACCTACATCTAGTTCCAGTTTTGGGAAACAAACTGTTTCCTTTGTATACCGGTTAGTAAGCTCAAACCTTCCTTCTCAGCCCTAAGCATGGGCTCAAAGGCTTTGAGCAATCGGCTATCTCCCTTCTTCTTGCATCAAGGCAAGTCTGAAAGAGGTTGCATTTTATTTTTCAACCCAGTGGGAAGCCATCTTCTTGGCTTCTTGAGTCATTTTCCATCATTTCCCAAGGGTATCCTGTTTGTGTTTTTCCTCGAGCTTCCTTTGCTCCCTAGAATAATATCTCCGCTCCCCTTTTCCCAGGTCAAGAGAAAGGAAATCATGCTTAAAAAGCATTTCCTATGTTGCAGTTGTCTACAGCTGCCAACTTTTGTAGTATCTGAGTGCGGATGGGGGAGTGGCTGATTCTTGTAGCCAATATTTTGCTGATTATTTTGAGATATGTCCAGTTTAGCCCTGAAAACAGCAAATAGTAATCACACCAGTGGTACTTACCTACCTGCAGTATCCCTTTTTTATTTGACTTTAAAAATGGAGCAATTTATAAGCCAGTGTTGTCTGAATCAGAGTGCAGGAGAAAAACTCTCTTAATAACTAAATCACTCCCTTCTATTTTGGCTGTAATGGTATGCTCTCTTTTAACCCCAGGAACACTTAATTTTCACTGAATTGTATAGTTAAGTATGGAATGATTAAGTGACTATAATCCTTGATGCTGTGAATCATAGTGAGTAAGTTAAGTAGTTATATTTTTAGAACATTACATGTGAATAGGTGTACTGTTGGTGAATTTATTTATTGAAGTTATGAAATGCCAGAATTAAGGTTGCACAGGGCACCTTAATTTGGCCCCTTGTATGCATGCATTATAATACAGTTCTTAATTACGTGATCACCAGGGGCAGCTCCAGGCCCCAGCATGCCAAGTGCATGCTTGGGGCCGCATGCGGTGGGGGGCGCTCTGCCGGTCGCTGGGAGTGCGGCAGGCAGGGTACCTTCGGCGGCATGCCTGCGGAGGGTCCACTGGTTCCGCAGCTCCGGTGGACCTCCCGCAGGCGTGCCTGTGGAGGGTCAGCTGGTCCTGCGGCTTCGGTGGAGCCGCGGGACCAGCAGACCCTCCAGAGACACTCCTGCGGGAGGTCCACCGAAGCCGTGGGACCAGCAGACCCTCCACAGGCATGCCTGCGAGAGGTCCACCAGAGCCGCGGGACCGGCGACCAGCAGAGCGCCCCCCGCAGCATGACACCGTGCTTGGGGCGGTGAAATGTGTAGAGCCACCCCTGGTGATCACATACTATTTTTCTTTTCCAAATGACCCCTGTTCAATTCCATGCACACTGGTCAGTGCTCACTTAATGAGCGGTAATGGGATATTTTTGTTTTCTCTGTGTTCAGTGTCTCCATCGCTTATTGATTGCACACTATACAATCCCTGCCTTCAGAGCAGAAGTATTAAATTTCCTCATGAGGCCTTCTGTGGTGCTTATCATTGCAGTATCTTAGTGCTTCACAAATAATCATTTATTTTCATAGGCCCCTTGAGATGAGGTGGTATTACAAACTCCATTTTATAGATAAGGATCTGAGGCACAAAGACAAAGGTCAAAAGTATGCACTCATTTTGGGCGCCCATTTTGGAATCTCTTGGATCCGTTTTTTCCCCCTTTCCCCCCCCCCCACTCCTGGTTTCCTTAGCATTGTAGAGCACTTTCAGAGCACAACTCCCGCTGATTTCAGGTGCAATTGAGAGTGTTCTGCATGTCTGCAAATCAGACCCCACAGTCTCAATTCAAGCACCCAGAAAATGAGGAATACACAAATTGGACCACCTCTAGAAAGTTTTTGTTGTATGTTTTTGTTTAAGCAATTCGGCTAGCATCACATAGGAACTCTGGAATAGGAAGCAATAGGATTCAGTTCCCCAGGGCAATATTCAACTGCCTTACCCATGAGACCATTCTTTCTCTTCTTCTAATCCCCTGTATCATTCACTACATGTCTTCCAACCGGAGACCTGTCTGAGCTGCCGGTCCTTTTATCAGGACCTGGAAGTTAGTCTCAGCAACGAGGTTCATAGCAGCTGCTGAGAGGGAGGAACTCCTAGCAGGATCCCTGCTACACAGTCCACACGGTAGTGTGCAGGTGGCGGAGCCCCCATTGGTGCACCAGAGGATGATTCTGATTGGTGGTACCAGACTCTCTGACCTCCTGGACTATGATGAGAGGGAGGGCTGGTCTACATTAGGGGAGAGGATCGAACTAAGATACGCAACTTCAGCTACGTGAATAATGTAGCTAAAGTCGAAGTCTCTTAGATCGAGTTACCTACTGTCCTCATGGCGCGGGATCGACATCCACGGCTCCCCCTGTCGACTCCGCTACCGCCGTTCGTGTTGGTGGAGTTCCGGAGTCGACAGGAGCGCGTTCGGGGATCAATATATCGCGTCTAGATGAGACGCAATATACCGATCCCCGAGAAATCGATTGCTACCCACCGATACGGCCGGTAGTGAAGACGTACCCGGAGTGTGTGTGCTTCTTACTATCCACTTCCTCGCCGTCGTGTCCTGTCTGACACCAACTGGTTGGACCTGCTGCCACCTGAGGAGGGTAAGGAACTCCTATGGACCTGCCTTTACTCCACACTGGTTCCACAGCCCTATAGGGATATTAGTAGGCAACTTCTCCACGGAGCCATGAGCGCGGGCATGTACCTGGCACAGTCCATGAACTCCCCTGACATCAGCTTCTCTTTTGTGGCAAGAATATTTTCTGCTTCCTTTCCTTCTGTTAGAAATGTAGCTTCTTGCCTTGTTTATTCAGAAGGACCTCAATAATAATGGCAAAAAGCTGTAATTTGAACTGTAACTTCTCCCCTAGGGAGGGGATGTTTATTTTAAATCTCTCCCATCATCGCTCTCCAGGTCATCAAAATCTTGCTAAGGTTGTCCAATAATAGACAGAAGTGAGGGCCTGACATTATACAAATTTTCATGGCGCTTTTTTTTTTTTTTTGGTGGGGGGGAGGAGAAGAGAGCGATGTTTGAGAGAGTGTTACAGAACAGAAAGAAGAAAAGGGGCCAAAAGGATCCAGTTTAGCTAGTATGGATATTTGTTGCTTGAATCTGAAGATTCCACGATGGGCAGCACTGTTGGAACGTGGGGAAGGCCACTCTTCTGTACCTTGCAGCAATACCTTGCAGTTATCTTAAGTGGCTTGTTTGGGTGTTTTTTAGTCACTTTTGAGAGGGTGAAAGGGGAGATTGCTTCCTCAGAACAAAAACGGTAAGGCTAAAAATCTCAGGCAGAATTTACTGCACTAGAAGAAAATGTGTCAAAGAGTAACAGACCAGGAATGTGGTGGTGTGGTAGTTTTTTAAATCAGTGGAACTGCGTAGCTAGGCATGGAGTAACTAGCTATTGCACTTTATACTGTTAATGGTAGTTCACAAGGTACTTGCACTATTTTTTGAGGTATGCTACGTGTCATGACTGACAGTACAATTTCACTGACTATAAATGAATTACTTGGACTTGGATGTTTGTCAGTGTCACCATAATGCTTCTGTCTTGCAGTGAATGTGATAATGCAATGCGTGACTGATTTTGCTATGAACCCAGCTTCTGGAACAGGCCTTAATAGTAGGAAACTATTGTCTTCTAGCAGTTTATAAAATGAATGCATTGTAAACTTCTGGCACTGCTTCCATTACAATTACAGCCTTTTTCATAGTCAAGGTCTCGAGGGGCCTAGCATACTAGTTTCAATACAGTCAATTAGCTATAGTTTCTTATAGCGAGCAACATCAGATCTATTACAGTAGCCACTTTGTTTAAACAAACCAAGAGCTGGAACTTCGTAGACTAGCTCATGAAGTCTTGACAAGTCTTTTGTGGTGATCTGTATTAGCTGTCCTCTAGACTTCTAGAAACATTTTTAAACTCTACTTTTAAAACCACTGTACCCTTCTAGTGTATTAATATAGACAGGTAATTGATTTATCCTATTTATCTTGTGCAGTCTAAAGTAATTCCCAAGGACTACTACTGTCATTGACAGGTGACTTTTACCCCCTCTTCTTTTCCTTTGATGCTCTTCTGAGACAGCAGGTGTTGCTTCCTCCCCCATTGGATCTGGTGGACAGGTCACCTCATGAGAGCAGCTGTGCACATATGATCTTGTGAGATTGGAAGGTATGGCAGGAGTCATGACCCTTTTGTCTGGGTGCTAGACTGTAGCCCTTGGACTTCTCTAGCAGCTTGCCCAAAAGGTTTGGGACACCTTTTTTACTTTTCAGTTCTGGCCTCTAGTGGCAGGAGTGAGTAGAATTTGCTGCTGCAATTTGCATGAGATCTAGCTTCCTGCCACCCTACTGTGCTGAAGGCCCTGTGGAACTGAATGGGCTTTACCAGACAAGTGAAAGGTCTAATGGCCCAAAGGGTAGAATCTGCCAGATGCCTCCCCAGTTACCCCAAGACATGGGAATATAATTCCTAGAGTACAGCCTGTGAGAATAGAAGTGAGACCTTTATATAGGACTGGGCAGCAGAGTGTCTATACCTACCTCCTGTTTTGGGGTGGGGACCTGAAAGCTGAGGCTGTTTAGGGGAGGGGGGGTTGTGAAAAGAGTGTTCAGGCTATTCTGCCTCATCCTATTTTTCCTCATTAGAATAGTAAAACAGGGGCACAGGGTTTTGCTTCTCCAGCTGAACGAGCAAAGTTCAAGCAACTGTATATAACAGTTTCTGTGTGCGCCTAATCTCTGCTTGCCCTTGATAAATAGACTGTGCGTGTCCAGCGATAGCATTTTTCAGGCAGGTGTTCTTGCTGACAGTTCATTTTGGAACAGAGCCTGTAGGGCAATAGGGTGCTGAAAACTAATTTTTCAGGTGCAGATTTCAATCTCAGCATTAGGACTATAGAGAAAATAAAACTTGCTTTTTAAACTATTTTTGTGTGCCTGTGTGAGATCCTGCTTCTAAGAATAACCCCTTGCAATTTTGTATTCTTAGCTTGCCCTCCCCTAGATACAGATTAATGGGAGATGCAGTATTGTACGGTACACTATACTTCTGAGTCAGATAAGGAGAGTATGTGCCTTCTCCTATCACAGCCTCATCTGATGGACCTTTCTATACTGCAAACAACTCCTAAAATATTCCAATGCATTCTAGGATATAGCTGTGGAGTTTGGACAGCCCTTTCTTGTGCAGGAGTTTGCAGTGTGAATGGGGGAAATTTCTCTTCAATTTAGACTGTAAGCTCTTCAGGGCAGAGAACGTGACTGCCATGCATTGTACAGCACTACTGGTGCATAAGGAGAAATAACTCTGTATATAAGATAGCAGAAGTCTTAGATGGCTGAATGCATCACATAACTATTCACAGAAACAACCTGCATTGCATAATGGCTTTATTTGATTATGGGGCCATGGAAACCTTGCGTATTCCCATGCCCTTTTACAGCCTCCTTGCAGAAGGCTCCCACTTTCACTGCAGCTGCCTATAGCATTTGCCAGTATTCTGGAAGGAATAAAAGGCCTAAGGCAGTAAACTTGTCTGCTGCTGCGTGGGCAAATGTGAGAGGAAAAGCAAACAGTAAATTGCAAATGCAAAGGATTTCTCCAGTGCTTCTGCTGTTCCGGCCCATAGTTCTGGTCCTGGAGCAGTAGAGTGAGGCTGACTGTAATACCATTGTCTTCTACACAAGGGGAGATCATTGGGAGAACCAAAATATAAGAGGAAACTGACCCAACTAAAGTGAGGAAATGTACCGTAAGGGTACCGCAGCCTTGAAAAATTCCCTCTCTCTGTGCCCCCAAACATATCATCCTTGGTGGAAGATGAAATGTCACTTGTTCCCTGGGTCAGAAGTTACTGAACACTACAGGGATGTCACACTTCTGCACTAGGAGGAGGGAGCGTTTGGCTATATGCTCCCCCCCGCCCCCGAAGTAGGAAGTGAAATTGGAGAGGGATGATGCATGGGCACAGGGAGAGGGAAGCTGTGCAGAAAAGGCACATAAGGGGGACATTTTCCATGTTTGTTCAGCTACCTGTATTAGTGCGATTCTTTGATAGAACTCAAACACATTGCTATTAAAATGTACATCCTCATGTATTCTGCAGAGACACTAACTTAATCCAGCAATACAGGTTAATTAAATGACTGCAGTCTACTCATGCTGAAATTCTCACTGCTGACATGTCTGTTCTTTTATTAGTTCTTGTGTTGCAATCTACTGGGAGAGGACACTTAATTTAATATAACAAGCTGCCATACACTCTGTGATTGATGGACAAGGGGAAAGCTAAGAAGACTAAAATCTGGTTCATTCCTAACAAACTACTGTTGCATACGACCACTAAATGCAACCCGATACTGTGTGGCTCAGGCATTTTGAAGGGCAGTGATGCAAGCGGGGCTGTGGAACACAAATCTTCTCAAAAGGACGCAGTCAAGTAGTCTGACCAGGGATCAGCAACCTTTGGCATGCAGCTCGCCACGGGAAGCACCCTGGTGGGCCGGGCCGATTTGTTTATCTGCTGCGTCTGCAGGTTCGGCCTATCACAGCTCCCATTGGCCTGTGTCACTTCCCGTAGCCCCCATTGCCTGGAGTGGCGAACTGCGGCCAGTGGAAGCGATTGGCTGAACGTGCGGATGCGGCAGGTAAACAAACCAGCCCAGCTCGCCCGCGTGCTTACCCTGGCAAGCTGCGTGCCAAAGGTTGCCAATCCCTGGTCTAGACACCAAATTTGCCCTACCTCTTTAAAATGGTGTCTCATCTAGTACAGAATGTCCTCTGACTTCCTCCCAAAAAAACTCCCTATTTTTATAAAATGTAAATTGCTCGTAAATGTTAGAAACAAACATGCACTGTTCTCAGAACTTTGCCCATTCTTGCTGATAATACACAAATAAGCAAACAGGAAGTAGGTTTTTCACTGAAACTGGAAAAGCTATATTTGCAACTTTTATAAGTAGTGCGGTGAGGGAGAATGGTATATAGTACTTTGTCCTGCTTCCGTTGCAAACATAAAAAAGTCTTGTCATTGATGTCTAAGTGGCATATTGTTGCATCTGTATATCTTAGGGTTTTCCAACACTGGCTCAGTCTCTACTTTTCTCAAAGATTTTAAATGGCCTAACTGATCATAGGTGCAGCTCCTTCCCTAAAACGGCTCCAAGGGCAGCCTCGTCCTGGTGTTCCCATCTTTCAATTGCTTTCTGGAAACAAAAATATAAGGCTTTCCCCTCTGCTCTTCTGCAGAGGTAATTTTAAACTTCCATTGCAAAGTGAGAGAGACTGGAAAGCCATAATGACCATAGCCTTGTTCTTCCCTTCCCTGCTCAGTAATAGGACATGTTCCTATTGTATCTACTGATCAGTTCTTGTACCATCACTGCTTCTGTCTTTCATTGCTCATGGCTGTAAATATGCTCTTAGGTGCCTTCTTCCTAGAAGGAATTCCAGTTAGCTACAAAATAATGAGGTAGTATTTATCCTAAAATGTCAGGACCAGAATGGAATCCTGAGAAAGCTTTTTGAGTGCCCCAGGGTATACTGCATGGATCTAGTGAAAGTCCTTATGACTCTCTGAGCAATTAGTGATGCTGGGAAAGCCTCTAAAGAAAAAAACACTTGAGAACTAAAGAGTATACCACAGGGGTCAGCAACCTTTGAGAAGTGGTGTGCCAAGTCTTCATTAATTTAAGGTTTCGCGTGCCAGTAATACATTTTACATTTACAGGGTCTGGCGACAAAACCCCAGACTGGCAGCGGGCTGACACGCTCAGCCCACTGCCGGTCTGGGGTTCTGTCCCCCAGCTCCTTCCAGCCGGGGTCCTGGCCACTGGCCCTGCTCAGCCCATTGCCAGCCCAGAGTTCCATCCATCCGGGCTGGCAGTGAGCTGAGCAGGGCCGGCGGCCGGGACCCTTGCTGGCAGACTGCCACTAAAAATCAGCTCGTGTGCTGCAGGTTGCCAACCCCTCATATGCCAGTTTCCATTATAGACTGAGAGTAAATGGAGAATTAACAAAGCATATGTTTGCAGTCTTCTACCAGGAGAGGATCTGGTAATAGTGTAACAATTCCCAAATGTGTTGGAAAAGGATAGGAATGGAAGAGAAACTTTCCATTTAAAGGGTCACTGTCAACTTTAAATGTAGTCGGTTTTTAAAATTCTAAGTACTAAATCTGCCCCAATCAGTTTTTGTGGCTTTTGCAGTTGCATTTTCCTATATTTAAATGGCTTTTCTCATAAGTATTGCTGTGTGAAAAACCCAGGCAAACATGCAAAACTGACAAAGGAAAATAATACAACTGACTATCCACAAAGCAACCAAGGCTGGGAGCAAAAATAGATTTCCCTCCTCTCCCTCTTTTCTTCCTGTCAGGTAACCTTAGGTTACATGTAACAAGGATCAGTGGATTTTTTTCTCCCTTACTATGAAGTTGTCATGGCCTGTTTTTAAAATAGACTGTGTGGATCATGTTCTGAAGGCACCAGTAAATGCTGGCAGACTTGGCATTGTTGCCGTTCTTAAATTCTTTATATGGTCTGGTGCAGAGAAGAGCTGGTTTTATTCACTTTGTTTACTCTGAGTGCTTAATTTAACTCTTCACTGCACTTTAAGAGGGTTTTTTTGGTTGGTGGTTTTTTAAGCAAAAGTGGATTTTGCGGGGAAGGGAGGGATGTGTGTGCTAGCTACATGCCTTTTAGAGAACTTTAGGTAAAAAAATGAGGATCTTATCCCACTTGTGGAAATCATAAAAATGTTTAACAATAGCAGACTATTCTGTTTCTGGACCTTCTTATGATGTAACGTGATACAGTTGACATTGCTGCAGTCCTTCTTTTCTCCTCCTGAGCCCCTTTTAATTCTGCATGGCTTATGGCTTCTTTCTTCACTTCATAGACAGTAAGTGGCAAGAATGGAAGATTTCAGTATGGAGCAAAGGGGAGGTATCTTAATAAAAATCATTTAAAATTCTATTATAATTGGTATATTACAACAGCTGTAGTGAAACTTCCCTAGGCATTTCCATTCCGTTTAGAGTCTCAACTTTAAGCCTTTTGGGCTAAAATTTTCCACTTCTGATCTCTGCCCAAGTGTGAACTATATTCTGCGTGTTAAAGCTTGAGCAAAACACCTGCTATTTTTATATGAAAGGATAGCAAGGACAGAACTACTTTCCCCATTATAAAATGAACATAATAAAAACCTGATGTTCATGAGATCGTCTCCTCCCTTCGCAATGATCTAAGCGATGGGCTAGGAATATGATGGCCATAGCTTTTTTAATTGACTTGAGGAGCTGCATGGTTGCTGCAGTGTTAGAGGCTGGAGAGAAGGAGTACCTGTTCTAGTCCCTCTCTTGCTCCCCTTAACCTTATCAGTCTTTTTAATTTCTTACTGCCACATTTTTTAGAGTGTTGGAACCAGATCCAATTTGTCCTGCATCCTCAGAAGTTATTGGACACCTCAAGAGACCTTTTTTTGAAAGAACTGTCCTCAGATTGTTTCTTCTACTTTAGAGGCAAGGGAACAGTTGGCCTAAGCCCAAATAAATATCTAAACAGTTGGTCAACTGCACAATCTATAATAAATGTACTGAATACAGTGAGCTGTTGTACAGGGAGGCCATGCGCATCAGCGGGGTGTGAATTCTGAGGTGCACCTTGTTGTGCATTAGGTGGCCCAGATAGACCATACTGGCATGCACTAAAAGTTCTTCAGTGTGTGGTAACATAGTACTGTTCAAAATTGGACTGTTATGATGCAGTGAGGAACTTTTTAGTGCATGCCAGCAAGGTCTGCGTGGGCCAGTTAATGCACGACTGGGTGCACATTAGAATTCACACCCTGCTTACGTGCACTACCGCACCGTCTATTCAAGCCCTGTCTGTTACTGTCTCTGACACTAGTAAATTTCATTAAGAGCATATTGTGACCTGTTGTATGGTGTAATAATGTACAACTTCTAACATAGCTACAGTCTTATCACCTCAAGTGACTTGAAAATCAATTTTTTTTTTTGCCCTTGGCATGTACTATAAAACTGTATCCAGTATTATTTTATTATAAAGACAAGTCCATAACTGCACAAACTTAAGCCATGAAATATGATCCATAGAACTTCACTTGCATTCAGAAAAAGCAGAGTTTTAAGTCTGAAATAGAGATGGGGTGGCTTGTGAGGTTTCATTTTTCCAAGAATTGGCATGCTGATAAGTAACAGCGTAACTTTTTTGACTCATTGGTTCCAGACAATGGTGACATAGCTGAGAAACATTCCAACTCCAAAACACACTTCTGCTTTAGGGAATGGCTTCAGCACTAAAGCGAGGATTTCTCCTAGACACTGACTGACTGTGCTGTAGTCTATAGCTTTGAAAAGTAAAGTTGTAGAGGTTTTTTATGTCTAAATATCTGGACACTTTCTTGTCCTTTAGAGATCCCAGGCGTGGGGAGTCTGAATAAATTCGTACTGTGAAGAAGATTTTTCTCAAGTTCATTTTTCTAACTAGGTTTTAAGCTAATGGGAAACTAGCATAAATGTTAACAATTTCAAAGTTTTGAAGGAGATTCTTGGTATATACTCAGACTGTAGAAATGTGTCATCAGTTGAATGTTCATCTATATTTTCAACATCACTTACTTTGATTTGTACAGGCACATTCAGACTAAAACTCTGTAAGAAATAGAAATACATTGTGCAGTTGTATCCTTTATTTAAAAATAGCTTTTCCCTTCCCCCCATTTAGGTCTGATGTGACTTATGTTTGGAGAGCTTCTAAGATAAGATTTTTGTCTTATCAAGCATGTTAAAATCTGCAGCTAGAGTTCTGTTAATCTTCTCATGACTGATAACCTTGCCTCTTCAGGCAGGCAGTTCAGATCAGACGACCCATGATTCATTTGTTTTCACCTCTCCTTTCCCAAGCCGTTATCACAAATAATACAAGAACCTTGCAAGTCTGCAAGCAGGGATTTCTCAAACCACAGAGAATGTGGGCCTAAAGGCTCAGTTTAAGAAAAAAAAAAGTCCTCTCATCACTGTCCCTTAGTATTCCTCAAACAACGTGTTTCCTCAAAAACCTGGGGAGGAAGGGCCGGGGGGAGGGGTGTCAGTGCTTTGCTATGTGCCCTGAAAGTTAACCAATATAGGCATTAACAGATTGGCGGGAGGAGAGCCGGTGTAGAGACAACGCCCTGCCACTCACCTCTTCCCATTTAAGCCAAGGGTTTCTGCTTAAATCCTTTTACTGATGTCAGCGACTTTGCTATCAGTGGAGGGAGGTGAGAGGGGGACCAGTCTGTTAGCTAGGCAGGTCCCAAATGGCGTAAACTTTAAAAGTCTAATCCCAGCACCTTATTGCTTCTGGGTAGAGTCTGTCTAAAGTTCATAGACCAAGTCTACACTCTGAAGGTACATTTTTCTTTTCTTTAAATCCCAATCCCCTGGAACTACTTGGTAGTAGCACTGAGTACTTGAAATTCTGTCTAATATACAAAGTGTGTGGGTGAAGAGAAATTCTCACCACAAAGGCTCAAAAAGAAGCTGAAGACCAAACAAAAGGCGAAGACTAAGGAAATGTCTCCCACCAGAGTTGGAGACTCTGGTCAGTGACAAGCTATTTCAGGCCCTTGGAAATCAAGATGCAATGAAGGGGAAGGTTAAGCCACTTGACCCACAGGCTGAAGAGGATAATAAAAGCATGAGCGTTTTAAGTTGGTGGGACATCTTCCCACCTATATTTCTGAAATAAACACTCTGAAATGTTTGTACTCTACTTTTTTACAAGAGGGATCTTTCATGTTTGAAAAATGAACATTCTTCATGAGTGTAGTCTTTTGGTAATCGTGTGTGTGTGGGGGGTTGTTTTGTTTTGTTTTGTTTTTCTTTCTTTCTTTTAAAGTATTTGAGTAGCATGGATTATTCTACTCAAGCCAAATGGCTGATTGCTAAAGGAATCTGGCGTTTTTTCCTATTAGTTTCCCTGCTCCAGCCCTTATGTCAAATTGTAGTGTTCTAAGACACTATTTCTGTTGCAAACTAATCATAGACCTTTACAGAAGTATAGTGGAGACTTTTTTTAAACAAATAACTGATATAGGCATCGGTAGAAACCTATCTCTAGTTTTCAATCCACAACTTTTTCATATTCCATGTGCACTGCAACATAATTTTGAAGACTGTTTTTAGTGGCACATTCACAAGATAATCTTGCAGGGTTTGCCAGCATATCTGTATGAGCGAATTAACAGCTGGGCTTTAGTACATTTACTTAAAAGAATAATCGTATAGTGTAAAGCAACAAGTCCTTATAAACTTTAGAAACATACAAAAATCTAGTTAGAACTTAAGCCAATTCTGAATGAACTTTGTCTCGTAGAATCCTGTTGTTTCTTATGCACAATGATAGACTTAAAAAACCCCACAACCTCATGGTTACAGAATTACAGATCATAGAGTAGGACTGGCATAGCTTTAAAAATACTAGTCCTTTCAGTACAGCTTCCTCACAGTTGATCACAATGACATTTATTCTGAATTGCCGACTGTTCACCGGAGTACTGTCCCTTCAAAGTGACTTTATGCAGGTGAGATCCTACTTCCACTGAAATAAAGTGCAGAAATCCAGTTAACTTTAATTATTCACTTCCCATTGAGATCATGCTTTTGATGTATTTTACCCCATCCACTGGATATATTTAACAGCAAATTATTTCAGCAAATCAGCCTACACAGGTGTCAAGTGACCTGAAACTTGGTTAAAAGTGCAAGCCTATTTGAAGGGCTTAAAGTGTTTTATACCACTTCTACTCATTAAGGGAGTCTCTCTAGCTTTATATGGTTAAAATAAGTACTGGTATCTAGATCTGGAGCTATATAGCTACTCCTTGTCCCAGTTTCTAATTAACTACGGTACTGCCATCTGGTAGTCCTTAAACTCCTGGAATTTCTTTGCTTTAGCTACAGAAACTAAGCACCATGTTTGCCAAGACAGTTTCTTTATTCAAAACATGTTTTGGGATCCTCGGTAGATGTATTAATCATATGCGATAGAACACAGACCTTTCCCCTCCCCCCAACCCACCAGTAATTTACTGAATGATTAAAAAGTACTTGAATAAAATGTTTTTATTGATTATTGCTTTCTACAGCAATTTTGTTTCATACTTTTAACTTAACTTAAAATCGTGTCGCTAGCTTTTCCTTAAGGAATTCCTTTTGAATTACTCGTTTGAGGGAAGACTTGACTTAGTAGTCACATTGAATCTATTACAGGTTCTGAGGTGGAAAAAGATCATTAAAATGGCTATCTAATGCGCTAAAATTCCTAGAGTTTCTGGGTAAGTAATGCTAAATTTGAGGCTACTGAGAAATGGATATAATGGCTGTGGAATCTGTGCCAGTAGTTTAACAGTGCTAGAAGTTGTCAAACTTTTAAAGGTAATAAGAATAAGAATACCATTTTAGTTTTTGAAATAAATATCTACCTTTTACTAGTGATCTGGTAACACATTTTTAAGGTAACTTCCTAAAACTTTCTATCTGTAATCTCAGTAATATTGCCATCTGAAGAGAGTATCATAAGTGACTGGGAGAAAACTGTAAAAACTTGCTTTGAAATCAGATGGTCAAAGTTGGTTAATTTCCAAAATGAATTGCTTTCAGAAGACTAGGTTGGCTTACAGCCCATCCTTTGGAAGCCTCTGTTTGTCTCTTGAATCTCATTTGAATGATTTCTTGCTCCAGAAACGAATGCTAGCTTTCAGCTGAAAGGGAATACCAGTCGCTAATGTACTGTAAACAAACATAGGAATATAAAATTGCAGTTGCCTTTATTTTTTTAATGCTATTTCTAGATTAACTATCTCTGGCACGACAATCTTAGATATTCCAACAGATTTTGCACAGTGTATGTATCTGTACTGTGTACAATAATTTGTCATACATATACACCCTAGTTTTACCTAGTGTCTTTGAATAAGTCACAAAATACATATGTTTAGTGATGCTTAACTTAACTGTGTCAAGGTATCTAAAGCATGTGTGGGTGTTTCTTTAGGGTGTTTTTTTTTTGTTTTTTGTTTTTTTTAAAGTAAGAATAAGTAAATTAAGGAGGTTTAAGTCAAGGAAGAGGGGAAAGTGGCAAAAGTAGACTGATTTTAACATATTTAGTCCTTTTTTGAAAAGGTTTAAGACCACTAAAACTCAGAAATACTTTACTACCATTTTCCATAGGAGCAGTTGCAGTGTTTACCACAAGGATGTTGGACTATCATAAATAGGATGTATGGGGTCTGAAACAATCTTGTATGCTGTGGTCCACACAATGACAGTGTTTGGAAATACCTTGTGTATGCTAAGCAAATTGTCTCACCTAGATATTTGAGAAAATCTAGGACAGAAGGTCGCCTCATGTGGTTTTTGTCTAAATCAGAGCCTGAAAACAAAAAAACACGCAGTGGCTTACATAAAAGAAACTAAATTTCATTCTCACAGTTGGTTGTTGGAGCATTACAATGTTATTAATGTGTGCTGCAGGGAACGCTTAATCCTTAAATTGACGTGATGGAACAGAACAGCTTCTTCATAATTATTGAAGTCAGTATTTGGGGTGCTTTAATAGTCAGATTATTGGCACAAGAAGCCCCAGCAGTGCAGAGAAAACATGATCTATCCTGTCACTGGGTCTGTAGCTTAAAGAAACAAAAACAAAAATAAAATACAAATACTAAATATCAAAAGGCAGCCCAATAATAGCCATCTTACCTAGGAGAATGCAGCAAATATTTTTCTTTGTAACTTGTAATTTCTCTTTATTTAACTTGTATTTTCTTCACTCTTTTTCACTGAGTACTGCACAGGGGAAAACCCCAACAGCATCATAATAGCACTATATTTAAAATGCAAGACACAAAAAATGTGAATAAGTTGTTAGTCATCTTACTTCAAATGTGTTGACAAGCACGGATATTTATACTGGAGAGTCAGGCCTAAAAGGAGCAATCCTGGGGTTTAAACACCTAGCCCTGGTCTACACTACAAACTTATGTCAGTAAAAGTGTGTTACTGAGGGGTGTTTGAAAATCCACACCTTGGAGCAACACACTTATACCGACCTAACTCCTGGTATAGACAGCACTATGTCGACGAGAGGTCTTCTGCTGTCGACACAGCTACTGCCTCTCAGGGAGGTGGAATACCTACACCAATGGGAGAAGCTCTTCCACCGCCATAGATAGTGTCTTCAGTAAGCTGTGCCACTGAAGTGCTGTAAATGTAGACAAACTCTCAGGTTAGTTAGACAGCTATAGCTAGTCTGTAGCAGAGTACAGCAGCTATCTGCTTTACAGCGATTAATGACAGTTGAGGATCAAACACTGGGCAATTAGCTCAGAATGTGTCCGTGATTGTTACTTTTTATCCTGGTGTTTTACTAGCAAGTTTCTAGTGCAGGAAGATGCCAATAAGTTTGGAAATAATCCAGAAACACCTATGTCTCCATGGAGCATAGTGTAGATATGCCAACTCATTATGTGGTGAGGGCCAAATTCCGATTTTAATTATAGTGCTGTGGCTGGGGTAACCTTCTACGCACTTCATCAGACATATGAAATAAAAAGTACAGGAACAGGTATAAATACATGAAAGGATGGGGGTGTTTTACCAAGTGGTAGGATCAGTCTTAACGAGATGAAATCAATTAACAGCAGAATACCAAGGGAGGAAAAACAACTTTTGAAGTGGTAAAAGAGTGTCCCATTACAAACAGTTGACAAAAAGGTGTGAGTAACAGTAGGGAGAAATTAGTATTGGGGAAATTACCTTTAGGTTTTGTAATGACCCAACCACTCCCAGTCTTTATTCAGACTTAATCTGATGGTATCTAGTTTACAAATTAATTCCAGTTCTGCAGCTTCACATTGGACTCTGTTTTTGAAGTTCTTTTGTTGAAAAATTGCCACTTTGAGGTTTGTTATTGAAATGTTCTCCTACTGGTTTTTTGACGTTATGATTCCTGCTGTCAGATTTGTGTCCATTTACTCCTTGGTTTTTTTGCTGATACAGGCTAACATGGCTACCACTGAAACCTGTTACTACTCCAAGGGTATGTCTACACTATGGGATAAATTTGATTTAACAAAAACCGGTTTTATAAAACAGATATAAAGTCGATTGCACGCGGCCACACTAGGTACATTAATTTGGCGGTGTGCGTCCATGGTCCGAGGCTAGCGTCGATTTCTGGAGCGTTGCACTGTGGGTAGCTATCCCGTAGCTATCCCATAGTTCCCGCAGTCTTCCCTGCCCCTTGGAATTCTGGTTAGAGAGCCCAGTGCCTGGTGGGGCAAAAATCATTGTCGCGGGTGACTCTGGGTACAGCCTCACCCCTCCCTCCGTGAAAGCAGCAGACAACCATTTCACGCCTTTTTTCCTGGGTGAACTGTGCAGACGCCATAGCACTGCAAGCATGGACCCCGCTCAGATCAACACCACGATCGTGAACGTTGTAAACACCTCACGCATTCTCGTGCTGTCTGTGGTGAACCATGAACTGCAAAGCCAGGCGAGGAGGAGGAGGCGGCTACGGCAGCGCGGCGACGAGAGTGATGAGGACATAGAAACTGAATTCTCCTTAACCGCGAGCCCCTGCGCTTTGGAGCTCCTGCTGGTAATGGGGCAGGTTCTACCCATTGAACGCCGATTTTGGGCCCGAGAAACAAGCACAGACTGGTGGGACCGCATAGTTTTGCAGGTGTGGGACGATTCGCAGTGGCTGCGAAACTTTCACATGCGTAAGAGCACTCTCTTTGAACTTTGTGACTTGCTTTCCCCTGCCCTGAAACGCCATAATACCAAGATGAGAGCAGCTCTCACAGTTAAGAAGCGAGTGGCAATAGCCCTCTGGAAGCTTGCAATGCCAGACAGCTACCGGTCAGTCGGGAATCAGTTTGGAGTGGGAAAATCTACTGTGGGGGCTGCTGTGATGCAAGTAGCCAAAGCAATCACTAAGCTGCTGCTACAAAAGGTTGTGACTCTAGGAAACGTGCAGGCCATAGTGGATGGCTTTGCTGCAATGGGATTCCCGAACTGTGGGGGGGCGATAGATGGAACTCATATCCCTATCTTGGCACCAGCGCACCAGGCCACCCTGTACATAAACCGCAAGGGATACTTTTCAATGGTGCTGCAAGCAATGGTGGATCACAAGGGACGTTTCACCAACATCCATGTGGGATGGCCAGGAAGGGTTCATGACGCTCGCATCTTCAGAAGTACTGCTCTGTTTAAAATGCTGCAGCAAAGAATTTACTACCCAGACCAGAAAACAACAGTTGGGGATGTTGAAATGCCTGTAGTTATCCTGGGTGACCCAGCCTACCCCTTGATGCCGTGGCTCATGAAGCCATACACAGGCAGCCTGACAGTAGTCAGGAGCTGTTCAACTCAGGCTGAGCAAGTGCAGAATGGTGGTAGAATGTGCATTTGGCCGTTTAAAGGCGCGCTGGCGCACATTACTGACTCGCTCAGACCTCAGCCAAACCAATGTCCCCTTTGTTATTGCTGCTTGCTGTGTGCTCCACAATCTGTGTGAGAGTAAGGGGGAGACCTTTATGGCGGGGTGGGAGGCTGAGGCAAATCACCTGGCCGCTGATTACGCGCAGCCAGACACCAGGGCGATTAGAAGAGAACACTGGGAAGCGGTGCGCATCAGAGAAGCTTTGAAAACGAGTTTCATCACGGGCCAGGGTACGGTGTGACTGCTGTGTTTGTTTCCCCTTGATGAACCCCCCCCCCTTGATTGACTCATTCCCTGTAAACAACCCACCCTCCCCCTTCGATTACAGCTTGCTTAAGAAAATAAAGTCACGATCGTTTAAAAATCATATATTCTTTGTTTAAAAGCTCATTATAAAAAGAGGGAGAGAACTGGCAAGGGTGCGGTTTGGGAGGAGGATAGGAGGGAAGAAAAAATCATGTATTCTGTATTAAAAAGCTCATTACAGAACTGGCAAGGGTGCAGTTTGGGAGGAGGATAGGAGGGAAGGAAAAGGCCACTAAAATCATTTCAATGTAATGACAGCGTTTTGGTTGGGCTGTCCATGGGGGTGGAGTGGGTGGGTGCACAAAGCCTTCCCCCACGTGTTCTTACACGTCTGGGTGAGGAAGATATGGAATATGGTGAGTGGTGAGGGTGGTGACACAGGGGCTGCAGCGGCACTCTGTGACCCCGCTGCTCTTCCTGAGGCTCCACCAGACGTCGGAGGATGTCAGTTTGATCACGCAGCAGCCCCAGCGTTTCATTCCGCCACTGCTGATCTTCCTGCCGCCACCTCTCATCTCGAGCGTCTCTCCTCTCCTCACGTTGGTCCCTCCTGTCCTCGCGTTCACTGGCATCTTTCCTGTAATTTGATACCATGTCCTTTCACTGATTCAGATGAGCTCTTTCATTGCGGGTTACTTGCATGATTTCAGAGAACATTTCGTCTCGCATCCTCTTCTTCCTCCGCCTTATCTGAGCTAGCTTTCGGGATGGAGTAGGGAGGCTTGAAAAATGTGCAGCTGCATGAGGGAGGGAAAAAAGGGAGAGAAGTATTTAAAAAGATACATTTTACAGAACAATGGTTATACTCTTTCACAGTGAACAACACTATTCACCTTACACAGCACATGTGATTTCACTACAAGGTCGCATTTTGCATCTTAACTTTGAGTGCCTGGACTCTGGTGTTACAGATCTCACAGACGCAGGTCCGGGCATCACAATTCAGCTTGCATGCGGCCATGGTAAGCCATTGTCTTTCGGCTTCAGCAGCCTTCACTTCCATTCACAGAAGCCACCCCCACGCCCCCTCCAATTCTCTAGGATGATCGCTTTACCACCTCCCCCCACCGCATGGCTGGTATCATGGAAGATCACTGCTAATCACCCCCTTTCCCCCCCACCGCGTGGCTGGTAGCTGGGAAGATTCCTGCTAGCCAAACGTTAGAAAGCTCAGCGCTATCCTTCCTCCCCTCCCCCTGCTTGGCTACATGCAAGGAAGGATTTCTTGTAAGCAACAGGCAAACACCCCTGTAGGAAAAAGGCCATTTCTGTCCCCTTAATTAAAGTCTTGAATTTCAACCGGGTTACCATGAACGGTATCACTTTGCTGAGGATAACAGAGTGAGATAAAGAACGGATGTTTCTTGAATGCCTGCAATCACCGGGACCATACGCAGCTATGCTTTGTCATGCAATGATACCCGATTACTTGCTACATGCATGGCGTGGTAAAGTGTCCTACCATGGTGGGCGGAACAAGGCTGCCTTGCCCAGAAACCTTCTGCAAAGGCTTTTGGAGTACCTCCAGGAGCGCTTCATGGAGATGTCCCTGGAGGATTTCCACTCCATCCCCAGACATGTTAACAAACTTTTCCAGTAACTTTACTGCCCAAGTAATGCATCCCAAGCCCTCATGGCAAATCAGTCATTAAAAAACGCTTGCTTTTAAACCATGTTTTATATTTACAAAGGTACACTCACCTGAGGTTGCTTCCATGGCTTCACTGTCTGGGCTAGTGGCTTGAGAGGGCTGGGACGGTAATTGCTTCTGGGTAAAAAAAAATCTCCTGGCTGTTGGGGCTAACAGATTGCTGTGTGCTCTCTTCAAGCTCGTCCTCCTCTTCCTCCTCCTCACCTTTCCCGTCCGCATAATCCTCAGGCATGGCTGAGATTACAACCCCCACCACGGAATCCAAGGACGGGAGGGGGGTAGTGGTGGTGCAGCCCCCTAAAATTGCATGCAGCTCAGCGTAGAAGCGGCATGTTTTCAGCCCTGCCCCAGACCTTCCATTTGCCTCTTTGGTTTTCTTGTAGGCTTGTCTGAGCTCCTTCACTTTCACTCTGCACTGCACTGAGTCCCTGGTGTGGCCTCTCTCCTTCATGGTCTTGGAAATTTTTTCAAATATTTTTTCATTTCGTCTTTTGGAACGGAGTTCTGTTAGCACTGAATCCTCTCCCCATATAGCGATCAGATCCAGTACCTCCCGTGTGGTCCATGCTGGAGCTCTTTTTCTATTCTCAGGAAACTACATTGTTACCTGTGCTGATGAGCTCTGCGTGGTCACCTGTGCTGATCAGAGCTCCACGCTGGCCAAAAAGGAAATGAAATTCAAAAGTTCACGGGGCTTTTCCTGTCTGCCTGGCCAGTGCATCCAAGTTCAGATAGCTGTCCAGAGCGGTCAGTGGTGGTGCACTGTGGGATACGGCCCGGAGGCCAATACCATCAATTTGCGGCCACACTAACCCTAATCCGATATAATAATATCGATTTTAGCGCTACTCCTCTCGTTGAGGAGGAGTACAGAAACCGATTTAAAGAGCCCTTTATATCAATTTAAATGGCATCGTAGTGTGGATGGGTGCGGCGTTAAATCGGTTTAACGCTGCAAAAATCGGCATAAACACATAGTGTAGACCAGGCCCAAGAATTGAGTCTTGCATGGTGCTATCTCTGTATTACCTGCCATTGTCATGCAGGGTCTGCTGAAACTAGAGTTAGAAGCAATCAATGGAGTTCAGAGCACAGATAGAGCTCTTCTGCAGCTGAAACTCCACTTTCCATGTTTATTCGTAATCTTCACTTGACATATTTTATAGCTTAGATCTGCATGTTGCAGTCTTTTATCCTTACATTAAAATGGCTTCATGCCCAGGTGAATGCTTTTCCAGCTCTAGTTACTCAAATATCAATCCCATATAACTTTTTTTTTTCTTCTGATTTCAGCAAGGGAATTCTGAATTCCATCTAATTTGTGTATGGATTAGTTCTATATTCTGACAGACAGTGGACTTCATTTTCTTATAGAGATGTTTCCCAGTAAGAGTTTGGTGCAGACAGGTATAAGCAAAGCACCATCTTTGTCTGAAATGATCTTATGGGTTAGTGTGTATATTTTGCTGACAGCTGCTTTGGGCTAGACACTTTGCCTGCGCCTGCACTATCATTATTTCTAAACTCTTCCTGTGGTGCAGCTCTGCCTGTGGTAGTATTAGTGTACATTTTAATTAACCCTGCTCAGGATGGGAGTAGATAACAGGTTGTTAACATCAGCCTGTGTAGTGCGTTGACTGTTGATACCTCTGGTGCAGTTCTGTAGTCAGTTAACAAGGGAGAAGTTATTGGCTAAATGAAGACCCTTAAACACCAATAGGGAAACAGAAAAAACATGTTTCTTAGGGGTTTACTCTTGTAATCTTTTATCGTACCATAGCGCCCCTTTGATATCAGAAAATTAAATCTTTTGAAATTTGTCAAGTCAAAAAATTAAACTGACATTTTTTCACCCAACGCCCTGTCAACCTCTGGAACTCCTTGCCAGAGGGTGTTGTGAAGGCCAATACTATAACAGGGTTCCAAAGGGAGCTAGATAGATTCGTGGAGGATAGGGCCATTAATGGCTATTAGCCAGGATGGGCAGGAATGTTGCTCCTAGCCTCTGTTTGCCAGAAGCTGGGATTGGGTGACAGGGCATGGATCACTTGGTGATAACTTGTCTGTTCATTCCCTTTGAGGCACCTGCCACTGGCCAATGTCAGAGGATGGGATACTGGGTTTGATGGACCTTTGGTCTGACCCAGTATGGCTGTTCTTATGTTTACTGTTGCTTTAAATCTAGGTTGGGAGGTTTTCTGTGTAACAGAATTACTAATTGTCAAATTAAATCAACCTCTCCTCTCTAATTCAGAATCATCTAGTATCCTGGTCTCACACACAGATGAAGGAACAAATTGTTATTTCTGTGCTTTGGAAGATGTGTAAATCTTCAGTTGTGTGAGCAGAGTAGAGGGCTTACCTTTGAAAGCTAGAAGCCTCTGGTAACTGGCTGAGCCTTAATCAGTGGGCGGGGCATTCACACAGGCCAGGGCTTTATGAAGCCATGCACAAGCGACCAGGGAACTTTGTGACCAGGGGCTGCTAACAGGGAGTTTCGCAAGGGAGTGGGAAGGGAGCAGGGGTCCCTTGTTGGTCTTATCTGTGCCCCTTTAGTCCCCTTAAAACCTATAAACCAAACTACATTCAAAAATTCTTGCTTTAAACAACCCATCCATTAACTAGGAGACAGCGGAGGCAGAAGCCCAGCTGCAGAGTGGGGCCTATCCCGTTTATTGCACTTAGTGTAGCATGTATGATTACCTGCCCTATGGGCTGGTGGCGCATGTGTGCAGTCGGTGCAAGGAGCTCCTGGCCCTGAGAGACCACGTACGGACTTTGGAGGCCAGGGTGGAGGAACTAAGAGATGCAGAGAGGTTTGTTGATGAGGCTTTCCGGGACACTGTAGAATTGTCCCACCTCCGGTCAGACAGCCCCTGCGCTGTTGAGGAAGATGAAAGGCCCAGAGAAGCGGAGCAGTCAATGGGAGCAGAGGGAAACCTTCCCATAGTTGGGACCCTCCTTCCAGATGGTGCTGGGGTTGCCTCTCGCACTGAGGTTACCTCTCCAGAGGAGGGAACTCCAGTTGCTAGGAAAAGGCAGGTGTTAGTAATGGGAGATTCGATCATTAGAAATGTAGATAGCTGGGTTTGTGATGACCAAGAGAACCGTATGGTGACTTGCCTGCCTGGTGCGAAGGTTGCGAATCTCTCGAGGCATCTAGACAGACTTATGTGTAGTGCTGGGGTGGAGCCAGTGGTCGTGGTACATGTAGGTACCAATGACATAGGGAAGGGTAGGAGAGATGTCCTGGAAGCCAGATTTAGTCTACTAGGGAAGATACTGAAATTCAGGACCTCTATGGTGGCATTCTCAGAAATGCTACCAGTTCCACGCACAGGGCCAGGTAGGCAGGCAGAACTGCAGAGTCTCAATGCGTGGATGAGACGATGGTGTAGAGAGGAGGGGTTTACGTTCATTAGGAACTGGGGAAACTTTTGGGATGGTGGGAGCCTATACAGGAGAGATGGGCTCCACCTAAACCAAAGTGGAACCAGACTGCTAGCACTAAACATTAAAAAGATTGTAGAGCAGTTTTTAAACTAGGAGATGGGGGAAAGCCAACTGCTGCAGAGGAGCATGTGGATCGTACACAGACTTCTCTCAGGGGAGAGTCTAATGATAGAGAATCTCCACGTTATAGTCAGGAGCAGAGGATGGAAGAGGATAATGTAAGGGCCGGATCAGATGATAAACAGTCACATAAAAAAGAATCTGACACATCAGAAAAGGGCAGACAAATAAACAGGGACAAGTTTTTAAAGTGCTTGTACACAAATGCTAGAAGTCTAAATAATAAGATGGGTGAACTAGAGTGGCTTGTGATAAGGAGGATATTGGTATAATAGGCATCACAGAAACCTGGTGGACTGAGAGCAATCAATGAGACACAATCATTCCGGGGTACAAAATATATCGGAAGGACAGAACAGGTCATGCAGGGGGGAGAGTGGCACTATATGTGAAAGAAAATATAGATTCAGATGAAGTAAAAATCTTAAGCGAATCCACGTGTTTTATAGAGTCTCTATGGATAGAAATGTCATGCTCTAATAAAAATATAACATTAGGGATCTATTATCGACCACCTGACCAGGACAGTAATAGTGATGATGAAATGGTTAGGGAAATTAGAGAGGCTATCAAAATTAAGAACCCAATAATAGTGGGAGATTTCAATTATCCCCATATTGACTGGGAACATTTCACTTCAGGACAAAATGCAGAGATAAAATTTCTCGATACTTTAAATGACTGCTTCATGGAGCAGCTGGTACAGGAACCCACAAGGGGAGAGGCAACTCTAGATTTAATCCTGAGTGGAGCGCAGGAGCTGGTCCAAGAGGTAACTATAGCAGGACCGCTTGGAAATAGTGATCATAATACAATAGCATTCAACATCCCTGTGGTGGGAAGAACATCTCAACAGCCCAACACTGTGGCATTTAATTTCAAAAGGGGGAACTATGCAAAAATGAGGGGATTAGTTAAACAGAAGTTAAAAGGTACAGTGACTAAAGTGAAATCCCTACAAGCTGCATGGGCGCTTTTTAAAGACACCATAATAGAGGCCCAACTTCAATGTATACCCCAAATTAAGAAACACAGTAAAAGAACTGAAAAAGAGTCTCCGTGGCTTAACAACCATGTAAAAGAAGCAGTGACAGATAAAAAGACTTCCTTTAAAAAGTGGAAATCAAATCTTAGTGAGGCAAATAGAAAGGAACATAAACACTGCCAAATTAAGTGCAAGAGTGTAATAAGAAAAGCCAAAGAGGAGTTTGAAGAAAGGCTAGCCAAAAACTCCAAAGATAATAACAAAATGTTTTTTAAGTACATCAGAAGCAAGAAGCCTGCTAAACAACCAGTGAGGCCCCTTGATGATTGAGAGACAAAAGGAGCGCTTAAAGATGATAAAGTCATTGCGGAGAAACTAAATGAATTCTTTGCTTCAGTCTTCACAGCTGAGGATGTTAGGGAGATTCCCAAACCAGAGCTGGCTTTTGTAGGTGACAGATCTGAGGAACTATTACAGATTTAAGTGTCACTAGAGGAAGTTTTGGAATTAATTGATAAACTCACTTATTCCCATAATACAAGAACTAGGGGTCACCAAATGAAATTAATAGGCAGCAGGTTTAAAACAAATAAAAGGAAGTTCTTCACACAGTGCACAGTCAGCTTGTGGAAGTCCTTACCTGAGGAGGTTGTGAAGGCTAGGACTATAATAGCATTTAAAAGAGAACTGGATAAATTCATGGTGGTTAAGTCCATAATGGCTGTTAGCCAGGATGGATAAGGAATGGTGTCCATAGCCTCTGTTTGTCAGAGGATGATATGGATGGCAGGAGAGAGATCACTTGATCATTGCCTGTTAGGGTCACTCCCTCTGAGGCACCTGGCATTGGTCACTGTCGGTAGACAGATATTGGGCTAGATGGACCTTTGGTCTGACCCGGTACAGCCCTTCTTATGTTTTTCCATTTTGTCAGCCCCACCTGAAATCCTTCCCTGTACATTCTTGTCCAGTTCATCAAAATAAGCCATCTTTGTATGTTCTTGTTTAGATGTATGCAGTGCTGTAGCCATGTCGGTCCTAGGATATTAGAGAGACAAGGTAAATGAGGTAATATCTCTTATTGGACCAATTTCTGTTGGTGAGAGAGACAAGCTTTTGAGCCACAGGTCTGTGGTGTCAGGTCTGTGAAGAAAAGCCCTGTGTGGCTCGAAAGCTTCTCTGTCTCGCCAACAGAAGTTGGTCCAATAAAAGATATTACCTCATCCATTTTTTCCCTTTTTCAGATGTCAGTTTGCTTGTGTTGATTTCTAGGGACTAAACTTGCAAAGGGACTCAGGCGAGAAGTCACAGGAACAACACTGTGACTTACAGAGCCTGAGTTAGGCACCTCGATTCCCTAAACAATGAAGGTAGAGAGCACCTTAGACTGCGATTCACAGGCTGCCCAATAGGAGATGCTGATGACAAGGGTGTGTGCTAAACCCCATCCCTCTCATAGAGCTAGGTGCTTAAGGCTGGGTTGCAGGGAGGGGCCTGGTTCTGCTTGCGATTCTCAGGTGTGAACCTTCTCATAAGAACGGCCATACCGGTTCAGACCAAAGGTCCATCTAGCCCAATATCTGTCTACCGACAGTGGCCAATGCCAGGTGCCCCAGAGGGAGTGAACCCAACAGGCAATGATCAAGTGAACTCTCTCCTGCCACCCATCTCCATCCTCTGATGAACAGAGGCTAAGGACACCATTCTTCACCCATCCTGGCTAATAGCCATTTATGGACTTAACCCCCATGAATTTATCCAGTTCTCTTTTAAATGCTGTTATAGTCCTAGCCTTCACAACCTCCTCAGGTAAGGATTCCACAAATTGACTGTGCACTGCGTGAAGAAGAACTTCCTTTTATTTATTTTAAACCTGCTACCTATTAATTTCATTTGGTGACACCTAGTTCTTGTATTATGGGAATAAGTAAATAATTTTTCCTTATCCACTTTCTCAACATCACTCATGATTTTATATACCTCTGTCATATCCCCCTTAGTCTCCTCTTTTCCAAGCTGAAGAGGCCTAGCCTCTTTAATCTTTCCTCATATGGGACCCTCTCCAAACGCCTAATCATTTTAGTTGCCCTTTTCTGAACCTTTTCTAGTGCTGGAATATCTTTTTTGAGGTGAGAAGACCACATCTGTACACAGTATTCAAGATGTGGGCGTACTATGGATTTATTTAAGGGCAATAATAAATTCTCTATCTTATTCTCTATCCCCTTTTTAATGATTCCTGACATCCTCTTTGCTTTTTTGACTGCCTCTGCACACTGCCTGGACATCTTCAGAGAACTATCCACGATCAGTCCAAGATCTTTTTCCTGACTTGTTGTAGCTAAATTAGCCCCCATCATATTGTATGTATAGTTGGGTTTATTTTTCCCAATGTGCATTACTTTACATTTATCCACATTAAATTTCATTTGCCATTTTGTTGCCCAATCACTTAGTTTTGTGAGATCTTTTTGAAGTTCTTCACAATCTGCTTTGGTCTTAACTATCTTGAGTAGTTTAGTATCATCTGCAAACTTTGCCACCTCACTATTTACCCCTTTTTCCAGATCATTTATGAATAAATTGAATAGGATTGGTCCTAGGACTGACCCCTGGGGAACAACATTAGTTACCCCTCTCCATTCTGAGAATTTACCATTAATTCCTACCCTTTGTTCCCAGTCTTTTAATCAGTTCTCAATCCATGAAAGCCTTTGGTGAGGGACCTTATCAAAGACTTTCTGGAAATCTAAGTACACTATGTCCACTGGATCCCCCTTGTCCACATGTTTGTTGACCCCTTCAAAGAACTCTAATAGATCAGTAAGACACGATTTCCCTTTACAGAAATCATGTTGACTATTGCTCAACAGTTTGTTTTTCTATGTGTCTGACAATTTTATTCTTAATTATTGTGTTTCGACAAATTTGCCCGGTACCAACATTAGACTTATCGGTCTGTAATTGCTGGGATCACCTCCATAGCCCTTTTCAAATATTAGCGTTACATTAGCTAACTTCCGGTCATTGGGTACCGAAGCCGATTTAAAGGACAGGTTACAAACCTTAGTTAATATTTCCGCAACTTCACATTTGAGTTCTTTCAGAACTCTTGGGTGAATGCCATCTGGTCCCGGTGACTTGTTAATGTTGAGTATCAGAGGGCTAGCCATGTTAGTCTGGATCTGTAAAAGCAGCAAAGAATCCTGTGGCACCTTATAGACTAACAGACGTTTTGGAGCATGAGCTTTCGTGGGTGAATACCCACTTCCTCAGATGCATGTAATGGAAATTTCCAGGGCCAGGTATATATATGCTAGCAAGCAAGCTAGATATAACGAGGTCAGTTCAATCAGGGAGGATGAGGCCCTGTTCTAGCAGTTGCGGTGTGAAAACCAAGAGAGGAGAAACTGGTTCTGTAATTGGCAAGCCATTTACAGTCTTTGTTCAATCCTGAGCTGATGGTGTCAAATTTGCAGATGAACTGAAGCTCAGCAGTTTCTCTTTGAAGTCTGGTCCTGAAGTTTTTTTTGCTGCAGGATGGCCACCTTAAGGTCTGCTATTGTGTGGCCAAGGAGGTTGAAGTGCTCTCCTACAGGTTTTTGTATATTGCCATTCCTAATGTCTGATTTGTGTCCATTTATCCTTTTCCGTAGAGACTGTCCAGTTTGGCCGATGTACATAGCAGAGGGGCATTGCTGGCATATGATGGCATATATAACATTGGTGGATGTGCAGGTGAATGAACCAGTGATGGTGTGGCTGATCTGGTTAGGTCCTGTGATGGTGTCGCTGGTGTAGATATGTGGGCAGAGTTGGCAACGAGGTTTGTTGCATGGATTGGTTCCTGAGCTAGAGTTATTATGGTGCGGTGTGCCGTTACTGGTGAGAATATGTTTCAGGTTGGCAGGGTGTCTGTGGGCAAGGACTGGCCTGCCACCCAAGGCCTGTGAAAGTGTGGGATCATTGTCCAGGATGGGTTGTAGATCCTTGATGATGCATTGGAGGGGTTTTAGCTGGGGGCTGTATGTGATGGCCAGTGGAGTCCTGTTGGTTTCTTTCTTGGGTTTGTCTTGCAGTAAGAGGCTTCTGGGTACACGTCTGGCTCTGTTGATATGTTTCCTTATTTCCTCGTGTGGGTATTGTAGTTTTGAGAATGCTTGGTGGAGATTTTGTAGGTGTTGGTCTCTGTCTGAGGGGTTAGAGCAGATGCGGTTGTACCTGAGTGCTTGGCTGTAGACAATGGATCGTGTGATGTGCCCGGGATGGAAGCTGGAGGCATGAAGGTAGGCATAGCGGTCGGTAGGTTTTCGATATAGGGTGGTGTTAATGTGACCATCACTTATTTGCACCGTGGTGTCAAGAAAGTGGACTCCCGTATAGATTGGTCCAGGGTGAGGTTGATGGTGGGGTGGAAGCTGTTGAAATCGTGGTGGTATTTTTCCAGAGTCTCCTTCCCATGGGTCCAGATGATGAAGATGTCATCAATGTAGCATAGGTAGAGAAGGGGCGTGAGTGGACGAGAGCTGAGGAAGTGTTGTTCCAGGTCGGCCATAAAGATATTGGCATATTGTGGGGCCATGCGGGTGCCCATGGCAGTGCCACTGATCTGGAGATATATATTGTCATCAAATTTGAAATGGTTGTGTGTAAGTATAAAGGCACAGAGCTCAGCAGCCAGTTGTGCTGTGGCATCATCAGGGATAGTGTTCCTGACAGCTTGTATTCCATCTGTGTGTGGGATGTTTGTGTAGAGAGCCTCTACATCCATGGTGGCTAGGATGGTGTTTTCTGGGAGGTGACCAATGCATTGTAGTTTCCTCAGGAAATCAGTGGTGTCATGGAGATAGCTGGGAGTGCTGGTGGCATAGGGTCTGAGTAGAGAGTCCATATATCCAGACAGTCCTTCAGTGAGAGTGCCAATGCCCGAGATGATGGGGCGTCCAGGATTTCCGGGTTTGTGGATCTTGGGTAGTAGATAGAATAACCCTGGTCGGGGCTCTAGGGGTATGTTGATTTCTTCTGGTGTTAGTGTAGGGAGTGTCCTGAGTAGATGCTGTAGTTTCTTAGTGTATTCCTCAGTGGGATCTGAGGGAAGTGGCCTGTAGAATTTGGTATTGGAGAGTTGTCTGGCTGCCTTCTTTTGGTAGTCAGACCTGTTCATGATGACAACGGCACCTCCTTTATCAGCCTCTTTGATGATAATGTCAGGGTGGTTTCTGAGGCTGTGGATGGCATTGCGTTCTGCACGATTTAGGTTGTGAGGCAATCGATGTTGTTGTTCCACGATTTCTGCCTGTGCACGCCGGCGGAAGCATTCAATGTATAGGTCCAGGCTGTCATTTCAACCCTCAGGAGGAGTCCATGTGGAGTTCTTCTTGTGCTGTTGGTGGGAGGGCACCTGTGTATCAGTGCACTGTTCAGTGTTGTCCTGGAAGTATTCTTTGAGTCGGAGACGGCGAAAGTAGGCTTCCAGATCGCCACAGAACTGTATCATGTTGGTGGGGATGGCAGGGCAGAAAGAGAGTCCCCGAGATAGGACAGACTTAATGTTGAGTTTATCAATTAATTCCAAAACCTCCTCTAGTGACACTTCAATCTGTGACAGTTCCTCAGATTTGTCACCTACAAAAGCCAGCTCCGGTTTGGGAATCTCCCTAACATCCTCAGCCATGAAGACTGAAACAAAGAATCCATTTAGTTTCTCTGCAATGACTTGATCATCTTTAAGCGCTCCTTTTGTATTTTGATCATCAAGTGGCCCCACTGGTTGTTTAGCAGGCTTCCTGCTTCTGATGTATTTAAAAAACATTTTGTTATTATCTTTGGAGTTTTTGGCTAGCCGTTCTTCAAACTCCTCTTTGCCTTTTCTTATTACACTCTTGCACTTAATTTGGCAGTGTTTATGTTCCTTTCTATTTGCCTCACTAAGATTTGACTTCCACTTTTTAAAGGAAGTCTTTTTATCTGTCACTGCTGCTTTTACATGGTTGTTAAGCCATGGTGGCTCTTTTTCAGTTCTTTTACTGTGTTTCTTAATTTAGGTTATACATTGAAGTTGGGCCCCTATTATGGTGTCTTTAAAAAGCACCCATGCAGCTTGCAGGGTTTTCACTTTAAGATTTCACTTTCTCCTGGAGTTAGGTGCTTAAGGAGCTTCTTGAAAGAGACCAGTGGGGGGAGGAGGAGGAGGAGGAGACCTCCTGCATAACCTTTAGCCCAGTGATTCAGTACTCACTTGGGATGTGGGAGATCAGTTGAATTTCTCCCTTCACCTCATGAGAAGTGGTGGGATTTGAAGAGGTGTCTGCATCTGCCCCCTCTCAGGTCGGTACCCTAATCATTGAGATATGATGTATTCTCATGTGTGTCTACCTCAGTCTCCCATTGAAACTGTTCCACTTTGGATAAATAGTCATTGAAGCAGAGAGACTGAACTCTGGGCCTCTCATCTCTCAGGTGAGCATCCCACCCACCATGCTGTACACTGATTCTCTCTGGCTCTGGATGTTTTGGGTGGAGTTAGGTGGCCTCTGAACACACCTATTGGCCCGGGCTCTGCAAGCGAGTTAGATGGAGGAGTGTCTGTCTTCCCTTGGTGCATGGGTCACTCTGG
The DNA here is from genome assembly GCF_025201925.1 of Gopherus flavomarginatus. Classification (NCBI taxonomy): domain Eukaryota; kingdom Metazoa; phylum Chordata; order Testudines; family Testudinidae; genus Gopherus; species Gopherus flavomarginatus. The sequence continues at coordinate 153,221,341 of NC_066621.1, forward strand.
GGCTTAGGCAGATGCCTGGATGTCTAGAGGGAGGCAGTATGCATGCCCACAGGCAGAAACATAGGTGCCGACTGAATTTCTGTGTCTACAAGGCTAGGTGATGGCTGAGTGGGGGTTTTTAATCTCAGTGGTGCCTGAAAATTGGATGTAGGTGCCTACGTACCTTTGTGAATCTATCCCTTGGTCTCCTCTGCAGCCGGTCAGAAATGTAGTGCCCCAAAACATCTCTTGCCCCAGAACAAAGCCAAAACTCTAAGTAACTAATATAAGAGTACACGTAAAGCCTACATATTTGTCATGGTCATAATTTCTGTGACACAAACTCTGACTCTTAGAGGGGCTTCATTTAAAAAAAAATCGTAAGGTTTTGTTATCCCTTTTCTTTGTATAATGTGCTTTAGAGATTATGGGAAATCTATAAACCCATGTTACATTTTGCTGATTTACAGGCTTTATCAAATTGAGGCATAATAGTGTTCTTCTATAAAATGTAGGTATATATTCTGTAGGTATTGTGGAGTGTTACTTTTATAATAGAAAATAAACACAATGGCCAAGATTTAAAAAAATTGGTTCTTCAGGATAGGTTCCTAAATTTGTATGATACCTAAATAAGTGGTTTGATTTTTCAGAAGTGCTGCTCTGGCCAATCATGTAAACCATTTCTTAAAATCTTGGTCAGTAGTTGAAATGCTTTGCATCATACCATGAGTCTTTTTTTGCCACAACAACCAGTCTGACTTACACGTATTTGAAATGTTTCAGCATAATGTACTGTACTTATTTATGTGAAAGGTGTGATTACCTGTACAAATAGCACAGTTGGTTCAGGTAATAGGAGTCAAACCCAGAAACTGCACCTGGACTGGCTCATAAGAAATCCATCCTCAGCCTCTTAGTGGTCAGAAAAATCAAAGAGTTTCCATCAGGAAACCTGGACAGGAAACAATTGCAGGTTTGTTTCCTTTTAAGCCAAGAAAGGGGAAAAAAAGGCTAATTTGAAAATTCCATGCTGAGAAGTGTTACCAAAATCTCTTTCTTTCCACATGCACAGCCTTGTTTGCAGGAAAATTTTCCAGGTTAAATTCTGCAAGTTATTTGAATTTGTCAATAGTGGAAACAATTCTTTTTTATTAAATTGGTAATTTTCTCCTCAGACATCAGACATCCAGAAGAACTCTCTCTCTTGAGGAAACCCAGGGATCCAACAAAGAAGAAAAAGAGAAAGATAGATGACCAAGGTGAAGATGAGGCACTTGAACTGGAGGGACCATTAATCACTCCAGGATCAGGTGAGCCTAGGCTTGTTTCTGGAGTTATTTGGGGGAGGGTGGCTGGGAAGGGAAAGGAGCAGGAGGAAGAGGGAGGGAAGGTCAAGTAGTTACATTGGAGCAGATGTTAAAGGGAAAGATGTATTGGTCACACCTAATCCATTGATGCCTGCACAAGAAATGCATTGCAAATAAACTCTGCAGAAGTCATCTGAGAGCTATAGAGTATTTAGTAATTGTTCTATGAATGAATTCTAAATGCTTTTACATATGTAAAATAGAACAATGCCAATTTTTTTTTTTAAAGTTGAGCCTGATTCTTTTAGTGTCTAGGGCGGGGTGGCCAACCTTTGGCTCCGGAGCCACATGCGGCTCTTCGGAAGTTAAGATATGACTCCTTGTACAGGCATTGACTCCAAGGCTGGAGCTACAGGTGCCAACTTCCCATTGTGCTGGGAGATGTTCACTCCTCAGCCCCTGGCTCTGCCACAGGCCCTGCTCCCACTCCACCCCTTTCTGCCCCCTCCTCTGAGCCTGCAGTGCCCTCATTCCTCCCCCCTAGAGCCTCCTGCATGCCACGAAACAGCCGATTGTTGGGGCTGCCAGTGGATGGGAGGCGCTGGGAGTGGGGGCAGGGGGAGCTGATGGGGTGGGGCCACTGACGTATTGCTGTGGCTCTTTGACAATGTACATTGGTAAATCCTGGCTCCTTTTCAGCCTCGGGTTAATCATCCCTGGTCTAGGGTATGTTACTGATGTGTTTTCTTAATTTCTAAGCTTTTTCTTGTCCCATATTATCATAAATACCTGGCTGCACTTGGATATAGAATGACTTACATGTTGGCTTTGTCACTGTGTTACTGCAGGAATTATGTCTTTGTACGAATTATGAAAGGCTGAACAATGGATGTTCTCTATTATAAGCAGATTCTAGAAAGCTTGAAAGAGTTTTACTTGTATTAGTATTCCTCATATAAAGACACAAGCATCAGACTTTTAATATTAAAAGTAACCTCATGTTCTTTGTTCATTGTATAATTTCTAATGGTGGAATAGTTTACATATCTGGTAGATAGTTTGAACAGTGGCTTACAGAAACAGAACAATGCCACTACAGAGAAAGTATACTTACTATGAGGGGTAAATTGAGCCAGACATACGGTCGCTGTTCGAAAAATTGAACTGTTGTTCATCAGATCTGCTTTCACCTTGGTGGTGCTATAAATCCAGTAGCTGAAGAAGAATATTGCACCAGTCATGAGAACCTTAAACTAGAATGGACCTTTACAGATGCTTTCAGCAGTACATACTAGCTCTCTGCATATTTCAGAACTGCATGTCTTCTAAAGGTGTTGCTTATTAATCAAGCAAAGGAAGGGAAGTGGGGACAAGAAGTTACACTTGTAACATCTTCCTTAATTGGTCTTAAAATACCAGAGGTGGACATAACCCTGACAGTATCAGAACCGCCAATGATTCTAGACTAGCAAGGGAATCAAGGGAAAATAGTTTGTTTCCTCCCCTTCGCTCCAAAGTGATTAGCTATCCAGGTCTGGTGTAGAGTTAAGGCATCTCTGCATCTTTAATTGCTGCCTTTAGTTCAGCGTATGAACCTATGTTTGTTTGCCATTCAGTTAAATGCATTTAACTGTAAATTTCTATCCCATTAAATAGAAATTGCATATATTTAACTTGAATAACCTCGCCATAATTAACAGTTGTTGTTCGGTTTGCACTGGTACTGCACTGATACCATTTCTGTGCTATTGAGTACTGACATGACATGAGTAATCATTTCAGGTCATGCCTCTCTCCGTGCTTAAGGATTTACAGAGGTACATTCTGCACATTGAGATACCCTGACCAGTAGATGCTGGGCTTATAGGCAGATCATTGTAGGCAAAGCTGATAGTGCTGCTGCTATCTAAGGTTGCCCGACACCTGCCATGATTTGGAGCCGGAACTTGACATTTGGCAGAGGTTATGGCCTTGTGAGGACTGTGCTTCTTGCCATCCCTGAGTAAATCTGCTCAAATTTGTCCTAGTTACAAGCATTTGAAAAATCACAGTTCAGACATATTCAGTAGCAACTTGCTAGAGCTGTGCAGCTTAATTCCCTGAAGATTCTGTTCACACTGGGCATGTTTCAGGCAATGCTGCAGCAGACTAAGCAGAACTTCCTTATAGTTGAAATTCTCAGCAGTTCCAGACTGTGGTGGGTCCAGACACAGAAAATGAGAGCAGAGAGCTTGTCTCTTCTCTGCTCTTAATGCCCCCTTTTCTTCACACCCAGTCGGCAAAGAAGAGGAATCCACCTGATTCAAATTGAGAGGGGACCAGAGCCATTGAGGGGGCGAGTAGATTTAGGACCTTGGGAAGACCCAGCCTGGAGGTTACTGGGAATTGAAGAGGGGAACTGGGAACCAGAAGATGAGACACTTACTGGCTGGACAAGGAGACTGAGACTGGGTATCAGTGGGTTAGGAGGGAGGGGAGCCAGATCTTACAGGGAGCCAGAGTGCCAGGGAGTAGCTGGGCAAAGAGGGTGGGACAAGGAGCTGGAATTGGGGGAGGCACTGAGATATTGGACGAGGTGTCTGGGGGAGGGAAAATGGCACTCAGAGTCCGTGAGGATGAGGAGCAAGGGGATGATTGGAGACGGGGGAGAGGGAGAGAAAATGGCAGAAGAGTCTCTCTGCGTACTAAAGTACACTCCACTACAGAACTTGAAATGAAACCCACAATCACTGAATCTCACTGTTCCTCTACAGTCAGTAAGTGTCTGTGAAATCCTCTGGCAAAGAGTCTCACCCCTTTCTACTGCTGGTGCACATAGATGATTACAACATGGTACTGCTGTCAGTTATGCCATTAGCACAAGAGCCAAGGTCTGTGTGGTGGATCTAAAAATTCCAACCCTGCTGATGTCCCTTGTGAGTGACAATATGATGACACACCACGAATGGTTTTTTGAAGAAAGGAAATAACACATTAAGAATGCAAATTCAAGCACTCAGAAGTTAGGAAATGCCAGAACTAAGGTTGCCTTAATTTACCCCTTTGTGCAAATACATTACGATACCATCTTTAGTTACGTGATCACATAGTCTCTCTTCCACAGGAGCCCTGTTTCATTCAGTGCACAGTGTGTCCCTGGCAATGGGATGTATACCCATTGCAACTGCTGGGACAGGCAGGCCTAAGCTCAGAGTTGTACAGTGAAGAGTCAGTTGTCTGAAGGATCGCTGTCTCATTTGTTGCAGAAGTTGGAAGGTGTAAGGTGAATGAGGCAAGGGGTTGCAGGAAGAGAAAGGATGGGTAAGTAGTTAAGGCAGTTGAATGTTGCTCTGGGCAATTGAGTTCTATGCCTGCCTCTGGCACACAATTTATGTGTGATGCTATAAGCAAGTCACTTAAACCAGACTTTTCACAGGTAGCCACTAGCTGTGTGTTCCTCATTTTTTGGGTGCCTTACTCTGAGTGCCCTACACCTATTCTGGGTGTCTGATTTGCAGGAGTGCTGAGCACTCATAACTGTAACTGAAGTCAGTGGGAGCAATTCTCTGAACATATACAGTGTTCTATAATACTATGTACCCTGAAAAATCATGTTTTCAGTATCTCAGATTGGAGTGCCCCAAATTAGCATGTGAGACTCAGACTCATAGCCTTTAAGGTCAGAAGGAACCATTATGATCATCTAGTCTGACCTCTTGCACAACGCAGGCCACAGAGTCTCACCCACCCACTCCTGTAACAAATCCCTAACCTATATCTGAGTTATTGAAGTCCTCAAATTGTGGTTTAAAGACCTCAAGGTGCAGAGAATCCTCCAGCAAGTGATCCGTGCCCCACGCTGCAGAGGAAGGTGAAAAACCTCCAGGGCTTCAGCCAATCTGCCCTGGAGGAAAATTCCTTCCCGACCCCAAATATGGCAATCAATTAAACCCTGAGAATATGGATAAGACACACCAGCCAGCACCCAGGAAAGAATTCTCTGTAGTAACTCGGATCTGCCCCATCTAACATCCCATCACAAACCAGTGGGCATATTTAACTGCTAATAAAGATCAATTAATTGCCAAAATTAGGTTGTCCATCGTACCCTCCCCTCCATAAACTTATCAAGCTTAGTCTTGAAGCTAGATATGTCTTTTGCCCCCACTACTCCCCTTGGAAGGCTGTTTCTGAACTTCACTCCTCTAATGGTTAGAAACCTTCGTCTAATTTCAAATCTAAACTTCCTAATGTCCAGTTTATATCCATTTCTTGTGTCCAAATTGGTACTAAGCTTAGATAATTCCTCTTCCTCCCTGATATTTGTCCCCCTGATGTATTTATATAGAGCAATCATATCTCCTCTCAGCCTTCTTTTGGTTAGGCTAAACAAGCCATGCTCTTTGAGTCTCCTTTCATATGACAGGTTTTCCATTCTTCTGCTTCTTCTGCATTATTATCGATAGCTCTGCCATTTCCATTTAATAGTGGACCAGTGCCATTCTCAGGGTTCCTTTTGTTCCTTGTATGCTTTAAAAAACAATCAAACAAAAGCACACAAAAACAACCTTCTTTCTTACTGTCCTTAACTCTACTGGCCATAAATTCTGTGTTCTTTTATACCCCTTAACAATTTTCTAAAATTTCTAACTTCTAAGTTACATTAATTGCTATCAAGTATCAAAAGGGTAGCCGTGTTAGTCTGGATCTGTAAAAGCAGCAAAGAGTCCTGTGGCACCTTATAGACTAACAGACATATTGGAGCATGAACTTTCGTGGGTGAATACCCACTTCGTCAGATGCATGTAGTGGAAATATTTACACTACATGCATCCGACAAAGTGGGTATTCACCCACGAAAGCTCATGCTCCAATACGTCTGTTAGCCTACAAGGTGCCACAGGACTCTTTGTTATTAATTGCTGTCAAATTCCCATTTTTTCTGTGTCTTACAGATATAATTTTTATTATTGCTGCTCTCTTGTCCCTTAGCCAGGTTTGTTTTTTGGGCACCTAGCAAAATGTTATTAAACAGTTCCCATTTATCATTCACATTTGTCATTCTCATGTTTCTGTTTAAACATGGATTCAGCAGGAGGCAGGGATGCGCGGAGGCAGGAAAAAATAGTGAAATACTTTGTACAGAAAAATTGAATTGTATTTCCTACTATTTGAGTGCTTGACTTTGCAGCCTTAATGAGTTGTGTGTGTGTCCTTGCCCGTGTGTGTGGATGCAATTTTATATATATTGTGATCCCTTAAGGGCAGATAATGGCCCTGAGCTAGGGAGAAAAGGAATGCAATCATCCCCTAGGCTCTAGTGTGGCAGTAGAGCTGTACTGCAACTGCTGTTACTACCTTGTGGCTGCAGTAGCTTCTTTTCTTACTGTTTACTCTTCCAGCAAGGGATGCAGCGAGCTTTTCCATGTAATTTTTGATGTCCTGGTCCTTCTGCATTCTAGGAGTCTTTGAGAAAGGATCATCTAGGAACGCGATTCTGTGGCAGGCTTTGAGTGTAAATCCCCTATGCAGGTTCCCAGTATCCAGCAATATCCCACCCCTCTGGCAGCTCTACTCTCAAGGCTCTTCCATGCCCGCCGAAAAAGCGGGACGGGAGGAAGACAAGCACAAGGCTTGCCTCTTAAACAGCAATCCGATGAATAACTGCACACACTCGCTCCAGCAGTAAGCACACTTCCCGTTGTGTATATTTGTATTGCACATTGGAACAAATGTGTAAACTTGATGGTGATGTATTTTAAGAAGGTGTATTTTTAGCACCCGTTGAACAATATCCTAGTGTAAACAACACAAGTTTGTAGCTTTAATTTGTAGTAGTTGGTCAAGGTAAACCTGAATTCCCCATTATGGTTTCCTGTCAGCCAGCTAATTTATTAAAACTAACAAACTGCCTTGTTTACACTAGGGTTTTAGCATGTGTTAAGACACACCTCTTTTCCTAGTGAAGGCAAGGCTTTAAATTGGGAATATTTTCCTAAGAGCAGTGGAGAACTGATTGCTTGAGACATTTTAAGGTGGATTTTCTCCAGTGGTCACTGTTGGTTGATATCTGATGCCACTGAAGTCCGTGGCATTTGCAGGCGTGAAAAAAAGCTGGCTCACTCTGCAGTAGAAGAATCTCCTCCCCAACACAGATAGATAGGGTGTATGTGTGACAGAAATCAAGGGGATGTGACTGAGTACAGGGTGTGGATCTTCTGTATTAAATGGCACTGATTTTACACAATCATTCTTCTGACCGTAGAAGCACTTTGAATGTGGTTTAATTGAGTGCCAAGAGCGCCAGTGTAGCCATACGAAAGTAACTACATTGCACTTCCATTTCACAATGGTGATACTTTTAAAAGAAGGCATGAAAAACACTGAACAGAGAGACTGACCACTGGGCCATCAATATAGAACAGGAGTGAGCAAACTTTTTGGCCCAAGGGCCACATTGGGATTGCAAAACTGTATGGAGGGCTGGGTAGGGAAGGCTGTGCCTCCCCAAACAGCCTGGTCCCCACCCCCTATCCTCACCCTCCCACTTCCCGCCCCCTGACTGCCCCCGCTCCTTATCCCCTAATCGCCCACCCCCCCAGACCTCATGCCTATCCAACCCCCCTGTCCCATGACTGCCCTCCCCCAGAACCTCTGCCCCATCCAACCACCCCCTGCTCCCTGTCCCTTGACTTCTCCCCACGGACTCCCCAGCCCACTTATCATGCTGCTCAGAGCAGCATATCTGGCAGCCACGCCGCCCAGCCACAGCGGGGGATAGGGGAGGGGTGGGGGCTCGCCTCCCCAGCCGGGAGCTCAGGGGCCGGGCAGGACAGTTCCACGGGCTGGATGTGGCCCGCGGGCCATAGTTTGCCCACCTCTGGTATAGAAGCAATAAAGAGCTAATAATGGAATTGAATCCTCAGAGAAGAAAAACAGTAGGCAGATCTACACTACTGCTTAAGTCGATTTAACTTGCATCACTTGGGTGTGAAAAGGCCCCCCCCAGGAGTGATGCAAGTTACAGCTATCTAAGTGCTGTCCACACCAGTGCTATGTTGGTGAGAGACGCTGTCCCTTCAAGATAGGTTTCCGCCTCTCACAGAAATGGAGTAATTCTGCTTATAGGAGAACACTCTCCTGTCGGCATAGCGCATCTTCCACCAGACATACTACAGCAGTGCAGCTGCATTGGTGCAGCTGTGCCGATGAGGATCTGTCCGATGGGTACAAGACGTTGGTAATATATTTTATTTATGCTAAAACAATATCAAACTCATTTGCCTGATTTGCAGACACAATTGTAATAATACTCATTAGGTGTGTAGTTGTTGTACCTCAGTTTTGAAAGTCTGGATCTTAGTATGATAATTAAAAGGAATACCTCTGTGAGAGAGATGGAGACGGTTTACTTCTCAGTTATTGCCGGATATCTGCAGACTTAGGAAGCCAGCTCTACATCAGTTTCCTCCTTTTCACATTTGGAATCTTTCCTTTGTAACCTTGTGAGCTAGAAAACTTTGTTTCCTTTTTAAAAGGAAAACCACCCTTTTTTCCTGAATCTGACATAAGGGCCAGTTGCATATCTTACTTAAGCAAAGTTTATTCTGAAGAGCAGGTATTTTACACTGGTGAATTAAAGAAGGGATAGTACTGTAACAGCAAGATTTGGAGTACACAGAATAGCTTTTTAAAGAATTCTGGACCAACTGCTTTGAATTGAGGAAAGCATCTTGCAATATGAATGAATGACCTAACTGAAGACGGAAATAGACGTTGTTTTAATACAAATCCAATCTCTCGTCTCTCTCTGCTTTCATTTCTTCATTTTCTCCATCCATCTCCACCTTGCAAAAAAGTCTCCCTCCCCTAACTCACAAAATGAATGAGTAAAGTAACCTCTGTACTCTTGACATCCTGCTTTTAAACAGGTAGGAATATTTTGTTAACTTTTCAGGGAGCTGTTTAAGCTGGCCCTTAAATTCTGCAGCTTTGTCACTCTTTTAGAAGGAGATATTTTTTCCCCAAATAAACCCCCTGAGGATTGATTCCTGTAATTGCAGCATAAATAATATTCTGAAGTTAGGACTTCATTTGGTCTGTGTGCCCTGATGAAAGCCAGCCTGCCAAAACATTGGCCATTTATTTATGAACATTCTCTAGAAAAACAATAAGGAGAGAGTATTTTTTATCCAAGTATCAGGTTTGCCTGAACATACAGTGAGAGAAAACCCTTCAGTGTACTGTTGAAAGTTCTGCAAGAACCAGCAGTCTTAAATCAAATAGTTGAACCAGAAGATTCAATTTCTCTCTGCTCTTGCTGGGACTTGGCTGAAAAGTCTGATTGTTATATAGCAGCTTTCATGCTGAACTCAAACCTCCCAAATACTACACACTTTGGAGGAATATGCATGTCAGATTTACTGTTTTCTACACAAAAAACCCATAACAACCCCACTTAATACACACATAATCTGTCTCACACATTTTCAAGTGAAAATAAGCAGCCTTTACAAACTGACCTGTTGGTTTATTTTAAATTCTACTTTTGATGTGCCACGGTTTAGAGAAAGGCAAAGAATACAGATCAACTGCATATTTCTTCCCTTTCAAAAACAGCTGAGATGATCAACACACTGTGGCAAGGTGAACAAGTATCTTGAAAATTACTAAATAGGAACTGTTTTGCATCTGGGTAGCTGGACTCTCGCCAGCATTAAGCACAGTAAAGGGGCAAGACAATTTGCAGTCATGTTGAGAAATCTTAACTCCCGGTGTCTCGGCAGTTCAATAAACTGTTCAGATTGTCATTACAGAGTTCAGAGAATCCAGGCCATTGGTGTATAATCAAAGCCATTTTATTAATAAAAAAATAAAAATGAAGATTTTTGTATATCCAATTCACCACATCATCTCTAGTTTTAAGACCAAGAATCTGTTTAAACATATCCTTCTCAGGTTTACACCTTTGTTCCAATGTTCAATACAAATAAACACAGTGGGAAAAGTGATCACTGCTGAAGAGAGCTAGTCATGATCAGGCCTAACAGACTTTCATAACTTGTTACAGAGGTGAGGTGTCAAAACATAAAAACTGTGGAAAACATAAAAACTGTGGTGAATGACCCCTACACCACTCCCCAGGTTATTGAAAACTTCCTTCAAATAGAATTTGTGTGCTTGAAAAATTTACCAGACTCAATGGAATAATTATCAGCTATTTTTAAAAGGCAGGTCTTAAGGCTAGGCGACCACACACTGTTCTGAAGAGTGAGCAGCAGTAGGTTCAGTCAGGAGATCACAACAGCTACTCTTACTGATACATCTCACATGTATGGAGGCTGTCAAAATTGACTTAATTAGGGCATGATTTAAACAGAGTAGTTTTGGTTTGAAGTCCAACTTGTGAAAACAAACGATTATGACATAATGTAACCAGAATATTCTGAGTCTTTTACAGTTGTGCATGTTTTTCACCTTCTGTCCCTTTTTGTTTCTGACTTCTCTCATTGTCTCCCTCTTGCCTGCTCACTTCCTTTCTTTCCTTCTCTGTAGGCACTGATGTTCTTTACATCGGCCCAGTGAAAGGTGAGCCCCACCTCATTAGGACTTTTGTCCCCGCCTCCTGTGATTTCTTTGGCTGTCTCCTTATTTTCCTATTCCTCTAAACTTCAACTTCCAAAATTCGTAAGCAACGGATTGCCTATGATGATTGTCTCCAGTAGTACCCCCAATGTGCTAGGTGCTGGAGAAAGATAAGCAGGCACAGTTCATACCCCTAAGAGTGGATTTCTGAGAATTTTCACATGGGTTAAATGTAAAGTGAACTTTCTAGCTGTCTTGTTTATCAAGGATAGTTAAAATAGGTTAGCTTTTTATAGGAAAACAAGCAGTGCAGCGTCAGGGTGTTGTTGTTTTTTTAAGTCACATGATTTTTAAAATCTACTTACTGTATTAGCTTTGCATTGAGTGTACAGAACATAAGCTAACTTCACATGTTATTTCTGTTCTGTTAGGAAGCATATATTCAAGTCCAGGACTTTATAGCAAAACCATGACACCCACCTATGATTCTCATGATGGAAGCCCTCTGTCTCCAACTTCAGCTTGGTTTGGAGATAGTGCTTTGTCAGAAGGGAATCCTGGTATACTTGCTGTCAGCCAGCCAATTACATCCCCAGAAATCTTAGCAAAAATGTACAAGCCGCAGGCACTTCTCGATAAAGCCAAGATCAACCAAGGGTGAGTTTAAAGACATGTATTTAAAAACTTAAGCTGCATTCTTAAAACGGTTACAAAGACTCAACCGGACCTTTTTTGTTCTCTGTTGTTGACAACTTGCAGATGGCTGGATTCATCAAGATCGCTCATGGAACAAGATGTGAAAGAAAATGAGGCCTTACTGCTCCGGTTCAAATATTACAACTTTTTTGACTTGAATCCAAAGGTACTGAGTTATTTCTGTCTTGTACGTATGGCCAAACGTTCAAAAAGTGGAGACCAGTGTCTGCATTCAGAATGCCTGCATGCCCATTTGTATGGGCAGCTGCTCAGCTGCCAGTCTTTGAAAATGTGGTCCTGTGTCTTACATTGTATGTATCATTTGAATCTGTTTGTTTACACATCAAGACTCTGCCAAATGAACAAAATCAGGTGGTTGCCTGAGCATCTGTTCAGGGAATTCTGATTGTTTCAGTGTCAAAGTGGTTTAGCATTTAAATCTCAAGTAGAAATTTGGATGTAAAAATAAGTCTCGTGATGTTTATTCTCTTTTAATTAGATATGTTTGAAGTGTAAAGGGCCCCAGGCCTTCTTTTGCAGGTGCTTTATATGTGTGTGGTGTGTGTTTGTGTTTCACTATAGTACGATGCAATCAGAATCAACCAGCTTTATGAGCAATCTAAATGGGCTATTCTTTTAGAAGAAATAGAATGTACAGAAGAAGAAATGATGATGTTCGCAGCATTGCAGGTAAGAGACAGAGCCTTTTTTTAAAAATCAAACTCAGTTGCAATTTTTTAGCCTTCTGTAGGCTTTAAATCAAGGGGTGCATTGAAGCTAAACTGCCCTGCAACTAGTTCATTAACAGCCTTGCTCTATCTTTGTCAGGAAGCTGAACTTTCTGTTCTAATGAAACTTGGCTGGTTTCCTAGTCTCTAGTGTTTACTTAAACTTTTTAGGTAATTTAAATATTTGCTTCTTATTACTTCGTATGAAAAGGAATTTAGATTATTTTCCTCAAAGTTGTTTGTATCTAACTTGACTCTTAATTTTTGCCTTTTTAAAAAAAAAAATACAAGTACATTAGGTTACTGAACTGTATGTTTCTGGCTCTTTGCCCCTAGAACAGCTGGTGATAATCTGTGGGTTTTCCAGAGCTATTTATTTATCTTTTGTGGAGAATATTATGTGCAAATCTGGCATAGGTAATACACCTACGAATGCTTTTACCATTCATTTCCATAAGACTGATTGTAAACTGAGTCTAAGGGTGGTCCTAAGTCTGTCTGGCAGCCAGGCTGCTTCTCTCCTCCTCACCCATGCAAAAACATCACTGGCCTAGCAAATCCGGGGCTATATGGATTTCAACCCATAGCAGTCATTTTGCAAAAAAGAATAAAGAAAGCAAGAATGTATAAGTTCATCCTCCAGTTTTCCTGTAAGAGCAACCCAAGATGCATGATGTTTGACATCCACTGTGACATTAACAGTTTCAGCTTTGTAGATTTAAGTGTGGTATTGCTGTGGCAGTTATATCCTCTCTGGATTATACTACTTAGTCACAAGTTTCTGCCTTCAAAAATACTTATTGAATGAACACCAGAGAAAATAGCTCTCCCCTAGAAAGATCACTTCTATTTTAGGGTTTTGTACTGCTGCCCATTGCCCTAGTGCGTGAGTGCCTGCTGCATGAAATAGATTGGCAATAGCAAGGTCCCTAATAGAATTTCTGGCTCTTGTTCTTCCTCAGGTTATGAGGCTCTGCTTGGGGGTGTAGGATTTTTTGTTTGTCTTTTTCTGGTGGGGTAAAAGAGGGAGCAGATCCTGCTATGAATGCCATTCTGGTTATGATTAAAAAAGCTTTATCAAATAGATTTTGCAACATTTCCTGAAGCTGGTTAGATTTGTCTATACTCCTTTGGAAGTTCATTCCACAACCATATCCCCACAGCTGAGATGCTTTGTGTGCTTTCTGCTGGGCTTTGTGATCTCTATTGACCCAGAGGCGCGCAACTATCTTGGAGCTACATAGCTGGAGAGGCAGTCTGTAATGCAGCTGATCCACTGACTGCTTTGAAGAATTTCTTCTAGTATGGTAGACTTGTTGTAGATCTCAATGTTGTTTCTATACCACTATCTTTAAGGAGCATGGATACTTTTCTGAATGTGCACAATGCTGCTTTTATTGCAAGACAATACAAAGAAGGAATTTTAGATTGTAGCAGTTGCTGAAATAGCAATCCCAGCCATTCTTTTTGTTATAATAATCTATAATAATGCAAACACTGGTATAGTGTGGGTAGATGGCAAATGCTTAGAAGACCTAGACTTTGCTGCTGATATTTTGCAACTGAATGACATCCCCCCCAAAAATTACACAGACAATGTGGCAAAAATAGCAGCCAAGTGGGGCTCAAAACTAGTTATGCTAGAACAAATATCCTTGAAACCCAGGCATCAAGCAGTAATATAAAATTAGAAGACAGAAATATCAAGAAAATAGAACATACCTGGGCAGCATCATATTGGCTAATGGAGACCTCAAGAAGGAAGTGACATCAAGGATAGGAAAGGCACCCCCAGCATTTATTAGACTCAGCAAGATATGGAAATCAAAGATATACAGCACTAGAACAAAACTGAGGATTTTTAATGTAAACATAATCTCAGTGCTAACATAGGGCTGTGAGGTGGAGATCTACCAAAATATTAGATAGTAAACCAAATAAGTACCTAGAAAAGATTCTGGGCACTGTTGGAAAGACTTCATCACCAATGGAGAGAGCTGAGAAATCACCAATCAGCAGCTCTTCAGGAATTACTGGACATATTTGAGGCATGCACTGTGTATGCCAACCCACAGATTCCCCGTGAGGCTGTCAAGTGGAAGCCAACTGATGTGAAGAAACAAGGGAACCGAAGAGAAAACTAAGAACCCTAGCAGAGAGGGCAGAAGAGTTGATCTCCCAACACCCTAGAGCAGATGGAAGCAGCCACAAATGACAGAGGAATGGAAGAGACTAGTTTCCATCCTGTGCCCCAGTATTGGTGTGGGAAGGATGTAATAATGTCATAAGACCAGCCATTTGCATTTCAAGTTTGCATTTCCCATTGCACCTTTCTGGTATAGAATGAGTAATTGGATAAACTTTGTAGTAGCCTAGGATAGATTATTAGGTTGTCGTTTTGGGGGTTTTTTGGTTATGTCTGTCCTGCAAAATCCGGAGAAGACTATAACGAGTTGAGATGTGCTTATGTCTACATTGAGTATAGCATGACCTAGTTAAAAACCAGAATTGTAAGCACTGGACCCTATTACAAAGTCCATGTTTGCGGTGTCTGCACAGCAGTCTTTTCACAACAAAGTCATATGTCAGCTGGGCTTGCATGTTCACAGTTGTCACACAGTCTAGTTGAGCTTTTCCCAAAATAAACTGGGACAAACAATCTGGGAGCCATCCCATATTGCCTGGGAGATAGCTCCTAGAATTCACAAAGCAGCACCAGCAACCCATGAGGCAGTACATTCTGAGATGTTCTGTCACACGGAAAGCTAGAAAGGATGAGGATCAGCCAGACTAGTTTTACTGGCACCATACAGCAAAGTGTTTTATGGTTACACAAAAAGCTTTATGCCATCGTCTGCCACGTGTTAACCATGTTGTCTGGACCCAAACCTGTGTAGAGCCAACTATGTCATTCACGTACTATAAACTGAGTAAGGAAAGATGAGTTTGTGATTAAGGCCCTGGATTGAGACTCAAATCTGGGTTCAGTTTCTGACTCAGTTATGGTTTCGCTGTGATCCTGGCCAAGTCACTTCGAGTGGAATTTGCAAAAACGCTTAGCATTGGCCTGACTGCGCTCCCATTTAAGTTAATGGTAAATCTCCTATTGACTGCAGTGGGAGCTGAGCTAGGCCAATGTGGAGCATGCTTTCAAAATCCCACCCATAAGCTCTGTGATTCAGATGTCCACCTGTAAACTCTGGTGTACTGGTGATAGAATGTAGCCTGTTTTTGTAATTGGCTAGTCCATTGTTTGCCCAGTAGAGTCTATGGAAGTTTGTGCAATTATACTTGTAGTACAGTGTTTTAAATGGGAGCATAGTGCAATAACTTAGCTGTATTATCTTCTAGTTACTGTAATGTAGAACAGCACAGCACTCATCTCAAATGGATTGCCAGCCTCTTCTCCGAATGTCGTTGCTCTGGTCATGCAGTGTAATCCCTGGGGCTATCCTATTGTACCATGGTTTTCTTTTTGGTATTTCCTTACAGCTATTTAAGTGGGTGACAATGAATGTGACAGTAGTGAGATTTCTGCTAGGTCAGATAGGTGTTTTATTAGTCTGTTAAATTTAAATACAATGTATTTAGAATCAGCAAGGTCTCTAACTTGTGTTTCAGTACCACATCAACAAACTATCAATCATGTCATCAGAAAATCACTTGAACAACAGTGACAAAGAAGTTGATGAAGTTGACGCTGCCCTGTCTGATTTGGAAATTACTTTAGAAGGTGGTAAAACATCAACAATTTTGGTAAGAGTTAATCACTTCTTCTTAAAGTTGAATAAATGCTTGTGATCAGACAGACTTAACAGTAGTACTGTAGGAAGTTTGCTGATGAAGCAACATTCCTTCTTTAGTCCCTTCTTATTTGTCTCCTCTCTGCACTAAATAGGCCTAATCTTTTTAATTGCTCCTCGGCTGGAAATCTTTTCCATGCCTCTGATTGTTTTCACTGTCCCTCCCTGGACACTGTTTCTGCTGTATTGAATATAAGAAGGATTGATTAGAACTAAGCATAGGGTTGCCATGTAGTGTGAAGGTGTAGTATTTTTGGCATTGTGCTCTAACCCTTAATGCAATATAATACTCTTTGGCCAACACTGTTACTGAGCAGATGATTTCACTGAGCTGTTCCGATACCTCCTTTCTCTGTCCTGAGTATTAACAGTTAATTTAGAACCCATTGACGTGTATCAATAGTTCAAGTTGTTTGTTCTAATGTGTATCCCTTTACACCAAATGTTACCTGTCACAATGTTTCCCAATCAGCTAGGATATAAAGATCCTCCTGTAGAAATTCAGTATAACGATACATTTGTGGCTATAGCAACAGACTGTGAGGCATGAAGATTATTAGATTCTAATCCCGTATGAACCACAAGTTGCCCGTGTGACCACGGGCGAGTCACAGTGGCCTCCTTAAGCTTTAGGTTACCCAGTTGGAAAACTTGGTGAAGTGCGGCCTCACTAAAACTGGAGCCATTATAATACGTGTGAAATACAGCAGTGTCAAGGAAAACTCAAATGAAATACATGAATTTCTGTTTCTTCTACTTGCTTAGAAAATACTCAGTTCTGAATAGATTTCGTTTTTTTCCACTATTCCTTAATTAATTAACAAAGCTTTACAGTGCCAAAAATAGCCACCGTGCTTCTTCACATATAACTTTCATACAAAGTTATAGTGAAAATGTAATTTGGATAGTGTTTTTGGCCGTAAGTAGCTTAATATATTTCAAAGTTGTTTGGTTTTTTTCTGTATCACGTTTGTATTACCACAGCACCTAGGAGCCCTAGTCCAACCAGGACTAGTTTCAAATGATAAAACTTCTAAAACACAGTAATATTGTAGTACTTGGCTCTTCCATAGACTAGAACTGTGAAAGAAGAATTAAAGCCAAATGCTGATCTTGAAAGGTTTCGGTATCTTCATTCAGAGGGACAGCTCCAATCAGTGGAGTATCACTCACTTGTGCCGGCTCTGAATTCACGTGTTTATGTTCTAACCCTTCTGAGATAAAAGACCAAAACCTTCAAATGTTTCTTTTTCCTCTTTTAGGAGCCATCTTAAGTATATTTTTAAACTATTTGTAGTGATCTTTGAAGTTAACATGGATTTTTTTGCTTACTGAGGTATCATTGATAACAGAGCTTTAGAAGTATTAACTTGTGCTGCTTCTGATGGATGTACAGTAGGAAGAAGAAAATTGTCAGATGCTACATAAATAGTGGCTTTTTAATAGGAGGAATCTTCAGATTTCAGTGCCACTGAAAGTGATTTAAACCATAATATTGAGGAGCCTACCCTGCCAGATAAGAATTAAGAAATTTAGAAATGACATATTGGTTGAGACTGTCCATTTCAGTATCTGCCTTGGGATGAATATTTTGTTTGTTTTGTTTAATCTGAAATCCATAGATATGTTCTGGGGATATAGTCAAATGTGAAAATACTGAAAGATTGCCATTTTAAACAATTTAAAAGCAATTAAACAACCCTCCATGATTATTTTAAAGCAGCATCTTTTTTGGGGCTCGTATTCAAGGAAAAAGCTCTGATGTCGTAAAGAACCTATGCTTTCAAACACCAGGCCAGTCCTAAACTACTTCAATTGTGTGTGTGTAGAATCAACTCCAGAACTTCAAGTGCAGTACTGACCTTTTAAAAACCTTTATTAATGGGTCAATTCTCTACTATTTGTGTGTTGAGAAAAGAGTTTCAAAGCAGCACTTCTTTGGAGTGAATTTACTTCTCAGTCTGTGAAATAAACTGTAGTCTAATAAAGTAGACTGTGATCTGTGAGCCCTTGACATTTGGCGATGAAGTTTTATCAAGCTTTCTTCCCCCCTCATCACTGAGGAAATTGCCTTTGAGTAATTGCATGGCATTGTCCTAAAAACTGAATCACTGTCCCCAGTGCCCCGTTTTTGGATCCTCCCAGCCTAGAACTGAGTCTTGTATCTGGCAGACAAATCAAATGAATGACCTTTTATTTTCAGGGTGACATCACTTCGATTCCTGAGCTTGCTGACTACATTAAAGTGTTCAAGTAAGTACTGATGGGAAGAGACGCTTATGAAACTGATGTCAATGAATAAATAATGACAGCACTGCATAATTCCCTTTCTACCCTGCTGTCTGGATTCTTTGCTGCATGCCACTGCTTGGATTTGTGTGAAATGTCTTCGAACACATTGACTTCATAGTTGCAGACTAGCTAAAATACCACAGTGCTCTAAATATTAAAACTTCCTGTTTATTTCCACTTTATTTTGCATCTATCCTATACACTGGCCACTTAATGTTATTTTAAGGACTCAGCTATAGCTTTACTACATTTTTTTAGTACAGTGATTCAATTCTTCAAATGTATAACTGCTGTCTTTCATTGCTCCATGCCCCTCCCCATCCTCCCTCCCATACCCCACTGGAGTTGGGGGAGGGGACATGCTTTGGCTACTCTTCACCGGTAGCTGGTGCTGAAATGTTTATATTATGTTATGCCAGTAAGTTAATCAAGCTATCCTAAAATTAGAACTGTATCATGTAACTAGAAACCTTACTCAAGTGCTTTTCTTAGTTTGAGAGACTAAATGAAGAATAATAAACAAGCGTCCTTCTAATCTGTCTGTTCTTTTCTGGCTGCCAAAAGGAGCCTCTTACAGCTCACATAGTGCTTTTTTAGTTATAAATTGGAATTAGTATGTGGAAACTGGGAATAGTCATGTTTGAATCTTGACTAATATTTTGGCAGTCGTGGCTGTCTCTTGCAATTCACTATGCATTGTGTTAGGGAGATGATGAAAGTTCTGGAATCTTTGCATAGATCTCAGTGAAACTTCATGGGTTAGGAACAGAAGAAAAGCAACTGCATGAGAACAGGGTTGTAATTAACCTTTATTGTCTAGTGGGTTGTTTTCTTGAACCATAACCTGTCATATGTTTACTGAAAAAGTTTTTGTCCATCTTGTAATGCATATTTATCAAGTTTACTTTAGTACCTGACTTAGTCTGGGGCTCTGTGGTGTATTTTGATTACTAGAGCACAGTTTCAGGGCTAGTGACTCTATTCATCTATGTGAATTCTCTTTAAAAGAGAGAGTCTTGGTTTTTGATACGGTTTGATATACTTTTTAATAAAAAAGGCATAACTTGGGAAGCTAGCTGATTGGCTAACTAGAATTCTAGTTGTGGGACAAACATCCTTTATCTTTTGGAAGGTGTTAGACTCACTAAACTCTCTTGGATCCATGTGCCTAAGGAAAGAGGAAGTGAATTGAATTGAATTTTTAATATACAGAAAGTTAAACAAATATAAAAAATCTATAAGACAAAGCACTGGGTGGTCGAGGATCCTAAATTCTCCAGACCGTGGTATAAACATCATCTTTGTATTCACTTGAGTTACAGTACCTGCTTCATTTTAAGTAGTTGCATTTCAGTCAAATTTGTTGCTGTAGTTTGGACAAACCGGTGCTTTGTTACATTTCTTTAGCCTTCCACCAAAGAAAAAGCCATATGTGTCTGAGGTGCTGAGAATGGCTTCAGCTCAAGCTGCGGCTACTCAACAGGCAGTAGATGATATAGATTGAAACCAAGGTGTGTTCCTATATGCATCTGGTTTCCTAAATAGAATACAGAAGCTCCCCGACTTACGCAGGGCATTCCATTACAGAACGCATTGCATAAGTCGAATTTTGCGCAAATCGGGCAATTACGCCAAAAAAACCAAAGCTTATGGAATTTATGGAACTTTTTCCATAAGTGCAAATTTCCTTAAGTCGGGTTTGCATAACCCAGGGAGCATCTGTATCTTAAATGTAAAAGACTTACCTCACCTATAAAGAGACTAGAGTGTATTGTGAGAACTTATTTTTAAAAAATGGGGCCAGGCAGTATGTTATAAGAAACATACTGAAATGACTATGTATAAATTGGCCTAGTCTTGGATGGGACATTTCCTTTGCATTCTTTGGGCATGTTTTACAGTGTAGAATTTGCAGTACTAATTCATGAAAGAAGTACTGTTGTCCCTGGGGCTTGAGAGACTTATCTCACACCTACCAGCTTGATGATGAAGCTTAGTAGCCAAAGTGCCCTGCCTTGCCACTTGCAGGTTAAAGGAATAAAATGAGGGTTGCAAAAGGAAACGTGGCTCCAAGACACGCAGACAAACGACAGAAAAACCTGCTCACTCTTCTTCTCTGGCTAGAGGCTGAACATCTTAAAATGAAAACTGAGGGGGCAGTGGCAAACTTTTTGAAACTGTGCCTTCTTTCCCACAACCACACACAGGGCTATTGTGGTGTCAGAACTTTAGGATGGAGAAAACTGGAAAGGCAAAATATGAATGAGACCAGACATCTGTTCATCTTGAGACCAAAATGTCAGTTAAATGTTTGGGAACAAATCATTGAGACAGCTGGGCCTCTGGCTGTGCTTTTCTCCCACACCTCCTGACTTCCTCCTAACCCTTCCTCCACATTTTTCCAGGCTTCCTCCAATACCAAGAACGTCTCACTCCCTACAGTCTTTAGACTTGACAGGAGGAGTCAGTTGTTTTCCTGCTGTTTCCTGGGCATTTCCTCTTTACATTTCACATGTTGGGATTGAACAGTGTAGTCCGAGGCTTATTGAGCGCCATAGTGCTCTCTATCCTTAAAATGGAGGCAGTAGGACAAGCAGAGAAGTAGCTGATGACTCATGGAAGGGTCACAAAGGGTCAAGTGTCTTTCCGCCCTCCCGCCCCCCAAGCAGTCAAGTGGTCCCCCCAGCAGCCAGCTCTGGGTTGGGAGATGATAGGGCAGGGCCAGAGCCTCTTCCAGCCACGCTCCCCGGTGCAGTGCAGCATCCCGGCTGACTGGGAGAATTCCTGGCTGCAGCAGTAGCAGGCTGCCCCCTGCCCAGGCTCAGCTTCTGAGGGCAGCAGCTGAGCAAACCGGAGAGGGGCTGGAATGAGCCTCCTAAACCTTTCTCGAAGTTCACTCATTAGCAACTAAAATACTTGATCCGCTGGAGTGAAATGTAAAATCCAATGCGGTGGGGATTAGAATTCTGTGGGTTTCACTCATGTGGATGGCTGCTTTTTCATCTCCTTGTGGCTTGGTGGGACACAATATCATGAAGGGCTTCTGTGGACCAGCTGCCATTTGCTGAGTGAAGTGGCCAGTTTTGGAGCTAGCGTCCATGACTCCCATAGAGAGGGAACCGAAACCTTTCACTAGACTGGCCCCTTTGTAAGGGGCAAGCAAGAGAGACAGCTGTAATAAACCATGTGAAATCAGGTGCCTAAAAGAGATTACATATGGTTGGCTGCTGATTTTTTTTGTTTAACAAGCATTGTGATTTTTAATGATCAAAGCATTAACTTTCAAAGTAATAAATAACTTTCTTTTAATATTACAGAAGAAAAAACCTTTTTCTGTGATTCATGGAAGCTTCATTTTATAGGCGTTAGTAGGAGCTACCCTGATACTTGTCCCCTATGAAAGTACTTGGATTCAAAAGTCCAAGCTTGTAACTTTATTTTATTTTTCTTGAACAAATCTTCTCTGTAAGAGGGTAACGGAAAATAAGTGTACGTATAACTGTGCAACTAAGTTACTGATCCAGTGGGATCACTCGTGCATCAGTTTGTTTACTGTACATCATTGTAAGGTGAGGGGTTTTAAATCCTGTGGAAGCAAGATTTGGTTGGGGAGGTGAGCAAGGGGAAAAGCTGCGTATCTGGCATTCTGAATATAAGAACTTCATTGTGGGACATGTTCAAAGTACAGAAGATCAGCTTAAGAGCCCAGCTACCTGTGGTGTCCCTTAAACTAAGCACTATTACCCAAGTGAATTGCAGATCTAATGTAGTAATATCATCAACCTGTCTGGCAGGCCTAAGAAACTGACGCTAAAAGGTTACAAGCAATACTGGTGCACCTTCAAAGATACATCCATTTCCTGCTATAAAAGCAAAGATGAATCCAGTGGGACTCCAGCTCACCAAATGAACTTAAGAGGTAAGGAGAGACGCATGCCGTTCTAGTAACGTTGTCCAAACAAGTCTGTCATTGTCACCATTTATTTCTACGTTCATTTCTTTTGATTTACTCTTCAGATGTCATTCTAGTGTTGAGTATTAAAGGAAAAGTGACTGAGGTTTCTAAATATGATGTAAAAATACACTTCTAAATAAGTGGTTGTGAGTATAGCATAAATGATACTGTATGGATCAGAAGGCTCGTGGAAAACTTAGCATAGGGTGACCAGACGTCCCAATAAATTCATGACTGTCCCGATATTTAGTTGTTTGTCCCGCGTCCCGACCAGACACCATTTGTCCTGATATTTTGGCTCGGGGCTGGAGGAGTACATTGGTGAGCACTCACCTGGGGTCCGAGCAGTGCTTATTTGGGGCCGCTCCCAGGAAACGGCAGGCAGCAGGACCCTGCAGCCCCTAGGCACAGGGGTGGCCAGGGGGATCTCTGCATGCTGCACCTACCACAAGCGCTGGCTCCATCGCGGCCAACGGGAGCTGCAGGCGCGGACAGGGCACAGACATCCTCTCCCCCCACCCCCGGCTGCCGCTGACCCTGGGGCGCTGCGTGCTACTCATTTAAGTCCCACCCCCATAGCTTCCAGCCAATGGCAGCTGGAGCCAGTGCTTGTGGCAGGTGCAGCACGTGGAGTGGAGACCCCACTGTCCGCCACTGAACTTAGGAGCCAGAGGAACCTGCCAGGTGCTTTCCAGTGGGTGGGACTCATCCCCCAGGTAAGCAGTGGGGCTGCGGCTGGGGCACTGTGCCTGTGGTTGGGCTGCGAGCGGGAGCCAGAGCTGCGTGCTTGTGGCGGGAGCCAGGACCCTGCACCCCCAACCTGCGACAGGGCTGTGTCCAGATCCAGGGCTGTGCGCCCCTGACCTGTGGTTTCCTCAGTCTTTATATCCCCCTTCCCCTGTGGCTCCAGTGGGAGGTGTGGGAGATGAGCCTGTGGCTGCCCCCCCGTGTGTCCCGATATTTTGTTCTTGTCATCTGGTCACCCTAACTTTGCCTGTTTTCACACAGTAAAAATATTCAAAGTTCACTGTTGAAATCTGCATTTATTTTAGTTGATGGTTCATGTGTCTGGCTTTTAGAGTGAAGCAAAAATAAGTTAGAGGATATAGGAGCTATATATTTTGTAATCCTATTTTTTTTGTGATGGATTTATTGAAATAATCAAGTTTAGATTTCACCAAATGAGTTGTAAATAGCATTATTTTCTCTTCAAATGCAACCTTTTTTCCTCTCCCCTGTTATGTAAGCACACATGTCTTAGGGCACATCTTCACTGGCATCGTTAAAGCATTGCCACGGCAGCTCTTTAATATGACTTGTGTAATCACGACACAGCGCTGCGAGAGCTCTCCCAGCGCTCTAAAAAGCCACCTACACAAGGGACGTAGCTACCACCAGCCCTGGTGCACTGTCTGTACTGGCACATTACAGCGCTGAAACTTGCAGCACTCCAGGGGGTGTTTTTTCACACCCCTGAGCAAGAAAGTTGCAGTGCTTTGAAGTGCCAATGTAGACAAGCCCTTACTCGAACATGGTCTGCAAGACTTGCACGTTATGTTTAAAATTCCTAAGGCTGCTGGCCTTTCTTATATTCAGAAGTCAACTAATCCAGCTCAGAGGGCTATGGAACAGCAGAAGCTACTGACAGCTTTAATTTTTTACCATGAAAGCAACAACAGACAGGCTGCCAAATGACCTCAGACTATAGTTACGGAGATGTGTAGCCTGGAATACCTTTTTGGGAGCTTTTGACGTTGCTGCTTCTGACTGCATTTTAAAATAATCTTGGAGACTGAGTTGAAATGAAGCCCACGTTAACATGGATGTTTTCAAGAAACTGGAGTTCTCAAAATGCCTAACATCTGATATAAACGTTTTAAGACTTTTCAGCAACCAAATTTGAAGAAAACTAGTGCCTCACCACTGAAGATGTAAGCAGAACACCCAACCCATGTAATTTTTACAGAATGATAGTTTCGGATTAGTGACACCCAACCTGACACCTGTTTTTGCTGTTATAAGAGAATTATTAGACTAGGTAATTCCGTTCAAAATTTTGGTCCATTTTGAGAGGAAATGAAGGGTCAAACAAATTGTGTAATGCCAAATTCAATTGAACTTGTATCGTGTTTTTGTTGTTCTCCATCGAAATAGATCTTGCTTTTCATTTTTCCTTCCATCATCTTGGAGATGATTCACCACAGAAGCTGAAATGTTAAAGCCTAGATTGTAATTTAAACAGTTAGCTAAACCCCGCAATGTGGTCTTATGTTATTATCTGCAGTACCACACCCTTTGCAACCAGGCAGATAGCTCTGGCTTTAGCTGCAAGACATCAGTTTACTCCTAACATCATGTTCTGATTTCCCTTAATTTTTTACCTGCTTTAAAAACAAAGCATGGTGTACATTCTTCAGCCAGGTTATAACACATCATATCCCTGGGACACTGTTTGTTTTAATACTATTAGACTGGAGTGGTTTTTTTTTTTTTTAGAGCATGTGTGTCTCCATACACACTAATCACTAGCTCTTTTATTACAGGGTGTGAAGTTACTCCTGACGTAAACATCTCTGGTCAGAAGTTTAATATCAAACTACTGATTCCAGTTGCAGATGGTATGAATGAAATCTGGCTTCGCTGTGATAATGTAAGTCTGTGATTGGCATTGTGTTTTCTCATTGCCCCCAATATACTCCTCCACTATGGTTTGCGTGTTGATAGGCTGTTCATATTCTTTTGAGTCACACACACACACAGTATTGTGCATATATAGATGTAATGTACAAGACTGGCCCTTACTCCTTTTCCTTATGTACCGTTGTTATATCCTACACTTTGGTCGGGTTTTGGGCTCATTATATGTCTCTTGGTATGTTTCAGTTCAATTCTTGTACTGAAAAATTTGACAGACCTTTGTTTGAACAGAAAAAAGAAAGATTTGCCTTCCATTTGAGTGCCACTTTTCCTTTAATTGCAGGAGAAGCAGTACGCACACTGGATGGCAGCCTGCAGGCTAGCTTCCAAGGGCAAGACCATGGCGGACAGCTCGTACAACTTAGAAGTTCAGAATATTCTGTCATTTTTGAAGATGCAGCATTTGAACCCAGATCCACAGTTAATCCCAGAACAAGTCACAACTGACATTAATCCAGAATGTCTGGTTTCACCTCGCTACCTGAAAAAGTACAAGAACAAACAGGTACTGGAGTTTAGTCATTTTCCAGAAATCTTGTGTTTAACCCGAAGAGTGAAATCCTGGCCCCACTGAAATCAATGGGAGTTTTGTCATAGACTCATAAACTTTAAGGTCAGAAGGGACCATTATGATCATCAAGTCTGACCTCCTGCACAATGCAGGCCACAGAATCTCACCCATCCACTCCTGTAACAAACCCCTAACCTGTGTCTGATGTCAGTAGATGACTTAAGTGGAGTTAAGATTTCATCCTAGGTACATCAGATGTTGATGCATTTTAACAGAATTTGACAATCCTTCTACTTAAATGGTGTGTCAATCTAGTTTGTGGTTTTGATCCAATATCAAGTGATTGGAGCATGTAGTCCCAGTGATCTTAACTGTTTTATTCAGAGTACGTATGTCAAATTTCCAATGAGATAGCAGACGTTGACAGTCTCCCAGAGTCTGAACAATGGGAGTCAGTTAATTACGCACATTTTTGGAACTTCTTTTCTGTGTACCATATTATAGAACATTTGCACATCAGTATATTGGTCAATTCTGTGTACCTCTTAATATTAGTGTAATGGGATGTTTGTGGCAGAGTAAATCAACAGCAGGAATTGATTTTTAGTTCAGTTTACTTGCTCAAAGCTCATGAAGGAATTCTTGGGATTAATTTAGGTTCCCATTGTTTACAAAATGTTCCATGCGGGCTTTGCTGTAGTGTAGTCTGTATTTTTTTATTCACACTGTTTCAACACTTGTAAATAGATGAAATACCAGCCATTGAAAATATGTATTTTTAAAGAACTGTGACTTAATTTTTGAGTCGTAATCTGTATCTAGTCAGTGCATGGTAAAATCAAATTATTTCTAGCACAAAACAAACAAATCCATGGGTTGCACAAAGTCACACAGTATTTGGCTAAAGTTGCAAAAATAACTAAAGCATTGCTCAGTGTCTCTTTAATGATTTAGTAAACTCAAGTACACTGATTGTTAATCTGTAGTTAAATTACTGTGTCTGAATCCTGTCTCTGGAAATCAGAAGGGGGGTTGCCATGCAAAGAAGCGGGAAAATGTAGCTATTTATTGGCACAGTATGATTTCCTGGCAGTGGAATTTCATTTTCTATAGCCCTTATTATTCTCCGAATAAGCCTTTATATCCATGAGGATAGGGAAGGATTGCATATATAACATAATATAAGGCATTGTAGACTTGAGCTTAGTAAAATAGATACTGGGGAAAATATTAACTTGTATTATTTACCCAGTGTGTTTATATCTTGGTTAAGAAGCAATAGGCACAACGCTGGAGATAGCAGTTAAAGACTTGTAAAAAGCCAGGCCAACAATTCTGAAGCCACAGATCCCTTTAAAAGATTAGTTAAGTATGAATAGATCCTTTTATTTGTAAAGGCAGCAAGAATGTTCCACAGTTTTGCTCCCTTTGCATTTTATTAGTTTCCTTCTTCTTAGTGTCCTGGAGGTTGTGTAAGTTGCATTGAGGCTGCTTATCCCACAGCATCATGTGATGGGGGAGTAATGGAGAATGGAGAAAATGCTGCCCTCAGGGAATTCATGGAATGTTGACTGCCAGCTAAAAAGGAACACCAAGCTACTGCAATATATTCAGTTGAGGGTAATTTTGAGGGGAAAACTTCTCACCAAGTGCAAGTTTATCTGAAATGTATATTTACAATATCCATTGATCCATTAAAGATAAACGTGAAATTTTCACTAACCGATATAGTCTCATTATTGGACTAATGATCTCAATAGGTCATTATAATGTGAATGTCATTGATCATGTTAAATATTGTATCAGCTGGATGAGTTGGTCTGCTTAGGGCTGTGGTGATATGGACACTTGGTTTACAGACCAGCCCTCTAACTGATTCATGGTTTTACTGTAAACTGACATTTGCAATATTACAGGTTTGCAAATGGATTTAGGAAATGCTGAGACAGAAACACAATAGGTTCATAGTCTTTAAATATTGATGTGTGAATTCTGATTTGGTTTTGTGGCATTTACTCTGCTCAGAGCAATGAATTTCTGTGGTTTTACATCTAAGAAACATTCAGTCCAATATAAACAGAAGACCACGTTGACAGTTGCAGTCCTTAGTGTAGTTGTATCTTCAGGAAAGAGGATGCATAAAGCAGATAGGAATTTTAATTTTTGCTTTCCTTGTGTAATTTTAGAATCTTTGTAGTTTGGGGCACTTTTTTTTTAATTTATTCTCTGAGAAGGGTACTATGGGGATATTTTCCTCATATCTAAAGCGACAGAAGCTACTGGGTTTTTTAATGGTAAATGGCTTTGCGCACACTGAAGAGGAGTAAACTTGAATCTCATTCAACCAAAGACCTTGAAAGAAGGCTGACGATGGGAATTTTCACTCTATTTTTGACTTTGGCCACCAGTTGAATTCTGAAATGCCTATAAAACATACATGAATCATTCTAGATGAATGAGACATTCCTAATTTTTGATGGCTGTAGAATGAGGGATGGTTCTGTTTCCTTGTTCCCTTTTTCATGCTTGCATTCACTTTTTGCTGTTTTCCTTCCTAAGAAAATTTGCATGTTTTTTGCTTGAACTTCAGTTTGCAGATAATTTGCACTTTTTTCTTTGCTTTGTTGCCATATTTCTGATTTGCTTTTTTTTTCTTTCTGCTTCCTTTTCCTTTATTCGCATTGTCATCTACAGCCAGGCTATATAAGAGACTTGGTAAGTGACAGTAAAAATAAATAAAATAAAATTCAGATAAATTTAATTTAAAAAATAGTTTAAAACCCTTTCACATGGAGAGTAGTCCTAAAACAAAACACCTAGAGGAACATAACTCTCTTAGTTTTAATGATGATCCCCAGTGATTTTATGCTGTCAATCTGCTAATAAGAATCCTTTATACTAGAAATGTACATTTCAGGAGTTGATTCTCATTTTGCGTCTTGAAACTGAATGTGTGCCCAAAACGTTTGCATCTATAATCATACCTGGTATATAAAGATAACACGCACAAATATTTAGTGGTGCTTAGGTAAAAGCAGCTCCATATTTATCTTTTAACAACTATGGCAAGAATGGCAGCTGTTTTCTGTGACATAATCCATTTCTTGTCTAATGACATATGACGCAGTTTAGAAACTGCAGAACATCTGTTTAATAGTGTAATTGACTTACTAAAATTTCCAACAGGGAGTCTGACATCTTATGAGTGGTTTTGGGTGTGTAGGTTTTTTTGCTTGTTTTAGTTTTGTTATGGTTTTGGGTGGGGGCATGGCTTACACTATATTTCAAACGTACAATGGTTGCCTGAAGACTGTGTCTAATCACATTCAGATCACAGCCAGGATATTGGAGGCCCATCAGAATGTAGCTCAGATGAGTCTAATTGAAGCCAAGATGCGATTTATTCAAGCTTGGCAGTCTCTACCTGAATTTGGCATCACACACTTTATTGCAAGGTCAGTGGTTTTGCTTAAGTAATAAGGTAAAATTTCATGTACAAATGAGTAGATTATTCTCTTATATTTGAAGCTACCGTGAGACATTTCTAGCTGAGAACGGTGTAGTTTAGACAGACAACTTCTGTGAAATGCTTCAGTATGCATAATTACAACTTCACATGCAACATTGTCTGCATGTAATAGTTAGAATTCGATTTAAATGTGTGGGGAAGAATTTTATTCTGTTGCTGCCTTTATTGATTCTTTCTCTGTAGCTCTGAAGTAGTAAGTTGCATCAGCACTGGAAAGAAAAATTAAAATTACATTGGTTCAGCTTGTTTTATGAGTCAGTTCAATCAATGAACACACAGCATTTCTACATCTGTGTAAGGTTTCTTTTTTATAAATCTAAATGTTGTAGATTCCAAGGGGGCAAGAAAGAAGAGCTGATTGGAATTGCCTACAACAGACTGATCAGAATGGATGCAAGCACAGGAGATGCAATTAAAACGTGGCGATTCAGCAACATGAAACAGTGGAATGTAAACTGGGAAATAAAAATGGTAAGCAAGGTTGCATTTACAGAGCTGGGGAGACACTGTTATTTGCCCAAATGTCCATTGTAAGGCGTCTTTTTGATTAGAACTACACATGACTTAGATTTAGCCTGAGGGTTCCTCCTGATTTTGTTACATGGGAGGACACTGCTTGGTTTCATAAACTATTTCTCTTTCTCTCCTTTGAGTCCAAGATTTCTTCTTAAACTATTTTTGAGTGCAATTCAATCTTGTGTAAGCTAATTCATTTACAGCATCCCCAAGAGTTTCTTATACACTATAAGGAATCCACTTAAGATTTTATTACCTTCTTGGAAATAAGGACTGTATCACACCTCCCCCACCTAAGTGGGCCTGGTGATTGTCTAGATTGGGTAGCTATGTGTCTCGGTGATCTAGTAAAGTTTTCTGATTTTATTTTTTTGTGAAGCTATTTCTAGGAAGACATTTAGTTCTAATGTATAATCAGTGTTTATCATTTGGGGACCTATCCTACTTCCATTAAAGTCAGCAAAAAAGCTCCTTCTAACTCCAACAAGAAAATCTTTTTAACAAAACAAAACAACAGTGTTTAAAAACTATTCGTGACCTTTTTTCACTAAACCCCAATTAGACCCTTATTACTCAGCAGATGTTTGTGTGCAAATACGCAGCCCGATACCTAAGCATAATCAAATTTCTGGGCTAAGAGGGTAATGCTGGACTGCTTACCGCATACAGCTAAATTACCTAGATTTTGTTTTTTTGTTTTAGTTTTCACTTTTTTGTTTGCAGCACAACTTAGAGTTTGGTGGAACTAATAGGCAGTCAGTATAAGATGCTTTTGTGTAAACACCGAGCTGGTCCTCTAACCAGCTTTTACTCATGCATGCACAAACTCCCACCAGCACTTTGCAGGTGCAATGCTTGGTTAAAACTTCCCACTGTTGTGGTAGATTATTTAAAGAGCACATGTTTGTGAATACCCAAGCACAATTAGAGGCTGAGCGCTGAAAATGCGTCCCAGTAGCTTTTAATTTTGGGGCAGTTTGGATTTTTTTTAAACCAGTTCCTTAAGCCACGATACAGTAATGCCTCACTTAACGTCCTCCCGCTTAACATTGTTTTGAAGTTGCGTCGCTGCTCCATTAGGGAGCATGCTTGTTTAAAGTTGTGCAGTGCTCCCTTGTAACATTGTTTGTTTGGCTGACTTTACAAGGGAGCATTGCACAAGTTCGTTTGAAGGGGAAAATGATGCTTCTCTCTGGCCGTTGACTGCGCGGCTTCCCCTGCTCCTCCTGTGTCTTCTGGGCCGTGCTCACAGGGCCACATTCCGAAAGGGGCTTAGGGACCAGGGATCCTCTTAGTCCACGGCCCTGCGGCCCCTAAAGCCCCTGCGTTCTGGGTGGCCTTGCCTGTGCCTGTTGCTCCCAGAATCATAGCTATGGAGGTGGTGCCACTCTTCGCAGACCCTCCTGCACCCCCCCTGCACCAAACAGGGGCTGCCCCAGGTAAGTGCTCTGCACCTCCTGCCTGCCTCAGCCCTGAGCACTCTCCTGCACCTCCACCCTGAGCACCCTCCCGCACCTTAACTCCCTCCCAGACTCTGCACCCCCAGCCCTGAGCCCCAGGGGTAAGCCAGGGGCACCTCCCCACCACTGTACAGTACTGTACAGCATATAATGCCTTTTTTCTGCCCCCCAAAAAATTGCCTTTTAACCTAATCCCCCGCATTTACGTTAACTCTTATGGGGAAATTGGATTGCTTTAATATTGTTTCATTTAAAGTTGCATTTTTCAGGAACATAACTACAACGTTAAGTGAGGAGTTACTGTATCTCAGGTTGTTCAGACTAGATCCTCTGCAAGGAACTTGTTGGCTTCACTTATCCCAGAGTCTGACTGGTGTGGGCTAGCAACACTACTGGCCTCAAGAGTTAATAAACAGTACATCACCGGAAGGAGATTTTTCTGAAGACTTCAAATTAGAGACTTTGTTAATAGAATCACAATAGGCTTCTTGGGGGGGGAACTAGTAATTTGGGGGGCAAATCCTTCCCCCTAATAGTTCTATATCAATCATTTTTTCTCTTCAGAAAATAGACACAGAATATCAGGCATGAAACTTTAAACAGTTGTTTGCTACAAGGGAGACTTATTCCATCCGGGCAAAGTAGTTTTAAAATGTTTGGACAAGAAAAATATTTGCTTCATCTTAAGCTACATAACTGTTTGCTTAGACAATGCAGAATACATCTGGGCTAATGGAGAAGCATAGAAATGTGGAGAGGGGAAACGCCTGAAGTTGGTATAATTAAACGTGACCATCTTATTGATCCTAATCCAGCGTGTTTTGCACCGTAGGTTACTGTAGAGTTTGCAGATGATGTAAGGGTGTCCTTCATTTGCACGGAGGTGGATTGCAAAGTGGTTCATGAATTCATTGGTGGCTACATCTTCTTGTCAACGCGAGCAAAAGACCAGAATGAAAGTTTAGACGAAGAGATGTTCTACAAACTTACCAGTGGTTGGGTGTGAGTTTGATGTACTGTATACTGAGAGAAACCCCATGGCCATATTAATATTTAACTTTTAAAAGCTGTTATTTGAAATATGCTGCTTAATAAAGTAAGCTTGAAATGTATCTGTTTTTTTTTAAATCATGGAAATTTTTGCATTACCAGACCAGTTAATGTATGTGCGCTAACGAGCACTTCCGTTAATCTGCTATGAAGAGACAGTTTATAGGCTACATAATGTAGCAAATTCTGCCTCTGGTCTTTAGACGCAATGGGCAGATTACGATCAGAGTTGACTGATTTAAGATAGCCAAATTATAAAGAGAACTCTAAGCCATCTACTATAAAGCTATCCAGGGCTTAAACTATATGAAGTCTATTTATCATGTTTAATGCATGTTTTTTCTTTAGTGGTTTTTTTTTTTTAATACTGTAAATTTGACCTCCTGTTTTTGAAGTTCCTCCTCCCATTGACTAGAATTTTGATCTCTATTTTCACACTACATTAATCAGGACAGTTGCAGATGCCTGACATTATTTTGAAGATAATTGTGTGGGGCCTTGAAGAACAGTCCTCTGTTAGTCTGTTATAGTTTGGTTTATGTGTTAACTTTTTCCTTTGGATAATCATTTATATTGTTTCCTTTTTTTTTTCTTTTTCTTTTTCTTTTTCTTTTTTTTTTTTTTTTTTACTTTTACACCGTATTGTATTACAACACTCTTAGTACTCACCAGCATACTCACTGTCTGCCTATGATATGCAAATTTTTTCATTACAATATGAAGTAAAGGTCTATGAAGTATAGGTTTTGTGTAACTTATGTAAAAACACAAATTTTATAAAATTGTACAGTTTTTTTTAACTAGTCTCACAAGCCAACTAGAATTTTGCATAGATCTAGTGTGTCAGCATTAACTATATAGTGCTTTTAAAGGATATGGATAGCAATTTAGGGGGGGAAAAAATTGCCATACAATACTTTTTTATCTAAGTTAAGTATGACTTTGTTATCGTTGTGCCACACTGTCCTTAGCTCTAATGCCTGGAGTCTGGGTGTCCCCATATGTTGCACCAGTGCAGAATTAACACTATTAAGGGAGCTCCTGCCCTGCCCAGTGCCAAGAAATAACCAGTATTGTGTTCCGATAATCTGTGGTTTAAAGACTATGTACAAATGCATTTTATTTTAAATAAAAGTCAAACCTTTTATTTAATGTTCAGTTTCCACTTCTGGTTCTTTTGCCTTGTGTAGAATAATCTTAATTTCATACCCAAGGATTTCATACAAGGATTTTGTTGTAGAACCCTGGGCAAAACACTTACACTCCATGACTCTTATTTCTATATGTAAAATGGAGATCCCTCCTTTTCACTCACCTGTTGTCTGTCCTGCCTATTTAAGCTGTAAGCTCATTGGGACAGTGTCTATTGTGGGGATGTACAACACTTAGAAGAATGGGGCTTCTAGGGTCTACTTCACTTCAAGTAATAACGAATAGGACCTAAGGCCATTGGCAAGCACTGTTTTATTCCTTGCGCGTAGTATATCTCCTTTATATAAATCTTGTCTGGAGAGAGCTGGCAGAATGACAACATTAATACAGGATGTGAAAAAGACGTATATGAACCCCACCAGCCATACCTCCCTGCCCACTAATGACAGCTGCATGTAGCCACCTTCCTAAGTGTTTGCACATGAAAATGACTCTTCTTCCACCAGCATAGGCTGCTTTTCATTTTTGCATAAACAAAACATTTCATTTCACAGTGACATTTTTTTCCCTAAACTGGTGGCTACCTACGAACTGATACAACACAAAACCAAAAATGTTGTGAATTGTTCTTTATTGCGTTGTGTAGCTCATTGTATTTAGTCATGAAGGAAGAAAATGAAAGTAGAGCCTGTGAAGGAGTAGGCCCCAGTACCATCTAGTCATGAGCCCATTGCTAGAGTAATTGGTCACCCAGATGGATCAGACCTTATGCCGTGATCCCATCCTAGCTCACAAGACAAGTGTTGTCTGGGTGGGTCAGTACTTGGATGGATCACCTCCAGAGGAAGCCCAGGTGCTCTAGAAACCAGTACTGGTGATTAGGTGGGTAGCTTTCTTCTCCTCCCATGCCAGTACTGAACGGATATTGCAGCCTAGCACTGCTGGGGGACTTTTTGCTGCTAGACGGTGGTGTCTTTCAGAAGAAATGTGAAATGGATGTCTTGGCTATGGTCACTAAGGACTTGTCTCCACTTCAAAGTTAACTCGAGTGTTGTCCCTAACTCAAGTCCCATCCCCACACACAAACCCTTGACTCAATGTGCAGTGGTGCTTGAGTTGGCTGGCCTGTCATGGCGTGTAGCCTAAATCCCGAGTCAGCAGCTGGTGAGCTGTGCTAATACAACCTCTCTGCAGTGTGGATGCAGGCTAGTGCCCCTCAAAAGCCACTGCTCCTCCAGTGCCTTCCTGCAGTTTCCACATGCGACAAGCACAGACGAGTTCTCCCACAACTTACTGGCCAACAATTCAAAGGGACTCCACTTCCTGCAGCACGAAGAACCGTGGATATGCCCCCAGAAGTCTTAGCACCACAGATGAATGAGTACAGCACCAGTGTGGATGCAGCGGCTCTAGTGTTACTTTCCACTGTAGCCACTCTCTCAAGCTAGGCTAACTTGAGAGGAGTGACTCCAGTGTAGGGAACTTGAGTTAACTCTGCAGAGAAGACATTCCCTCAGTATCCTGCAGCATTAGCCAGGTGGTTGGGTGTTAACCCCCACTGTCCTGGCTCCCTAAATGCCCCTTGCATTTCCAGTGGGCTACAGTGTTCTTTTCTGATCATATGCTGATATGTAGTATTGCCATATGCAGTGAAGGAGCTGCTGCATTTGTAAACCACTTACCCACCTCCTGTGTGTGTTGTGAGTGTTAATTATTGTTTGTGACGTGCATGGAGGTCTCAGTAAGGAGTGCTTATTAGTTCCTGGCTGCTGGCATGTTTGCAGCCACCAAATGCTCACAACACTGTTCACAGAAGCCCACAGCTCCCCACTCCAGCAAATAGCAGATAAACTCCCAGCTCTGGTGCCTGCTGTCGTCTCCTCCCAGGACCATGTGTGGCAGTCTCCTGGCAAAGGGGCACAGAGGCTGGGCTGGAAACCATGTGCAGTAGTGACCCCTCTATGAGCACAGGCAGCAGGAGAGGAGGAGCTCTGCCTCGATGACAGTCGAAGTCTGGGCGTCAAAAAAATCATGGATGAAGGTGGGGCAGATTGGGAGAGAGATGAAGAATCGGGGTGATAGTGGATCACAAATGGAATGAGTGAACAATATGATGCAGCTGCAAAAAAGTCTAATACCATTCTGGGGTGTATTAACAGGAGTGTCATATGTAAGGCATAGGAGATGGCTCTTCCGCTCTACTCAGCACTGGTGAGGCTCAGCTGGAGGACTGGGTCCACTTCTGGACACGGCAATTTAGGAAAGATGTGGACAAATTAGAGCATCCAAAGAAAAGCAACAAAAATGACAAAAGGTTTAGAAAACCTGACCTATGAGGAAAGTTTGAAAAATCTGGGCATGTTTAGTCTTGAGAAAAGAGGCCTGAGGGGGGAACCTGATAATCTTCAAACTTGTCAAGGACTGTAAGAAAGAGAAGGGTGATCAGTTATTCTCCATATCCACTGGTGGTAGGACAAGAAGTCCTGGCCTTAATCAGCAGTCAAGGAGATCTTGGTTAGATATTAGGAAAAACTTTCTAACTGTAAGGGTAGTTAAGCACTAGAATAGGCTTCTGAGGGAGTTCGTGGAGTCGCCATCACAAGAAGCTTTTAGAAACAAGTTAGACAAACACCTGTCAGGGATGGTCTAGGTTTACTTGGTCCTGCTTCAGCACGGGGGGTGGATTTGATGACCTCTCAAGGTCCCATCTAGTCCTACATTTCTATGATCCTATGAAGACTGTAGAAGGCTGGAGAAAGTCAAGGATACAGAGCAGGGTGGAGGAACAGCTGAGGCAGGAGGCAATAAGACTAAATAATGAAAGGCACAGTTCTGGAGGGAGAAGGGGGGAAGGGTCAAAGGAAAGAATTGAGTACAAGCGAGAATTAAAACAATGGTCAAGGAGAGAAGAAAATAAGAATGAAAGAGGGGAACAGGTAAAAGCAAGACCTAGTTACCTTGTGGTGACTGCAAATGAAATGAGCTTAAACACCTCATCGCTCATGTGCAGATACGTAAATACCTGTAATATCCGCATGCAGCCCCCTGGTTCCTGGCAAGCTGCTAGCACAGTCCTTGGTGGTGCAAAGATTGTCACGCTGGCTTAGATCTCCAGGCACAGAGATCTGGAGAAATTCTGGCTCCTGCTCTCTGTGGAAAAGGGATGGAGCAATTCCCCAGCTGCACACATAATACCCTGCCTGCTGCCCACAGGCACCTTTTACAGGTAAATCTCTCTTCTGCCTTATTCCAGAGACCCTCAGCCTGAGGCAGGGCAAACAGTAGCTGCCACCACGTCCATTAGCATCTTAGCTTGGCAACCATATTTGCGGGCTGCTGAGAGCACAACCTCTTCCATGGGCCACCCAAGCGGCTTCGTGCTGCTTCCTCTTCCCCCACCGTGGTGAGCAAGCCAGAGGCTAGGAGATGCCCCTCTCTGGAGCTGCCAAAAGGGAGCTCCGCTGCAGCTGCTCTCCGCCAGAAGAACGGGCTCTGAGTCAGGATGGAGGTTCCATATCCACCACCACCCCACAGCAGAGACTTCGCCAGGGATGTCTCTGCAAATTCAGGCCAGTCTTCTGACTTTAGAGCCCTCAGACAGAGTGCTCCTCAGGGGTAAGTAAAGTAATTCCCCACCCCAGGCCAGCCTCTCTCTAAAAGGAAAAGGTATAGGGTCTTCTCCCATAGTTTGATCACCTGAGTGACTTGCCAGGAACATGGCCTGCTAGTCAATTCTCCTGCTCAAGAGGACGATCAGGGCAGTTACGAGATCTCGATCTTGCATTGCCTCACCAGTGACGGATCAGAGAATGAGCATCATGGAAGCACCAGACCTATGAGCTAAGCACCGAGTGGTGCTAAGCTTTGATTTTTTTCACCAGCACCACTGGTCGTTCACGTTCCTGAGCATCGAATCTACATGTGTTCAAACCCCTTCCAAAGGGAGTGACAATACAACAATGCAATTAGTGGCATGCTGATCTGACAGATCTTGCTCTAGTAGATGCTGGATTAAATACCATGTGTGTGCTGGATTAAAGGCCAGGTGTAGAGGAGGGCACTTTGGAGCGTGAATGTGGTGTGTTAGTCCTAACCCTGATCCCTCTCTCTGCCTTTTTAGACTGTGAGCTCCCTGGGGCAGGGACTGTTGCTGCATCCATAAAGCACCTGGATCTGGGCTGCATCTGCTACTGCGGGTGAAAAAGTAACTAATCTGGAGAGGGAGAAAGTTAAAAGTCATTGCCTAAGGAGGCCTGTTCCTGTCAATATGTTTGCACTACTGCTATCGGCGTTTGCTTTCCCTGAGTGTGAATGGCACTCTCGCTCTCGGCAAGCATGTAGCTGGACGTACTGTGCAGGATACTGCTTCCTTGCAAGGCTTGTAGGCTGTTGCGCTTCCTCCAGTTAAATCCTGTATGCAAGGAACAAGGAAGCCTTTTACCAGCCAGCTCAGGAGCTGCAAGCATAGCAAAGCAGTGTCTTACAATGCACCAGGTAATACATTAAATATTAGCATTTTAGTGTCTCTTTGCAAAACACCAGTCTGGGCATGCTGGACAGCCTGCTATAGCTGATTCTGGTCTGTCATCCTTCTCCCACTTTATGTTGCTGTCAATAGCCCCTGGCCAGTCCTTGGGGAGAGGCAAAGGGCTTTACACCTCATCACTTGTCTTCTGATTCCTCACCCACTCAGCTCAAATTCTTATGTCACTTACCTGTCCCAGTTGCCCCCCCCCCCAAGGGCCTACATGTTTCCAGCTCAGCTGCATAGAAGCATTCCAACACACACTTCACAGACAGCTGCTACTTGTGACTCCTAAGACCCCCTCTGTTAAAATTTAATTTATGCATATGCATCTGCCTTGGCTAGAACTGTATCCTTCCCACCCATCCCCCCTGCCAACTGTTGTGCTCTGGCTAAATCCTTCATTGCAAGCTCTCCGAATGAGACTGTTTTGTCTGTGCAGTGCTTAGTACAAGGGGCGGGCCTGACCCCTAGCTGGAGTGTTAGGTGCTACTGCAATTGAAATAACAATTGCCATAACAACAAAGAGATTATGTTATGTCATTTGCTGCCAAGCTTCCAATGACCTGCCATTGCAGATACACATGGCGGCCTGCAGCTTGGAACGGAAGGTGCCAGGCTACAAGCTGCTGCCGTTGAGATGGTGCAGCCCTTTCCAAAATGGAATGAGAGGGAGAAGGGCCTACATCATCAGGTTCTTCATTACCGGCCACCTAAACTGCCACAACTGTTGCCTGTGACTTGCTGCCAGATTCCTTACGCCACCCGGCATTCAAAACAAGTTATCTCGTGTTGACAGCCTGCAGTATTTCACCTCCATCCCCTCCCATCAGTGGATGTCTGATGTTTCCACGCTGTACAGAAAATGTTTTGATGAAAGGATTCAGTTACTCTTTGTTTCTTCCAGACCGATACAATATAGGCTTACATTTAAAAAAAGTGACCTCAACTCTCTGCCAAACAACTAGCCGTAATTTTTTTACATGCTACGACTGTAGCCTCCTGATATAATTATTTTTTGCAAGGGCTTTTCAATATGACAATCCCCCTGCATAAGTGCACCAAGTTCAATGCTAATTATATTTGCGCGAGGGAAAAATTGATCTACTTACAAGCCAGACTGAAAATGTTATGGGATAAACATTACATTTTATCCTTTCAATTGGTGGCATAATGAAATTTTAAATGCAATGTTATTTAGTATGATGAGTAAAGATCGGTGCAATGGAAGGGAAAATAATACTTCCTGATTAGGACAGAACTCAGTTTACAAAACAATAATAATAATTGTGAAAGCCTCTTATAAGACACTTACAAAATTAATGTATTCAGAGACTAGCCAGATTGCTATAGATTTATAATAAGAGATCTTGAGTGTCTAGTAATATTGCACTAATATCTCCTCTGCATGCCATTCGGTCCCAGGAAGAATGCATCCTAGTTATGAAGTCCACTCTCAAAACTAATGTCCTTAACACAGCAAAGTATTTGTTAAAGCAGACCCCGTTTGATAGTTTCCAAAGCATGTGGTCTTTCCAATGGTTTCTTGATGCAATTGCATTTGCAGACCCAGGCACTGTGGCATGTGATAGGTTTCTTTTTCTGTTGTTGTTGTTGGTCTTCAAAGGAAAAATACTTCTAAGTCAACAGAGGTTCCCTCTGGCAACAGCAAATCAACAAAATCGAAACCTGTGAAATGAGACCTCCTTCAGGAAAATGGGTATCAGAAATATTGGATTCTCTCATGGGACCGTGGAAAACTGGATTCTTCAGTATGTTTGATAGTTGGTTGGTCCTACACAATCTTTTCCAAGTAACTGAGCCCACATCCAGACTAACCCGCTGTATCGGCGGGTTAAAATCGATTGCTCGGGGATCGATATATCGCGTCTAGTCTGGACGCGATGTATCGATCCCCGAGCGCGCTTACATCGATTCCGGAACTCCATCAACCTGAACGGAGTTCCGGAATCGACATGGAGAGCCGCGGACATCGGTCTCGCGCCGTCTGGACGGGTGAGTAACTCGATCTTAGAAATTCGACTTCAGCTACGTTATTCACGTAGCTGAAGTTGCGTATCTAAGATCGATTTTCCTCCCCTAGTCTGGATGTGGCCTGATCTGTAGGACAAGGTATGATATGTAAGCTGTGGCTTTATTGTGCTGACAAGCACTCGTTCCATTGAATGCAACTACATAATTCGTCCTGATAGCTCTAGCAAACACATCTTCACTTGCACCAACTACAGATTAAAAACACCTGTTTTTTCCACGTTAGCCTTCATGTGATTAACAAATTCATGTCTACGCTAAAAGAAAATCTCCCACTTCTTTCGCAACACAAAGCAGTCAACCATTTGGACATGCACTCTTCATTTGTAGATCATATTGGCACAAAAGTAAGTGGGAAAACCCAAATACAGGGTGATGTTAAAATATGGTGGTCATTGAGTTCTGTGCCATACCAAAGAATTTATTCGAAGCTGCTAGAAAAAGTCCATCTCTGCCTGCACAGTTCCATCATCTTCATCTGAAATGAGCTAGTGTGTGAATTTGTTACTATTTACCTGCAAAACTCGGTGGTTGTATAAATGCAAAGGAAGAGCAGTAATAGAAATCATCCTGCTTTATCATCATTATGGCCGTGCCTAAAGGCTCTAACTGAGATCAGTGTCTCACTGTGCTAGGTGCAATAATAAAACCAGTTCCGGCCCAAAGGAACTTACAAACTAAATAAAGTGGGAGAAGAAACAAAGACAGGAAGTGATGTGTCCAAAGCTACACAGCAAGTTAGTGGCAGAGCTGGACCTCCTGACTCCTAATCCTGTGCTCTAGAAAGTAGTGTTTCTAATTTACTAAAAGCAGCAAAGAATCCTGTGGCACCTTATAGACTAACAGACGTTTTGGAGCATGAGCTTTCGTGGGTGAATACCCACTTCCTCAGATGCATGTAATGGAAATATCCAGGGGCAGGTATATATATGTGTGCTAGCAAGCAAGCTAGAGATAATGAGGTCAGTTCAATCAGGGAGGATGAGGCCCTGTTCTAGCAGTTGAGGTGTGAAAACCAAGAGAGGAGAAACTGGTTCTGTAATTGGCAAGCCATTCACAGTCTTTGTTCAATCCTGAGATGATGGTGTCAAATTTGCAGATGAACTGAAGCTCAGCAGTTTCTCTTTGAAGTCTGGTCCTGAAGTTTTTTTGCTGCAGGATGGCCACCTTAAGGTCTGCTATAGTGTGGCCAGGGAGATTGAAGTGCTCTCTTACAGGTTTTTGTATATTGCCATTCCTAATGTCTGCTTTGTGTCCATTTATCCTTTTCCGTAGAGACTGTCCAGTTTGGCCGATGTACATAGCAGAGGGGCATTGCTGGCATATGATGGCGTATATTACATTGGTGGATGTGCAGGTGAATGAACCAGTGATGGTGTGGCTGATCTGGTTAGGTCCTGTGATGGTGTCGCTGGTGTAGATATGTGGGCAGAGTTGGCATCGAGGTTTGTTGCATGGATTGGTTCCTGAGCTAGAGTTATTATGGTGTGGTGTGCAGTTACTGGTGAGAATATGTTTCAGGTTGGCAGGTTGTCTGTGGGCAAGGATTGGCCTGCCACCCAAGTTTTAACTCTAGATAGAACAGTAGAGACTGGATGTCTCTAATGGGCCACCTGTCTATCAGTCTCTAATGTTGTCCATTTACTAATTGAATTTCCTTGTCATTAAATATACTAACGTACTAAAGAAGCTATCCCAATGAAGCTATTAAAGAAACCTACGAAGCTAATAATTACCTTCCCATTGCAAGCTTTTTTTTTTTCTTTTTTAAATCTAAAACTGGGATTGCAGAAGTGTCATTGAATAAACTCTACTGGCCAAAATAACACAAGCTGCAGCTGTTCCTTTTTCACACAACTTTCGGATTCAAACCGGGATCACAAAACAAACATGAGAGAGATCTGATGGCAACGCCAGCTGGGGGAAAAATGATTCCAGTACGCGTGTACAATGCAATCAAGCCAGACAGTAGGGGCATTGTGAGGAGAGAGAAGACAGGAAGCTCTATGAAAAGGCCACACCATGATGAATCTGGAGGTTCTGCTGTCTGGCTACATGTGGGAGTGTGAAGTGAGATGAATAAATCAAGTGATCAGTGTGTGGTTCGGATGGAGCTTTACTTCCTGCACAATATGCAGACAGGATGTGCATTAGCAGATATTTACCCACCATGCTCACCGATGAGAGAGGTGGTTACTCTTGGAAGGGAGAGCCTGGTCTACTTTCCAAAACCCTCTGGGTGTGGCAGAGAGGAGCCTCCTGGAAGTTCACTCTACTTTCTGAAGACACCACAGTTCTCTCACATGTCCATAGTTGGGAACTCCAGAGAGCTCCTTTGCTTTTCCTTGCTGTAGGATGGCGCCTTCTTCCTTACCAGAACCCTGGGAGAAGATGTCTGGTGTTACATGGCTGTTTAAATCTGGAAGACAAAAGCAGAATAGGACCCAGTGGTTGGCAATTGATGCTAGACAAATTAGAAATATGGGCCAATTTTTTAACAGTGATGAGAATTAGCCATTCCCCAGATTACCAAGGGAGGTGGTAGGTCATCCATCAGTGGCAATCTTTAAATCAAAGCTGGATGTCTTTGTAAAAGACATTCTATGGTTCAGCCTTACTTTTTGGGCCAGACTCAGAGCAGACTTCTCTAGCCTGAATGATGCAGGAGGTTAGATTAGACAATGCAAAGGGCCTTACAGGCAATGGATTTTTAAAATTGAAATATGGAATGATAAAGGGAGGAAAGGGATTTTCTGCTAGATACCAACATCTGACCTTTCTTAGATGCAGATATTGATAAAGTACGACTGTGCCATGTCGTCTTAGTCAGTGGGACTTTCACAGGGAACTGCTGAGCATCTCTCTTTGGTACTATAGAGAACCTTCAGTAGCTAGGCTTTGTGGTGTCTTATTTTAAAAGGAAAAATTTAATTACTTTTCCTGTCACCCATTAATCCCCAACTGACTTGTGTACAGTGCTCTGGGCTCTCCCTGAGTCCTATCACCAAGCTGTACAAAATTAATTGTGAGGACAACTTCTCTCCGGACTGACTGTAAATCTGTGCCACCACTGCCATTACCCATGCTACAACAGCTACTCTGCCACTTGTGCTCACGCCTGCTCCATGAGAGCTAGTGCGAGTGTGTGTGTGAGAGAGCCGGAAAATCACCCTGCCAATTTGGACTGGAGATGTAGGCTTATTTAGCCGTGAGGCAAGTTTGATTTTTAGTTTGAAGAGGGCAAGTACAAATATTTCCCCGGGGGAATCTAGCCACCAGATGAACTGTGTATAACAGAAAAAACCTGTGCACCTTTAATCACTAGGTTCTCTCTACACCACAGTGAGTGGCAGCAGCTGGTCTGGATGTAATGTTGATTCCCATGAGGGGGGGCAACAGCAGTGGAGATCAAACCTGGGACCTCAATGCGTGAGCTAAAAGGAGACACGTGTCACTTAGCTCAGGCTGTAGCCGACTCATCACTCTCTAGCTGGCTGGCCTAGCCACTAGAGCGGGGAGAGATCACCACACCAAGCAGGAGGTTTCAACCTCTCACCGGGTGAGGTCGAACCTCCCCAAGCTTCAGAGACTTCCAGAGCAAGTCCCTGCTTGCCGGCAGCAGGGTTCAAACCTGGGGCCTCTGAAATTCAGTGCAGGAGCCTCTACTGCATGAGCTACAAGACACATGTCATGTAGTTGTGGCTGTAGCAGAGTCATCAATCTCTCGCAGGCCTAGCCGCCGCTAGAGGGGGATAGAGTGCCGGGTTCCATACCATATGGTATGTTTCAGAGAACAACCACAGACTTCTCTGCACTTACGGCCCAGTCGATATTTTCTCTTTCGCTATTTCTCTGCCTCCTTCAGTTCCATTTTTCTGTGATTGAAACAGGCAGC
The DNA here is from genome assembly GCF_025201925.1 of Gopherus flavomarginatus. NCBI lineage: Eukaryota > Metazoa > Chordata > Testudines > Testudinidae > Gopherus > Gopherus flavomarginatus. The sequence continues at coordinate 153,265,055 of NC_066621.1, forward strand.
ACCTGCCCCAGATAAGTCAGGAACCCAGCTCAGTTTGGCTGACCTGCGAGACCTTTTTACTTGGGGGGGCTGCACCATTACAGGTGTCGTCTCCTCTCTTTCAAAGGAGAGCCGACCATGAGAGTTGTACGTATCCAGCAAGGCTGCACTCATACTCTAGAAAGCACCAGCAGACTGCCAAATGACTCGGCTGCATTGCATTGGAAAAGCCTGGCTAATCGCTCCGAGACCTGTCTGGGAAAGCAACCACGGGAAGGAAGTTAAGCACATGCTTAAAGTAACGTAAGGGTTTAAGAATCTTAACAAAATTTTAAAGGCAGTGGGTATTTGTATGAATGACGAGAATGCCCGTTAATGCTAACAAAACTACTGGAAGGGAAGTTTTATGGAACCACCATCGTTGGAGGTTGTTGTTTTTTTTAAGACCAGGTTAGTCAAATACCTGTCTGGGATGTCTTGACAATACTTAGCCCTGCCTCAGTGCAGGGGGCTGGGCTAGATGACCTCTTGAGGTCCTTTCCAGCCCTATGTGCCTGTGGTCAGGTCTACACTACAGACTTATATTGATATAATGATGTCACTCAGGAGTGTGAAAACTAATCTCCATCAGAGGTCAGGATAAGACCTGTGTGCAGGCCAGATTACCCCACATTTGCTCATGGGTGATTTCTCCACCTTCTTGACCAGCATCTGCGACTGGGATGCTGGCTTTGGTTCTGATCCAGTCTGGCCGTTCCAGTGTTCTTGTGGTTTGCTCAATCAGGGTCCAAGTTAGGAACATGATTTAAAAAAAGAAAAGTCCGAAAGTGGAGAATAAAAGAAAGATTGCAAAAGCATGTCAGTTAAATGGTAGGAAACATTGTAAGTACAAAAGCAGAAGGGGTCAGTGAAGGGTCATGGGAAGGCAGACATTGCTTTAAAAAAATAATCTTCGCTTTACAGGACAATGAGGAATGTTCACCATAAACTGACGACACATACATAGCTCCGTCCTGAGGGCAGGAAGAAGAAATACCAGTGGAAACAACTCATTCCAGAGTAGGAAATGATGAGAAATGATAAAGAAAGTGACCGAAGAACCATTGGATTCTTTAGCAGAGGTACTTAGACTATCTGTGGAGGAGAGCTGTCGATGCTGTTGATGCTGGTATAATGCTTAGGCTTAAGAATGTATTATTATTTATTTTGTGATAAGGCAAGGCCAGATGGCTACAGTAAAGTACTGAGGAACAGGTATGTTAGCCCCAGGCTAAACAAATCCCTAGTACCGTGGTAACCAAATGGCAGTTGCTCCAGGTTAATCAAGGCACCTGGGGCCAATTAAGATCTTTCTAGAAGGCGATGGAGATAGCTACTTTGATTAGAACACCTGCAGCCAATCAGGGCACCTGGGTTTAAAAAGGAGCTCACTCCAGTCAGGCAGGGGGGAGCCAGAGGAGAAGGAGCTTATGTGAGGAGCTGGGAGCAAGAGGCACAAGGAGCTGAGACTGAGAGGGTGTGCTGCTGGAGGACTGAGGAATTATTAGACAATCAAGCATTATCGGACACCAGGAGGAAGGTCCTGTGGTGAGGATAAAGAAGGTGTTTGGAGGAGGCCATGGGGAAGTAGCCCAGGGAGTTGTAGCTGTCATGCAGCTGTTACAGGAGGCACTATAGACAGCTACAATCCACAGGGCCCTGGGCTGGAACCCGGAGTAGAGGGCGGGCCCGGGTTCCCCCCAAACCTCCCAACTCCTGATCAGACACAGGAGGAGTTGGTCCAGACTGTGGGGAAGATCACTGAGGTGAGCAAATCCACCAATAAGTGCAGGACCCACCAAGGTAGAGGAGGAACTTTGTCACAACTCGTAGTATCATAGTGCCTGGGAGCCAAAGTCCCGGAACAGGCTCCACTCTGTTAAGCGCTGTACAACCAGAGCACAGAAAAGATTATCCTGCCCCAAAGAGCCGACAATCTGAGAGAAGAGACAACAGGTGAACACAGACAAGTGAGAGAGAACTAGGGATCTCAGCCCACCTGCAGACTAACCACTGTCAAGTTTTTTTTGTAGCATCCCATTAAAGGAGAGTTTGAAGGAGGAAGTTTTGTGGATGTTAATGCAGAGTTTCCTCCAGGCAAGAAGGGGCCTGAGGGTAGTCTAGACCTGTACACTGAAACGTCAGCCACTGGAAATGTGCAGAAGTCGCAGAATAGGGACAGAACTAGGAGGCTATAGGTGGGTTGAAGAAGATCAAGAGGAGCAGGCATCCAACACTGGGGGACATTTTTCTTTGAAACAGCTGCTGAGAAGAAACCATCAAAGCACTTTGCCTTGACTTTAGGGAAGCAATAGATAAAATATGGTATGAAACCCTATTCTCAAGAGCCAGGGAGTCTGGTGTGATGTGCACCTGGAGCAGCCTGGGCACAGAAGACCTGTGAGTGGAAATAGAATGATCGGGAGGTAATTAGCGGTATTATGCCCCAGTAACTTGGAAGACAGAGTATGAAGGGGTGACCAAATGCACTTTTGTATGCACACACTCTACATCATTGTAATAATCTTTGTACAAGATGTCCCTTGTTAAGGTATCATGTGAAAAACAATAACTCACTGGTCAGTAGTATCATGATGAAATGTATGCAGCAACGTTATATGTAAAGTTATGAATTCCCCTGACTGATATTGGTGGCGTATGTTCCAATCCACATTAAACAAAGGAGTGTGTGTTTACTTACCTCAAGTTACATATAGTTTGTAAACAGAGACCTCAGACAGCAAAAGAGGGGGGACGGGGACAAGGAAAATGTGCATTTCAGCAAACAGAGGTGAGAAGAAACAGCGCGCAGCCTCTTTCACTACCAGACCCCATGTCTCCATTCTCACAGCTGGAAGGACCTTTCTCTAGGGGTAACCCTCAGGGAAATGCATTTCAAAAGGTGACTGAATTGTAAAAGAAAGGGGTAAAAACATGGCCTCTCCCTCTCCATCGCTTTCTTTGTCACCTAAGAGAACAAAAGAAACAGCCACTGGACTTTGGGAACAGGTCTTGGCCAAAGAGTTTGGTCAGCCATGTTACTGGAACCCCATGGTAAAGACTTCCTTGAACCAAGCCTAGTTTGTGAAGTTCAGGAGGTGTTCGATCTTTAGTTCTCTTGTCACTATTTCTGACTTTAATGCCTTGTACTCACGTGAAACCTCTCTCTTGTAGTTAAACACACTTTTTATTCTTTAATCAAAACAAATCCCAGTGCTGTTTTAAACTGAACAGTGTGAGTAATTCCCTTCAACGTAACAGACTGTTGTATATTGATTCCCTTAAAGAACTGTCCAGGAGAGGGCCAGACAGTACAGAATACACATTTTGGGGGGGAAATCCAGAACTGGGCATGTGTTGGGGGTATGACTATGCACAGACAGACACTCAAGATGTGACCGGGGTGCTGTTTGACTGGTTGTGAGCGGCCCAGGTGGGAGCTGCAGCAGCAAAGCATTGTGAGGTACCCAAGGTTGCAAGGTAAGTGATGCCCTAACCCCTCCCTGGTCTGGATTGCACCCCAGAATGTCTGAGGAGGAAGGTGATAAAATGTGCTGATGAGGATGGGGACAATCAGTCTGAAGGAACAGGTAACATGGCTTGAGAAAGAGCCTGGAAAAATAAGCAACTTAGCTGTGCAGTGATTGTGGAGAAGAGAACAACTGGGCAGTGGAGGTTCACGTTCTTGGCAGAGCCATGACAGAAGTCAATAGGATAACAGGGCAGACAGTCAGGCCGGGGCTAAATTGTGGAGGGCTTCAGAGGTTAAGAGCAGCAGTTTATCATGGAAGCGGGAGGGACATGAGGGGGAGGGGGAGGCAGCCATTTCTAGTCGACACTCATGCCACTCCATGCGGGGAATCCCAGCATACACAATGCCATGGGACAGCCACTGAGCCTCGGGTGGCTGCTACCCAGGACCTCCCCATGCATGGCCTAATTATCAGGAGCTAAAGGAGAGGATTCCCCCAAAATACCTACCATGTAGCCAGCCGCCTTCTCTCTCCTGTCTAATGTCTTGACGATAGCTAAAGATTCTGGACAGCTGGGTTCTGGGAACCTTGAGAAGGCAGCTAGTTTGTCACCCCACACTAAGGCAGGCAGAGACAGCATGGTCTGCTCTTATGTAGTCATGGATAGGGCACTGGACTGGGAATCAGGTGACCTGGGTTCTATTCCCAGCTCTGGCACTGATTTGCTGTCTGACCTTGGGCACATCTCTTCATTTCCATCTGCCTCCATTTTCCTGCCACACACTGCCTCTTTGGGGCAGAGATTGACTCTTAGTATGTGTTTGTACAGGTCCTAGCACACTGAGCTTCTGCTAGGAGTTCAAGTCATCTATAGTTGCTACTGCAATAGAAATAACAATAGTCCATTCTCTAAAGGAGAGAAATGTGTGGCAGAAACAATGCCAGCTCCAAAGATGAACCAGTCAAAATAAGAATTCATATACGTGTGCCCAAGCCAGCCTGTGGTTTTCTTTGCCATGTGACTGTCTGAGCCAGGCAATCTCCTTGCATTAAAAAAGAAAAGAATTTCTAATGGGAACAGGCTGCCTGACTGCAAAACCACTTGGCTTAATGCAAGGGGCGAGGGGTGGGGGGAGTTGAATGGTTGTCTGCTGGCTGGGTCATCTAAAATTCATATAGCTTTTTAATCCTGAAGTAATTTAATAGCCAGCAGATGGGAGATTCATATGACCTTTTAAGCAAGGAATTGCACAGCGTTTTACCAGCCCTTCATTGGCCGAAACGAATGAATAATTTACAGTGCAAAGAGCAAGTGCTGGTGTGAAGTGCAAGGCTCTGTAGCCCGAGTTATCTCAGGATATAGCATAATGCTGAGTATGTCACACGTTATCACCATGCAGGAAAATGGCATTGCCGGCTGACACTTAATGGTCCAGGCTGTGTTTATAGATCATGACATAACTCAGCTGTTCGCTCCTTTCACCACTGCTCTGAGGCCCACGCGCAGATTCCGGTGTTGTTGAGATGCTGTGTTGGGCTGGCTGGCAGAGGAGACACAGCGCTGGTGAAATCGCCATGGTTTGCCGAATAACATTCTTGGCTTCAGCAAAGGTTAAGAATCAAGATGCAGCTACTGGCTGCACAGACTAGACCTGGCCAGAATCCAAACAGGGGAGCCCTCATGGCTGATGGGCCACAACATGGAGTCTGTCGGAATGAACGAGACTGCGCTAAAGCAATCCTCTCTCTAGCCACTGGCCCTCACAGTACGGGGGGCGGGGGGAGGGAGCATCAAATTTGCATGCAATATAAGTAAATTTAGGTCTGCAAGAAGGGAGAGTCGTCATAATGAGAGACCTCTGCTTGGACCTTGGTATGCCCAAGGTGGACTTTGTTTCAAATTTCTCTTGCTATTTGGACCATCTCAACCTTCCAATAAACTTATCTCTGAGCTAAGAGACCCCTTCTTGTAGTTACTCAAGGTTCTGGGGCATTTTGATGCTGAATCCTATTGTCTGCCAAAGATTTTCTGGATCCTGTGACAGCCATTGGCGTTACCCAGCTGCAGAGCATTTCACAAGGGATTCACATGTTGGAAGAAGTCTTTGGAATGAATCTGGATTGGGGGGGATGTAGTGCCATGGGCGCACAATTGCTCAGTGGGGTTTGGTGATCGAGCAACACAGGTTCCACGGCCCAGCTCCTCAAAAGGGTATTTGGGCACCTAACTCCAAACTTAATGGGAGTTAGGCACTTAAATACTTCTGAGGAACTGGGCCCATTTGGCTATGTGACCACCAACATTTCAGCTCACCCTTGGATGCTCTTGGATCCAGTTTGTTATCAGGAGCTCCTGAGAATGAACTGACCAAGTGTTGAGTGGATAAGACTTTTGAGGACGTGTCAAGGCGATAGAGAGAGAGACTCCAGACCCAATTCTAACTTACTAAGCAAGAGAACCTATTTGCTCCCCATGCTTCTGTATCGCTCAGTTCCATTCATGTTTTCTGTTGTATGTTTCCTCACCCATTATGTGCATCCCAGAAGCTAGCATGCAAGAGCTCCTTGGTGGCCACCTCTTAAGAGACATCGTAATTGCACCTAAGCCTTGAGGATGCGTCTCTCTGAGCCCAACAAACCAGCAGATGTGGTTTTGGAACACAGGGCCTAGTGCAACTTTTGCCTGACCCCACTGCAAACTGGGAGAGATTGTGCCAAGAAGGGTTCAAACTGGGGGCCCTGCTGCGTTTAAGGCTGAGTTTTAGGGCCAGCTCTGCTCAAACACACCATATAAAGGTGTCTGTGGCATATTTTACAACTAAGCTTTGCACAAAATCCCACTGAAAGTCCGACATGTAAAACAGTGGTGACGCTCATTTTATGATGTAGTACAGTAGAACTTTGTATTTCCACAGAACCTTTCACCCAAGGATCTCACTGCACTTTGCAAAGAAGGGGGTTATACCTGGGGTATAGAATAGGCAACTGAGGCAGAGAGAGGTCAAGTGAGATGCCCAAAGTGAGTGGCAAAGCTGAGTCTCCATGTCTCAGCCTGGGTCTCCAGGTTCCCATGGCCAATCTCTAACAAGTAGCCCTCTGGTTCCTCTTAAACCTCCATTGTGTCTCCCTGAGTGATCGAGGGCCCTCTGGCTGCATGTGCAGAACCCTTTTTTTAACTCTGTTGTGATAAATTAAGAGATGGGGGGAGCGACTCGACGGAACAGAAAAGGAAAGGATAGTACTTTCCATGTTATAAATGACTTCTTTCATATATTCCTCAGTAATCTTCAAGAGGGTCATAATTTACTGAGCCTGAACAATTACAGAGAGAACTGTTGTTTCCTGTTACAGTATCTGAAAGTAACTTACAGCAAATCAGCGGCCTGCGATCAGCACTGACATTGACCATATCCTCTTGCCCAGCGGTAATCCCCATAGCAGCAGGAAATGCAAGAATGATTTACTTGGAAATCCCTGATCCAAGACTTATGTGTGACCATTTAGGGCTCAGCTTTGGCTCTTCAAAGCAGAGATGCACAGGGTTGAACTCTCCGAAGGTCAGACCTCAACTGCTATTTTGAAGGTGTATCTCCGGCAGGGGTTGGGGGCCCTCACTCTGTGGGGGCCTTTTGCTACATGGTGCCTAGTGCGACACCATCAGCCATGCTCACTCTGGCTTGCACAATGGTCCTTGGCACAGTGTGTTTGAGGATGATGACTCTGTTCCAAGAGGCATTCAGCTCCTAGTCCTGAGAGTGGAATTAGCCGTTCTGAGCCATCCCGGTGATTTAACAGTGCCTGAGGAAATGCCTTGACGTTGGCCTGACAGTGTTTCAGGAAGAATGATTGGAAAGTCCTTTATTTCTCCCCCGCCAGCTTTCCTGCCCAGCACAATGAGTGGTGTCCTCTGAGAAGCAGTTAGTGATGCATTGGGTAACACTAGCATGCAATAAAGCCAAGCTGCGCTGACGGAGTGAGTCAGCTAAACATGAAAGAGCCTGAGATATGTTCTCTCCAGGTTCGGTACTTTCCATCTTTAGACCCAAGAAAGAACTACTGGGTGACTTTTGCAAACCTCTCAAACATGTCACATGAAACCACAGCTTTCAAATCCTTCATGCTGCTTGGGTATTGACTGAAATCTTCCATCGCTGAATCTTTCCACCAACATAGTGATTTCTTCCCTGTGTTCTCGATCAGATGTCTTCTGTTTCCCAGTGAATAATGGTCTGGTCTGAATCTGGATTTAATCAGGTTTACCTTTTGGTTCAAAGAGAAAAAAAATGATAGCGCTGAAATCTTCAGGTTTATGACACTGTTTTTCTAAAGTAGATTAGAAATACCACAGAAAGATGTAATCTAAATGAGATGCACCTTTTAACCTCCTCCAGTTCCATCATGCTTGACTTGGACTCTCCATTTTTCTCCTTCAGGTCGTGAACTCATTAGCTAAGTGAAAAGCCTGTAACTCCACTCCCAGGCTCTAACATTAGGTAGCAATTTGAAAACATGCTGACAGTTTCCATGAATCAAGCTAGTGGTTCTACCCAGGCCCGTGCTGAGCTCCTCCTGGGAAGTCCTGAGTTTCTGGGGCTTGAGTGCCAGGGGAGTATGCTGGATCAGGCCACAAATGTCTGCTTTTCCCATTGATTGAAGTCCAAGGCAAACAGGAAAATTGAAGTCAGGAATGAGTCTCTGAGAACTGTACTGTATCGGATACTGTCATTGTCAGGGAGTGTTCCAGTTCAGGGCGACAGAATTCATCCCACAGGCAAAACTATACACAAAATTAAATTATTCATATTAGTGTCCATGCAGGTTGCCAGGTCATAGTTGGTTTCCTTGCTTTGATGGCAGTAGACTCAAGAAGACCTGGATTGTTGTGATGCTTTAATCTGTTTCTCATGTCAGGTAATATTGCGTTAGACTAGAAATCAAAGAGCGACACCCTCAGCTCTCAACAATAAATTGTTCTGCTTGAGGGGCAATGATGAGCTTGGAAAGATTTTCAGATGGTGGCCCCGAACCTGCAATAATCTGCCTAGTTACATTAAATTGGGCTGAGCCATGGCATGCGTGTGTGTTCCTTAGGGATACGTTGTTTTGGAAGACATGCATTTGTTTTAATTTTCTTTATTGTGGCATATAGCTACTATAGTGATAAATGATCTGCAAATAGCTATGACTGATGGTTTTTTAAATGCATAAAATAAAGCATTACAAGAACATTCTCCGTTCTCATTTTTCCCTTTAAACACCCTATAACGTATAACATAGTCAGTGTGGTGCAGACCCATACACTCCCCCATTTTCAGTGGCATCGCCGACAGCCCTTTTCAACTTGCTGCATCCATCCAGCTGCACAAGGCATTTCAGGAGTCTCCCCCGAAAACCACTACTTCTATTTGCTTAACCACCTCCGCTGATTTTCATACTCGTAGAACGCAATTGAGGCCTTTTCCCAGGGTATTTTCAAGAAAGGGCACCTGCACACAGCCTGCAATGCACTAAAGAATGTTGAGGAGGCATTTCCCATGTTACACTGGAAAACCCCTCACTAGCAATCTTCTCCCCTAGTAGGTACACATGACTGTACCTCAGGGAAAGCAATATTGCTAGGACTGGTTGGTTCCTAATTTTTCAGTTTGGCAAGAAGTTTGGGGGATTTTTTTTTAGTTTGTTTTTATGATTTTTTGTCAACATTTGATATGTTGAAATTTGTGGGGGGACCTTTTCAAAAGTGCCCAGGTGATTTAGGAACCCTGAGTGCCTAAGTCACTTAGCTGCTTTTGGAAATGTTATCCCCAACCTATAGTTTGTTGAAAAACCTCTTTGAAATTGCATTTGCCTCAACATGTCTTTGACAACGTTCCCATTTGTTGTAATGAAATTCAAAATGGTGGCCTAATTCTTCATTGACATTTTTTGGAAATTCAAAAAATTCTGACCTGCTTTAAAAATTGTACTTAGAAAATGAAAGCCAGAATAATTCCTTCCTTGGCCTGCTGTCCCCAGATGCAGAGGCCACAAAGGTGTTTTATCTGGTTATGGAGGAAACAACATTCATAACTCTCTTCAGCATTTCACCTCATACGAAGCAGCATCAGCGTCCCGACAGCCTTTCTTGGTTGCTGCAATGTCTGATTTAATAGTCTAGACAGATGGGATGTCTCCAACATGAGCATTCACATTTCGCCCGGCCTAGAAATTAGCATCTCACTCAGATGGGAATTTTGCTCTTTCTGGGCTTGTCAGCAGATAGTTAGCCCCGAAAAACAAGCTGTGGTTTTATTTCCTGTACGAAAATTAAAATAAATAAATAAGTGCATCCTGCGTGACAGAACTGATACTTACCCTGGCTGCTGTGATTGCCAGCCTCTGGGATATGTGCTGGAAATTACTCTCTTGTTCCTAGCTCCGGGAAATGTACAGAGGCAGACATCAGTTCCTTCAAGGGACAGATGCAAGAATACACTGGGTGGGAGACTTTTCAAAAGAACAAAGAGGAAGTCAGTGCCCAGTCTCCATTGACTTCCAGTGGGAACAGGATGCCAGGATGCCCTTTGTGCCTTTGAAAATTATCCCCTTAAACTGTCTATTTACCACCTGCTCCCTTTGTGTAACAGAGGCTGGCTGCACACTCACACGGAAGGACCTAGTACTCTTACCTTCACTCCTGCTGCGTAGCACCTTGATCCTGGAGCAGAGCCATTGCTTTCCACTCTTATTGTTCTTTAAGATTTATATTGATGTGCCACCTAGCTGCCAACTGGCTGGTGGCACCGTAGTCCTAGGAGCTGCACATCTGCAGGATGTATATATAGTAAATGACGTGCCCCAAACATAATAATGGCCACATTGGGTCAGACCGATGGTCCATCTAGCCCAGTATCCTGTCTTCTGACAGTGGCCAGTGCCAGGTGCCCCAGAGGGAATGAACAGAACAGGTAATCATCAAGTGACCCATTCTCTGTCGCCTAGTCCAAGCTTCTGGCAAACAGGCTAGGGACACCATCCCTGCCCATCCTGGCTAATAGGCATTCATGGACCTATCCTTCATAATTTCTCTAGTTCTTTTTTTAACCCTGTTATAGTCTTGGCCAGGGGTGAAAGTAACTTAAAGGATTTACCGGTATGCCGGAGTCCTTGGAAGCAGGAGGGGCCTCGACCAGAAGAGGTGGGGCCTTTAAATCCCTGGGCACTTTAAATCACCATCGATGGGGGCCCTGGCCTCTGGCGGAGCTTTAAAGGGCCCGGGGCTCTGCTGCAGCAGGAACCCCTGGCCCTTTAAATTACCGCCAGAGCCCCACCGCCGCTACCCCAGGGCTCCAGCAGCGGGGTTTGGGTGGCCATTTAAAGGGCCCTGGAGGGTAGCGGCAGTGGGAGCCCTGAGCCCTTTAAATCGCCACCCAAGCCACACTGCTGGAGCCCCGGGGTAGCAGCGGCTGGAGGCTCGGGCGGTGATTTAAAGGGCCCTGGGCTCCAACTGCCACTACCACCCTGGGCCCTTTAAATCATCAAGTGATCCATCCCATCGCCCATTCCCAGAGCATGGGGAGAGACTGATAAGTACCCTGGGCTCCTATCCCTTATCCTTCCCTGTGCATTGGATGGGAGCCAGGCCCATTAACCTACCTTGGACCAGGTAGCATGAGGTTGGAACACAGTCCCCCTCAGATAAAGGCGTGAGGTGCCCATGTGATAGGTCGTGTGATAGTTTTATGACCAGGTGTGACTGAAATGCTTGTGCAGCATACGTGTTGTGAGGTATCATTTCAAAACTAAGAGCACACTGATCATCAATATTCTTGTGTAATGTATGGAGGAAATGCGTATTAAGAGTTATGAACATAAGCTGAAGTTATGACTACAATGTGTGTATAAGTCTGGGGAGGGGGTAAACTGGTTTCTCAAAGACAAAGGACAAGCTGATGCCTCTAGCCAGATGTCATCAAAGTTGATTGACCATCACCTGTCATGTGTGCATTCTTTGTCAGTGGAGATGGAGCTGCATTTTAGCAAACAACAGCCTTGAACTTATTTCACCAAGAGACGCCATGTCTCCGTCCTTACATCTGGAATAAGGTTTATCTAGGGGTAACCCGCAGGAAAATGCAATACAAAGGGTGACTGGACTATAAAAGTGAGGGGCAAAATGCCCCAATACATCTCTTTCTCATTCACCTAAGAAGACAAAGGAACCAGCCTTTTGACTTTGGGGGGAGATCCTGACCTGAGAATTTGGGAACCTTTGCTAAGGATTTTACCTTGAACCAAGTCTAGCTTGTTCAGTTTTTGCTGCTGGAAAGCATTTTATCTTTATTTCCCTTGTAACCATTTCTGACTTTAATACCTTATACCAATACTCACTTAAAACCTATCCCTTTGTAGTTAAATATACTTGCTTTATTTTTAATCTAAATTAGTCCAGTGCTGTGTTTAAACCGAACTGTTTGGTCACTCCACTCCAGTTAAAGCAGCAAACTGTTCAATATTGACCCTTTATGGGGCAATGGACCTTTATTCTCGGAATCCAGGAGAGGGCTGGGCAGTGCTTAACACACAGTGGGAAAATATGGGACAGGAAGTGTGTTGGGGGGTGTCCCCCTGCAAGTTGTAACCAAGGCTGCTGGAAGCAGTGTGTGCTGCTGGCAGGGGTCAGAGTTACTGGCCCAGGGCTGCAGCAATAAACAGACACCCAAGGTGTGACCTGCATGCTGGCAGGCTGGTTGTGAGCGGCCCAGGTTGGGAGCTACAGCGGCATAACATTGTGAGGCACCCAAGGTTGCAGGGCAGGCGGTGACAACCCCTCACTGGGCTGGATTTGCACCCTGGAATGTGACAGTAGGGTTCTATAATGGGGATGCCCGATGACCCAGGAGGTCCCCGTGAGTCATACATCCCATGTGCCTGGGAACGACTTCACAGCACAGTTCACAGGAGCCCTCTGGACACTGGCACACTCACTCAGCAATTGACTTTAACCCATCCAGGACCACAAAACCCACAGCCAGACAGCAGCAGCAAGGAAGCCTGTAGCCATCCAGGCTGCCTCTAACACATTTGATCCTTTCTCTGATTACAGGCACTGGCAGGAGAAAGAAAGATGTAAGTGGGGTTTGGGTCTCATCATGGTTTGATACTCACAGCCAAAGCGGTGGGATGGGGACAGGGCCTGGGATGCACCACAAAGGTCCCTTCAGACAGGTTCCCATTGTTGCTCATCCCTAGCTCTTACCTAGGTCTCCAAGTGCTTTAGAAAGGTCAGTCTCATGATTCCCATTTTACAGACGGGGAAGCTGCCCTTGAGCTGTGGGTGCTGCAGGGAGGCAGAGAGGAAGCGCTAGGGGAATGGCCACCAGATCCTACAGATGCCAGAGAACCACAGGGAAGAGAGAAACTGACCCCACTGCCTCTGTCTGAGGCCGGCCAGTCTCCCTACCACCAGCACCACGGATCTCACTTGATCTGTGTTATACAGACATTGGCAGGGAAGGGCCGATTCGATCATGCCCATTTGCCAGGAAATTAGCCAACAGGTGAAACATATTTGTAAGCAGTGGCGCAGGGACACTTTTTCACACATACCCCTGTCCACACCCCCACCCCTAGAACTGGGGCCGGAAGCAGGGCCGTGGCTCTAGGATGGCGAGATGTGGACAGAGGTAAAAGGGCTAAGGCTGGGGCCACAGCTGGGGGCAGGGAAGGAGCCCCAGGAGTGGGGCTGGCTGCCAGGCTCCCAAATGCGGGGCTGGGAGCAGAGCTCTGGACAGAGGGCTGGCAGCCGGGACCCCGGGTGTGGGGCTGGGAGCAAAACCCCGCATAAAACCTGGTGGTGCTGCCAGCCCCCCATGCCCCGCCCTCCTAGTTTCCAGGCCTGTTTGTCAGCCTCTCCATCAAACTTTTCACCTGTCACGATCAACGCTGCTGAACTCTTCCTCTTGCCAGATCTGGGATGTCCTTGCCCCAGCCTTCTCCACAGGGACTCCACACACCGTGGGGCAGACCATCAACTGGTGTAAATCGAGGTCGCTCCATTGCATTCATGTCAATTTGCACCGGCTGAGGATTTGGCCGAATGTGCCTGAATGACTTTCTGCCTGGTTGCCTGTTAGTATTATCTGCAGGCAGCCTGGCCATGCTTAATAAACAGTGAGGTCATGTTATCAGGGAAGCAGTCAGGACACGGGGGCAGGGGCTGCTTGATGAACAACAGACTCATCGGCCTCATCCTGAGCTGCGTGGCAGAAGCAGCAGCGCCAGCAGAAGCATGTCTAGTCACAGCTATCACCAGCTCAAAATCACATGTCAGGTTAATAGAAAGAATTCATTTTTGCGTTTACACATATTTTAGGGCCTTGCCCTTGGGCCCATGGAAATTGATGGCAACTCTCCCATAGCACTGGGTCAGGACTTAAAACTGCAAATCGATGGTTTATTTCATGTACAGTTTGTAATCGCTTCATAAACAGTGAGACAGGGAAACAGGAGTGGAGCAGATCAGTGAGTTAAAATAGAGAGGCAGATCCATCGCCTAGGGGGTCAATTTTCAAAGGAATCCAAGTGATTTAGGAGTCTACGTCATTTTTTCAAAAGTGACCTAGTCCCTTTGGGTATGTCCGGACAGCCTAGGACAGCTTGCTCCCAGCTGGAGGTGACAGACTTGGGCGCGCAGGCCTTGCACTCATCATCATCACGTTCCTATTATGCCTCTGGCGTTTAGGGCAGTGACGAAGCTCCTCCACTCCTGTCTGTTTCTGGCAAGTCTTTCAATGGTTCCCCGGCTGTGCCACAGGGTTTTCAGCTCAGCTACCACAGCTCTTTGCCATTTTGCTTTCGGGCGGCCTCATTTTCACTTGCCTTCAGGTGTCCATCTTATTGCTACTCTGGTGATGGAATTAGTTTCCACCTGAAGCACATGGCCCATATATCTCCAATGCCTCCTGGCAATGATGGTGCTCAGATCCTCTTGGCTGCACTGTGTCAATGGATCTTGGTTTGAGATCGTTCTGGGCCAAACGATATGAAGGATTTTTCTGAGGCGGGTTGTATGGGATGAAGACAGTTTGGACATGACATTGACCAGACTCAGTGGCTCACGGCCATTCCCTTTGAGGAGCCTGAATGTAACTGAAAGCCCATGGGACTTAGGCTCCAAGGTACATCTACATTGCAATAAAAACCCTGCAGCACCAGCTTTCAGAGCCGGAGTCAACTGACTCTGACTTGCAAGGCACGGGGCTGTGGGGCTAAACACTGCAGTGTTGACATTCAGGCTTGGGCGGGAGTCCAAGGCCATGTCTATACTTGACATCGATTTAACGGGTCTGGTGAAGATGTGCGAGGTTGACGGGAGAGCACACTCCCGTCGACATCTGTAATCCACCTCAATGAGAGGCAGACGATGGATCGGCAGGAAAGCGTTACCCATCGATGTACTGTAGACACTGCGGTAAGTTCATCTAAGGGTTCGTCAACTTAAGTTACGTTATTTACGTAACTTAACTAGCGTAACTTAGATCAGCTTACAGAATTAGTGTAGAACAAGCCCAAGAGGTTTCAAAGCCCAAGCACCAGCCTGAGCCCAAATGGCTACTGACCCAGGCAAGTCTGAGTCAGCTGACCCAAGCCAGCCGCAGCCATGCCGTGGTGCTTTCACTGGAGTGTGGATGTGCCCACAAGTACTTGGGAAAATTTTATCCTAGCGCTGATTTTTTAAAACATTTTTAACTAAAGGGCCAGATCAGCAGCTGGTGTAAATCAGCCAAGCGCCACTGAAGTCAATGAACCAGATTCCTCAGTGGTGTAAACTGCTGTTGCTCCATTTAACTCAATGTGCCAGATCACTAGCTGATGTAAGTCAGTATTGTTCTATTGGTGCCAAGGGGTCAGATCACCAGCTGGTGTAAATCTCACTATGCCTGTCTATCCACGCAAAAAAAAATCTGTCTATAAAATGCATAAAACAGAGAGAGCGATTCAGAGCAGAAACTACCTTTGACACCTCACCCAGTATTTGTAGCCAAAACCAGTGACATCATTAATGCTCACACTGCCTAAAACAAAGGAAATTATTACATCTGGAACACACGGTGCTCAACTCTCCTTCAGGCACTCAGTGACAAAACAAATCAGATCATCTTAATGACTCTGTTCATAATTCCAAAATAACCCTGCAGGATTTCCTGACCCCACTGGCAGTACAAGGGATGAGGAAGGATCCGGTACTGCAGGAGAGAAACAATAGGAGACGTTTAACTGTGTGCAGCTCTGTGGTTTCATTTTCAGCTACACACCATTAGTATTGAAAGCCACACACCAGTATAGTGTGTTTGCGCATACGCACATGCGCACACAATAGGATTCTACATTCTCTCTCTCTCCCGCTTATATATATATATATATATATATATATATATACACACACACACCTCCAGAAATAATATTCTCCCAGGACGAAAGTTTAGAACAAAAATCGTACTATCTTTGGAACACATTTTCTTTGATGCAATGGTCACCAAGTCATTGTCACCTGGCTGCACACCAGCGCCTAAGAATTAACTAACCCATGGAGAGGAACTAAGCTCGTGAGCCAGCCCGAGAACCTTTTCCATACGCCATCCTCCCAGTATTACAAGCGTTAGAATTGGTGGAGTACTGTAAATACAATGTATAATATCACCACCTAGAGGGGGAAGGAAAAAACTAGTGTAGCCATGGTATCCATTAGCCTTTGCACCAGGCGAGAGACTGCTAGAGGGCTTTCCTTCCCACCCTCCCCTGGTTCTTGTCATGCAGACAGAGAGCAGAAGTCCGACGTGCAGCCAAGGTGATGTTTATTGGGGTTAGTTCCAAACAAACATATCCAGCGATCTACATGTCAGCAGATCCTCTTTGCCAGCGTTCCATTTCCAGCTCTGACACCGAGACAATCTTAAAGTGTGCTCTGAGGCTAGGGTGACCAGATGTCCCGATTTTATCGGGACAGTCCCGACCTCTGGGGCCGTGTCTTATATAGGTGCCTATTACCCCCAAGCCCTGTCCCGATTTTTCACACTTTCCATCTGGTCACTCTATCTGAGGTCTTATCCACACTGCCACTTTACAGCTCTGCAACTTTCTTGCTCAGGGGTGTGAAAAAACGCACTCCCGCACCGGAGCACTGCACGTTTCAGTGCTGTAACGCGCCGGTGTAGACAGTGCACAGCAGACTGTGTAGACAGTAGCTGTGAGCGACTCCCCTTGTGGAGGTGGTTTTATTACAGCCCAACCCCCCACTTGCTGGTGCCGCAGCACTTTGACATTGCTAGAGAAGACATACCCCGAGTGTCATGCTAACTGCTCTTATCTGGTCCCATTGTACTAACAAAACCATCTGCTAAGCAGAAGCAACATCGCAGATTATTTGTCCTTTGTTCACACATATTAGTATAAGATAGAAGTTTATCAAAAAGTCAAACCCAAAGTTCTGTCCCAGGCTGACAGACAGCCCTATGTACTAACAGAGACTATGCTAATGGCAGTATGATTATTATTTCAGTAGTGCCTACGACCACACCCACATTGTGCTAAGCGCTGAACCAAAGGCCGATCCCCCTCCTCCCCAAACAGTTTCTGTCTCTTAGGCTGATTAGATCAGATCATTTTTAAATAGGAACTAAAACGATTAGTCCACTAGATTCTACAGTAACTGTAGTAGCACACATAGGATAATATCTTTTACTTATTTACAATAACACTAACCATTACGCATCTTTTCCCTGTCTGAAGTCTCTGGCAGACAGCACTGTGTAGGTTTGCCGAACAGTCACAGGACAAGACATTGTTTTGTTTAGATGACAATTGAATTCTGCAACAGTGGCTTCAGCCACCCTGAAAAGGCTGAGATGGTGTCCTGCATATGCCAGTTCCCTCCAAGTTCTGCGCCGACATAATGGTAACAGGTGAGGCACTGAAGTGACCAGGAATGGTTGGATTTTTCATCAACATGTCAGTGTTTCTGTTTTTCGTATGGCTTATGCCTGATGTCACAGCTTTAAAATGGAAGCATGAAAGCCCTCCTCTGCTATAGGACAGCAGCTAAGTCTAGCAGATCCACTTCTGCTCTTAGAGGTGTATAGTTTTTAAATCATATAAGCGTCCTCTCATTAATAACACATGGAAATTCCCACAGGTGCTAGAACTAGGGGTGTTGCCACACCCCCTGGCTTGAAGTGGTTTCCATTTTATACTAAGTTTACAGTTTGGTTCAATGGCTTTCAGCACCCCCACACACACTCAAGGCCACCCAGAGAGGGGGGCAAGTAAGGCAATTTTCCCAAAGGCTCAGGGACCCAGAGGGGCCCCGTGAGCTGCCCCGGGTTTTCAGCATCACTTTGGCAGTGGGCCCTTCACTTGCTCCAGGTCTTCAACGGAGGGTCCTTCGGTGCACTGGAAGACTCGGAGCGAGTGAACGACCTGCCACTGAAGTGCTGCCGAAGCCTCAGCGTGCCGCCCGGTGAGTACAAGCACTTCCATAAGGAACAGAAGAAAAAAAAGAAAAAAGCCGCAATCGGTGGCAGCTCTACCGCCGCCGCTTCGTTCTTCGGTGGTGGGTCCTTCCCTCCGAGAGGGACCCGCCACTGAACTGCTGCCGAAGACCCAGCCCTGCCCCAGGCCCCTTGAATCCTCTGGGCGGCCCTGCCCCCATTATAAAATCTGTTCCTGCAGCCCTGGAAATTTCTGATTCCACATAGAACAAGAGAGGCTGCGAATTCTATCAGCGCGCAGTTTTCTTCTGCTTTTGTTGCATTTCTGGGAGCGATGGCCACTGATGTTTCATTCCCAGCTGGCACTCTGTGCGCTATGACTGTTTCTGCGGCTGGGTTGTGCAGCATGTACTAACTGTAGTTCTAAACTGGGGTCAAAATGTAATCATGTCTTTTTAGTAACGGCTTGGTCTGCTTCAATGTCACGTTCCTTTTCTTCAGTGCTGTCCTAGCTTAGCTGTATCACTGATTTATTCTGGGAATCAAGTTAAGTTGACACTTCTCATAACAAGCTCTTTTTGTGACAGACTGAGCATAGTCACTTTGGACACTGCTTGGCGGGCGGAGGGCGCTTTCTAGCCACTCCATAAATATGCTTTTTATATTGGATCAGGCACTCAAGGGTATATAATTAAACAGTAAACTATTTCCAAGACCCTGACTTGAGTGCCACCTGCTGGTAGAGCTTGAGACAAATCTAATTTTTCTCTCGATTTGTCCCTTGGATGGCTGCACAAACCCCTCTGTGTTCACGACTGGCGGTGGCTGCATGTCCGGACACAGTTAGCATACAGTTTCCAGTCACAGTGCCAGCTTGTTCAGAATAGATGTGGTGCTGATGATGATTGGTGCCTCTCCTGAGAATTCCAGCAGTGACATCCCTACTAAGCAGTTTAACTAGTCCTCAGCAGCCACAGTTATGGCACATGGCACAGCTCTGGCCTTGTAAAACTCTGCCCTGATTCAACAACCTCATGTATTTCAACCCTGCACAGGTTCAAACTCCTTAGCGAATTTTTCACACACACAAGAGGGGAGAGAAAAGATCAGCAAAGATACAAAATGCAGCTTCTATCTCTGGTGCTGACTCTCACCTGCAACCTTGCTGCTGGAAAAACACAGGCCCAGCACATGATCTTAGCCATTCCGAGACCTGGCCAACTTGCATGAGCATCAAGCTGTTAGGGCATTGCTTTTAACGGTCTTTTTCTGGTCCCAGGCTCACAGCAGTGTTACAAAGGATGCAGCCGTGGCCAGCTAAGCCAGACTATCATTATTCAAAAGGAAATTGGCAAGAGATATGAAAGAAAATAAATAAGATGGGGGAAAGGAAAGAACCCATGGAGGGAGGGAGGAGTTGTGACCAAGTCTCACATCCCAGGCAGTATATAGGGTGTCAAGGTTTCCTCCCCACTCTGAACTTTAGGGTACAGATGTGGGGACCTGCACGAAAGACTGTCTAAGCTTATTTACCAGCTTAGGTTAACAGTAAGCTGCCACCACCAAGCGTGTTTCAAATCTTAGGGGAGAGCCACTTGGAACTCTGCCTTTCCCCAAATATTTCCAAAGTCCCTAACCCCACTTTTCCTGGGCAGATTTGAGACTAATTCCTCCCCGCCCCCACACCAAGTTCTTACACCCCTTTTCCTGGGTAGGTTTGAGAGTATACCCTCACCAATTAGTCCTGGTGAACACAGATCCAAAACCCTTGGATCTTAAAACAATTAAAAATCAATCAAGTTCTTAAAAGGAGAATTTTAATTAAAGAAAAAGGTAAAAATCATCTCTGTAAAATCAGGCTGGAAAATAACTTTACAGGGTAATCAGGTTCAAAGAGCCCAGAGGACCCCCTCTAGCCTTCAATTCAAAGTTACAGCAAAACAGGGATAAACCTCCCTCTAGCAAAGGAACATTTACAAGTTGAGAAAACACAAATAAAACTAACACGCCTTGCCTGGCTGTTACTTAGAAGTTTGAAATATGAGAGACTTGTGCAGAAAGATTTGGAGAACATGGGTTGATGTCTGGCCCCTCTTAGTCCCAAGAGCAAACACCATCAAAACAAAGAGCACAAACAAAAGCCTTCCCTCCAAGATTTGAAAGTATCTTGTCCCCTTATTGGTCCTTTGGATCAGGTGTCAGCCAGGTTATCTGAGCTTCTTAACCCTTTACAGG
The DNA here is from genome assembly GCF_025201925.1 of Gopherus flavomarginatus. NCBI lineage: Eukaryota > Metazoa > Chordata > Testudines > Testudinidae > Gopherus > Gopherus flavomarginatus. Next base: position 153,285,249 of record NC_066621.1, read on the forward strand.
TAAAAGGATTTTGGTATGTCTGGCCAGGAGGGATTTTATAGAATTGTACGCAGGAGGGCTGTTACCCTTCCCTTTATAGTTATGACACGGGGCTTAGCTAAAACCTGTGAAGGTGGTGATGTCATCTGGGTCCATCTCTCTGGCCTGGTCTGGTCAGGATATCTCTCAGGATTAGAAGGTCCAAAGGTGTTGTGGCAGATCCTGGGGTCCAGGAGATGGTGGGCTGGCAGACAGGATGGTGAAGCTTGCTGCAGCAGTTGTAGGCAGAGACCACCTTCTTCTGCCTGCTTTTCCCCCTCGAGTCTTTTCTTTTCACACCCCAAAAGGGAGTGATGTGTGGAATAGCCCAGCCTCTCATTATTTGGTTCAGCAATTAGGCCTAATTTCTGACTCACCAATGTTGGTTAATTGATTTCTGGTCCTGAGCCTATCTTGTTTATCAGGGATGGTGATATCTAGGCCTTTCGCTTGTACTAATTCAGTCTGTCTTCCTTTTGTGCTCTTTGCCACCCACGTTTGTTGTCACCGGTTACTGGAACTTTTTTTTCCCACTTTCCCGCACTTGAACTCCCAATTAGCATAAATTTGTAGGCCCAATTATTACAACAGCTCTTAACCAAGAAGCATGGAGATACCTGTCAAGTAATAAAAGAAGGTCGTTGCAAGTTGGCCAAATTGCCCCAGTGCCCAGACTCTCTCACTATTGGTGGAAGCAGACCTTGTGACCTCGCGGAGGCACCACATTGGTATATGCTAGTGCCAGGTAAGGTGAGATTGTGTCATCGTTGGTCCATATGAGAGAGCAACTGCTGGTACCTGGTATCCAGTGAATATAGAGAATGTGGATTATCAACTCCCCAGTAATAATAAGCATTTAGTCAAGTACATGCCTAAAAACTGTAATCTCTATGAGGTAAACCATGATGGAGAGTGCACTTTCCATTGCTGAAGGGAAGACGTCATAACTATAAATCTTAGCATAGTTACTGAAGAGAGAGGTAAATCTTGTAGTTTTCCTTGAACTCGCCACACTGTGCTCAGGTTTTTCCAAGGGTCTCTCACACCAGTGCATGAGCTTTTGTTCCATTTGTGCTGTAATTTCTAGGCTGAATACCTCTTGGCAGAGTGAGGTTTCTCATCTGCATTGATGGAATGGGAGCACCACTTGGCTCAATGCATTACTAGCTGATGATCTGAGAGGTTAAAGAGGTGATTTGCCAGGAAAAAGCCAAAACACTTTTACTGAAAGGATAAGAATATATTTTAGGCTCCTGATGGCTATCAGTTGTCGTTTGCTGGGCATTGTTCACAAAGGGAACCAAACAGAAGCCGGGTTATAGGAAATATACAAAGCCAACCTGTTGTTTTTTTTAAAGATGGTGCTCTTGCAAAAGCACAGATGCAATTGCCCATGCATGCTATTCTCCTTGGTGCATATGCAAACTGAGCACTTGGCTTTTGAAAATAACAATCTCATTGTCATACTGAACATACAATACATTGGCCATGTGTGCCTGAGAGCTCAATGAAGCCATTGTAGTCAATGAAAAGTAGGAGCAACTGGACCTGCATCCCTATGCACACAACCAGGCCTACTTTTTTTAAAAAACAAAAAAACCAAAAAACAAAACTGTCTTTAAAAAGTCTTTGAAATGACTAAAATAAGATGCTTGTGTCCTGAAACACCCTCTGTGATGGTGGTACAGTCCTTTAGGAAATGACTTACAGAGTGGTAAAAACTCTCTGGATTTTATTGCAAGTCTTGTGATATTTGGTATTTCTCTCCCTGCCCCAGCTGCTGGACTCACAAAAATACAATAAACTCGCAGCTGTCACTTTAAAAAAAGTGAGTTTCTAGTCCTCAGAGTGTCCGAGAAAAGCTTAAGAACATGAAGCAAGTGCACCTGATAGTATCACAAACTGGAAGGCCAATTAAACAACCCCAAAATGCATCATTATTTAAATCTTACGATGTGTAAGCCAATCTCATGCTGCTCAACAGTGCTTCTGCCTTCAAGTGGAATTATCTGCACAGACAAAGGTTGCCAGGCCCTAGTGAGTGGATTTTGGAAAACCTAACGATACAGACCATATATTTCTTTAGGCCCAGACCCTCAAAGGAATTAGGAGCCTAACTAGTTTAATGGGAGTTAGAAACTTAAATACCTTTGAGGATCTGGGCCTTAATTCTTGTTTTGATCCTTTCAAGGCACTGTGAGACTTTAGGCTTCTGGCTTGTGAACTTTTGGGAGATGTATATCCTCTTCTCCAGCTTGACTAGGAAATATTTATATTTTGTTTGCTGTGCACCTGTTTTTTCTAACACCTCCCTTTCCTCTATACTTAAATTATATTTGGCTTCTTGGCTAAAGATTGGGTAATAATTTCCAGAGAGGCAGACATGTTCCAGATGCTCTTCTTCTTTCATAACTGAAGTAATGTTATCATAAGCCCCATTTCCCAGGCTCCAGATGGCCATCTGGGTTGCTGGAGATCTTTGTCCAAGGGCTGCCGGATTTTCTCAGCAACTTTATTAAATTATAGCAGGTATTTAGTTATCACAATTTGTCCGAGAGTTAGGCCCCCATTTGAGACATCTTCTGCATGGCTATAACCTGGTTTTCCTAGGAAAGGTCTACTGATGTGAGATAGGCGAAAGGATTCTGTCCTTTACCTAAATAACTGCAGCATATTGAGCTGTTTTATGTAGTCACGATACAGCCCTTAAATATCTTCCAACATTCAAGAATTGCGCGTGATTAGAGAACAAGTTACCCATTACAGATTAAAAAGAAGCAAAACAAAACAAAATAATCTCATGGAATATCCGGCCCTGGGAATCTGTTTCCAAAGCAGAGTATAAACAATTAGTTTGTCACAAGGAATTATTCATTCTTACCCCGCTGTGTCAATTAAGGAAGATGGGGTTTCCCCTCATAAAGCAGGGTATTATTTTAGACTCAGACATTTACATCAAGAAAATACATTTTCCATGACTCCACATGTCCTGGAGTAATTAATTTGTAATGGCCTCATCTTGAAATCTGCTTGCTTCAACTCCCTCAAACATGGAAAAGCCACATATTTTTTTTGCTACAAAATGTTCCAATATGGAACTGAAGCCAGAAAAGCAGAAATGCATAACCTCAAACCCTGGCTGGGATGATTTAGTTGGTGTTGGGCCTGCTTTGAGCAGGGGGTTGGACTAGATGACCTCCTGAAGTTTCTTCCAACCCTTATCTTCTATGATTCTATGACCTGCCTAGTTCTATGACAACCAAACTCAGGTCCCAGTGAAGTCAGAGGCAATTTTCCTTTGGCTTCTGTGAGCCCAGGATTAGCGCTCACCGCTTATCTTTAAAGAAGATTTTTTAAAGTGGACGTGCTCATTTATGATGTATGGAGACAGCTTGAACATTCAGGAGAGAGGCGATTACCTTAGGAATATTAACTCTGATTCCCCCTAGTTTTGCTGAAGAACTTGTTGAGGGCTAAGAGGATGTAGATCATTAGTGTTCACACCTTAATCAGAGGGGTGGCATTTTCAACAAAAGTTTTCATTCTCTGAAATGTTAATTAATCATTGAAGTTCAATAGGATTTAACAAAACCAAACAAAAAGGGGTTTGAATAATCTAAAAATGCTTCCCCCTTTCTATTGTGCAACTTTCCTTTGCTAAGGCACTCATTGCATCCATTTAACTAAATCTCTTAATAATCAGATTAGTTAAATCAGTTCATCTCCCTTGCATGGACAATCTTAAACTGGATTAAGGGTACTTGGAATCAATTTAGCTTAATTCATAACCAGCATTTTAAAAAAATCTTAATGAACAATTCCTTATCTAATCACAAAAATATCTGAATGATGGAAAATGTTTAACGTCAAGCCAAACCTGTACAATAACTACTTAAAACAGCTTGACATGCTGCAGATGTAACAGTTCAGGACAATTGCACCTTTATTCCCCTCTGTGGTCCAGCAAAGCTTCTGGCTCCTCAGCCGTCACCTCTCTTGAGTGGAGACCTGCATCTCTCTCCCTCCTGACCAAGTTTTTCCAGGATGCACAGTTCTCTGCCTGCACTGTGATATCCCCAGCAAGGAAGACTGCTTAAACAGACCAGCATCTGTGCTTTGCTATCTTTCTGAAGGTTACATAATTGCCCACAGTTTTGAGTTACCACACAGTTCTTTCTAAGCAAGTACATTTATTCTTAAGGTGAAAGTACTACAGAAAAACATTAATAGCAATAAAACAACCTACATGCATGCTAATTAGCTTCAGAGATCACCCATCAGTTTTGTGGGGCGTCAGTAGTCCAAAGACCTTCTGATCCTTACCAGGAAGGATTGGGGCCCCTTCTCAGACAGAAGGTCTAGGTTGTTTGCTGGATCAGAAAGAGGGCCTTAAATTAATTTAAACAGGTTATTTATCCAAAAATCCTTCATTTGTTCTGGAGAAGCTAGTTGGAATTATTCTATGGGAGCTTTTCCAGGTGGTGGTACTTCTCTGATGGTGTTACAACTTGAGTGAATTTGCCCAATCACCCCCTGTTCCCCCCCCCCACCGCCGCACCTCCTCACTCGTTCTTAGTTCCTGGAGGAGCTGCAGTCCCCCTCCCCCCACGGAATTACACACAATCTTTGGCCCACCATGCTTACTACAATAAAATCTCCCAACGATATAGCAGGAAATTGCCAGAACAGTCAAAGCAGTTGTTTAGGTAATGGACAGAAGAATCCTTTCACCTATCTCACATCAGTAATTCCTGCCTCAGGAAAGAAAGTTACAACAAACTGAATTAAGCTAAACCAATTTTAGCCACTTGATTTGATTTAAGTGTATCTACACAAACGAAGCAAACTGGTTTCACCCAGTTGGTACAATTTCTGGGTTTCTTTTAGCTATTGGGACATTGTCATTTTCCTAGTTGTTCAGTGCTCCCAGAGTCTCACAGCCTAGATAGGACCTTTAATGCCAAAGTGAAATCCAGTGAGTAATCCATGAAGTTCCCAGTATGAACTGTACATCTTCCAGCTCATTCTGGCATCAGAGCTTTGGGTGTAACTCATGCAAAGAGGGTGGAGGGGGGTTGTTTTTTTTAGTTTGGTCACTGTTGGGTAGTACAAATTAAAATTGAGTAATGTTGGTTGTTTCCATGGTAACAGCATGTGACTCACTAAGAGGGTAAGATACTAGAGGGAATAAACATAGACAAGTGTCATCACATATCACACTCACATAATGGGAATATGGCCATTCTGTAATGATCTTGTTCAGCAAACTTCATAGTCAATGTACATATATTACCTGATCTCAACTACTTATAAAACAGGTTTAAGTCTAAGTTCTAATGGTTATTTTATTTTTAATTGTTGGCACTATGATGTAAAAACACCTCTGTCATGCTTCCTGGGTGGCTCATGACCGTCGGTGCCGGCCTCAGGGCAGACTGTCAAGAAGCAGGGCAGAGACCCCACACTGGTGTATGTTCTATAATTCAGTCTTCCCAACCCAGTAACATAAGTGTGAACTCCTAAAGCATTATAACAGTCTTACCACGGAGTCACAGATAGGCCCCTCAGGCACTCCAGTCTATCTTGTCACCCCGGCAAACTGGACTTAGTGATAGTTGGTTACTTTACACCAAAAATCACACCAATATTCAAGCTACTCCCAACCACAAAGGACCAGTCACTTAGCCCAAGTCAGTTTGCACCTTAGATCTCGCATGAAAGACGATAATTCTATAGCAAACTATCTAAGGCTTCATTAACTAAGAAAAGAAATGAGAGAGTTATTACAAGGTCAAAGCAGGCAACATATATACACAGATGAGTGACAACTACAGGTTTAAAAGGTAATGTCTTTTACGGCTAACCCAGGCCTGTTTTGTAGCTCCAGCCCTGCAAGAGGCCAAATAGCGAAAGAGATGACACATTTTCTTGTCAGCTAGTTTTATTTCCTTCTTCCAGAATTTAAGCTGAGGGGAGCTAGCCTTTTCATGGGTGCAAGGGGGTAAGTCACAAAGGGCATAGCTACACTTGCAGATGTAGAGTGCCGGGAGTTGAACCAGCCCTTGGAGAGCGCAGCAGGGAAAACGCTGCCGTGTATTTACACTGTCAGCTGCAAGCGCGCTGGCGTGGCCACATTAGCAACTCTTGCAAAGCCACAGAGAGCAGTGCATTGTGGGAGCTAGCCCAGTGTGCAAGTGGCTGCAGCGTGCTTTTCAAATGGGTGGGGGGAAAAGGGGGAGTGTGACAGGGAGTGTGTTGTGTGTATGTGGGGGGAGAGAGACTGTGTTTTTTGGGGGGGAGGGAGTGCGTCAGCATGCTGTCTTGTAAGTTCAAACAATGGCAGAAGGAAGGGGAAAACCCTGCCCCTCCCTCTCTCGCACATGCACAAACACAGGAGCATTCCACACTAATGGTTTGCTTTGTCTCAGAGCAGATAAGCATGCCAGCTGTCAGAAACAGAGCTTTGAATGGGGATATCTGCATGCCTGCGGCCGAGTTCAAAACAATGAGAAGAGTGGCCAGTTGACTTCAAGGGATTATGGGATGTTTCCTGAGGCCAATCACAGCACAGTAATGCAACACGTTGTCCACACTGACACCCAGGCATTTCAGCCAGGGTGCAACAAGTTTTATGCTTCTCGTGGAGGTGGATAACCAGGAGCACTTCAGCTGCAGAGTCTTGCCAGTGTGGATACCTGAAGAGGCTGATTTAATGTGCTCTAACTTGCAAATATAGCCAAAGCCAAAGCCTTCATATTGTGATGCCCCGCAATGGCCAATTTAATTTTGATAGGTCTTCTTGATGAACAGGAGATCATCTCTTCTGACTGGGTTCACAATTCCAGAGCAAACATTTTTGACAGTTACTGTGCAAAAACTTAAATATTACTTTGCAGCAGATGATAAAGGAATTGTGAGATTAATGAATGTAGCAATTTAACATGTATCTTAGAAAGTCTAAAAACTAAACATGCTGTTATAAGGCCAACACCCATCTTAACCATCCTGACAGACAGGTGAAACAGGCTGGCTTCCAGCAATGAATTTGTCAGTGCTTGGCTGAGCCTAAGCCTTGGTGAGAGCTAGCCCCTGGTCTGCCAGTGTCCCAATCTCATCCCCCCTACCTTAGTAAATCCCTGGGGTCCTAAGAAGATCTCAATATAGAGCACAAATCACAGGAAGATGCTAGATGGTTGGGCAACCTCTGTGTTGGATGATGCAGCCCCAGTGCCACCCAAAAGAATCTAAATAGGGTAAATTTCAAAATGGTCTTGTACTTTAGTAATGAGAGCTGCTACTTGTGCTATTAATGTCTAACCTGGTGCTCAAAGCAGGAGTGAGCCTCAGACCCCTAAACAGCCCCCTCAAGGATTGAACTCACAACCCTAGGTTTAGGTGACCAATGCTCAAATGTAGAACTGATAAATAAAATAGTTTTCAATTGTTCACTTTATTAATGTAACTTCTGTTCACCATTCACTACACTTGCCTACACTGTAACTTCTGTTCCATATTGTAATTCAAACCCCATTTTAAAACACTCACTCCATTTTGTAAAAGCTTCCTCCAACCTTCATTTTTGCAAACCCTGCTGTAATCTTATTAGTTTAGTTTAGATGTGTGAATGAGGTATGTATGAATAATGGAATCAACCTCCAGCCCCAGCCTGTCCTGATGAAATAAAGTTCAAATTCCAGCGGCTGAAGACCTAGACAACAGCCCTAAACAAAGTAAGAAGCATCCACCCTAAAAAGAAAAGGACAACAGAACAACAGAAGGAAGATGAAAGCCAGGTCCAAGGCTGAAAGTCACGCCTGCAATTGATGGGTGATCAATCTAAACCCAGAGGCAGCGTGACACAGCAAGACCTATAGACTTTAAATCCAAACTAAAAGCCTATAAAAAAGAAGGGTGAGATGAGAAACTCTGGGTAACATTCTGCTGCCAACATGGAAGGACATCAGTGCCTGCCCAACAGAGATCCAGCTCAGCCTTGTGCCCAGCTTTCCTGGCCAGTTAGCTGCCACAAGCTATGAACCCAAGCTGCAAAATCAAGCCATGAACTTAAGCTATCGTCAGGACTGGTAACTATGCAGCAGTTGCAGAACACCTGATGAATGTGGGTGTGTGTGTGTAAATGTGTGTGTGTATAGGTATTAGGTATTATAATGTGAGTGTGTGTGTGTGTATAGGTAATAGGTATAATGTGTGTGTATAAGAATTAAAATATTAGTTATTAGTCATAAATTGTTATCATAATAAATGTGGCATCTTTGCCTTGTCCCCTTTAATAAGATCCTGCTGGTTTTTACTGGTCTAATATAATTGGTACAACACAAACCACTAAGCTATCACTCTCCCCTGCCACAATTGATGTGTTGTTTGCATTTGGGTGGGGTTGTTTGACAGCTGTAGCAATACCAGGATCTGGCTGTGGAGTATTCTTGTGGTTTCTAGTGCTTGGAGGTCCACAGATGCAGTGTTGTTAATCCAAAGTGCTCAAAAGTTATGAGTCAGGCTCTCAAAAAAAGCAGTGGGATCAGCTGCAAAGACAGGAGAAATGTAAAGACACTGACTCGGGTCCGGTTCATCTGCAATCTATACAGGGCCTTTAGGGGCTACATTTCCATATCTGTCTCCCCACCCAAGAGGGCTACAAACCAGCCTTATTCAAAGTAACAGCTCAGCCTCTCACTTAATCCCTGGACTCCAGGAACTGGGGCCTGCAAATAAACACCAAACACTATGACAGGGTCCCTGGGTCTGGGGGGGAGAAGAGGAGCCTCAGGCGGTTGGAGAGGGACCTGAAGGTTAGTACTGAGGTGGGGGGAGCTCTAGGTGTGTGTGTGGGAGGTTCCTGTAGGGGGAAGAAAGCTACACCTGGGGGACCAGGTGGTGTCAGTTGCCAAGTCTCTGTGGTGAAGGGGGAAGCTCCAGTTTACTGCTTGGGGAATCCCCAGGGGAAGGGGAGCCCCATGTGAGTGGGGAGGAGCCTAAGTCTCTGTAGGAAAAGGGGTGCCCAAGTAGGGGGAGGGGCCTCAGCTGTGTGTGGAGGGTGGGATTTCCCTAGGGGAAGGGGAGCCCCAACGGGTGGGGGGGCAAGTCTCTGTAGGAAGGGAGGTGGTCCCGTGGGGAGAGTCTTTTGGGGACAGGCCCCAAGTCTCTAGGGATTGGGGAGCCCCAGGTGTGTGTGGGGGCAGGATTTCCCTAGGGGGAGGGGAGCCCCAGCTGGGGGGGTGAGTCTCTGTAGGAAGGGGGCTGCCCACATGGGGAGGGGCCCCGAGATGTGTGTATAGGGATTGGGGAGCCCCAGGTGTGTGTGGGGGGGCAGGATTTCTCTAGGGGGAGGGGAGCCCGAGGTGTGTGTAGGGATTGGGGAGCCCCAGCCAGGGGAGTGAGTCTCTGTAGGCAGCGGGGTGCCCGTGGGGAGGGGGCCCGAGGTGTGTGTAGGGGGGAGCCCCAGCCGGGGGGGTGAGTCTCTGTAGGAAGGGGGGTGCCCACGTGGGGAGGGGCCCCGAGGTGTGTGTAGGGGGGAGCCCCAGCCGGGGGGGGTGAGTCGCTGTAGGAAGGGGGGTGCCCACGCGGGGAGGGGGCCCGAGGTGTGTGTAGGGGGGAGCCCCAGCCGGGGGGGGTGAGTCTCTGTAGGAAGGGGGGTGCCCATGGGGAGGGGCCCCGAGGTGTGTGTAGGGGGGAGCCCCAGCTGGGGGGGGGGTGAGTCGCTGTAGGAAGGGGGGTGCCCACGTGGGGAGGGGGCCCGAGGTGTGTGTAGGGTTTGGGGAGCCCCAGCCGGGGGGGTGAGTCTCTGTAGGCAGGGGGGTGCCCGTGGGGAGGGGCCCCGAGGTGTGTGGGGGGGAGCCCCAGCCGGGGGAGTGAGTCTCTGTAGGAAGGGGGGTGCCCGTGGGGAGGGGCCCCGAGGTGTGTGTAGGGGGGAGCCCCAGCCAGGGGGGTGAGTCTCTGTAGGAAGGGGGGTGCCCATGGGGAGGGGCCCCGAGGTGTGTGTAGGGGGGAGCCCCAGCTGGGGGGGGGTGAGTCGCTGTAGGAAGGGGGGTGCCCACGTGGGGAGGGGGCCCGAGGTGTGTGTAGGGTTTGGGGAGCCCCAGCCGGGGGGGTGAGTCTCTGTAGGCAGGGGGGTGCCCGTGGGGAGGGGCCCCGAGGTGTGTGGGGGGGAGCCCCAGCCGGGGGAGTGAGTCTCTGTAGGACGGGGGGTGCCCGTGGGGAGGGGCCCCGAGGTGTGTGTAGGGGGGAGCCCCAGCCGGGGGGGGTGAGTCTCTGTAGGCAGGGGGGTGCCTGTGGGGAGGGGCCCCGAGGTGTGTGTAGGGATTGGGGAGCCCCAGCCGGGGGGGTGAGTCTCTGTAGGACGGGGGGTGCCCGTGGGGAGGGGCCCCGAGGTGTGTGTAGGGGGGAGCCCCAGCCGGGGGGGGTGAGTCTCTGTAGGAAGGGGGGTGCCCGTGGGGAGGAGCCCTGAGGTGTGTGTAGGGACTGGGGAGCCCCAGCCGGGGGGGTGAGTCTCTGTAGGAAGGGGGGTGCCCGTGGGGAGGGGCCCCAGCCGGGGGGGTGAGTCTCTGTAGGAAGGGGGGTGCCCACGCGGGGAAGCCCGGAGGGGGAAGGGCGCGGAGTCCCTGCCGGGATTGGGATCCCCAGCGGAAGGGGGCGGGGGCAGGGGCATGGGAGGGGTTCGCCCCCCCCCGCACTCCGCCCGCAGGTCCGGGGGGGGGGGGCGGCCCGGGGATTGGCTGTGCGTCCGCCGGCGGGTTGGCCCCGCCCCTGCCACGTCCGTGCGGAGAGTGCGGCGCGGAGCCGGCAAGGGCGGGAGGCAGCGGGAGCCTGGAGCCCATCGCTGTGTGAGCGCCGCGCGGGGCACGTTCTGTGGGGTGTGGGGCTGGGTGTGGGGGGCTCGTTCGGTGGGGTGTGGGGCTGGGTTGGGGGGCACGTTCTGGGGGGGTCGGGAGCTGGGTTTGGGGGGCATGTTCGGTGGGGTGTGGGGCTGGGTTGGGGGGCACGTTCTGGGGGGGTCGGGAGCTGGGTTTGTGGGGCACGTTCTGGGGGGGGTCGGGAGCTGGGTTTGGGGGGCACGTTCGGTGGCGGGCTGGGTTGGGGGGCACGTTCGGTGTGACGTGCAGGAGGGGAGGTCTGGGGAGGTACAGCTAGTTTAAGGGGGGACACATGGTGGGAGAAGGGGGGCTGGACTGGGGGTACCGGGTGGGTGAGGGACTGGATATGGGGATATCCAGGGATGGGGGCTGGACTGGGGGAGCACATGGTGGAGAAGGGGGTTAGGGCTAGGGATCTCCTGGTGCATGGGGGCTGGGGTGTGACTGTGTGGGGCAGGCAGATTGGGGGACATTGCGGGGGGACAAGGGGAGGAGAGTGTAGGGGAAAGAAATCTCTTTCCTCCTAGCCCAAGGCTGACGCCCATTGTAACTTTTCCATGCAGACTAAGCTAGCGTTCACCTGTGACGGGGATCCCTGAACAACTCTCCCTTAGGGGGTGGCTGCCTGGTCTCCTCTAAAGAGATGTTCACTCCCCTCCTGCCTCTGTTTAATTAACTATGGCAACTAATGGTGCTGTTTGTGAGAATACAAATTTTAAGGACGGTAGAACCTCAGAATATGAATGGAGGTGGTTCCTAACTCTGAAATGTTCCTAACTGAACAAAAAGTGATGGTGGTTCTTTCTGAAGTTTACAGCTGAGCATTAACTTAATACAGCTTTGAACCTTCACTTTCTAGAAGAAAACTGCTTCTTTCCCTTGATTTTTGTAGTAGTTTATGTTTAAAGCAGCACTGTACTATATTTACTTTTTTTTCTTCTCTGCTGCTGCCTGACTGCGTACTTCCTGTTCCAAATGAAGTGTGTGATTAACAGGTCAGTTTGTAACCCTAGTGTTCCTATCTCCTCAAGAGATTCTGCAGTAGTTCTATTGCCATCTGCCCTGGTGCTTCCTGGAGACCAGCACAGCAGGATGATGTCAGAAGGGAGTGGAAGGAGGCAGGTGTCTCAGAGTTGCTACAGTGAGGACATGCTTTTTCCATGCACCTTCAGTGTGGTTCAAACTCTTCCTGATGGTGGAGGCTCCCAGCCCCCTTAACTTCCTTGGAGATTCCTCACATGTACCCAAGTGCAGAATGTGGTCTTAGAAGTGGAAGTTCCCTGTAATTAGTTTGCAGTAGTTTTTGATTGCCCCTTTCTTGCCAGGCCCCCTTATCTCTGGCAAAGGAGGACAGAACTTTTTCAAAGCATATTCATATCTGTTTGAACTGGCATGTGTGCTGATACTGAACAGGTCCTCTGCACCCCTTCCCAGTCTGAGCTGGGGTTGGTCCAAGTTCCTACTAGTTTCTAGAGGAAACCCAGGGACCAGCCAGCCTTGGGTATTGTATCTTTGAATTTATGTAAGTTAGTTTATTACTTTATCAAACTAATACTAAATGAAAAGATTTAAATTTTCCTGGTGTTCTCTTCTCTAATATTTCTTTTCAGTGTGTCATCTGAGCGTTTTCTAACACAATACTGGAATTACTTCCAGTTTTGTTCTGCACAGAATATTGTTTGAGTAGAGCCCTATTATTGTATGATCAGCCATGAGTTCTGGGTAAGCACAGGATGGTCCAGCAACTAAAACTAGGCACGCTCAGTTTTATTTAAGCAGCAAAGAATCCTGTGGCACCTTATAGACTAACAGATGTGTTGGAGCATGCGCTTTCGTGGGTGAATACCCACTTCGTCGGATGCATGTAGTGGAAATTTCCAGAGGCAGGTATATGTATGCAAGCAAGAATCAGGCTGGAGATAACGAGGTTAGTTCAATCAGGGAGGATGAGGCCCTCTTCTAGCAGTTGTGGTGTGAACACCAAGGGAGGAGAAACTGGTTTTGTAGTTGGCAAGCCATTCACAGTCTTTGTTTAATCCTGAGCTGATGGTGTCAGATTTGCAGATGAACTGAAGCACAGCAGCTAACAAATTATTTCAGCATAAGCTTCCGTGGGCTACAGCTCACTTCTTCGGATGCATAGAATGGAACACACAGACAGGAGATATTTATATGGAGTTTCTCTTTGAAGTCTGGTTCTGAAGTTTTTTTGCTCCAGGATGGCTACCTTTAAATCTGCTATTGTGTGTCCAGGGAGATTGAAGTGTTCTCCAACAGGTTTTTGTATATTGCCATTCCTAATATCTGATTTTTGTCCATTTATCCTTTTCTGTAGGGACTGTCCAGTTTGGCCGATGTATATAGCAGAGGGGCGTTGCTGGCATATGATGGCATATATTACATTGGTGGACGTGCAGGTGAATGAACCGGTGATGGTGTGGCTGATCTGGTTAGGTCCTGTGATGGTGTCGCTGGTGTAGATATGTGGGCAGAGTTGGCATCGAGATTTGTTGCATGGATTGGTTCCTAAGTTCGAGTTATTATGCTGCAGTGTGCAGTTACTGGTGAGAATATGTTTCAGGTTGGCAGGTTGCCTGTGGGCGAGGACTGGCCTGCCACCCAAGGCCTGTGAAAGTGTGGGATCATTGTCCAGGATGGGTTGTAGATCTCTGATGATGCATTGGAGGGGTTTTAGCTGGGGACTGTATGTGATGGCCAGTGGAGTTCCGTTGGTTTCTTTCCTGGGTTTGTCTTGCAGTAGGAGGCTTCTGGGTACACGTCTGGCTCTGTTGATCTGTTTCCTTATTTTCTCGTGCGGGTATTGTAGTTTTGAGAATGCTTTGTGGAGATTTTGTAGGTGTTGGTCTCTGTCTGAGGGGTTGAAGCAGATGCGGTTGTACCTCAGTGCAGGTTTATTTAGTTTGGCATAACATTAGCTATCATGTAAGGTACCAGAGCTACAGTGGCTTAGTTTTGTCAGCCTTAGAGTAATTCAAACACTTGTTATAGCTTGAAAATCGTCTCCATACATTGGCATGGTCTAGTCACTAAAGCCCAGGACTGGGCATCAGAAGACCCGCCTTCCTATTCCTGGCTTTCCTGAGACCTTGGGAATGTCACTTAAACTCTTGGTGCCTCAGTCCCACCACCTTTAAAATTAAGATAATACTTAGCTACCTCGTAAAAGTATTAGGCTTGATTGTATAGCACAGTGAGATCCTTCAGTAGAATTCAGGTTGTTGTATGGTACTTCTTATTTTTTTAAAGGTAGGTGGAGAGTTTCTTTTAGCATTTACCCAGAAGAAATATACACTGCAGATGTTTACATTTAAGTATATCATTGTTTGTGAAAAGGGCGTATATGTAAAGGTCATCATATAGCAGCAGGTAAAGGAAAAATATTTAGTGCTTCCTGTTGTACTTACAGTGCTGCCATCTGATCTGAAACTTCTGTGCTCTGGATTCCATTCAAATGCCTCATACGTAACACATTCTGCATTTTTCCCTAGACAGTATTACAGAGATGTTGCACTGTCTTATAAGTCATGTAAAGGGCATTTTTTGAAATATAAGGATCCTAATAAAATAGGTTTTACAACTTATTTTACTATGGCATGTCCAGTGATATATATGAACACTGTACCTTGCATTGAAGAATGGTGGCTGTTTGGTTCAACTGAAGATGTATAAAGAGGACTCTTTTTAAAAAAGAGAAAATCTAGCCTCAGAAATAGTCTTTTGAGTTCTAATTCATTTTATATACACCCTCAGATATTTTAGTTACAGAAGCAACATACACACACAAAAAAAGAATAATTTACCTCTAAATTAGAGAAATCAGCAAAATGTCCCTTGTTTCCATTTTCTATTCTCCTCCCCTCACCCACCGAATTACAAACATTTCCCTCATGTTATCTTTTAATCATTTACCGTTGTTACACTGTAACCATGGCAGTATTAGCCAAGTGGTAAAACAGTCAATGAAAACCTACATCTGGCAGTAAAAACTGCATTTGATTTTGTAAATTCACAAAGTAGATTGAAAAACAAGCAAGCAGTAGCATGTGAGAAGTGTTAGGTTTAAAAAAAAGTGCATGATATTTAACGAGGGGGAAAAGTATGCAAATTGTTGTGGAGAGAGAGAGAGTTTGTGTATGTTCGTGTGAAGTGATTCTAACTGAATTGCTAAATATTTATGTAGTGGGACTCAGATTAAACTACTAGTGTGCCCATGAATGGATAGTTGGGGGAAAGAAAAATTCTATGAGCAAAAAGTGTGTAATTTTGCTTATCCAAATTGTGGTCTCTCTAGCTTTGAGATACAGTAGTGACGTTTGTCCTCCTTCTTCTTTATTAGAAGTGCTCGATTTTTTTGAACTGGGTGTGAATGCTAAGCATACTGTACAAAATCTGCTCCAGTTACCTTAATTCCATAAGAGGTTTGATTCATTACCACAACAATAAAGTTGCTATTGAAATAGGCTTTACTTAATATGCATTAAGGAACTTCAAAGGATGTACTTTTATTGTTTGTTTTAAGCCCAAATCTTGCTAGGTTCTAGATCAAACAGTACAACTGCTGATAAAGGAAATAGGAGATTAAATTTCATTAACCTTTCATTGCGTCATAGCGAAAACATATGTTACTATGTAAATAGCTGGCATAAGGGTATAAACATAAAATCATGTTACTATGTAGCTACCAGGATTACAGAGTATAAACATTAACTCAATCTCAAATGTTTTTTATAGAATGCATCTATGTTTGCTTTCAGTACACCTGCTGCAACCATTGCTGCCATGATGCCTGTTGCAGCTGTGATGCCTGATGACACACCAATGTTTGACCCAAATCTCCTTCATGAACTTGACTGGAGTCAGAACACAGCAACGTTTTCTCCTGCCATTTCACCTTTAGATCCAGGGGATGGTTTAGTTATGAGACCTCTTTGCACTGCTGATTTAAATAGAGGTGAAGTCCTCTTCTGTTTCCTATTGTGTAATGAATATTGTGGATCCGAATTGTACACAGTACAGTGCAACCTGCACTAACAACCATTTCCAGTAGGTTGCCCTCACTTCATTATTAATAACTTTGAAATCTCTCTGAGATTTACAATACAATCTACCATGTCCTATAGCTGAGAACCATCTCTTCTGTTGGTCTAGGTTAGTGTATGGCCCCATTGTGGTAGCCAAATGCTTAGGCATTGATACTTGCTGGTTGCTTGGGTGATCACTTAAAACAAATCTTAAAGCTCAGATCTTCCAAGTAATCCACACGTTCCTGTTCATCAGAATCTCTTGTAGAAGTAACACAGGTTTCTTTTTAAAAACAATATACTGACTCAAAGTCATTTGAATGTTAGTAAATACAACTAATTCTTTAGCTCTGGAACTTGGGGAAAACTTGTTTTGAAAATACAGCTCAACATTCAAATGATTTCTCTGCGGATCCATGAAAACATAAACCTAATAGGGTATGTCTACGTTGCAATTAAACACCCGTGACTGGCCTGTGTCAGCTGACTTTGGGGTCATGGGACTCAGGCTATGGGGCTGTTTAATTTCAGGGTAGAGGTTCGGGGTTGGGCTGGATCGCAGGCTCTGAGAACCTGTCAGGCTGTAGGAGTGTACCCATAGTTTCTTTGCATTCTGTCTTTGCTTTGATTCACATGGCTCTTGTCTGCTTTCAAAACAGTTCACTGTTACAGCATTAGACAATGATTTAACATTGCTTATGGCATGAGTTCAAAATTAATGTTGCATTCATTTTCAAGATGTCGAATTCTGTCAGTATGCATATGGAGTATGTGGAGTTCTTTACATGTAACTAAACGGTAGGTGGCATATAGAGAAGTCTTGTCCCTTCACATCATGAATCTCAATGCTGTATTTATAAACTTCACTTTACTTGGAACACATCAATGTTGCTTTTGTGTGGTATTATTACATATCTAGCAGGGATATAGGGGGGCATTTTAGGAGCAGTTTCAGTAATCGTTCAGGGGTCACATTGTCTCGTTTGCATGGGTACAGCTATATGGCATAACGTGCTATTTTTGCTTGCATGATGGTGTACCTGAAATGCTGGAGTCCTGTTCTTTGGGCTTCTAGTTAATTGCTTATCTTTATCTAGCATTAACCCTTCTTTTTTTTGTTATACTTTTCTGCAACAGGCTTTTTTAAGGTTCTAGGTCAGCTGACAGCAGCTGGAGTTGTCAGTCCTGAGCAGTTTATCAGTGAGTACGTTATTCGTTATTTTGGCATTTGAAAAGGGGAAGGATGGCAACAGGAAGTTATTGATGTTGACAGTAAATCTGATCATGAATGAACCTCTTGACTGCTGTAGCTGGATGGTGCCACAGGAGAGTTTGCTAGCCCAGGCCTCTTCAGGCAGATTTCAGCGTTTTGAGATGGTTTAGGATCTCATGGTCATTGTGACATTCATTCGCCTATCCTAGGTGACTTCAGAGCTGGGCAGCTGGAAGTGCAAACATGAGGGTCTCATGATGTGTGTGGGGATGTCATCGCTTTTTGGGAGGGGCAGGGCCAGCCTTACAGTGAGTGACCACCCAGGGCCTTGTGGTCAGGGGGGCACTGTTTTTTTTTTCCCCACACAAACACAGCCAACCCGAGGCCCTTTTACCCTCCAGACACTGAGCCTGGAGCTGGTGGATGAGCAGGGATGAGGGCAAGGATGCCAGAAACTTTGTAGAATTGGGGGGGGGGGCGGCACTGGATCCGGGGCGTGTGGGGCCACATGCCCCCACTGTTCAACATGGGCATAGTTTGAGGGGCTAGGAGGCAGTGTTCCTCTGGGAACCTCCCCCTGGCCTGCAGGAAGCTCTGCAGCTGCTCCCTGTGCAGCGAGCCAGCCATTGGATCATGTTATACTTTTCTCTGCTAGACTGATGAGTCCATTGTTAAATGTTATTTCCCACATACTGTATGTACTTAGACTGAGCATGTCACCTCCGAACCTTCTCATTGTTAAACTAATTGGGTCGAGCTCTTTGAGTCTATCACCGTAAGGCAGGTTTTCTCATCTATTAATTCTCTGAACCCTCTCCAATTTATCAACATCCTTCGTGCGTGTGCGTGTGTGTGTGTGTGTGTGTGTGTCCGTCCTCCGTGCTGTCAGGCTTACCATTCTCGTCGAGGTGGGTTTTTTTGCAGTGCTGCAACTGAGGAGTTTCTGCGCACAAAGTGGCTTGGCAGTGTGTACACCACGGTAATTATACCAGAGGAAGCTGCTTTACTGCGCAGAAACTTGCCAGTGTAGACAAGGCCTGAGTTAGGATCCGTTTTCCATAAACCTATGTTGATCTGCATTAATTACGTTACCCTCCTTTAATTTTTCATTGAGTCCCATACGAACTGTTCTGTTACCTTGCCTGGGATCAATGTCAACTTGACAGCCCTATCATTACCCAGGTCATCCCATTACTTTTTTCATTGGTCTGCCTACAGAAACTAATAGGGCTTCGAGCTAGAGTTTGTCACTGTAAGAAAGCGTGATCTACTTTGATCTTAGTGGGTCTGTGATGCTAGCAGCAAGGGAGCGGTCTTCTCGCTGCATCTCAGAACACAAGAATTTGTTTTGTCTACTCTTTTTTGGTCATTTCCATCCTGAGTTGAAACAAATTCTATTTGACCCTGGGGTTTTGTCAGTTTCTAATTTCTTGGTCACCTCTTGGGTTGTGGAGTTGAATCAGTTTATGTGACTGTCAGGCACATATTTTATTAATAGATTACAACTGTCTTACTATTCTCCTGTTCCCACAGAAACCTTTGAACACATGAAGAGATCCGGTGATTACTATGTGACTGTTGTGGAAGATACAAATCTGGGACAGATTGTTGCTACAGCAACTCTAGTTATAGAACATAAATTTACTCATTCATGTGCAAAGGTACGTTTGTGCGTTCCACGCTGTAATTATAGAGAAAAAAATTACATTAAACTAATTGTTTTTCAAAAATAGTTAATGCAGTTTACTGTCAAACTGAGTAAGATGAGTGTACTCTGCTCATGTCGGTTACAAACACATTTTAAGATCTGCTTTCCTTGCTTACTTGATTAAAATGTGATGCAATGGTAGAGAGTCACTTGTTAATTTAACTGAAAAATGACTTAAAGGTGCTATAAACTGAACACAGACACATCTGTTTCCTCAGAGAGGAAGGGTAGAAGATGTTGTAGTAAGTGATGAATGCAGAGGAAAGCAGCTTGGCAAACTGTAAGTATTTCTTTAGTCTTTACCTTGCAACACCGTACAGGTCAGGAGCCCTGGATATCACATCCAGTTTCTAGCAACTGTTAACACACATGTGGTAGTTTCTTAGATGAACACATACTGATCAATAACTAGACTCAAGCTGTAACACATCACTTCCCTGCGTGTGCATGCGGACATGGGCACACCCCTCACATCACATTGTTAAACGTGCCCCCGAGCACAAATTCTCACTAACTAATGAATTGCAAATACCCACCTAACAGCTATCGAATGAACACCCTTTAATAGATGCCTCTATAGTCTCTATGGGAAATTAGCTAATGTGTTTTAATTCATGTGAATAATTTCACACAGTGGCATTTCATTTATGCTTCCTTCATGCTGCTGCAACACACTCAAAATGAATTTTTTCCCCAAATAAAAGCTGAAATAATATTTCATGTAGAAAACTGAACTGCCTCTATCATTGCAGCTTAAGCTTCTACTGCAGAGAGGTCTCATCAAACAGTAATAATGAAATGCTTGCATTCACTCTGAAGAATTGAACTGTAATTGTTCCAGTGTTCAGATGCCATTTTATATAACCTTTGGTGTTCTCTGTCTCTTTCAGATTAATGTCTACGCTTACGTTGCTAAGTAAGAGACTGAACTGTTATAAAATTACTCTCGAGTGTCTGCCCAAAAATGTGGCTTTCTATAAAAAGTTTGGATATTCAGTATCTGAAGAAAAATACATGGGTCAAAAGTTCTTTAATTAAGAACTTCCAGCTTCTTTTGTAAAGACTATTGGTGGAGGACCTTGTGATACAAACTCATTCTCTTCATGGAAAATGTAAATCGTTTGTCACTGCAAGTGTAGTGAGCCCTGTAGATCCTGGACAACAGATGTGTAAAAACTGCAATTTGAATGACATTTTCAAAGGTCTCTGGGGGTGATGAGCTGTTGGTACTAATTTTACTACTGTTCAGCCTGAGTGAAGCTTTTTTTGTTCTTAGCTGGGCTATAAAGGGGATGGTTTTTAACCAAAGGTATATATTTTTAATCTCAAAATTTTTCTTGCCTTGTATTTTTCTAAAGTTTTGCGCTTCTTGGTAGCCAAAGGGCAGGTAGTGTGGGGGTTGAGCTTCTCTCTGGACTTCATTGAAGGCAAATGTAAACTGGTTGGGGAACGCACCCTATTACATAGCAACAGTAAGGCAGAAAAGGAACTTGTTTTATTTCTAACCTTAAAATATAGACTTCAGTGTATTGCAAGTACCCACCTAACAGCTATCAAATGAACACCCTTTAATAGATGCCTCTACATTCTCCATGGGAAATTAGCTAATGTGTTTTAATTCATGTGAATAATTTTACACGGTGGCATTTCATTTATGCTTCCTTCATGCCGCTGCAACAAACTCCAAATGAAAGTTTCATAGGCATTAGCTTCCAAAATTAGATTGAACAGATTGTTGGAAGATATAATGTGGCTATAGTAGACGATTATTGGCCATACTTCAGTTGATATTTTAAAATATCCCTGAATACTGACTACATATTCAGACCCTGCACTTCAGTTGATACATTGGAAGGATTCAGAGCAGTCACTTATAAACTTGTGACTTGTGCACAGAGCAAGGAAATTGGAAAGTTGTCTAAAGTGCAAAATATTTCTCTCATCTTGAGTAAGGCTTCCCGTATTTCTGTTCTGCTTAGATTAATGTCATTTGAGAACAGGAGTTAACATCTCCTGTATCAGTGATGTGCTCAAAGTCAGCGAACACATTTGACTTATTACTTGCCATACGCGATCCTGCTGGGCCAGATATACGTTCTTCTCCGATGGTAACTGCTTACGCAATATTGAATTGCTGATTAGCAAAGAAATCCCAAATCCTGGTACCAAAGGCTTGATGCTGCTTTGAATTATCCCATCTGCTCTTAACATTGGGTAAATGAATTTAGCACTTCTTGCCATTTATGGCAATAAAACCCTTGTTTCAATGGTAACGTATGGTAGGAGAATGACACAAACTACAGTTATGAATAGGGTATTGTGAGTAATGAAGGTTACTACAGAACAATCTCTTCTTGTTTTTGAACAATTAGGTCTTAGAAACTGTTCTCTTTTCAGCTGAGGACTACTTTACGTTGTGGTGAGGGTTCTATTTGATGTAATTGATAGTACTCTAATATATTGTTTTCTTGGTGATGTCTAGGTTTTATTTATTTTTTTAAAAAAGCATTGTTTAATCTGAAATAAACAGAGACTGCCATATTTTCCTTGTCCTTAATGTGTTTCGCATTGAGGTTTGTACCAGCTGTGTGTGTACTTCCTTCAAATCGTCTAGATACAACCTGATTGCTTTTGCCTTCCCTAGTCTGGAGATCACCTTTTTTAAAATATCTGTTAAAGATCATGGTCTCTTTTCTCCCAGTGATTTAAATAAGGATATTGGATGCAGAGCAAATTTTCTTCAGAATTACCATTCCTGAGCTCTCTAAGGAGAAACTACAAAATCAGTAAGCCCGGTTACACTACTAATAGCTAATTGGAGACTATCCATCACTTGAACTTCCCAGTCCCGGAGCTGGAGAACTCCTGTTTGTTCCACCTGGGGGTCCTAAATGTGAGCTCAACAGTCCAACCCTTTGCCAAGCGAGACAGAAGCACACCTAACTGTTGGGCTACTGTACAGTAGGTAAATGTATTTTCACTACCACCCAAGTTTAAAATGAACACGTTATTGCTGAGAAGGCTAGCAGTAGTGCAAAAACAGCCTCTCTCTTCCTTGCTTTAACCTTATGAAGTTCGGAAAGTGCTAGAGGACATTTAAATAAGGAAGTGAGATTTTAACTAGCTGCACCTG
This sequence comes from Gopherus flavomarginatus, assembly GCF_025201925.1. Lineage (NCBI taxonomy): Eukaryota > Metazoa > Chordata > Testudines > Testudinidae > Gopherus > Gopherus flavomarginatus. Next base: position 153,307,234 of record NC_066621.1, read on the forward strand.
ATTTTCAAGCCTTTGGGATTAAGACTCCGGTTTCCTATCAGAAGTGATGGCTGGTTTATGCTATACCAGGTTAATGTGGATTTTCCTGTTCTTCACAACTTTAATCAGATGTTGAACTTCATCTAGTTTTAAGTACATTACAGTACACAGTGGTCTTCCCTTGTGTACATCACCTTGTCTAGAGATTTGCCTAGATTTATAACAGGTTACATAAAAAGCACTAGTGAAATCAGTACAAACTAAAATTTTATACAGACAATGACTTTATACTGCTCTATATACTGAAATGTAAGTACAATATTTCTATTCCAATTGATCTATTTTATAATTATATGGTAAAAATGAGTCCGCTATTGTTCAGTATTAGTGTGCTGTGGCACTTTTGTCTGATTTATAAGCAAGTTGTATTTCAGTGAAGTGTAACTTTGGTGTATATGAAACAAATCAGACTCCTGGAGGGGTACAGTGATCTGGAAAGATTGAGATCTACTGATCTACAGGATGTAGGCCAGTCAGGCCCTTATTAGAGTGAGATGGTTCTTGCCCTCATTGCTTCCCCTTTAAAAATAACTGGTAAGAAGTTCATAAGACAACTCGTACAGGAGTGTGTAGGGAGCAGTGATAGGCCTAGCTTCTATTGATTTAAGACAGTTAAAGCCTTTGGTCTATTACACGTTTGATGACGCATTTACTGAGAGAAATCCAGCTCCTGCATATTGCTCTGACGGTGGTACAAGCTTTCCAAAGTACTGTTCACTCGGTTTCAGAGGCTACTTTCTGGCCCCTGGCAGGCTGATGGTAGCAAAAGCAGCGGTTGTTGAAGTTACCTCTTCCTACTAAGCAGAGTGGCTACTGCACCTTTAGCTGTGCCACTCCTCTATGAATTGCTAAATTAGTATGATGGTTAGACCCAGTTAAATCTTATGGCGTTACGGCGGTAGTGTAGACTTAACTTAGGCTAAGTCGACTTACGCAAGTCTAGCTACGTGAATCATGTCGCTAGAGTCGATGTACGTTAGGTCGAGTTACTGCGGGGTCTACACCCCAGGGGGTTGATGGGAGAAAGGTAAGTCAAGGAGAGGCTTACTCTTCTCTTCGTGGATAGAGTGCAGCAGTCAACTGGAGAGTGATCTGCTGTCTTCACTAGACCCCCTAAATTGACCGGCTGTAGTTTAGATGTAGCCTTAGCCTGTGGAACGTCTACACCGGGAAATACTTTACCTTCTGGCATGTAGCCTTGATCTACTAAACAAGGGGAGCATACCTTTTAGAGTTTGAAGGTGTGGCCAAATCAGCTCACAGTCCAGCTGACTGAAGAACCACCAGTGGTCAATCATGGTGCTGAACTTGGATGACTGACAAGTTTTAGGGCATGGGGAGCTGCAGGGCTCCATGTTTAACACTAGCTAAACTGCTTAAGTGTCCTATTTTTCCTATCAAATGTACATTGACGTTACCAGTTCTTCCACAAAACTGGGGCTGGCTGAAATGTGAGAATATATAAAACTTTCACACAACACTAATTTAGGAAGAGCGGAGAAATGCAAAGTCTTAAATGCTTTATCCATATAACCAACCTAGAAAGCAGACACCAAATTAGAGAAAGATACTTAGTGATGTCAAAAAGAACCTGGAGTGACAGTGAACAGCAGAGGCAAAGAGGGTATTAGGCTCCATCCCAAAGCCATGGCTGACTTGCAGTCTGGATTTGGCAACTCTAAGTACCTCTAGAGCAGTGGTTCTCAACTAGGGATCTGCAGCCCCCAGGGGATCCATGATCCCTTTCAAGGGGGCCATGGGGCTGAAGCCCCAATCCTGGGCACACCCCTACACCACAGGGCTGAATACTGGAGCCTTGAGACTTGGTGCTCCTTGTGGGGCAGAAGCCCTGAGCACATGAGCAGAGTTGGGGACATGAAGGGCATTCCCCTGTCCCCCACCACTACAGCACAAGAGCACAGCGGTCCCAGGGGCAGCTCCACACCTCTCCCTGGCCAGGTCAGAGGTATGAAGAGGGGCGGCTGCTGCTCTGGCCAGGGCCCTGGAGCAGGCAGTGGCAGGTTTCCCTCATCTCCTGCTGGTGCCCTGAGTTGAAGCTGCTCCCAGCCCCCTCTTTGCTCCCACTAAGACAGCTGGTAAGAGCCTCCCTGCTGGGGAGACCCACCTCTGTGGCTGGCAGATCCCTTTGGGACCAGGGAACCGCAGGGGAGGCCTCCTAGCACCCAGCCCCTAATAGCCCCTAGCAACTCCCTCCTTAAGCTGTTTTCAAACTCTTTGAGCTAAGCTCCCCACCTTTGAGTTATAATTTTTGGTTGCACACTCCTCCCCAACCCAGACAGGCTGGGTGGCCTGCAGAGGTGAGGCAGGGGGTGGAGGTGGATGTGGATCAAGCCCTGCTGTGCACTGCTCCCCCCCCAAAAATAATCAAACTACCCCTATGCCCCTGCCCCCAAGTCTCTACACCCGTGCTCAGCCCTGGCGTTTTTATAGCACGGGGGTGGGGGGGGCCTCAGACAGAGAAAGGTTAAGAATGTGGTTTTTTTCACACTTTCTGGTGACCCAGTTGAAGAAAATTGTTGATGCCCATGACTCAACCGAGCTGGGGATGAGGGGTTTGGGAGGGGCTCAGGGCTGGGGCAGGCCCAGGAATGAGGGGGGGTCAGGGTGTGGGAGTGGGGCTGGGGGCACAGGCTCTGGGGTGGGGCCAGGGATAAGGGGTTTGTGGTGGGCACAGGGGCTGGGGCACAGGCTTACTTCTGACAGCTCCTGGTCAGTGGCACAGCCGGGGTGCAGAGGCAGGCTTCCCTCTTGTTCTGGCACCACAGACCATGCTGCACCTCAGAAGTGGCCAGCAACTGGTCTAGCTCCTAGGTGGAGGCACACAAGCAGCTCCCTGCCGTTCTCACTGGCAGGCACGGCCTTCCCCCCCCACCCCAATCGGCCAATCCTGCTGCTGGCTGCTTTCACAGCACAGTGCAGTGTCTGAACAGATGGGGACTAGCCTGCCTTAGCTGGGCAGTACCACCAACGGGACTTTGAACAGCCTGGTCAGCAGTGCTGCCCAGAGCCCCCACGCTCCAGTGCCTTCCATTCCGCGACCCACTACTGGGGGTGCAACCCCGTTTGAAAAGCACCGCTCCCGAGCATATACTGCGTACTAGCCTAGATACCTTTTAATAGTAAGCTAAACAAGGCTGTGCTCACAAGAACTTGCTCCACAGACCCTTCATTTAATGGAAAGATTAAAAAGGCATTTACAGTGTGGTAAGGCAGAATAATTTCAAGAGTTGTTCTCTCTGGTAGGAGAGGAGTAGACAAAGGAGCTGAAATTGAATGCAAAAAATTGGTTTAAACGCCCTGTAAGGGAAATCATGACTCCTGCCATTTTAGACTGTGAAATGGTCTCTAGGAAAGCAATGGAAGCCTTATTCTTTGAGTTAATAAAAACCAGCCTAAACAAACAATCTCTCAGTGGCAGGGAATGACCCAGTAGGGTTCCTAATCTACACAGTTCTCTGCTCACCCAGGCCCTGCCTCCTCTTCACTGTTGTTTTTAAGCAGTGTGATGGCCTGTTGCCTCCCTGTTACTGGAGCCCTCCCCCTAGTGAAAGGCTCTGCCAGGCTTGTTACAGGAGCCTTTCACCACAGCAGGGCAGGACCCTGGCAGCAGGGAAAGGCTAAGCCCTTCTCTGCTGCCTCCTCCCCTGCCAGCACCTTTCCCCAGTGCAGTGAAAGGCTCCAGCTGCTGAACCCTTCCTCTGCAGCTTCGCCCGTGCCAGAGCCTTTCACTGACACATGTAGTGACACAGCCTGCGTTTCCCTGCAGCGTGTAGGCTGCATGCCGTTGCCAGTGGCGTATTGTATCAACGTAATCACACATGGACATTTGGCTTCTCAAGAGCCATGGGTCTGAGCAGCCGTCGGTGCCTCTGATAAGGTGAGTGACCCTGACATGGTGGTGATCTCTTCACCATACGCTGTAATTGATTATGTCAGTAATGCAACCAGGTTGTCTTATAGTTGGCCTGCTGAAATACGTATGGGTGAGGAGTAGGTTGTATTCAGCACATTTGGAAAGTAGTAGCAAGTCATTTAATGTTATCAGTGCTGGGACAACCCCCTCACCTTGCCCTAACATGCACAGTCACAACCCATCCTGGCACTGAAATCGTCCAAAATGATCAGTTCATTACATAGGACCGACCTGCTACCTCCCTCCTTATCACCATCTGGATGGATCGTCAGTGCATGTGCCCCGATGCCAGAGGTAGAACACCTGTTAGCAAGGCTAATGAGCAGCATACCTCTGGCATTAGCACCCTTTGGCTGTGCCTCCAGTTTGCAAGCAAAGAGCAGAGCATCTGGGTTCATGCTCAGATTTGCCATTCCAGTAATAAGTGTAACCAGCATCTTCTTTTTCTAGTGGCAATTTGCCAGTAAGTCTTGTCTCACTGAGTGCAGCACTGTCCATATTGTACCATGTCAATATAAGGCTGAGTATAGCAGTCCCATGCTCAGATCTATCACCTGTGGCGAGGAGGGTGTGAACAGTCTAAGTTGCAAAATTTATCTGGGTTTTCCTTGTATTTAGACAGCAGAACAACTGGATATCCAGTAAGGCCCAGCGCTCTAGCAGATCTGAGTAGAGCATTTTTTTCAGGGATCTTCCATTCCCTTCCCTCTATGCAGAAAGCAGCGCTGTCCCTAGACAAGGCTGCTCTGACACCTAGGCAGAATACGAACAGGACATTTGTCTCCAACAAATGGCCATCAGTCGCAGGCTGTCTGCACGCAGGATTGTGACTAAGGACTTCCAATCCCCATTTCCACAGGATGCTGATTAACAGGTTGCAGTGGGTACTGTGTTGCTGAATCACCTGCATTGTGACTGGACTATATTGAGAAAGGTGTGTGCAGTTCCAGGCCCACTCTTTCATCCCCACACGCCACGTGCCAGGCTGCTGCAGCACTTGCAATAACCAGGGCAGTAAATGTGGATGTAGCTTTAAGTTTGGGGTTCCTTCTCCTAGCAACTGCCACTGACTCCTTGTGATACTTATGGAAGTGCGTGCCCCTCTAGGCTATAACTGGCTGCAGCTTATCTGATAGCAGCCTACATTTGCCACGTCCAGGTCTGTCTATGGACATTGTTGGTATTTTCTAGGGGCAGCAGCATCATTCTGATGCTCCACCACACGCTGTTGGTACTGCCGTCAGATTGTCCATGACTGCAATATAAGCTGAGGAACCTGTCAAATAAGCAGCTCCCCCCACTCTTCTGGAGGACATTCCATGATCCGTAAGCTGAGAACACGCTTGGTGGCAGACGACACTGCCCGTAAGTTGCATAGTAACATTATGAGATAATAAAACAGATAGAATGCTGAGAATACGGCTCTCAGCATTTTTTTTTTTTTGAAAAGTATTATAAGCAGTAGAAGAAGTTTGAAAACAGTATTACACTGGATGACAGCTGCTGTGGGTGCACGTCAGTTTTCTGAGTGACTGATAATGGATATAATGGAAACACTCACCTTGTAGGCTGAAAACTTCCTCCACCTGATGTTTATGTTCAAGATTTTAAAAAAATGAACAGTTCAGCCATTACCAAAAACAGCCACACAAAAGTATCATGAGAATGGGTAGAAGTAGAAAATTCAGGTGGCTTGAAAACAGTGACCAAACGAAGTGCCTTTGAATTCTGTGTTGATTTGACCATGTTAGGAAGATACAAAAGTCTCACTATGCATGCTCAGCGGTATAGTTATGATTTAACAGCATTTAATCCATGTTCTAAGCAAAAGAACATTGCCCTGTGCAAGTGCAGCTCTCTAGGGTATGTGCACACCAAATGAGGCGATGCTGCTATGCAAAAACCTGGACGCCTACCTTGATTATCTAGTGTGTGCAAGAGTCATAGCTCATTCAATGCACATTGACTGGCACAATACAGATTCATAGATTTTAAGGTCAAAAGTGACCATTAGATCATGTAGTTTGACCTGTATAATTTCATCCCATTATTATCAAGCCCGATAACTTGCTTGACCAAAGCAAAAGTTGAAACTTATGTGCACAGAATATATAGTTTACAAGGTTGTAGAAAACTTGCAATGGGACAGGATGGCCACGTAAAGAAAACTAGTCTGAGGTTGGATTCTTAAATATGCAAGTCAGGAAATGCCAGTATAAAATCTTAACTCCACCCCACCTGTGGTTATGAATAAGGACACAGTCTAATTACGTGAACATGCTATTTCTAAGAAATACTTTAGTTATTTTTCTACCACCTTTTATGGTGCTCAGTAAGTATTTTTTCATTCACATCTTTTGTTTCATGGCCTGGTTGACATACGAGCTGATGGCATACACAGAGTTGGCTTCTATTAGCTCTGGATTTAAGCTGTGCAGCCAAATGCCTATTGTATTCTGCCCCTGCCATGGTCTCCCCCGGCCCCCAACAACTGTGAGTGAAATTAACTGTTCCAATGCAGGCAGCAGGCATCCTGGGGAGGCTTCTCCTTCAGCCAGTCCCCCTGCTCTCTGCTGCAAGCTAGAGGGGAGCCGCTGCAACCCCTGCTGAGTGCGAGGGGTCAGGGGAACCGGAGCCTAGCCGCATTGGCAGCCTGGCTGGAGGAGGAGGAGGGAGGACAAGGAGAAAAATGTGACAGTGAGTTTTCACTTTTTCAGGCTTATTCCAATTAAAAGTTTTATTACAGACAGTACTGGTAGTAGCAGCTTTATTTTCTATATTGAAGTCATGAAATGGGAGGTATGAAGTATGTAAGAGAGGTGTGTTGCTTGCCTCTGGACTGTACCAGTAAGAAATGTAACTCACTTTCACCCTGGCCCTGCCCGTTCCACCTGAGGCCCTGCTGGGGGTGGGGGAGGGGGGCAGAGTGGGCCCCATACCGGTAAGAGCTTTATTTTACATTCACCCCGGCTATGGTCTTGCAGTATGCTTTCACCGCTACTTGTCCGAAGGTTCCCTTGTTTGATACAATACACAGGAAAGGCATTGGAAATGAACTGGCAGGCAATGGTTCTATTTTTGATTTTGTTACATCAACTATTGGCTGACTTAACTAAGTTTGCCAAAACCTTACACTAGAGGTCCCCAACGCGGTGCCCACGGGCCCCAAGGCGCCCATGAGGGCATCTAAATGCGCCCACTTCCTGGCCGGCGGTTGAGCATCCACCGAATTTCTGCAGCGTTTCGGTGGCGACACCTCTTGATGACGTCGCTTGTTGGCAGCAAGTGGCGTCATCGAGAGGCGTCACTGCCGAAACGCCGCAGAAATTCGGCGGCATTTCAGCGGATGCTCCACCACCGCCACGGTCCTTCGTCTGGCAGGCGCCAGACGAAAATGTTGGGGACCACTGCCTTACACTGAAACTTACTGATTCCTGCTTGCTAACAGAAAGATTTCAGTCCTAGAATACATCAAGTTGAGATGGTAATTTCCCCTTTGCTTACGTTAACACGTGACTCTGTTATTTAATAATTTACTCTAACCAGATAGTTATTAGATTAGCTTCCATTATACTAATAGAGGGTTTTAGATCAGTATTTCCTCTTCTCAAAGACTAAGAAGAGCGTAGTCAGTGTATTTGAAGATACATTGGTACATAATGGGGTTTTATTGTGAAGATAATGAGTCGATGCTGTTCAGATAATTGGGGAGGTTTCAACTGCTAACAGCAGAAGGTATATGGAAGTTTGTAAAAACAGGATATATTTCCACTTTTTGTATATTTCTAAAAGTGGAGTAACTAAGTTGCAATATATACTTAGAACACAGTGAATTTTAGCAAACTTTTCTTTACTAAAGTCTCTTGTTATAAATTACACAAATAACTTTATAAACAAATCCCCCCAGCTTGCATTTTCTTTAAAGTAATAACTTTATATCATACAAATAAAGAAATTTCAAGTATGAAAAGTGCATTATTGCAATAATACCTCTTTGCAAGTCCAAAAATCTTGGTATAGAATAAAACTGTAAAGTGTAAAAAAGGAGTAAAACAATCAGTGCCATCTATTCATTCAGGAAGTCCAACATATTAAAATGTTGCTTAATGTGTTGCAGAGGCAGATTTACATCTGGAAGCAACATGTATTTGAAAAGAAGCTCTGGGTGTGTTCATGGTTTTGTGTTAATTTATCTTTTCTAGTTTTCTTCACTTCCACTGCAGGAATTCACAATCTCTATGAATAGTGGTGCCCTACGTCACCCATTCTGTGCTGCTGCCACTTGCATATTTCCAAACTCTTCCTCATCCTCATGCGTTCGCTTCAAACTTCCTAAGAAGAAGAAGAAGAAAAAAAAAAGATTAGAGAATATGCTTTAAGAAGTCAGTTGTTATAAGCACCTACTATGATTAAGATCACAAGACCGTTTGCATTAGAAACTCAAATCTGCACATACTCAACCTTCCAAAACTTTCACATTGTGAGAGAGAAGCTTTCCATTCTTGGTCTCTGACTAGTCTTTCTCCTCCTGCACCTCAAATGTTCAGCCATTTGGGTTACAGGAGATGTAACAAATGCAACACTTTTTCCACTGTGAAACATTCCAAGTGCACTTTGTTACTGGACACGGCTACAGCAAGCAGCTCAAATTCAGTCTTTATTAAAGGATAGGTTAAAGAATTAAGGGTATGTCTACACTACCTGCCGGATCTGTGGGCAGTGACCAATCCAACGGGAGTCTATTTATCACGTCTAGTCTAGACGCGATAAATTGATCCCTGAGCGCTTTCCTGTTGACTCCTGTACTCCACCGCCGGGAGAGGCGCAGGCGGAGTAGACAGTGGAATGGCAGCAATCGACTCACCGCGGTGAAGACACCACAGTAAGTCGATCTAAGTACATCGACTTCAGCTACATTATTCACGTAGCTGAAATTGTGTGACTTAGATTGACACCCCCGCCCCCCTGCAGTGTAGACCAGGCCTAAGCAACTGAGAAATCATATCTGAGTATGTGCAGCTGGTGTGGGCTATTAAAGCCTCACCCTTTTCTCATCATGGCATGTGCTCCTTGCCTGACCAGAGGCCGCTGTTGGGACAATGTGAGAGAGGGAGACTAAGGTAACATTTTAAAAGTGCCCAGCTCTCTCAACTGAAACAGCAAAATCCCTTCCAAGCAGAGCTGCCTTAGCTTTAGGCATGGAATATGCTCTGATTACTGGGTGCCCACCCCCCCAATTCTGGCTCTCCGTGTAGCTCAGGGGTTTCAGCAGGTTCTGGGGATGCTTGCCACAAAGCCACCCTTTCTCCAGCATATCAGGGAAGTGGCACATTTTCAGTACTCCATCCTAAACACAAGATTGCAAGTAACCCCTATAAACCAATTGAAGTCATTTTTCACCCAGAGAGAAACAGATGCACTGCAAAAGTAAGCCTGACCATTGCTGCCAATGGAAATCACTTCACAAAACCAAGCTACACCACTGTCCTTAGGAAAGAAGAGAGTAGTTACACAGAACAGAAGAAACACTTCTCACCTGTAGTACCAGGTGGAACAGAGAGCGATCTCTCCAGCTGCAGTGGTGACATCATCTGGATAGTTAATTTTGCTAGATAGATGGCTTCATATTCCTAAAAAAATAAGGACATATTGCTACTGGGTATGCATGGCCCTTTGCAAAGTAAGGAGACAGGACTGTAAGTTAGAGAGAAAGCTGTGTAGGGCAAAGGCCAGAGGGTTTCTGGGAATGAAAACATTTAGTAAACAACAAGGTAAGCTTATTGGAACATATCCATCTTGTTAGCCCCATTTTGCTTTCTTGTGGCAATTAGTGTTCAAACTGAGACAGTCAGGGCAGGGTGGAGGAAAGAGACGGCATCCACCTAACAGCAGAGGCACTCAAGGAGGAGAATAAGGTTGCACGAACACAGGTTCTCCAGGAAGGACGTTTAGGGAAAAGGAGGCAATGTTGCTTCAGGAAGGGGATCTGGACTACAAGGCAACTGAACTGTCAAGATAGCACAACTGCAGCCATTTTAGACAGGCACAATTGCACAGGGCTGTGAAGACGAAGACAAGGTATTATTTTACTGCAAACAAATGCCACAAATTTAGAAATAAGATGACTGCACAAGAAGCTTCCTAGAAATAAGATACTCTAAAAAATAAAACTAAATAAGTTGTCTCACCACCAGGCAGCCAAGTGGATGAATGACAAGTATTACAAGCCCATTTCAGCAGATCACTCCTGGCTTCCCAGCCATTTACACAAGACCTATTTAAATCTGGTAGCACAGAGATGTCAAGCCTTACTACTGAGCTTGCTATATTAGATTTTCATATTTTCTGTTATTTGAGATGATGCAAATAAATGTAGTGGTTGTGGACCACAATATCTGCTCTGAAGTTCTCCCCTGGCTGCAGACTAACCAGCAGTTAAGAAGCCCTAAGATGATGTACGAAAGAACAGATTTTCATTTCTTTACTAATGTCTGAAGTTGCTTTTTTCAAAGTCTGATTCTAGTACTTGATTTAAGTGACAGCTCTCCTCTTCTCCTCCACCCCCCATAGTTCCAGATAAACAAGTGTCAGAGTATGCTAACAAACATACTAATTAGTTTAATTTTAAATCACTTGAGAAACATTGATTTTTAGTTGCATAAGTATATACATAACTGGCTGGAAAGGAAGTCATGTGATTTAAGTTATAACCAGGAAAAAAATGTTACCTGAAGTTGATGGACAAATCCAGCATTAGGATTAATACAGAATCTTCTTTCTTGAACATAAGTAAATGCATCCCTTAACGAGAAAAGAGATCTCTGCAGTCATCTCTAGCTACAGCAGTCTACTGCTACTGGCTCTAAATTCTTGGGGGGAAACAATTTTCTTTAAAACACCATTAGAACTAGCTCTCCAGTACCTGAACTAGCTTGGAGTGTAGGAGCTGGCTTTGGAGGCAGGGATAGCTCTGTGGTTTTAGCACTGGCCTGCTAAACCCAGGGTTGTCAGTTCATTCCCTGAGGGGGCCACTTAGGGATCTGGGGCAAAATAAGTACTCGGTCCTGCTACTGAAGGCAGGTGGCCTGGACTCTATGACCTTTCGGCATCCCTTCCAGTTCTATGAGATAGGTATAGCTCCACTTTTTTAATATATATTTTATTAAATACCTTTAGGCTCCCCCTTGCCTAGGGCCAAAAGATTGTCCTAACGCTGTGCCTTGACCATCTCTAAACTGCACTGAGTGGCAAAGGCCCCCAGGGACTATTACAGCAGGCAAGAACATGGGCATTGCCACACGGGATCAGACTAGTGGTCCATCTAGTCCAGTATCCTGTCTCCAGCTGCTTCAGAGGAAGCTGAAAGCAACCCTGCAGCAGGCAATCAGGAGATAATCTGCCCAAAGGGAAAAGTCTCCTCTCAATCCCCAAGAGTTAAAGGTTGGCTTAAGCCCTGAAGCCACAGGGTATATATATATCCCTTAGTAATATTATGAAGAATTTTCAAAGTTAAATAATTACTTTACATTTACAACTAAGTACTTGGTTGGGACAGCGGCAGTTATCCTAAACTGCAAATGGACCAATGTCCCATAATTTTTTTTGAAATTAAACTTATTTCAATTTCTACAGATAACTTAATTACAACTCAGTTTAAATATACTGTTCCTACCTGTACTTCACCCCAAACGTCTCCATAATGTATGCAATAACTAAGGCAGCACTGAAAAGAAACAAACTTTTTAGAAAAAAAACATACTGCATATAAAAAAGCAAAGAAAAAAGGGAACCATTCCTACCTTCTAGAAATCCCTGCATTTCCATGGACAAGAACTTTTCCTGAGAAGAGAGAGAATCACTTGTATAGATGGGTAAAAATGATTCTCTCCCAAGTTTACCAGCTTTTCACCTTAAACACATTTATGCAACAACAAGGTATTTTCTAAAGAATAATAGGTTAGCGTCTTACAAATTTTGTTTTACTTCACTCTAGATCACTAACCGGGATCCTGTTAGCGCGGATCCTAGTACAGGAGCAAGGCCCTACATCTAAAAACAAAACCCCAAGCATATGAATCTGTATTAGTTTCCAGAACACAATCAAATCTGCAGTGTACAGACTGCTCGAGGAATAGATTGGTTATCCAAGTTGGGGTGGAACAGAAGGAGAATAGTTGTATTGGGCCTATATTAAAATGCAATGTTAAGACTAGTTCCATTACCAGGTTCATGACCATGCAAAATGACAAGCACCAGTCAGCCAAAAAACCCACACATTTGGGAAATCCCCACTTTGGTACTTGACGGTTACAAATATTTATGTCCAGATACACAAAACTAAGAAAGCGGATTTTTAAAGCTTCATAACAAACTACTAGGATATTAGGTAAATCAAAGAAAAAGTGAATCCAAATTTACCTCCAGTTTGTAAACTTCCATCAATAAATTCTTTCGTCTATAAGGAAAAGAGTGAGTTGGTTACATGAAGACATGCAGTTCCAACTAGAGCTGTAAATACTAACACCATTTTTACATTTAAAAACTGAAGCGTTTTCACAAACATCAATAGTCAGTATGTAAAGATTCAAGATCTTTACATGCTAATATGTCACTTAACTCTTCTACATACGAATTAGGGGTTTTTTAATGAGAATTTTGAGTTACAAAGAAAAGTTTTTAATTAATTATCAGAAATTAAACACATTTTAGTTAAGCATTACCAGAAACAAAGTTTGTTATTTATAATCCCAACATGACCCCAAGATACTTCATGTCAATTCAATGCAAACAGCTTATGCTATCCAAAAGTGAACGATGAAAGGCAAAATACCCAACACAAATATAAGCTGGGTCACAATAAATTACTTATGAAGAATTACATTGATGTTGGTATATCTACTGTAAAAAGTCACCTTTTAAAATCTATTGTGTAGGTTTCTATTAATCAATCTACAACGTGGGCTGTGTGGTCTAAAGAGCTCTCTGGGTCACCACATAGTGCTGGTTCTTCCTTGTTTCCAGCTGCTGTTCAAGCCTCCAGTCTCTTCAGTGCATAGAAGAGCCCAGTAACCTTCAAAAGCAGCTGGAAATGAGCCATCTCTTTTCTGGGTCACTGCTACATAGGAGAGCAAACAAGAGCCATCCTGAATGTGGGAAAGGCATATCCAGGGTAAAACAGTTACAAGGAACAGGGCAGAAAAAGGACCATGCAGCCCGACAGCATGTGCAGGGGAATGGGGAGAAGGCAAGTAGCTGCAGAGTAGTACACTGAAGGAGTAAAGACTGAGACGAGTAGAGGAAATGAACAAAAAAAGTGAATGATTTTTCCCCTCAAAGAGAGGGGACAAAGTGTTACTGTGTTTGACTGCTGAAAGTACACATTTCTACAGTGTTACCACCCATGTCAGCAAACTGCTCTGTGATCAAATATGGATTAATGATTAGAAAGCAGGTGGCCCCAGGAAACAGACTAGGTGGTCCACACTATGAAAACATTGGGACTACTGTAAGATGCAAGGCCAGATGTGATTTCGCTCTCCCTCAACTTAATTTGGGGGGAATTCTCATAAAATGCTTCAATTCTCTCAAAAACAACCCAAAGTGTACAAATTGAGGCTCAGCATTTCTGTAACCAAATTTTTCTGTTTAATGTTCCAGAGTGTAACTAGGTATTAGAATGATTTTTTTTATTATGAAAATTGCCTTTTAAGTTCTTTAAAGTAGATTAAGATATGCTTCCAGAAAATGAATTGAAATTTTGCACCATCCAGTTTCCTTTCATTTTTTAAGCTGACCTGTACTAACATTTGCTGTAAGGAAAAAATTATAAAGCTGATTCTTACAAACCAAGGTTTTCCAAAATATCTAGTAATTCTGGGTACACATCTTGGGATACCTTAAATGGGCCTGCTTTCCAGAAACTGATGAGCACCCACTGAAAATCAAGCACTAACAATAAAATAATAATACCACCACCAACTCTCTCTTATATAGTACTATTCATCAGCAGATCTTAAAGTGCTTTACAGAGGAGGTCAGTATCATTGTCCCAGTTCCACAGATGGGGAAAGTGAGGCACAGAGGTGAAACTGACCTGATCAAGGTCAATAAGCAGGATAGTGGCAGAGTCAGGAATAGAATCCATTATAAAATGTTTCAAGTTAGGCACTGAAAAACTGCAGCACCCAAAATTACTAGTCACTTTGGAAAATCTAACTATGAACTGCTCCATCTACAATCCACTGAAACTGACTGACCAAGATACTTACCGTAGGGAAAAATCGTATTATATTTTCAACTGGATTATCTGCAATATCCAAGACTAAATACCTGAAATTAAAACAGCTACTGTGAGCATACAACAGTATTACATATTGCCTTTTCTTTAATGGGTACAGTAAATCTGCAAGATAGTTTTGCAACCATGTCATTCAGAAAACTGCATAAGAAGCTGTACAATGCCATATAAGAGACCTAGCCTCATTTTCCTGTCTCATTTCCAGGACTACGGGGAATGCAGCACCCTTGTAGGCTGTTAAAAGGTTCTGACTGAATCTGAAGGATCTATCCAGTTCTCAGCTGGAAGGATGAGATCCAAAATGCAGTGTGAAACCCCTTAGGAATCAAAGATGCAGAGGACCAAGCTGGATATGAATTTATATATAATGCAGCTGAACAGCTATTCCATATTCCCAATATTATCAAGATGTTAAATTGTACCTGAACTCTCTTCTGGGGGCCCTGTATGCCACAAAAAGGCTGCATATATTGTCTCTGAATCAGTTATTGCAGCAGTGTTTCAACTTACTTAAAAAAAACTATACCCAGAACTGACAGCTCAGTAATTGGAAGACAGTTGGAGACACTGTGTTTGTCAGGCAAACCACTAAGTATCTTGTGGCGTGGTGGGGCAAATACACATTTTAGAGATTATCTGACACAACCTTGTTTATTTTAGTGAGACATTTTTCAAACAACTAATATAAACACCACGATTACTTGAGAGGACCATGCTAACAATAAGCAAAACACCTTTAAAAATCCCATTAAATATAATTAAACCATAGCTTTTCAAAATAAGATCTTCAGTATTGTTTTATTTTTCAGAATGCAGTTATGTTCATTTCTTACCTAAATAATTGTTGGAAGTTTGGTTTAATAAAATTTGCTTCGATATTTTGCCGTATGCATATTACATGGGTTATTCCATGTTTCTGAAGTATAGGTAGCTGCAAAAGATAAGAATTTAGGTCTAATTTTTAAAGAACAGATATGTTTTTTATTGTGGCATATTTAGAGTTATAAGAAAACAATAACACTAGCCTTAAAACATGATCGATGTGAAATGTTAGATTGGGGTTCTCAGGCAAGCACATGAAAAGTTAATACATTTAAGACTAGACCTCCAATATTCAGATAAAGAGAAGAACTGTTTTATTAAATGTAGGGTTATATGAAGAATGTTCGTAGCAGCAGGGATAAAAAAGCACCCAACACAGAAGGGATTTAAAAAATGGTTCCCCACCCCCAACACACCCTTGAACTTCTCTGAAATCTCTCTCATGTGCCATGAGGTAATATTCCTGCTAACACTGAATCTTGATGGAACCAGTCCATAACAGGCGAGAAGTGATATAAATGTAATTTTGCAAATCTTTCTCTGCCTTTGGGAATGTTAAAACGGAACCCCTGCCACTTAGTTCATGCTACATAAATATTATATTGACTGATCTGGTTTATGGTTATAACACTAACAGAGAAATAACTGTGAATGGCCCAATATCCATTTTCTGAACAAAGTACAAAGGAGCATTCACAGACATATCACCTTGCCACAATCTATGTAAAATCAATCTATAAACTCAGATGTTGTTAATTATGGTGAAATCACTAATAAATGTTCATCACCTTTAGGGGAAGTCACTGAAATACTTGTTTATACAATCTAGTATTACAGATCCAGGGGAGAGGGATAGCTCAGTGGTTTGAGCATTGGCCTGCTAAACCCAGGGTTGTGAGTTCAGCCCTTGAGGGGGCCACTTAGGGATCTGGGGCAAAATCAGTACTTGGTCCCACTAGTGAAGGCAGGGGGCTGGACTCGATAACCTTTCAGGGTCCCTTCCAGCTCTATGAGATAGGTATATCTCAAATCATTCCTTTGTCTGGAGTGAGTAGGGTGGTAGTAGTATATGGCAGAGGCGAGGCAAGTGAATAAATCACTGTAGCCGAGTTCAGGGTCTGACTTCAGGAGTTAACATCCTAGGCCTGTGATTACGTGAGACTCAGCGTTCATTTGCTTAAAAATAAGCTTTGTGCTCTCATGATTGACAAGGAAAACTCAAGCACGAACTTGGTACAACAGATACAAAGGTGTCTACCTGAGTCTGCAGACAGCTTGAAATAACAGCTGAAAGGTGTGAACTAAACTGCCCTATGTATCAGAATGGGGTGTCAATTCCAAGACTCATTGCTCTGGGAGGAGCAGGACCACAGCACAGGCCAGGGAACCTCATGTCATAGTGTTCCTATAGCCTCAGATTATCTTCATCCTGCCTAAGTTAACACTTTTTGAGTTTGCAAATCTGACAAACCATAGCAGATAATAAAAAAGATAGACAATATGTCATTCATACTGAGTTGTTGTAGCTGTGTTGGTCCCAGGGTATTAGAGAGACAAGGTGGGTGAGGTAATATCTTATTGAACCAATTTCTGTTGGTGAGAGAGACCAGCTTTCAAACTACACAGGCTCTTCGTCGGGTCTGGGAAAGATGCTCAGTGTCACAGATAAATACAAGGTGGAACAGACAGATCAGCATAAGAAGTTAACATATATTCAAAGTGAAGTGGACCGTTAACGGTTCCTCTTAGAATATACGCTAACTTCTTATGCTAATCTATCTGTTTGACCACGTATTTAGCTGTGACACTGGGTATATCTACACAGCAAAGAAGCACCTGCGGCTGACCCGTGAGGGGCTGTGTAGACTTCTGGGCTCAGGGGGAGCCTGGGCTCGAGGACTCTGTGGGGTGGGAGGGTTCCAGTTCTCAAGCTCCAGCCTGAGCCCAGAAGTCTACACAGCAATGAAGCAGTCAGAACCCCGAAAGCCTGAGTCAGAGACCACGGGCCAGCCGCAGGGTTCTCTTTGCTGTGCAGGCGTATCCCCTGAGTACTTTCCCCAGACCTGAGGAAGAGCTCTGTGTAGCTTGAAAGTAGAAGATGGTCCAATAAAAGATATTACCTCATTTACCTTGTCTCATTTATACTGAGCTCATATAAAAGACTTTTGAGAGTTGTGTAAATATTAACTGTATGCCATTTACTTTTTCACAATAATATAAACAATGTGCCAAGAGTAATTTTGCTAGAACTTTACTTAGAGGAGAATATTCTGAAAACCGTACCTTGCTTTTCATAGCTGAAGAATATGGGCCTAAAAATAACCCAGGTAAAATTTCCTATAGGGGGGAAAAAAAGCATTAAACACCAACTCAAAAAATTTAGTTAAAAATGCATTGGGCTCTCAACTCCAACTGTGGCCATGGAAATAAGTAATTTATGTTGTGAGGGACATGTTATCAAGTGTCATTTATAACAGGGCTAGGAAAAAAAAGTTGTGCAAAGTAAAAGAAATGTGATCCATAAGAAGAGACTCTTATTTTTGAAAGAGCAGCAAAGAATCCTGTGGCACCAAGGATTCTTTGCTGCTTTTACAGATCCAGACTAACACGGCTACCCCTCTGATACTTATTTTTGAAAGAGAAATTAAATCCTTTATACGGACAAAGTTCAAGTTAGATTGCCACACCTTATCCAGCCCTTGTTTAAATAGTGGGTTTAAGTAGAATTGTGAGCTGGGGTGAAGGCAAGTCATTTTAGGAATTCCAAAAGCTCACTTATGTACAGTTTACATATGCAATAAGTCATTTCACTTTATATGACAGTTAGTAACAAATGATTTAATGTGTATCCAGTTATCCCCCCTCCATTCAATCTCATTTTCAGGCCTGTCTGAAGATCTTTATTTTCTGCAAGGGTTTGGCTGAAAGGTCATGTACTAACAATTACGTTCCCCAAAGGCTGCTATTTGAGAACACCTGCTCCTGAATGAATTTAAGTCAGAAGCAAAGTTCTAGTCTATTTGTAATTCCCATGCTCTAACACATACATGACGGCCGAATACTGTGTATTTCAGGTGTTGGGAGAGAGTCCAAGATTCCCAATTAATAGCGTTTTTTAACTTTATGTTTGCAACACAGATCCCAGTCACCCTTCACTCTAGACTGTCCACCCTTCTCTCCTCACTCCTCTTCCCTCATTAAAAAAAAAAATCCCTCCCTTCATACTTAAACTTCCAATAGAACACATGTCCAGCAAAAGAGATTGCTAGCATCCTCCTGCTATATACTGTAACTACTCTATGCTAGCTACTTGGGGTGGGGAATTCAAGAACAACGTAGCATGCACCCGCCCCCAGGAGGCAAATCTGCTGCAATACTGCCAGCCTGCTATCTAAGAGCCTGAGGTTAGTTTTGGACTCAAGTTTTTCATTTGGCAACTCCATGTACTTACTGAATGAGCCACTGGGGGTTGGCTCAAATGAACAAATTAAAGTGTCATACCTGCATCTCTCTTCTCATGGGATAGGTCCAATCCTTTAAAAAATAAAATAAAATATATATATACATACACACACACACACACAATAGGGAACGTGCAAAAAAAGCTAGCAACCAAAAGAAACAAGCACATTGTGAAATAGTCTGATTGCTGGAAAATGGATTTTCTAAATTAAGCCAGCTGTCTGCCATTTCATAATCTGCTACGAAATGCATCTTGGGTCAAAATGAACCATCAGAGCAAAGAAAGCTGTTGGACTAACTAGCAGAATTCCAACCAAAGGTAACAGTGAAATTAAAACTTTTCATGATGAGGGATCAAGCCTAACTTGTCTCTAAACAGTTTTCTGCATTAGCCCTGGGGGATACAAAATTCTGGTAAAGGTGATGTTTCTATAGCTATAACATGGGCAAAGGTATGCCTCAACAGAAATCTTACAGGTAACACCATATAATCCATCACCAGATATTAGCTTTGACAATTCCTGAAACTTATTTTATATTAACAGAGTTTTCCAATTCCACTGCAGAGTACCAGTAAGTCATAAAAAAGCCATTTCCATTTTTCTTTATCCCAGACAATTGTATGGGTTTGTATGCACACCTCCCTGCATCAGGCCAGAAGGACCTGAATATTCCTATTAGTTAGTATGTCCAATTCCTGCACCATCACAACCCCTTCCAAGTGTTTTTGTGGCCAGTGCAAGGTCGATACAGAGCAGCCTGCCTTGGCTCATTTTGTACCATCCCCTCAATCCACCTGCACTTTCTAGATGCTAGAACAAGCACTCAATCCCCCCCTCCCCACACTTTTTTTGTGTGTATGTGTGCCTTACAGAACAACTGCCAGAGCTGATCTTTACAACCTATAAGCATCGTCTCTCCCACTCCTATTCTTTTCCTCCCTGACAATCCACTATCCCTTCCTGCTGTTCACTCATTCATTCCCTATCCCATATTAATTATCTAATGCTCTCCTCCAGTTACTGGTTAATACTTTAGGGCCTAATCAGGATCAGGGCCCCCTTATAGTAGGTATTATACCAACAAAAAAAATTTACAATCTAAAAAGGCAATGAGAGGGCAAAGGAATAAAATATATATGCGAAGAGATCCGGGTGATAAGCACACCTGCTTAGTTTTCCACAGTGTGTGTATTTGCATAAGCTTTCCTCAATCCGCCTTCCACAGAGGCATTAATAGTTCCTTTGTTAAATTTATATGAACTCTTCCCATTTGCCCTTCCAGGGCTCTGCTAATATCCCCTTTTCCCTTCCCACCACCCCCATAGAAAATTAAGAGGTTATATAAAAACCATACTTTTTGGACAACTGCTGACTGTGAGTTGAAGTGTCAGGGTTACAGCAGCAGTTTATAGTGCAAGGAACGAATTATGGAATGTAACCCCTAGGTTTCAGAAGTGGGAGTAGTAGCTTCAGTTCTCAAAATCGCAGTATGGCCAATTCTAGGAATTTGAGGAAGCCATAAATACTGTTAACAGCGTAATATATCACTTCCCTCATTTAGATACATGTCTTAAAACAAAAATAGGTACTCAGTGAGGCTTTACTGACTAAATGATATTTAGTAGGATTATATGGGATTTGGGTATCAGAGTAAAAAATTTTCCTTAAGCCCCTGGATTGCGGAATTGAATCTGGGACAGTATTTGAGGAAAGTCCAATTCAAATTAAAATATGGAACCACATTTTAAGAACAAGTCTCTCTATTACTGTGTGAAAAAAAAAATACACAAACACAGAAAATGGATTGCAGTGAAACTGATTACACAGAAAACATTGCCAAATACACAAAGTAAATACATAATTAACTTTTAAAAGCTATCTTCTGGTTACCCTAATCACGTGTTACTTGTAATAGAAGGTAAATTCTATGAGAGAAATGTGATTTTTAGTTGACTGCATTTTTTTTTGAACAATTGGTGATCAGCTTAAGGATTTCTTCTTATTTACACAAAAAGATGGCTTTTGTCTCTAGGAAAAGAAAATGAGTCCTACTGCTTTCTAAGTCTTGCCTAACTGATTGTACTAGTCTTATATTTGTTTGAAAATGAAATCTGAAGAGTACGTTGGATAGTGAAAAGCATGTGACAAAGTGTGGACATATTGACAACCAGTATCTTTCCTTTGATATCTAGATAGATTGAAAAGGACCTCCCCTTTTTTAAATTTGTCCACACACAAATTTGCCCTAGTTTAGTTAAACCAGTGAAAGCCCCCGTGTACTCTTATCTCAATTTAATTTAAACCTGTTTGTAATCAATTTCAGCTAATCTGAAATAAACCTGATTGAAACCAAAATGAGAACATCCACAAAGGCTTTCACTTTGGTCTAACTATCCATATAGACAAGGCCTATGATTTATGCATGCTCTTGGTGTCCTGGGAACCTGCTGTTCAAATACACTTGGGTGTTCTGATAAACACTGTTTGGCTGCCTTGTATTGTTAAGTTTATAAGATACAGTCTTAATTTAAACTATGGTGAAAATGCATACTGAGAGTGCATACACTTGTTAGAAGTTTGGTCTAAAGGATTACAACATTAAATACACAATCAGTTATATTGAGCTAAGACGGAGTCCTACTGCTTTCTAATTTTTTTTTTCTTAGGGACAAAACACACCTTTTTGTATAAATACTTAAACGGAGCATAGCATAAACAAAAAAGCAGGCACAAATCATAATAGGGGCCAAATCCTGCAGCAGAAAATGTAGTTGTGAAAGAAAAGCAGGCAGCAATTAGCAATACACAGTCCAGGGAAAGAAAATTAGGGGTAACCTGTAGGTAGTCTGAATGGAGAAAAATGTCTCCATGTGCTCTCCAGACACCAGTCGCCAATGTCTTTGGAAAGTCTTTTAGGTACAAACAGGGTAGATTTGATTTAAATCACTAGTCAGGAAGACTCGATTTAATCATGGATTTCTACATAAAAGTGCATTCTTGTTGGTTGTTATAAACTTAATACATATTCTTCACAATTCAGAAATATATGAAGGTTTCATTTTTAGAAGGTACACACTATACATTTTGTAAGTGATCTATTTTGAAAACTTTTCAGATTAGTTTTACAACTATATCAGAAAATAAATGTTAGATTATTTCATTTACCAACAGTAACTGAAGCAGATATTTATGAAGTCATTGGGAGGTGAACTATCAATATTTGGAGGATTTTCTTGTCATGCTGTATTAGGAGGAGACAGACATTTAAATTGTTTTATTTAACTAAAACAACAACGTTATGTATTCTGGATTTTTTTTCTTCAACAGCAAACAAAATATTTTAACAAAACAAGCACATGAATTTTTGAATTTAGTTAAACATTCAAGTTTTTTATCAGGTTTGCTTTTATTAAATTGTTTTTAACTAATATAGTTAAATGATTTTTTTTTTTAAAACAACCACAATTTTTGCTGTTAACAAGCACGTTATCTCTGGAGACACAAATCCACAGTTTGAGAACTGCAAAACTAAGCATCTCTGATGGTATCTTTTACCAGGGGTTCTCAAAGTGGGGGTCGGAACCCCCCCCAGCTTATTACATGGGGGGGGTCACGAGCTGTCAACCTCCACCTCAAACCCTGCTTTACCTCCAGCATTTATAATGGTGTTAAATATATTAAAAAAGTGTTTTTTTATTTATAAGGGGGGGGAGTCACATTCAGAGGCTTGCTATGTGAAAGGGGTCACCAGTAAAAAAAGTTTGAGAACCACTATTCAAGACTGAGAACTGAGTCCCACTGGGAAGATAGAAAGATTAGCCTAAATAATTGATACAGAAGCCCCTGGAATCCCATAAGATTGGATCTCTAATTCATGAACTATTGGAACTCATTTACAAAATTTTCTTAAACATTACATGAATACATTGTCTCATACTATAAAATTAGGATTTATAATCCCTATTCCATGATGAGATACCTTTGAGCTTATAAGGTATCTTAATTAAAACTACCTTTAGATAGGTTTTTTCCTCAAAAAGCATTTTATCAGAAAAATCCAATCTAAATAAAAAAAAGCCATTCTCCACTGGGATCTCTTCTGGATAGTAGATATCAGAAAGATGCTCTCTCAGATTAAGTGCTTCCTTTACCCGAAAGCACATGATTAATTACTAAAAGATTCTAAAATAAAATGCAATTATTATTCTGGTGGTTTAATGATAGTTCTTCAAGGCTTTTGCACTCAAGATTATTCAGTTGCTGTACAGAAAGTATATGAAAATATCTTTGTCTAGCTTAAGCCCTGGCAGATGTCTCACACCAAGGAATTCATCCCATCATCAGTATTTTCTCCACAGTGACAATGCTCTGCGCTTACTGCCTGAGATATCCAGCAGACAAACAATAGTAAGCATCTCCTCTCAGATAAGACAGAACGTGGGAATTTTGTTATGAAAACAAACTCTCCTAAGACATGCCAACTGGATACAGTAATACAGCTAAGCTTTGTTAACCATTTGGCAGATTATACCCACGTAGTGAATGTAACTCAGCAGCAGATGAAATGGTTCCTAGCTATGGTTTGTAAATCATCAAGCTGAAGAGTGCCATGTAAAAGGTGATCAAGAAAAGCGTTACAAAGAGGTATTGTTCATCTATAACCAGCTATCCCAAACTGGATTGTGGCTCACAGGCACAGTTGTTCAGAGAGAATCCAGGGGGACTTTCAGGAGTTGTGAACGAACTAAAACGAATATACAACATAAATCTTGCACACGTGTCCCCAAGAACCCCAGTTAATGGCTCAGTGTAGAGTGAAGAATGTGAGGGAGTTTTAAACAGTGTCTGGTGTTCGCCTGGATTTACCTTATATTAAACAGCACATACGCCGTTAAAAAACATCATGTATGAAAAAGTGCAAATACTCACACGTGCGCACGCACCATGATGATACGTCACTGAAATGGTACGTTAGCTTTGATAGCTAAGGCCTATGAGCACATACAACCACACTGCATGTGATTCAGTCTTTACTGGAGCTCAGTTCTGGCTGAGGAGCAAACAATCCATAAAGATTAATCTTTTCTGGTCCTGCTGCAGTCAAAAAATTGTGCCTGCTCATGATTATGGTTAGGAACACTGGTGGCCTGTGAAACACTTTGTATTCTGGATGAGAGGCACAAGCTCCAAAAAGTGGTGGAAAACCTGGTGTGTAATGAAATAAGCCAACTTTATATTTAAGCATTAACTAAGAGGGAGAATCTGTGTTCTGAAGCAAGGGATGGCTATTAACACACAAGCTGGGACACTGACTTCTATATTTAACATTAATAACCAGAGAATTGATGGACAAACTCTCTGTCTGTGTGAGGAACGAGTTTGGCCAAGTTGTAGAATTATGAATACAGTTTAATACAATTTATGACCTTGTGGCTATGTGTAAGTTTAATGAAATGATGTAGTCTTAGCAGAAAATGTCATCTTGCATCTCTTATGAAGAACACCTATTAGATCCCCCTTTGAACTTCAACTGTTGCCTCAAGCCCCTACCTTTCCCCCCTTATATCACTACCATCAATCACTCCCACCTGCAGTGGCTCTTTCCCTGCCACACAGAACCATTCCTCATCCCCTTTTGAGAAGCCTTTACTGCTGTGGATAATGGTTATTTTACAACAACTCAGCAAAGTCTCCTTGACCCCTTCTAGACTTCTGAGCCTTTCACCACACTGAGACAGTCTTCTCCAGCTGGCTGATGACACCCCTCACCTCTCAAGACAGATCCCTCTACTTATCCTACTGGATCTCTGTGTGGCTTCCTTAATACTGATTGCTCCCCAAACATGAATCCATCTTCATGAATCCTCTTATCTAAACCTTTTTCATTTCTTGTAAGAACTTTAGAAGTACTCCAAGGCTTTGCTCTCACCCTCGTTGATCTTTCTCCTTCGGCTGTGTCATTGCTAGCTTAAGTCTCACTTTTATGCAGAAAGCAACAAAGAGTCATGCGTCTGACGAAGTGCGTATTCACCCACGAAAGCCTATGCTCCAATACATGTGTTAGTCTATAAGGTGCCACAGGACTCTGTTGCTTTTTACAGATCCAGACTAACACGGCTACCTCTCTGATGTTTTATGGAGAAAGTATGCAATCATACATTCTGCTGAATTTACTTTGATCCTTCTATCCCCTGGCTATACAGTAACCTCGTACTACAGGATCTCTGGAGACTAAATAAGTGTCCTGAGGTCCACCAAACACTATAAACTACAACCAAGTCAGAAAATCTGGTTATATTACAGTTGTCCCCCTGACTAGGTTACAGTTTGCAGTGTGGATGGGTCTGTGAAGGGATGGGAACCTTGGGCATGTCCAAGGCTTTAATCCAATTACAGGAGAGGGTTAAGTCTTGCCCTGTCCACATTCTAAAACGTAACCAAGTCGTCTTATTTTGACTACATTTATGGAGTATATGGGCCACTAGGGGAAAGTCCCCCTGCTCCACCATAGTCTGACTCCATTGCTCCTGTCTCAATTTATCCGTGATATCATGACCTAGGGATCCACAAAGTACATAAGTCATTGCAATGCTCCCTATACCACAGGTGGGGGAGACAGATGCCTAAGAAAAGGATGCACACAAGGCAGGATGCTAGGCAGCTGCCCACCTAAGCTAGCCAATGGGAGATGCCAATGAGAGGGATGTGTCCTAAGCCTCACTTCTCTCTCAGACTTCGGTGCCTAAGTCCATTCTGCAAGGGAGGCATCTCTCTCTTCTTGCAATTCACAGCCAGGAAACCTCTCCTGCAGTCAGGTGCCTACACCATTTCTTTCCAGAGCAGCAATGGCACATGCCTAACTCACACAAAATGGTTGTAGGAAGGAGGTGGCAGACCCCCTTTTAACCTTCTGCTCACTGGTTAGGGGATACTTACCCATGATGTGGGAGATGTCAGTTTACTTCCCCTCTCTGCCTGACGAGTGAGGTTTGAACTTTCAGGGGAGTGCCCTACCTACTGGATTGTGGAGTCATTCTCACTCTCTCTCTGGCCCTATCAGTAATTACTGAATACAAAATAGAGAGCTTCAAGAAGAGAGACTGAGAGCGCCACATCAGAATATCCCACAATCCAGTAGTTAGGGCTCTCACATAAGAGGTGGGGAACTCCTATTCAAATCCCGTCACCTCATCAGGCAGAGACGGGAACTCAACTGGGGTCACACACATGCCAGGTGAGTCCCCTAGCCAACGGACTGAAGGTTATGAGGGAGGCCTCCTCTGATCTCTTGGCTGGTTTGTGTGGGTTAGGTGTGCTCTGAGCATACTCGATCGGGCCCCACAGGCAAGATAGGAAGGGCAATGCTGAAGTTCACCTGAGTTGAGGTTCGCACTGGGGATTACGCAGGTTGCCTATCTCCAGCTGGAGGCAGTACTGTTCATTCCCAAAGGCAGAAATTTAGACACCTAGAGGAACTTAAAAGCAAAACATTTTGGTGAGAGTTTAGGCAGCTACAGGTGGCAGCTGAGGATTGCAGTAGTTCCTAAAAACTAGAATTTAGGCACCTAAGTCCCTTTATGGATCTGGGCCCAAATCTTTTTCCTCCCACATCTCACTTCTCAGAACTACCTTCATACTGTAGCAAGAATCCAACTTTGACTCTGCTTCTCCAAAGATCTTAATTCCCAACCTCGTAACTCCCCTTAATTACTGATATTTCCTCTGACAGTCTTTCTACATCCCAATTTTCTGAACTTTAACATGTCCAGGATGTTTTAACTAGGTTGCTGTGGTGCTCAAAGTAGGAAACTATCAGGCCCCTGCATAACCACAGTTCTCAATTTCCTCTCTCCCTCCAAATCCAGGTTTCCCTCCTGCCATTCAAAGTCACTGATTTACTTTGCCCTAATTCCCTAATTTCATTTTCTACTATTAGTCTGTTCTGACAGTTTTAGCATCTTGTCCTCACACCACAACTCTCCATGGTTGTGGGTTTGTTCTTTCACTTACATCCTCTAATTCTTTCCCCGGGGACTTATCTTGAAACCTTCCTTCTCTCATTAGCTGATCACTTTCTCCACAAAACACTGTGATATTGTGCGTTAAGGGTCATATATACAACTTAAATTGGTTGTACTGATGGCACTTCTAAATACGAGTGCAAAATACAACTACCAAAAGGCCATAAAATGCATTAATAAAGCGATGATTGAACATCCAATTATATTAATTTCATCTAGTCTGATTCTTAGTTTTGCCATTAATCAGATATACGCAGTTAGGCTGCTGAAAATATATTCAAGAGAAAGGTATGAATATTACTGACAACCACCTTTTCTATCACTGTAAAATGTGCTTCTTTAATCTCCATTTCCTACCAGGGATTGAAGTTCTTAGTAGCCACAAAAAGGAGCTGCTCTAGGGTAGTACCAAGCAGGTACAAATAGGCTGTCTAAGGAATAGAACTGGGCAAGAGAAGGTGTTGAACACAACTCCCACACAGATCTTTCTAAGGAGTGGTTAAACAGGATTTGACACTAGTGCATCCATGCACAGCTGAGGGAGGCACATCGACAGAGATGGGGTGGGGAAGCTGCATTTGACAATAAGCTTCTAATAGTTTGTTTTCTGTAGATATATCAACTATTTTTGCAGAGTACTTCTCCAGTGTGGCATATAAACTGCCATACAAATATTGTAACCTTTGAAAATACAGAGTGAATGCCAAAGCAGAAGTGGGAAGCAAGTTAATGGACTACGAAGACAATGGGGATTGGATAGGAAAACACAGCAAAACAACAGGGAAATTCATGGGGCAGCAGACAGAACAGAAACAGGTGAAGATAACCGAAGAGAAAGAGGGAACCCAAATAGGAAAGACAGTATGTAGTGCACTAGCATGTTCTTTCAAGAAACAAGACAAGAGTAAACAAAGAAAATTAAGACAAAGGAAACTAGAAAGAAAAGGGAGAAATGTCCATAAGAGAAGGAGAGGTGGCAAGGACAAAATACTTTGTTTTGTGTGCTATTTCCTCCACCTTGTTGTATTAGTCTGGAAGAAATCCCATAACAATTTACAAACACTAACTCCGAACCACTAGATTACATCAATGCAATATTCTAACAACAACAGATGATGGAAGGTGAAGGCAGAATGCTGCCTCTCACTGTTCGGCACGTACGATAATCAGAGTAGAAATTTTGGTTTTTTAAACCGGATGAAAATACAGGTCTTGCCTGCTCTACTGTCTGGATGACTCTGAGAACCCATGAAGATCTAGCAGAACACCACCACAAATATTAAGGAAGTGAACACATTTGCAACTGGCACCAGGGAAGGGATTTTTTACTAAGATTGTTTCAAACTGTTTTTATATACACCTAATTCGGAAAAAGGCTGAGTTTGCTGGACTGTAGTTAGAAAATGCACCTCTTGTAAACTGAGCATATTGATTTGGACAGTAATGAGACGATAAACACAGAGCCTCACAATGGCATTTTTACAATCACTTTTCAGATTAGGCCATGCTCCTGGAAGCCGCTGCATGCAAGTAAACCTGTGTCTGTTGGGATTCCCACTGACTTCAACAGAGCCCCACACAGGTGTAGGGTCTAAACCAATGGTCACCAACTGGTCGATCCTAGAGGATCTCCCAGTCCATCGCGATCTCTGGTGGCACAGTGTGGCTACTGCTAAGGCAGGCTCCCTGTCCACTCCAGCCCCACGGTGCTTCCAGAGGCGGCCAGCGTGGCCCCACAGGCAGGGGTCTCCTTCCATGCTCTGCTCCTGCTTACAAGCACCACCCCCACAGCTCCCATTGGCCGGGAGAGCTGCAGGGCAGTGCTTGCAGAGTGGGGCAGAGAAATATGCCCCCCGGCCTTCTTCCCAGGGACAGCAGGAGTGCGTTGGCCCCTTCCAGGTGCAGCATGGGGCCAGTGTAGGCAGGGAGCCTGCCTTAGCCTTGCTGCACCCGCTGCCAACCAGGAGCAGACGGAGGTTGGTTCTGCCTGGTGGGAGGCCACACCTCAACCCCCAGCCCTGAGCCACCTCCCAGAGCCAGTACCCCATCCCCCTCCTGCACCCCAAACACCACCCTGTGCCCCCTCCCAGAGCCAGCACCCCATACCCCTTCCTGTACCCCAGCCCTGACCCCCCCAGCCAGCACCCCATACCCCCTCCTGCACCTCAACCCTCTGCCCCAGCCCTGACCCCGTTCCCAGAGCCAGCACCCTGTATCCCAGCACTCTGCCCTAGAGCTTAGACGCCTCACCCTCTCCTGCACCCCAAGCCCTTACCCCAGGCTCAGCCCAGAGCCCCCGCAGACACTGCGAACCCCTCGACCCGAGCCCAGCCCATACCCTGAACCCCAACCCCAACCTGGTGAAAGTGAGAGAGGGTGGGGGAGAGTGAGCGACAAGGGCAGGGGGATGGAGTGAGCAGGGCGGGGCTTTGGGGAAGGGATGAGATAGATCCTGCATTGCCCTTAAATTAAAAAGTGATCTTGGGCATAAAAAGTTTGAAGACAATTGGTCTAAAGTAATCACCACAGATGAGAGGACTATCAGCTTCTGCAGCTGTGAAATGCTCCCCCTTTCACATATGTATTTTGGTGACATCCTACAAAATTAGGCTCAAGATTTGTTTTCTTTTTAATTTGTACCATTTGCTAGCATTGTGCAGCATTTTTTTAAAGGCTTTTCCCTGTCTGATTTTTATTTGGGTATGCTGATCATACATTTTAACAGGAAAAAAAACCCACTTTTTTTATTTTTAAGTGCCCACAGACCATTAGGTATTAAAAGTTTGTATTAAGAGGGGTTTTGTTGGGTTTCATTTTACAGTAATCTACAGCTCATGTAAAAGTGAAAGCTTAAGAAAATGTTCCCAGTTTTTCTTATATTTTTAAATGTTTACACAGAATAGTTGTAATCCATCTGGGCAAAACAGATTACAAAGTTTTAAACCACAGACAACTGACTCAAGATTAGTGTTACTATGAATGTCTACCAAACAAAATGAGTCCTCCCAATTATTTTTATATGGAATAATATAATAGACTAAAGCAATAAACTAGTATGCAAAATACACCAAGGCAATGGTTCTCACCCAAGGTCTGCGGGGACACGCAGAAGTCTTCCATGGGGTACATCAACATATCTAGATATTTGCCTAGCTTTACAACAAGCTACATAAAAAGCACTAACAAAATCAGTACAAACTAAAATTGCATACAGATAATAACTTGCTTCTACTGCTCTATATAGTATACACTGAAATGTAAGTATAATATTTATATTTCAATTGATTTATGTTATAATTATATGGTAAAAATGAGAAAGTCAGCCATTGTTCAGTATTAGTGTGCAGTGACACTATTGTATTTTATATCTGATTTTGTAAGCAAGTAGTTTTTAAGTCGGGTGAAGCTTGGGGTACACAAGACAAATCAGACTCCTGAAACGGGTACAGTAGTCTGGAAAGTTTGAGAGCCACCATACCAAGAGACTGAACTCCACATTAAGAATGTTTACTTTAGGCACCTGCATCCAGATACTGAACTATAATCCAAGTTCTAAAAATTAAGACTACAAAATGGAAATTTTAAATCCTTAACTCTTTTTCTTCAAACTAAAATATTTTAGCAGTGATTAGCACTGCATTGTTTCAATTACATAGATACTGCTTTTTTCTACATTTCTGGCAAACACTAATTTATCTTTCTCTCTCAAAATTACGATTTTTCTTTATTCATTCCTTCCTTTATTCATCAACATCAGTTATTACATGCTGGTTCTGGGGAACAGTGTATTAATTACTGCTGTAGGGACAGCAGAGAGAACATAAATACAAAACTTAACTCCTAAATGGTTGGTTTTTATTTTAATTTCTCAGCATCTGAGCAGAGGGTTTTCTCCAAAAAGTTTTAAGAGTTTAAAGCAGTAATAATCAAATTGTTGAAGCAGGCTGAACTTTGGACCTAGTGTACTTTACAATGTACCTTTCAGGTACAGGAATGTAGAAACAGTTATACCATTTTTCCCCCTTGTGTAGCTTCTGCAGTTTTTAATGGAATTTGACAAGCAATAATTATAAGATCTAGGCTAATTATGTGGGGTTTTGGGGGGTGGGGTTTGAAAAAGCATGAGAGTTTAAGGTTTAAAATTATTTTGGAGAATGTAAAATCATTATTCAAAAAGCTCTGACATGTTCAATATTATTGATCCATAATAAAACAAATGCTTATAATTGTTAACACACATTCACAGCATTTACCAGATGTGCTTTGCCAGACCTGTGATATATTTCTAGTATGTATCAAGATGCAAAAAAGAGAGATAAAGACATTCTCAATAGGAACCTCAGTGGCACTGAGAGCTGGAAATATGGCTTTAAAATCTAATCAGAGTACAAGCGGAAAATGGTAAAGAAGTGGTCTCATCTGAGACCTTATTAGCTCATGTCACAAAATTGCACAATTTAGCATTACTGCAGTCTGTGCATCAGCACGGAACAGTGGAGATAATGCAAGCCAGGACTGATGTATGCTGGCAGAGATGTGTGGCAGAAGCTTGATGACAGCACCTGCCTACATTGTGTCTACCTGGAGACCTTGATTGAGCTCCTCCTTTGCATGAGCACTAAATTCATTCAATTAAAGTAAATACAAAGAAAAATTAGAAAACGTGAGTCATCCCAGTAATGGCTGTGTGCGCTCATATGAGAGAGGCAATTACGAGTTCCAGTCCTGGAAAAGGTAGCAGACTACAAATACTGCTGAGGCATGATGAACTTAACCTCACCCCAGCAGGTAGAGGTAAATGCTGCCTTGTGTTTCTTAATGCAAGCCTTCTAGCTCAGTGGTTCTCATCCAGGGGTCCAGAGCTCCCAGGGGGCAGGGCAGGTGCGAGCAGATTTCAGGGAGTCCACGAAGCAGGGCCAGCATTAGACTCGCTGGGCCCAGGGCAAAAAGGCAAAGCCCCACCACATGGGACTGAAACCCCTGTGACTACAGCTGAAGCCTGGGCAATGTACCTTCATGGGGCCCCCTGTGGCATGGGGTCCTAGGCAAGTGCCCTGCTTGCTACCCCTTAGCGCTGGTCCTGGCTTTTCTATGCAGAAAACCAGTTCTTGGGCACAACTGGGCCATGGAGTTTTTATAGCATGTTGGGGGAAGGCTCAGAAAGCAAAAGGTTGACAACTCCTGTTCTAGCTGATTGAAGGATGGCAGTGATGAACTCTGAAAGGCATCTTTATGCAAGGCTAGTGGCTGCAATATGCAACCTGAAAGGGTCGTCCCAAATAAATTGTTTACCAGAAAACTGGCCTCTTGATTTTTACTCTTGGATATTATGCAGAGAGAAATGAACTAGAATAGGAACTCTTACATTACAAAAAGTAGTACCCGCTGTGACTCAGGGTGACGATACTAATGCTCTTATCAGATGACATTCCCAACATTCTTGATAATTTTTAAACAGTGGTATTTTATGGTTACTTATCCTACCATACTAGTCTTAGGTATTACAGGAGTCTCAAAAATTATGCACTGTTATACTACTTGTACTAATCTACCTTCTTGTGGCAATGTATAAGAGACTAAGTTTCAGCTTTCACTGAATTGTTTTGTTGTTGTGGACTGGACAAATTTAATTTACTTCATTTGCTTTTCCAAAGCATATTTTAAACACTGGACTTTATAGCATCACAAGTGATTTTAGGCTTCTCCTTGTCAATTTGCTTTACTTTTATAAAAATATTTTCTAACATCAGTGGTATTACAGTCTTTATGCCTTCCCACAAATGGGGACTGAAGGGATTCAAGTTAGACAACTTATATTACGGCATCATGTTAACGTATGAGAACTATAAGGGATTAGTCTGTTTTCATTATCTAAATTGAAAAATGCAAACAGTGAGAAGTAAAATAGATTTATAATTTCAGTTTTAACTAAAATAGCTGTAACATTAGCAATGATTTATTTTCAAAATAGGTTTACCCAATGTCCTTTCAAAAAAATGCTAGCTAAAATTGAGGTTTAAAATGTCAACACACACAATTCTGGTTAACTATTTCTGGACACAGCTTTGGCAACATGCATGGGTGCTCTAAAGTGGGCAGATATCTTGTTTAAACAAACAGGTATATTACTGGCTACCCTGCAGTCCGCTGGGAACACAACTTGTAACTTGAGTTCAGAAGCAAACTATATTATAATTGTGTTTGAGAATGTGTCTAAAATTTTAGACAGTTACCAAACCTGGTAGGGAAAGGGCAATAAAGAAATAGTACCAAAACAAGAAAATAGATATAATAAATTAGGTATTGCAAATAGCTTACCATAACCCAAAACAAGCAAGCAACAATAATTCTCATCAATACAGCTCTGAAGGCAGTGCTGCCACCAGCAGCAGCACAGAAGTAATAATGGCAATATCGCGACCCCTACAATAACCATGCAACCTCCCCCAACAACCCTCTTTTGGTTCAGGAGCCCTACAGTTGCAACACCATGAAATTTACAATTTTTAAAATCCCATGACACTGTAATTGACCAAAATGGACTGTGAATTTGGTAGGGCCCTACCAATGTGACATTATCAAAAGGAGCACACTTGTGCCTGTTTGCAACATATGAAAACACATTACCCGTACCCAAGACTGGCACTACAGATTTAAGCCACATTCAGAAATCAAACACCAAACTGACCTTGCTCTTTTGACACCACACAGGGAATAGTCTCGTCTTAGCCGATATTGCCACCTGTCTTAAACTGCAGGGCACTCACAGCTCTTCAATACTAAAAATATTTCCTCAACCAAGGAGCACCCAGTGCTCCCAATTGTTTCTACTGTATGGCAATCAGTAAATTCCACACACCTGGAGAAGGGATTTCCAGGTGACCCACTCCCCTCGATGTCTAAGAAATAAGGCAGCAGGCAACTGTCCTGCAGCGCACGATCAAAGCGGGCCACCTTACAGGCAGCAGCAGCTGGCAGGAGGCAGGAAGCCCCTCGTGATCCCAACAGAGGGGAGAGGGCGCCGTGTCCAGTGGCAGGCTGGGGTAGGAGGTGGGTGCCGAGGTGGTGCCGTATTCACCTGCGGGCAGGTTTATTCAGCAGCGAGCAGCAGGGGGTCGGGCGGGCCCCTCACAGAAGTCTCCTCGTTAGGAGGCACAGGAGGGAGGGTCCCTAGGCCCCGATGGGGGGGGGCTGCCGCACCCCCCGGCTGAAGGGGGTTCAATGGGTCAGCACCCCCCTCTGTTAATGTATGGGGCGGGGGGCAGCAGAGCTCCCAAGGGGGGAGGAAGCGGAGGGGGTCACGGGCCCCCGCGAAGAAGGGAGGATGTCCCGGGGGTGGGGCGGCCGCGGGGCACACAAGGCCGCGCCGGGGGGCGGGGAGGGGGCGCCGATCCCGCGGCGCTCGGGCCCCTGTGGGGGCGGGGGGGGGGGGGAGGGGACGCCCCGTCCCCAGGCCTGAGCGCGCGGCCGGGCCGCTCACCTCGGAGTCCTCCTTGGCCTGCGGCAGCGCCGGGAAGGCCGGGCGGGCGAGCTCCATGGCCGGGCGCACTCCGGGCGGCGCTGGCTACTCGGGCAACGGGCCCGCGGGCTCCGCCACGGGAGCGGCAGGAGGGGCAGGCGGCGGCGCGCTCAGCGGCTCGCGCCCGGCCGCCATGCTGCTTCCCTCCCGCGGCCGCCGCTCCCCGCCCGCCGGGCGCCGCTCCAGCAGCGTCCCCGCCCCCCGCGAGCCGGGGGCGGGGCCCGGCTTCGTCAGAGCCTGGGGGCGGGGCCCAGTCTGATCAGAGCCCGGGGGCGGGGCCTGCGTTCGTCAGAGCCTAGCCCCGGGGCGGGGCCCGGTCTGATCAGAGCCCGGGGGCGGGGCCTGTCTTCGTCAGAGCCTAGGGGCGGGGCCCAGTCTGATCAGAGTCCGGGGGCGGGGCCCGGCTTCGTCAGAGCCTAGGGGCGGGGCCCGTCTTCGTCAGAGCCTGGGGGCGGGGCCTAGGCGGGGCCAGCCCGATCAGAGCCCGGGGGCGGGGTCTCTCTAGGGAAGAAGAGGTTGGGGGCGGGGCCCGTTAGCCGCGGTCCAGTGGCGCGCGCCGCGCTCTCAGCTGGGTCCGTGTGGACCCGGCCGTGCCTCGGGGAGAGGCCGGGCTGGGCGGTCCCTGGCTGCGCCCCGCGCTTGGGGATGGCTGAGAAGCGCTTACGCCAGTCCCAGGAGGACCGGGCTTGGCCCGCACTCTCCTCCCGCCCGCCCCTGGGCGCTGCAGCGGCACCGGGCTCTGTCGCTCCACCCAGCTCCGGTCCAGCCGTGCTTGCCGAGCGCTAGGGGTGCTGTGCAGCCGCAGCTGGTCCTCGTTCTGCCGCGACACCCGGCCCGGGCCAGCCCGCACCTCCCGTGCTGCAGCTGTCTGCTTCTCCAGGCTACAAATCCGCTCAAACTTGCCACTTGGTGCTGCGACTTTCTCTGTTGATCTCCCTCCTGCCCCCTCTCATCCCCTCCCTTGTCCCGCACTCTCCCCAGGCTCTCACAGTACAAAGTGCTTTAGGTTCTCCCAGCTTAAAGAGCCCACTTTCCTCTCCAGTTCCTGTCCCTTCCCCCCTTTAGCTCTAACCTCATTGAACAAACTGTCTAGAATGGCTGTAAAAGCAGCAGAGTGTCCTGTGGCACCTTATAGACTAACAAACATATTGGAGCTTGAGCTTTTGTGGGTGAATACCCACTTCGTCGGATGCATGTCTGGACTTTCTCCACTCTAAGCTGGCTTCGACCCCTGGCAATCCACTGCAACTTTAGTGGCTTCTTTCCCTGGCTAAAGCTCAGAGCCTCCCCTCTATCATTAGTTATGTTGTAGGAGCCTTAGACATGGACCATAACACCATGGGAACAGACACTCTAGAAGCAGAACAGAAAGTTAGATTGTAAACTTTATGGAGCAGGGACTAAGTATAAGACAAAAGATGGATACAGGCAGGTGAGGGGGAATTCAAAGAAACAAGGCAGTATCTGCCACCATCCTTATCCTCCTTGACCTGCCTGCTTGCCTTCAATGCTCCTGACCAGTGGTTTTCAACCGCAGCACGGTGGTGGTCAGGGTCCGGAGTCAGGGCTAACACTTGGCCCCATACAGCAGGGTGTGGGTTAGGGCTGCTGCACAGCTGGGTGCCACGCATCCAGGTCCAAGCTGCTGGTCGGCCCTGCGCAACAGGATCCAGGGTCTGGGCTACCACATGGCCCCAAGCAGCAGGGTCACGGCTGCCCTGGCCCCACTGTGTAGAGCTGTCTCTCGCCAGGGGGTGCTGGGCATAGGGATCTGCAGGGGCTGGGTGCGGTGATTTTCAACCTGCAGCCCAGGTAATACATTGTGGGCTGTCTCAGACCTGTCTCCTTCCGCCCACACTAAAATCTGACATCTCTGATCTCTAGCCATCAGCTTCAATTCAACATGCCAAAAACAGAACTCCTAATATTCTCCTGCCAGCCTACCTCAATCATTGTGGACAATACCACCATCCTATCCCTCAGGCCTGTAAACTGGGTGTCATCTTTGACTTAGTCCTTTCTCTAGGTCCTGACATCCAGGCTGTCCCTAAATCTCCCCAATTTCTTCTGCATAGTGTCTCTAAGACACAGCCTTACCTATCCATCCACACAGCAAAACTCACAACCAGGCTCCCGATATCTTGTATCTCAATTACTGTCCTCGGACCTTGACAAATGCAATCTTGCCTCACAGATCTATTCAACATGTTGCTGAAAAGACCTAGCTGATTGCTTTTTACCATCACTCCTCTCTGAGTACTACCACTGGCTCTCCTTTCTTCACTGTACCATACATACACCTACTCGTCCTCACTTTCACAACCTATCATTACCTACCTGTCATTTCATGTGCTATAAAGGTATCAACTCCTACTCTGATCAGCCAATGATACCAGCCTGAATAACTCATTTGTTAAATTTTCCCCTTTGTGTTTACCCCAGCACTGCCTCATCTGTGGGAGGAGCTCCCTGTAAATATCCACAAAGCTATAGCATTGTCCTCCTTCAAACTGTTACTACTATGCCTACAAATAAACAGGCAAATGGGCAGCTGTAATCCCTGCCTATCATGCTGACCAGCATGGGCTCAATGTTTCCTTGTCCACCCCAGCTATGCTCACCTATTTTCTCATCCTTTACTTAGATTGTAAACTCTTTGGGGCAGGAATTGTTTCTTTGTTCACTGCATGTACAGCACCTAGCCCAGGAGCATCCTGGCCTATGACTGGGCCTCTTGAGGTACGTTTACATTGCAACTAACTTGACTCAGGCTTGTGGGGCTCAGACAGCAGGGTTGTAAAACTGCCACGTAGGCATTTGGGCACAGACTGGAGCTCAAGCTCTGGGACCCCCACAAAGGGGGACGGTCCCAGAGCCTGGGCTCCAGCCTCAGCCCAAACATCTACGTAGCAGTTTTACAGCTCTGTAGTCTGAGCCCCACAAGCCAAAGTCAGTTGACACAGGCCAGCTGTGAGTGTGTAGTTGCAGCAAAGACATTACCCGTAGGCACTACCCTTCAGAAGGAAATAACTAAAGCAGAACCCCATTTTTCCGATCTAACTGAGACTGGGGTCAGAACAGATAATCAAAAATCAAGAGAATGGGAAAGTGCATTGCTGCAGCTCCCTCTAGCAGCCACAGGAGAACTCACCCACTTCTGCCCCTGGAGTCCTGGCTGTTTGGTTGCTGCAGAGAGCCAGAATATGGAGAGTCAGACAAATGGGGTTCTACTGTATTCTGCTCTTGCCACCTCACTTGAACAAATTTTGCCTATTTTCTCTCCTTCAGAGTCAGGAACCAAATATGTCAACTGACCTCAATGCTGAAGGGAAGGTTTGTTCATAGTGAAGTGACCAAAACAACTTAGGTACACCTCTACCCTGATACAGCGCAGCCCAACATAACAAATTCGGATATAACGGCGTAAAGCAGTGCTCCGGCCGTGCGAAGCTGCGCACTCTGGCAGATCAAAGCAATTTTGATATAACACAGTTTCACCTATAACGGGGTAAGATTTTTTGGCTCCCGAGGACAGCATTATATCAGGGTAGAAGTGTATTAGCAAAAAAAACAAAAACAACCCAGTGGGATGCTGTTGCAAAAAAAAAAAAAAAAAAGCAAACATGATTCTGGGATGCATTAACAGGTGTGTTGAGACCAAGATACAAGAAGTCATTCTTCTGCTCTACTCTGCGCTGGTTAGGCCTCAACTGGAGTATTGTGTCCAGTTCTGGGCACCCCATTTCAGAAAGGATTTGGAGAAATTGGAGAAGGTCCACAGAAGAGCAACAAGAATCATTAAAGGTCTAGAGAACATGACCTATGAAGGAAGGCTGAAAGAATTGGGTTTGTTTAGGTTGGAAAAGAGAAGACTGAGAGGGGACATGATAGCTGTTTTCATGTATCTAAAAGTGTTATAAGGAGGAGGGAGAAAACTTGTTCATCTTAGCCTCTAAGGATAGAACAAGAAGCAACAGGCTTAACCTGCAGCAAGGAAGGTTTAGGTTGGACATTAGGAAAAAGTTCTTAACTGTCAGGGTGGCTAAACACTGGAATAAATTGCCTAGGGAGGTTGTGGAATCTCCGTCTCTGGAGATATTTAAGAGTGGGTTAGATAAATGTCTATCAGGGATGATCTAGACAGTATTTGGTCCTGCCATCGGGCAGGGGACTGGACTCGATGACCTCTCGAGCTCCCTTCCAGTCCTAGATTCTATGAAAAAACAGCAGACAGACATTCAGTTATATGCACAAGAGATATATGGACCTTTGTAACATGCTATGTTTTAGCTTGAGCTTAATAAGAGCGTTTTAGTTAGATTGTAGTGATCTAGGAATCAGTTTCTCTACCTATCCCATTCATCCTCTCCAAACTCATGTAACAAAATTTGTATATATTCTAAGATGACTGTAGATCTATTCAATTTTATTAAACTTTCATCTAATTGTTTCTGAATACATTTAGACTTTCTGTAACAGCAGCATTTAACCATGCATATTGACATCTAGCCCTATTCAGAGTGGTTTCATGATGGAAATAAATTAACACTGACATTTATACCACTGACACTATAGACAAGGTAATGCTGTACAAGCCTGTTTTACTATTACATTGAGAAACGTGCATGCTCTTTCATATGTAATGACAATCATTAGCTTGTTGTATCCACTTATCAAAATACTGTTGCCTGTGCATTGTAGTAGTTCTGTATTTTAAATTAGTTTATTAAAAGCTCTTTTGTGGTTTTAACAAGGATAGTACTACAGTTCATTCTGTACTAGCACATAAGGCAAACTAAAATGGCATGGCTTTAGAAAATTTTTAGAATCTTCTAACTTGTTTGTGAATTGGATAGGCACAGAATAATCGAGTTGGGGTAGTCAGAAGTGGCCAAAAAATGGAGTCTTAATACATACAGAAGCATCACTCTGGTGATGTTCGTAAAATTTCCCTAAAAGTTGAAGTAAAATACAAGCACTATGGAAAACGTTTCCCTACACACATCAAAAGTGGAATGAAAAAAAATCCACATTGATGCAATGTGCTGGACTGCATGAACAAAGCATTCCTTGGCTTCTGAGTTAAAGCTTTTTTATGGTGCTTGAATGATTCCTCAAATTAGCAGCTGCAGTAAACAGTTCCCAGTACATGTGGAGGTATTAGGCAGCGGGCCAAATTCTGGCGCGTTACAATCCACAGCGGAACAATACTTAGCCCTGTGTATTCCATACCTCTCTGCCACTACCAAAACAGTGTCGTTTAGATGCTACAATCTTACTATTTTATGGAGGACAGTCTCAGTTGCTATATGTCAGAAATGACATCTGGGAAGGTGGAGTGAGAGACATATTTTAAAAAGTGACTTGAATCGCCTAGTGGGAGGAGAGCTGTTTTTACAAAGGTGTCTAAACCAAAATAAATTAAACCCGACCTGCTGGACAGTTTTAGTAGTTCTAGATTGAGGCCCTGATACTGTTGTTATTCTTTAAACATGAGTTACATGGTTTTTATAAAATCAAAATGTCATTTGGCCGTGTAGGCTACCTACAAACATTTAGGAGTGTGGCACTTTCAGAGAAGTATATATGAAGCTTTTGAAAAGAATTGTGCTAACCGAAATCAGGCTATAACAAATATTGTTTAGTTAAATGATCATTGCTTAAAATGCATTAAGTTTTAGTTCCAAGTTTCAACAGTAGAATCTTAAAACAAAAACAGTACCCTACCCTCTTCCACATGGACAGGCAACATGAAATTGTTACACACTATTAAGAGTTCCTTAGATTACATTTCCTAACTTGTGTTTTAGGTACATTGTATCTGACACACCAGTTTTACCAGTAGAGAATTTTGTATAGATTGTTTATCAAAATACATGCCTAAACGGAACATGATCATTAATATCAGAGATAAGTAGCACTTTAAGTACCTAAAGAACTATAATGAATGCTCTTATCTAAAGAGGTAGAGAGGAGGTACATATGAAAGACTTAAAGAAGTTTTATTCAACTGTTTAAAGGAAAATGATATAAAATGCCAGGAAATGCACTGACTTTCTTAAAATTTGCTAAGTTCAACCATTTGGGTATGTTTATAAGTTCACACAGTAATTGTTATGAGAACACATCTCACTCCTTAACTTGGGCTGCAATGAATGCCACATTTTCAGAACTGTACAGAACACACTTCTGTAACTGACTTGTAACAAGCATCAATTACTTGCTTATGGTGTTATACATACACTTGTAATAAGATCATAGCCAAGAGGTACATTATTTCTTTTCTTCTATACATTAATCCAATATCTTCTGTGCAGTCGATCATTAACTATGTGGTTAATTTAAACAGGTTTGTAATCCAGTTTAGACTCCAGCTTCTTAGAATCAGCTACTTTTCTAACAGCTTTCATGAAGTCTTCCTGAACTACGAAGTCATGATCAGCACGAATTGCAAACATACCTATGAAGAACAATTTGAGAAATTGCTAGATATTTACAGAGAGTTAGTGTTACTAGCAGCAATAATATAGAACTGAAACATTCCATAAAATCCATCGCTTTATAATTAAAAACATTATAAAGGATCAAAGTTAAAAGTTACATACTCAATATGGAGATTCAGCAAGTAACTTAATCAGTTTTGTATTTCTTTTCATGCACCTCAGACATGTTTGGAAACAGAGTAATTATTCTGGAATAAAGTCACTTTCATTCAGGCAAGAAGCATCCACACAGGGCTGTTATATCAGCTTAGCTATAGAGGTATAATTATTCCATTACAGCTATACCAGATGGCTTCCTAGTGTAGACAAGCCCTGAGTGGACAATATTTTCTCAAGAAGAGAAAGGCAGGAACATGTGGGGGTGGGGGGAGGAAGGGGGGGAGAGATCTCCCCAAAACTCATTTTCTGTACTACCTTCTGTACCGGTATAAGCTGTAAAGAAATATTTTAAAAAAGCAGATTTTCATCCAGTTTCAGGGAATTTCATTTTACTACTTCTCCTCACACTTTTAAGGTGTATGGGCATATATACAGATCCTTTCCAGTGTGCATTTGACCACAATGCCAGTTTCAAGGGATCAATTTTTAAAAGTGCTTTGAAACTTACCAGTGAAACTCACTATTATGTTAACCTAAGTTTCCAGCCACTGATGTAAAAAATGTAAATGCTAGACAACCCTCAAGAATGAATGCATTTAAAACAATGAAACGTTTATAAACCTCATGCTCATCTATTATACTAAGAACAGATCAGAGAAACTAATCATGAATATTTAATGTTTATAGCAAGATTCAGCACATGAAAATGAACCGAGCAAATGAATACAAGTGAGTGAGGAGCCTCTTACCTGCTTCAGTACAGACATTTCTCAAATCCGCTCCATTAAAGCCATCTGAAAGCTTCACAATTGCTTCATAATCTATTAACAAAACAAGAATGCCAATTAACTAGAAGTACAATGTAGTATGTGTTCCATTGTAGTGCAACTTCAGCTATAAAAAAACCCTGAACTTTGCTTCTACTTTGCTTCTCAGTGCAAGTGAAAAAGTTAGCTACCTTAATGATTGTATTTATGTTATTCCTCCATTAACATACAACTCTAGATATAATTATTCTGGGTTTATTTTATTTAAAAATTACTAATTTTAACGTACATATACCAGAATTAAATATAAAAGATGTACATTAAATCAGTGTTATAGCTGAGATTTAGATGCATATGAATAAAAATAATTTCAACATTTATTAGTCCCACAATAACCGTAACTTGGCCCCCTAGGCCAATGGGCTTTCAAGAAAAAAAAAAAAAAAAAAGTGTTAAAAGCACTATCCTCTATTATTACACACCCATAAAGTGTGTAGCTAGGTTACAGTTTCTAGGGTATAAGTTCACAAGTTCTGTGCATTCAGATTTCCAGCAAATTTTTGACTGCATATTCAGTTTTGAGTTGGGGATATAAGATACTGAGTGTCTGAATTAACAAATCCATTTTTTCCATAACTTTTAAATTCAAGTATCTTAAACCACAAATCTGATTTTTACCAAAAACTTGTCATAATACTTTCCCTTTTCATTATGAACACCACAAGACACATTAGCTGAAATGGTATTTTTATTTTATGTTAAAAATCTGAAAACATGGGACTAATATTTCCACCTGAGCTGTAGCTATATCATTACCGTAATTAACTGGCATTCCAGTCTAACAAATCTACATACATTTGTAAGATCACAAAAATGGAACCAGTTTGCAGATTACTTATCTTCACAAAGAATTTTAAAAAGTTACAGCTAAGGCTTGAGACGTCTGACACCTACTGACCAGACAGTGATACAAAAACAGGTGTCCCTCACACTGGGTCCAAGAACTAGACCAGGGGTAGGCAACCTGCGGCACGTGAGATGATTTTCAATGGCACTCACACTGCCCGGGTCCTGGCCACCGGTCCGGGGGGCTCTGCATTTTAAATTTAATTTTAAATGAAGCTTCTTAAACATTTTAAAAACCTTATTTGCTTTACATACAACAATAGTTTAGTTATATATTATAGACTTATAGAAAGGGACCTTCTAAAAACATTAATATGTATTACTGGCACGCGAAACCTTAAATTAAAGTGAATAAATGAAGACTCAGCACAGTACTTCTGAAAGGTTGCCAACCCCTGAACTAGACAGTATCTTGCTAAAGAGCTTAGTACCGCTCATGCTCCTATCTGGTTTCTTGAAAAGGGTATGCTGGGGTTCCTTTCAGGGTGCTATCTGGATTCAACGTCACAGTTCTCTTTTGTATCAGCTTTAGCTAGTTGGTGTCTGAAACTGAGCTCCTCTCTCTTCTTCCTGTGAGGGGGAGACTCTTCCTCTTCCCATCTCACATCTCTTGGAAACAGGCAGGGAAAAAGCCCTCCATCAGTAGTGAAGAGGTGTGCTATTCTCAGTCTCTTTTCCTCCCTGTTTTCAAGTCCTCTTCTCCACCCCACCCCAAGTTCCTGATAACTTCACAGTGTCTCAGCTGCTTCTCACAGATTTCCTCAAGGCAATCTCAGAGGGAAGCCAACAAGATTCTGGTCAGTCTGCAGTAACATAACTGACCAGAATCTTGTCAGTTTCACGGTACAGCTGCCTCTCCCACCCCTGTCCCAGATAAAATTTGCCCTACTCCTTAATGGCAAGTGCATTCTTTTTCAAGCCACAGTTACAGCACAACCTAACAGCAATACTACTGTAATTTAAAAGATTTCCATGTAAAACCCACTTTTCAATTGCTCATAGCTTTCAGAGTTTTCCTTTTGGACAGAAATACCCTTGTTTGTTCTCAGACCCATATATGGTTCTAAGGTTTAATTTTTTTGACAAATGGGAATGTTTGCTTACAGCAAGGCATTCCATTATACAATGGAAAGAGTCCAACCTGATGTAAATCAGACAGTTTCTCTGATTCGTAGCCAAATTTAGGAGGGCTACTACATCCCTAACCCTCATATTTTTACAAAGTGAGGTTCACCAATGGATCTATTTAAGAAATACTGAGGAACGTTTTTGGGAAGGTGGTGTTAGGGTAACCAGTAACCAATTCACCTTCCCCCTCACTTTTACACTCAGGAGAAATATTTAAGCAGCTCGTGTACTTACCTATTTCACCATGTTTAGTGATAGGACCTGCATGAATCTTCAATATATCTAATCTGGCTTGTTCATTTGGTAAATCAATATCTAAAAAGAGAGGGTTGGGGTTTTTTTAATTAAAATGGGTGAACAAGGGTAATTCAGAATTACACATGCGCTTAAGAATGAAGATGTCAACTCACGGATTTTTCTATCCAGTCTTCCAGGACGCAGCAATGCAGGATCCAAAGTGTCTGGTCTATTTGTAGCCATGATCATTTTAACTCTGTGCAGAGTGTCAAATCCATCCATCTGATTCAATAACTAGAGGAAATTGACTTTTTTTAAAAAACAAGGAATTTTTAAAAAAAACTTAACATGTTCATAAATCTAAATAGCTCACACTATCTTCCACACACTTCATTTTCACTATGATCATTACAGATAAAAAGATCGATGGAAACAATCCTAAAACAATGCTACTCGATTCTTAAGCGTGATGATCCAAGAATACCACAGCTCCCCATATATTCCATAAAGGAAAACTCTAAAAAAAGAAAAAATTGGACAAAAAGTAGGAACAAAACAGCTCAAAAATGGAAGATTGCAACATTCTAGTCACCTTGCATTCTCTCTTTTTTCCTCCAAATACTAAAAGCCAGTGATTGGCAGTTATACTTTCAATATAGGATGATTCACACAAACTATGTTTGCAGAACAGCCCCTAGAATATTCAGTCGCCCCTGAAGACACTTCATTAGACATATCCAGTTCTGCTATGGAAAACTCACACCTCTATTCTTTGTGATTATTTTATACTACAAGTGAGGCAGATATATTTGCTTAATATGCATTCTTTCTGGGCTGAGAAAACATAAATCTGACCAGTGGGATCACACACACCAATCAGACCTAGAATTCTTACCAAGAATTGTGTTACTGGGTTTTGTTTTTAATTCTCTTAACATGCTTGAGTGTTCCATTTCCAATTACCTTAGTTCACCAATGTATTTACTATCCCAAATTGATGACAATGTGTGTTGTTAACTTTAGATATCTTTTGAACAGAAAGCCTCTAACCTGCAAAGAGGTTTTTCCCTTGAAAGAGATGATGTCCTCCAAC
Organism: Gopherus flavomarginatus; assembly: GCF_025201925.1. NCBI lineage: Eukaryota > Metazoa > Chordata > Testudines > Testudinidae > Gopherus > Gopherus flavomarginatus. The sequence goes on from NC_066621.1 coordinate 153,352,063, forward strand.
ACCTAAACAAGGTGCGTTAAGTGTCGGTGTAGTCAGTTCTTGTGGACAAAGCGCAGAAGGCTGATGTAGCAGGTTGCTGGTGCAAAGGCACCTAATTAGCTCCTGCTCAGCCAGCCCCAATCAGGGGAAATAGATTGGGGCTGGAGAGAAGTCTGGTGCCTGGCCTTTAGAACTGGCTGCACCTGTGGACCTGAGGGTTCAAGGGCTATAAAGGCTGGCTGGCAGCCAGAAGGAGGAGATGGTCAGGGTAAGGTCAGTTTCTGGGCTGAGGGCAGATTCTGGGTAGAAGAGGAGATTGTAAGGCCTTCAAGCTGTATATAGTATATCACTGGTGGTGGGAGAAATGTGTAAATAAAGCCACAGGTGCTGCAGAAGGAGAAGCCTCTTTGTGCTTTATTGGGGCAGCAGAGGGCCCCAGGAAGAAGGGCAGGCAGAGGACCTTGTTACACCTGAGCTCGAGTCTTGGCAGATAAATGCTCTCAAATCACTTTGATGTTAATTACATACAAATCCATAGCCTATGTATTTTGGATCTCCAACTGCATTTTTTTTTAAGTGAGGTATCTCAGTTCACTTTTAAACACAACATTAGCACAGCAGCCGTTCCAACAATCTGGATAATATATGGATTTGCACATCTATTTTTCACTTTACCGGAAAAGATTACATATTAGACATTTACCTCCATTAGAGTTCTCTGAATTTCTCTATCAGCTGAAGTTCCCTCAGAGAAACGACGGCCACCTATAATATATATTAAATTTGGAAGTTACTTGTACTTTTTTTTTTTTTTTTTTTTTTAAAGGATCAAAAGGGTTTCTGAGCTAAATAAATGTTAAAGTACTACAAATCAAATTAAGTGTTAGGTAAAGTTAAATGCATGTTTAAGAGTACCACGTATCTTGGTCAAAGATCCAAGTCAAATACAAACAGGTCTCATTTTAAGTTAGCTGTAATGGGCTCCAGAAGCAAGTTGAAAGGAGATATCTCCTCTACCCTGTTCATTCCGCACAGAAAGGTTCCCTGACAATCAACTTCATATTAATCTTTTTAAGAAAAGCAAGACTATTACTTCAGAGCTGGCTTAAATAAAATCACAAGAGACTTTAGCCATCTTACAGTTCATTAGCCTTACCAATAGCATCTATTTCGTCCATGAAAATGATACATGGCTGATGATCTCTGGCATAGTTGAACATTTCTCTGATCAACCGAGCGCTTTCACCAATGTACTTGTCTACAATAGAACTAGACACGACCTGTTGAAAATGAACAGGTATCATGAGCAAACAGACTGAAGCACAACTAGAGGGACCATCATTATTTGAAAAGAATGACGTCGTTTTACCTTTAAGAAATTGCAGTCCAGTTGGCTTGCAACAGCTCTGGCTAGTAGTGTTTTCCCAGTACCTGGACAGACAGAGAATGAAGCTGTTCAACTTGTAGACCAATCGCTAAAGTTACAGACTGAAATATATTTCAAGGGTAGAAGAACAACAGAATACAGCAACAGGTTTCCAAGGAGGGCAGCTCAGCACTAATTATTTTGCAAGGCAGAGGCCTCCAAACTGTGAAGCGGAGGAACATTTAGGGGTGCGCAGCTGGAGCCCAGGCCACCCCCCACAGAGAGCAGGGAGCGAGTGCCAGCCAGCTCCGTCCCTGTTCCCCAGCTGCTGGCTCCACACCCAGGGGGGCTCTGGCCCCACCCCCAGCTATGGCCCCCTTATCCCTGTCCACATCCCCCACTCTGAGATGCATCCTCGCTCCTGGCCCCAGGGGGGCATGGACATGGGAAAGGGGGGTGCAAGGTAAAAAGTTTTGAGACCACTGTTTTAAGGAGAACTGAAATTCAGATACCTAGATTATAGGTTTATGGACACGAAGTCTCATTCTGCCTTAATTATGGACAGAACTCAAAACTGGAAATGAAAGGCAGCTACAGACGTGTACTCACCTGGTGGGCCATACAGCAAGCAGCCTTTTGGAGGTATAATTCCCACACGCTGAAATAATTCTGGATTTGTAAGCGGTAACTCTATTACCTGAGAAAAGAGGCAGGTAAGTAATGTTTAGTTTTAAAGGAGATCCTTTACTATTTACTGTATGCTTAGATGCTATGGTACAATATATAGGTATGGATTTCCCAATAACATCTTCATTCTTTTCTTCTAGAAGACACTACTAATCCCAGCAAGTACAATCTCTTTATATAGGATCAGAAAGAGTTAGCTATAGAAATGCTGTCAGGGAGTTTTTCCTTTGCCTGTTTTATGGATTAAATATGAGGATCTGCACAACTTATTCCAATCCCTTCAACATCTTGTCTAAAACCTTCCTGTAACTTGCTCCTTTGGACAAAGTTCTGCCCCCAGTCATACACATGAATATTCAGAGTAACTCATTTCAATAGTTACTGTAGTGCAAAGACTAGAATTTGACCCTTTCTCGTTCTCGTCCACCGTGTGTTGCACTTTTACTTCATGACACCCCCTCGACTTGGAAGCATCCTTCAAACCCATCTATTTTCGCCTAGCCTCCCAATGTTCATCTCATTTGCAACTCCACACCCTCTTGTACCTGAATTGCAGACGTGCACGTTATATTCCTCAGAGCCAGATTATCTGCAATCTGGTATAGGCCCCTGTTCTTTCAGAGGCTATGTTGACCACTATGTACATTAACGGAGATCAAAAAGTATTTTTAAATAGTGTCCTAAAAGCTCTCCTTCCTACATGAAGTTAATAAGGTGCAAATAATGCTATTCTTTAATATCTGGTCTCATGATTGTTTAAGATTAAAAACCATGATATAACATAATTATCTACACATTTATGGCATGGAAAGGAAAACCCTCCCCATCCCGTCAGAAAACTATCAGTATATAAACCTTTCCTGAACATCTTTAAATAGCATGTATTAGACTTCTTAGACCTTTCAACCCACCTGGCACAACATGAAGTACAATTTTTCCTCAGAGCAGATACCTCTATTCAGTACGTATTTCAGTAATTAAACATTCAGTACCTCTCTTAGCTCCCTGATTTGTTCCGATAACCCTCCAATCTCAGAATAAGAAACATTCCCAGGATCTTCATGAGACATATTGTAAACCAATGGATCCACTTCCCTTGGCAAGTACCTGTAGCATTTGAGTATTAATAAAACCGATGTTATCTTTTCATTCTGCAAACACTGTATACTCAATCATTTAAATAAATTAGTGCTGATTGGCAAATGCTTGTTTCCCCTGTGAAAAATTGACAAAACTTTCCCTCAAAATTTTGTAATAAACATTTTTTTTTATCTTTGCAATAAAACTTGAAGACTAGCAGTCAGAAACTTTTCAAAAATGAAACTTTGGGGGAGGGGGGAATTCAGTAAGATACCCCAAACTTTGACAAAAACAGACATTTCCCATAGAAGTTTGTTTTGATTAAAAAGTAATTTCAAACAAAAAATTATGATCAGCTCTCATAGATCTGTTAGACCACCATGGAAGTATTTGCCCATAATGTATATATGTATTTGGAAGAATTTTTAAAGCAGTACAAGATTTATTATTCATATGTAATATCTGCAACATATTTAGATCAACTCTATCCTTCACATAAAGAAAAAAAAAATCTTGGTGGCAAAAGCTTACCTCATAATAGTTAGTGTGGTCATGTCCAGAGCAACTCTTGTCCCAGGCTTCAACTTACTTTTGTCAAGCTAGTTTCACAAGAGATTTTTCTATTAGAAATTGACTCAACCAGCAAAGTGATGGAATTCTATATTTCTGTAGTAATTGTTCTTGTTTGGTATGACACAAAAAGTGTTTAGTCTCAGCAAGGATTCAGATGGTGACCTTCCCTTCTCCCTCGGACAAGTGAAGAGAGCTGATCAAGGGGAATCTAGTGGTTTCACTACCACTGCAATTCGGGCAGGCAGTTTTGCTGACCACGTCTTCCTACACCAGGGGTGGGCAAACTTTTTGGCCCAAGGGCCACATCAGGGAATAGAAATTGTACGGCGGGCTGTGAATGCTCACAAAATTGGGGTTGGGGTGCGGGCTCTGGGGTGGGGCTTGGAATGAGGAGTTTGGGTGTAGGAGGGTGCTCTGGGCTGGGAGTCAGGGGTTTGGAGGGCAGGAGGGGGATAAGGGGGCAGGTTCTCAGCGGCGCTTACCTCAAGTGGCTCCCGGAAGCAGCTGCAAGCTCCTATGTGGAGGCGCAGTCAGGCAGCTCTGCATGCTGCCCATCCGCAGGCACCACCCCTGCAGCTCCCATTGGAGAGCGTAGGAGCTGGAGCGGGCCCATGCTGCAGCTTCCGTGAACCACGTGGTGCGGCCTCCAACCCAGCATCCCGGACACAGTGCTGGAGCGAGGCCGAGCCTCATGGTGCAGCCCGCAACCCAGCGCTCCGGCCAGAGCAGGGGCAAGCCGTGTGGTCCAGACCCAAAGCCAGCACCCTGGCCGGACTGCTGGAGCGAGGCCAAGCTGCGTGGTGCAGCCCCCAACCCAGCACCCCAGTGGGAGCTAGCAGCCCATAGTTTGCCCACCCATCCTACACTGTGCTTCCTGTTGCTTTGACCATTCCTGACCCATGATGGTACTTCATCCCTCACACAAAATCAACTTGCATTTAAGGAATGAGGTTCTGGAATAGGCTTAATAGCTTATATTTAACTTTATAAGAAGGATCAAACTGAAAAACTAAAAAAGTAACATCTTGGACTGTGTCTGCTTTGCTTTGCTTTATTATTCCCAAAAATTCATTCCAGCATTCCTGGCATATCACTACCTATCACAAGGGTGCAGAGAGCACCACATCTATATGTTGTTAACCAAGCGCAGCTTAAAAAGTGAAGTACGAACTTGCTAACTTTAAAAGTGTAACAAGAAAAATGACTATAATACATATAATTGAATATTGGAGCAAGCTATTTAAAAATATCCAAGCAAAGCAGAGTTACCTGACGACGACAGCCAACCACATATCTTGGTCCATTTGTAGCTTTCACAATGACTAGAGAGAGAGAAAATGACAGAGAAAACAAGATCATACTCTTTTTAACCCCTCTAATTGCTGGTGCAAAACAAGTAGCAATTATACAGTATTTTCAGAATGTCTAATTAATAATGCTCTATTTCATTCTTTTTAAAAAATCATAATTTAATTGGCTTATTTTAAAAAACAGAGGTTTCAAAAAAGTAAAACATATCACCTAGGGAACTTACATTTCTCTTCTGTTAACTGTTTAAGAACCTCACCAACAATCTATGAAAAAAATTGAAACATATTAGCTACAGCTATGAAATTATATTAGTATACAGAATATTTAACATAAATTCACAGCTCTATCTCTGCTAGTAACCTTCAACGCCTTTTTCTTGCTCCATAAGAAAAGCCTACTACTCTGTTTCTTTCTCATTACCCCATACACCAGGAACAACTGTTAAAAATATACCTACTCTGTGTACTTACCTCCTGTAAAGACCACACCATGGCACACATTTGCTCTTATGGTATCATATCCCATTTATATCCTTCAATTTTAAATCCATCTGTGGTAATAACTTGCTAAGCACAGTTCACCTACCGCACAGTGCCATACACAGTTGTGTCATCACTGCATACCTGTCCAACACTTTGCAAAGCCTTGAGGTCATTTTCAGATTTTTCATACTGCTTGGTAAGTTCTTTCAGTTGTTCCCTTACTAAAAAAAAAAAGGAAAAGAAAAGGGTTTGGTGTGCCTTTAATCCACTAGAAACCAAGTGCAAGAGCCAGACAATTGGCGGAGCTGATATAACTGCATTTAACAGTTTCTGGGTAAAATCAATACAGGAGAATCGGCAATGAGCTATTCTTGCTAGTAGCAAGTATCAGAGGGGTAGCCGTGTTAGCCTGGATCTGTAAAAAGCGACAAAAAGTCCTGTGGCACCTTATAGACTAACAGAAGCATTGGAGCATGAGCTTTCGTGGGTGAACACCTAATACGTACTCACCAATGAAAACTCATGCTCCAATACTTCTGTTAGTCTATAAGGTGCCACAGGACTCTTCGTTGCTTTTTGCTAATAGCAGTAACTCTATCCCAGAACAGACACCCAGCCATTATCTCTGGCTTGCAGACCAGGTATCCTAGGCTAAGCCCAGCACAAAAACAAGGGTCTTCAATCGCTTGTCAATACGCCTATATCCCTGCCCCAGGGTGAAGAGAGTTAGCTCAGAGGGGCCTAACCCCTCCCTGCCTAATAACCAATGGGCGGGGGGAAGCGGGGGCTGGAACCCTTGGGCCCGGACATGTCCCCCCTTGGTGGGGATTCCCTATGGAGGGGATCAACCCGCCCCCCCGGATCAGGGCCCGACCCCCAGCCCAGCCTCCCCGGATACCCAGGGGCCGCAGCACAGGCGCTACCGGCCCCCCGCCCCAAGTGGGCCAAGAGCTTCCCCCTTCGGAACCGCTCCCCCCTCCCTCCGCCCGCTTCCCACTCCAGGGCCCCGGGCCGCTCCGCTCCGCTCCGCTCGCCCCCCCGCCCAGCTGCCCCGCGGCCCCGGCCGATGACCCAGCGCTGCGGCCGGGCAGCGGCCCCGCCCCCCCGGCCCCCCGGCGCTCACACTCCTTGAGGCGCCCATCGATCTCCTTGTGCTCCAGCAGCTTCTTGCGGTAATCCTGCAGCGCCTTGTCTCGCGGGTCCGCCATGATGAGCAGGCGCCGCTCATAGGGAATGCCGGGAAGGGCCATGGCCGCCGGGGGCAGGGCCGCGCGCCGCCACCTGCCCCCGCCCCGCGCACGCCCGCACGCCCGCCCGCCGCCCGGGCGGACAGCGCCCCCTGCCGCCGCGGAGGGGAACGGCACCTCCAGCGGGGCGCCGCTCTGCTCACCGCCGGCCGCGCACCCATTCCCCCGCGGTCCTAGCGCCGTCTCTCTGTCAGGAAAGGGAGGCAAATTGCAGGGCAGGGGCAGCACTACGCGGGCTGCAGCCGGGAGGAGCGCAGGGCGTTGGGGTGGGGTGGTGGGACGTGTGTGTGGAAAAAATGCATGAGCTCGAAACGTTGTCAAAATGAGAGTTGTATAAATCTATCGATTTTTTTAAAAGAGCCACTCATCAGCAATACTCATCCCAGCAGCCCCAATCCCACAACCATCTATGCAACCTGCTTGGCTTTATGCACGAGACGCTCCCAGGCATGCAGTTAAGCCTCAATCCTATGAGGGCTTACACACGTGCCTAATTATAGGAGGAAAACTCTGCAAAAATCCTTTCTCAGGGAGGGCTTATCCTTCCATAATTCCTATAGAAGGCTGGGTCCTCCTTCCCACCTGGGATGGATGTAACAATGTCCTGGACAAAACTTACCAAATTGAGTTTAATACTTTTGGGTCCATTGTCTTAAAAATGCAATTGTTCTTGTGAGATTGTATGTAACTTCTCTAGGAGGAGTGGATATGCTGATGTAATTCCTCTGGTTCTCAGCTCTTTGAAGCCACCCCCTAGCGAGGTTGGCAAATACTAGTTCAGACAGAATTCTCCTGGGACCAGGAACAGAAAGGATTTTTGGAGAAATAGCCTGGTTTTAAACCGGCTCTGGGTTTTTTGTTCTGATTCAGCAAACGGATGGGACCTCTGTTGCACAGAGGGCCCCAATCCTTAGGGAAGGGTTGGAAGGACCAACACCAATGAGGAGGAGACAATCTCTTCTTAGATTGTGTATAGGTTCCTGTATGTTTTTAATGTTATTTTCTGTAGTGCTTTTACCTTAAGAATAAAATAGGCTTGTTTATATAGGCCAAGCTTCATTGGGCTTCAGCTGCAGTAGTGGGAACTACAAGTTGTGCAATACAAATTGCGGCATGTTGGGAGAACAACCTGGTTCCTGCCAGAATGCACCCTCTGCCTTCCCATTAGGAAGCTGACTGAAGCTGGGAACACCAGGCAAGCAAGCGAAAAGGAGGCTGCTGGACTGTCACCCTGATCTATGTTTCTTTACAGACTAAAACTTCATTCCTGGTGGTTTGTCTGAGTGGGTTTGGTCTGACGTCAATGCCCACTGACACACAACGCAGAGCACAGAGGAGCCACAGGCCCGGTTTCCCAAATCCCCAAAGCCGACTTACCCTAGCTTGGACAACCTCCTACTGGGTCAGTGAACAGGATGGGGGTTAGACTTAGAAAGAGTTGTGTGGTAACTTATAACTGTGAGCAGTTACATTATTAGTCTCTGAAGAGCAAGCAAGTCAGCCAGCTTCCACAGATTATCCTTTGCTAGGAATAACACAATGAAGGCAGGGAACTGTTCAGTCTGGAAATACGCTGGGCAGGAAGGAGAGAGAGATGGTGATGACTGGGGTCTGGAAGCCTAAGTGTGGATGACTTTGCTGGACCAGTAAGGGTTAAATATACATGCAGCTACCCTGAACTGTGACAACACCATCAAACCCTGTGGGTCCACTAGGATCTACAGAAGACACAGGCCATCTGGTTGGAGGCTCCTCCCCTGGCCAGTGGCCACAGTCCTTTCCCTGCTTCCTGGCACTGAAGACCGTGATTCTCACTGGCCACTGCTGCTTCAGAAGTCATTAAAATGGCAGAAAGGTAAGAAAGTCACAAGTAACTTCCACTGCATTTGGTGTTAGGGCCTTCCAGTTGTCATGCCATCTCACCGTGTTGATGCCAACCTAATGGAGCACCTTTCCATTGGAATTCCAAGAGACACAGGAAGACAACAAGAAGACTTCAAATGCAAGAAATGTGAGCAGCAAAATGGTGAGAAAATGGCCCTGTGGATCAAGCACAGGACTGTGAGTCACAAGACCTGAATTCTATGGCTACAGATTGTTTAACCCTTGGCAAGTTACACCGGCAAAAATTATCATACATGGGTTCCTAACTTTAGGCATCTAACTCCATATTTAGGCATTTAGACCCAGATCCTCAAAGGTATATGGGCACTTCAGGCACCTGAATACCTCTGAGGATCTGGGCCTTAGGCCTTGATCTTCCCGTGCGGTCCATGTGGCCAGACTGCTGCACTCACTACAGACACTGGGGTTCTGAATGGACACAGCAGTCCACCCACATGCTGTCAGTTGCAGGGATGCGGCCTTGAATAGACGTGGTTTTCAGATGTGCTGCTCAGCACTGGAGGATGTCAATGGGAGCTGTGAGGGATCAGTGCTTTCGAAAACCAGACCACTTTTATCTGGGTGTCTAAACGTGGAGCTAGGTGGCTAACTTTAGGCACCCAGGTTGAAAACACTGGCCTTAATCTTCAGTGCCTTAATTTCCCTTTTTGTAAAGGAAAGGCTATTTTTATTTCCCATTTTTACTGGGAAGTTGTGAGGTGCTTTGAGTCCTCAGATGATGGGTGTGGTAAAAGCACATAGTATCAGTTTTATAATATAACAATTAAATGAATAACCAAATGACTTAAATGTAATTTGCATAGTGAAGAGTCAATTGCAGGTAAACCAACAAAGACATTCTTTAACTACAGTGCAGTCAAGGAAGCATCAGAGTTGCACTAAGGTTTCAGTTGCAACAGGTGAGTGACCTCTGTAGAATTACTCATTTTGTACATTATCACACTCTACCTGCTGCTTTCCACAGAATGATTGTGTCAGGGTTCTGCCTGCTGATGACGCGCACAGTGAGAAATCTAGGTCATTATAAAGAAAGAATGTATTGCTTTACTTAGTAGTTTATAGATAAACAGTAAAAATTATTGACTCCTATTGGACCAGTCCACACAAAGACATGTAACAATTTTTGAAACTAGTTTCGAACAGTGAGGTGCCGACTCTTGGTTTGTCCCCATCCTCAACATGTTTACAATACAAACCTTGGTCCAATCCTGCAAAATTCTTTATCCATGAGTTCAATAGGATGGGAGTAAACTTATACATATGCGTAAGTATTTGCAGGATCAGGGCCTAGGTTAAGCCATGATCAGATGCCATAATATAACCTTGCTGGGTGGAAGTTGTCTTGAGCATGTTTTGTGAAGCATGGTTGTTTTCAACAGCATGGCTGAAGTCTTTCAGTCAGGGTTGTAACATATACAAGGACCAATCCTCAGAGATGCTGAGTGCCATCAGCTGAAGTCAGTCGCATGGTTCTTGTGTGGTATGTTTGTGGCTGGGCTTTGTATAGTTCAGTGCATGGTGCCGCTGTACGCTGGCACAGTTTGGTGTGTGGATGGTAGTTCAATGCATAGTACTACTGTAGTGTGGCACAGTTTGGTGTGTGGTGTGGCTGTTCTGTAGAAAAGTTGGATGTGTGATTGAAACACTGGCACAAGCTGATGCCAGATGTGGTCTACATGACATGGTTTGGTGCATGGCTATATTCTGGTACAATTTGGAGCACCGGCGCATCACATTCCTGTGTTATTTGATGGATAGCACAGTAGTTAACAACAGTTTGGTGGGTTGACATTGGTGCATGGCAGATGCCAATGCCATTTAGTGCTTTGGCATGGCTTGGTATTGGTTTGGTTTTGGATGCCTGCCCATCCTGGCTAATAGCCATTGATGGACCTGTCCTCCCTGAATTTATTTAGTTATTTTTTAACCCTGTTATAGTCTTGGCCTTCACAACATCCCTCTGGCAAAAAGTTCCACAGCTTGGCTCTGTGTTATGTGAAGAAACACTTCCTTTGGTTTGTTTTAAATCTCCTGCCAATTAATTTCATTTGGTGATCCCTAGATCTTGTGTTTTGAGGAGTAAATAACACTTCCTTATTTACTTTCTCTGCACCAGTCATGATTTTATAGACCTCCATCATATCCCCCCTTAGTCGTCTCTTTTCCAAGCTGAAAAGTTCCAATCTTATTAATCTCTTCTCATATGGAAGCTGTTCCATACCCCTACTCATTTTTGTTCCCCTTCTCTGTTCCAATTCCAATATATCTTTTTTTGAGATGGGGCAACCAGATCTGCACCCAGTATTCAAGATGTGGGCATACCATGGATTTATATAGAGGCAATCTGATATTTTCTATCTTATTATCTATCCTTTTCCTAATGATTCCAAACATTCTGTTTGCTTCTTTGACTGCTGCTGCACATTGAGTGAATGTTTGCTGAGAATTATCAACAATGACTCCAAGATCTCTTTCTTGAATGGCAACAGCTAATTTAGACCCCATAATTTTATATGTATAGTTAGGATTATGTTTTCTAATGTGCATTACTTTGCATTTATCAACATTTAATTTCATCTGCCATTTTGTTGCCCAGTCATCTGGTTTTGTGAGATCCCTTTGTAGCTCGTCGCAGTCTGTCTGGGACTTAACTATCTTGAGTAGTTTTCTATCATCTGCAAATTTTGCCACCTCACCTTTTATCCCTTTTTCCAGATCATTTATGAATATGTTGCATAGGACTGGGCCCAGTACAGATCCCTGGGGGACACCACTATTTACCTCTCTCCATTCTGAAAACTGACCATTTATTCCTACCCTTTGTTTCCTATCTTTTAACCAGTTACTTTAAGCTTCCCTCTTATCCCATGACAGTTTATGGTGTTGCCATGTTCTCGTGCATGGCACACTTCGCTGCATCGGCATGGCTTGGTGTTGCAACAGGTGCATGGCAGATGCCAGTGTAGCCTGGTGCATTGGCATGTCTGGGTGTGCCATGGTTTGGTGCATGGCACACTTGGTGCATTGGCATGGCTGGGTGTTGCCAGGGCCAGGTGCATGGCACATTGTGGTGCATTGGCATGACTGGGTGTTGCTTGGGCAGGGGTTCTCAAACTGGGTGTTGGGATCCCTCAGAGGGTCGTGGCGTTATTACTTTGGGGGTCGCAATCTGTCAGTCTCCACCCCAAAACCTGTTTTGCCTCCAGCATTTATAATTGTGTTAAATATATTAAAAAGGGGAGGGTGTTCGCACTCAGAGGCTTGCTATGCGAAAGGGGTCACCAATACAAAAGGTGGAGAACCACTGTGCTAGGGCCTGGTCCATGGCAGATGCCAGTGTAACCTGGTGCAATGGCACCGCTGGGTGTTGCCAGGGCCTGGTGCATTGGCAGATCTGAGTGTAGCCTGGTGCATTGGCATGGCTGGGTGTAGCCATGGTTTGGTGCATGGCACATTTTGGTGCATTGGCATGGCTGGGTGTTGCCATGGTTTGATGCATTGACACGGCTGGGTGTTGCCATGGTTTGGTGCATTGACATGGCTGGGTGTTGCCATGGTTTGGAGCATTGGCAGATCCAAGTGTAGCCTGGTGCATTGGCACGGCTAGGTGTTGCCCTGGTTTGGTGCATTGGCAGATCCGAGTGTAGCCTGGTGCATTGGCACGGCTGGGTGTTGCCATGGTTTGGTGCATTGACATGGCTGGGTATTGCCATGGTTTGGAGCATTGGCACGGCTGGGTGTTGCCAGTGCCGGGTGCACTGGCAGATCGGAGTGTAGCCTGGTGCATTGGCACGGCTGGGTGTTGCCATGGTTTGGAGCATTGGCAGATCAGAGTGTAGCCCGGTGCATTGGCACGGCTGGGTGTTGCCCTGGTTTGGAGCATTGGCACGGCTGGGTGTTGCCCTGGTTTGGAGCATTGGCACGGCTGGGTGTTGCCATGGTTTGGTGCATTGGCACGGCTAGGTGTTGCCAGCGTTGGGTGCATTGGCAGATCCGAGTGTAGCCTGGTGCATTGGCACGGCTGGGTGTTGCCCTGGTTTGGAGCATTGGCAGATCAGAGTGTAGCCTGGTGCATTGGCACGGCTGGGTGTTGCCCTGGTTTGGTGCATTGACATGGCTGGGTGTTGCCATGGTTTGATGCATTGGCACGGCTGGGTGTTGCCATGGTTTGGAGCATTGGCAGATCAGAGTGTAGCCTGGTGCATTGGCACGGCTGGGTGTTCCCAGCGCCGGGTGCACTGGTAGATCCGAGTGTGGTTTGGTGCATTGGCACGGCTGGGTGTTGCCCTGGTTTGATGCATTGGCACGGCTGGGTGTTGCCCTGGTTTGGAGCATTGGCAGATCAGAGTGTAGCCTGGTGCATTGGCACGGCTGGGTGTTGCCCTGGTTTGGTGCATTGACATGGCTGGGTGTTGCCATGGTTTGATGCATTGGCACGGCTGGGTGTTGCCATGGTTTGGAGCATTGGCAGATCAGAGTGTAGCCTGGTGCATTGGCACGGCTGGGTGTTCCCAGCGCCGGGTGCACTGGTAGATCCGAGTGTGGTTTGGTGCATTGGCACGGCTGGGTGTTGCCCTGGTTTGATGCATTGGCACGGCTGGGTGTTGCCCTGGTTTGGAGCATTGGCAGATCAGAGTGTAGCCTGGTGCATTGGCACGGCTGGGTGTTGCCAGCGCCGGGTGCACTGGCAGATCGGAGTGTAGCCTGGTGCATTGGCACGGCTGGGTGTTGCCATGGTTTGGAGCACTGGCACGGCTGGGTGTTGCCCTGGTTTGGTGCACTGGCAGATCCGAGTGTAGCCCGGTGCATTGGCACGGCTGGGTGTTCCCAGCGCCGGGTGCACTGGTAGATCCGAGTGTGGTTTGGTGCATTGGCACGGCTGGGTGTTTGCCCTGGTTTGGTGCATTGGCACGGCTGGGTGTTCCCAGCGCCGGGTGCACTGGCAGATCCGAGTGTAGCCCGGTGCGCTGGCCTGGCTCGGCCCACGGGCTCTGGCACGGTTCGGGGCGGGTGCAGGCGCTGGGGCTGGGCGCAGAGCGGTCCCGCTGCCGCGCAGGGTTGGGCGGGCTCTGGGGACGCATCACCGCTACCCGCCGCCCCAGGCTCCTCCAATGGGGCCGGGCCAGGTCAGGCCGCGGCCCGGGTGCGGGACACGTCGCACGTCCGCAGCTTCCCGGCCGGGAAATCCCGGGCGCGCCTAGCGGGGCGGGGCCGCCCGGCCGGGTCTAGTCCCGCGCGCCGGGCAGCCCCGCACAGACACGCGCCATGGGCCGCTGCGACCTGCGCTGGCTGCTGCTGGGACTGCTCGGGGCGGCGGGGCTGGGACCCGGGGCGGCCGCCGGGCAGCCGCTGCCGGGCTCCGCGGAGCAGAGGTGCTTCTGCCAGGTGAGAGCCGCCTGCCCGGCCTCTGCGCCCCGCGCGTCCGTCCGTCCGTCCGTTCCTCCCTCCTCTCCCCCCTCTGCGCCTGTCCGCGGTGTCTGTCTGTCCGTCCCGTCCTCTCCCCGCTTCTGCGCCTCCCCCAGGTGTCTGTCCTTTCTCACTCCCCCAGGTGTCTGTCCGTCCCTCCTTTCCCCCCTCTGCGCCTGCCCGCGGTGTCTGTCTGTCTGTCTGTCCCTCCTCTCCCCCCTTCTGCGCCTCCCCCAGGTGTCTGTCCTCTCTCACTCCCTCAGGTATCTGTCCGTCCCTCCTCTCGTCCCCGCGTGCCCGTCTGTCCCCCCGTCTGCGCCTCCCCCCAGTGTCTGTCACGGTGTGTTCTGCCCCCCATCCCCACACCCATGTTATCTGCATGTTTCTTTGTCCCTCCTCCTGTCACATCCTCCCCTACCTGTCTCCTCCCTAAAACAACGAGGAGTCCTTGTGGCACCTTATAGACTAGCACATTTATTTGGGCATAAGCTTTTGTGGGCTAGAACCCACTTCATCAGGTGCATGGAGTGGAAAATCCAGTAGGCAGAGATCTATAGCAGTACATGAAAAGATGGGAGTTGCCTTACCAAGTGGGGGGTTGAGACAAGTCAATTAAAGTGGGCTATTATCAACAGGATGAAAAATCACTTTTGTAGTGGTAATCAGGGTGGCTCATTTCAAACTGTTAACAAGAAGGTGAGAGTAACAGTAGCGGCAAATTAGCATGGGGAAATCAGGGTTTTTTTAGTTCCTGTAATGACCCATCCACTCCCAGTCTTTATTCAGGCCTAATTTGATGGTGTCCAGGTTGCAAATTAATTCCAGTTCTGCAGTGTCTCCCTGCCAGGGCACTCACTAATCTCCTCCTTAACCTGTGTTGTGAAGGGTGGGTCTCCAGAACTGTGTGAGCGTTAGGTCTGGCTTGGCAGTGCTGGAGTCTGAAGGTCTTTGTTAACTGTTCAGACAGTTGACCAAGGGTCGTGGTGGATTGTCCATCGCAGAGAATTTTTCAGTCAAGGGTGGATTGTGTTTCTAAAAACTCTGTTCTAGGAATTATTTTGGGAGTGTTCTCTGGCCTGAACTATATAGGAGATCAGACTAGGCCAGGGGTTCTCAAACTTCATTGCACCGCGACCCCCTTCTGACAACAAAAATTATTGCAGGACCCCGGTAGGGGGGACTGAAGCCTGAGCCCACCCAGGGAGGGGGGAAAGCCAAAGCCCCACCTCCCCAGGCTGGGGGACCAAAGCCGAAGCCCAAAGGCTTCAGCTGCAGGTAGGGGGCCTGTAACCTGAGCCCTGTCGCCCAGGGCTAAGCCCTCGGGCTTGGGCTTTGGCCCAAGCCCCAGCAAGACTAAGCCAGCCCTGGTGACCCCATTAAAATGGGGTCGTGACCCACTTTGGGGTCCCAACCCACAGTTTGAGGACTAGGTGATCACAATGGTTCCTTCTGGCCTTGGAATCTATGACACTATGAAACCATAGACACAGCACGGACAGCAGCAAGCTGCCCTGCTGCCAGTGCCAGTGCGTCTCCTCCCTGAGCTGGAGGGACCCATCATCAGGGGTGAGAGATGGTGTACTTTACAGGCTTATTACAGTCCTTAGGCCGGGGTAGTCGATAGGGGGACCGCAGGCCAAATCTTCACCGCCAGATGCTTTTGAATGGACCCCAAAATCTTTTTATTTTCTTACAGGGGCGGCTCCAGGCACCAGCAAACCAAGCGTGTGCCTGGGGCAGCAAGCCGCAGGGGGCGGCCTGCCGGTCGCCATTAGGGTGGCAGTCAGGCTGCCTTAGGCAGCATGCCTGAGAGAGGTCTGCTGTTAACGTGGATTCGGCGGCATGCCTGCAGGAGGTCCGCCGATCCTGAGCATTCAGTGGCAATTTGGCGGCGGGTACGCCGAAGGCAAGGGACTGGCAGACCTCCTGCAGGCACGCCGCCGAAAGCTGCCTGACTGCCGTGCTTGGGGTGGCAAACTACATAGAGCCACCTCTGTTTACTTATTATGATTGTTGTTTTACTATTTTCTCTGTAGTCTGGACCTTGACTATACCTTGACCAAAAAATTTGGACCTTGGCAAAAAAATAATTGACTGGTCTAAGGTATTTCAAGGATGTACATCACTATAGTATCTGAGGGTGAAATCTTCCTATCTGTCCTGTTTCTCACTTATCACATTCCCAACAGTCAGGAGCTATTCCTTATGCTTCTGACATTCAGGAGAGAGAGGAACGCAAGAGAGAGATTTTGACAGGTTTTCAGATTTGTCCTGTGTACAGGCCTCTCTTGTAGAAGAGATTAAAGTATAAAATCCAATGTTAAGACTGTAAATGTATAATAAAGTTTTTGTTGCAATGTTAACTCTTCCACATTGCATATGCTGGGTCAGATCCTCAGTCAGCGTAAAGCAGTGAAGCTATGCTGACTTACACCAGCTGAGGATCTGTCCTGCTGTGTTTAAGCGATACATTTAACAGCCTAAACAGCAACCATGTATGTGCAAGGCAAGGACCAGATCTTGCAATTATATGAATGGACCCCACTCCAAATAGCCGACTTTGACTCATTTGCAGGATTTGGGGCCCAGATGAGTTAAAATTGCAATGAAATATTTTAACACTTTCATTTTCTGACCCATGTTTAAACCTTGTAACCTCAATGTGACAATAACAGGTTTTGTATTAACTCCCTCTTTCTTTTCCATCTATTAAAAAGGAAGTGGGAAATGGGAACTATGGAGTTGCACAACTGGCTTGGGTTAATACTCATTTTCATGTAGATAGCCTGTCAGAGATATACTGCTGATAAAGGATAAAAAATGTTATTCAGTTCTTTGAAGGTGTTTTGCTTATATATAACCATAGAGACTGAATAATAATTGGGAGAAAGAGGCATTAATTCACACAAGTACAAGTCTAATGAAAAGCAAGTACCACCGTATAAAGCAGTATGGGACAGACATAGAATAGTGCTTTGCATATGCACACCGAAGTGCTTGTTCTTTTCTTTTTCCTTTGGGTGGGAATGGTTGGCGCTATAACTTGTGCATCTGAGCTCTCTAAAGCCAGTTTTTTTCCTGCTGCCTTTTCTTTTAGAATATACACCTCTATCCCGATATAACGCTGTCCTCGGGAGCTAAAAAATCTTACCGTGTTATAGGTGAAAGCACGTTATATCGAACTTGCTCTGATCCTCCGGAGTGCACAGCCCTCCCCCCCCCCCCCGCACTGCTTTACCGTGTTATATCCGAATTTGTGTTATATCGGGTCACGTTATATCTGGGTACAGGTGTAATTTGTGCTGTTAATAGCATTTTTCATAATCGAGGTATCCCGAACTTTATCACCTTCACAAAATGGGTTTGGTTATGTGCTGACAGTGTTGTGTAAGGAAAGAGAATAGCGTGTATGACCCCATTAGCTCAGACATGGCATAGGATGACACTGGGGATGTTGGTACAGACTTAAGATAAAACTAGCACTCACAACATTTCAGATGCTGGACCAAATAGGTCCTGATTCTGCAGTGAGCTCCATGTGGGCTGGTTTCAGTGAGGCTCTCCATGGGGGAGATTGAGGCCTAACTTTTTTGACAGCTACATTACAGTTCCTTTACATTAAGACCACCACTACCCAGTTCTGAAACTTTATCAAAAACAGGCCTGTGTAACTAAAAACAACATAACAATTTCACATAATGTTGCTGCTTTACCGTATGTCTCATTAGCACTAAATATCATTTCGACATCTCTGTTCCAATAACTTTACAAACAGCTCATCCTCCACTCAGATATTTTTGTTTATGATGCATTATATGCTCTAATCAATCATTAATCAAGTCTCCCTGTGGACTCCCAAGAACTTACTGCACATATGTTGTTTACAGACCTTTGTAGTTGCTTTGTGGAAACACTGCAGGTGTTGGGTGATGGGCAACCTGGATTTTGGTCGAACATTGTGCAGTTAGGCAAATGAAGGTTATTCAAATAACACAAAGGTGTGGGGTTTTGTTTTTTGTGTGTGTCAGTTTGGTACCTGGCCATAATAGAAAATGTGAGAAGTTGGGCCTCAAGAATATCTGATCCTTTGCTCCTTGAACAGATTTTTAAGTCGCGTTCCTTTTCTTTTTATTAGTTTTTTGTATTACGGTAGTGCCTAGGAGCCCTTGTCATGGATCAAGAACTCAGCATGTGTTAGGTGCTGGACAGAGATAGAACAAAAAGATGGCCCCAAAGAGCTTACAATCTAAGTATAAGACCAGAGACAACAGATGGATATGGACAGACAGGGGAAGTCAAGGAAATAGTGAGACAATATTGATCAGTGTGATCGGGCGTGGTATCAGCACACTAACGTCTGTCAAGTTTTTGGTAGGCAAGACAGCAAAGGAGAGTTTTTTGGAAGGATTTGAAGGGGGAGAATGACAGGGCTTTGCAGATGTCTTTGGGGAGTTCCTTCCAAGCAGTAGGGGCAGCAAGATTCCTGTTTGAAAATTTAATCAGTGCGTGATGGAGGCTGACATCATGGTCCAACCGAAGGGCTGACTAGACGTTTCGGTAGCGAGTAAGAGATGATGGGTAGAGTGGGAATAGGCTATGAAGGGCCTTGCAAGTGAAGACAAGTAGCTTGTGTTTAGAGACAGAGAAGGGGGAACGAGTGGAGGAAGGCAAAGAAGGGGCCGCATGGTCAAAGCAATGGGCTAGGAGAATGAGCTCCTTAAGTTTGTGTTTTCAAGCCCTGCCCTGACCACTGAGGCAGGAATTCATACCTGCCGACACTCAAAATGTCTCCATAGTGTCATCTGGGGAGAAAAACTGGGATGCATCTTCTAACTCTATTGGCAACTGCAGCTCCCTGCTGTAGACACACACTCTGAAATGTCACCTGACGCAACTTCAGTCTCCACAGTGTGAGATGCTGCCAGGGAACTCAGTAGGTGAGATACTGCTGAACGCACAGCTCTGCACCTTGCTCCTGGAGCTACCAGTGAGGCTAACGTGAGAGCCCCACAAGCCCAGTCTTGGCCCTGACATCATACAGGAATCACCTGGATGCAGTGGGGGAGGGCAGGATCCCAATGTACAGCCGCTGTGGCAGAAAGTGGGCTTAGAAGCCTCCATAACTGAAGATCTCCCTCTGGCCATGAGCTGCCAGCTCACAAAAAATAATGAGTTGATCCCAAATCTGAGTGGAGTACCACAAGCAGGGAGAGCTGGGAGGTGGTAACCAGGGTGGCTGCTGATATAGGCTAAAAGATGCTCCTCGTTCCATCCTCTTGAGATGATCCCACTTCCTGTTCTGGCTGCAGGTGGGGATGGCAGGATAATGTGTCACCATCTTCCGCAGCCTAGCTGTGGAGTGGGGGGCAGATGTGGGGAGGAAGACGCAGACACCCTGCTTTCATTACCTTGGAAGCTTGTGGGAGTCTTTGCACTGACTTAAATGGGAGTTGGACTGGGCAATGAAGAGGAAGGGGGTGACTGAGAGAAAGCGAGGGGGCAGGGAGCAAACCAGACATGGGGGGAAGAAAGTAGAGGGGATAGAGCAGAGAGGACAATTGCAGAAGAGTGAAGAACTAGATGAGGGAAAGGAGGGAGATGAAGTGAAGGAGGAAGAACAAAGGCAAGGGAAATATAGTAAGATTTTTATCTGATTGGGGTTTAGTACCAAAATATTGCAGTGATCTAATGGCTATGTTAGGTACACACGCCATGCTCATACATTAGCATTAGAGAGTTAATTAGACATGCATACTGAGTTCCAGTTGCATTCCTTCACAAGAAGGCCCCAGACTTCCTCAAGAATCTGGGCCACTCGTATTGTCTGGGATGTTTGTATCTGCCAGCTGCAACTGCATCATAGCTTTAGTGTTGGTATCTTGTATTTGGGCAGAACCAGCCCTGCCCTCTTGCCTCATGTCATGCTTACGCACCCCTTCCATCTTTGACACTATCATAGCTTTAGTGTTGGTATCTTGTATTTGGGCAGAACCAGCCCTGCCCTCTTGCCTCATGTCATGCTTACGCACCCCTTCCATCTTTGACACTATCATAGCTTTAGTGTTGCCTCCTTTCGCTTGGGCAAAACCAGCCCTAGCCTCTGGGCTCAGGGAAACCCAACTGTTCAGTTCAGCGAGTCCCGTGAACAATGAAGCACATGGCACCTGTTTGTGAGTATGTCAGCTTGTGTGTTTTATCTTAAACAACTGTTCCAGATAAATATTTATTTTTTAAAGATGTCACTTAGTGTGTGGCATATGTTGTCAACACATTTATAATTAAGACGTCGCTGCCATGACAGTAGGCGCTGTAGATACCCAAATAAATAACATTACAGCTTCTGCTAAGGGGCCTAAAGCAGCAGGGAAAGACATTGATACAGTGGCGTATGTCCATATAAGGACCTATAAGGAACATTGTAACTCTGGAATTACACTAGACCAGAGGTGCATTCTTACGTTTCCTGGCTGGATTTTGCATTTTGATCTTGTCTATTTCTAGACTTTCTAGAGCAGGTCAGCTTAGCCAGGGCAAAAGTGAAATGGAAGCCTTGTTAGTCTTATTGGGACCTTTCTCCTTGCATCAGTAGCATTGCTTCAGTCCTCTAGGAGGCTTGGATCACACACAGTGCTCGGTAGCTCTTTTCTATGGGACCTTTGGTGTCTCAGGCGTCAGCATCTTGGAGGCTTCCTGGCTTCACTGGCTCCTGTTCTGTCTCCCTTTACATTGTCTCCAGCCTTTGGCTCCTCAGGAAGGGAGGCAGTGGTAGGTAAGCAGGCCAGTAGTGCATGCTAGACCATGTGTATGCTTGAGAACCGAACCATTCCTAACTGGTAGGCTAGAAGTGGGTGGAGCACAAAGGGTGAATTCCTGAGTGTATTAAGTCAATGGGAATTGTCAGTGGAGCGAGGAGTTCCATGTGCCTACACTAGATGTGCTGAATTGTTCGGAACTCTCTGCGTGGCCTATTCTTTTTCCTCGTGCTGTTCTAAACCCTATAGTGCAGCTCCCAGAAGCAGCGGAATCTGGGCTGTTTCAAAAGACAGTCAGTGCCCGTGGGAACTGTCTGCACAGTGGCAGTGCCATCCATCCATGCTGGTGGTATTGCCCTACACACTGCAGATCAAAACAGCTCATGCTGAATCAGTGAAAGCAAATCTAATCCCAGCAGTGTTTTGGCATGCATGCCCCTTGAAGCAATTCCGCATGCAGGTATTCCATGTTTTTCGAGGATGCCAGCAGGACCAATGTGTTCTCAGAATAGAACCTTTTTCTAGTGTAACTGAATCATTAGCTGCCCAGATTTGCACCACAGTAGCTCTGAACACCCAGCTGGATCACAGTGCAGTGCGTTCCCTGGCTTAACTGAAGAATGCAATATTTCCAGAAAGTAGCAATAAAGATTTTGAAACAGAAGTGAGTGTAGACTAGAGATTAGTCAGTTAATTTTTTTTAATTGGGTGGCTTGGCCTTGTGATAAACTTAATTTCTGAGCTCTTAATTTTACAGCAATTGCAATGCAAAACGCCTTCAGTTTCCCAATTACAGAATCGTAGAATTGTAGGGCTGGAAATGTCAATGTTTATACTGAAAACATGAGGTCAGGTGTAGGAAATAGTACTAGGTTTGCTTTGTAAAACAGGAGACTTCAAAACCAAACATAGAACCATAGTCTTATAACAAAAATACATTGTTTATGGGGAAGCAGGAGTGCTAGCATGGTAATGTAGACTTCCCTTTCCACTGAGTTCTGCAAGCCTCGACTGTGGTCCAGGTTGCCCAAATGATTTCTTTAAAGGAGTCAATTCCACAGTACTGACGCACAATAGGAGAGATTCAGGTTTGGAGACTGGGCTCCTTATTCCTCAGCCAGCAGACTAGGCCATTGCAAAGTCAGTCATCTGGAGCTTTTCCTGAAGGGTGCTAATTGTTCCATCCATTCTTTCTCTCCTTGTTTAACCACTGTCTAGGAGGAAAGTGTTCCATTGCCCCCTGTCCCTTTTGGGGGTGGGGGAAGGGAGCAAGAAGGTGTTTAATTGCCTCAGTGGTGATTAGCACTGTTCTGTTCAGATGTGTATGTGCCCTTCGTGTAGTTATCAGAGTGCCTTACAGAAGTCTTCAAGTGAGGTGATTAGCATCTCTTGCCTGGCTCATTCTTTCATTCTTCCCTTTCCCAACAATAATTTGTAAAAGTATATTTTTTAAAATAATCTGGTAGGTGTCCATGCTGCTCCATGTTTGCCCCAGAGAAGGCAGGGCAAAGAAGTGTGCCTTCCCTGGGAGTGGAATGTAGGAAGGTTGATGGTGGTACTTTGCTCCTGTGGGATTTCATTCCTCAGTCTGGGACCAGCCCCTGAGAAAGCTCAGTCCCCCAAACAGAAGAGATTTATCCTACTTTGCACAGTTCATTTGGGCCTGAGGAGCAGACTTATTTCTGTAGCCCTCATCCCGGATCTTTAGGTATCCTGGGCCAAGCTGATGAGTGCCTGAAAAATAAGGACCAAGACTGAATTACTTGCAAGGGAGAGAAGAGAATTAACAAGAAGTCCTTGAAAACAACAACAAAATTCTGCTGTCTATATAGCTCCATATTTACTTTGTTCCTTGCTTCTCTTATAGTATTATTCCTGTCACCCCCTGGCAATCGCTAGAACAACACCATTACAAATTTACACTTAGCTGTCACCAACCTTGACGCCTGTAAGGATCCTCTGTTTTCCATTATCCTCTCCTTCTGCCTCTGCCTGCAGCTTTGCTTCCAGTACAATGAAGAGGGAGCTGAGATTTGACATGATCAGAAATTTTGGAGAATGAACTAATATTTTGTCTGTGCGTGTAAATGGTTATGTGCTATAGGGTTCTGCTATTTTTGATAGGTGTTGAAGGACAGGGTCAAGGGAACCTATTATAATAAACTGTAACAAGCTTCCTGTGGATATTCACTTCATAAACTAATCTATCTATTTAAATATAAAGTCCTTCTTGGTCTTTAAGTCCTTGAATTTCCAAAACTGTAATATTACCCAACACTGTATAATGCCACATTGCTATATGTTGGACTGATGTGCCAAAATGCTATATAAGTCACCAACATAATGTAAAGGGTTGGGTGCTGAGAGTATTTCGGCTCAGGTGTTTTAACGCTGAGTTGTTTACTTCTTACTCTGTCTACTTATTTGACATTGTGCAACTTCCTCTTTGAGCCAGCAATCTGCGTGCAGTAAGACCACAAATGAATCTGTCTTCTCATGCGGTCTTAAAAAAGCACTCAGCAACAACACAGCCCACTGAGTTGCTTTGGAATGATGCAAGAAATGTTGGCTTTTTAAACTAGATTTAACACGAATATTTTCTTGGATCTCTGTAATCGATGGCAGAAGAGATTCCATCACATTTTGTCCAGTTTTGATTAAAGCAAGTAAAATGGCAGCAACACAGTTGCCTAAAAATGGTTTAATAAAGTGGTTTAATGGGACTTTATTTTGGTCGTTGTGAGTTCTGATGGAGGTATTATTATCGCTTAATTGGTCTTGATGCAGGGGACTGGCACTCCTTACAATACTGAGGGTCCATCCAGACTACGAGTGTAGACCAGGCCTGTGATGCTACAGGGATTGTTGTCCTATAAGAACCTAGGTAGGCAATTGCCATTGGTATAGTTCCGTTAAAGTTCAGGGCATTCAGCGTCTTGCTGGATCAGGCCCTAAAATTGTACATATACAATCTGTGTGGCCAAAGGAGTGTATTTATGTGTGCTTTGTAGACAGAACAAGAGTGTATGTGTAATAATACAACTTAGTCAAATGTTTCAATCAGAAGCTAAGTTTTTTAAAAAGAGTGAAATATTCATGAAATATCAGCTCTTCAGCAGTATGCCAACTATGAATAAGTTTTGGAGAAAGGGCATTCCTCCACAGAGATTTACAGACACCAAGATAAATTGAAAAAGGCACAAGACAGTTCTCAAAGCTGTGTCTAAAAAAATAAAAAATACCAAGCCAGTACAGCAAGGTTGATGCTTGTTAATTCTCATTAACCTCCTTATCTGTTAGCCTCTTAGGAAAAGTCTGGGAAGACGTTTTGTATTAAATATTGTGCATTGTACTTAAAAATAGATCCTATATTTTGTTCATATTATGTGTCATATTTTATTCTTTATTCAACAGGTCACTGGTTACTTAGATGATTGCACCTGTGATGTTGAAACCATAGATACATTTAACAACAACAAGCTTTTTCCTAGATTAAATAAACTTCTGGAAAGTGACTACTTTAGACATTACAAGGTATTTTCATATTAGAAAATTATATTCATTGCCAAAAATATGTCGGGACTAGATAAGTAATGTGTTTTTGTGGTTTTTTTTGTGTTTTTTGTGTTTTAAATCTCCTCCATATAAGTTATCAATTATCTTTTAATTCATGTATTCTTGTTTTAGGAACATGATCATAACAATTCAGACTTTCATACTATTCGGAGAACCTTAATTTGAGGCAATATAGTCAAATAAATTATATCAAATTTTAAGAATTGCTTCTGAAGCACTTTTTCCCCTTAAAGGCTTTAGTGGTAGAGCAAGGAAGTGGTTTTTATGCCAGGTGAAGTTTGGAAAATATTTGCTGGGGCAAAAGCTGTGCAGTGAGAACAATATTTTGTTTGTACACACGAAGAGACACTTAACAAGACCAAGCGAATTGGTCATTATAACGTCTATCCAGTTTTTATTAAACTGGTCCTTTACAGGCCAAATTCTGCCTGCGATTACACCCATAATAACCTGGCTGGAGTTGCATGAATATAAGCAGGGCTGAATTTGTGCCAGGACAGTCCTGGCATGTCTAGGTTTGGCAGCTCATAGCCCCAGCACCTCTGGGCTTGCTGCATCAGTGATGAATGTAAAAAAATTGCTTGAGCCCTGGCACCTCTTTCATTACAAATTAAGCACTGACTGTAAGTGAGTGCAGAATTTGGCCATTTGTGCTTTTAAAAAACCTTTCTACCTGGGGAGTCAAACATGAGGCAGTGTTTGAGTATATTCATCATAGAATATCAGGGTTGGAAAGGTCATCAGGCTAGTCCAACTCCCTGACAGATTTTTGCCCTGATCCCTAAATGGCCCCTCAGGGATTGAACTCACAACCCTGGGTTTCGCAAGCCAAGGCTCAAACCACTGAGCTATGCCTCCCCCTATTACTGTTTAAATAAAATCATTACATGTTAGGGTTGTTTAGGAGAGCACTACTTGGAGGTTGATATTTTGAGGCAGGAAAGGGGGTAATTGAGAATCTGCTCTAGGCCCAGGAGCATCTAAGAAAGGCCCTGAAAAATGCGCTACCAAATGTCTGAAATCTTTAATGTCACCGTATTTAACATCATCTGTAAGGTCATCTCAACTGAAAACAGAGAGAAGTACAAAAGTTTATCCTGAATCATTTTCACCAGTCGTGAAGTTCACTCCTGTGTAGAAAGCCAGAGCATGGGCCATGCGTCACTTAAGCCTTTATAAAAGGGTGGATTGCTATGTGCTGAGTTACACCTTAAATGAGAATTATTGCAAAAGTTATGGCTTAGATCTACTTCAAAGGTAACAAGTGTTGTTATATTAGGCTGTGGTTCATATCGTTGGCTTGGTTATGTGGATTTGTATAATATGTAATTATTTTTTATATATAATTCTTTATAGGTAAACCTAAAGAAACCTTGCCCTTTTTGGAATGACAGCAGTCACTGTGGGATAAGAGACTGCGCAGTAAAGCCTTGTGCATCTGTAAGTACACGAATGTGTTCAGGTCCAGATTTGTAATGGTATTTAAGCATTGCTGCTCTGGCCAGCATCTCAACCCCTAAGTCTCTTTTTCAAAAGGGATTCAGGCATTTAGGAGCCAAAATCCCATTGACAGTCAATGAAAATGAGACTTAGCTCCTAAATCGGCTAAGTGTTGCAAGGCTGTGCACAGCAATGCCTAAATACCTTTACAAATCTGGCCACAGTAACTTGTTTCTTCTTTAGCCAATCTTTACAGAGGACAGCAATCCTTGCTTTTGCTTACTGTAGCTAACACAATTGTAGCTTTCTGATCAGGTTTATACAGATAAGTGCAGAGTTTCAAAAAGTTCAGTGAATAGAAGATTGTTGGGGGCGGAATAGATCTGGACAAGGAGGAGAGGTCTGGAGATAAGTGTGAAAAGCAAGGGACATATGCTTTTTTGTTAAAATATTATATGTTTGCTGTTGAAGAAAAAAATCCAGAATACATAATGTTGTTCTTTTAGTTAAATTAAAAAAATGTAGATGTCTGTCTCATGATGTTCTCCTCCTAGTACCGCATGGCAAGAAAATCCTCCAAATATTAATGATTAACCTGTTGAATTGGAGATAGTTCACCTCCCAAAGACTTCATAAATATCTGCTTTAATTACTTTTGGTAAATGAAATAACCAAACAAACATTCATTTTTTGATAATAGCTGTAGAACTAATCTGAAAAGTTTTCAAAATATATCACTGTTTAAAAATGTATAGTGTGTACCTTCTAAAAATGAAACCTACATCTATCTCTTGAGTTGTGAAGAATATGTATTAAGGTTGTAACAACCAACAATAATGCACTTTTATGTAGAAATCCATGATTAAATCGAGTCTTCCTGACTAGTGATTTAAATCAAATCCACCCTGGATGAAAGCAGTTAAAAGAATACAGTACTCTAAAGGTAGAAGGCTGCCTGGTATGAGCTGATCCTATTTAGATAATTTTCACGTATCCTTAAAAAGCACAGTGTGCATTTAAGTAAGCTTGCCTAGGAAGAGAATGGGCTTTTCTTCCCTCGATAGCCATGTTGTAACATCTCAAATATAGAGGTGAGGAGGCCTGATTAACAGGAAATATACCAGCTGATGTAACACTTTAAAACAGTCTAGTTCAGGAAGAATTACCACTCACTCACACATACTGTGTATTCTGCTACATTTGGCTAATTCCATCTCCCTTCTTCCCCCTCTCCCAAAAAGACATGAATATTAATTTCTTACTGGTTTTTCTGTGGCACTCCCCCCATAATATCTGAATGCCTCACAAATGTTAATGAATTAGCCTCCCAGCATCCCTATGGGATAAGAAAGCAAGCATTATTATTCTCTTTTGAGAGAATAGGGAAACTGAGGTACAAAGAGACTTGGGGCCTGATTCTGGTGTACGCTAAGCCCCCTTGCACTACTATGGCAGTAGAGAGGAGCCTAAATGTAAATGAGAATAAGGCCCTAAAGGAAATGCCTGCGATTAAGAAGGATGTTGATAAATTGGAGAGGGTCCAGAGAAGAGCCATGAGAATGATTAAAGGAATCGAAAACATGACTTATAGTGATAGACTCAAAGAGCTCAATATATTTATCTTAACAAAGAGAATGTTAAGAGGTGAGTTGATTACGGTCTATACCTACCTACATGGGGAACAAATATTTAATAGTGGGCACTTCAGTGTAGCAGAGAAACATATAACACGATCCAAAGGCTGGAATTTGAAGCTAGATAAATTGAGACTGGAAATCAGACGTACATTTTTAACAGTGGGAGTAATTAACCTTTGGGACAATTGACCAAGGGTGGTGGTGGATCCTCCATCACTGACAATTTTTCAATCAAGGTGAGATGTTTTTCTAAGAGCTCTGCTCTAGGAATTATTTTGGGGAAGTTCTATGGCCTGCGCTATACAGGAGGTCAGACTAGGTGATCACAATGGTCCTTTCTGACTGTGGAATCTATTAATCACACAGGAGATCTCATAGACTCATAGACTCATAGACTCTAGGACTGGAAGGGACCTCGAGAGGTCATCGAGTCCAGTCCCCTGCCCTCATGGCAGGACCAAATACTGTCTAGACCATCCCTGATAGACATTTATCTAACCTACTCTTAAATATCTCCAGAGATGGAGATTCCACAACTTCCCTAGGCAATCTATTCCAGTGTTTAACTACCCTGACAGTTAGGAACTTTTTCCTAATGTCCAACCTAAATCTCCCTTGCTGCAGTTTAAGCCCATTGCTTCTTGTTCTATCATTGGAGGCTAAGGTGAACAAGTTTTCTCCCTCCTCCTGATGACACCCTTTTAGATACCTGAAAACTGCTATCATGTCCCCTCTCAGTCTTCTCTTTTCCAAACTAAACAAACCCAATTCCTTCAGCCTTCCTTCATAGGTCATGTTCTCAAGACCTTTAATCATTCTTGTTGCTCTTCTCTGGACCCTCTCCAATTTCTCCACATCTTTCTTGAAATGCGGTGCCCAGAACTGGACACAATACTCCAGTTGGGGCCTAACCAGCGCAGAGTAAAGCGGAAGAATGACTTCTCGTGTCTTGTTTACAACACACCTGTTAATGCATCCCAGAATCACGTTTGCTTTTTTTGCAACAGTATCACACTGTTGACTCATATTAAGCTTGTGGTCCACTATGACCCCTAGATCTCTTTCTGCCATACTCCTTCCTAGACAGTCTCCTCCCATTCTGTATGTGTGAAACTGATTGTTCCTTCCTAAGTGGAGCACTTTGCATTTATCTTTATTGAACTTCATCCTGTTTACCTCAGACCATTTCTCCAACTTGTCCAGATCATTTTGAATTTTGACCCTGTCCTCCAAAGCAGTTGCAATCCCTCCCAGTTTGGTATCATCTGCAAACTTAATAAGCGTACTTTCTATGCCAACATCTAAATCGTTGATGAAGATATTGAACAGAACCGGTCCCAAAACAGAACCCTGCGGAACCCCACTTGTTATACCTTTCCAGCAGGATTGGGAGCCATTAACAACTACTCTCTGAGTACGGTTATCCAGCCAGTTATGCACCCACCTTATAGTAGCCCCATCTAAATTGTACTTTCCTAGCTTATCTATAAGAATATCATGCGAGACTGTATCAAATGCCTTACTGAAGTCTAGATATATCACATCCACCGCTTCTCCCTTATCCACAAGGCTCGTTATCCTATCAAAGAATGTTATCAGATTAGTTTGACACGATTTGTTCTTTACAAATCCATGCTGGCTATTCCCGATCACCTTACCACCTTCCAAGTGTTTGCAGATGATTTCTTTGATTACCTGCTCCATTATCTTCCCTGGCACAGAAGTTAAACTAACTGGTCTGTAGTTTCCTGGGTTGTTTTTATTTCCCTTTTTATAGATGGGCACTATATTTGCCCCCTTCCAGTCTTCTGGAATCTCCCCCGTCTCCCATGATTTCCCAAAGATAATAGCTAGAGGCTCAGATACCTCTTCTATTAACTCCTTCAGTATTCTAGGATGCATTTCATCAGGCCCTGGTGACTTGCAGGCATCTAACTTTTCTAAGTGATTTTTTACTTGCTCTTTGCTTATTTTCTCTTCTAAATCAACCCTCTTCCCGTAAGCATTCACTATACTAGACATTCCTTCAGACTTCTCAGTGAAGACCGAAACAAAGAAGTCATTAAGCATCTCTGCCATTTCCAAGTCTCCCGTTACTGTTACCCCCTCCTCATTGAGCAGTGGGCCTACCCTGTCCTTAGTCTTCCTCTTGCTTCGAATGTATTGATAAAAAGTCTTCTTGTTTCCCTTTATTCCCATAGCTAGTTTGAGTTCATTTTGTGCTTTTGCTTTTCTAATCTTGCCTCTGCATTCCTGTGTTATTTGCCTATATTCATCCTTCGTGATCTGCCCTAGTTTCCATTTTTTATATGACGCCTTTTTATTTTGTAGGTCACGCAAGATCTCAAGGGTAAGCCAAGGTGGTCTTTTGCCACATTTTCTATCTTTCCTAACCATTGGAATAACTTGCTTTTGGGCCCTTAATAGCGTCCCTTTGAAAAACTGCCAACTCTCCTCAGTTGTTTTTCCCCTCAGTCTTAATTCCCATGGGACCTTGCCTATCAGCTCTCTGAGCTTACCAAAATCCGCCTTCCTGAAATCCATTGTCTCTATTCTGCTGTACTCCCTTCTACCCTTCCTTAGAATTGCAAATTCTATGATTTCATGATCACTTTCACCCAAGCTTCCTTCTACTTTCAAATTCTCAACAAGTTCCTCCCTATTTGTTAAAATCAAGTCTAGAACAGCTTCCCCCCTAGTAGCTTTTTCAACTTTCTGAAATAAAAAGTTGTCTGCAATGCAGTCCAGGAACTTATTGGATAGTCTGTGCCCCGCGGTGTTATTGTCCCAACATATATCTGGATAGTTGAAGTCCCCCATCACCACCAAATCTTGGGCTTTGGATGATTTTGATAGTTGTTTGAAAAAAGCCTCATCCACCTCTTCCACCTGATTAGGTGGCCTGTAGTAGACTCCCAGCACGACATCACCTGTGTTTTTTACCCCTTTTAGCCTAACCCAGAGACTCTCCACCCTTCCGTCTCCTATGTCCATCTCCACCTCAGTCCAAGTGTGTACATTTTTAATATATAAGGCAACACCTCCTCCCTTTTTCCCCTGTCTATCCTTCCTGAGCAAACTATACCCATCCACACCAACATTCCAGTCGTGTGTATTATCCCACCAAGTTTCAGTAATGCCAATTATGTCATAGTTGTATTTGTTTATTAGCACTTCCAGTTCTTCCTGCTTATTACCCATACTTCTTGCATTTGTATAAAGGCATCTAAGATACTTGTTTGATTTTGTCTCCCAGCTTTGCCCTGACCCTCCTTCCTCTCTGCCATTATAGCCCGTGCTCCCTCCTGCTTCCAACCCATCTCCCAGGTCTTCTTCCCCACTTTCCTGTGGGCTTTGCTCACCTGTCCCCGTCGAACCTAGTTTAAAGCCCTCCTTACCAGGTTAGCCAGTCTGTGCGCGAATAAGGCCTTTCCTCTCTTCGAAAGGTGAACGCCATCTGTTCCTAGCAGTCCTTCCTCAAGTAGCATCCCGTGGTCGAGGAAGCCAAAGCCCTCCTGGCGACACCATCTTCGCAGCCAGGCATTCACCTCCACAATGCATCTGTCTCTGCCCGGACCCCTACCTTCAACAGGAAGAATGGAAGAGAATACCACCTGCGCTCCAAACTCCTTAACCCGTACTCCCAGAGCCCTGTAGTCACTCTTGATCTGCTCAGCATCACACCTCGCAGTATCATTTGTGCCCACATGGATGAGTAGCATGGGATAGTAGTCAGAAGGCCGGATAATCCTCGACAAAGCCTCTGTAACATCTCGGATACGGGCCCCTGGCAGGCAGCATACCTCCCGGGATGAACGGTCAGGGCGACAGATGGGTGTCTCCGTCCCCCTCAGCAGAGAGTCTCCAACCACCACTACCCTACGTTTCTTATCAGTGGTGGCAGCAGACCTCCCAGCCTTAGGGGTACGAGACTTCACCCCCTTAACTGTTGGGGGTGATTTCTTCTCTGCTGTATCTTTTACCACAACAGGAGGGTTCGCAGCAGCGGTGGAGCACTGCCCGCTGCTAGAAGTAACCAGCTGGCCGTGTACACCCTGAGCCTCCTCCTCCACTGGTGTGTCAGGTACACCCTGAGGCATCTCCTCTTCCACTGCAGTGTCAGTAGTCCCGTCAACTGGGACAGCACCATCAGCTGTCTCCACATGGATACTGTCCAGGAATTGCTCATGGACATAGATGTTCCTCAGCCAGGCCACCTCCTCCTGTAGCTCTCCCACCTGCTGCCTGAGAGATTCCACCAGTAGGCACCTTTCACATTGGATGCCACCCCCAGCCTGGATATCAGTAAGTGGAAATTGCAAATTACAGTCTTTGCAAGCCCACACCAGAATCTGGGTAAAAGCATCCATGCTTTGGTGCTCTGTCTGGCTACAGGCGCAGGTGGAGGAGACAGAAGCAGTGCTGGCACAGGTGTTACGGGTCCTCCTCACCATTTTAAGCCTCCCTCTGTCAAAGTCTCAAATTCCTGTCTACAGCTCTCTGTCCGCTCCTCTTTGCTGTGAACAGAAGGGTTTTCGATGTGGCTCAGGTTATGGGTTCAACGGACCAATGGGTCACAGATGAGACCAACAAGGGAGCCCCCTCCCTTCCTACTCCCCTTCCAAACTCCCTTGCAAAACTCCCTGTTAGCAGCTCCTGTTCGCTAAGCTCCCTGGTCGCTTGTGCGCAGCTTTATAAAGCCCTGGCCTGAGTGAATGCCCCGCCCACTGGTTCTAGGGAGGAGTTAAGATTTGAGCCGAGATCTCTTGAATCTCAGTCCAGTGCCTTAATCCTAAAACCACGTTGCCCCTCTAACTAATTTTATTGAAAGCAGCAAAGAGTCCTATGGCACCTTATAGACTAACAGATGTATTGGAGCATGAGCTTTCGTGGGTGAATACCTACTTTTATTGAAAGATTTTTGGTCAGTTTCCTAATGTTTCCTGAAATTAGACTAGAAGACCACATCAGCACGATGGACAAAACATGTCTCCGTTTTATATCTTGCATTTCAGAACGAAGTCCCTGGTGGAACTGAATCTGCAAGCTATAAGGTATGTGTGTCTTTATGAATGGTATGACATGTGACTGTTAAATTTCACTACAGCTGATACAAACCTCTCTAATGAGGTTGACATAAAGTGTACCACAAATAACCTCTGTTCCTCCTGACAACTGCTGTTTAGAATATTGCCCCTTTTTAATGTCACAATGCTCATAAAACTACTTCCCATTCAAAACAACTAAGTTGTTGGAGTTTCAGAAATTGCCAGTGGGGACTTTTGAGGTGAAATTCAAAGTGATCACTACAATTGCATGGGCCTCTAAACATCTTCAAATACCCTGCTCCTTTTGTAGAAATACAGGTTAAGATGAAATATTGACAGACAATTGTGAGCTGTAGGTGCCTAGCATCTTTGAAAATCAGACGAAATGCTTTAATGGATTTGGGGAAGGATTTTAAATGCAGAAAATCAGCTATTTCCTCTTTGCCTTCTAGTATTCAGAAGAAGCCAGTAAACATGTTGGAGAATGTGAGGAGGCTAAGAGACTTGGTGCCGTTAATGAATCTTTGAGGTATAATTTCATTCAATAAATCATTATGTTTGTCATAAAGAAAAATGAATATTGACTCTCAAACTCTCTTTACCTTTATTCTCTGTAGCGAGGAAACCCAGCGAGCCATGCTTCAGTGGACCCAGCATGAAGATTCTTCAGACAACTTTTGTGAAGCTGATGGTATGAGGCTCTGTCTAGTGTGAATGATTTTGTGATGATATTTAAACAAAGGCTGATTGCGAAGTCTGAAATCTTTGTAAAAATTTAAGCTGTGGAATAATATACTAATGAGTTTGAATTCTTTGTGTTTAATCTTTATTTGTACTTTTTTGAAGAGATGCAAGAAGAACTATTCCTTGTCAAATTTGCTGCAGTGGTAAACCTGACTTTCCATATGCCTTAACTCTGTAATGGTTGAGACGAAGTCCATGTTTACACTAAGAGTGCTTCAGCAGTGGTACTGTAATGCTGTTGTGTAGATGTTTCCCATAGCCACAGAAGGGATTTTCCTGTTACTGTAGGAACTCCACCTTCCTAGGTGACAGTAGCTAGAGCAATGGAAGCATTCTACACCAGGGGTTAGATCTTAGCTACATGAGTATCATAGATTATTAGTGTTGGAAGGGACCTCAGGAGATCATCTAGTCCAACCCCCTGCTCAAAGCAGGGCCTATCCCCAAATGGCCCCCTCAGGGATTGAACTCACAACCTTGGGTTTAGTAAGCCAATGCTCAAACCACTGAGCTATCTGTCCCCAGTGCTCAAGGGTGTGAATTTTTCACCTCCTTGAGTCCCATGCTATGTCAGTCTAACAAGTGTAGACCAGGCCAAAGTGAAATACTCTGTACTTCATAGACTCCTTTGCAACTGGAAACATTCCAGCTGGCAGTACTGAGTGCTGGAAAACTGTGTCCCTGTAACAGGGTGTGTGCATGTACACGTGTTGTGTCATGCAGGCTCCTTTCTGTAAAAATATGCCCATTGATCTTTGCAGTTTCATTAAAGTGGCAACTATCTATCTTTGGAACACAAATGTTTCAGGCTTCCGAGCAGACACACAGGTTTTAACTTTCATTTTGGAGGGTTTTCAGTGGATTCACAGTGTGGTTCAGACTTGAAACTAGAAGACAGGTAAGGGTGTGTCTATGCTGCAAATGAAGGTGTGATTGTAGCACAGGTAGATGCACCTGTGCTAGCACGAGTAGCAATAGGCTAACATTCCCCGGTGCCCTGGTTCTGGGTACATGCTCAAGTTACCAGACTGGGCTGAAGACCATGCTGCAGTTGTTACCTGTGCTAGCTAGATTAAAGCTACCATGGGTGTACCTACCTGTGTTACAGTCACAGCTTCCCTTGCTGTGTGTGGACATAGCCTACATGTTGGTTGTTAAGGGCCAGATTCTGAAACCTTACTCATTTAATACTCCTCTTTCAATATGTTCCTATTGCTTTCAGAGGGGCTACAAGGGTAACCCGACATCTTGATATTAGGAGCTTTGTCTTATATCTGCAACTATACCCCACCTTCCCCGAAAAAAAGAAGTGTCCTGATTTTTCACACTTGCTCTCTGGTCCCCCTGTTCAGAGAAGATGGTATTACTCAGCGTGAGTCAAGGTGGCAAAATCTGGCCTTGAGTATGTAGTTTCTTCGCTTCCTTTTATCCTCAACTAAGGCCTTCCCTCCACAGATATACAGTCTCCTGATGCAGAGTATGTGGATTTACTCCTGAATCCTGAACGCTACACGGGTTACAAAGGACCAGAGGCGTGGAAGATCTGGAACAGCATTTACGAGGAGAACTGTTTCAAGTATGTGGTTTGAGAGAGTCTCTCTGTGTGCTTTGGTTACTACTAATTGCGGCCAAATACATTTGATCAGATGAAAACAATTGTCTTAGAATTTGTGGGGGAAGTTTAAGTAGGGGAGGTTCTGTGAATGTTGTTGGAAAATGTCCATTCTTGTCTTCAGGATTTGTTTGTAATATTTTTAGCTATCTTTTTCCTGGTCACACCAATCAATGTCGTTGCTGATTAAAGGCATGGCAGTTGCTGCAATGCCATATGGTAGGATCTGAGCATCACCCCTTGGTCCCAGGCTGGCTAAGAACCCTGCACAGACAGGGTCTTCAGCTGCAGAAGAGAGGGATTCCTTCCCATTGCTCTCCACTAATCCTTGTGACTCGCTGGGTGGTACTGATGTGTCTTGAAGGAGCCATGGCCAAGCTCCTGTATCTGCTGGAAGGTGGATTGCTACAATCTGGGGATTGTTGAAACTCTGAGAGGATCTGGGGCAATCTTTTCTGTGGAATCGCATCACCATTAACTACTGCAGTGACTCATCCCCAGAGTCATTAAATCTGTGTGTGTTGGCCTTGTACAGTGGGGAGGTAATGGCTTTGTTGAAGATTTGTCACCACTTCCTTCTAGTGAAAGGCTGGGAG
Source organism: Gopherus flavomarginatus (assembly GCF_025201925.1). Taxonomy (NCBI): domain Eukaryota; kingdom Metazoa; phylum Chordata; order Testudines; family Testudinidae; genus Gopherus; species Gopherus flavomarginatus. The sequence goes on from NC_066621.1 coordinate 153,387,504, forward strand.
TGCCCGGTAGGCATGTCTGAGTCCTCCAGCAAACTAGGCAAGACCAGATTTGACATTCATGGTTTTTCAAAGGTGTGTTTGTGTGTTGTGTTGCCTTCCTGCTTATTGCATGCTATTGCTGTTAGCTTCCTGGTTCCTGCGTCAGTGTTCCAGTTTTTGTGTGAGTGTGTGCACACACGCACGCACGTGACACACGTAGCATTGGCTGTGTGAAGTTACTCAGGGCTTGCTGCTACATATCTTCCAATTGGACTGTTATGTTTTGTTCAGAGTGTGGTTGACTTAACCGGTCCATGGTTATTACATGTCCTGATTGACCACCTACCTATGTGTCTTGCTTCAATTTCCGCATGATTTGGGATTGCTGTTCTGTGGTATATAGGTGTGTAACATTATGGCCACAAGTGTTTCTATTCTGCGGCCCACGCTGCCTACACATTCTTCACCTGTTAACTGGCGATACTGTGTCTGGAATTTTTGGAACTGTGTGCAGATCCTGCAACACTCCAATGTGGCTAGATTACCCTTGCTGCAGAACTGCTTAGTGCCATGATGGCATTTATACTTATGATGAACTCCCGGAGCCCATGTCCTTCTTTGATGTGGCTGTGCAGCATCTCAATGGGACTGGAGATTCTATTCTGCTAAAGAGGAAAATGTTTTTTCAAGTTTGCCAGCAGCTCAACAAAACCATACGCAAGTTTGCATGTTGTGTGCAGCAGGTGGCCTAGGATTATGAATTTTGGGAACGTTATGATTGGTGTAGCCAGTGACCTCCTGGGAGAATGGTTTTTGGCCAAAGATGCTAGAACTCTTAGCTTTTGATGCCACAGTTGCTAAGAGTGAAGTATTCGAGGGTGCTCAGGCTGAAAGGGTTCTGTGTCTCTGATTGCTGCTATCCTTGTGTCTACACCAGGGGTGGGCAAACTTTTTGGCCTGAGCGCTGCATTGGGTTTTGGAAATTGCATGGAGGGCCTGTTAGGGGAGGCTGTGCCTTCCTGAAGAGCCAGGCGTGGCCTGGCCCCTGATCCCTATCCGTCCACCCTCCTACTGCCCGCTTCTTGCCCCCTGACAACACCCAAGGACTCCTGCCCCATCCAAGCCTCCTGCTCCCTGTCCCCCCCGGGAACCTCCACCCCTGACTGCCCCCTGCTGCCCCATCCAACCCCTCCTCTCATTCCTGACTGCCCTGCTCCCCGGACCCCTGCCCCATCCAACCACCTCTTCTCCCTGACTGCCCCCGGAACTCCTACCCCTGATTGCCCCCTGCTGTCCCATCCACCCCCCCGACGGCCCCCCCGGGACCTCTGCCCCCATTTAACCCCCTGTTCCCTGCCCTCTGACTGCCCTGCTCCCTGACCCTCCCCTCCCCAAACTCCTCTCCAACCCCTCTGCTCCCTGCCTCCTTACCGCGCTGCCTAGAGCACCGGTGGCTGGCAGTGCTACAGCCGTGCTGCCTGGCTGGAGCCTGCCATGCACCGCGCAGCACAGAGACTGGGTCAGGCCAGGCTCTGCAGCTGCGCTGCCCCAAGATCTCGCCACCCAGAGCGTTGTGGTGGTGGCACCGTGAGCGGAGGCTGCGGGGAAGGGGGAACAGCAGGGGAGGGGCCCGGGGTGAGCCTCCCGGGGCAGGAGCTCAGGGGCCGGACAGGAGGGTCCTGTGGGCTGGACGTGGCCTACGGGCCGTAGTTTGCCCACCTCTGGTCTACACTTAACCCGTCAGCTGTTCTTTCTACTTCTGTCGCCCGGTCGTACAGCACTACCTACTCCCACACTCTGGTGTCAGCCGGGCGTGAAAGTTTCCAGCCTCACTATTTCTGCTGCGGTAGTACGGGTCACGTGGCCAGTTTTCCTGCCTGCCTGGCTACAACTGCTAAGTGCTGGGCTTGTGGGAAGGAAGGACACTTTCAGGTGGTGTGCCATGGTACACAGGGTCACAATGACGGGTACATTCTGTAAATGTGGAGCCGCAGGAGACTGCCTTTACCGAGGACCTTGATGTTTCCTTTGATATAGTCTTCTCGTGTGGCAAGGTGCTGGAGCGGGTATCCCATATTGTAGAAATTAGTGGTTCACCGCTGAAGTGCATGGTGGAGAAGGGTGCTGACGTTAATGTTCTCCCCTCTGGGTTAGTTCATAATCTGGCCATTTACCTGACTACAGTGGCGATAAAAGCTTGGAATTTGTATGCTTTGCAGACAGTGAGTGGAGCTGTGTGTTCTACAAAGGCTGCAAAGTTTTACATTGGTAAAGGTGCTTCTGCGAATGCCGTTCCATTGTTGTCCTGTGATCTGTGCTTAGTGTGGTATTATGCAGGAATTTGCACAGGACACCTTGGGTGTGGTTATGTTGGCTAGAATAGAAGGGGATACCCAATGTACCATTCAGAGAGAACATGATTTATTTAATGGTGATGATGTTCTCTCAATGGGATATGCGCACTCTCTCCAGCTGGATTCAAATGCCAAGCCCTTTGTATCACCTGCATGTCATGTACCTCCTGCATTTTTTGACAAGATCCAAGCAGCACATGAAAGATAACAGTATCATGCGGGAGGTGGAAGGTCCTATGGAAATAGAGCCCCCTTCCCCCCAAGGTGATCAGATACAAGAAGAATGATGACATTTGACTGTGCATAGATTTTAGGGCACTTAATAAGTATGTGAAACGTGAGTAGTTTTAATTGCCAACCTTCAAAGAGGTGACCTGCTGAGTAAATCCTGGATTTTCAATCTGTTGGATAACCGATCTGGTCATTAGCAAATACCTGTGGTAGAAAGTTTGCAGTTGTTATTGACTTTCAGCATGTCATTTGGGAGGTACTGCTATCAACAACTCCCTTTTGGGTGAGTCTGTGCTCCTGAGATATTTCAGAGACTGGTGTCTCAGCTCCTTGATAATATCTAGGTTGCATGTTGATATTTGGATGGCATTCTCATGGTTGCTAAGAGTCCTCCTGAGCATAATGCTGTTCTGGACCAGGGCTAACCCAACTCCAACAAGCTGGCATAAAGTTAAATGTGCCAAGTGCCATTTTGCAAAAGATGGTGTAGATTTTCTAGGGCGATCTCTGTCAGCTGATGGTGTGAAACTGGCACCTGAATGGCTACAAGCTGTTGCTTGGCTACCATTTCCCACAGATGGTAGCAGTTTACGTTTGGTCCTTGGCCTACCTTGAAACGGAGGTGGTCATACTCTGCCCCATGTTAGTACCTTTGCTAAGCCACTGTGGGGTTTAACCCAGGGCCAGTTGGTTTGGACTGAAGAGGCAAAGCAGGCCTTTGAAACCTCGAGTCAAGCCCTCTGTAGTATCCAGTCATATGCTTATTTTGATCCAAAGAAGGCAGTAGTGATTCAGTCTGATCCATGCAATTGAGGACTGGGCCTAGTTCTGCTCCAGGAGGGATGGCTGGTTATATTTGCCTCCCATACTCTCATCCCAATGGAACCAAAATATTCCCAGATGGAGCGAGAATTCTTGGCATGGTTTTTGCCATTGTACAGTTCAAAGTCTACTTAGTGGGGAGACATTTTACATTAGAAACTGATCATTTGCCTCTTTGGCAAATCTATCATAAAGTGATTGACTGCTGCAGCTTCACATTCAGCAGTGGTTTCTTCAGTTGCAGCAGTAAGACTTGACGTTGGTGCGTATCAAAGGAGGACGTCAT